>NC_053036.3:359541187-360791187 GCF_002575655.3 Aegilops tauschii subsp. strangulata
GGTGGCTTCCGAAGTACCACTCAACGACATAATAAACAACCGCGATGCCACGGGCCGGATTGCCAAATGGGCCATTGAGCTCCTTCCATTTGATATTACATACAAACCACGTTGAGCTATCAAATCCCAAGTACTGGCTGACTTCATCGCCGAATGGACAGAGGCCGAACTCCCTAAAGAGTACGGCACATATTCCAGTTGGGTTATGTACTTCGATGGCTCCAAAATGCCGGCAGGGCTAGGAGCGGGCGTCGTTTTAACGTCCCCTACTGGAGACGTTGTTCAGTACGTACTCCAAATACTATACACAGACTCTAACAACGCAGCCGAATACGAGGCCTTATTGCACGGTCTCCGGATGGCTGTCTCCATGGGCATACAATGCCTGGAAGTGCGCGGGGACTCAAACCTTGCAATATCTAAAATAAATGGAGACTTGAATGCCAAAGATCCGAAGATGGCAGCTTATCGCAATGCCGTCATAAAAATGTCGGCTCGGTTCGAGGGGCTCGAGTTCCATCATGTGGCTCGAGAGAGTAATCAAGCGGCGGACGTTCTTGCTCGTATCGGCGCTAAGCGCGACCCCGTCCCACCTAATATCTTTTTGGAAAGGCTTTTTTAGCCATCCGTGGTGTGGCAGGGGGAAAACGGCAACACTAGTCCGAATCCGAACATAACCCCTGATTCCGAAAACACCGACATCATCGGAGGCTCGGCCACCGAAATAACACCGTCGGCGCATCTCATCATGGCAGTCATTGCCCCGTGGACCAAACCCTTCCTGGCCTACCTTAACAGGAAGGAGCTTCCTGAGGACCAGAATGAGGCCCGCCACATTGTCCGGCGTTCGAAGGGCTACAAGGTTCACAACGGAGAGCTCTATAAGAAAAGCGCTATCGGAGTCCTTCAAAGATGTATCTCCGAGGAGGAGGGGCGGCAGCTCCTGGCTGAGATTCATGCTGGTCTCGGCGGGCACCACGCCGCAGCTCGGGCCCTTGTCAGCAAGGCCTTCCGTACAGGATTCTATTGGCCGACGGCCCGAGCGGATACACATGACCTTGTCCAACGTTGCGTTGGATGCCAACTCTTCGCCAACCAAAGCCATATGCCCCCACCGCCCTACAAACAATCCCCATCACTTGGCCTTTTGCGGTCTGGGGACTGGATATGGTTGGACCCCTTAAAGGAGGAAGCCATAATAAAAAATATTTGCTAGTCATGGTGGACAAATTCACCAGGTGGATAGAGGCTAAACCAGTTAAAACGGCCGAGTCCGGGCAAGTAATAGACTTTATATCCGGCGTCGTACACCGTTACGGTGTCCAGCATAGCATCATCACTGATAACGGCTCCAATTTCACAGCCGACGAAGTGAAAACCTGGTGCACTAATCTAGGCATTAAGCTCGATTACGCCTCTGTATATCATCCACAAACAAACGGTCAAGTCGAAAGAGCCAATGGTCTTATTATGAGCGGCATTAAGCCTAGACTACTGCGCTCTTTGAAAGAGTCAGACAAGCACTGGGTTGAGGAGCTCGACTCCGTACTCTGGGGGCTGCAGACCACGCCCAATCGCACTACCGGATGCACACCTTTCTTCATGGTGTACGGCGCATAGGCAGTACTACCCTGCGACATTATTCATGACTCACCTCGAGTGTGCATGTATGAAGAGAGAGAGGCCGAGCTCGATCGGCAGGACAACTTAGATGCCCTGGAGGAGGAGCGCGACGTCGCAAAATCCCATTCCGCATTTTATCAACAACAGGCTCGCAGGTATCAAAGCAGAGAGGTACGGGCCAAAACTTACAACGTCGGCGAACTCGTTCTGCGCCTACCGAAGAAGAAAAAGGACAAACTCAAGCCCAAGTGGGAGGGTCCCTTCATCATCGACGAAGTTCTCACCGGAGGGGCGTACCGCCTGCGCGATGCGTCAGACAATCGATTAGAGCCGAACCCCTGGAACGCGGCAGACTCCGAAGATTCTATACCTAGCGCGGACATCTTTGTTCGTCTCCTTTCCCCTATTGTTTCCGTCATTTTTTCTCTCTCTTTTCGTTTCTTTTTCTGTTTAGCTTTAAAAGGTTTCGTGCGGTTAGACCGTACACCTCCGACGCATACATCTTGAAGTATGTACGTCTATTATACCTGGGGGCTTCTTGGACAGAAGCTTGCTATTGTTATTTTCCGAGCATCAAGCTCTTCACATATGCGTTTTCTCCCATATGTACCTTTTCTTCGCCATTATATATGACTTAAGTTTTGGCCTAGCTGGGTTGCCTGGCTCCTGTGCTTATGCCCTACATTCCCGTTAGTTCAGCTAGGGCATAAAGGGAGCACCTCTGGGATTGTTACTGTCGGATCATCCGGATGTGTACCTCAAACTAGGTGAAGCCGAAAGCTAGCGTTCTTAAGGGAATATTCGGTCGGTGAACTAAAGATGTTTTTGCATTCGTCCCATCGTGAACCCCCAGAAGCTATACAAATTGTGAGTTTTTCATCACAGTTCGGACATGCACATCGATGCATGCACACCCAGGGAAAGGAACCCTTAACGGAACTATTCTCTCTAGAAGATGTTTCTTACACTCTTAATGTAATATAACATAACTAGCCGGATAATTGTCTGTTCAAGCAACTATGACCCCTACGCCTGGTTTCCACGCATACCCCGGTTTCTTTTGTCGTTCTGGTATTAGGAAACACTCCGCACCTTCGGGTCGAGAGGTTGAAGCGAAAAGGTCCGCCATGACAATCATTTTACAATTCAGCTAGAGCTACATATGCAAAGGAAAGTACATAGTCACTTGGACTCAAAAACTTCCTCCTCTATGCCGTCCAGTAGGCTATCTAACTTACAATCCTGCTTGGAATACTTGGCGGCTACTTCTACTTGGTTATATACTAAACTAACGGGAATTTCTTCCCCATTTGACCCTCGCGGTCTGACCCCGGCCATGTGATTTGGATCCAGCCTGGTGTACCGCATTTTCACCATGGCCCAGGCCTCTCGCGCACCCTCTCGGGAGGCCGATATCTTCCATAGTCGGATACGCCGCCGCGCTCCCTTAAACAGCTCTACAAGCTCCTCCATACTCCCTGGAGGGGAGGCGGATGGCCATAAGACCTTGGTTACACTCCGCATTGCCTGCCGAGCCTACTCGTGCAATTGCGACAGCCCTTGCAGAAGATCACTTGGCAATCCGGACACCTCCTCTTCGGGACGGCCTGTCAGCATACCTCCAATCATAGCTATATCAGCTACTTTTACCTCCAAACTGTTATAAGGTAAATCCGGTCACGTACTGAATATGCCGCCTCGCAGCTTTTTGTTCTCCTTCACGGCGTCAGCTAGCTGGGCTCGCACATCTTTCAGTTCTTCGCCTTGTTTGGTATTTGAATCTTGGAGTTTGTTTTTCTCCTGTCTGACTCGGGTCAATACCCGTTCGCCTGCGGCATGTAGTCTTTTCGACTCTTTTTCCTCCAGTTGATCTGACGATCCTGTTATGAGAGAAGCTGCAGCATTAACACAGTCGCTATACAATTACTGTTTCTCGATGGAGGGAAATATTACCGGAAGCCGCCTTCTTGGATATTTCCAGTTCGGCGGTAACTGCAGTTAACTGCGTCCGGCACTTTTCTAGCTCTTGAGCCAGCAGCTCGTTCTTCTCAGAGAGAACCTGATTATGCAGCGATCCTCAAATCAGTTGTACCAACTATTTTAAGTCTCGGGGGCTACTGGCATACGGTTATCATACTCAGACACAGTAAACTTACCTGCACATCTTTCAAATGCTGCTTTGTGGCTCTGCTAAGCCCGTCTCGAGCAGCTCGGATGTATGCATCAGCCGAGCTGAAGGCATTAAACGCCTCTTCCGAAAAATGGGGGCCTCATAAAATGGCCCTCCGGCGCTGATGATTCATGGCGCTCGCCACTTCCGAGTTGGTGACGGACATATTTTCCGAGCCCTCGGCCGAAGGACAGTTCGGTGGCACTCCCATATCGGCCCCCGTCTCCTCGGCTGGGGCTGGATCTCGGCTGTTGGGAGTATAACTGGCCGGATCCCCAGACACAGTCCGGCGAACCCTTTTCCTGATATAGGACGAACATGAAGGTCATAGTTGGACATGACTATCAAACAAACCTATTTGCAAACCCATACCTCTTTGACGAGGGCCCGACCGTGTCTTCGTTTGCCTTCCTCTTCGAAGGCTTGCCCGGTGCGGGAGCCGCTCTCTTCGGAGTCGCTTCTGGAGCAGCACGGTATGTCGAACGCCTCCCCTTTGAAGCACGAGACAGTGCGGTGGGTGAGGCGTAACGAGGGAATCCTTTCGGGGGAGATGTCTCCTGATTACTTACGTGTGAAGCAGGGAGAAGACCTGGGTAATAGGCGGTGATGGCCACTTCTGTGCCGTCGTAGCTCGCCTGGTAAAACACGCCATTCTCGAGCACCACGAATACATCCGGATCCTCTTCGAATCCAGGGTCAAGGTCCCGATTGTGGCCCTCGGGCTGCGGGGCGGGGCTTTAAAGCCCCTCGGAAATCTTTCACCAGTGCTGTTATGAATGGACGGGTTAATATTTATTGAACGAAGCTCAGGGAGTGGAATGAGTTGAGCAGAAGAGTTGGGGGCTTACCCAGCTAGGAGGACTGTACATGGAATATCCTTCTCTATGCGTGATGCACAGGAACTCCTCTTCCTCACCCTTGAATAGTTCGGCCAATATTTTGGCTAAGCCGGCAGGGGTGTCCGGACCTTTCCTGCCGCAACGAGAGGCGTCATCTTCCCCATTGTAGTTCCACATGGGGAGTCCTCTGTATTGGAGTGGCTGGACTCCCCGTACTATGGGGGTCGCCATCACTTCGACTATCGTATATCCGGACTGGGCAAGCGTCCTGATCTTGCTCAGGAGCTGGCGAACTTCCGCACTATCTTCCTCCTCGAGGCTCCGAGGGCGCCAGCTGTGGCGTTTCTTCAGAGGAACACTGGTAAACTCGGGGAGACCCCTCCGGACTGGATCTGGAAGTACGAGGTCATCAATGTAAAACCATTCAGAGGTCCACTCTTCGGAAGCTTTCTTCGGTGTGCTGGATAGGTATCCGGTCTCAGCAATGCGCCATATTTCGGCCCCGCACACTTCAAATATCGGTCCCTCATGGTTGCGCGGGACAAGACAAAACAACTTTCTCCATAGATCAAAATGGGCCTCACAACCCAGGAATAGTTCGCATAAAGCAACATAACCCGCGATGTGCAGAATGGAGGCTGGGGTAAAATTGTGGAGCTGGAGGCCATAATACTCCAGAAGCCCTCGGAGGAATGGGTGAATTGGAAATCCCACACCCCTCAGCAGATAGGGGACGAAGCACTCTCGCTCTCCCGCAGACGGATTGGGGAAATCCGCCGCCTGGGTTTTGCCGTTGAGGGAGCAATCCTGCTCGAACAGGGACCAGATCCGCAGGAGGGAGAAATCCCTGCGTTTGCAACTTCTCCAATTGGCTGTGGGACACAGAGCACCTCTCCCACTCGCCTCTCTCTAGGTTGGAACGGGAAGAGGAGCTGGGAATGTTAGCCATGTTGGAATGGTCTTCCCTGGTAGTCCCTGAGGATTTTCTCCGCGTGATGCCGAATGGATCTGAGATCCAATCTCTTTAAATAGACGCTCTTTCTGGCATGGCTCGGGTGTTATTTGCAAAAAATACCCTGACCATCCGCATTCACCCGACAAGTGGAAGATGAAGTCATAGATACACAGAAGCCGAGGGACATGGCATTGAATTAAAAGCCGAATACATTACTTGGAAGCCGTCGGAGGGGGAACCCGCCTTGCAATTCCGAAGACAATCTGCGCGCCGAACACCTCGTCATTGAAGCCTGGTTCGGGGGCTACTGCGGGAGTCCTGGACTAAGGGGTCCTCGGGCGTCTGGCCTGTTAGCCATGGGCCAGACTGATGGGCTGTGAAGACATGAAGACCGAAGACTGCACCCGTGTCCGGATGGGACTCTCCTTGGCGTGGAAGGCAAGCTTGGCGACCAAATATGTAGATTCTTTTCCTTTGTAACCGACCTTGTGTAACCCTAGATTTTCCCGGTGTCTATGAAAACCGGAGGACTTTGTCCGGAAAGGAGAGATACTCATTACCATAGTCATACAGGCTAGACTTCTAGGGTTTAGCCATTACGATCTCGTGGTAGATCAACTCTTGTAATACTCATATTCATCAAGATCAATCAAGCAGGAAGTACGGTATTACCTCCATAGAGAGGGCCCGAACCTGGGTAAACATCGTGTCCCCTGTCTCCTGTTACCATCAACCTTAGACGCACAGTTCGGGACCCCCTACCCGAGATCCGCCGGTTTTGACACCGACACCCACAAGGGCCATAGCCGCACGTACGCAAGTGCCTCCTTATTAGTATATAAAACTATTTTTTTTGCTTCCTCCTGGTTTCCTGACGTCACCGTCCCACACCATTGTCAACCTATGTAGTCAATAAACGAGATAATTGCACAAGAAGCGGCCGACAGCTGGGACCAAGCAGCTCGAGCAGTATTTGTGTTTTTGAGGTGTGAGCACTGCAGAGGTTTTCTTGAGCGATGTTTAGCCTAGATATTTTTTTTCTCCTCTGAACAACAACGAAAACATCGCTGTAGCTATTAACTGGGCGGGCTGTGGCCCGTCTAGCCTAGGCCAGATATCCAGCCCAGATATTAAATTTTTTCAAGCTGAAAATGGCTAGCGCAGCTATACTTTTTTTAGGAATACCCAGGCAAGGTCAAATTGTTATTCTCCGCCCCGCTGGGCTGCAAATCTTTCCTAGGAGGGATGCATTAGGCTTAACAAGAAAATGGGCTTTAAGAAATAATAAATGGGATGTAATTATAAAAACTGGGCAGTAACTATAAAAAATGCACCAAACACGTAATTACTTTATAAAATATTATTTTTGGATATTGAAAATTTTAACTTCATTAATTGCTGCGAGCGCAATGTTTCATTGGATTTTTACGTAATATAAATTTATATTGAAATTGTATTTAATCTGATTAGAAATTTTGGGATAAAAATATTTCGGATCCCATCAAAATGTGGGAAATTTTATTGAATTCTGTTTTGAACGGTTGGTTGAAATGCGCTGTACTTTTAACAAACTGTAAATGGGCTGTAGTAAATTCCATTAGAATTCAAAAATTGGCTGCACATTCTTACAAATCTCAAATGGGCTAGAAGTTCTCTGCCACACACTTGTGGCCTTACTAAGTTGAAGCGTCCCCTCAAAAAAAAAGAGTTGACGCGTATGCAAGGCTTTGTCAACTTATAGTCAACACACGGTTCTAGCAGCAGTGGCCGTTGGATGTCCATCCAACGGATGCCGTGCTTCTTCTTCAATCTCGGATATTCTAGCTTCACCCGCCCAAAAAATGATTCCTCCCCCTGACATCTGGGGCGCACTGTTTCGGAAGCTGGCATGTGGGCCTACTAAGTTGATGCATACCAAGGGCTTTGTCAACTTAGTCAATATAAACGATTCTAGCTGTAGTGAACGTACGATGTCCATCCAACAGCCGTCGTGCTTCTTCAACCTTTGGTCTTCTTGCTCCAGCCGCCCAAAGCAGCGCCGGTCATGCCGCCTGCTCCTGCCTCCCGTGGCCGGCTGTGCTGCCGCGGAGGCCTCACCGCCCCCTACTACTCCCACCGCTAGCCAGGCCATCCCTCCACTCACCCACACCCCCTGTTATTCTGCGGCGATGGCAGCCTCACACCGCATCCGAACCAGTGAACTCTCGTACTCCTCTCCGCGTGGGTATCCACTGTCGCGTCTTCCCCGACTCCGCGTCGTCCCCTTCCTAGGCCTCGCCGTTGTCCACCGCCATGGTGCTCTCGGCGCGGCGTGGTCAATGTGGTCAACGACCGACTTCCATCGGAAGAGTACTGTACGTGGAGAGGCTGACAGCTGGGTCCACGGCCGCAGCAAGGAAGTGCCTCCTTATTACGCACAAAATAATTATTCCTCCACCTGACAGCGGGGACCCATCGGACGGGCCACCGTATTTTGCGAAAAAAACGTTTCCCCCTGACTACTGGGACCCACCAGCTACATCTTCGCATGCAAGGAAGTGCGTCTGGGCAAAAAAAAACGATTCGCCCCTGACTGCTGGGACCCACCAGCTACATCTTCGCACGCAAGGAAGTGCGTGACAGTTGGGACCCACCTGGTCGAAGCATACGTAGCGTTGTCATTCTGGTCGCGAACGTGTACGTACATACTGGTCGATGTAGAGGCGCGCACGTGTCGTAGTAGAGGCGCAGACGTAGCATGTACACGTATGTACAATGGCCAGGGTGCAAGAAAGTAAATATGGCTACGCACGTACATACGGGCGGGGTCTCGAACGCGTACTCGTGCGTACGTACGGCCAGGGCTCGTGTACATGGCTGGGTCGGAATGGAGAAATAGCGTCGTCGTCGTGTTCATGGGGAGCCAACCGGCTGGGTCGGAATGGAATGCGTCGTCGTGTTCATCGGGAGGGCTTGGACGGAACAGCCGATGGAAACGAGGCCTGGCATACCGCAGAACGGAGGAAACGACCTTGTGTTCGACCAGCCACGTTCGAAACGGGATCCTGTTCATCGGGAGGGGTCTGGCGTGCCGCAAAACGGAGGAAACAGACCTCCTAGGTCGAAACGGGGGTCCTGTTGATCGGGAGGGGTGTGGCGTACCGCAAAACGGAGGAAACGGACTTGTGTTGGAGCGCTACGGTCGAAACGGGGGTCCTGTTCACCGGGAGGGGTGTGGCGTACCGCAGAACGGGACTCCACCGGATACTGTTCATCTCCACCGCCGACCCCCTCCAGCCTCCACAGGCTACTGTTCATCCACCATTGACCTCCTCCAGCCTCCACCTGCGACTGTTCATCCATGGGCTCCTGTTCATCCAGCCTCCACCGCGCGCTACTCCACCGGCTACTATTCAACCAGCCCTCTCCACGGGCTACTATTCAACCACCCCTCGACGGGCTACTGTTCATCCAGCCCTCCACCATCTACTGTTCATCCAGCCCTCCATGGGGTGGTCCTGTTCATCCAGCCCTCCACGGGGTCCTGTTCATCCAGCCCCAACCGGCTCGATCGATCAGGGTCCTGTTCATCCAGAGGCAACACCACGGGGTCCTATTCATACACCCCCACCGGGAACTGTTCATCCAAACCCCCCCAACAACGCTCACTGTTCATCTAGAGGCAGCATCGATCGGCTTCAGTTAGCAGCAGTAGCGAAGGAATCGCTCGATCGAGTTCAGTTAATAGCCATCGATCGATCGCTCGGGTTCAGTAACGCGTAGCCTGCAGTGCAATCGCTCGGGTTCAGTTAGATCCCAACGCCTCACTCGGGTTCAGTTAGAGCCAATGCTACCTCTTGAGCACTGCGTTGGTTTTCCCTTGAAGAGCAAAGGGTGATGCAGCAAAGTAGTGTAAGTATTTCCCTCAGTTTTTGAGAACCAAGGTATCAATCCAGTAGGAGGCCATGCACGAGTCCCTCGCACCTACACAAACAAATAAATCCTCGCAACCAACGCGATAAGGGGTTGTCAATCCCTACACGGTCACTTACGAGAGTGAGATCTGATAGATATGATCAGATAATATTTTTGGTATTTTTATGATAAAGATGCAAAGTAAAATAAAAGGCAATAAAAATAACTAAGTGTTGGAAGATTAATATGATGGAAAATAGACCCGGGGGCCATATGTTTCACTAGTGGATTCTCTCAAGAGCATAAGTATTTACGGTGGGTGAACAAATTACTGTTGAGCAATTGACAGAATTGAGCATAGTTATGAGAATATCTAGGTATGATCATGTATATAGGCATCACGTCCGAGACAAGTAGACCGACTCCTGCCTGCATCTACTACTATTACTCCACACATCGACCGCTATCCAGCATGCATCTAGAGTATTAAGTTCATAAGAACAGAGTAACGCTTTAAGCAAGATGACATGATGTAGAGGGATAAACTCATGCAATATGATGTAAACCCCATCTTGTTATCCTCGATGGCAACAATACAATACGTGCCTTGCTGCCCCTACTGTCACTGGTAAAGGACACCGCAAGATTGAACCCAAAGCTAAGCACTTCTCCCATTGCAAGAAAGATCAATCTAGTAGGCCAAACCAAACTGATAATTCGAAGAGACTTGCAAAGATAACCAATCATACATAAAAGAATTCAGAGAGGATTCAAATATTGTTCATAGATAAACTTGATCATAAACCCAAAATTCATCGGTCTCAACAAACACACCGCAAAAGAAGATTACATCGAATAGATCTCCACGAGAGAGGGGGAGAACATTGTATTGAGATCCAAAAAGAGAGAAGAAGCCATCTAGCTAATAACTATGGACCCGAAGGTCTGAGGTAAACTACTCACACATCATCGGAGAGGCTATGGTGTTGATGTAGAAGGCCTTCGTGATCGTTGCCCCCTCCGGCGGAGCTCCGGAACAGGCCCCAAGGTGGGATCTCACAAGTACAGAAGGTTGCGGCAGTGGAATTAGGTTTTTGGCTCCGTATCTGGTAGTTTGGGGGTACATAGGTATATATAGGAGGAAGGAGTACGTCGGTGGAGCAACAGGGGGCCCACGAGGGTGGAGGGCGCGCCCAGGGGGGTAGGCGCGCCCCCTACCTCGTGCCCTCCTGGTTGATGTCTTGACGTAGGGTCCAAGTCCGCTGGATCACGTTCGTTCCGAAAATCACGTTCCCGAAGGTTTCATTCCGTTTGGACTCCGTTTGATATTCTTTTTCTGCGAAACTCTGAAATAGGCAAAAAACAGCAATTCCGGGCTGGGCCTCCGGTTAATAGGTTAGTCCCAAAAATAATATAAAAGTGTATAATAAAGCCCAATAATGTCCAAAACAGAATATAATATAGCATGGAACAATAAAAAATTATAGATACGTTGGAGACGTATCAAGCATCCCCAAGCTTAATTCCTGCTCGTCCTCGAGTAGGTAAATGATAAAAACAGAATGTTTGATGTGGAATGCTACTTGGCATAATTTCAATGTAATTCTTCTTAATTGTGGTATGAATATTCAGATCCGAAAGATTCAAGATAAAAGTTCAATATTGACATAGAAATAATAATACTTCAAGCATACTAACTAAGCAATTATGTCCTCTCAAAATAACATGGCCAAAGAAAGTTCATCCCTACAAAATCATATAGTTTAGTCATGCTCCATTTTCGTCACACAAGAATGCTATCATCATGCACAACCCCGATGACCAGCCAAGCAATTGTTTCGTACTTTAGTAATCTCAAACTTTTTCAACCTTCATGCAATACATGAGCGTGAGCCATGGATATAGCACTATGGGTGGAATAGAATATAATGATGGGGGTTATGTGGAGAAGACAAAAAAGGAGAAAGTCTCACATCAATGAGGCTAATCAATGAGCTATGGAGATGCCCATCAATTGATGTTAGTGCAAGGAGTAGGGATTGCCATGCAATGGATGCACTAGAGCTATAAATGCATGAAAGATCAACAAAAGAAACTAAGTGGGTGTGCATCCAACTTGCTTGCTCACGAAGACCTAGGGCATTTGAGGAAGCCCATTGTGGGAATATACAAGCCAAGTTCTATAATGAAAAGTTCCCGCTAGTATATGAAAGTGACAAAACAAAAGACTCTCTATCATGAAGATTATGGTGCTACTTTGAAGCACAAGTGTGGTAAAAGGATAGTAACATTGTCCCTTCTCTATTTTTCTCTCATTTTTTGGGCCTTCTCTTTTTTATGGCCTTTCTCTCTTTTTTTTTCCTCACTTGGGACAATGCTCTAGAAAATGATGATCATCACACTTCTATTTATTTACAACTCAATGATTACAACTCGATACTAGAACAAAGTATGACTCTATATGAATGCCTCAGGCGGTGTACCGGGATATGCAATGAACCAAGAGTGACATGTATGAAAAAATTATGAATAGTGGCTTTGCCACAAATACTATGTCAATTACATGATCATGCAAAGCAATATGACAATAATGAACGTGTGATGATAAACGGAACGGTGGAAAGTTGCATGGCAATATATCTCGGAATGGCTATGGGAATGCCATAATAGGTAGGTATGGTGGCTGTTTTGAGGAAGATATAAGGAGGTTTCTTTGTGAAAGAGCATATCGTATCACGGGGTTTGGATGCACTGGCGAAGTTTGCACCAACTCTCAATGTGAGAAAGGGCAATGCACGGTACGGAAGAGGCTAGCAATGATGGAAAGGTGAGAGTGCGTATAATCCATGGACTCAACATTAGTTATAAAGAACTCACATACTTATTGCAAAAATCTACAAGTCATCAAAAACCAAGCACTACGCGCATGCTCCTAGGGGGATAGATTGGTAGGAAAAGACCATCGCTCGTCCCCGACCGCCCCTCATAAGGAGGACAATCAAAGAACACCTCATGTTTCAAATTTGTTACATAACGTTTACCATACGTGCATGCTACGGGACTTGCAAACTTCAACACAAGTATTTCTCAAATTCACAACTACTCAACTAGCACAAATTTGATATCACTACCTCCATATCTCAAAACAATCATCAAGCATCAAACTTCTCTTAGTATTCAACACACTCATAAGAAAGTTTTTACTAGTATTGAATACCTAGCATATTAGAATTATTTAAGTAAATTACCATGCTATTTAAGACTCTCAAAATAATATAAGTGAAGCATGAGAGAATAATAGTTTCTATAAAACAAAACCACCACCGTGCTCTAAAAATATAAGTGAAGTACTAGAGCAAAAACTATATAACTCAAAAGATATAAGTGAAGCACATAGAGTATTCTAATAATTTACGAATCATGTGTGTCTCTCTCAAAAGGTGTGTACAGCAAGGATGATTGTGGTAAACTAAAAATCAAAGACTCAAATCATACAAGACGCTCCAAGCAAAACACATATCATGTGGTGAATAAAAATATAGCTCCAAGTAAAGTTACCGATGGAAGTAGACGAAAGAGGGGATGCCTTCCGGGGCATCCCCAAGCTTTGGCTTTTAGGTGTCCTTAGATTATCTTGGGGGTGCCATGGGCATCCCCAAGCTTAGGCTCTTGCCACTCCTTGTTCCATAATCCATCAAATCTTTCACCCAAAACTTGAAAACTTCACAACACAAAACTTAACAGAAAATCTCGTGAGCTCCGTTAGCGAAAGAGAACAAAACACCACTTCAAGGTACTGTAATGAACTCATTATTTATTTATATTGGTGTTAAACCTACTGTATTCCAACTTCTCTATGGTTTATAAACTATTTTATTAGCCATAGATTCATCAAAATAAGCAAACAACACACGAAAAACAGAATCTGTCAAAAACAGAACAGTCTGTAGTAATCTGTAACTAACGCAAACTTCTGGAACTCCAAAAATTCAGCCAAAATAGGACGACCTAGAAAATTTGTTTGTTGATCAGTAGCAATTGGAATCAATATTTTATCACGTTCTGGTGATTTTTAACAATTATTTTCGTGAACAAAAAGTTTCTGGAATTTTCAGCAAGATCAAATAACTATCATCCAAGAAGATCCTATAGGTTTAACTTGGCACAGACACTAATTAAAACATAAAAAGACATCTAACCAGAGGCTAGATCAAATATTTATTCCTAAACAGAAGCAAAAAGCAAAAAACTAAAAATAAAATTGGGTTGCCTCCCAACAAGCGCTATCGTTTAACGCCCCTAGCTAGGCATTGATAATTTCGATGATGCTCACAGGAAAGACAAGAATTGAAGCACAAAGAGAGCATCATATATCATGTGAAAAACACATCTAAGTCTAACATACTTCCTATGCATAGGCATCTTATAGGCAAACAAATTATCAAATAAAGCAAAAACTAGCATATTTAAGGAAGCGGAAAGAGACGATAGCAATCTCAACATAACGAGAGGTAATTTAGTAATATGAAAATTTCTACAACCATATTTTCCTCTCTCATAATAGTTACATGTAGGATCATAAGAAAATTCAACAATATAGCTATCACATAAAATATTTTCAACACGATCCACATGCATGCAAAGTTGACACTCTTCCGAAATAGTGGGATTAACATTAACTAAAGTCATGACCTCCCCAAACCCACTTTTATCAAAAATTTCATAAGATTGAACATTCTCCAAATATGTGGGATCTAAAGTTGACACTCTTCCAAACCCACTTTCAATATTATTGCAAACAATATTATCAATCTCATATTCATCATGGGGATTGAATAAATTTTCAAGATCATAGGAAGAATCACCCCAATCATGATCATTGCAACAATTAGTAGACATAGCAAAACTAGCATCCCCAAGCTTAGGGTTTTGCATATTATTAGCACAATTGACATCAGAACTTATAGTAAAATCATTGAAATCATGCTTTTCATCGAGGGAACTATCAAGCATGGGTGCAATAGCAACAATCTCATTTTTAACATAAGGAATTATAGCAAATTCATCTTCATAAATATTGGCATCATGGCCACAAGAATAGCAAGCATCATGTTCATCAAGGGATATTTCAACCAAATCACCGGAATCATCATTATCTATAGATTGATGCATATCATTATTTTCTTCCAAAGCAACGGTCATTCTTTCAATAAATTCTTGGACATAGACATTATGAGCAAAGTTTTCATTGCAATATTTAAGTATGACGGAATTTTCAGATTTGTTGAGAGTAAAATCATACTGTTCAATTAAAGAAGCAACTTCATGAGCACCCTTAAAAACGACAAATTCTTCAATTTGTTCGATATCATAGTAACTATAAACACCCTTTGCATAAGAAGATAAGATTTCATTATCATTGAACTCACATAGGTAGGGAAGGTGTTTTTTAGGGTTCTTAGAGCAACAAGTAAAATCACACATTTCACAAAGATTCCAAGCATAGCATAGCAATTTGTTTATTTGATTCCATAACAGTCTCCCTTTTTCAGACAAACGGTGACGCACAAAATGAGCATGCTCATCTAAAGATTTCCCATCAACTAGGCTAGTTGGGGTTTCAGCACGAGCGCATAAGGATCGAAGATGATCCAAGTAAAACACTTTAAGTGGATCCATATCAATAGATTTTTAGCAAGCAAAGATGCAAGAAAATAGAAGGCACGTGGAAACACAAACAGAAAGGCATACGGGAAGAAGGCGAATAAAACAGCAAGGGTGAAGTGGGGGAGAGGAAAACGAGAGGCAAATGGCAAATAATGTAATGCGGGAGATAAGGGTTTGTGATGGGTACTTGGTATGTTGACTTTTGCGTAGACCTCCCCGGCAACGGCGCCAGAAATCCTTCTTGCTACCTCTTGAGCACTGCGTTGGTTTTCCCTTGAAGAGGAAAGGGTGATGCAGCAAAGTAGTGTAAGTATTTCCCTCAGTTTTTGAGAACCAAGGAATGAATCCAGTAGGAGGGCACGCACGAGTCCCTCGCACCTACCCAAACAAATAAATCCTTGCAACCAACGAGATAAGGGGTTGTCAATCCCTACACGGTCACTTACGAGAGTGAGATCTGATAGATATGATCAGATAATATTTTTGGTATTTTTATGATAAAGATGCAAAGTAAAATAAAAGGCAAAAAAAATAACTATGTGTTGGAAGATTAATATGATGGAAAATAGACCCGGGGGCATAGGTTTCACTAGTGGCTTCTCTCAAGAGCATAAGTATTTATGGTGGGTGAACAAATTACTGTTGAGCAATTGACAGAATTGAGCATAGTTATGAGAATATCTAGGTATGATCATGTATATAGGCATCACGTCCGAGACAAGTAGACCGACTCCTGCCTGCATCTACTACTATTACTCCACAGATCGACCGCTATCCAGCATGCATCTAGAGTATTAAGTTCATAAGAACAAAGTAACGCTTTAAGCAAGATGACATGATGTAGAGGGATAAAATCATGCAATATGATGTAAACCCCATCTTGTTATCCTCGATGGCAACAATACAATACGTGCCTTGCTGCCCCTATTGTCACTGGGAAAAGACACCGCAAGATTGAACCCAAAGCTAAGCACTTCTCCCATTGCAAGAAAGATCAATCTAATAGGCCAAACCAAACTGATAATTCGAAGAGACTTGCAAAGATAACCAATCATACATAAAAGAATTCAGAGAAGATTCAAATATTGTTCATAGATAAACTTGATCATAAACCCACAATTCATCGGTCTCAACAAACACACCGCAAAAGAAGATTACATCGAATAGATCTCCACGAGAGAGGGGGAGAACATTGTATTGAGATCCAAAAAGAGAGAAGAAGCCATCTAGCTAATAACTATGGACCCGAAGGTCTGAGGTAAACTACTCACACATCATCGAAGAGGCTATGGTGTTGATGTAGAAGCCCTCCGTGATCGATGCCCCCTCCGCGGGAGCTCCGGAATAGGCCCCAAGATGGGATCTCACAAGTACAGAAGGTTGCGGCGGTGGAATTAGGTTTTTGGCTCCGTATCTGGTAGTTTGGGGGTACGTAGGTATATATAGGAGGAAGGAGTACGTCGGTGGAGCAACAGGGGGCCCACGAGGGTGGAGGGCGCGCCCAGGGGGTAGGCGCGCCACCCTACCTCGTGCCCTCTTGGTTGATGTCTTGACGTAGGGTCCAAGTCCTCTGGATCACGTTCGTTCCGAAAATCACGTTCCTGAAGGTTTCATTCCGTTTTGACTCCGTTTGATATTCTTTTTCTGCGAAACTCTGAAATAGGAAAAAAAATAGCAATTCTGGGCTGGGCCTCCGGTTAATAGGTTAGTCCCAAAAATAATATAAAAGTGTATAATAAAGCCCAATAATGTCCAAAACAGAATATAATATAGCATGGAACAATCAAAAATTATAGATACGTTGGAGACGTATCACCCAACGCCTCGCACCCACGCGCGTGCGTGTACGAGAGAAACGCGCATCGCTCGGTCCCGACCACCCACCGTAACCGGGAACACCTCGATATTTTCCTCGCCCTCGCTTCTACCACGGTTTTTTCTGTCATGGACGGCCCAAAGAATGTCATGCAGCTGCGTCTCCGGCCCGCCCAGGACGAAAAGCCCATTTTCTGTCATGATTTTTTGTCATAGAAGTAGGAGCCCACCACATATATGATGATACCGGGTTTTGTCACAATTATCGTCATAGAAGTGTCATAAGTATGACATAAAATTTTTTCGTTCGGCCCAAAATGTCACGGATGTGTCTTTTTTTTTGTAGTGAGGTGTCTCGGTCATGTCTACATAGTTCTTGAACCCGTAGGGTCTGCACGCTTAACGTTCTATGATGATTTGTATTATGAGTTATGTGTTTTTTGGTGACCGAAGATTGTTCGGAGTCCCGGATGAGAGCACGGACATGACGATGAGTCTCAAAATGTTCGATAGGTAAAGATTGATATATTGGACGATAGTATTCGGACACCGAAATGGTTCCGAAGTGTTTCGGGTATTTATCGGAGTACCGGGAGGTTACCGGAACCCCGCGGTGGAAGTAATGGGCCACATGGGCCATAGGGGAGAGGCAAGGCAGCCCACAAGGGGGTGCCCTCCCCTGGGGAGTCCGAATTGGACAAGGGGAGGGGGCGCGGCCTGATGTCTACTACGCAACTTTATTCTTGTAGACTCGTGTTGGGCCTCCAAGCGCAGAGTTTTGTAGGACAGTAGCAATTTTCCCTCAATTGGATGACCTAAGGTTTATCAATCCGTGGGAGGTGTAGGATGAAGATGGTCTCTCTCAAGCAACCCTGCAACCAAATAACAAAAAGTCTCTTGTGTCCCCAAGACACCAAATACAATGGTAAATTGTATAGGTGCACTATTTCGCCGAAGAGATGGTAATAAAAGTGTAGTAATGATAGTAGATAGCAGTTTTTGTAGTGCGAACAATAAAAAACAACAAGGTAGCAAGTAACAAAAGTGAGCACAAATGGTATTGTAATGCTTGAAAACAAGGCCTAGGGTTAGTACTTTCGCTAGTGCAATCTCTCAACAATGCTAACATAGTTGGACCATATGATTATCCCTCAAAGTGCAATAAAGAATCACTCCCGAGTTCCTATTAGCGGAGAACAAAAGATAGAATTTGTTTGTAGGGTACGAAACCACCTCAAAGCTATTCTTTCTGATCGATCTAATCAAGACTTCGTACTAAAATAACGCAAGGCTATTTTTTCCGTTCGATCTATCCTAGAGTTCGTACTAAAATAACACCGAAGCAAATTCATATTCATAATACTCAATCCACGCAAAGAACTACAAAGAGACCCAAAAGTTTCTATCGGAGAAAAGATAATAAAAACGTGCATCAACCCCTATGCATAGATTACCCCAACGTCACCTCGGGAATCCGCAAGTTGAGTGCCATAACATATATCAAGTGAATCAATATGATACCCCAATTGTCACCTCAAGTATTCATACCACAAGACATACATCATGTGTTCTCATCTCTGAATATTCAATCCGACAAGACAAAAATTCAAAGGGTAAAGACTCAATTCATCACAACAAGAGTATAGAGGGGTGATGGAGTCCCGGACTAAGGGGTCCTCGGGCGTCCGGCCTGTTGGACATGGGCTGGACTGATGGGCTATGAAGATGCAAGATCGAAGACTCTTTTGTACAACCCTAGTCCCCTCCGGTGTCTATATAAACTGGAGGGTTTAGTCCATAGGGACGATCATAAACATACAGGCCAGACTTCTAGGGTTTAATCCATTACGATCTCGTGGTAGATCAACTCTTGTAATACTCATATTCATCAAGATCAATCAAGCAGGAAGTAGGGTATTACCTCCATAGAGAGGGCCCCAACCTGGGTAAACATCGTGTTCCCTGTCTCCTGTTACCATCGACCTCAGACGCACAGTTCGGGACCCCCTACCCAAGATCCGCCGGTTTTGACACCGACATTGGTGCTTTCATTGAGAGTTCCGCTGCGTCGTCTTCAAGAGGTTCGATGGCCCCGTCAATCATCTACAACAATGCTGTCCAGGGGGAAGTTTTTCTCCCCAAACAGATCTTCGTATTCGGCGGCTTCGCACTGCGGGCCAACTCGCTTGGCCATCTAGAGCAGATCGACAGCTACGCCCCTGGCCATCTGGTCAGATTTGGAAGCTTGAACTATGTCGCTGATATCCGCGGAGACTTGATCTTCGACGGATTCGAGCCCACGGCAGCCGCTCCCTGCCACCTCGATGAACATGACTTAAATCTGTCATCGGACCATACCCAGGAGATAGCGCCTGTAACTGCTCTGGCCCTAGATCCGGAGCAGATCGCGCCATCCGAGGACGGGAAGCTCAACCCCGCCACGGAAGCCGCAGACTCAGCGGCGTTGGAGCAGCACACAGACCCAACCTCGAGTGGGATCTGTGCCACCGAAACCTCGGACTCGTCTCTGGCCACAGGTTCCGAACCACGAGCGTCCGCGTACGTCGAGCCCGATCAGGCACCGGTCGCCGAATTCAGCGCCGCGGACATTTTCCGGCACTCACCTCTAGGCGATGTGCTGAACTCATTAAAAACACTCTCCTTAGCGGAGGCCTCTGATAACCCACAAGTATAGGGGATCAATTGTAGCCTCTTTCGATAAGTAAGAGTGTCGAACCCAACGAGGAGCTAAAGGTAGAACAAATATTCCCTGAAGTTCTATCGACCACCGATACAACTCTACGCACGCTTAACGTTCGCTTTACCTAGAACAAGTATGAAACTAGAAGTACTTTGTAGGTGATGTTGGATAGGTTTGCAAGATAATAAAGAGCACGTAAATAAAAACTAGGGGCTGTTTTAAGTAAAGAAGCAATAAAGTTAGTATAGCGAGTGTGGAAAAGTGGTGGTAGGAGTTGCGAAATTGTCCCTAAGCAATTGACTACTTTACTAGACCGATAGCAAGTTTTATGTGGGAGAGGCCACTGCTAGCATGTCATCCCTGACTTGGAATTCTATGCACTTATGATTGGAACTATTGGCAAGCATCCGCAACTACTAACGTTCATTAAGGTAAAACCCAACCATAGCATTAAGATATATTGGTCCCCCTTCAATCCCGTATGCATCAATTTCTATGCTAGGTTGAAGCTTCTGTCACTCTTGCCCTCCAATACATAGTCCTATCAACATACAACTAACCCTATGGTGTGATCCACGCGCGCGCTCATATGATGGCCACCAAAGGACAGCAACATAACCACAAGGAAATTAAACCAATCATAGCAATTCACCAATTACCAATAGGACAACGAAAATCTACTCAGACATCATAGGATGGCAACACATCATTGGATAATAATATGAAGCATAAAGCACCATGTTCAAGTAGAGGGTACAGCGGGTTGCGGGAGAGTGGACCGCTGTAGATAGATGGGGGAAGGTGATGAAGATGTTGGTGAACATGACGGAGGTGTTGGTGTAGATTGCGGTGATGATGATGGCCCCAGCGGCGTTCCGGCGCCACCGGAAGAGAGGGGAGAGAGCCCCCTTCTTCTTCTTCCTTGACCTCGTCCCTAGATGGGAGAAGGGTTCCCCCTCTGGTCCTTGGCTTCCATGGCATGGGAGGGGCGAGAGCCCCTCCGAGATTTGATCTGTCTCTCTGTCTCTCTCTCTTTCTGCGTTCCCCGATTCTGGCCTTTCACCGTTTCTTATATTCCGGAGATCCGTAACTCCGATTGGGATGAAATTTGAACACGATTTCTATCCGGATATTGGCTTTCTTGCGGCAAAAGAAGGGCACCAACCGCCTTCCGGGGTGGCCACGAGGGTCAGGGGCGCCCCCCTGCCTCGTGGACCCCTCGGGCATCGTCTCGCGTTGATTCTTCTTCCCAAAAATCACATATATTCCAAAAAAATATCCGTCAGTTTTTATCCCGTTTGGACTCCGTTTGATATGGATTTTCTGTGAAACAAAAAACACGCAACAAACAGGAACTGACACTGGGCACTGGATCAATATGTTAGTCCCAAAAATAGTATAAAAAGTTGCCAAAAGTATATGAAAGTTGTAGAATATTTGCATGGAACAATCAAAAATTATAGATATGACGGAGATGTATCAGCATCCCCAAGCTTAATTCCTGCTCATCCTCGAGTAGGTAAATGATAAAAAGATAATTTTTGATGTGGAATGCTACCTAGCATAATCTTGATCACATAATCTAATCATGGCATGAATATTAAGACACGAGTGATTCAAAGCAATAGTCCATCATTTGACATTAAGACAATAATACTTCAAGCATACTAATAAAGCAATCATGCGTTTTCAAAATAACATGGCCAAAGAAAGTTATCCCTACAAAATCATATAGTTTGGCTATGCTCCATCTTTATCACACAAAATATTCAAATCATGCACAACCCCGATGACAAGCCAAGCAATTGTTTCATACTTTTGACGTTATCAAACCTTTTCAACTTTCACGCAATACATGAGCGTGAGCCATGGACATAGCACTATAGGTGGAATAGAATATGATGGTGGAGGTTGTGTGGAGAAGACAAAAAGGGAGAAAGTCTCACATCGGCGCGGCTAATCAACGGGCTATGGAGATGCCCATCAATTGATGTCAATGCGAGTAGGGATTGCCATGCAACGGATGCACTAGAGCTACAAGTGTATGAAAGCTCAAACTGAAACTAAGTGGGTGTGCATCCAACTTGCTTGCTCATGAAGACCTGGGGCATTTGAGGAAGCCCATCATTGGAATATACAAGCCAAGTTCTATAATAAAAATTCCCACTAGTATATGAAAGTGGTAACTCAAGAGACTCTCTATATGAAGAACATTGTGCTACTCTGAAGCAGAAGTGTGGTAAAGGATAGTAACATTTCCCCTTCTCTATTTTTCTCTCATTTTTTTGTTTTTTTGGTGGGCTTCTTTGGCCTCTTTTTTTATTTGGGCTTCTTTGACCTCTTTTATTTTTATTTTTAAAGTCCAGAGTCTCATCCCGACTTGTGGGGGAAGCATAGTCTCCATCATCCTTTCCTTAGTGGGGCAATGCTCTAATAATGATGATCATCACACTTTTATTTTCTTACAACTCGATGTCTAGAACAAAGATATGACTCTATATGAATGCCTCCAGCGGTGTACCGGGATGTGCAATGATCTAGCGTAGCAATGACATCAAAAAATGGACAAGCCATGAAAATAGCATGCTAGCTATCTTACGATCATGCAAAGCTATATGATAATGAATGCTCAAATCATGTATATGATGATAGTGGAAGTTGCATGGCAATATATCTCGGAATGGCTATGGAAATGCCATAATAGGTAGGTATGGTGGCTGTTTTGAGGAAGATATAAGAAGGCTTATGTGTGATAGAGCTTATCGTATCACGGGGTTTGGATGCACCAGCGAAGTTTGCACCAACTCTCAAGGTGAGAAAGGGCAATGCACGGTACCGAAGAGGCTAGCAATGATGGAAGGGTGAGAGTGCGTATAATCCATGGACTCAACATTAGTCATAAAGAACTCACATACTTATTGCAAAAATCTATTAGTCATCGAAACAAAGTACTATGCGCATGCTCCTAGGGGGATAGATTGGTAGGAAAAGACCATCGCTCGTCCCCGACGGCCACTCATAAGGAAGATTATCAATAAATACCTGATGCTCCAACTTCGTTACATAACGGTTCACCATACGTGCATGCTACGGGAATCACAAACTTCAACACAAGTATTTCTACAATCCACAACTACCCACTAGCATGACTCTAATATCACCATCTTTATATCGCAAAACTATTGCAAGGAATCAAACATATCATATGCAGTGATCTACAAGTTTTATGTAGGATTTTATGACTAACCATGTGAATGACCAATTTATGTCAACTCTCTAAATAGATATAAGTGAAGCAAGAGACTTTAATTCTTTCTACAAAATATATGCCCACGCTCTAACAAATATAAGTGAAGCAAAAGAGCATTCTACAAATGGCGGTTTTCTATGTGAAGAAAAACAGGCAATCCGAACTTCAAATGATATAAGTGAAGCACATGAAGCATTCTATAAAGCCGTACTGAAAAATATAAGTGAAGTGCAATGAGTATTCTATAAATCAACTGTGGACTATCACATACCAGCATGGTGCATAAAAGAAAAGTGAAAACTAAATGCAAAAGACGCTCCAAGATTTGCACATATCACATGAATGAAACGAAACCGAAAACATACCGATACTTGTTGAAGAAAGATGGGATGCCTCCCGGGGCATCCCCAAGCTTAGACGCTTGAGTCTCCTTGAATATTTACTTGGGGTGCCTTGGGCATCCCCAAGCTTGAGATCTTGCCTCTCCTCCTTCTCCTCACATCGAGACCTCCTCGATCTTCGAACACTTCATCCACATAAAACTCAACAGAAAGCTCGGTAAGATCCGTTAGTATAATAAAGCAAATCACTACTCTAAGTACTGTTGCAAACCAATTAATATTTTGTTTTTGCATTTTAGCTACTGTAATCTAACTTTTCCATGGCTTAATCCACTGATAGAAATTGATAGTTTCATCAAAACAAGCAAACTATGCATCAAAAACAGAATCTGTCTTAAACAGGACAGTCTGTAGTAATCTGAACATTCACCATACTTCTGATACTCCAAAACTTCTGCCAAAATTCGGAAAAATAAACAATTTGTATTGAAATACACTGCATAAAGTTTCAGATCCGTTTGACGTTCCAGTAAAAAATGTAAAATCACGCACTACAGCCAAAGTTTCTGTTTTGCACCGCACAAACCAACAAGCATTGTAAACATCCTAAAGGCAAATCTTGGCACATTATTTTTATTTTTAAACTTTATAAAATCACACAACAGAAATAAACGACTCTCTAAAACTTCCGGGTTGTCTCCCTGGCAGCGCTTTCTTTAAAGCCATTAAGCTAAGCATATAGTGCTCAAGTAATGGATCCACCCGGATCCCAAGGTATGTCAAAGCCAATTTTAATTAACAATGATTTATGATTTAGTAGTGAGCACAAAGTAACATATATCATGCAACAACGAAGTCTAACTCTCTTCATATGCATGGGCATGTCATAAAAGAACAATTCATGCACACATAGTAAAGGCCAATGCATAATATAAACAGTTTCTTGCAATTTTATCATATTGGAAACATGGGGAGGCGGAGATGTAGTTCCTATCTCATAATAATTGCAAGTAGGAGTAGCAAGCACATGCATATTATATCTATCATCATGTGTAGTAGTAAAACACAACCCATCAATATAATCCTTAATAAGGGTAAACTTCTCCGAAATGGTGTAGTCGGGAGAATTCAAAAAGATAATAGGACTATCATGCGTGGGTGCAATGGGCAACAATTTCATGTTTAACATAGGGAACTATAGCAAGTTCATCTCCATAAGCATAATTCATATTGGCATCTTGGCCACAAGCATAGCAAGCATCATCAAAAAGGGATATTTCAAACGAATCAACGGGATCATAACAATCATCATAGCATTCATCCTTCGGTAAATTCGAAGGGAAACTAAATAATGTATGAGTTGGAGAGTTACTCTCATTAGAAGGTGGGCACGGGTAGCTAATCCGCTCTTCCTCCTTTTGTTCTTCGCTCACCTCATCATATTTTTCATCCAATGAGCCCACAGTTTCATCAATTCCTTCTTCCATAGACTCCTGCAAAATATTAGTCTCTTCTTGGACAGCAGAGGAGTCCTCAATATATGGTTTAACATAGGAATTAGAAGCATAATTATCATAACAATATTTAAGTATGGCAAAATTTTCAGATTTGTAAAGAGTAGCATCATACGTTTCAATCAAAGAAGCAATTTCATAAGCACCCTTGAAAGCAACAAATTCTTCAATTTGTTGAACATCATAGTAATTATAAACACCCTTAGCATACGAAGATACAATTCCATTATCACTAAACAAACATTGGTAGGGAAGGTGTTTCTTAGGGTGTTCAGAACAACAAAAAATCATATATTTCACATAAATTCCAAGCATAGCATTGCAAATGATGAATTTGATCCAGTAAAGGTTTCCCTTTTTCAGATATGCGGTGCCGCACAAAACAAGCATGCTCATCTAAATATTTGCCCTAAACTAAGCTAGTTGGGATTTCAGCACGAGCACATAGGGATCAAAGATGATCCAAGTCAAAAGCTTCAGTAGTGTGATAGATTTTAAGTGGTTCTTCAACCATTGGTTCAGTAGGTACCACTAATTTTTTTGGTATTTTGCGTTTCCTACCCATAACTAAAGATAGAAAACAAGAGCACAAAATAAAAACTACTTAGTGATAAAGCAAACAAGCACACACGAGAATATTCACCCCACGCTATAACTCCCCGGCAACGGCGCCAGAAAAAGGTCTTGATAACCCACAAGTATAGGGGATCAATTGTAGCCTCTTTCGATAAGTAAGAGTGTCGAACCCAACGAGGAGCTAAAGGTAGAACAAATATTCCCTCAAGTTCTATCGACCACCGATACAACTCTACACACGCTTAACGTTCGCTTTACCTAGAACAAGTATGAAACTAGAAGTACTTTGTAGGTGTTGTTGGATAGGTTTGCAAGATAATAAAGAGCACGTAAATTAAAACTAGGGGCTGTTTTAAGTAAAGAAGCAATAAAGCTAGTATAGCGAGTGTGGAAAAGTGGTGTTAGGAGTTGCGAAATTGTCCCTAAGCAATTGACTACTTTACTAGACCGATAGCAAGTTTTATGTGTGAGAGGCCACTGCTAGCATGTCATCCCTGACTTGGAACTCTATGCACTTATGATTGGAACTATTGGCAAGCATCCGCAACTACTAACGTTCATTAAGGTAAAACCCAACCATAGCATTAAGATAAATTGGTCCCCCTTCAATCCCGTATGCATCAATTTCTATGCTAGGTGTGAAGCTTCTGTCACTCTTGCCCTCCAATACATAGTCCTATCAACATACAACTAACCCTATGGTGTGATCCACACGCGCGCTCATATGATGGGCACCAAAGGATAGCAACATAACCACAAGCAAATTAAACCACTCATAGCAATTCACCAATTACCGATAGGACAACAAAAATCTACTTAGACATCATAGGATGGCAACACATCATTGGATAATAATATGAAGCATAAAGCACCATGTTCAAGTAGAGGGTACAGCGGGTTGCGGGAGAGTGGACCGCTGTAGATAGATGGGGGAAGGTGATGAAGATGTTGGTGAAGATGACGGAGGTGTTGGTGTAGATTGCGGTGATGATGATGGACCCAGCGGCGTTCCGGCGCCACCGGAAGAGAGGGGGAGAGAGCCCCCCTTCTTATTCTTCTTCCTTGACCTCCTCCCTAGATGGGAGAAGGGTTTCCCCTCTGGTCCTCGGCTTCCATGGCATGGGAGGGGCGAGAGCCCCTCCGAGATTGGATCTACCTCCCTGTCTCTCTCTGTTTCTGCATTCCCTGATTCTGCCCTTTCACCGTTTCTTATATTCCGGAGATTCGTAACTCCGATTGGGCCAAAATTTGAACACGATTTCTATCCGGATATTGCTTTGTTGCGGCGAAAGAAGGGCACCAACCGCCTTACGAGGTGGCCACGAGGGTCAGGGGCGCGCCCACCCCCCTGGGGCGCGCCCCCTGCCTCATGGCCCCCTCGGGCATCGTCTCGCGTTGATTCATCTTCCCAAAAATCACATATATTCCAAAAAAAATCTCTGTCAGTTTTTATCCCGTTTGGACTCTGTTTGATATGGATTTTCTGTGAAACAAAAAACATGCAACAAACAGGAACTGATACTGGGCACTGGATCAATATGTTAGTCCCAAAAATAGTATAAAAAGTTGCCAAAAGTATATGAAAGTTGTAGAATATTGGCATGGAACAATCAAAAATCATAGATACGACGGAGACGTATCAGACTCACAGCCGAATTATATCCGGTTCGAACTGGGGGCTGATGACGAAGAATTTCGCTTCCCACCCACCGCCCACTTCATAGCCACTGTCAAAGACTTAACTGACATGCTCGATTACGGCTCCGAAGACATCGAGGTATGGACGACGATGCCGGAGAAGAGGAGGCCCAAAACCCGCCGTTTACCAGACGTTGGACGGCCACTTCCTTGTATGACGTGTACATGGTGGATACACCCAAAGAGAATAGCGGCGATGACAAGGAAGACCCAGTCGCGGATAAACCTCCTGAGATATAGCCAAAGCGCCGACGTCAGCGGCGCCGCTCCAAGTCACGCCGTGGAAAAGACAGCAGTACCTGCACAGGAGAAAACAATACTCCGGACGATGCCGAAGACAATGAAGACCCCGTTGAGCCAGTTTCCGAACAGGACAAACAGGAAGACGGGCAAGGTAGCCCTGACGAACAGGCCATAAGCAAAGACTCGGAGGACAGTAATTATCTTCCGCTCTCCGAGGATGAGGTGAGCCTCGGCAACGAGGATTTTATCGTGCCTGAGGAACCTCTCGAGCAGGAGCGCTTCAAGCGCCGGCTAATAGCCACTGCAAGGAGCCTAAAAAAGAAACAACAACAGCTCCAAGCTGACCAAGATCTGCTCAATGATAGATGGACTAATGTCCTGGTAGCCGAGGAACACGGCCTCGAGCGCCCAGCCAAAAGTTATCCGAAGCGCAAATTGCTACCTCAGTTCGATGACGAGGCACTAGAGCATGTACCATCATCGCGCAATGCGGCTGACCGACCACCACGTGGCTGGGACAAAGCGGCAACTCAAGCCGAACACCAGCCCGTACTACCTCACCGTAAAGGCAGAGATAAAACAGCTTGGGGACATACATATGACTTGTGGCTGAACTTGGACAATAGAGCATGTTAGAACAGATCGATCTACGGATCGCGGGGGTGGGCCCCGATACGTGACAATGGCTACCTAGCCGGATGCAACAATCATAATCACGCCCGGGCCGAGAACCGCAGACGGACTCCATCTGAGCTACGTCGCGATGTGGCCTGATATAGAGGCGCCCCACACTCCCTTTGCTTCACTGACGAGGTAATGGAGCACGAATTCTCAGAAGGGTTTAAACCCGTAAACATCGAATCAAATGATAGGACAATAGACCCCGCAGTGTGGATCGAGGATTTTCTTCTCCATATTCATATGGCCCGGGGTGATGATCTCCATGCCATCAAATACCTCCCACTAAAACTCAAAGGACCAGCTCGGCACTGGTTGAACAGTGCGCCCGAAAACTCCATTGGCAGCTGGGAAGACTTGGAAGAAGCCTTCCTTGACAACTTCCAAGGTACATATGTTCGACCTCCGGATGCCGACGACTTAAGTCACATAATTCAACAGCCCGGAGAGTCAGCCAGGAAATTCTGGACTAGGTTCTTAACTAAAAAGAACCAGATCGTCGACTGTCCGGATGCCAAAGCCCTAGCGGCCTTTAAACATAGCATCCGAGATGAATGGCTCGCCCGACACCTCGGCCAAGAAAAGCCGAAGTCCATGGCAGCCCTCACGGCGCTTATGACCCACTTTTGCGCGGGCGAAGATAGCTGGCTAGCCCGTAGCAGTAACAATTCAAGAGAACCTGGCACTTTGGAAGCCAGAAATAGCAACGGCAAGCCCCGACGCAACAGACACAAGTGTCGAAGCAACGGTGATAATACCAACGACACGACAGTCAACGCCAGATTCAATGGCTCAAAGTCCGGCCAGCGGAAGAAGCCATATAAGAGAAACAATTCGGGCTCATCCAGCTTGGACCGCATACTCGACCGCCCATGTCAGATCCATGGCACCCCTGATAAACCAGCCAATCATACCAACAGAGACTGTTGGGTTTTTAAACAGGATGGGAAGTTAAATGCCAAAAACAAGGAGAAGGGGTCGCAAAGTGAGGGAGAGGACGAGGATCCCCGTCCATCGAACGCAGGGGACAGAAGAAGTTTCCCCCTCAAGTCAAAACAGTGAACATGATATACGCTACCCATATCCCCAAGAGGGAGCGCAAGCGCACGCTCAGGGACGTCTATGCGATAGAGCCAGTCACCCCAAAATTTAATCCATGGTCGTCATGCCCGATCACCTTCGATCGCAGGGATCATCTGACCAGTATCCGTCATGGCGGTTCAGCCACACTGGTCCTCGACCCAATAATTGATGGTTTCCACCTGACGCGAGTCCTCATGGACGGCGGTAGCAGCCTTAACCTGCTATATCAGGATACAGTGCACAAAATGGGCATCGATCCATCAAGGATCAAGCCCACCAAAACTACCTTTAAAGGAGTTATACCACGTGTAGAGGCTCGGTGCACGGGCTCAATCACACTGGAAGTTGTCTTCGGGTCCCCAGAAAACTTCAGAAGCGAAGAGTTGATCTTCGATATTGTCCCCTTCCGCAGTGGCTATCACGCACTGCTCGGACGAACCGCATTCGCTCGATTTAATGCGGTGCCACACTACGCTTATCTCAAGCTCAAGATGCACGGACCACACGGGGTTATAACAGTCAATGGAAACACGGAGCGTTCCCTCCGTACCGAGGAGCACACCGCTGCCCTCGCAGCAGAAGCACAGAGCGGCCTTTTCAAGAAGAACCTTAATTCGGCAGCCAAGCTCCCAGACACTGTCAAACGAGTCCGGACTACTCTGCAGCAGGACAGTCCAGCCCGTCAAGAGCTCGACTAGAAATTTGGCCTCCGTCCCAGTCCCGACCAACAGCGGCGTTCGTACCGCGCGTACATAACTACGCACTCAAAATACCATGGGCAGAGACGGAGGCACAACCAGACTGTGGTCCACAATACGGCTTCGACCTTCCCCGGACACACATACTTTCACCTTTCTTTTTTATCCTTTTCAGGTTTCTTTTCCACAGGCCCCTCGCGGCGGCCTGCTCAGCGGTCCTTTCGAAGGACGGATACACCAAGGCAGCAAGTAGCACAAACGCGTGGGGGTATTTCTGGATGTCGCCCTCGACGGTCATTCTACCTATTTTCAGGACCCACACGCAAGCTCCCCCCTTGATCTTGGCATGTCAAATAGTCCGGTTGCTTATCGCACTGTTTGTACAAATATGCTTGGACGTACTAATCAAACTATAATGGAAATAGTTTGCGGCCCAACTTCTGGGCCACTAGCTTACTACTTCATTTCTTTTTCTTGATAATCTTATCAATTGCACCCATACACTTTGGTATGCTTTCATTTGCTAGGGGCTTCACTACGCTCCACACTATGGCAACAAAGTCCAAACACTTTTACAGTATAGTTCGGCACCCCGAATTTTAGCATTATATGCATTGGCTCCGAATCATGTCTTTGGTCAATAGTTGGGTTGCCCGGCTCCTGTGCTTACTACCTTACGTTCCGCTATATCGGCTAGGGTAGTAAAGGGAGAACTACTGTGATTGTGTCCTAGTTTATCCGGATGAGTACCTCAGTAGAGAAAGCCGAAAACTGACTGTCATGATGCGGCGAGAGCTGGTCAGCTATTCGGAGGTTAAAAATCTTTTGCGATTTTTTCCGCATTATGCGATGAATCGGCCTTCATCCGATCAGGTGTTCACAGCACTCTAGTCCGAATTAAATGATAATTAGGGGCTGCGCTTACATTTTTATTGTCAAACTCCTATGGCTAAGTGAGGGTGATAAAGCCACATAGTCCGATTGCCTTGTTCGTTGCGCTAAACACCTCCTTCATGGACCAAAAATTTGGAACAAGAGTGTCTAGATTCATCCTGACACCCCCGTACTACCTACGTGGGGGCTGAAGCCGACGACTGGCCAACTCTCAGATTTAATAAAAACGGCCGCACAGGAGGTAAAATTTTAATAATAGCAAGCATTATATTACATAACAGCTTTGTTTCATCATACAAGACAAAGATAACATGAATGTATTCATTCAAAGATTATGTCTTTTGAACATTGGCCCTCTACAATGTGGGATCCCTTGAGGACATCATCAAAATACCGCTCTGGCGTGCGGTGCTCCTTGCCAGCGGGTGGTCCCTCGGTCGCGAGCTTGATAGCGTCCATCTTCGCCCACTGTATCTTGACGCGGGCGAAAGCCATCCGCGCACATTCAATGCAGACCGACCGCTTGATGGCGTCAAGCTGGGGCTAGGCATTGACCAGCCGCTTCACGAGCCCGAAGTAGCTGCTGGGTATAGCTTCGGCAGGCCACAGCCGGATTATTAAATCCTTCATGGCTAGTTCGGCCACCCTATGCAGTTTGACCAGCTGTTTTAGCTAGTCGCTAAAGGGCACCAGATGTTCTGGCGCAAGGTATTGCGACCTGAACAACTTCTTCGTCGAGCTCCCCTCTTTGGCTCGGAAGAACTCTGCAGTGTCGGCTACACTGCGCGGCAAATCCGCAAACACTCCTGGAGAACTCCAAATCCGGGTTAGTAAGAGATACCTCTTCTTCACATATTTGCTCTGCATAATGAAGGCCTTACCCGCTGCAATCTTCTTGGCCTCTTGAATATCCTGGAGAGCGCCCTGGGCTTCAACCCGGGCATCTTGCGCGCTTTGGCGAGCCTTGGCGAGTTCGGTCTCTTGATCCACAGTGTTGCGCTCCAAGGACTCGCATTTCTTCACGGTGTCCTGGAGCTCTTGCTGGACCTCACCGACCCTGGCCTCGTGCTTTTCACGGGCGGCTTGTTCCTTGGCCGCTCTCTCCTCGGCCTCGGCTAGCGCCTTCTTGAGGGTCTCTACCTCAGTCGCCGCTCCTACAAATATCATGGCAATATGGTCAATACAAATCATCTATCCTTTCTGTTATACAGAAGGTCTGGGCATACCTTGTTTGTCCTCCAGCTGTATTTTTACACGGCCGAGCTCTCCCTCGGTCCGCTCCAAACTCTGCTTCAGTCCGGAGACTTCGGCAGCATGGGAGTTCGCAGTCAGCAACGACGCCTGCTTAATCACATAGACATGTATGGTTAGTCTCCTGCGAAAATTGTTTGATCCTCTGTCCGGCTTTTCTTTTCGAACGCCGGACAGTGTCTCAGGGGCTATTGTCTATACTGTGACATTCTTTTTACATAATCGCGTTGCTTACCTCAAAGCCTGTTAGAAGGCTTGTGCAGGCTTCGGTCAGTCCGCTCTTCGCGGACTGAATCTTCTCAATCACCGTACCCATGAGGGTACGATGTTCCTCAACAATGGAAGCACTTCGCATCGCTTCCAGTAGAGTATCCGGTGCCTCTGGTTGGACAGAGGTCACCGGCGGAATGAGCACACATCCTTCTTTCGAAGGAGGCTGCTTGCCGGATTCCGGAGCCGTATAGGTCTCCGGGACCATATTCGGCTGCGGGGCCGAATTGGACACGCCCCCCATCACCAGTCTCCATGGGGATTTGCTCCTCCATGTGTCCGGTGGCCGAGGCTTCACCCTCTGGTGCTGCCCTGATGGCCTCCTGCGTCTCTCCCTGGCCTGGGACCCTTCGGGAAAACACCTCGGTGTCATCCATGGCCCTGGGAGAGGAGGCCGCCGGAAGGGACCCACTGTACATCGCCTTCGGGTCCAGCGAATTGCCCGAAGACGGGGATCGCTCGAGGTCGGAACGAGCCGGACTGCAAGTGCATGATTCAACATGTTAAAACTATGAAGTGAAGAGGCTGGATATATGAATGCGTCAGGGTCTTTGAATACTCATGATCCGGCCAGGGGCTTATCTTGGGGGCGCCGCTCTGGGCTGCTATCGATGTCCCACGCAGAGTTATCCGCGAGGGAGACCTTTCCCTTCTTAGACGCCTCTGCCTCCAGATTTGTGGAGGCCGCCCTCTTTTTCCTTCCCCCCTCAGGGGGAGAGTTGCTTTCCTCCTCCTCCTCGTCGTCCTCGGCGGCGGAGGAGTGTGTCTCGGTGTCTTCGGACGTCACGTCCGAAGCACCCTTGCGGCGGAGGCCACTTCTGGTCTCCTTGGCCTTTTTCTTGGCCTTCTTCTCCGGCGCCTGGTAGGGCGCCGGAACCAGCATCCTCGTCAGAAGTGGCATGGCTGGTTCCTCAGGCAATGGATCCGGACACTGAATCCACTCTGCCTTCTTTGTCCAGCCCTGAAAAAATAAATAGGGAGGCTTAGGCATCTTCCTTGAGTAAGCAAGTAGAGGATACACCTTGAAATGCGAAAGACTTACTGAACTGGCGGGATGGGCCAGGTCGTGCCCACGGTCCTCGGCCGTCTCTGGTCGCGTCTCGTTGCCCTTAAAGAGCACCTTCCAGATGTCTTCGTGCGTAGTTCTGTAGAACCGTTGCAAGGTCTGGTGCTCGGCCGGATCGAACTCCCACAAATGGCAAGTCCGGCTCTGGCATGGAAGGATCCGGCGAACTAGCATCACCTGGATCACGTTGACAAGCTTGATTTTCTTGTCCACCATGCTCTGGATGCGCGTCTGCAGCGCTGTCAGCTCGTCCGATGAAGCCCAATTCAGGCCCTTCTCTAGCCAGGAGGTAAGCCGCATTGGGGCTCCGGACTTAAATTCGGGAGCCGCGGCCCAGGTGTCGTCTGTGATATAGAACCACAGTTGCTGCCACCCTTTGACGGTCTCCACAAAGGTACCCTTGTGCCATGTGACATTGGGCATCTTGCTCACCATGGCGCCTCCGCACTCTGCGTGTTGGCCATCCACCACCTTCGGTTTCACATTGAAAATCTTGAGCCACAGTCCGAAGTGGGGTGGGATGCGGAGGAAGGCCTCGCACACGACAATAAATGCCGAGATGTTGAGGAAGGAATTTGGGGCTAGATCATGGAAATCTAGCCCGTAGTAGAACATGAGTCCGCGGACGAAAGGGTGGAGAGGAAAGCCTAGCCCGCGGATGAAGTGGGGGATGAATACCACCCTCTCATTGGGCTTCGGGGTGGGGACGATCTGCCCCTTGGCCGGAAGCCGGTGGGCGATTTCCTTGGCCAGGTACCCGGCCTCCCGAAGCTGGGTGATGTCCTTCTCCTTGACAGAGGAGACCATCCACTTGCCTTGCGCTCCAGATCCGGACATGGTCGGAGTGCTTTTTTGAGGCGGAAAAGATGAGAACTTGGGCGCTGGACCTCGAGAATGGGGGGGGGGCAGAGAGAGAAGGTGTGGGTGAAAGGGGGTGAATCCTTATCCCTTTATAAAGGCAGCGGATATCAAGCACCTCCCCACTCGCCTTAAAACTCGCCGGTTTCCCAAGGGTCCACAGATGGCGCAGTTGGATTACCCACGCCTGTATTGATGCGAATCCCGCAATAAGGGGACACGACCTCTGCTTTGACAAGACGTGCCAGTAAAACCGCATCTCGAAATATGAAGCGGCAGGCCGAAAAATGGTTCGAAATAATGACCGGGTGGTGATGTGGTGTCGCACTACAAAAAGTTGTTAGTAGATTGGACTCTTGAAATATTGTACTCTCTGCGGTTGTGTGTGGTACTTGTTTTGCAGAGCCGGACACGTTCTTTGTGTTCAAAGGCTGTTTTGGAGTATTCGGAGGAGGAACCTGCCTTGCAATGCCGAAGACAATCTGCGCGCCGGACACCTCGTCATTGAAGCCTGGTTCAGTGGCTACTAAGGGAGTCCTGGACTAAGGGGTCCTCGGGCGTTCGGCCTATTGGACATGGGTCGGACTAATGGGCTATGAAGACGCAAGACCGAAGACTCTTACCCGTGTCCGGATGGGACTCTCCTTGGCGTGGATGGCAAGCTTGGCATTCGGATATGAAGATTCCTTTCTCTGTAACCAACTTTGTACAACCCTAGTCCCCTCCGGTATCTATATAAACCGGAGGGTTTAGTCCATAGGGACGATCATAAACATACAGGCTAGACTTCTAGGGTTTTAGCCATTGCGATCTCGTGGTAGATCAACTCTTGTAATACTCATATTCATCAAGATCAATCAAGCAGGAAGTAGGGTATTACCTCCATAGAGAGGGCCCGAACCTGGGTAAACATCGTGTCCCCTGTCTCCTGTTACCATCGACCTCAGACGCACAGTTCGGGACCCCCTACCCAAGATCCGCCGGTTTTGACACCGACAAGGGGAGAAACATCATATGATCCATCTATATTAACAATGCTCATGATATAGATCACGAGAGAGAGATTAAACACATAGCTACTGGTACAAACCCTCAGCCCCAAGGGTGGACTACTCCCTCCTCATCGTGGTGGCTGCCGGGATGATGAAGATGGCCACCGGAGATGACCCCCCCTCCGGCAGGGCGCCAGAAAGGGTCTAGATTGGTTTTCGGTGGATACAGAGCCTTGCGGCGGCGGAACTTCTGATCTAGGTTAACCCCGAAGGGTTTTGGAATATTTGGGAATTTATAGTGCAAAGAGGGGTGCGGGAGGCCACCGAGGTGGGCACAACCCACATGGGCGCGCCAGGGGGCCCCGGCGCGCCCTGGTGGGTCGTGCCCCCCTCGGGGCACCCCCCCAGGTGCTGCTCTGGCCCAATGGGTGTCTTCTGGTACATAAAAAATCTCCGTGGAGTTTCGTTGCTTTTGGACTCCGTTTGGTATTGATTTCCTGCGATGTAAAAAACAAGCAAAAAAAACAGAAACTGGCACTGGGTCAATAGGTTAGTCCCAAAAAATGATATAAAGTTGCTATAAAATGATTGTAAAACATCCAAGAATGATAAAATAATAGCATGAATACTTCATAAATTATTGATACGTTGGAGACATATCAACATCCCCAAGCTTAATTCCTACTCGTCCCCGAGTAGGTAAACGATAAAAGAAATAATTTATGAAGTGTGAATGCTAGCAAAGTGCATAAGTTTCATCAATGATAATTTCAATCACTTTTCCTAGCATCATAACAACAACTCTTTCTTATAAAACTTATCATGATAAGGTAGCAATTGAAAATAGAATTTTTGTTGTGGAATGCTACCTATCATATTCATCATAAACTCTTTTCTTTTGTAGCATGGACATTTGGAGTTTTATATGGTTCAAAGAAATAGTCTAGTTTTGACATGAGGACTTAAATACTCAAGCATACCAACAAGCAACCATGTCTTTCAAAATATAAACACTAAAATAAGTTATCCCTGGCCCATCATGCTCAATCATTGATCCATTCATGAAACACACTCGCATATTAACTACACCCAATGCTCAAGTACGATCACAGTGCCTCCTAATTGGTGCTTTATAAGAGAAGATGGAGACTCGAATTAAAAATAAAAATTGCATACAGTAAAAGAAAGGCCCTTCGCAGAGGGAAGTAGGGATTTGTAGAGGTGCTAGAGCTCAAAGAGAAAATTGAGAGATAAAAAACATTTTGAGAGGCATACTTTTCCCACCAACGAAAATGACTTAGATCTCCCAACACTTTCCATGCTAGATATATCATAGGCGGTTCCCAAACAGAAATTAAAGTTCATTCCTTTTTCCACCATACTTTCACTTTCCATGGCTAACCGTATCCACGGGTATCCTCCATACCAACACTTTCCAAGGGATTTATTATTTGACAACATAAAGTAAATTCATTTTTCATTTCGGGACTGGGCATCCCTAATACCTTTGCCTTACTCTCGTGCAATGACAAGTGAATAAACACTCATCGTGAGAATAACACATCTAGCATGGAAAATATTGGCCACCCCTCACCGCCCCGCGAGTGGTACGAGCACACAAAAGAGAAATTTATTTTGAAAATAAGAGATGGCACATACAAATTTGCTTAGAACGGCAAAAGAATACCGCATATAGGTAGGCAGAGTGGACTTATGAGGCAAAACTGGTTTAAAGGATTTTGGATGCACAAGTAGTGATCATACTTAGTGCAGAATGAACGCTAGCAAAAGATGGAGAAGCGACCAACCAAGAAACGAATAATCTCATAAGTGAGCATTGATCATAATTAACACTGAATAATGCACCACAAGTAGGATGTAATTTCATTGCATAACTATTGAGTTTCGTGCTTGCATAGGGAATCACAAACCTTAACACCAATATTCTTACTAAAGCATAATTACTCATCAACATGACTCACATATCGCATCATCATATCTCAAAACTATTACAAGGAATCAAGTTTATTTTGTCCAATGATCTTCATGAAAGTTTTTATTATCTCCTTCTTGGATATCTATCACTTTGGGACTAATTTTCATGTTGCTTTTGATAAGCTCAGACAAATATAAGTGAAGATCATGAGCATAATATTTATTTCTCTCAAATTAATTTAAGTGAAGCAAGAGAGAATTTCTTCAAAAGTACTAAACCACACCGTGCTAAAAAAGATATAATTGAAGCACTAGAGCAATTCCAAAGAAACGAGCTTCGTTGATGGGATGTGAGTGCCGCTTACTTAGCCTCCCTGGCAACTATTTGAGGACTCTATTTTATTTAAAAAACTTTCAGATCTAAGTATTTTACAAAAACATCAAGCAAAAACAAAACAAAATGCAATTCCAAGAATAGCACACATCATGTGAAGAAGCAAAAACTTAGGCTCAACCGATACTAACCGATAATTGTTGAAGAAGAAAGGCGGGATGCCTACCGGGGCATCCCAAGCTTAGATGCTTGAGACTTCTTGAAATGTTATCTTGGAATGCCTTGGGCATCCCCAATCTTGAGCTTTTGTGTCTCCTTAATTCCTCTCATATCACGGTTTTCCTAAATCTCAAAAGCTTCATCCACACAAAACTCAACAAGAACTCGTGAGATAAATTAGTATAAACCAATGCACAAACCTTATCATTCTCTACTGTAGCAAATAACTAAAATTGTTATTCAACATTGCACACTAAATGCCTCAGCATATTTAATACTCCTATCCTCAAATAGAATCATTAAACAAGCAAACATATGCAAACATAACAGCAATCTGCCAACACAGTACAGTCTGTAAAGAATGCAAGAGTATCAATACTTATTCAACTCCAAACTTTATGAAATTCTAACACACTGTAGAAAATTTATCAGAGCTTATTATGCAAAAAATTTCAGCATTTTATCACATTCTGACTTTTCTAGGGAATTTTTGCAACATCGGTAAACTTTCTGTTTTCAAACAGCAACATGTAGACTTGCAAAATAAGCATGGCAAAGGCTATACTTGACACTTGTATTGAAATAAAAGATGCAAAACATTATTATAAATAACAGCAAGCAAATCCTAACAAAATAAATTGACGCTCCAAGCAAAACACATATCATGTTACGAATGAAAACATAGCTCCAAGTGAGGTTACCGATAATGTTGGAGACGAAAGAGGGGATGCCTTCCGGGGCATCCCCAAGCTTAGTTGCTTGGATCTTCCTTGAATATTACCTTGGGGTGCCTTGGGCATCCCCAATATTAGGATCTTGTCACTCCTTATTCTCCTCATATCGACATCTCACCCAAACTTGAAAACTTCAATCACACAAAACTTAACGGAACTTCGTGAGATAGGTTATTATGATAAAGATCAAACCATTCCACTTTGGTACTGTCAAAGACAAGATTCATAATTTTTTACACACAATTCCCTACTGTAGCATATCATTTTAACAATTTATATTGAGCAATATAAGCCATAGAAACTAGGAAACAAGCAAACTATGCATTGAATACAGAATCTGTCAAAAACAGAACAGTCTGTAGTAATATATACTCAAACAATACTTATGCTACTCAAACAATTATGAAACAATTAGGACCACGTGAGCAATTTGTATATTAAACTTATTCAAAAAGAATCAACTCAAATGCACTTTTCTGTTAAAAATGATACTTATTTTCGTGAGCGCAAAAGTTTCTGTTTTTCAGCAGGGTCAAATCAACTATCAACCAACATGATCCCAAAGGCTTTACTTGGCACTTTATTGAAATGAAAGCAATAAAACATGATTACTACGGTAGCATAATCGTGTGAACACACAAAAACAGTAGGTAAAAGTGTTGGGTTGTCTCCCAACAAGCGCTTTTCTTTTATGCCTTTTAAGCCAGCCATGATGATTTCAATGATGCTTGCATAAAAGATAAGAATTGAAACATAAAAGAGAGCATCATGAAGCATATGACTAGCACATTTAGGTCTAACCCACTTCCTATGAATATGTATTTTATGAGAAAACAACTTATGGGAGCAAGAATCAACTAGCATAGGAAGGCAAAACAAGTGCAACTTCAAAACAATCAACACATAGAGAAGAAACTTGATATTATTGAGATATGTAAGAGCATAAGTTCCTTCCTCATAATAATTTTTAGAAACATCATGAATGGATTCAACAATATAACCATAACATACAACACTCTTTTGATGATGCACAAACATAGAAGATTTATCACTCTTTATGCCATACATGTCATCATAATAATCATCATAGATAGCAACTTCATTGTCATAATCAATTGAAACCTCTTCCAAAATAGTGGATGTATCACTAAATAAAGTCATGACCTCTCCAAGTCCACTTTCATCAATATTGTAATAAGATTCAACACCCTCCAAAATAGTGGGATCACTACTACCTAGATTTGACACTCTTCCAAACCCACTTTTATAAATGTAATCATCATAAATAGGAGGCATGCTATCATCATAATAAATTTTCTTATCAAAAGTAGAAGGAATCAAAGGATCATATTCATTAAGCAAAGCATCCCCAAGCTTAGGACAAGCATTATTTCCAGCAAATAAATCTTCAAACATGTCATACTCATTAAACATAGAATCCTCAAGCTTGTGGTTTTGCATATCATCACAATCATTCTTATCAATAGCATGAATGGCACCAATAGTATAGCAAACATTATTATCATATCCTTCCAAGCAAGTGCTAAAAAGATTTTCAAGATCATAAGGGATATCATTATCTTTCCAATCATAATCATCACAACAAGCAATAGGCATAACAAAATCATCATCAAGTGCATCATCTTCCAAAATTATTTTTGATTCATTTTCATGAGGCACAACAATAATAGGAGCAACATTATTTGGGATAGATACCTTTTTACCTCTTTTCTTTCTTCTTTTCTTCTTCTTAACCACATCATGTGTGGGTTTAATTAATCTTTTCAAGCTTCTTATTGATGAGGTTGGTTGGATAGGAAGCTCCTCCTCGTTACCTGATTCATCATAATAAATACTAGGAGGGTACTCGGAAATATTTTCCCTTTCATTAGTACTCTCTTCATACTCTATTTGTTTTCTTGACTTTAATAGTTGGCAATATAAGGATTATCAATGCAATTTACCACACAAAACATATAAATTTCTTCTAGATCAAAATCAAGAAACCTCTCGGGATTTGGAAAACCCTTAGTTATACATTTCATTTCTTCATAACCCAAAAGAAGACTAAGCGCTTTATGATGCTAAAGGGTAATCAAGTTATCACAATTTTTTGACATGATTTGATCATGAAATAATTTGCATTGGAGATTTAAATGACCAAACTCATTGCAAAGTTCACAAGGATGGCGAAAAAAATTACATCTTTCAGCACAATCATGTAGCCTCTCTTCCCTTTTTGGTGTGCAATTGCACTCCCAATTCACTACGCAAAAAGTGACATGCTTATGAAACATTTTTGTCATGACTTGTGCAATCATCATTAGCATTTTGGATATTCAAAGAATTCACACTAACAACATTGCAATCATGCTCATCATTCAAGTATTTTGTGCCAAGCATTTTATTGACTTCTTCTTCTAACAACTGAGCAGAATTTTCTGAACTATCATTTTCAAGAAAGATATTATAAAGATGATCAATAATATGATGCAACCTAAATTCCATTTTTTGCAGTTTTCTTTTATAGACCAAACTAGTGATAAACAAGAAACTAAAAGATTCAATTGCAAGATCTAAAGATATACCTTCAAGCAATCACCTCCCCGGCAACGGTGCCGGAAAAGAGCTTGATGTCTACTACGCAACTTTATCCTTGTAGACTCGTGTAGGGCCTCCAAGCGCAGAGTTTTGTAGGACAGTAGTAATTTTCCCTCAAGTGGATGACCTAAGGTTTATCAATTCGTGGGAGGTGTAGGATGAAGATGGTCTCTCTCAAGCAACCCTGCAACCAAATAACAAAAGGTCTCTTGTGTCCCCAACACACCAAATACAATGGTAAATTGTATAGGTGCACTAGTTCGGCAAAGAGATGGTAATAAAAGTGTAGTAATGATAGTAGATATGAGTTTTTGTAGTGCGAACAATAAAACACAGCAAGGTAGCAAGTAACAAAAGTGAGCACAACCGGTATTGTAATGCTTGAAAACAAGGCCTAGGGTCCGTACTTTCGCTAGTGCAATCTCTCAACAATGCTAACATAGTTGGATCATATGATTATCCCTCAAAGTGCAATAAAGAATCACTCCCGAGTTCCTATTCGCGGAGAACAAAAGATAGAATTTGTTTGTAGGGTACGAAACCACCTCAAAGCTATTCTTTCCGATCGATCTAATCAAGAATTCGTACTAAAATAAGGCAAAGCTATTTTTTCTGTTCGATCTATCTTAGAGTTCGCTAAAATAACACCAAAGCAAATTCATATTCATAATACTCAATCCACACAAAGAACTACAAAGAGACCCCAAAGTTTCTATCGGAGAAAAGATAATAAAAACGTGCATCAACCCCTATGAATAGATTACCCCAACGTCACCTCAGGAATCCGCAAGTTGAGTGCCTATATCAAGTGAATCAATGTGATACCCCAATTGTCACCTCAAGTATTCATACCGCAAGACATACATCATGTGTTCTCATCTCTGAATACTCAATCTGACAAGACAAAACTTCAAAGGGTAAAGACTCAATTCATCACAACAAGAGTATAGAGGGGAGAAACATCACATGATCCATCTATATTAACAAAGCCCATGATATAGATCACGAGAGAGAGAGATTAAACACATAGCGACTAGTACAAACCCTCAGCCCCGAGGGTGCACTACTCCCTCCTCATCGTGGTGGCCGCCGGGATGATGATGATGGCCACCGGAGATGATCCCCCCTCCGGCAGGGTGCCGGAAAGGGTCTAGATTGGTTTTCGGTGGATACAGAGCCTTGTGGCAGCGAAACTTCTGATCTAGGTTAACCCCAAAGGGTTTCGGAATATTTGGGAATTTATAGTGCAAAGAGGGGGTGCGGGAGGCCACCGAGGTGGGCACAACCCACCTGGGCGCGCCAGGGGGCCCTGGCGTGCCCTGGTGGGTTGTGCCCCCCTCGGGGCACCCCCGAGGTGCTGCTCTGGCCCAATGGGTGTCTTCTGGTCCATAAGAAATCTTCGTGGAGTTTTGTTGCGTTTGGACTCCGTTTGGTATTGATTTCCTGCGACGTAAAAAACAAGCAAAAGTAGCAGCCGGCACTGGGCATTGGGTCAATAGGTTAGTCCCAAAAAATGATATAAAGTTGCTATAAAATGATTGTAAAACATCCAAGAATGATAAAATAACAACATGAAAACTTCATAAATTGTAGATACGTTGGAGACGTATCACGGCCCCCCTTTCCTTCTCCTACTCCCTCTCCCTTCCCCTTTCTCTCTCCAGTAAAAGGAAGGGGGGTCCGAATTGGACTTGGAGTCCTAGTAGGACTCCCCCCACTTGGGGCGCGCCCTGGCCAGCCTCCTCCCCTCCCCTCCTTTATATACGGGGGCAGGGGGCACCTCTAGGGATAACATCAATTGTTCTTAGCCGTGTGCGGTGCCCCCCCCACCATTTACTCCTCCGGTCATATTGGCGTAGTGCTTAGGCGAAGCCCTGCGCGGATCACTTCACCATCACCGTCACCACGCCATCGTGCTGACGAAACTCTCCCTCGACTCTTTGCTGGATCAAGAGTTCGAGGGACGTCATTGAGCTGAACGTGTGCAGAACTCGGACGTGTCGTACGTTCGGTACTAGATCGGTTGGAACGCGAAGACGTTCGACTACATCAACCGCGTTAAACTAACGCTTCCGCTTTTGGTCTACGAGGGTACGTGGACACACTCTCCCCCTCTCGTTCTATGCATCTCCTAGATAGATCTTGCGTGAGCGTAGGAATTTTTTTAAATTGCATGCTACGTTCCCCAATAGTGGTATCAGAACCAGGTCTATGCGTAGATGATATGCACGAGTAGAACACAAAGAGTTGTGGGTGATGATAGTCATACTGCTTACCACCAACTTCTTATTTTGATTCGGCGGTATTGTTGGATGAAGTGGCCCGGACCAACCTTACATGACCACGTTCATGAGACCGGTTCCACCGACAAACATGCAACTAGTTTTGCATAAAGGTGGCTGGCGGGTGTCTGTTTCTCCAACTTTAGTTGAATCGAATTTGACTACAACTAGTCCTTGTTGAAGGTCAAAATAGCAAACTTGACGAAACATCGTTGTGGTTTTGATGCATAGGTAAGAATGGTTCTTACTAGAATCCCGTAGCAGCCACGTAAAACTTGCAACAACAAAGTAGAGGACGTCTAACTTGTTTTTGCAGGGCATGTTGTAATGTGATATGGTCAAGACATGATGTGATATACGTTGTTGTATGAGATGATCATGTTTTGTAAAAGTTATCGGCAGGTGGCAGGAGCCTTATGGTTGTCGCTTTATTGTATGAGATGCACACGCCATGTAATTGCTTTACTTTATCACTATGCTTTAGCAATAGTTGTAGAAGCAATAGTTGGCGAGACGACCACGACGCTACGATGGAGATCAAGGTGTCAAGCCGGTGACGAGGGAGATCATGACGGTGCTTTGGAGATGGAGATCAAAGGCACAAGATGATGATGGCCATATCATGTCACATATTTTGATTGCATGTTATGTTTATCTTTTATGCATCTTATTTTGCTTAGTACGGCGGTAGCATTATAAGATGATCCCTTACTAAAATTTCAAGTTGTTCTCCCTGAGTATGCACCGTTGCAACAGTTCATCGTGCGAGGCACCACGTGATGATTGCTACCTTTTTAGCATGCGTTGGTTTTCCCTTGAAGAGGAAAGGGTGAGGGTGATGCAGCAAAGTAGCGTAAGTATTTCCCTCAGTTTTTGAGAACCAACGTATCAATCCAGTAGGAGACTACACGCAAATTGCCTAGTACCTGCACAAAAAATCAAGAACCTTGCAGCCAACGCGATAAAGGGGTTGTCAATCCCTTCACGGCCACTTGCAAAAGTGAGATCTGATAAAGATAATAAGATAAATATTTTTGGTATTTTTGTTGTATAGATTGAAAAGTAAAGATTGCAAAATAAACGGTGATAGAAATTGGAAAGTTGAAGATAAACTAATATGATGTAAAATAGACCCGCGGGCTATAGGTTTCACTAGTGGCTTCTCTCATGATAGCATATATTACGATGGGTGAACAAATTACTGCCGAGCAATTGATAGAAAAGCGCATAGTTATGATAATATGTAGGCATGATCATCAACATAGGCATCACGTCCGTGTCAAGTAGACCGAAACGATTCTGCATCTACTACTATTACTCCACACATCGACCGCGATCGAGCATGCATCTAGAGTATTAAGTTCATAAGAACAGAGTAACGCATTAAGAAAGATGACATGATGTGGAGGGATAAACTCAAGCAATATGATATAAACCCCATCTTTTTATCCTCGATGGCAACAATACAAAACGTGTCGGTTCCCTTTCTATCACTGGGATCGAGCATCGCAAGATTGAACCCAAAGTTAAGCACTTCTCCCATTGCAAGAAAGATCAATCTAGTAGGCCAAACTAAAACGATAATTCGAAGAGACTTGCAAAGATATCAAGTCATATATAAGAATTCAGAGGAGAATAAAATATTGTTCATAGATAATCTTGATTATAAACCCACAATTCATCAGATCTCGGCGAACACACCGCAAAAAGTACTACATCAAATAGCTCTCCAAGAACATCGAGGAGAACTTTGTATTGAGAACCAAAGAGAGAGAAGAAGCCATCTAGCTAATAACTATGGACCTGAAGGTCTGTGGTAAACTACTCACACATCATCGGAGAGGCTATGGTGTTGATATAGAAGCCCTCCGTGATTGAATCCCCCTCCGGCAGATCACCGGAAAAGGCCCCAAGATGGGATCTCACGGGTACAGAAGGTTGCAGCGGTGGAAAAGTGGTTCTGTGGATCTCCTGGATGTTTTCAGGGTAAAGAGTATATATAGGCGAAAGAAGTAGGTCGGTGGAGCTATGAGGAGCCCACGAGCACTGGTGCGCATCGGTCCTAAACAAACGGATTTTAACCCCTTTCCGTGACGGCATCTGGAACCGTCGCCAAGTGAGTGTGGGCGATAGGGGGGGTCCTTCCCACACGACCCAGAAATCGTCGGGGGTATGCCCTCCTGGCACACATGTTCGGCAAAATGAGGTCGTGTGCGACCGGCGAGCGCTCAAATACGGAAATACGTAAGTGTTTCCGGTCGCAAGTACATCCCACACAGTCAGTCCCCGTTAAACGTTTCTGTTCGTATGTACATCCCACACAATCTCTCCAAGGAAAATGTTTCCGTTCACAGGTACATCACACACAATTTTCCCGTTAAATCGTTTGTGATAGCGTTGCCATTGCACACGATATTAATAATTTTATCGTTTGCGTTATTGAATGCATCACACATGGTCGGTAGAAAGAAACTGTGTGGCAAAGGCTGTTCATCACACACACTTTTTATGTGATAAACGTTTGCGCAAGGTGCCTAATGCAAACAGTTTTCAAGAGAAAGTCATGTATGCAGTGGAGATTGATCGCACACGTAGTGGATCCTAGAAACGTTTCTGATCTCCACGTATATCGCAGACGTTTCGCTTTGGCAAACCGTGTGCAGTGTAATCCCTATTTAATCCATAATTAACCCAATTGATCCCTAATTTAAAAATCACATGTTATGAATTTGAAAGTAGGCAATCACTTATTTCATATCCAACCATGTTTATTACAAATATAGGTTCAACCACGAAGAACTACAGAAGCACCAAGTAAAGAATGATGAACCACAGTTGTACTAAAGACTGTAAAGAGAGAGGCGAAAGACATTCTGGTTGCTAGAGAAGGTGAAGCGAAATGCCCATATTGTGCCCTCCTCCATGCGTAAGGCGCGCACGACTCTAGGCCAACCCCTTGTGATGGCTGCCCGTCCATCCTTCACTGTCTTCATTGGGACTTCTCGATGCTCATTGTAGTCTGGATGAAATACTTTAACCTTCATTGCGTGTCCACCAATCATGTATGTCGGCGATCTGGGAACGGGGGTCCCCAGACTTGCCTGCCTGCGGCCCACGGCGTGGCTACGCTAGCAGGCCTGTACGACCCATCTTCATCAACAAGGCATTCAAGACCCTCGCGAGGGGCCAAGCCTCGCGAGGTGGACGATGCAACACCTCCTCAGGAGTGCCCTCGCCAGGCAGGCTCGTGAGGGGCGGAGAGATTAAGGCAAGGCAAACCTCGCGAGGTTCTCGTGACGTGAGCCATGACGATCGAGGCCAGGCAGGCGCCAACGCGTGCAGTGTCCTTGTTTCCCCTTTGGTGCTAAGGAGGCAAGCGCAAGCGCGGAGTACCGAGGCATCAAGCAAAGGTTTCCATATCGGTGCAATGAGACCAAGACCAGCAGGACGGCAAGATGGAGGTCACCATGGAGCCCAAGGCGGTGTCACCACCAGAGCCTTTTGCAGGCGAAGACCGCTTTTGTCGGGATAAGCTGTACTAACTGTCCCCTTTCAAATTGGCCGTTGTTGGCTCCCTTCCCGCTCAATATTTGGGGAGAGGACCAGGGCCTATATAATTAGAACTAGCCACCACAGTAGAGGAAATCTGATCTAGAGCCAACCCTTAGCCACACACCGAGCACAAGAACACCTCAACCTCAGGAGGCTGTTCTTCCCCTTGTACTGTTCACACTGGAGTAGGGTATTACACCACAACGGTGGCCCGAACCAGTATAAATATTGTGTCCCTTGTGTTGTGAGTTTGTTGAGTTCGTTCTTGAGATGTTAGCTAGTTAGGACGTGGATCGGTAGGGAGGAAATCTTCGCGCGCACCCCAGTGTTCAAACCTTGAGGGTATTGCCGGAACCCGTGATCCGACATTTGGTGCGCCAGGTAGGGGTGCACCGGAGCTTCCTTATCGTTGCTCCGCGTCCAGTTGCTCCGTCGTCTCCATGCCGGACGCTCGCCGTGCTCGTGCTGAGCGCCGGGCTGCCCTCGCCACCCGTGTCGCTCAAATGGCTCCCATCGGTGGGCCACCTCGTCGTTCTCCGTCGCCTGCCGCCAACGCCGCCACTGGCCCGGCAGGGAACGAGCAGCAAGCATCCTTGCTGCACCCCTCGGTGCGGCGGGATGGCCGCACCGCCACTCCATAGCTGACCCCGGCCGGTTCCTCGTCCCATGCACGTCGCGCTCCCATGGACGCGCGGGCCGCGCTCCTCATGGCACACGAGCTCCTGTGCTACCACCCAGTCGACGACCTCTACGAGGACTGGCTCGACCGCATCGCCGAGCTCGTCCAAGCCGCAGGGGGCTCCCCTGCGTCGAACCTCTCTCTGCCTCGCCCTCCGCCAGCTACAGGCGACGTAGCTCACGGAGCACCTCCACCACCTCTGGCCCAAGACGGCGCCAAGGCGCGCGGTTCCACGACGCGACCCACCGCGTCCGGCGCCCGCGCGTGAAGAAAGAAGCTGTCAAGAAGTCCCTCGACCGCAAGAGAACGCTCCGCCGCTCCTCGCACCGCCGCGCCAGGATCGTCTGCTGCGGCAAGGCCCCACGCCGCTTGTCATAGCGGCGCGCGAGCACTAAGGCCCTGGTGACCACGGCTGGCTGCCGCGCCTTCACCCCCGAGCTGCGTCGCGTCGCCTGGCCGGGCAAATTCAAGCCAGACCTGCCTCCTCGCTACGACGGCACACCCGACCCCGCAGAGTTCTTGCAGCTCTATGAGCTGAGCATCGAGGCGGCCAACGGCGACGAGAAAGTCATGGCGAACTGGTTCCCCATGGCTCTCAAGGATGTTGCCCGCTCCTGGCTCCTGAACCTGCCCCCAGGCTCGACCTCCTCCTAGGACAAGATGCGCAACCGTTTTGTTGCCAACTTCCAAGGCACTCGCGACCGCCCGCCGGCCGCGGGTGACCTGCGCCGCGTCAAGCAACAACTGGGAGAGACCCTCCAGAAGTACATCCAGCGCTTCAACAATGTCCGCCTCAACATCCCCAAGGTGACAGACGAGGCCATCATCTCCGCATTCTCTGATGGCATCCGCGACGTCAAGATGAAGGAGGAGCTCGCTATCCATGAGGAGTTGTGCACGTCTCTGGAGTTGTTCAACCTGGCGACCAAGTGAGCAAGAGCTGAGGAGGGGCGCCTCTCCCTCCTCGAGCTCCCAGCTGCAGACCCGGAGGAGAAGAAAGCCAAGGCCAAGGACATGAAGCGCAAGGGAGCAACCATGCTCGCGGCAGAACCGGACACCAAGCGCAGTAGAGACCAGCCCGAGTCATCCAAGAGCAGCCGACCGTTCTGCACCTTCCATAACCTGCATACCCACAACACCAACGACTGTCAAGAGCTCAGAGCCATTCGAGAAGGACACTTCGGTCGACGCCCCAAGCGCAGCGACCAGGACTACGGCCGAGGAGGAGGACGCGGTGGCGGACGCTGGGACGACCGTGGCCCGCGCCAGGAGTGGCGCGACCGGCCTCGTGAGGACCGTTGGCAGGATCAGCCTCGCGAGGGCGCCTGGAGGGACCAGCCTTGTGAGGATCGTCCTCAGGGCAACACCGGTCTTCCCCCACTACCACCACCGCCAAGAAGGAATGACGACCACCATCAAGACGAGGGGGCTAGGGGCTTCCAAGAGCCACGTGCTATCGCCTGCATCTTGGGCGGAGCTCAGGCCCCAGCCTCACAGTGTATCTTCAAACAGTTTGCTCGTGAAGTGAATGCAGTCCTCCCCAAGCTCGAGGCCACGTGCCCGCTCAGGTGGTCCAAGTGCGCCATCACCTTCTGTTCGGCAGATCAGCTCAAGTGCGCAGCTACCGCTGGTGCCCTCCCAATGCTTTGTTCACTAGTCATCAGCAACGTGCAAGTTACCAAGACCCTCATCGACGGCGGCGCAGGGCTCAACATCCTGTCCGTCGACACGTTCGCAACCTTCAAGTGCCATATAAACAGCTTCAGCCTACCAAGGCTTTCTCAGGAGAGACCGACGGTTCCACCACACCGATAGGGCAGGTCCGCCTCCCTGTCACCTTCGGAGAACGCAACAACTACCACACCGAGCTCATCGACTTCGACGTCGCCTACATCCGCCTGCCATATAACGCGATCCTCGGGTACCCAGCCCTGGCCAAGTTCATGGCGGTGACCCATCACGGCTACAATGTCCTCAAGATGCCGGGAAGCGACGGAATCATCACAGTCCCGTGCGAAGAAAGAGATGCGGTGTACTCCCTCGAGCGTGCCTTCCGAGCTGCAGCAATCGACGACCCTGACAGCAAGGGCGAGTGCCCTCCTGAGGCCACCCCCAAGAAGAAGAAGCAGTTGCGACACGCAGGACCTTAGGAGGGTGGCGTCGCAGCTGGAACCTCGTCAGGATCAGCGCCCTCGCCTGGGGCACCTCCCTCCATCACATAGGAAAGCGCGCCCGGCGCCCTTCTCAGGAAGGGCTCGGGGGCTCTCTTCTGGAGGGCCTCAGACCTTGCCAACATCACGAGGGAGGCGCTTGGGCACCACTTGGAGGCGTGCTTCACGGCACGTTTCCCTCAGGAGGACACAGGGCGAAGAGCGCCCACCGCTCAGGAGTTCGTCACCAAGACCACTCAGGAACTGCAAGACGCAAGGGCCATGCGCGGCGACCGCCGCTCACCAGGCGCAGCTCCCCATCCAGGCAAGGATGTCGGGCTGCGCGTCTGCGTCGACGTCCCAGGGCTCGACAGGGCCGCCTCTCAGGAGCTTTTCTGGCCTTCGCGCGTGGGACGCTGTGAGGGCCCACCTCAGTGCTACGTTCGCATGCCTTTTGGCCTGCCGAGCATGGCAACCGCCTATCAGCGCAGCCTGCGGAGCATCCTGGAGACTCAGGAGGCCAGGCACCATGCAGTATTGGCAGAGATGGAGATGGTCCTCAAGGAACCGCCTGGGCCCCCAGAGCCTCCCGAGGCTCAGGGCCCCAGTGGCTCATGAGGAGCAACCCCTTCGTCGCGTACCTTCAGCTGCCCCAACTCTCCTTTGTCAACAGAATCAGGTGACATTCTCCAAGTTCATTTAGCTGGGAGCGCCCCTCGGGCTGCATCATTCCCAGGCCGCGTGGGTCCGTCCCTGTGGCATGTATCCCTTTTATGACTTTAGCTTACCTTGTTGGGGGTGCCCCTCGGGCTGCATCATCCCCAAGCCGCTCGGGCCAGACCCAGTGGCGTGTATCTCCCTTGCATTTACTTAAGCCAGTATGCTTTCCATGCCTAACCTGCCTATGACTATTACCTGCTCGATCGTCACCCACCACGGGGGCTACGCACGCCGGCACGGTGCTGGTGCACGGGTCCATCCCTGCCACGTCGACAAATCTGAGTGGTCGAGCTCTGGCTCGCGGCACGACCAGCGCACGTCACCTCACAAGGCCCTCAGTGCCTTCATTTTCTCGCAGAGCAACCAGTGGCAAGCTGGCAACCATAACGGCAGACCGTGTTCCTCCTTGTGCAGACTTGCAGAAATCTCATGAGGACAGCAGCAGGTGGCACCGCGACCTCCCACTTCTTCCATGTAATCCGCTTGCGCGTTAAAAGGGGGGCTCCTGAGCATCGCGACTCAGGAGCTCTTACTGGCTCTCCAGCCCTCACCCCCTGGCCTTGACCACGGCACGCGACCTGGCATATCAGCGGCGGCTGAGCCCGCTCGAGGGCCGAGACCTGAGGACATAGAGCACGAAGGAGAGCGTGGGAGAGGGGGAGACTCGTATGGGCCAGACCTAGCTACGCTGCGGGCGCCTACACACGAGCCTGGCGCATCGCGAGGAATCAACCCGGAATCGACAAGATAAGTTCCGCACTCAGACCAGCTAATCGTTGGAGCCTGAGAGTCGTGCTCACCGCGATCCTGTTACGGCAACGCCACCTCCCTTTCTTACCTTACCACGGCTGCTTGAGCGCTAAGGGGGACCCCTTGAGCATCGCGTCTCAGGAGCTCTTACTAGACCTCGGGCCGCTCACCTCCTGGCCTTGAGCACGACACGCGACCTGGCATACTAGCGACGGCTGCAGCTTGCCTGGGGTCCGGGACTTGTCAGCGTAGAGCAACAAGCCGTCGCGAGGTTGGAAAGGGGAGACCGAGCCTAACAGGACTTGCGTTCACATGTTTCCATAATCAGGACAATATCAACAAAAGACATTATAGACCCTCTACACGCCCCACGGGGTACTTCTTGATTCCTCGCAGGGAACAAAAGACGAGAACCTAGGAGAATCCTATCTACACGCCCCCGCGGCGGACGCCATCATCAATAATGGGCCACGGGAGGCCGGCGCCAACCCCATCCAGATCAGCGACGGTGGCGGCCGGACATTGCGGCCTTGCTCCAGGCGCGGCGAGAGCTCGGGGGCACGTAGCTATCGTCGCTCGTCTCCGGGGTCTCATAGAGCTCAGGAGAACCGCTGAACTCCCAAGAGTCGCTGCCGCTGGAGTGGCCGTGAGCGGAGCGCGCATCATCCTGGCGCTCCCCTCCGGGGCAACACTCCAGGCGGCGGCACTCCACGTCGAAGACCTTGAAGAACAGCATGGAGGCGCCGTCATACTCAAAGTGGATCGCGAGGGTGCTCTCTGCATGACAAACCCGCGCGACGTCACCCTAGACGCGGGTCATGAAGATCTTGCCGGGGGAGATCGCTTCAACCTCTGCTCCGGTCGCCGGGGCGTCGCAGTCAGCATGTTGCAACCAGAGCTCGAGGGGTCCCCTCGGTGGCATCACGTCAGAGAAGAACCGCGGGAAGCAGATCCAAGAGCTTGGGGCATCGCCGCCCACAGCACGAGCTCACGCGAGGAGTCCGCCGCATGGACTCCGGGAGCGATGGCGCGCGCCACCACGGCACGTCGACCCTGGCCACGGTGCGCGCGCCGACGCTCGTTGTTCCTCCCTCCTGAACCCCCGGCTTGGGCGTACAAGGGGAGCGGATACCCTAGAGGAGGCCGCTCGCACCAAGGCCTCGTCACCACCTGCATCGCCGCTGCGTCGTCGCGGTGAACCAACCTCTTCTTCGGCAGAAGCGGCGCCGGCATGTCGAGGGGAGTCTTTCCCTTCTCCGCAGCGGAAAACCTTCGGATGGGCACCATTGCTACTAGCAGAGGGTCATGGAGGAAGAAGCAAACAGGATGGGGAGAAATGGGCGACGGGGGCTCCGCCCCCTTCCTCATTTATAGAAGGAGAGGGCCAACCAGCGCCCCCCACGATCATAGGTAATGATGGTTTTCCTTGCATGTCGCAGGGAATTGTCAAGTCGGGCAGTTGCCGAGGCAGCGTGGGGAAGCGGAGACGCCCACGTCCAATCAACCGCAACGCGTCGACCAAGGCCGCAGGCTTTTGGGGCCCGCGGCGCTCCGTACTTAACCTTTGGCTTCGCCTCGAAGCCAAGCCCGAGCGCGCCTTGGGCCCGGGGGCTACTGTCGGCGTTTTGGGAACGGGGGTCCACAGACTTGCCTGCCTGCAGCCCACGGCATGGCTGTGCTAGCAGGCATGTACGGCCCATCTTCATCAACAAGGCACTCAAAACCCTCACGAGGGGCCAAGACTCTCGAGGTGGACGACGCAACACCTCCTCAGGAGTGCCCTCGCCAGGCAGGCTCGCGAGGGGCGGAGAGATCAAGGCAAGGCAAACCTCGCGAGGTTCTCGTGACGTGAGCCATGACAATCGAGGCAAGGCGGGCGCCAGGCGGGCGCCAACGCACGCGGTGTCCTTGTTTCCCCTTTGGTGCTAAGGAGGCAAGCGCAGGCGCGGAGTACCGAGCCATCAAGCAAAGGTTTCCATATCGGTGCAACGAGACCAAGACCAGCAGGACGGCAAGACGGAGGTCACCATGGAGCCCAAGGCGGCGTCACCACCAGAGCCTTTTGCAGGCGAAGACCGCTTTTGTCAGGATAAGCTGTACTAACTGTCCCCTTTCAAATTGGCCATTGTTGGCTCCCTTCCCGCTCAATATTTGGGGAGAGGGCCAGGGCCTATATAAGTAGAACTTGCCACCACAGTAGAGGAAATCTGATCTAGAGCCAACGCTTAGCCACACACCGAGCACGAGAACACCTCAACCTCAGGAGGCTGTTCTTCCCCTTGTATTGTTCATCATCAGCCCGAGAGGCAATCCACCACCACCACACTGGAGTAGGGTATTACACCACGACGGTGGCCCGAACCAGTATAAATCTTGTGTCCCTTATGTTGTGAGTTCGTTGAGTTCGTTCTTGAGATCTTAGCTAGTTAGGACGTGGATCGGTAGGGAGGAAATCTTCGCGCGCACCCCAGTGTTCGAACCTTGAGGGTTTTGCCGGAACCCGTGATCCGAAAATGTACTTTGCGAGGTAATTTTGAGTGAACTGCTTTGGGAACCACTGGGAACGAAAAAGATTCAGACATTGTTGTCTAACAACTCATTATGGGCAGTAAAAAGAGAAGGCTGCATAATTTGTAGTTACCATCCTACAGCTCACTATTGTGTTGGATAGAGCATAAACAAATAATTTGCTTGTCACCATTCGTATCTTTTTGCTAATAATCCTTATCAGTTTCCTCACTTGATGCTTGTTCATTAATATCTCATTGCCCCATACACAAAAAGGGTCGATGCGTGGATCCTTGCCAAGGGCATATGTACCTACAAGCAACAAGTCAATATTAGAAGCTAACTAGTGTCGAGGCCTGGATCTATATGCACTACATTATGGAACGATGGGGGGAGTACAAGCCGAGGGATGAAGCTAACCTCGGCGGAAGATGGTGGCCACTCCCGTTGTTGTCCTGCATAAGTAGTGGAAAGGCATGATAAGTACAGCAATCTTAACATCAAACAAATATAGCAAAGGTAAACAACATCATCTCCAAATGATAGGTTGAATGTGTTGGTTTCAGCATGCTGTTAAAGCAGATATAAAATGGAAGGCAATGTTACCGACAGCAGGCTTAACAGCCATCAAATATTGCAATTCAAACTGGTATTGTTGAAAATGAATAGAACGTAGGTAATGCTTAAACATCACACTGGATAAATGTCTAAAACTAAAATAAAGGGCATGTGTTAACTACACCAGGAATAACTGGAACCAAATATAGCCGTTCAAACTGGTATTGATGTAGTCGAGCGGCACAGTTCCGACTTGCACATAATGAGCCACACATTGTGAATGACTGAAATAAACAAGGCATAAATGACCAGTATAACAACCAAATATAGCCATTGAAAACTGGACAGGGTCTCACTGCAACCAACCTAACAAGCAAATACAGATAAACAGGGCATATGCTTGAAAACTGGACAAATGCTCACTGCAACCAACCTAACAAGCAGATAAAGATAAACAAGGCATCTGCTTGATAACTAGAGAAATGCTAAAAAAGCAACCTAACAACAAAATACAGATAAACAAGGCATCTGCTTGATAACTGGACAAATGCTAAAAAAGCAACCTAACAACCAAATACAGATAAACAAGGCATCTGCGTGATAACTGGACAAATACTCACTGCAACCAAACTAAGAACCAAATACAGATAAACAAGGCATCTGCTCGATAACTGAAAAAAAATGCTCACTCCAACCAACCTAACAACCAAATGCAGATACACAAGGCCTCTACTCACTATAAACAACCAAATATAGCCATTCGTGAAACTAAAGTGGACAATTCATACTTAAACATCACATAAACCTATTGAACAATACATTTTTGCATAACTGAAATAATTAAACACGACACAGTTAAAGCACCACACGGCAAATGCTACTACAACAAAGGGTACGGGTTGGCAAGCTAGAAAAGGTATTATTTGCTGATAGAATGTTGCCTCACATTTCATCGACGGGATCCTTCCAGTTGGAAGAGCACAGGCCCATGGTGCGCTCTCTGATGTCACAGATGGGCTGTTTCACCTTGGAAGAACCTTCGTGGGTGCCCTCCTCGTGGTCGTGGTCATGGTTGATGAGATCTGACTTGGCAATTGAGGATCCAAAGCCGCCGCCGTAGAACGTGTCCTTCAGAAGTGACAAAATGGGCTCGATCGTGTATAAAGCTCGCAAATCCTTGACCGCTTGGCGGAGGAGATCAGTGGCAGGGCCGTCGAAGAGATCGATGGCGGTTGAACCAGAGGGGTTGGGGATGGACCACCTAACCTGTGACATGGCCCGCGTGAAGCCGTCGGTGTGGACGAGCTTGATGTTGTAGCCAGCTTTCCTGAGATACAGTAATACGCTAGCCTGCTGACATGAAGCCTTCGGCATGGCAACATAGTCAACGTCTTCGCCGGCTTCCGCGGTGACGTGTTGCTCCGGGATCGACATGTCGGGGCAAACGGCGGCCACCTCGCCAACGTCCACCGGAGAGGCCATGATAAACCTCTTCTTGGCCGAACGCTCGTCACGCTCCCTAGGATATGTGGTCGAGCTTAGGCTACGACATTCTGGAGCAGGGGATGTGGATCTGGCGGGGAGGGACACCGCATGCCTCATCTAAAAACTCAGGGGAGTGGGGCGACGGTATGGGAATCGCTGGATAACCTGAAATTTATTATCTAAGCTAAGAGGAACGGGCAGACCGGCAGGGTTGGCGGCAGCGCCGGCGGCGGCTGCGAGCTAGGGTTCGAAGGGGGGAGGGGGCGGGTGGGGGACTGTGGAGGATGTCGGTGTCAAAACCGGCGGATCTCGGGTAGGGGGTCCCGTACTGTGCGTCTAGGTCGATGGTAACAGGAGACAGGGGACACGATGTTTACCCAGGTTCGGGCCCTCTCTATGGAGGTAATACCCTACTTCCTGCTTGATTGATCTTGATGAATATGAGTATTACAAGAGTTGATCTACCCCGAGATCATATGTTGTGGTCTAAACCCTAGAGGTATGATGAATAATGTCATAATGATCTAGCCTCTCTATCGACTAGCCTGGCCTTGGCTTATATAATGTACCAGAGGCCTAGGATAACAAGAGTCCTAGTCGAATACGCCGGTGGAGAGGAGTCCTTGTCTTGATCACCAAGTCTTGTGGAATCTTCCTTGTGTATACATCGGCTGTCCGAACTGGCCCATGAGTAAACGGCCATGGGGGTCCTCGGCCCAATCCAACTGATCGGGAGACGACGTGGCGAGTACTCCCTAGTCTAGGACACCGTCAGTAGCCCCCTGAACCGGTCTTCAAGTTGGGGACGATCGTCGATTCTTCCGAACTGTTCTTCATCTTCGGTCGTCGGTCTTGAAAACTGGTTCAACAAATCATCTCATCTTTTTTTTGAAGCTTAACAAATCATCTCATCTTCGATCTTGAGGATCGCCGAAGTGAATCCAAAGAGTTTACACGTCGGGTATCCGAGGAGCCCTTTTAAGTTATCGGCCTTTATCGATGCCTTGTTATTTTTACGCCTACCTCGGGTTCGAAGTTGTCCCCGAGCGGCGGTGTCCTCTCGCATCCGAGCTCCAACGCCAGACTACATTTGAGGTATCTTTTGCAGCCGAGCACCAACGCCAGACTGTATCCGAGCTCCAACGCCGGACTATATCTGAGGTGTTATAGATCACCTTGGTTTGAAGAAGTTTTAAAGGAGGTCAGCCGAGCTTAATGCCGGAAATGCCCTCTATGGAGCCAGCCATTTGCCTCCGAGCTTTATGCTGGACTGCTTCCGAGGTGATGCATCACCTCGGGCTTGGGCTGATTGTTTACGGATTTTATTTCCGATGCATGTAAATTTATTTGCTGTCGATATGTATAACCAGTAGCCCTCAAGGTGTGTGTCGGCCTAAAACTCGAGATGCACCTGACGGAAAACATGAAACCGCTGATCCTAGTAGCCCCTGAGACTCAGGTCGATCTGCGAAATCGGCCTGAGGATTGACTCCTAGCTCGGCAGCATACGTAGGAATAGAAACACAGTGTAATATATTAGAGATAATAGTGATCGGCGAATGGGCCCTTGAGAGAGGGTCTTGAGAAGTTGCCGTAATATATTAGCTTGATGCCGGATAGGTCCAGATGGTACCTATTGTTGTCCGAAGACATGCTTGCCCATAGTTCGGTCGATCCGAACACTAAGCACTTTGAATTTTCTACATTGAACAGGCAATGCAGTAGCCCCCGAGACACTGGTCGGGTGGCAACACCAGATCAGGGGGTCAATGTGCCCCTTTAGTATTAGTAAATGATAAGCCCGAAGCCCAGTAGCCCCCAAGCCTTAATGTGGGCACGAGTGGCCAAATTAAGGATCGATATCCGGAGTAAAATCACAAATTATGTGTAATGATTCTATGTATCAAAGTACTTTACATCATTAATGCTCGGATCCGCATTGTACAAAACTTTGTTGACCGACCATCGGCTTCAACCTCCTCGGCCAGTAGCTGGGGAGTGTTTATCCTACTTTATAAAGCCGTTATAGGGGCAAAGATTTATGGAAAACAAGTCAATCCGTCCATACGGTCTTATAAACAAAGGTACACGGAGAGATATGTTATATTGCGTTTTAACGTAAGAAACATCTTCCAAAGAAAATAGTCCCGCTATCGGTTCCTTTATTTGGGTCGTCATGCTTATCATGATCATGGAACCTCACCTCCGATCAATGTGGGAGGAAAATATTGAGGATTTAGTTCGGGGAAAGTTCCCGAACTCTATGGTATTAATGAACCAAAATTTTCACTTCCATCGTTGCCGACCAATGTGATCCTTTAAGATTGCTAGCTTTTGGCTTCACCCAGTCTGAGGTACTAACTCGGATGACCCGGTAGTAACAATCATAGAGGTGCTCCCTTTCCCGCCTAGCCGAACAATCGGGAACGTAGGGGTAAGCACGGGAGCCAGGCAACCCAGCTTGGCCAAAATCTTAAGTCAAATTGATGCATATTTATGGCTTTATAACGATGATTGCGGAAGGCGGCCTGCGTATATTAAATACAAACGCCGATGATATGTTTATTTTGACTCCGTTGCGACCGTTATCAGTTGAAAGTGGCCCATCGTCGGCTTCCACCCCCTTGTAGGTGCTACACAGGGTGTTTTCGCGATAACAAAACAACCCTTAGCCGACGTCTCAGTGCCCGAAGGCGGTTGTGTTAGCGGAAATGAGGCAATCAGATATGCAGGCTTTATAACTTTCACTTAGTCATAGGAGCTTAAAGTTGGGAGGCCAGTAACTAGCCCCCGGTTAGTGTTCGGCGACAGTCGAGGTCAAGCTGTAAACATTTCGGCCAATGTTAGGAACGCCGTCATTTAACACGGGGTGACCTCTATCGATCTTATAGTTTAATACAGTCATCGGATCATTGACGAGTTTACGCTTATTGTGACAGTCAACTTCCAGCTTTCTCCATGGAGGCGCTTAACCATGCTAGCTAGAAGCACAATCGCAGTGGTTCTCCCTTTGCGCACCTAGCCAAACAAAGCGGAACGTAGGAGGCAAGCACAAGAGCCGGGCAACCCAAGCATTGACCAAAGACACAATTCAAAACCGATGCATATATAACAATGTCCGAGAATTTTTTGCCGAATCTCTAAAGGTGTCCGGCGTTGCACTGCGAGACTCATGTTGGAAACACACAAATAGTTTAAAGTGCCATAGGCTCGAAAAGCCAAAAACTTATGTAAAAGCTTGACGTCCGAACTAGATCAAGTGTTCGGTGCCAATCCAAAAATTGAGAAAAAAATGCTTCTGTCATGCTTTAACATGACACATCCGATCTCAAGACTTTCAAGCGGGTCAGCCTACGGCTTCAAGCTCCTTATCCCGAAGGTGGAGTGCTTCTCCGAGGCCAGTTTAGCAAACTAAACTCGAGCGGCTTTTAGAGAGAAGACAGGCTATCCGGCTATTGACCATACACTCGAGTCGAAAAAGGAGCGGTAGAAAAAGACTTTGCAACGACCAAGAAGAAAACACATTTACTATAAAACGGCTCATACTAATTTAAGAGCCCCCAAGTGATTTGGGTAAAAGAATTTTATGTATAATGATTGTATGTACTGAAGTACTTATATCATATCTGTGTTCACCCGAACTTTAAATGCGTCTTAACCGACCGTCGGCTTCTCCCTCTTCGGTCAAGGGCCAAAAAGTGTTATGTACTCCACCTGTCGAGAATATCGACGGTGTTTCCGATAACCAGGCAATCAGGCCATAAGGCTGTAACAGACAAAGCACGCTCAGTGAACTTATGCTATATTACTGACGAAGTGTAAGAAGTATCTTCGAAGAAAATATTACCCCCACCGATACCTTTCTTTGGTCGCTCATTATTACTATGAGACTTGTGCAATAGATTTTTTGTACTCATGAGTTCCGTTGTGTGCCGACCATGATTGAAAACAATAAGAGCGCTAGCTTTCGGCTTCACCCAGTCTGAGGTCCGAGCTCGGATGACCCGATCGTGACAATCGCAGAGGTGCTCCCTTTACTCCCTAGGCGAACAATCGGGAACGTAGGGGTAAACACAGGAGTAAGGCAACCCATCTTGCGGAACACTTAAGTCAACATGGTGCATATTGTGGCGTAATACACGAACAAGAAACGAAGCCATAAAAGTATAATCATATGCACGAGGAAAGGCTTCATAAAGGAAGCTCCAAGTAAACGGGGTATTTGAATTTGTGTGTCACAAACAGAGTTTTGACAAGGATGTTTTTCATAAACAACTTTCTGCCAAAAAAGTATAATGCTTGGTCGAACCGAACAAAATTTAAAACTCAAAGTCTTTGAGCATGAAAGCGACTTAGCTGGTTAATGTGCTCAGTGTTGATGACGCGATTCGGTCTTGTGGCAGGACGAAGACGCCCATTGATCTGTGACAGATCCGACAAGGTTCGCAGTCCTCGGCATGGCCGAGGTCCCAGCCCCCAAGCCCGAGGTGTCCGAGCAAGGAGTTCGGCACTCCGGAGTAGTGACACAGCTCGGCCGATGTGGTAAGGCGAAGCCCCTAGTCTAGCCGAGCTGGCGGAGTTGGTCGGCAAGGTGACAATGAAGCCCCCACGCCAATCGACCTGTTCGGCATGGTGGACATCAGTTTGACGAAGCGACGACGCTGCGCGGCCGATGTGGCGAGATGAAGTTCTCGGTCCAGTTAACATGGCGAAGCTGTGATCGGCGGATGCCGTAGTCTAATGCAGGTCGGCTGGTGATGCCGGACTGACCGCGTAACGCAGTCAAAATCGATTACCTGCACACATGAAACAACGCGGTCCAAAAAATTATATATATATATATATATATATATATATATATATAATCCTTGCATAATTGCTTTACGCAAAAATAATTTATTTAAAGAGATGTGGCCTGGCGCTGAAGCCAATGTCGATGCAGGGCGTCGGCGTGACGCAGTGAAGGCGTGACAAAGCCTAAATTTGCAGGGCAGTCTGGGCTCTAGATGCGGCGTTCGCCGAACTGCGGAGGGGAAACGGACCGTACCATCGCGCAACCATCATTAATGTGGCCATCATTTGACAGACCTGTGTATAGATGATGGAACAAACCAGAGTAATAATTTTTCGGGAAAATAAACCCAAGCAAGGAAAAATTACTAGGATTAATAGCACCTGGTTTATCTGTTGTAGCAATCTGAAAAAGGGTTGGTTTATCTGTTGTAGCAATCTGAAAAAAGGTTACTCCCAAAATTGGGACTTGATCCGCACACCCATTGCCTGATGAGCAATGAAGCGGCGACATGGCGATGCTGGCAAAGATTGGCTTGCCGAGGCAAAGCCCCCGGTCCAGCTAATGTGACGAAGCTGGTCGGCGGGTGACGCTGAAGTCTCCGGAGTAGGTTGATGAAGAGATGGTGAAGCCCTCGGTCTAGCCGAGGTCATGGAGTGGGTCGGTAAGGAGGCGTTGCAGCTACCATGTCAGCCGAGGTGTTGAAGCAGTTCGGTGTGATGGATATCGGCTCGAAGAAGCAACAGTGCGGCCATGCCGACGCTGGTCATAACTTGTGACGCGGTCAAAGCCGGACTGATGAAGTGACCGAACGGTGATGCCGGCGTGCCCATTCCGTGTAATCCGTGGGGCGGTGTTGTTGGTGATGATTTATCCTTCGCGATGCCGAACTCTTTTTAGGCTCGTCGATATGATGATCCGACGAAGATGAGCTCGGCTCAACAAAGCGACGACGTGTCTAGCGCAGGTCGGCAGCCGCGGAGCAATGTTACCGGACTGGTTTGACACCAGCATGATGGTGAAGCGTACCTCAGAGAAGGCTTAAAATTTTACTGGCACGTGTACACTAGAATAAAATTCCTTTAAAAAGGTTGTCCAATATCACGTTCATAAAGAAACATGAGTTCGGGTCGGATCCGTATTCGTGCAGAAAACAGATCAGAAAATTGGTCCACTCATCGGAAGGTTCCCGGAGTTTGAACCGTCGGATCGAGCTGAAATTTTGAGGGGTGGTAGATATGGGAACTCCGCAGCAGATGAACAGTTGGATCTTCCAAAGGACTTCCGAGCTTGGCTCTGGAGACCACGCCCTAAACTCGTCCAGATTCCCGTCCAGATCTGACAGGGCTCCGGTATATCGTAGATTGCCAGAGATTCCTCCATCGAAACTCGAAGAAATTTTACATGGTTGTTGTAGACTTAATTCCGCACAATTCGACCGAAGCAATCGTTAAAATGACACTCGAGGAGGCGGTGGCGGCGGATACAAGTTCGCTGTCCAGAAAAACAGCACGGCGCCCGAGGGCAATGTTGACGTTGAGCCCCCGAGCTCCATGGATGATTCCTCCATGATCTTGATAGAGATCGGAGTTGATATTGATGAAGGCCCTCGTCTGAACATGATGATTGGAGGTAGGGCACAGTTCTCGGTCAAGCCAAGGTGACCAGTCGAGGCGGCGACAAAGACGCCGATGTCGCAGTTGATCTGCAGGCGAGCAATTGATCCTTTTGCCGACCACACAGCGGAACTCTCAATGAAAGCACCATTGTCGGTGTCAAAACCGGCGGATCTCGGGCAGGGGGTCCCGAACTATGCGTCTAAGGTCGATGGTAATAGGAGACAGGGGACACGATGTTTACCCAGGTTCGGGCCCTCTCTATGGAGGTAATACCCTACTTCCTGCTTGATTGATCTTGATGAATATGAGTATTACAAGAGTTGATCTACCCCGAAATCATATGTTGTGGTCTAAACCCTAGAGGTATGATGAGTAAGGTCATAATGATCTAGCCTCTCTATCGACTAGCCTGGCCTCGGCTTATATAATGTACCAGAGGCCTAGGATAACAAGAGTCCTAGTCGAATACGCCGGTGGAGAGGAGTCCTTGTCTTGATCACCAAGTCTTGTGGAATCTTCCCAGTGTATACATCGGCTGTCCGAACTGGCCCATGAGTAAACGGCCATGGGGTTCCTCGGCCCAATCCAACTGATCGGGAGATGACGTGGTGAGTACCCCCTAGTCCAGGACACTGTCAGAGGGGGGGTGGTGTTCGAGGATACGTCGCAGCTACTGAAAATTTTAGTAATGGTGGGTGGAGATGGCTGTGGACGAGGGAGGGAAATGGTTCAAATGCCTCGGCTGCTAAAATTTTACTATAAGGTCGGTGCTCGAGGAGTGTGGGCGACGGTTGAAGTACGGCAGCTACTAAAATTTGGGTAAAGGAATTGATGCGGGGCGGGAGTGCCCAAGATCACGCACGGTCCAATAACAATATGCGTGTATGATAATAAGGAAAAGTGGCGCGGATCCGCCAATTTTTGCAATGCTCAAGGCGGGTAATTTGTTTTTTATATTTCTCGCTAGCTGGTCTATCGCACACGGTTCGTCCTAATTTCCAAATAAACTTACCCGCCTTTAGCTTCCACAGGTGGTGGTTTTACAACGCACTTGCATCGCACACGGTTGAGCCAGTACCTCCACCGTTTGCTCGCGCATGCGCGGTCGTGGTGATTTCAGCGCACTTGCATCGCACACGGTTGAGCCAGTACCTCCACCGTTTCCTCGCGCTTGCGCGGTCGTGGTGATTTCAGCGCACTTGCAGCACACACGGTTTAGCCAGTACCTCCACCCTTTGCTCGCGCTTGCACGGTCGTGGTGATTTCAGCGCACTTGCATCGCACACGGTTTAGCCAGTACCTCCACCTTAATTTGCTCGCGCTTGCGCAGTCGTGGTGATTCACATCGCACTTGCTTCGCACATGATTTAGCCAGTACCTCCACCTTAATTTTCTCGCGCTTGCGCGGTCGTGGTGATTCACATCGCACTTGTATCGCACACGGTTTAGATATTATACCCCATCTCCGTTGAGGATCATCAGAGTCTTTGCAGCAAAAAATAACGTTAGGGAGGGTCAAAAGACAGCCACACTAGCATGTGGCCCAAATATATATGAGTGAAAAGGGTGGTATGTGATGTTCAAAATTCCAATGCACAACTTTGACCCCGCGGGCCCACGGTTGGGCGCGTCATTGAAGATCGATGAGAGGGGCCAGAAGTCAAGAACCACCTGGAAGTGGCCAAATATATGTACGAATATTGGGGATGTTTAAAAGTTTAATTACACAATGCATAACTTTGGTGGCACCTGCCTCGCAAACCCAAAAGCACCCTAACAACCACCTAGCTAGGATATATATAATGACATAATGTCGTACCTAGCTAGGATGCTTGGCCCACCACCTCCCACTTCGTGTCAGCGGGGCGGATGCACGTAATGATCGATACTTTGGTCATACATGCATGTCGCCATGACCTACCATAAGACGGACCAATGAATCTTTCATTTGGTCAAATGACAGTTGTTGTTGTCAATAAACCGCTTGGGCCAATAGATTGAACCATCATAAACATCGCACGAGAGTGACCACAAAACCAGCACCTCTTGCATGCGGCCCAAAATGATGTATGTTGGGAAGGGGTGATGTGTGTTTTCAATATAGAATAATGTACAATTTAGATGTGGTTCCTACCTCTCGATACAGACAACAACCATGAACGCAAGGTTGTTAAGGACGAGATACGTACACAGGGTTTGATGTAGGTCGAACCCAGCAATCCGAGCATCTGGGAGGGAATCCTGACAACGCATGAGCTCGAGCTTTGGTTGACCGACATTTGACGGTGACCGGCCCTAACATGAACTAGGAGGAATCCATTCATGGCCAACACATACCCCTCATTATCGGTCAAAGGGATGATATATATACACTCGGGGAGCCCATAGATATCCGTGTCATCACAAACAACTGCACAAGGGAGACGTGGTCGATCAAAAGACCCCGTATACACTGCATGCGGCCCGAAAATGTATGGGTACGATGGTGTATGATGTGTTTAAATCCCAAATGCACAACTTCGATGGGCCACGCCAAGTACATTACAAACAGAACACCGTACCCGACTCCAAGCCTGGTTCAATACCTATGATGTCAGTTTCCCAACTTCGAGGCAGCAACGGGGGGGGGGGGGTCCTCCCACGCATGTGCTCAAACTTTATTTTGTCTAGCATGGGAAACATCTATATATATCTATACATCTATACATCTATACACATATATAGTGTGCGAATAACTATGAAAGTTGCTCGTTGGATGAAGCCAATCCGACGGTACAGAGATGGCAAATCCGAGCACTACTGGCCGTTGGATATCATCTACATTCCACCAGATTCTGCCACATGTACAATCTAGAAGACTCCATGGTTGAACTTAAGCATAATGCACAAACCTCAAAACACAAGCACTTCTCCTTTGTTCTCTAGAATTTTCCATATCTTAATTGCCCAAACCTTTTTTTTCTAAATGAATTGTCACTTTTTGTTTTTACCTTTACAATGCACAATGCCATGAATCTTAAAATAGTTTTTTTACAAAAGTAATTGATTTTGGATGAGATGAACTATAAGAATTAAACGAACATATACAACATGCATATCTGGGAGAAGAGGCGGGAAACCGATGAGAGGAGTGGCGAGAAACGGTAGCCTATTTTGAATGAAAACCTAGTACAAAAGGAAGCGTGAGCTACACGACGCATGCGCACAGTGCTTACCCATGTACTGCATGTGCTGTCGAAAGGGCTCAGGGTTGCCGTTCGATCTGGGAGTATCCAATGGTGCACACGTACGATCCGTGGGGTTTGGGTTCTGGCCAGTCAGAACGCAGGACTCAGATCGTGCGCACAACGGGGGGGGGGGATATCATGCGGAAACCAACATTCGGTGGAAACCGGTGAAAACCACGAGAAAAAGATGTTTTGAAGTTTCAAAAAACTTTCTAAAAAATGTGGGATGTTAAGAGGATGATGTTTTATTGGCACACAAAATTTCAAGTTGAAAACACGAGAAAAAGACAAAATCAGTGTTGAATAGTGCCGAATAGTAATGTCACTATTCAGGGCAGAATTTGTCTTTTTCATAGCTCACATCTCGTAATGTTTTTCAACTTGAAGTTTTGTGTCATAATAAAACATCACCTTCTTAACATCCCACATTTTTTCAGATTTTTATGAGACTTTAAAATATGGTTTGCACGAAGTTTTCATTGAATATCGACTTTTGTGAATGAACCATGTGCTATTTGAAAACATTTCGTGAGAAGAATCTCGGTTTTTAAATCCCCGTAAATCCAAAACTAAGATGAAAATCGTGAAACCTGCCATGGTGTCACGACATCGCACTTATATGTCAAAGAATTTTTTCGTTCATTGTGGCGCAAGTTTTATTACAAGCCTCTTACAAACCGGAGCTTCTCTCAAAGAAGCCTCGTGGTTCCGATAGGGAAACGTGTCCCCCTTGTGGGCGAAACGTAATCACTGCCTCTTTTCACCTTGTATTTTCTTCTACGGGCAACATGGAACGACATAATATCTATGCTGAAATTTAAACTTATTCAGGGTTCGTTTGGACTTTTTATACACTAATTGAGTTTCCTAGGCATTTAATGTCCATAATTCAAATCTGAATTACAAATACATGCTCCAGTTCACCAAAATGGCTAGAAAAATTATACATGTGTCCTTGGGTGCATGTTTAGGTCCCATGCCAGGAATGGGAACGAATTACAACCGTACTGGTGTCAGGGCTCGTACTCAAACATTTCGAATCTCGGTTTTTAAGTCCCCATAAATCCTAAACTCACCAGAAAGTCATCAAAGGTGGCATGGTGTCACGTCATGGCACATATATGTCGTGGTAGAAACATTGTCCAATTTGGGCCAAGCTTTATTACAAACCTCTTACAAAAACTGGAGATTCTCTCAAAGAAGCCTCGTGGTTCTGATAGGGAAACGTGTTCCCCTTGTGGGCGAAACGTAATCACTGCCTCTTTTCGCCTTGTATTTTCTTCCACGGGCAACATGGAACCACTAGATATCTGTGCTGAAATTTAAACTTATTCAGGGCTCGTTTGGCCTTTTTATACACTAATTGAGTTTCCTAGGCATTTAATGTCCATAATTCAAATTGAACTACAAATACATGCTCCAGTTCACCAAAATGACTAGAAAAATTATACATGTGTCCTTGGGTGCATGTTTAGGTCTCATGCCAGGAATGGGAACGAATTACAACCGTACCGGTGTCCTGGCTCTTCCTCAAACATTTCGAATCTCGGTTTTTAAGTCCCCATAAATCCTAAACTCACCAGAAAGTCATCAAAGGTGGCAAGGTATCATGTCATGGCACATATATGTCATGGTAAAAACATTGTCCAATTTGGGCCAAGCTTTATTACAAACCTCTTACAAAAACTGGAGATTCTCTCAAAGAAGCCTCGTGGTTCTGATAGGGAAACGTGTTCCCCTTGGGGGCGAAATGTAATCACTGCCTCTTTTTGCCTTGTATTTTCTTCCACGGGCAACATGGAACCACTGGATATCTGTGCTGAAATTTAAACTTATTCAGGGTTCGTTTGGCCTTTTTATACACTAATTGAGTTTCCTAGGCATTTAATGTCCATAATTCAAATGTGAACTACAAATACATGCTCCAGTTCACCAAAATGATTAGAAAAATTATACATGTGTCCTTGGGTGCATGTTTAGGTCTCATGCCAGGAATGGGAACGAATTACAACCGTACCTGGCTCTTCCTCAAACATTTTGAATCTTGGTTTTTAAGTCCCCATAAATCCTAAACTCACCAGAAAGTCATCAAAGGTGGCAAGGTGTCATGTCATGGCACATATATGTTGTGGTAAAAATATTGCCAATTTGGGCCAAGCTTTATTACAAACCTCTTACAAACCGGAGCCTATCGCAAGAACCCTTGTGGTTTCGATAGGGAAACGTGTCCCCTTGTGGGCCAAACGATAATCACTCCCTCTTCTAGCCTCGTATTTTCTTCTACACGCGACATGGAACAACTGGAGATTCGCGCTGAACTTTGAAATTATTGAGAGTTCATTTGACCTTTTTTATTCATTAATTGAGTTTTCTAGGCATTTAATGTCCATCATTCAAATCCGAACTACAAATACATGCTCCAGTGCACCAAAATGGCTAGAAAAAATGTACATGTTTCCTTGGGGTGCATGTTTAGGTCCCATGGAACGAATTCAACCGTCTCGCCGTCCTGGCCTGGCCACAAACATTGCGAATCTCGGTTTTTAAATGTCTGTAAATCCAAAACTCACCAGGAAATCATGAAACTTGGCATGGTGTCACTACATGGTATATATAAGTCCAATTTGGGTGAAGCTATATTACAAGCCTTTTACAAACCGGAGCCTGTCACAACCCTCGTGGTTCCGGTAGGGAAACATGCCCCGCTTGTGGGCGAAATGATAATCGATGCCTCTTCTCTCCTTGAACTTTGTTTTCTACAGGCAACATAGAATAACACGAGTGTCGGGCTGAAATTTGAAACTGTTCAGGGTTCATTTTGCCATTGTATATATATTACTAATTACTAAGTTTTCTATGCATTTAATGTAGACCACAATTCAAATTTGAACTACAACCACATGCTCCAGTGAAGCAAAATGGGTGGGAAATCGTACATGTGTGATTGGGTGCATGTTTAGGTCTCGTTTAAGGAATGAGAATGAATTACAAACTTGTCGTCGTCCAGAAACAATGAGAATCTCGGTTTTTAAATCCCAGTAAATAAAAAAGTCACCCAAAAAACATGAAACTTGGCATGGTTTCATGACATGGCACATATATGCCGTGGTAAAAAAATCGTCCAGTTTGAGAAGAGGCGCACACATTAGTAGCCAACAAAGTCCTTTTTGAAACAAAAGCTGACACGTTAATATCGCAAACGGTTGTATTATATTTACCGTGTCAAAATTTAACCATAATCGGTGGCATGCGTGCAGCTGTTTGATTAGACGGGACGAGCGCGAGAAGTCCGCCGTGCAGGTTCGACGGGACACGTGTGAGAAGTCCGCCGCGCAGGCTCGACGGGACGCGTGCATCCTGTCCACCTCGCAGGCTCGACGGGACACGTGCAAGCAGCAAGGCCGCCCATGCTCACCGGGAAGTGAGCTCTTTGACCTCTATGCACCAGCCGCCGCCCGCCTCGCTCACAACTTCTCCATTAATGGGTTAATTAAAGCACCTGGATGGAGGGTGTTTGATTGTGATCCCATGGCAGCATTCGCTTTGTTCGTGTTTTCAACTAGTATTCCGCCCTAATTTAAATTGCCACATAGGGCAACGAATAATACGACCACAAATAAAATGGCAACGGATAATACGACGACAAATTTACAATGACGCACATAATAATTGTCTTACATATTCCGGATAATTTAAAATGCCACATGCGGCAAAGCCCGGAAGACACGGGGGCAAGAGAAGAAGGAAATTGCAGACAACGATCTGGGTCGCTACTGTCTCTACTCGTCGATGGATCGGCGGGCGGCGAAATCCTCCAGCTCCTTCTTCAATTCCTCACGACTTTTCTTGAAAGCAACCACGGATTCCTCCACCTCCTGCTCGCGCTCGATCCGGAGCTTCCTCAAGCCACCCATCAGTTCCTCGACGACCGCTTTCAGCGTCATCTCCGAGGTACTGCTCTGCTCATGCAGCATCTTCCAGCCGGCGGCCTCCTCCTCCTTCTCGGCGACCAACTTGAGGAGCTTCGCATTGTCATCCATGAGTTGCTTGACGAGGCCGGTCGCCTTGTCAACCGAGGCATCGCTGATCTTGAGCAGCTTAATCAAGCTGTCGACCAGCTCTTGCTGCGTAGTGACGCCAGTGAGAATGTCGTCGTCGCAGGCAAAGGACTTTAGGAAGGCCGGCTCATCGCGATGGCCGATGCCGCTAATGCGCTTGTGAGAGCCCTCGTGTGCCCGTGAGAGCTCGTTCGAGGGCTCCGCGGCGCGCCGGGACATCTCTGCTACGGCTGCGGCTTCGCGGCGGGACCTCTCTAGTGCTTCCACGACCTTGGTCTTTGCTGCCTGGTTATATGTCCATCCTAAACTCCTCCTACCGGTCATGGCGGAACGACTTGACAGAGAAAACCAGTTTTGTGGGTGATGAGGAGAGGAACTGTGAAGTAATTTTCGAGTGGGTAGTTTTTATAGCCCGGTGCTAAGTGTAAACACATATTAGTTTGATAGGTGTGAACAAATTTGCAATTACTTATTGCGTTGTAATCAGCAATGTGACGAGAAACATGGTCAAAATTTATTGATGCCAGAAGGTTGACCACGTGGTTGCTCCCCGTTGAGGCGGCCGCGGCGCGCTCCGCTCTGGCGTCCCTGCGCGCGCTCTGCTCGCCGTTGAGGCAAAGTTACAATGGCAACTGTTAATAATTCTTAATAATTGTCTTACATATTTAGGATAATTTAAAATGCCAAATGCGGCAAGTCCCAGAACCCTCACGACCTACATATGCATACAATTATACTAAAATATAAGCTAAAAGGCTGAGCTGGCGGCCTTCCGACGATGGTCTTCTCAGACTCAATGATCAGCATAGCACCCTTGCGGCCGTTCACTCCGAGTGTCCCGACCCGCCTCCGCCTACGGAACTGCTGGCGCTGGGAGGCACTTTGGGCTGCTGGGCCTCTTCCAGAAGAGCTTGACAGCGTGCAATCGCGCGCATGACAACTCCACGGAACCGATCCATTTCCATGTCTCTGGCCTGGTACCAAATTCCGTCGATCACCTGCATCCTCAAGATATCACGTTGGCGATGTTCTACTTCGTTGGGGACGTCAACTCCGCCAAGGATGCGCTCAAGCCTGGCCACCACATCATCGGGATCGAGGTTGACACGGCCGCCGCGGGCAATGATGAAGCGGTAGGCCGCCTTTATCTTGACTAAATCGCAGAGGTCCTCTGCCCATTCCTTGCGGGGCATCAAGCTCTCAATGAGCACTGGTGACGGCGGCTCTTCGGGTGGGTCGTCGATCATGCCGCCGAGCAGCGCTGAATCTTTTGCATGGTGGATGGCAAACTGCTCATCACACCTCCTCTGCAATATGTCGATTGTGCTCCCAAGGACTGTGACGCCGATATCGCTGCCGATGGGCCATGGTGCCTGCACCGGCCGATGAAGCTCTTGCTCCCCGACCTGCTCCGGCTCGTTCTCCTCGCCGAAGATGTAACACAGGTAGGCGTCGACGTCGAAGCTTTGGTCATTGCCTGGCATGCTTGGAATAACTAATGGTAGATGGGTGAGGACTAGATCTTCGCAGTGTCGCGGCGGTGCGTTGCCGCCTGGGTTATATGCAGCAAGCCGTTAGCTGGTGGCGGGAAACCGGTGAGGGAATAGACGTGGATTTTACAATTCATCCATGTGGAGCGCGGGAAGCATTCGCTGGAGCGCGGGAAGACTAAGTGGAGCACACACACAACCCGAATACCGTATACGGTGCCACGTGTTATTTATCACACAAGTGTTAACATAAGCATACGTATGTGTAACTTACTAATCATAGCACACAAGTACTCGCAAATGCATCGTGTGCGATATTCCTAGCCACCGCAAGCAACTAGTTTGCATTTTTCAAAGTTTTTTGTACACACAGAATCGCACACGAACTAACTGTATTAACCGTCTGTGTTGTAATTTCTCATCGCAAACAGTTCATCCGAGTCGGCTATTTGCCACGTATCACACACATCTTGTTAAGTTGAACCGTTTCTGTTGCGTTCGCTAATCGAAAACAGTTCGTCCGAGTGAACCGTATGCCCTATATCACACACACCTTGATCTGTCTAACCGTTTATGTTGCACTCCCTAATAGCAAATGGTTCATCAGAGCAAACTGTATGCCGTATATCGCACACATATTGATACGGCTACCCGTTTCTGTTGTTCTGCCTCATCGCAAATAGTTCGAACGGGTTAACCGTGTGCCCTACATCACACACGCAACTAAAATCTTAACCGTGTTTGATGTGTCCTCCATCGCAAACGTTTTATACATTTCTGACGGTTTTCATACACCACCGTTTGCGATTATGGCATCGCACACAGTTTCTCGAAGGGTCTCTGATCGTAGTGTCGCGTTAGCATCATCCTACAGTAGTGGAGGGTGGGGGGCGCGCCTACCCGCCTGGGCGCGCCCTCCTGCCTCGTGGCCGCCTCAGTGCGTCTCTGACTTCCACTACAAGTCTCCTGGATTGTGTTCGTTCCAAGAAAGATCCTCCAAAAGGTTTCGTTCCATTTGGATTCCGTTTGATATTCCTTTTCTGCGAAACACTAAAATAGGCAAAAAAACAGCAACTGGCACTGGGCCTCCGATTAATAGGTTAGTCCCAAAAATAATATAAAAGAGCATATTAAAGCCCATTAAACATCCAAAACAGATAATATAATAGCATGGAATGATTAAAAATTATAGATACGTTGGAGACGTATCAGCATCCCCAAGCTTAATTCCTGCTCGTCCTCGAGTAGCTAAATGATAAAAACAGAATTTTTGATGTGGAATGCTACCTAACATAATTTTCAATGTAATTTTCTTTATTATGGCATGAATGTTCAGATCCGAAAGATTCAAGATAAAAGTTTAATATTCACATAAAAACAATAATACTTCAAGCATACTAATAAAGCAATCATGTCTTCTCAAAATAACATGGCCAAAGAAAGTTATTCCTACAAAATCATATAGTCTGGCTATGCTCTATCTTCATCACACAAAGTATTTAATCATGCACAACCCCGATGACAAGCCAAGCAATTGTTACATACTTTGATGTTCTCAAACCTTTTCAACTTTCACGCAATACATGAGCGTGAGGCATGGATATAGCACTATAGGTGGAATAGAATGGTGGTTGTGGAGAAGACAAAAAAAGGAGAAGATAGTCTCACATCAACTAGGCATATCGATGGGCTATGGAGATTCCCATCAATAAATATCAATGTGGGTGAGTAGGGATTGCCATGTAACGGATGATCTAGAGCTATAAGTGTATGTAAGCTCAACAAGAGAAACTAAGTGGGTGTGCATCCAACTCGCTTGCTCATGAAGACCTAGGGCATTTTGAGGAAGCCCATCATTGGAATATACAAGCCAAGTTCTATAATGAAAATTCCCACTAGTATATCAAAGTGACAAAATAGGAGACTCTCTATCATGAAGATCATGGTGCTACTTTGAAGCACAAGTGTGGAAAAAGGATAGTAACATTGTCCCTTCTCTCTTTTTCTCTCATTTTTTTATGGTGGGCTTCTTTGGCCTCTTTTTTTATTTGGGCTTCTTTGGCCTCTTTTTTTTTGTCCGGAGTCTCATACCGACTTATGGGGGAATCATAGTCTCCATCATCCTTTCCTCACATGGGACAATGCTCTAATAATGAAGATCATCACACTTTTATTTACTTACAACTCAAGAATTACAAGTCGATACTTAGAACAAATATGACTCTATGTGAATGCCTCCGGCGGTGTACCGGGATATGCAATGAATCAAGGGTGACATGTATGAATACAATGTCAACTACATGATCATGCAAAGCAATATGACAATGATGGAGTGTGTCATAATAAACGGAATGGTGGAAAGTTGCATGGCAATATATCTCGGAATGGCTATGGAAATGCCATGATAGGTAGGTATGGTGGCTGTTTTAAGGAAGGTATATGGTGGGTGTATGTTACCGGCGAAAGGTGCACGGTATTAGAGAGGCTAGCAATGGTGGAAGGGTGAGAGTGCGTATAATCCATGGACTCAACATTAGTCATAAAGAACTCGCATACTTATCTATTACTTATCGAAATGAAGTACTACGCGCATGCTCCTAGGGGGATATATTGGTAGGAAAAGACCATCGCTCGTCCCCGACCGACAATCAATAAATAAATCATGCTCCGACTTCATCACATAACGGTTCACCATACGTGCATGCTACGGGAATCACAAAATTTAACACAAGTATCTCTCAAATTCACAACTACTCAACTAGCATGACTCTAATATCACCATCTTCATATCTCAAAACAATTATAAGGAATCAAACTTCTCATAGTATTCAATGCACTTTATATGATAGTTTTTATTATACCCATCTTGGATGCTCGTCATATTAGGAATAATTATAGTCAAAGCAAATTACCATGCTGTTCTAAAAGACTCTCAAAATAATGCAAGTGAATCATGAGAGGTCAATAATTTCTATAAAATAAAACCACCACCGTGCTCTAAAAAGATATAAGTGAAGCACTAGAGCAAAATTATCTAGCTCAAAAGATATAAGTGAAGCACATAGAGTATTCTAATAAATTCCGGTTCATGTGTGTCTCTCCAAAAGGTGTATACAGCAAGTATGATTGTGTTAAACTAAAAAGCAAAGACTCAAATCATACAAGACGCTCCAAGCAAAACACATATCATGTGGTGAATAAAAATATAGCCTCAAGTAAAGTTACCGATAGACGAAGACAAAAGAGGGGATGCCTTCCGGGGCATCCGCAAGCTTAGGCTTTTGGCTGTCCTTGAATTTTACCTTGGGGTGCCTTGGGAATCCCCAAGCTTAGGCTCTTGACACTCCTTATTCCAAAATCCATCAAATCTTTACCCAAAAACTTGAAAACTTCACAACACAAAACTTAAACAGAAAATCTCGTGAGCTCCGTTAGTACAAGAAAACAAACCACCACTTTAAGGTACTATAATGAACTCATTATTTATTTATATTAGTGTTAAACCTACTGCATTCCAACTTCTCTATGGTTCATACCCCCCGATACTAGCCATAGGTTCATCAAAATAAGCAAACAACACACGAAAAACAGAATCTGTAAAAAACAGAACATTCTGTAGTAATCTGGATCAAACATATACTTCTGGAACCCCAACAATTCTTAAATAAATTGGTGTACGTGAGGAATTTATCTATTGATCATCTGCAAAAAGAATTAACCTAAAATTACTCTCCAGTAAAACATGTCAGCTAATCTCGTGAGCGCTAAAGTTTCTGTTTTTTACAGCAAGATTGCAAAGACTTCACCCAAGTCTTCCCTAAGGTTCTACTTGGCACAAACACTAATTAAAACATAAAAACACATCTAAACAGAGGCTAGATGAATTATTTATTACTAAACATGAACAAAAAGCAAGGAACAAAAATAAAATTGGTTTGCCTCCCAACAAGCACTATCGTTTAACGCCCCTAGTTAGGCATTGAGATTTCAATGATGCTCACATGAAAGACAAGAATTGAAGCACAAAGAGAGCATCACAAAACACGTGACAAACACATCTAATTCTGACATACTTCCAATGCATAGGCATTTTATAATCAAACAAATTATCAAGGCAAGCAAAAACTAGCATATGCATGTAAGAAGAAAGGAACAATAGCAATCTCAACATAACGAGAGATAATTTTGTAACATGAAAATTTCTACAACCATATTTTCCTCTCTCATAATAATTACATGTGGGATCACAATCAAATACAAAAATATAGCTATCACATAAAATTTTCTCTAGATGATCCACATGCATGCAAAGTTGACACTCTTCCAAAATAGTGGGAATATCATTAACTAAAGTCAAGACCTCTCCGAACCCACTTTTATCCAAAACTTCATAAGATTGAACATTATCCAAATATGTGGGATCTAAAGTTGACACTCTTCCAAACCCACTTTCAGTATTATTGCAAACATTATTATCAATCTCATAATCATCATGGGGCTTAAATAAATTTTCAAGATTGTAAGAAGAATCACCCGAATCATGATCATTGCAACAAGTAGTGGACATAGCAAAACTAGCATCCCCAAGCTTAGGGTTTTGCATATCATTAACACAACTGACATTAATAGAATTTACAATAATATCATTGCAATCATGCTTTTTATTCAAGGAGCTATCGTGAATCACTTCATAAAGTACTTCATCACAATTTTCAGATTCACGAATTTCAAGCAAAACTTCATAAAGATAATCTAGTGCAAAAAACTCACTAGCAATTGGTTCATCATAATTGGATCTCTTAAAAATATTGGCAAGCGGATGAGGATCCATAGACTAATAGCAAGCAAAGGTGCAAGGAAAAATAAGGCACATTGTAACACAAGATCAAGCGGAAGAAGGGCGAAAGAAAAGGCAAAGGTTTTCAAAAATCATTTTAGAAGTGGGGGAGAGGAAAACGAGAGGTGAATGGAAAATAATGTAAAGTGAGGGAGAAGAGTTTGTGATGGGTACTTGGTATGTCTTGACTTGAGCATAGATCTCCCCAGCAACGGCGCCAGAAATGGCTAGTTGACGGGAGATCAAATCTTGACTTGACTTGGCGCAAATCTCCCTGGCAACGGCGCCAGAAATCCTTCTTGCTACCTCTTGAGCATGCGTTGGTTTTCCCTTGAAGAAGAAAGGGTGATGCAGCAAAGTAGCGTAAGTATTTCCCTTAGTTTGTGTGAACCAAGGTATCAATCCAGTAGGAGACTACACGCAAATCGCCTAGTACCTGCACAAACAATCAAGAACCTTGCAACCAACGCGATAAAGGGGTTGTCAATCCCTTCACGGCCACTTGCAAAAGTGAGATCTGATAAAGATAATAAGATAAATATTTTTGGTATTTTTGTTGTATAGATTGAAAAGTAAAGATTGCAATATAAACGGCGATAGAAATTGGCAAGTTGAAGATAAACTAATATGATGTAAAATAGACCCAGGGGCCATAGATTTCACTAGTGGCTTCTCTCATGATAGCATATATTACGATGGGTGAACAAATTACTGCCGAGCAATTGATAGAAAAGCGCATAGTTATGAGAATATCTAGGCATGATCATGAACATAGGCATCACGTCTGTGTCAAGTAGACCAAAACGATTCTGCATCTACTACTATTACTCCACACATCGACCGCTATCCAGCATGCATCTAGAGTATTAAGTTCATAAGAACAGAGTAACATATTAAGCAAGATGGCATGATGTGGAGGGATAAACTCAAGCAATATGATATAAACCCCATCTTTTTATCCTCGATGGCAACAATACAATACGTGTTGGTTCCCTTTCTGTCACTGGGATCGAGCATTGCAAGATTGAACCCAAAGCTAAGCACTTCTCCCATTGCAAGAAAGATCAATCTAGTAGGCCAAACTAAACCGATAATTCGAAGATACTTGAAAATATATCAAATCATGCATATAAGAATTCAGAGAAGAATCAAATATTGTTCATAGATAATCTTGATCATAAACCCACAATTCATTGGATCTCGGCAAACACACCGCAAAAAGTATTACATCGAATAGATCTCCAAGAACATCGAGGAGAACTTTGTATTGAGAACCAAAGAGAGAGAAGAAGCCATCTAGCTAATAACTATGGACCCGAAGGTCTGTGGTAAACTACTCACACATCACCGGAGAGGCTATGGTGTTGATGTAGAAGCCCTCCATGATCGAATCCCCCTCCGGCAGATCGCCGGAAAAGGCCCCAAGATGGGATCTCACGGGTACAGAAGGTTGTGGCGGCGGAAAAGTGGTTTTGTGGCTCTCCTGGATGTTTTCAGGGTATAAGAGTATATATAGGCGAACGAAGTAGGTCGGTGGAGCTATGAGGGGCCCACGAGGGTGGGGGCGTGCCTACCTACCTGGGCGCGCCCTCCTGCCTCGTGGCCACCTCGTTGCGTCTCTGACTTCTACTCCAAGTCTCCTGGATTGCGTTCGTTCCAAGAAAGATCCTCGCGAATATTTCGTTCCATTTGGATTCCGTTTGATATTCCTTTTCTGCGAAACACTGAAATAGGCAAAAAAAACACCAACAGGCACTGGGCCTCCGGTTAATAGGTTAGTCCCAAAAATAATATAAAAGAGCATATTAAAGCCCATTAAAAATCCAAAACAGATAATATAATAGCATGGAACGATCAAAAATTATAGATACGTTGGAGACGTATCAATGATCGGGTTTGATAAGCTCTACGTAGGCCCGGCCTGGATGGGGGGGCAGGGGGCGGCCGCCCCGGGCCCCCGAAATCCAGGGGGGCCCTCCCAGATGTGGTACGAAGATAGCCCATAGGCCCATATCATTTCCTGAAATGAAATCAGCTCAAACAAAGGAAAGAGGTAGCAGCCTAGGCGCAAGTACGCAATCAGGAATTCATTACTTTCTTCTCCCGAAATGAAATTAGCTCAAGTAAAAAAAACGAGGCCCACATTGATGTACGCACACAATCATGGCGTAACTCTTGCGACGTGAGATCGCATCCCTAATCCACTGCCCTATTCTCTGTTCCCTGGTCCCGAACTTTAGATCAAAAGTCGTTGGCCGCCGGCAGCTCGAGTAGATGGACGCAGCCACGCAGGACTTTATTTTAAGAGACTAGATCTTATATATATTGTTTTGCTTGACTTGCTTAGTCGTTCTGTAGCCTAGTTATTCGAATGTTTCTCAAGATAAACGAATGTCTAACATGTTTCGCCTACAGAAGAATGACTGATCTCTTGACACAAATCATGGCCTTACTAATAGGTTCCCGATGGCCAGCGGGATGTTAGAAGAAACTTCTAGAATAATATGTAGAAAGTATTGAATGAAAATAGTATCAAAATTGGTTGCATTAAAGTATTACTGGTTATATATATTAGGGAGGCCCCAATTTTTTGTCTTGCCCCGGGCCCCCAAAATCTCAGGACCGGCCCTGGCTCTACGTTCACATACAATGGGTGTAAGACAGTTTTGCATGTGCGGAATACTCAGGTTAAACTTGACAAGCCTAGCATGTACAGACATGGCCTCGGAACACTGGAGACCGAAAGGTCGAACATGAATCATATAGTAGATATGATCAACATAGAGATGTTCACCATTGAAAACTACTCCATCTCACGTGATGATCGGACATGGCTTAGTTGATTTGGATCACGTGATCATTTAGATGACTCGAGGGATGTCTATCTAAGCGGGAGTTATTAAGTAATATGATTAACTGAACTTTAATTTATCATGAACTTAGTCGTGATAGTTTCTACATATCTATGTTCTAGATAAATGGCCCATGCTACCGTTCCCTTGAATTTTAATGCGTTCCTAGAGAAAGCTAAGTTGAAAGATGATGGCAACAACTACACGGAATGGGTCCGTAAATTGAGGTTATCCTCATTGTTGCACAGAAGAATTATGTCCTTGATGCACTGATACGTCTCCAACGTATCTATAATTTTTTGATTGTTCCATACTATTATATTATCCATCTTGGATGTTTTATATGCATTTATATGCTGTTTTATATGATTTTTGGGACTAACCTATTGCTACCTCTTGAGCATGCGTTGGTTTTCCCTTGAAGAGGAAAGGGTGATGCAGCAAAGTAGCGTAAGTATTTCCCTCAGTTTTTGAGAACCAAGGTATCAATCCAGTAGGAGGTTACACGCAAGTCGCCTTGTACCTGCACAAACAAATAAGAACCTTGCAACCAACGCGATAAAGGGGTTGTCAATCCCTTCACGGCCACTTGCAAAAGTGAGATCTGATAAAGATAATAAGATAAATATTTTTGCTATTTTTGTTGTATAGATTGGAAAGTAAAGATTGAAAAATAAACAGCGGCAGAAATAGCAAATTGATAGGAAAATAATATGATGGAAGATAGACCCGAGGGCCATAGATTTCACTAGTGGCTTCTCTCAAGATAGCATAATTTACGGTGGGTGAACAAATTACTGGGAGCAATTGATAGAAAAGCGCATAGTTATGAGAATGTCTAGGCATGATCATGTATATAGGCATCACGTCCGCGACAAGTAGACCGAAACGATTCTGCATCTACAACTATTACTCCACACATCGGCCGCTATCCAGCATGCATCTAGAGTATTAAGTTCATAAGAACAGAGTAACGCATTAGGCAAGATGACATGATGTAGAGGGATAAACTCAAGCAATATGATATAAACCCCATCTTTTTATCCTCGATGGCAACAATACAATACGTGCCCTGCTGCCCCTGTTGTCACTGGGAAAGGACACCGCAAGATTGAACCCAAAGCTAAGCACTTCTCCCATTGCAAGAAAGATCAATCTAGTAGGCCAATCCAAACTGATAATTTGAAGAGACTTGGAAAGATATCAAATCATGCATATAAGAATTCAGAGAAGAATCAAATATTGTTCATAGATAATCTTGATCATAAACCCACAATTCATCGGATCTCGACAAACACACCGCAAAAAGAATTACATCGAATAGATCTCCAAGAGAATCGAGAAGAACTTTGTATTGAGATCCAAAGAGAGAGAAGAGGCCATCTAGCTAATAACTATGGACCCGAAAAGGTCTCTGGTAAACTACTCATGCATCATCGGAGAGGCCATGGTGTTGATGTAGAAGCCCTCCACGATCCATTCCCCCTCCGACGGAGCGCCGGAAAAGGCCCCAAGATGGGATCTCATGGGTACAGAAGGTTGCGGCGGTGGAAATAGGGTTTCGTGGTGCTCTCGGATGTTTTCAGGGTATATGAGTATATATAGGCAAGGAGGTAGGTCGGTGGAGCCACGAGGGGCCCACGAGGGTGGGGGCGCGCCTACCCCCCTGGCCGCACCTCCCTACCTAGTGGCTGCCTCGTTGCTTCCTTGACATCCACTCCAAGCCTCCTGGATTGCATTTGTTCCAAAAACGATCCTCGCAAAGGTTTCATTCCGTTTGGATTCCGTTTGATATTCCTTTTCTGTGAAACACTGAAATAGGCAAAAAAAACAGCAATTTGCACTGGGCCTTGGGTTAATAGGTTAGTCCCAAAAATAGTATGGCATGCTACCTAACATAATTCTCAATGTAATATTCTTTATTGTGGCATGAATGTTCAGATCCAAAAGATTCAAGATAAAAGTTCAATATTGACATAAAAATAGTAATACTTCAAGCATACTAACCAAGCAATTATGTCTTATCAAAATAACATAGCCAAAGAAAGCTCATCCCTACAAAATCATATAGTTTGGCCATGCTTCATTTTCGTCACACAAAATGCTCCCATTATGCATAACCCCGATGACAAGCCGAGCAATTGGTTCATACTTTTTAACGTGCTTCAGCCTTTTCAACCCTTACGCAATACATGAGCGCAAGCCATGCATATAGCACTATAGGTCGAATAACATATGATGATAGGGGTTATGAGAGAAGACAAAAAAACAAGAAAGTCTCACATTGACGCGGCTAATCAACGGGCTATGGAGATGCCCATCAATTGATGTCAATGCGAGGAGTAGGGATTGCCATGCAACGGATGCACTAGAGCTATAAGTATATGAAAGCTCAAACTGAAAACTAAGTGGGTGTGCATCCAACTTGCTTGCTCATAAAGACCTAGGGCATTTGAGGAAGCCCATCGTTGGAATATACAAGCTGTAACGACCCGACCCGAAATCGGACAAGTCTTTGTGTAGCTATACCATCCCAAGATCATGCTTGCACACACAGTACATTGATGCAAAGATTCAAAGTTCAATCACACCTGAATTTATTACATGATTCTCATATCGAGTCTTTATTACATCATAATAAATTCGGCCGAAGGCCAACTCATGAGAAATAAACTAAATAAAGCTACGGAAGCGTAGACGATAGTGCGAGTCCATCCGACTCCATAGGGCAATCACCGAGCGTAGATCGTAGCCTCACTCCTGGTCGGAAAACTCCTTTGCAACATGTGACGTTGCAGTCGTGTAGGTTAGCATTTGGAATATGCCGGCAAGTCATAGAGAGAACAACAATAATAATGCTAACACTATATGCAATTTGGCTATGGGGCTCTAAGTTTTTATGTTTTTGCGAAAAAGCCAATTTTTTCCTACAACAAAGGACTTGCTTGCAATTACTACAAAATGTTGGTTGTTAATGAGATGGTTCCGCCAACCAGTGTCTCATACCCAAAATTATTAATAACCCAACAATTAATTAATTATGTTCGGTGTTGAGATTTTCGAAATACTCCAATTCCAGAGGCTCAAATGTCCATAACCGGGGACACGGCTAATCGATTAGGTTTTCACTCTGTAGAGTCTTGTGCACTTTACCCGCAAGAATCATTCCCTCCTTTTATGTCCTCGCACTGCCTGGTGATTGAAGACGGGACGAACGAAACAGGGTCTTCCGTAGAGTTCCTCTGAGCCACTGCCGGTGCCCATCCAATCCTACCGTTCTTCTACATCTCGTAGCACCGTCCGGCCAGAGTCACGCCTAGGGTCGACCAAGCCAGAGCCCATAATGGCTTGCGGCTGCACATGTAAGCTTCCGGTCAAGGTGTATCCATCCGTCTCTTCGTGGCTGGGTGAAGCTTTCCGCAAGATGTCATGTCGCTTCTCCATGCATCCTGGCCATCCGCTGGTTTCTCCAGGGTGCCCGTCAACCGTCCTCCACCCAGTAGTGAATTTGAAGTCCATCTTGAGCTTGAAGTCATGGGGTTGTCATCATCTTGACTCTCACATCTCCCTTATGAATCTCTCAACCAACCCCGTCTACGAGCATATCAAAATAAACTGAATCGTCCCGGGCAATGGTAACATAGGGATTTTGGGTGAACCAACCACATGATACTACTCAAGACTTATTCAATTTTCTCCTACTGCATGCATGGTGGGGAGGAAATACTACTAATGCAATAAATCATAGGTATTGTAAAACATGATCAAATGACTTGCCTCGCTGACGGTCTTCGAAAGCAAGTGACTCGTAATAGCAGGCTTCGCACTCCGGAAATTCTATCGAAGCAAACAATAATCATATAAGCATACAAACATGCAGTCACATTAACATAACAACACGCTGACATAAATCACGCATAAGCAATCAAACCAAAACCAAAGAAAACCAATTGAACTAGAAGCCAACAACTAGCAAGAGAAGAAAAAAACATTTTATTTTTCTGTAAGTAAAAGTTCACCTTGTGTAACTACAGAAAATAATCTAAAATAAATTATAACAGAGGTAAAATAAAATTTTAAAATAACTAGAACAGCAGGACACAGTAGCAAGCTAAATAAAACTAGAAAGGCTTTGTTTCGACTAAAACTAAGTTTAATACAATCTAAAAATACCCCAACAAGTTCCTACTGCTAGGCTAGGTTAAAACTAAGCGGTAGCAAAAAAATCACTAAAATAAAATAATCCTAACTCAATTTATAGCAGAAATACTAATCTTACTAAAACTAATATAAAACTATTTTTTAAAACTAAAACATGGCCGAAAATATTTTCTACAGAAACTATAGGAAATTTGCAAACTAGAGCAAAAAGAATCAACTAAAAATAATAAATAACCTAAAAGATATAGATTTTTCAAGGTTGGAACTATTCTGTTTTAAAACAGAAACGAAAATAAAACTAAAAAAACTAACGTGCTAACGGGCCGAAACAGTGAGCGTTCTAAAACTAAACAACGCCTAAGTGTTTAATAAACCAATGTATCCATGGGCTAACAGAAATAAACCAATCGGCCGGTCCAACTAAACTGTAACTTAAAATAAACCGGTCTAAACCAAAACTAAAACCGATCTATATGAAATAAAACCATACCTGTAGCGACCAGACCTCAAACAGTCTGTGCTGCTGTGCACCAGTGTCATCCCTGGATCAGTAATGCTGACACGCACAGTACAAATGGAGGATTTATAACAGAGTAGCAATCACACACTTATTACATCGAATATCTCCAAAGAGAATAAGTATGATAAATATGGCTTAAGGCCATCTAATACGATAACAGCGGAAGGCTTGGAAGATAAGTGAGTCCGTCAACTCCAACGGCATCACTGAGTATAAGACCACGACCTAAGGCACCTTACTCATCGTCTGAAAAGTCTGCAACATGAAACGTTGCAGCCCGAAAACGGGTCAGCACATGGAATATGCTGGCAATGTAACACATAGAGAATAATGAACATAATAATGCTATACTACATGCATATATGGCTGGTGGAAAGCTCTATGGTTACAGTTTTGCAAAAAGCCAATTTTTCCCTATTGCAAAGGAATAAATTTTATTTAACTATCATGGTGGTTGTTAAACATTGAGAATGGTTGACAGCATTCTCAATCCCAATTAAGTATCATCATTAACCCAACAAGATTAATTAAAGTAACATGATGAGATTCACATGATAATCCAGGTACTAGATACTCAAGTTGTCCATAACCGGGGACACGGCTAACCATGATTAGTTTATACACTCTGCAGAGGTTTGTGCACTTTTCCCACAAGACTCGATCGCCTCCGCTTGGTTCTCGCACTACATGATGTTTGAGAAACGGATGACCGAGACACAGTCTTTCAGGAGTGTTTGCACCTTACGATGTGATAGACCGTACCACCTACATCCCCTACATCTGCTAGTCTACCACTGTAAGAGTTCACACAACTTAATCAACTATGCTAGAGCCCATAATAGCTTGCGGCTGCATACGGAAGTTTCTAGCATGAATAATCTCATGATCCCTTTGAACCTGGGTGGCGGTCCAAAAGAAAAACAGGCAATCCTGGAATACCCAGGTACCTCAATCCACCCAGATGTGAGTTTTAGTTGCCACCTTAAGTAAACCATTAATTAACAATCTCACATCTGTCATGAATATCTCTCAAACCCAATCCACGTCTACGAGCATAGCAAAGCAATATAATAGCGAACGTAGAAGTAACTCCCAAGGGTTTGATAATAAAACAGGTAATAGGCACTACCTCAACTACTTCCCAATACCCACAATTTAATTAGATCCTAATCATGCAATGCTTGAGGATTGATCTAATTGTAACATCCCAAATTTTCAATTTGGTATGTTATACATAGATCATCATTGCATATCATATTTTATTGCATTTTGACAAATCCTCGATAATCCTAAGCAACTCAAGGACCCTCGGAGAGAGTTGGGGATTTTCTCGAATTTTCATATTTAATTTTCATCAAATAATAAGACGAGGATTTTGGTTTTAATTATTTTCTCTCCGGAAAAATATTTCATTAAACAAAATAAATGAGAGGAGAAAATATGACTTCTCCAAAACAATTGAAATACTGGAGGTAAAATGTTAATATCATTTATTGGATTTTATTTGGATTTTATTTGCAATTTTTATTGCATTAAAAAATATTGCATGTTTTCAAAATATTTATTTTGTGTTAAAAAAATGTTCACCCTATTCTAGATTTTCAAACTAGACGGGGAAAATTTATTTTATATGTTTTGGATTTTTATTTATTTTTCTACGAATTATTTTCCGCGGAACGTATTTAAAAAAAAACACGCGCGCGCCCGCCGGGCCGAGCCCAGCCGCGCCAGGCCGCCGGCCCACCCCGCGCCCCTCTCCTTCCCCAGCACGGGAGCGCCGCCGCGCCGTGTCCGCCATGGACACGGGAGTCCGAGCCCCGCCGGAACTTGCCCCCTCCTCCAAGCCGAGCACCCCCCCTTTATATACCCCCGCACCCCCCCCCCCCTCTCTCACCTCGCCCGCCGCCGCCCGCACGCGCCGAGCCGCCGCCGCCGGAAGCCCGTGCCGCCGCCGCCCCGTTCGTCGCCGAGCCCCGCCGGAGCCGCCCCTCGCACCCCCGCACCCCGCCGCCCCTCGCCGGAGCCGGCCAAGCCCCGCCGGAGCCTCGCCCCCGACGAGGTACTGCCTCGCCTCGTTCGTTGCCGGTTTTCTTTTTAAAAAAACCCTTCGTTTTAAAAAAAACCCTAGATCGGTTTTTTCGGTTTTATTATTTTGCGAGCGTTCACCGAACCGTTCGTTTTAACGAACGCGTTCGTCGGTTTTTCTCTGTTAACGAACGTCCGTTCTTTAACCGTTCGTCCGTTTTTCTTTTTCGTCGGATTTCCCGCTATTTTTCTCAGATTCGATTTCTGATCGAATCTTCGTTTCTGTTTAACTTCTCGCTCGTTTATCGGAATCAGGCGATTCAAGCGCCTAGAGTTTCATCTCGAAATTCTCTTTCCGTTTAACATACTCAAACAAGTTTTTGCTATAGTAAAATTTGACCTAGATCCAGATTAGTAAACAAAGCTTCTTTCTTTCGCAGTTTGACTTTCGTTGCTTCTTTCGAGTTGATTCTTTTTGCAAACCGGAGTTCTTAAGTTGAACTTTCTGGTTGGATCTTTTATTCGAGTTTTACCTGTGCATTAGATGAGTACTGATTGTATGCTTGTTTTGTTTGCGATAGAGTACCCGGAGTGTGCCGCTTGTTACTTCGAATCGCTAGGTTTTGCGGATCATCAGCAAGGCAAGTAACACTTTGATCATACCTTCCATACCCAGTTTTTATTGCATTAGATCAATCCTCAAACACTTGCATGACTAGGATCTAATTAAATTGTGGGTATTGGGAAGTAGTTGAGGTAGTACCTATTACCTGTTTTATTATCAAACCCTTGGGAGTTACTTCTACGTTTGCTATTATATTGCCATGCTATGCTCGTAGACGTGGTTTGGGTTTGAGAGTTTTCCATGACAGATGTGAGATTGTTAATTAATGGTTTACTTAAGGTGGCAACTAAAACTCACATCTGGGTGGATTGAGGTACCTCGGTATTCCGGGATTGCCAGTTTTTCTTTTGGACCGCCACCCAGGTTCAAAGGGATCATGAGATTATTCATGCTAGAAACTTCCGTGTGCAGCCGCAAGCTATTATGGGCTCTAGCATAGTTGACTAAGTTGTGTGAACTCTTACAGTGGTAGACTAGCAGATGTAGGGGAAAGTAGGTGTAACTGTCTACCCATACGTAAGGTGCAAACACTTCTGAAAGACTGTGTCTCGGTCATCAGTTACTCAAACACCATGTAGTGCGAGTAATCCAACGGAGGAGATCGAGTCTTGTGGGGAAAAGTGCACAAACCTCTGCAGAGTGTACAAACTAATCATGGTTAGCCGTGTTCCCGGTTATGGACAACTTGAGTATCTAGTACTTGGATTATCATGTGAATCTCATCACTATGTTACTTCTAATTAATTTTGTTGGGTTATTGATGACATTTAATTGGGATTGAGATGCTGTCAACCATCTCAATGTTTCACAACCACCATGATAGTTAAATAAAATTTATTCCTTTGAAGTAGGATAAAATTGGCTTTTCGCAAAATTGTAACCATAGAGCTTTCCACCAGCCATATATGCATGTAGTATAGCATTATTATTGTTCATTATTCTCTATGTGTTACATTGCCAGCATATTCTATGTGCTGACCCGTTTCGGGCTGCAACGTTTCATGTTGCAGACTTTTCAGACGACGAGTAAGGTGCCTTAGGTCGTGGTCTTATACTCAGTGATGCCGCTGGAGTTGATGGACTCACTTATCTTCCAAGTCTTCTGCTGTTATCGTTATTAGATGGCCTTAAGCCATGTTTATCATACTTATTCTCTTTGGAGATATTCGATGTAATAAGTGTGTGATTGCTACTCTGTTATAAATCCTCCATTTGTACCGTGCGTGTCAGCATTACTGATCCAGGGATGACACTGGTGCACAGCAGCACAAACCATTTGAGGTCTGGTCGCTACAAAGTTGGTATCAGAGCACACGCTGACTGTAGGACACGACCACTAAGCTTAAGCCCTAGAAAGCTTCTCTCTTCTCATTTCTGACCCCTCTCCACTTTCTACTCTTTTAGGAATGGCGGATGCAAGGAGCAAGTTCATGCAACCAGATGAAGACACGCCTTTTGGTCGACACTTGAAGGAAGTCACCAAGTATTTGAACATAGGAATACCAAGCATCATCGAAACCTACAACGCCACATTACCTGAAGAGGAGAGCTGGAAGATTCAAGTTCTCATTCCAGGAAGGATGTTTTTTGCCATAAGATTGGTTTTCGAAGCACCAACTTGGAGTTTAGGGAAGAGCATGGCCGCACACATCGCCATGGGACGCATTGGAGAAGTCTATCACCAGGAGCTTAAGGATACAATTTACCAGATTTGTGGACGCAGAGACGCGCAATGGGAGATGATCAGAACCAAGAAGGATGGATCAATTGCAGCTTTCATCCAGGAGCAAAACCAACATATTCGTCGCCAGGAGAACCAGATGTGCACGGACAAGGAAGAACTGAAGAAGGCATTAACCAAGGTCAAGGAGCTCCAAGAAGAACTCAAGGCTACACGCGAGGATTATTTGGAGGAAATCAACGCACTAGTAGGGAAGAATGACGGCCTGGAGAAGAAGATTGGAGTATTCATGGGAAATCCAGTGCCAAAAGCAGAAGCCGACGAATGCACTTGTCCGGATAACTACATCATCATCGACGACACTGACTCGGAACCAAGTGAAGATGACTGGGTTGATGAAGCCGGAGCAGACATCATGGAGTCTTCAACGGATTAGAATTTTATTAGACCACCATATCAGTAGTAGTTTTCCCCCATTTAATAGTATAGTTCAAGCACTTTGTAACGCAAGTTAGATCGATTGTTTTGCCTTGTTTGAATTGATTGAGTGATATTGATTGCATTTGTCTCATGAGCATATGGGTAGTGTTTTCTCTCTAGACCTCATTCTATTCTTAACTCTCATCTTTTCTAAACCTATCAGATGCCTCCGAGACGCGACACCGGATTTGTTTTCCCGCCAGAGATCACCCAGTTGATTCAGCAACAGAATGCCCTGATGCAAGTGTTAGTGCAGAACCAAGGCAACAACAACAATAACAACAACCCACCGCCACCACCACCTGTTGATCACTTAGCCCGTTTCTTGAGGCTGAATCCCCTTGATATGTATGAATGGAGATTTGTGAATAAGTTTAAGCTGTCCACCAAAGTTCTCAGAACCCCTATGTTAGTAACCTCGCCAGGAGCAGAGTATATGGCAACCCAAGGATGTTTTCAGATACCATTGGCCATTGGTAGGCATGTTTTCCCCTCAGACCTCATTGTTTTGGAATCACAAGGTTTGGATGTGATTTTGGGAATGGATTGGCTATCGTTGTATGGAGGAAACATCGATTGTGCCAGCTAGACAATTTTGCTTACCACCCCAGAAGGAAAAAGGATCAAGTATGTATCCCGGCATATGCCGAAGAGGACTCAAGTAAATTCCTTATCAGGAGTTGTACAGGAGGAAGTACCAGTGGTGAAGGATTATCCGGATGTATTTCCAGAAGAGTTGCCAGGCATGCCACCAGATAGAGACATTGAGTTCTTGATTGAACTTTTGCCAGGCATAGGGCCAATATCTAAGAGACCGTACAGGATGCCCGCAAAGGATATGGAGGAAATTAAGAAGCAGATCAAGGAGTTACTGGATAAAGGCTATATTCGCCCAAGTTCGTCACCTTGGGGATCACCAGTACTTCTAGTGGAGAAGAAAGATGGATCGCTGAGGATGGTTGTTGATTACCGAGGATTGAATGAAGTGACCATCAAAAACAAGTACCCACTGCCGATGATCAATGATTTGTTTGACCGGCTACAAGGAGCTAAAGTATTTTCCAAGATCGATCTACGATCTGGATACCATCAGTTAAAGATTCGAGAGCAGGATATACCCAAGACGGCATTTACCACCAGATATGGATTGTATGAGTATACTGTTATGTCATTTGGACTGACTAACGCACCTGCCTATTTTATGAACCTGATGAACAAAGTGTTTATGGAGTTTTTGGATAAGTTCGTCGTGGTGTTCATTGATGATATTTTAATCTTTTCCAAGGATGAGGAAGAGCATGAAGAGCATTTACGATTGGTACTTGAGAAGCTCAGAGAACATCAGTTATATGCCAAGTTCAGCAAATGTGAATTTTGGCTGAAGGAAGTTGGATTCCTCGGACATGTTATTTCTGGAGAAGGAATAGCAGTGGACCCTGCCAAGGTTGACACAATGACAAGTTGGGAATCACCCACGACAGTTGGAGAAATCCGGAGTTTTCTTGGACTTGCAGGATACTACCGGAGATTCATCGAGAATTTCTCGAAGATTGCTAAGACCATGACTGAGCTATTGAAGAAGGACACCAAGTTCAATTGGACTGAGGAATGTGAAGCTAGTTTCCAAGAGTTGAAGGAACGATTGGTTACATCACCGGTGTTGATTCTGCCAGATCAACGCAAGGATTATGAAGTTTATTGCGACGCTTCTCGTCGAGGACTTGGAGCAGTGCTTATGCAGGAAGGAAGAGTTGTGTCATATGCTTCACGACAACTTAAACCCCATGAGAAGAATTATGCTACGCATGATTTGGAATTAGCAGCCGTGGTGCATGCATTGAAGACATGGAGACATTTTCTCATCGGAAACCATTGCGAGGTGTACACGGATCACAAGAGTTTGAAGTATATTTTCACGCAGAAGGAGTTAAATCTCAGACAGAGGAGATGGTTGGAGCTCATTAAAGATTATGATATGAGATTGCATTATCACCCAGGAAAGGCTAACGTAGTAGCAGACGCGTTGAGCCGCAAGAGTCATGTCAACACCCTCATGACAGGAGAGTTACCTCAGGAGTTAGCCGAGGACCTTCGCGAGCTATGTTTGGAAATAGTCCCAAGAGGCTATTTAGCGACATTGGAGATTCAGTCTACCTTGATGGAAAGGATCAGAGAAGCTCAAAAGACAGACAAGGAGATTGAAGAGATAAAGGAGAAGATGAGCAAAGGAAAAGCCAAGGGATTTCGTGAGGATGAGCACGATACCTTATGGTTTGAGGACCGTGTATATGTGCCAAATGATCCGGAGATCAGGAAGTTGATTTTGCAAGAAGCCCATAATTCACCGTACTCGATTCACCCAGGGAATACCAAGATGTATTTGGATTTGAAGAATACTTTCTGGTGGACCGGAATGAAAAAGGATATTGCAGAATATGTAGCAGTTTGTGATGTGTGTCAGAGAGTGAAGGCAGAGCATCAGAAGCCAGCAGGATTGCTACAACCGTTGCCAATACCCGAATGGAAGTGGGATAAAATAGGCATGGATTTTATCACAGGATTACCCAGGACTCGTTCAAGCTATGACTCAATATGGGTTGTAGCCGACCGTTTGACGAAAGTGGCTCATTTCATTCCAGTAAAGACCACTTACACCAGTGCTAAGTTGGCAAAGATATACATGACCAGGATCGTATGTTTGCATGGAGTTCCGAGGACCATTGTATCAGACAGAGGAACCCAATTTACCTCGAAGTTTTGGAAGCAGTTACATGAAACATTGGGAACCAGGCTGGAATTTAGTACAGCTTTTCACCCACAGACAGATGGGCAGACCGAGAGAGTCAACCAGATTTTGGAGGACATGTTGAGAGCTTGTGCACTAGATCATGGATCTAGTTGGGACGACAACCTGCCATATGCGGAATTTTCTTATAACAACAGTTATCAAACCAGTTTGAAGATGGCCCCTTTCGAAGCTTTGTACGGAAGGAGGTGTAGAACACCGTTGTTATGGGACGAAGTTGGAGACCGTCAGTTGTTTGGACCAGATCTGATTAAGGAGTCTGAACAGAAAGTGAGGTTGACTCGCGATAGGCTCAAGGTAGCCCAGTCCAGGCAAAAGAGTTATGCTGATTCGAAACGAAAGGAGACAGTTCACGAAGTCGGAGACCGAGTGTATCTTCGAGTATCACCACTTCGAGGAGTGAAGCGCTTTGGAGTTAAGGGAAAGTTAGCACCCCGTTTTATCGGACCATACAGAATTGTGGAATGTATGGGAGAGGTTGCCTACAAGCTGGAATTGCCCGAAGGATTGTCGGGAGTTCATGATGTATTTCACGTTTCTCAGTTGAAGAAGTGCCACGCAGAGATGGCTGAGATACCACTGAGCGATACTGTGCCACTGGAAGCAATTCAGCTGGAAAGTGATTTGACCTATGAGGAGAAACCAGTCAAGATTCTTGAGTATGCCAGCCGAGTTACCCGCAGCAAGGTTATCAAGTTTTGCAAAGTCCAGTGGAGTCACCGCACGGAAGATGAAGCCACCTGGGAGCGAGAGGAAGATCTACGGAAGGACCACTCCCACCTGTTTTCTAGCCAACCCGAATCTCGAGGGCGAGATTCATCTTAAGGGGGGTAGGTTTGTAACATCCCAAATTTTCAATTTGGTATGTTATACATAGATCATCATAGCATATCATATTTTATTGCATTTTGACAAATCCTCGATAATCCTAAGCAACTCAAGGACCCTCGGAGAGAGTTGGGGATTTTCTCGAATTTTCATATTTGATTTTCATCAAATAATAAGACGAGGATTTTGGTTTTAATTATTTTCTCTCCGAAAAATATTTCATTAAACAAAATAAATGAGAGGAGAAAATATGACTTCTCCTAAACAATTGAAATACTGGAGGTAAAATGTTAATATCATTTATTGGATTTTATTTGGATTTTATTTGCAATTTTTATTGCATTAAAAAATATTGCATGTTTTCAAAATATTTATTTTGTGTTAAAAAAATGTTCACCCTATTCTAGATTTTCAAACTAGACGGGTAAAATTTATTTTATATGTTTTGGATTTTTATTTATTTTTCTACGAATTATTTTCCGCGGAACGTATTTAAAAAAAACACGCGCGCGCCCGCCGGGCCGAGCTCAGCCGCGCCAGGCCGCCGGCCCACCCCGCGCCCCTCTCCTTCCCCAGCACGGGAGCGCCGCCGCGCCGTGTCCGCCATGGACACGGGAGTCCGAGCCCTGCCGGAGCTTGCCCCCTCCTCCACGCCGAGCACCCCCCCCCTTTATATACCCCCGCACCCCCCCTCTCACCTCGCCCGCCGCCGCCCGCACTCGCCGAGCCGCCGCCGCCGCCCCGTTCGCCGCCGAGCCCCGCCGGAGCCGCCCCTCGCACCCCCGCACCCCGCCGCCCCTTGCCGGAGCCGGCCAAGCCCCGCCGGAGCCCCGCCCCCGACGAGGTACTGCCTCGCCTCATTCGTTGCCGGTTTTCTTCTAAAAAAACCCTTCGTTTTAAAAAAAACCCTCGATCGTTTTTTTCGGTTTTATTATTTTGCGAGCGTTCACCGAACCGTTCGTTTTAACGAACGCATTCGTCGGTTTTTCTCTGTTAACGAACGTCCGTTCTTTAACCGTTCGTCCGTTTTTCTTTTTCGTCGGATTTTCCGCTATTTTTCTCAGATTCGATTTCTGATCGAATCTTCGTTTCTGTTTAACTTCTCGCTCGTTTATCGGAATCAGGCGATTCAAGCGCCTAGAGTTTCGTCTCGAAATTCTCTTTCCGTTTAACCTACTCAAACAAGTTTTTGCTATAGTAAAATTTGACCTAGATCCAGATTAGTAAACGAAGCTTCTTTCTTTCGCAGTTTGACTTCCGTTGCTTCTTTCGAGTTGATTCTTTTTGCAAACCGGAGTTCTTAAGTTGAACTTTCTGGTTGGATCTTTTATTCGAGTTTTACCTGTGCATTAGATGAGTACTGATTGTATGCTTGTTTTGTTTGCGATAGAGTACCCGGAGTGTGCCGCTTGTTACTTCGAATCGCTAGGTTTTGCGGATCATCAGCAAGGCAAGTAACACTTTGATCATACCTTCCATACCCAGTTTTTATTGCATTAGATCAATCCTCAAACACTTGCATGACTAGGATCTAATTAAATTGTGGGTATTGGGAAGTAGTTGAGGTAGTACCTATTACCTGTTTTATTATCAAACCCTTGGGAGTTACTTCTACGTTTGCTATTATATTGCCATGCTATGCTCGTAGACGTGGTTTGGGTTTGAGAGTTTTCCATGACAGATGTGAGATTGTTAATTAATGGTTTACTTAAGGCGGCAACTAAAACTCACATCTGGGTGGATTGAGGTACCTCGGTATTCCGGGATTGCCAGTTTTTCTTTTGGACCGCCACCCAGGTTCAAAGGGATCATGAGATTATTCATGCTAGAAACATCCGTGTGCAGCCGCAAGCTATTATGGGCTCTAGCATAGTTGACTAAGTTGTGTGAACTCTTACAGTGGTAGACTAGCAGATGTAGGGGAAAGTAGGTGTAACTGTCTACCCATACGTAAGGTGCAAACACTTCTGAAAGACTGTGTCTCGGTCATCAGTTACTCAAACACCATGTAGTGCGAGTAATCCAACGGAGGAGATCGAGTCTTGTGGGGAAAAGTGCACAAACCTCTGCAGAGTGTACAAACTAATCATGGTTAGCCGTGTTCCCGGTTATGGACAACTTGAGTATCTAGTACTTGGATTATCATGTGAATCTCATCACTATGTTACTTCTAATTAATTTTGTTGGGTTATTGATGACATTTAATTGGGATTGAGATGCTGTCAACCATCTCAATGTTTCACAACCACCATGATAGTTAAATAAAATTTATTCCTTTGAAGTAGGATAAAATTGGCTTTTCGCAAAATTGTAACCATAGAGCTTTCCACCAGCCATATATGCATGTAGTATAGCATTATTATTGTTCATTATTCTCTATGTGTTACATTGCCAGCATATTCTATGTGCTGACCCGTTTCGGGCTGCAACGTTTCATGTTGCAGACTTTTCAGACGACGAGTAAGGTGCCTTAGGTCGTGGTCTTATACTCAGTGATGCCGCTGGAGTTGATGGACTCACTTATCTTCCAAGTCTTCCGCTGTTATCGTTATTAGATGGCCCTAAGCCATGTTTATCATACTTATTCTCTTTGGAGATATTCGATGTAATAAGTGTGTGATTGCTACTCTGTTATAAATCCTCCATTTGTACTGTGTGTGTCAGCATTACTGATCCAGGGATGACACTGGTGCACAGCAGCACAGACCATTTGAGGTCTGGTCGCTACACTAATGCAATAAAAACTGGGTATGGAAAAAGGTATGATCAAAGTGTTACTTGCTTTGCTGATGATCCGCGAAACCTAGAGATTCGAAGTAACAAGCGGCGCACTCCGGGTACTCTATCGCAAACAAACAAGCAAACAATAAGTACTCATCTAATGCACAAGTAAAACTCAAATAAAAGATCCAACCAGAAAGTTCAACTTAAGAACTCCGGTTTGCAAAAAGAATCAAATCGAACGAAGCAACGAAAGTCAAACGGCGAAAGAAACAAGCTTCGTTTACTAATCTGGATCTAGGTCAAATTTTACACTGGCAAAAACTTGTTTGAGTAGGATAAACGGAAAGAGAATTTCGAGACGAAACTCTAGGCGCTTGAAACGCCTGATTCCGATAAACGAGCGAAAAGTTAAACGAAAACGAAGATCTGATCAGGAATCGAGATCTGGAAAAATCGCGGAAAATCGATGAAAAAGAAAACTGACGAACAGTTAAACGAACGAACGTTCGTTAACAGCGACAATCCGACGAACACGTTCGTTAAAACGAACGGGTCGGTGAACGTTCACTAAGTAATAAAACCGAAAAAAATAAACCGGTCTGAAAAAAACGAAAACTAGGGTTTAGAAAAAAAAACGAACGGGTTTTTTTTTTAGAAAACCGGCAAGGCGGCGGCGGCTCGGCTACCTCGTCGGGACGGGCTCCGGCGGCGTCGGGCGGGGCTCCGGCGGGGCTCGGCGAGGGCGGCGGGGCTCGGGGCGGCGTCGGCGGCGGCGTACGGCGAGCGGGGCGGCGTGCTCCTCGGGCGGCGGCGGCGGCTTGGGGCGGGGACGGGGTGAGGGAGGGGCGGCGGCGGGGTATATAAGAGGAGGGCTACCTTGGAGGAGGGGGCGAGGCGGCGTCGGCGAGCGGGACTCGGGCGGCGGCGGCCGTGCTCGCCTCGGTCTCCAGGAGGGAGACAGGCGCGGGATGGGCCGGCCTGGCTCGGCTGGCCCTCGGCCCAGTCGGGCGCGGGGTTTTTTTTTTTAATATTCCGCCGAATCTAAAAAAATCGCAGAAAAATAAATAAAAATCAAAAATGATAAAACAAATTTTCCCCGTTTAATTAAAATAATTAGAACAAGGTGAACATTTTTTTGACTCAAAAATGCATTTTTGAAAACGTGCAATTTTTTTAATGCAAGTAAAATTGCAAATAAAATCCGAATAAAATCCAATATATGATTTTAATATTTTTTCCTCCAATATTTCAATTGTTTTGGAGAAGTCATATTTTCTCCTCTCATTTATTTTAATATGAAATATTTTTCGGAGAGAAAAATAATTAAAACCAAAAATCCTCATTTTATTATTTGATAAAAATCAAATATGAAAAACCGGGAAATCCCCAACTCTCTCCGAGGGTCCTTGAGTTGCTTAGGATTTATCGAGGATTTGCCAAAATGCAATAAAATATGCTATGCAATAATGATCTAATGTATAACATTCCAAATTGAAAATTTGGGATGTTACAATACCCCTTTGGGATCTAATCTAGACCCTAGGTTTCAGATCGGACGGCGAGGGGTGCTGGCGGCTTACTGCGGCGGTGGTCGACGGTGACAGAGGGTGGCGGCGGTTGGCGTCGAGCGGGGCGGGGTCTCCGTAGATCGGCAAAGGTGGCGAAGACGTCGGGCGGATGCGGCGGAGCTAGGGGAGGTCGGGGGTGGCCTTGGTGGAGCTCGGGAACGGCGGAGACGATCAGGACGACGGAGACAACGCCCTGGTGAGCTGCAACTCCAGCGAGGGGCAGACGAGCTCGGGGTCGACCCTCTGATGGGAGAAGGAGGTCGAAGCCTTGTCAAAACAATGCGCAATCATCGGGGGAAGCTCATAGGTGGAAGAGGGAGTCGTGATGTTGCTCACCGGCGGTGGTGGCGGCGATGAATAGAGGCGGCGGCGGCGAGATGCGATCGGCGAGGGCGCGAGCTGCGGTGGGTTTTGGGCTAGGGTTTTAGGGGGTTCGGGAGAGGAAGGGAGTAGGTATTTATAGGACATGAACTTGCGCGAGGGGAAGGCTTCGGAGTGTGATCCTGGGAAGATCGCGGCGATGGGCGTGCTCCGATTGTGCTCCGGCTTGGCAAGGCGTGGAGGAGGGGAAAGAAAGGAGCAGGCCCCGCTGGTCGATGAGAGGGAGAGAGGAGGCGGCGAGCGGTCGACCGAGGGGAGAGGGTTCGGGCGTCGGTCGCTGGGGCAGGCCGGCTCGGTCGCTGGCTGGGCCGTCGGCCTGGCCAGCTCGGGGGGAGCTTTTCCTTTTTTTTGAATTAAGGCAGAGACAAAAACTAAAATAAGAGAAAACTATAATATTTTTATATAGGACATATATATACTAATAAACTCAGAAGAATTAATCCTACAACGTGCACATTTTTCCAGAGGCAAAACAGAAACTAAAAAAACATTTTCTGCAAATTCCAAATAAATTCAAATTTGAATTCAGATTTTTTGGCAATATTTTCTTGTGACAATTTTTTTTGAGTGTCATGTTTACTCCTCTCATACTTTTGCTCAAGTATTTGTCAGGTATTTTTTAAATATATTTCAAATGCCAATCAAGTCCAAATTCAAGAAAAAACTCAACTGCCTCTGAAATTTCAAATGCCACTCAATTTCAAATAACATGCATAGATGCTTAGCTAATAATTGTAAAACATTCCAAATTGGAAATTTGGGATGTTACAAACCTACCCACCTTAAGATGAATCTCACCCTCGAGATTCGGGTTGGCTAGCAAATAGGTGCGGGTGGTCTCGACGGAGATCTTCTTCTCGCTCCCAGGTGGCTTCCTCCTCGGAATGATGACTCCACAGAACCTTGCAAAACTTGAATGATCTTGCTGCGGGTAACTCTGTTTGCAGTCTCGAGAATTCTGACAGGTTTCTCCCCATAAGTCAGATCACTGTCAAGGTGTATGGCCTCTAGGGGCACTGTGTCTCTCAAGGGAATATCTGCCATCTCAGCATGGCATTTCTTCAGCTGGGAAACATGGAAGACATCGTGAACTCCTGACAATCCTTCCGGCAATTCCAACTTGTATGCAACTTCTCCTCTACGCTCAAGGATTTTGTATGGGCCAATGAACCTATGTGCTAATTTTCCTTTAACACCAAACCTCTTGATTCCTCAAAGTGGGGATACACGAAGATATGCTCGGTCTCCAACTTCATACGTTATCTCCTTGCGTTTACTGTCCGCATAACACTTCTGTCTCGACTGGGCTATCTTAAGTCTATCTCGAATCAGCTTGACCTTCTCTTCAGAATCTCTGATAAGATCGAGACCAAAAAGCTTTCGGTCTCCAACACCATCCCACAACAATGGTGTTCTGCACCTCCTTCCGTATAGAGCTTCGAAAGGGGCCATCTTCAGACTGGTCTGATAGCTCTTATTGTACGAGAACTCTGCGTATGGCAAATTATCATCCCAGCTAGACCCATAGTCTAGCGCACAAGCTCTCAACATGTCCTCCAGAATCTGGTTGACTCTCTTGGTCTGTCCATCTGTCTGCGGATGAAAAGTTGTACTAAACTCCAGCCTCGTACCCAAAGTTTCATGCAACTGATTCCAAAACTTTGATGTAAATTGTGTTCCTCTATCTGACACGATACTCCTCAGAATTCCATGCAGACATAGGATCCTGGTCATGTATATCTTGGCTAACTTAGCGCCGGTATATGTAGTCTTCACGGGAATGAAATGAGCTACCTTAGTCAAGCGATCAACCACTACCCAGATGGAATCATAACCTGAACGGGTCCTGGGTAATCCTGTGATAAAACCCATTCCAAGTTTCTCCCATTTCCACTCGGGAATCGGCAGTGGTTGAAGTAACCCTGCTGGCTTCTGATGTTCCGCTTTTACTCGCTGGCAAACATTGCATACTGCTACGTACTCGGCAATATCCTTCTTCATACCTGTCCACCAGAAACTTTCCTTCAAATCCAGATACATCTTGGTGTTACCTGGGTGAATCGAGTACGGTGAATCATGTGCCTCCCGAAGAATTAGCTTCCTGAGTTCGGGATCATTGGGTACATAAATACGATCCTCAAACCATAAAGTTCCATGCTCATCTTCACGAAAACCTTTAGCCTTTCTATTACTCATCTTTTCCTTTACCTCTGCAATTTCCTTGTCTGTCTTCTGGGCTTCACGGATTCTTTCGGTCAGAGTGGACTGTATATCCAAGGTGGCAACAAATCCTCTTGGTACTATCTCCAGTCGGAGCTCTCTGAGATCGTCGGCTAATTCCTGAGATAATCCTCCAGCTATGAGGGTGTTCACATAGCTTTTACGGCTCAAGGCATCTGCTACAACATTTGCCTTCCCTGGGTGATAATGCAATCTCATATCATAGTCCTTGATCAACCCTAGCCATCTCCTCTGTCTAAGGTTCAACTCCTTTTGCGTGAAAATGTATTTCAAGCTCTTATGATCCGTGTAAACATCACAACTGTTTCGGACAAGGAAATGTCTCCAGGTCTTGAGTGCGTGCACTACGGCTGCTAACTCCAAATCGTGTGTGGCGTAATTCATCTCATGAGGTCGTAGCTGTCTGGAGGTATAAGCTACAACTTTTCCTTCCTGCATGAGCACTCCTCCGAGTCCTTGACGAGAAGCATCACAATATACCTGGTAATCCTTGTGTATGTCTGGCAAAATGAGCATTGGGGCTGTAACCAAATGTTTCTTCAGCTCCTGAAAACTGGCTTCACAATCCTAAGTCCAAATGTACTTGGTTTCCTTCTTCAACAACTCGGTCATGGGTTTAGCAATCTTGGAGAAATTCTCAATAAATCTCCGATAATATCCTGCCAGTCCGAGAAAACTGTGGATCTCCTTGACTGAGGTGGGGGACTGCTAGTTGGTGACCGATTCAACCTTGGTAGGATCGACTGTTATTCCTTCTCCTGAAATAACATGTCCGAGGAATCCAACTTCCTTCAACCAGAATTCACATGTGCTGAACTTGGCATACAACTGATGTTCTCGGAGTTTCTCCAGAACTAGATGCAAATGTTCCTTATGCTCTTCCTCGCTCTTGGAGAAAACTAATATGTCATCGATGAACACCACGACAAACTTGTCTAGATATTCCATAAATACCTTGTCCATCATGCTCATAAAATACGCAGGGGCATTAGTCAATCCGAATGACATGACTGTATACTCATATAAACGATACCTGGTGGTGAAAGTTGTTTTGGGTATATCCTGTTCATGAATCTTCAACTAATGATACCCTGATCGAAGATCGATCTTGGAGAATACCTTGGCTCCAACTAGCTGATCAAATAAATCGTTAGTCATCGGCAAAGGGTACTTGTTCTTGATGGTCACGTCGTTCAATGAACGATAATCCACAACCATTCTCAGGGTTCCATCCTTCTTCTCTACCAAAAGAACTGGGGCTCCCCAAGGTGACGAGCTTAGCCGAATATATCCCATCTCCAATAGCTCCTTAATTTGCTTCTTGATCTCTTCCAAATCATTCGGGGGCGTCTGATAAGGTCTCTTGGATATTGGGGCTGTGCCAGGTAATAACTCGATCAAAAACTTTATTTCTATGTCCGGTGGCATTCCTGGTAATTCCTCTGGAAATACATCAGGAAAATCTTGCACTACGGGCACTTCCTCCTGAACAACTCCCGTGAGGGAATTCACCTGATGCTTCCTCGGGGTGCGTCTGGATACATACTTGATCCTCTTCAGCTCCGAGGTGGTGAGCAAAATCGTCTTGCGGGCACAGTCGATGTTTCCTTCAAACTTCGTCAACCAATCCATGCCTAGGATTACATCCAAACTCTGGGATTCCAATACTATGAGGTCTGCGGGAAAATCATGGTTTCCGATGCTGAGGGTTGAATGACAGCCTAAGTCTGTCGTCATCTCTCCTCCTGGGGAAGTGACCTGAAGAGGGGTTCTAAGGGTTCTAGTGGGCAACCCGTACTTTTCCACAACTACCCTTGATATGAATGAATGCGTTGCACCAGAATCAAAGAGTACCAATACTGGACGTGAATTTAATAAAAACTTGCCAACCACAGTTTCTGGCTGATCATAGACGTCCTCCACGTCAATGTGATTCACCCAAGCACGAGGAAAAGGGTTGGGCTTCTTTGCTGAGCTTCCATTGCCGTTGCCATTTCCATTCCTCTGCTTGGCCTCCGGACAATCGGTGCCATAGTGTCCTGTCTTCTGGCACTTGAAATAGGTGATATGACTCAGATCCTTCTGAGCCGAAGCAGGACGATGCTGGTTTCCATTGCCTCCATTGCCTGACTTGGAGTTGTTGTCGTGGTTGCGATTGTTCCCATTCCCTCCATGGTTATGTCCTCCATGATTATGTCCTCCATGGGTGTGATGGGTATGTCCTCCCGAGTATGGGGCATAGCGGGGCTTCTAGTTGTACTTTCCCTGGCCATATTTCCGCTTGCGGCTATCAATCTGATGCTGCTTGCCTTCAAATATGGTGGCCTTGTCTACCAGCTCCTGGTAGTTGTTGAAGGTAGCCACCATTAGCTGCACTCCCAGCTCATCATTGAGTCCCTCGAGAAACTTCTCCTGGTTTGTGGCATCTGTGGCCACATCATCTGGGGCATAGCGAGATAATTTGCTGAACTCATCCACGTACCGCCCCACAGTACGGTTCCCCTGGCGTAAGTTACGGAACTCGCGCTTCTTCAGACTCATGGTCTAGCTGAGACATGAGCGGTGCGGAAAGCCTGCTGGAACTGATCCCATGTCATGGTGGCGACCGAATAAGTGGCGCTGTAGTTCTCCCACCAAGAGGCTGCAGGTCCATCAAGATGATGTGCGGCAAAGCGCACCTTCTCTGCATTTGCGCATCCAGCAGTGGCTAACTCCCTTCCGATCTTGCGGAGCCAATCGTCGGCCACAATCGGCTCAGTGCTGCTAGAGAACACTAGCGGATTCAGCCTTAGGAAGTGGGTCAAGTTGTCAACAGGGGTTGGTGGTGGTGGATTGTTGTTGTTGTTGTTGTTCTAGTTCTGGATGAGCATCTGCATCAGGGCATTCTGCTGCTGGATCAGCTGGGTGAGCTCTGGGGGAAAGTTGAAACCGGCATCACGTCTCGGAGGCATCTGGTGTTTTGGAGTGGATGAGAAAATTAGAATAGAACAAGGGTCTAATGAGAAAATAGCACTTCCCATATGAATGCACAATCATAATCACACCAATCATTTATTCAATCATCTCAACCATAGTTCTATCTTGGATTACAAAATCTCATGACTAATCGAAAATAACGACCTAACTGATCGACGTAAAAAAATAAAATAACATGGCGGTCGACTAAATGTTTTCATCAATTATCCTTGCGTCCTCCGGTGCGGCGTCCTTTGGTGCGTCGTCCTCTGATGCGGCACCTCCTCTTGCAGCTTCCTTCGGTGGAGCTCTCTTCATAATCCTGGTCATTGCTCACGAGGGGTCCATCATCTCCACTCGGGAAGAGGTCTTCTCCCTGGTCCATCTTTTCCTCTAGTGTGGCAATATATTTATCCCGGTCCTCAATTCTATCCATAAAATCCTTGACTTCTTCTTCATGTTCAAGGAAGTCCGCGCGTGCCTTCTCCTCCAGTTCCAGTTCACGGAACAATAGCCTCCTGTGTACCTTCGAGCTTCGGCGCGTCTGGATTTCCTGGTTCCTGATGAGACTTTCCAAGTCTTGGACATATGAAAGAATGGAGTCGTCCTCCATGATACGGATGATATCTCCATTCCTAGCTCTGCGAGAAATCATGGCGAGGTCTGATGGGTCGAGCTCGGCCCTGTACTCTTCTCAAAGATGTCCAAGTGCATGATAAATCGCCATGTCTCTTCCGAGGATCCAAGTGAAAGCGGTAAACTCAACGTCGATGGGTTCTGAATGTCCTCCGAAGGTCCTCCCTGGAATGTGCACCTTAATCCTGTAGCGGGTATCCGTCGGAAGTGCATTGGTAGGCTTCCCGGTGATTGAGGGCAGAGCAATCTTCAGCTTCTTCATGATCTGAACCAGCTTCATGCCGAAAAGCATCGTCTCACCCGGCTGGCAAAACTCTGGTAGCAGAACTGAGGTGAACTCGGCGGCCATCTAGAATGTTGAAAATCGGAGAGAAGTCACAAATGAACAGGCGAGAATTACGGAATAATAAGGACATAAAATAAAATAGTATCTTCCTATGGCTTTCCGATCCTAGGGGTTACGTCCTACGGTCAGCGTGTGCTCTGATACCATCTCTGTAATGACCCGACCCGAAATCGGTCAAGTCTCTATGTAGCTGTACCATCCCAAGATCATGATGGCACACACAGTACATTGATGCAAGGATTCAAAGTTCAATCACACCTGAATTTATTACACGATTCTCATATCGAGTCTTTATTACATCATAATAAATTCGGCCGAAGGCCAACTCATGTGAAATAAACTAAATAAAGTTGCGGAAGCGTAGACGATAGTGCGAGCCCATCCGACTCCATAGGGCAATCACCGAGCGTAGATCATAGCCTCACTCCTGGTCGGAAAACTCCTCCACAACATGAGACGTTGCAACCGTGTAGGTCAGCATTTGGAATATGCCGGCAAGTCATAGAGAGAACAACAATAATAATGCTAACACTATATGCAATTTGGCTGTGGGGCTCTAAGTTTTTATGTTTTTGCGAAAAAGCAAAATTTTCCCTACAACAAAGGACTTGCTTGCAATTACTACAAAATGTTGGTTGTTAATGAGATTTCCGAAATTATTAATAACCCAACAATTAATTAATTATGTTCGGTGTTGAGATTTCCGAAATACTCCAATTCCAGAGGCTCAAATGTCCGTAACCGGGGACACGGCTAATCGATTAGGTTTTCACTCTGCAGAGTCTTGTGCACTGTCTTCCGTAGAGTTCCTCTGGGCCACTGTCGGTGCCCATCCAATCCTACCGTTCTTCTACATCTCGTAGCACCGTCCGGCCAGAGTCACGCCTAGGGTCGACCAAGCCAAAGCCCATAATGGCTTGCTGCTGCACAGGTAAGCTTCCGGTGATGGTGTATCCATCCGTCTCGTCGTGGCTGGGTGAAGCTTTCCGCAAGATGTCATGGCGCTTCTCCATGCATCCCGGCCATCCGCTGGTTTCTCCAGGGTGCCCGTCAACCGTCCTCGACCCAGTAGTGAATTTGAAGTCCATCTTGAGCTTGAAGTCATGGGGTTGTCATCATCTTGACTCTCACGTCTCCCTTATGAATCTCTCAACCAACCCCGTCTACGAGCATAGCAAAATAAACTACATCGTCCCGGGCAATGGTAACATAGGGATTTTGGGTGAACCTACCACATGATACTACTCAAGACTTATTCAATTTTCTCCTACTGCATGCATGGTGGGGAGGAAATACTACTAATGCAATAAATCATAGGTATTGTAAAACATGATCAAATGACTTGCCTGGCTGACGGTCTTCGAAAGCTAGCGACTCGTAATAGCAGGCTTCGCACTCCGGAAACTCTATCGATGCAAACAATAATCATATAAGCATACAAACACGCAATCACATTCACATAACAGCATGCTAACATAAATCACGCATAAGCAATCAAACCAAAACCAAAGAAAACCAATTGAACTACAAGCCAACAACTAGCAAGAGAAGAAAAAAACATTTTCTTTTTCAGTAAATAAAAGTTCACCCTCTGTAACTACAGAAAATAATCTAAAATAAATTAGAAAAGAGGTAAAATAAAATTTTAAAATAACTAGAACAGCAGGAAACAGTAGCAAGCTATATAAAACTAGAAAGGCTTGATTTCGACTAAAATTAATTTTAATACAATCTAAAAATACCCCAACAAGTTCCTACTGTTAGGCTAGGTCAAAACTAAGCAGTAGCAAAAAAATCACTAAAATAAAATAATCCTAACTCAATTTATAGCAGAAATACTAATCTAACTAAAACTAATATAAAACTATTTTTAAAAACTAAAACATGGCCGAAAATATTTTCTACAGAAACTATAGGAAATTTTCAAACTAGAGCAAAAAGAATCAACTAAAAATAATAAATAACCTAAAAGATATAGATTTTTCAAGATTGGAACTATTCTGTTTTGAAACAGAAACAAAAATAAAACTAAAAAACTAACGCGCTAATGGGCCGAAACAGTGAGCGTTCTAAAACTAAACAACGCCTAAGCGTTTAATAAACCAATGCGTCCACGGGATAACAGAAATAAACCAATCGGCCGGTCCAACTAAACCACAACTTAAAATAAACCGGTCTAAACCAAAACTAAAACCGATCAATATGAAATAAAACCATACCCCTTTGGGATCTAATCTAGACCCTAGGTTTCAGATCGGACAGCGAGGGGAGGTGGCGGCTTACTGCGGCAGTGGTTGGCGGTGACAAAGGGTGGCGGTCGGTGTCGAGCGGGGCGGGGTCTCCGGCGGTCGGAGAAGGTGGCGAAGACGTCGGGCGGATGCGGCGGAGCTAGGATAGGTCGGGGTGGCCTTGGTGGAGCTCGGGAACGGCGGAGACGATCGGGACGACGGAGACAGTGCCCTGGTGAGATGCAACTCCGGCGAGGGGCAGACGAGCTCGGGGTCGATCCTGTGATGGGAGAAGGAGGTCGAAACCATGTCAAAACCATGCGCAATCATCGGGGGAATCTCATAGGTGGAAGAGGGAGTCGTGTTGTTGCTCACCGGCGGTGGAGGCGGCGATGAACAGAGGTGGCGGCGGCGAGATGCGATCGGCGAGGGTGTGAGCTGCGGTGGGTTTTGGGCTAGGGTTTTAGGGGGTTCGGGAGAGGAAGGGAGTAGGTATTTATAGGACATAAACTTGCGCAAGGCGAAGGCTTCGGAGCGTGATCCCGGGAAGATCGCGGCGATAGGCGTTCTCCGGTTGTGCTCCGGCTTGGCAAGGCGTGGAGGAGGGGAAAGAAAGGAGCGGGCCCCCCTGGTCAATGAGAGGGAGAGAGGAGGCGGCGAGCGGTCGACCGAGGGGAGATGGTTTGGGCGTCGGGCGCTGGGGCAGGCCGACTCGGTCGCTGGCTGGGCCATCGGCCGGGCCAGCTCGGGGGGGCTTTTCCTTTTTTCGAATTAAGGCAGAGAGAAAAACTAAAATAAGAGAAAACTATAATATTTTTATATAGGACATATATATACTAATAAACTCAAAAGAATTAACCCTACAATGTGCACATTCTTCGAGAGGCAAAACAGAAACTAAAAAAAATCTGCAAATTCCAAATAAATTCAAATTTGAATTCAGATTTTTTGGCAATATTTTGTTTTGACATTTTTTTGGAGTGTCAAGTTTACTCCTGTGATACTTTTGCTCAAGTATTTGTGAGGTATTTTTGAAATAAATTTCAAATGCCAATCAAGTCCAAATTCAAGAAAAAAAACTCAACTGCCTCTGAAATTTCAAATGCCACTCAATTTCAAACAACATGCATAGATGCTTAGCTAATAATTGTAAAACATTCCAAATTGGAAATTTGGGTTGTTACACAAGCCAAGTTCTATAATGAAAAATTCCCACCAGTATATGAAACTGACAAAACAAGAGACTCTCTATCATGAAGATCATGGTGCTATTTTGAAGCACAAGTGTGGAAAAAGGATAGTAGCATTGCCCATTCTCTCTTTTTCTCTCATTTTCTTGTTCGGGCTTCTTTGGCCTATTTTTTTATTTGGGCTTCTTTGGCCTCTCTTTTTTTTCTTTCCTCACATGGGACAATGCTCTAATGATGATCATCACACTTTTATTTACTCATAACTCAATGTTACAACTCGATACTAGAACAAAAATATGACTCTATATGAATGCCTCCGGCGGTGTACCGGGATATGCGATGAGTCAAGAGTGACATGTATGCAAAAATTATGAAAGTGGCTTTGCCACAAATACAATGTCAACTACATGATCATGCAAAGCAATATGACAATGATGGAGCGTGTCATAATAAATGGAACGGTGGAATGTTGCATGGCAATATGCTATGGAAATGCCATAATAGGTAAGTATGGTGGCTGTTTTGAGGAAGATATAAGGAGGCTTATGTGTGATAGAGCGTATCGTATCACGGGATTTGGATGCACCAGCGAAGTTTGCACCAACTCTCAAGGTGAGAAAGGGCAATGCACGGTACCGTAGAGGCTAGCAAATTGCGGAAAGGTAAGAGTGCATATGATCCATGGACTCACATTAGTCATAAAGAACTCATATACTTATTGCAAAAGTTTATTAGCCCTCGAAGCAAAGTACTACTACGCATGCCCCTAGAGGGATAGATTGGTAGGAAAAGACCATCGCTCGTCCCCGACCGCCACTCATAAGGAAAGCACTCAAAGAACACCCCATGCTTCAAATTTGTCACACAGCGTTTACCGTACGTGCATGCTACGGGACTTGCCAAATTTAACACAAGTATTTCTCAATTTCACAATTACCCAACTAGCATGACTCTAACATTACCACCTTTATATCTCAAAACTATTATCAAGTATCAAATTTATCATAGTTTTTAATGCACTCTATATGAAAGTTTTTATTATACCTATCTTGGATGCCTATCCTATTAGGACTAATTTTATAGCCAAAGCAAATTACCATGCTGTTCTAAAAGACTCTCAAAATAATATAAGTGAAGCATGAGAGATCAATAATTTCTATAAAATAAAACCACCACCGTGCTCTAAAAGATATAAGTGAAGCACTAGAGCAAAATTATTTAGCTCAAAAGATATAAGTGAAGCACATAGAGTATTCTAATAAATTCCGATTCATGTGTGTCTCTCCCAAATGGTGTGTACTGCAAGGATGATTGTGTTAAATTAAAAAGCAAAGACTCAAATCATACAAGACGCTCCAAGCAAAACACATATCATATGGTGAATAAAAATATAGCCTCAAGTAAAGTTACCGATAGACGAAGACGAAAGAGGGGATGCCTTCCGGGGCATCCCCAAGCTTAGGCTTTTAGTTGTCCTTGAATTTTAACTTGGGGTTCCTTGGGCATCCCCAATCTTAGGCTCTTGCCACTCCTTATTCCTAAATCCATCAAATCTTTACCCAAAACTTGAAAACTTCACAACACAAAACTCAACAGAAAATCTCATGAGCTCCGTTAGTATAAGAAAACAAATCACCACTTTAAGGTACTGTAATGAACTCATTCTTTATTTATATTGGTGTTAAACCTACTGTATTCCAACTTCTCTATGGTTCATACCCCCTGATACTAGCCATAGATTCATCAAAATAAGCAAACAACACACGAAAAACAGAATCTGTCAAAAACAGAACAGTCTGTAGAAATCTGTATCAAACGTACACTTCTGTAACCCCAAAAATTCTGAAATAAATTTTTTGACGTGAGCAATTTGTCTATTAATAATCTTCAAAAGGATTCAACCTAAAATCACTCTCCATTAAAAAATGGCAGCTAATCTCGTGAGCGCTAAAGTTTCTGTTTTTTACAGCAAGATCGCAAAGACTTCACCCATGTCTTCCCAAAGGTTCTACTTGGCACAAACACTAATTAAAACATAAAACCACATCTAAACATAGGCTAGATGAATTATTTATTACTAAACAGGAACAAAAAAGTAGAAATAAAAATAAAATTGGGTTGCCTCCCAACAAGCGCTTTTCTTTAAAGCCTTTTTAGCTAGGCATTGATAATTTTAATGATGCTCACATCGAAGACAAGAATTAAAGCACAAAGAGAGCATCATAGAACACGTGATAAACACATTAAGTCTAACATACTTCCTATGCATATGCATTCTATAAGCAAACAAATTATCATAGCAAGCAAAAATTAGCATATGCAAGGAAGAAGAAAGAGACGATAGCAATCTCAACATGACGAGAGGTAATTTAGTAAGATAAAAATTTCTACAACCATATTTTCCTCTCTCATAATAATTGCATGTAGGATCATAGGCAAATTCAACAAAATAGCTAGCACATAACATATTCTCAAGACGATCCACATGCATGCGAAGTTGACACTCTTCCAAAATAGTGGGATTATCATTAACTAAAGTCATGACCTCTCCAAACCCACTTTTATCAATAATACCATAAGATTGAACATTCTCCAAATATGTGGGGTCTAAAGTTGACACTCTTCCAAACCCACTTTCAATATTATTGCAAACACTATTATCAATCTCATATTCATCATGGGGCTTAAATAAATTTTCAAGATCATAAGAAGAATCAGCCCAATCATGATCACTGCAACAAGTAGTAGACATAGCAAAACTAGCATCCCCAAGCTTAGGGTTTTGCATATTATTAGCACAATTGACATCACGAGAATTTATAGTAAAATCATTGCAATCATGCTTTTTATTCAAGGAGCTATCGTGAATCTCTTCATAAATTTCTTCATCACAATTTTCAGATTCACGAATTTCAAGCAAAACCTCATAAACATAATCTAGTGCACTCAAATCACTAGAAATTGGTTCATCTTAATTGGATCTCTTAAAAAGATTAGCAAGGGGATGAGGATCCATAAACTTTTAGCAAGCGAAGATGCAAGAAAAAAGAAGGCACATGGTAACACAAGATCGAACGGAAGGAGGGCGAAGAAAAGGCAAAGGTGAAGTGGGGGAGAAGAAAACGAGAGACAAATGGCAAATAATGTAATGTGAGGGATAAGAGTTTGTGATGGGTACTTGGTATGTCTTGACTTATGCGTAGATCTCCCCGGCAACGGCGCCAGAAATGGCTAGTTGCTGGGAGATCAAATCATGACTTGACTTGGCGTAAGCCTCCCCGGCAACGGCGCCAGAAATCCTTCTTGCTATCTCTTGAGGATGTGTTGGTTTTCCCTTGAAGAGGAAAGGGTGATGCAGCAAAGTAGCGTAAGTATTTCCCTCAGTTTTTGAGAACCAAGGTATCAATCCAGTAGGAGGTTACACGCAAGTCGCCTTGTACCTGCACAAACAAATAAGAACCTTGCAACCAACGCGATAAAGGGGTTGTCAATCCCTTCACGGCCACTTGCAAAAGTGAGATCTGATAAAGATAATAAGATAAATATTTTTGGTATTTTTGTTGTATAGATTGGAAAGTAAAGATTGAAAAATAAACAGCGGCAGAAATAGCAAATTGATAGGAAAATAATATGATGGAAGATAGACCCGAGGGCCATAGATTTCACTAGTGGCTTCTCTCAAGATAGCATAATTTACGGTGGGTGAACAAATTACTGGGAGCAATTGATAGAAAAGCGCATAGTTATGAGAATGTCTAGGCATGATCATGTATATAGGCATCACGTCCGCGACAAGTAGACCGAAACGATTCTGCATCTACAACTATTACTCCACACATCGGCCGCTATCCAGCATGCATCTAGAGTATTAAGTTCATAAGAACAGAGTAACGCATTAGGCAAGATGACATGATGTAGAGGGATAAACTCAGGCAATATGATATAAACCCCATCTTTTTATCCTCGATGGCAAGAATACAATACGTGCCTTGCTGCCCCTGCTGTCACTGGGAAAGGACACCGCAAGATTGAACCCAAAGCTAAGCACTTCTCCCATTGCAAGAAAGATCAATCTAGTAGGCCAAACCAAACTGATAATTCCAAGAGACTTGCAAAGATATCAAATCATGCATATAAGAATTCAGAGAAGAATCAAATATTGTTCATAGATAATCTTGATCATAAACCCACAATTTATCGGATCTCGACAAACACACCGCAAAAAGAATTACATCGAATAGATATCCAAGAGAATCAAGGAGAACTTTGTATTGGGATCCAAAGAGAGAGAAGAATCCATCTAGCTAATAACTATGGACCCGAAGGTCTGTGGTAAACTACTCACGCATCATCGGGGAGGCCATGGTGTTGATGTAGAAGCCCTCCGTGATCGATTCCCCTCCGGCGGAGCGCCGGAAAAGGCCCCAAGATGGGTTCCCATGGGTACAGAAGGTTGCGGCTATGGAAATAGGGTTTCGTGGTGCTCTCGGATGTTTTCAGGGTATATGAGTATATATAGGCAAAGGAAGTAGGTCGGTCGAGCCACGAGGGGCCCACGAGGGTGGGGGCGTGCCTACCCCCTGGGCGCGCCTCCCTACCTCGTGGCCGCCTCGTTGCTTCCTTGACGTCCACTCCAAGTCTCCTGGATTGCGTTTGTTCCAAACGATCCTCGCGAAGGTTTCATTATGTTTGGATTCCGTTTGATATTCCTTTTCTAAGAAACACTGAAATAGGCAAAAAAACAGCAATTTGCACTGGGCCTTCGGTTAATAGGTTAGTCCCAAAAATAATATAAAAGTGCATAATAAGCCAATTAAACATCCAAAACAGATAATATAATAGCATGGAACAATCAAAAATTATAGATACGTTGGAGACGTATCACCTATTAACCTAGAGCCCAGTGCCAGTTTCTGTTTTTTTTCCTTGTTTTTGAGATTTACAGAAAAGGAATACCAAACGGAGTCCAGTTGACTTGCCAATTTTTGACGATTTTTTATGGACCAAAAGAAGCCCCCGGAGTAAAAGAGTTGGGCCAGAAGAGTCCCGATCCATCCATGAGGTGGAGGGCGCTCCCTAACCCCTAGGCGCGCCCCCTATCTCGTGGATGACTCGGAGACCCCCCTGACGTGAGACCGACGCCAAAAATTCCTATAAATACAGAAACCCCTAGAAAGAAACCTAGATCGGGAGTTCCGCTGCCGCAAGCCTCTGTAGCCACCAAAAACCAATTGGGGCCCTATTTCGGCACCCTGCCGGAGGGGGGAATCATCACTGGTGGCCAGCTTGATCATCCCGACGCTCTCCATGACGAGGAGGGAGTAGTTCACCCTCGGGGCTGAGGGTATGTACATGTAGCTATGTGTTTGATCTCTCTCTCTCTCTCATGTTCTTGATTTGGCACGATCTTGATGTACCGCGAGCTTTGCTACTATAGTTGGATCTTATGATGTTTCTCCCCCTCTACTCTCTTGTAATGGATTGAGTTTTCCCTTCGAAGTTATCTTATCGGATTGAGTCTTTAAGGATTTGAGAACACTTGATGTATGTCTTACGTGGGATACCTGTGGTGACAATGGGGTATTCTATTGATTCACTTGATGTATGTTTTGGTGATCAACTTGCGGGTTCTGTGACCTTGTGAATCTATGCATAGGGGTTGGCACATGTTTTCGTCTTGACTCTCCGGTAGAAACTTTGGGGCACTCTTTGAAGTTCTTTGTGTTGGTTGAATAGATGAATCTGAGATTGTGTGATGCATATCGTATAATCATACCCGCGGATACTTGAAGTGACATTGGAGTATCTAGGTGACATTAGGGTTTTGGTTGATGTGTGTCTTAAGGTATTATTTTACTATGAACTCTAGGGCTGTTTGTGACACTTATAGGAATAGCCCAATGGATTGATCAGAAAGAATAACTTTGAGGTGGTTTCGTACCCTACAATAATCTCTTCGTTTGTTCTCCGCTATTAGTGACTTTGGAGTGACTCTTTTTTGCATGTTGAGGGATTATTATATGATCTAATTATGTTATCATTGTTGAGAGAACTTGCACTAGTGAAAGTATGAACCCTAGGCCTTGTTTCCTAGCATTGCAATACCGTTTCTGCTCACTTTTACCACTTGCTACCTTGCTGTTTTTATATTTTCATATTACAAATACCCATATCTACCATCCATATTGCACTTGTATCACCATCTCTTCGCCGAACTAGTGCACCTATACAATTTACCATTGTATTGGGTGTGTTGGGACACAAGAGACTCTTTATTATTTGGTTGCAGGGTTGTTTGAGAGAGACCATCTTCATCCTACGCCTCCCACGGATTGATAAACCTTAGGTCATCCACTTGAGGGAAATTTGCTACTGTCCTACAAACCACTGCACTTGGAGGCCCAACAACGTCTACAAGAAGAAGGTTGTGTAGTAGACATCAAGCTCTTTTCTGGCGCCGTTGTCGGGGAGGCTAGGTAAGCGGCACTAACACCCCGTCAACTAAGCTCTTTTCTGGCGCCGTTGTCGGGGAAGTTAGTGCTTGAAGGTATACTTTAGATCTTGCAATCGAATCTTTTTGTTTCTTGTTTTATCACTAGTTAGTCTATAAAAGAAAACTACAAAAAAATGGAGTTGAGGTTGCCTCATATGCTTCATCTTTTTAATGTCTTCCGTGAAAATAAGGATTCCGATAATTGTGCCAAAGTGTTAGAAGAAGAATGCAATAAAATGTTTGACATACAATATTTGAATGATGAGCATGATTGCAATATTGTTAGTATGAATTCCTTGAATATCCATGATGCTAATGATATGCAAAGCCACAATCTTGGGGATGCTATGTTTGATGAATATGATATTTTTAGTCCCCCAAGTTTTGATGAGAATATTTATTTTGATGATACATGCCTCCTATTTATGATGATTATATTGATGAATGTGCGTTTGGAAGAGTGTAAACTTTAGGAAGTAACGATCCCACTATTTTGGAGGGTGTTGAATCTTATTGTGATAATTATGAAAGTGGATTTGGAGAGGTCGTGACTTTATTTAGTGATGAATCCACTATTTCGGAAAAGGTTCCAATTGATTATGAGAACAAAGTTGCTATCTATGATGATTATTGTGATGACATGTATGCTATAAAGAATAATGGTAACCATGAAACTTGTCATCTTGATTTTAATTTTCAATTGGATTATGCCTCACATGATAGTTATTTTGTTGAGTTTGCTCCCACTACTATTCATGAGAAGAAATTCGCTTATGTGGAGAGTAATAAAATTTATATGCTTGGGGATCATGAAAAGAATGCTTTATGTGATGGTTATATTGTTGAATTCATTCATGACGCTACTGAAAATTATTATGAGGGAGGAATATATGCTTGTAGGAGTTGCAATAATATCAAGTTTCCTCTCTATGTGCTTAAAATCTTGAAGTTATGCTTGCTTTGCCTTCCTATGCTAGTTAATTATCGTTCCCATAAGTTGTTTGCTCATAAAATCCCTATGCATAGGAAGTGGGTTAGACATAAATGTGCTAGTTATATTCTTCATGATGCTCTCTTTATGTTTCAATTCTTATCTTTTATGCGAGCATCATTGAAATCATCATGCCTAGCTAAAAGGCATTAAAGAAAAGGGCTTGTTGGGAGACAACCCAATATTTACCCCTAATGTTTTTGTGTTTTCACATGATTAATCTACTATAGTAATCATGTTTTATAGCTTTTGTTTCAATAAAGTGCCAAGTAGAACCTTTGGGAAGACTTGGGTGAAAGTTAATGTGATCTTGCTGTAAAAAACAGAAACTTTGCGCTCACGAGATTAGCTGTCATTTTTTACAGAAGAGTGATTTTAAGTTGATTATTTTTGAAGAAGATTAATAGACAAATTCCTCAGGTCCACCAATTTATTTCAGAATTTTTGGAGTTACAGAAGTATTCGAGAGTTACATATTACTACAGACTTTTCTGTTTTTGATAGATTCTGTTTTCTATGTGTTGTTTGCTTATTTTGATGAATCTATGAGTAGTATCGGAGGGTATGAACCATAGAGAAGTTGGAATACAGTAGATATTACACCAATATGAATTTAGAATGAGTTCGCAACAGTACCTAAGTGGTGATTTATTTTCTTATACTAACGGAGCTTACGAGTTTTCTGTTGAGTTTTGTGTTGTGAAGTTTTCAAGTTCTGGGTAAAGATTCGATGGACTATGGAATAAGGAGTGACAAGAGCCTAAGCTTGAGGATGCCCAAGGCACCCCAAGGTAATATTAAAGGACAACCAAGAGCCTAAGCTTGGGGATTCCCCGGATGGCATCCCCTCTTTCGTCTCCGTTCATCGGTAACTTTACTTGGAGCTATATTTTTATTCACCACATGATATGTGTTTTGCTTGGAGCGTCATTTTATTTTATTTTGTTTTGCTTGCTGTTTAAATAAAATACCAAGATCTGAAATACTAAATGTTAGAGAGTCTTCACATAGTTGCGAAATTATTCGACTACTCATTGATCTTCACTTATATCTTTTGGAGTGGTTTGTCGTTTGCTCTAGTGCTTCACTTATATCTTTTAGAGCACGACGGTGGTTTTATTTTGAAGAAATAGATGAACTCTCATGCTTCACTTATATTATTTTGAGAGTCTTTTTAGAACAGCATGGTAATTTTCTTTGGTTATGAATTTAGTCCTAATATGATAGGCATCCGAGAGGGATATAATAAAAACTTTCATATAAAGTGCATTGAATACTATGAAAAGTTTGATTCCTTATGATTGTTTTGAGATATGAAGATGATGATATTAGAGTCATGCTAGTGGAGTGATTGTGAATTTGAGAAATACTTGTGTTGAGGTTTGTGACTCCCGTAGCATGCACGTATGGTGAACCGTTATGTAACGAAGTTGGAGCATGAGATATTTTTTTGATTGTCTTCCTTATGAGTGGCGGCCGGGGACGAGCGATGGTATTTTCCTACCAATCTATCCCCCTAGGAGCATGTGCGTAGTACTTTGTTTCGATAACTAATAGATTTTTGCAATAAGTATATGAGTTCTTTATGACTAATGTTGAGTCCATGGATTATACGCACTCTCACCCTTCCACCATTGCTAGCCTCTCTAGTACCGCGCAACTTTCGCCGGTACCATAAACCCACCATATACCTTCCTCAAAACAACCGCCATACCTACCTATTATGGCATTTCCATAGCCATTCCGAGATATATTGCCATGCAACTTTCCACCGTTCCGTTTATTATGACACGCTCCATCATTGTCATATTGCTTTGCATGATCATGTAGTTGACATCGTATTTGTGGCAAAGCCACCGTTCATAATTCTTTCATACATGTCACTCCTGATTCATTGCACATCCCGGTACACCGCCGGAGGCACTCATATAGAGTCATATTTTGTTCTGAGTTGTAATCCTTGAGTTGTAAATAAATAGAAGTGTGATGATCATCATTATTAGAGCCTTTTCCCGTGTGAGGAAAAAAGGAGGCCAAAGAAGCCAATGAAAAAAAGAGGCCAAAGAAGCCAAACAAAAAAATAAAATAATATGAGAGAAAAAGAGAGAAGGGGCAATGCTACTATCCTTTTTCCACACTTGTGCTTCAAAGTAGCACCATGATCTTCATGATAGAGAGTCTCTTATTTTGTCACTTTCATATACTAGTGGGAATTTTTGTTATAGAACTTGGCTTGTATATTCCAACGATGGGCTTCCTCAATGCCCTAGGTCTTGGTGAGCAAGCAAGTTGGATGCACACCCACTTTGTTTCTTTTGTTGAGATTTCATACATTTATAGCTCTAGTGCATCCGTTGCATGGCAATCCCTACTCACTCACATTGATATCTATTGATGGGCATCTCCATAGCCCGTTGATACGCCTAGTTGATGTGAGACTATCTTCTCCTTTTTGTCTTCTCCACAATCACCATTCTATGCCACCTATAGTGTTATGTCCATGGCTCACGCTCATGTATTGCGTGAAAATTGAAAAGGTTTGAGAATACTAAAGTATGAAACAATTGCTTGGCTTGTCATCGGGGTTGTGCATGATTTGAATATTTTGTGTGATGAAGATGGAGCATAGCCAGACTATATGAATTTGTAGGGATAAACTTTCTTTGGCCATGTTATTTTGAGAAGACATAATTGCTTTGTTAGTATGCTTGAAGTATTATTATTTTTATGTCAATATTAAACTTTTGTCCTTGAATCTTTTGGATTTGAACATTCATGCCACAATAAAGAAAATTACATTGATAATTATGTTAGGTAGCATTCCACATCAAAAATTCTGTTTTTATCATTTACCTACTCGAGGATGAGCAGGAATTAAGCTTGGGGATGCTTGATACGTCTCCAACGTATCTATAATTTTTGATTGTTCCATGCTATTATATTATCCATCTTGGACGTTTTATATGCATTTATATGTTGTTTTATATGATTTTTTGGACTAACCTATTAACCTAGAGCCCAGTGCCAGTTTATGTTTTTTCCTTGTTTTTGAGTTTTACAGAAAAGGAATACCAAACGGAGTCCAATTGACGTGCCAATTTTTGATGATTTTTTATGGACCAAAAGAAGCCCCCAGAGTAAAAGAGTTGGGCCAGAAGAGTCCTGAGCCATCCACGAGGGTGGAGGGTGCGCCCCCTATCTCGTGGATGACTCGAAGACCCCCTGACGTGAGACCGACGCCAAAAATTCCTATAAATACAGAAACCCGCAGAAAGAAACCTAGATCCTCAGTTCCGCCGCTGCAAGCCTCTATAGCTACCAAAAACCAATCGGGACCCTGTTCCGGCACCCTGCCCGAGGGGGAATCATCACCGGTGGCCATCTTCATCATACTGGCGCTCTCCATGACGAGGAGGGAGTAGTTCACCCTCGGGGCTGAGGGTATGTACCAGTAGCTATGTGTTTGATCTCTCTCTCTCGTGTTCTTGATTTGGCACAATCTTGATGTACCGCGAGCTTTGCTACTATAGTTGGATCTTATGATGTTTGTCCTCCTCTACTCTCTTGTAATGGATTCAGTTTTCCCTTCGAAGTTATCTTATCGGATTGAGTCTTTAAGGATTTGAGAACACTTGATGTATGTCTTGCGTGGGATACCCGTGGTGACAATGGGGTATTCTATTGATTCACTTGATGTATGTTTTGGTGATCAACTTGCGGGTTCCGTGACCTTGGGAATCTATGCATAGGGGTTGGCACACGTTTTCGTCTTGACTCTCCGGTAGAAACTTTGGGGCACTCTTTGAAGTTCTTTGTGTTGGTTGAATAGATGAATCTGAGATTGTGTGATGCATATCGTATAATCATACCCGCGGATATTTGAGGTGACATTGGAGTATCTAGGTGACATTAGGGTTTTCGTTGATGTGTGTCTTAAGGTGTTATTTTACTACGAACTCTAGGGTTGTTTGTGACACTTATAGGAATAGCCCATTGGATTGATCGGAAAGAATAACTTTGAGGTGGTTTCGTACCCTACAATAATCTCTTCGTTTGTTCTCCACTATTAGTGACTTTGGAGTGACTCTTTGTTGCATGTTGAGGGATTGTTATATGATCTAATTATGTTATCATTGTTGAGAGAACTTGCACTAGTGAAAGTATGAACCTAGGCCTTGTTTCCTAGCATTGCAATACCGTTTCTGCTCACTTTTACCACTTACTACCTTGCTGTTTTTATATTTTCAGATTACAGATACCCATATCTACCATCCATATTGCACTTGTATCACCATCCCTTCACCGAACTAGTGCACCTATACAATTTACCATTGTATTGGGTGTGTTGGGACACAAGAGACTCTTTGTTATTTGGTTGCAGGGTTGCTTGAGAGAGACCATCTTCATCCTACGCCTCCCACGGATGGATAAACCTTAGGTCATCCACTTGAGGGAAATTTGCTACTGTCCTACAAACCTCTGCACTTGGAGGCCCAACAATGTCTATAAGAAGAAGATTGTGTAGTAGACATCATGCACCGCTAGGTGTGCCACCCCCTCCAGCAACTGTGGACATTGTGAATGATTGGCAGTCGCATGTTGATGACTACTCGATAGTTCAGTGTGCCATGCTTTATGGCTTAGAATCGGGACTTCAAAGACATTTTGAATGTCATGGAGCATATGAGATGTTCCAGGAGTTGAAGTTAATATGTCAAGCAAATGCCCGAGTTAAGAGATATGAAGTCTCCAACAAGTTCTATAGCTGCAAGTTGGAGGAGAATAGTTCTTCAATCACTGCGACCAAGCTATAAAGGCTTCGTGATGAACTATAATATACAAGGGATGGAGAAGACTATTCCTGAGCTCTTCGCAATGCTCAAAGCTGCGGAGGTAGAAATCAAGAAGGAGCATCAAGTGTTGATGGTTAACAAGACCACTAGTTTCAAGAAAAAGGGCAAAGGAAAGAAGGGGAACTTCAAGAAGAATGGCAAGCAAGTTGACACTCCCGGGAAGAAGCCCAAGTCTGGACCTAAGCCTGAAACTGAGTGCTTCTACTGCAAAAGGATTGGTCACTGGAAGCGGAACTACCCCAAGTATTTGGCGGATAAGAAGGATGGCAAAGTGAACAAAGGTATATTTGATATACATGTTATTGATGTGTACCTTACTAATGCTCGTAGTAGTGCCTGGGTATTTGACACCGGTTTGGTTGCTCATATTTGTAACTCGAAACAGGGGCTACGGATTAAATGAAGATTGGCTAAGGACGAGGTGATGATGTGAATCGGGAATGGTTCCAAGGTCGATGTGATCGCCATCGGCACGCTACCTCTACATCTACCTTCGGGATTAGTTTTAGACCTGAATAATTGTTATTTGATGCCAGCGTTGAGCATGAACATTATATCTGGATCTTGTTTAATGCGAGACAGTTATTCATTTAAATCAGAGAATAATGGTTGTTCTATTTATATGAGTAATATCTTTTATGGTCATGCACCCTTGAAGAGTGGTCTATTTTTGTTGAATCTCGATTGTGGTGATGCACATATTCATAATGTTGATGCCAAAAGATGCAAAGTTGATAATGATAGTGCAACATATTTGTGGCACTGCCGTTTAGGTCATATTGGTATAAAGCACATGAAGAAACTCCAAGCAGATGGATTTTTGGAATCACTTGATTATGAATCATTTGATGCTTGCGAACCATGCCTCATGGGCAAGATGACTAAAACTCCGTTCTCCGGAACAATGGAGCGATCTACTGACTTATTGGAAATAATACATACCGATGTATGCGGTCCAATGAGTGTTGAGGCTCGCGGCGGGTATCGTTATTTTCTGACCTTCACAGATGATTTGAGCAGATATGGGTATATCTACTTCATAAAACAAAAGTCTGAAACATTTGAAAAGTTCAAAGAATTTCAGAGTGAAGTGGAGAATCATCGTAACAAGAAAATAAAGTTTCTACGATTTGATCACGGAGGCGAATATTTGAGTTATGAGTTTGGCCTTCATTTAAAAAAATGTGGAATAGTTTCACAACTCACGCCACCTAGAACACCACAACGTAATGGTGTGTCTGAACATCGTAACCGTACTTTATTAGATATGGTGCGATCTATGATGTCTCTTACCGATTTACCGCTATCGTTTTGGGTTATGCATTAGAGACAGCTGCATTCACTTTAAATAGGGCACCATCTAAATCCGTTGAGACGACACCGTATGAACTATGGTTTGGCAAGAAACCTAAGTTGTCGTTTCTTAAAGTTTGGGGTTGCGATGCTTATGTGAAAAAGCTTCAGCCTAATAAGCTCGAACCCAAATCGGAGAAGTGCGTCTTCATAGGATACCCAAAAGAAACTGTTGGGTACACCTTCTATCACAGATCCGAAGGCAAGATATTTGTTGCTAAGAATGGATCCTTTCTAGTGAAGGAGTTTCTCTCAAAATAAGTGAGTGGGAGGAAAGTAGAACTTGATGAGGTAATTGTACCTTCTCTTGAATTGGAAAGTAGTTCATCACAGAAATCAGTTCCAGTGATGCCTACACCAATTAGTGAGGAAGCTAATGATAATGATCATGAAACTTCAGATCAAGATACTACCGAACCTCGTAGGTCAACCAGAGCACGTTCCGCACCAGAGTGGTATGGTAATCCTGTTCCGGAAGTCATGTTACTAGACCATGACGAACCTACGAACTACGAGGAAGCGATGATGAGAACAGATTCCGCAAAATGGCTTGAGGCCATGAAATGTGAGATGGGATCCATGTATGAGAACAAAGTATGGACTTTGGTGGACTTTCCCGATGATCGGCAAGCCATAGAGAACAAATGGATCTTTAAGAAGAAGACTGATGCTGATGGTAATGTTACTGTCTACAAAGCTCGACTTGTCGCAAAAGGTTTTCGACAAGTTCAAGGAGTTGACTACGATGAGACCTTCTCACCCGTAGCGATGCTTAAGTCTGTCCGAATCATGTTAGCAATTGCGCATTTTATGATTATGAAATCTGGCAAATGGATGTCAAAACTGCATTCCTTAATGGATTTCTTAAAGAAGAGTTGTATATGATGCAACCAGAAGGTTTTGTCGATCCTAAAGGTGCTAACAAAGTGTGCAACCTCCAGTGATCCATTTATGGACTGGTACAAGCCTCTCGGACTTGGAATATACGCTTTGATGAGGTGATCAAAGCATATGGTTTTATACAGACTTTTGGAGAAGTCTGTATTTACAAGAAAGTGAGTGGGAGCTCTATAGCATTTCTAATATTATATGTGGATGACATATTATTGATTGGAAATGATATAGAATTTCTGGATAGCATAAAAGGATACTTGAATAAGAGTTTTTCAATGAAAGACCTCGGTGAAGCTGCTTATATATTGGGCATCAAGATCTATATAGATAGATCAAGACGCTTAATTGGACTTTCACAAAGCACATACCTTGATAAAGTTTTGAAGAAGTTCAAAATGGATCAGTCAAAGAAAGGGTTCTTGCCTGTGTTACAAGGTGTGAAGTTGAGTCAGACTCAATGCCCGATCACCGTGGAAGATAGAGAGAAAATGAAAGTCATTCCCTATGCTTAAGCCATTGGTTCTATCATGCATGCTATGTTGTGTACCAGACCTGATGTGTGCCTTGCTATTAGTATAGTAGGGAGGTACCAAAGTAATCCAGGAGTGGATCACTAGACAGTGGTCAAGAACATCCTGAAGTACCTGAAAAGGACTAAGGATATGTTTCTCGTTTATGGAGGTGACAAAGAGCTCGTTGTAAATGGTTACGTCGATGCTAGCTTTGACACTGATTCGGATGACTCTAAGTCACAAACCGGATACGTATTTATATTGAATGGTGGAGCTGTCAGTTGGTGCAGTTCCAAGCAAAGCATCGTGGCGGGATCTACGTGTGAAGTGGAGTACATAGCTGCTTCGGAAGCAGCGAATGAAGGAGTCTGGATGAAGGAGTTCATATCCGATCTAGGTGTAATACCTAGTGCATCGGGTCCAATGAAAATCTTTTGTGACAATACTGGAGCAATAGCCTTGGCGAAGGAATCCAGATTTCACAAAAGAACCAAACACATCAAGAGACGCTTCAACTCCATCCATGATCAAGTCAAGGAGGGAGACATAGAGATTTGCAAAATAACTATGGGTCTGAATGTGGCAGACCCGTTGACTAAGCCTCTTCCACGAGCAAAACATGATCAGCACCAAGACTCCATGGGTGTTAGAATCATTACAATGTAATCTAGATTATTGACTCTAGTGCAAGTGGGAGACTGAAGGAAATATGCCCTAGAGGCAATAATAAAGTTGTTAGTTATATTTCCTTATATCATGATAAATATCTATTATTCATGCTATAATTGTATTAACCGGAAACTCGATACATGTGTGGATACATAGACAAAACAGTGTCCCTAGTAAAGCCTCTAATAGACTAGCTCGTTAATCAAAGATGGTTAAGTTTCCTAACCATAGACATGTATTGTCATTTGATGAATGGGATCACATCATTAGGAGAATGATGTGATGGACAAGACCCATTCGTTAGCTTAGCATAATGATCGTTAAGTTTTATTGCTATTGCTTTCTTCATGACTTATACATGTTCCTTTGACTATGAGATTATGCAACTCCCGAATACCGGAGGAATACCTTGTGTGCTATCAAACGTCACAACGTAAAAGGGTGATTATAAAGATGCTCTACAGGTATCTCCGAAGGTGTTTTGTTGGGTTGGCATAGATCGAGATCAGGATTTGTCACTCCGAGTATCGGAGAGGTATCTCTGGGCCCTCTTGGTAATGCACATCATAATAAGCCTTGCAATCAATGTGATTAATGAGTTAGTTGCGGGATGATGCATTACGGAATGAGGAAAGAGACTTGCCGGTAATGAGATTGAACTAGTTATGTGGATACTGACGATCGAATCTCGGGCAAGTAACATACCGATGACAAAGGGAATACTGTATGTTGTCATAACGGTTCGACCGATAAAAATCTTCGTAGAATATGTGGGAACCAATATGATCATCTAGGTTCCGCTATTGGTTATTGACCGGAGAGGTGTCTCGGTCATGTGTACATAGTTCTCGAACCCGTAGGGTCCGCACGCTTAACATTCGATGACTATTTGTATTATGAGTTATGTGTTTTGGTGACCGAAGATTGTTCGGAGTCCCGGATGAGATCACGGACATGACGATGAGTCTCGAAATGGTCGAGAGGTAAATATTGATATATTGGATGATAGTATTCAGACACCAGAATGGTTCCAGAGTGTTTCGGGTATTTATCGGAGTACAGGGAGGTTACCGGAAACCCCGGTGGAAGTAATGCGCCACATGGGCCATAGGGGAGAGGCAAGGCAGCCCACGAGGGGATGGCGTGCGCCCCCTCATGAGGAGTCCGAATGGGACAAGGGAAGGGGGCGCGGCCCCCTTTCCTTCTCCTACTCCCTCTCCTTTCCCCTTTCCCTCTCCGGTAAAAGGAAGGGGGTCCGAATTGAACTTGGAGTCCTAGTAGGACTCCCCCACTTGGGGTGCGCCCTGGCCGGCCTCCTCCCCTCTCCTCCTTTATATACGGGGGCGGGGGCACCTCTAGGGATAACATCAATTGTTCTTAGCCGTGTGCGGTGCCCCCCTCCACCGTTTACTCCTCCAGTCATATTTTCGTAGTGCTTAGGCGAAGCCCTGCGCGGACCACTTCATCACTGTCACCACGCCATCACGCTGACGAAACTCTCCCTCGACACTTTGCTGGATCAAGAGTTCGAGGGACGTCATCGAGTTGAACGTGTGCATAACTCGGAGGTGCCGTACGTTCGGTACTTGATCGGTTGGATCGCGAAGACGTTCGACTACATCAACTGTGTTAAACTAACGCTTCTGCTTTTGGTCTACGAGGGTACGTGGACACACTCTCCCCCTCTCGTTGCTATGCATCTCGTAGATAGATCTTGCGTGAGCGTAGAATTTTTTTGAAATTGCATGCTACGTTCCCCAACAAGACCCACCATGCATGTTCGTTGCTGCGCGAGGCGACCGGCTCAAGCGTTCCGCCGGCGGACCGTTTTACGTTTTCCCATAATTTATGTTAAAGATTGACTCAAAATCCTAGAGGACCCAATAAGTCAAGACGAAGGGAGTACAAGTAACAAGTTAATGAAAACTGACAATTACTTTTTCACCCGCAAAAAGAATGAAAACTGATAAGGTTAGCGTGCTTTGATGCGCTGAAGAATCACGACATTGATTCTCCCTAATGTTTGAATAAATAAAAAATTGAAGCATATCTACATGTATGATTTCCAAATGGAAAGACATATATGAAATTTGGAAGCTCTAATCTTCTCAAACAAAAGTTGAAACAATAAAAAAACAGCAAACTGCTACGATTAATCGGGGGTGCACTAATAAGACAACAGTAACCGTGGAGATATGCCGAAAACCAAATGTGGCCCTATAAAATAAATCTGAAGACATTTTCAGATAATACCTTAGCATCACTGCACTCAAAGAACCGTCTGTGGCCCTATTATATCCTTATTGTATGACCAACTGAGCGAGAACGTCAGAATGCAAGACGCGGAAGAAAAATATTTCAGATAAACAGAAATACTCGCATCAACACCGGCAAAAAACAATTACTAGTAAAAATTCTTGTCAACGAGGTAAATGACGCCCGTGATTTGCAGTGCCCTTGTCGAGGCGATCCTGAGGCGATCGCCATGCAACTTTGAATCAGCCGATCCGGTGAATGATCCACGAGAAATTGAGAGGAAAGAGAAGAGATTTGTTCGCCCATGGAGTGCCCATGTGGATTCAGATCCGCTGGGATTACGGGAGAGGTGGATCAAGACGAGGGAGTCGGTGCGCAGGTACGCTGAAAAGAGGAAGGCATCCCCGAAACATCGACAGGAAAGCGGAGGGAATCATTCAGTTATCTCAGACGAGGGATTTGACAGGATTCGAGGCAAAGTCCAGCAAATGAGATCTGATCTGCATTACAAGCTTATGGAAGGAGATCATAAGAGAGAGGAAAGAGACCACGAGGTTTTCCATATAGCAGATCTGCCGGATAAAGGAGGAGGTACGCTGCCATATAAGGAGGATCCAAAGATGCCTGCAAGGGAAGACGATCGCGTCTTGTCCGAGTCTATTGATCTGATACCATCAAAGGGGTGATACCATCTGGGCTATTAAGAGGAGGATCGAGGGATTGAGACACCCACCATAGTCCATTCAAACCCCCACCAAAGACCAACCAGCAACTATGGCGGACAAACCCCACCGTGAGGGAAAGGAGCCCATGGAGCAATTCGGCAAGCTGGAGGTGATCGGCAAGAGCAAGCTGGTTTCAAGGCCGCTGTTATGCGGTGGCTCCTCGAGGGGGAGCGGTGACCCGTATCGCACCCCCTTGGGTCAAGGAGGAGCGGTGCCTCATGGCTCCAGGACGGCGGGCAGAGGTGCTGTCACCCCTGCATTCTCGGTCGCCCTGGAGAAGAAGGCTCCAAATGTGGTGCAACTGAACCTGTCCAAGGAGAGGGCGGCCATGCACACGAGATGGATAGATGTCGGGCTGTTCTTCTCGGTGCAGCTTTTCAGCATCGGGGGACTGTTCAAGGAGCTCAAGAGCAAGTGGGGTCTGAGGGGGCGACTCATTCACTCGCCTCTAAAGAACAACTGTTTCCTCCTCGAGTTCGAGCACGAAGGCGACCTGAGGTTCATCCTCCGGAATGGCCCATGGACACACCGCGGCGATGCATTCCTGGTGACCGCGGTGGACGGGAGCATTAGGCCCAGTGATGTGAAGATCGCGCACATGTCGATTTGGGTTCACAGCTATGATGCTCCCCCGATCATGCTCTCTGAACCGGTGGCTCGCGAGATCGATGGCAGGCTAGGTGAAGTGCTTGAAGTGCATACGGACAGAGAAGGTAATATCTGGGGTGACTTCCTAAGAATCCTTATTAACCATGATGTTGATGAACCCCTCTCTAGCACCTTAGAGTCTCATGATTTTGCTGAAAATGAGGTGTTCTTCCTAGATGTCAAGTACGAGAGGGTACCCCGTTTCTGTAGCTTCTGTGGCTTCCTTGGTCATAGCCAGCGCGATTGTAAGCTACCCGTAGACCTCCAAAAGATGAGGTTCACGACAGCATTACGCGCTTCTCCGTTTAAGCATAGTAATGGTAGGGATAGCTTTGCAAACCATGGCACCAGCAACGCATGGTGAATCCTGCACTTCGGCTCGGAGGCCGGGTGTGGGACAAGAGCAAATCCAGGAAGGAGTGCAGAAATGACCAGGGTGGACATACCTGAGGAGGTGCTGATGGACCCGGTGGTGCAGGCTGCGATTGCAGCTGTTAGTGTAATCAAGCTTGGGCCTGAGGAAAACGGGATAGAGGAGGCCCCTTCATCAAAGCTTGGTCTGGAGGAAGAAGGGTCGAACACCAACAAAACCCCTACCTCGGACCGTAGCCCTGCTGCGATCGGTGTGGGGGTCTTCAACAACAATTCCCCTCCACCATCGCCCTCTGATGATCATGCAACAAACTTTGGTCAGGGATCTAGGGGATCGAGCTTAGAAGCCCCTATGGGCTTTGGGCCTATCCCGCTCTACCGCTCTGGGCTGGCGGCTGTCCCTACACCACATCAGGCGCCGCCAGCATCCCAGACCGTTCCAACGCTGTCCGACCCCTTGACCATGGTGGGGACTGACAGGGCTCCTGCAAAAGGAATACCGGTCGGCGGAACTGAAGTTCAGATGCAGAATGGAAGAGAGGACGTGGTTCAGGTCAGGGATTTGGAGGAGGAAATAGGAGAGAGGGGTAAGGTGTTAGGCAAACATGCTGATCGTGAAACAAGGGATGGGAAAAACACAAGAGCAACGGTGAGGAGGAGGGTGAGATGAAAAAGAAAGCAAGAGGTGGATCAGATGATGCAGGAGATGGTGGCACCGGAGAGTATGGTCGATAGGAAGCAACCGGTCAAGGGGCTGCCGGTACACTGACGGGCGCTAATGGCGGTGCCCGTCAGGGGCCATGACGGTATTAAGTTGGAACTGCCGGGGTCTTGGGCAGCCCCGGACAGTTCAAGAGCTCGTGTGCCTAGTGCACACATACAAGCCTAAGCTTGTGTTCCTCTCTGAAACGCGGCAGAGCAATGCGTACGTCAATAAGCTAAGATGAAGGCTTGGCCTCAAATATTGTATTGCACAACCCGGTATAGGTAAAAGTGCCGGTATTGCGCTCTTCTATGATGATAGTGTTGATATAATAAAGCTTGCCGTTGGCCCGAGGTATATTGATGTGTTAGTTCGTTTGACTCCCAATGGGTTGCAGTGGAGGGGTACCTTTGTCTACGGAGAACCGAAAGCCCATGAAAGATACCTTATGTGGGAACTTATGAGAAGAATAAAAGATAACTCAAAGGCCCCGTGGTTGATGGTGGGGGATTTTAATGAAACGATGTGGCAATCCGAGCACCTATCAACCACTAAATGGTCGGAAAGATATATGGAGAATTTTAGAAGAGTTCTCTCTGATTGCAGTCTGTTTGATCTTGGGTTCAAAGGGCCAGTTTGGACATACAATAATAAACAAGAGGGGAGGAAGAACATGTGTGCGAGATTGGACAGAGGGGTTGCTTCAGCGAGCTGGTCAGATCACTTTAGAGAAGCTACGGTCGAACACATTTGTTCGAGTCATTCTGATCACCTACCGGTCCTCATCAGATGTGGGAAGAGGAAAGAGTGGAGACCTGTAGGATCAAAACCTTCCCACCCCTTTCGCTACGAACATATGTGGGAACAAGTGGAGTCGCTGCAGAGAACGATCGAGGAGGGGTGGAGAGGTTCAGGCGAAGCTACAAACCTACAGGATGTGGGTGCAAAAATCAGTAATATGGAGCATGTACTGAGGACGTGGGCTGAGAGGGACTTTGGATCAGTTCTAAAGAAAACTGCTGAATTCAGAAGAAAGTTGAGCATCTTGTGGAGCTCTCCTAATTCGGCCGAGAATCAACAGAAGATCAAGAGGTGTGAGGCAGAACTGGACGAAATTCTTTTGCAGGAAGAACTGATGTGGAGACAGCGATCACGGGTAACTTACTTGCGCGAAGGGGATCGCAATACCAAATGGTTTCAAAGGAAAGCAACATGGAGGATGAAGAAAAATGAGATTAGCAGATTGTTAGACAGTAGTGGAGTGTGGAAAGAGGACAAAGAGGGGATACAAGATATCACGAGAAGCTTCTTTCAAAACCTATATGAAAAGGAACATGGGGTAGAGCCACAGGCTGTGTTAAATTTGGTGGAAACAAAGGTTACGGAGGAGATGAATTCAGCTCTAACAAAGCCCTTCACTGAGAAAGAAGTGACTGACTCCTTGTTTCAGATTGGACTTTTGAAAGCTCCAGGCCCGGATGGTTTACTAGCTAGGTTCTATCAGAGAAATTGGGAGTCTTGCGAGATGACGTGGTCAGGGGCGTTCTAAGTTTTTTCGAGAGGGGAGTTATGCCTGAAGGTATCAATGATACTGTATCGTGCTTATTCCTAAAGGCAAAGACCCAAGTCACTCAAGGACTATCGACCCATTAGCCTATGCAACGTAATTTACAAGGTGATTTCAAAGTGCCTAGTCAACCGCTTACGACCATTCTTGGACGGGATTATTTCTGAAACTCAAAGTGCTTTCGTTCCCGGACGCATGATCACCGACAATGCCACTATTGCATTCGAGTGCTTCCATAAGATTCAGCATAGCAGAAATAAACACGACACATATTGCGCGTACAAGTTGGACTTGGCAAAAGCGTATGACGGGGTTGACTGGAATTTTCTTGAAGGGGTCCTGTTAAAGTTGGGTTTCAACCAGAAGTGGACAGCCTGGGTTATGGAGTGTGTCCGCTCAGTGAAATACTCAGTTAGGTGTAACGGAGAGCTTTTGGATCAATTCATACCAACTAGAGGGCTACGACAGGGTGACCCCTCAGTCCATATCTATTCCTTTTCGTAGCTGATGGTCTGGTTGCCCTCATGAACAAGAAGATAAGAGATGGCAAGCTGACACCAGTTAAAATCGCAAGGAACAACCCGGGAATTTCAAATCTCCTTTTCCTTGATGATAATTTGATCTTCAAAGCCACAGTGGAGCAGGCACGAGCTATGAAAGAGGTGCTAGTTACCTTTCAGAATGGCACGGGGCAATTGTTAAGCGAGAGTAAATGCTCCTTGCTCTTTAGTGAGCAATGCCCGGAAGGGACTAGGGAAGAAATTAAGAATGTATTGGGAGTGGTATCTGCTTTGTTTGAGAGTAAGTATTTGGGATTGCCGACACCGGAAGGAAGAATGAAGGATGAAAATTTCCAACCGATCTTGGATAGATTTGCAAAGAGATGTAGTGATTGGTCAGGGAGGTTCATGGCCTATGCCGCAAAGGACGTACATGTCAAATATGTCGTACAAGCCCAGCCGTGCTTCACTATGGGTGTTTTCCTTCTGTCGAAGGGATTTTGTGAGAAATATGAGAAATTGATACGAGATTTCTGGTGGGGGGACGAAGAGGGCCATCGGAAAGTGCATTGGATGTCGTGGGAGCACATGACCCGACCAAAGAGAGCGGGTGGAATTGGTTTTAGGGACATGCATCTTTTCAACGTCGCGTTGTTAGCGAAACAGAGTTGGAGGCTCCTCCAGAACCCTGATAGTTTGTGTGCTAGGGTGCTCAAATCTAAATATTTCCCACATGGTAACCTGCTAGATACGGTGTTCACTTCAGATGCCTCACCGGTGTGGAAGGGAATTGAGGCTGGATTGGAGCTTCTCAAGAAAGGGATTATTTGGCGTGTGGGTGATGGAAAGAGCATTCAAATACAAAGAGACCAATGGATCCCTCGTAAGGAAGGACTGAAGACTGCTTCCTTGGTTAGGAGGTCTAGATTACGTTGCGTAAATCAGCTAATGCAACCGTCGAGCAAAGAATGGGATGTTGGGCTCGTGAAACAAATTTTCCATCCCTTTGATGCGGAAGAAATCTGCAAAATTCCCATCCCAAAGTCTAATGCGGAAGACCGAGTTGCTTGGCACTATGAGCGGAGTGGAATCTTTACTGTCAGAAGTGCGTATAGACTGGCTGCTTCAATCCAAGGTCAGACTCAACAAATCCCATCGAGCTCTTCCAGTGGACCAAATTCCAGGAGCATTTGGGATCTGATTTGGAAAGCAAAGGTTCCGCCAAAAGTGAGAATATTTGGGTGGCGTGTTGCTACAAATACGCTGGCCACTAAGAGGAATAAATGGAAGAGGACTCTGGAGGTGGATGCCACATGCGGTATATGTGGCTGTGAAGAGCAAGATGAATTCCATGCGGTGGTCGCTTGCACTAAAAGTATAGCACTAAGACATGAAATGAGAAAGGATTGGGATCTCCCCCTGGAATGCGCCTTCCAGAAAACTGGCCCAGACTGGCTGCAGGTGCTCCTAGATAAAATCCAGGAAGATATGCGTGCAAGGGTGCTCATGCTGCTGTGGAGAGGATGGCACTTGCGCGACAATTGTGTCCATGGGAAAGGCAATGAAACTATCAGACAATCTGTACTCTTTCTTCTAAAGTATGAGGAGGAGCTCCAACTAGCTCACGCTACACCGGCAGTGCCTGAGTCTGGGAAGGACGTGTGGCCACTAACCAACCTTGGGTTGCGTCGATCGGAGCAGACAACAATGAGGTGGAACGCCCCGGCACAAGGGACAGTAAAAATCAATTTTGACGCCTCGTACCTGTCAGACAGTGGGCAATGCTGGGCGGGAGCGGTCGTAAGGGATCACAGAGGGAAAGTGTTGGTGTCAGTGTGTAAGCAGGTTGGTTTTGCAGCAAGTGTGGAAGACGCAGAGGCTCGGGCGGCTTTGGCTGGCTTGGAGGCTTTAGCAGATGTGTACAGAGGACCAATCGTGCTTGAGATGGATTGCATGTTGATAGTCAGCGAGTTAAACAGAGAAACACGGAGCCTATCACCATGCTATGGAGTACTACGGGATACTCTGAATGCCCTGGCGGCTTTTTCATCCTTCAGTGTCACACATGTGAGCAGGAAACACAATTCACTGGCCCATGAGCTTGCAGCGGAGGCAAGGACGCATGGCGATCTTCAGCTCATCGCCAGGGTGCCGGACAGGCTGATGAATATGATGCAGAATGAATGTACTCCCACCATTTGAGTATTCTGTATACTCTGAGTATCTCAAAAAAAATTCTCCTCAACATCGGCACTCGGCAGGCAGGAAAACTCTCACTCCGCACAAGCATCTTCAACAACATATAAATAACAAAGAGACGTTCTTACAATTGCTTGATAAAATGTGATGGAAATCAAGGACAAAGATTGGAAATGAGAGGACAATGAAAGGATGAGGAGGTGCAGAACACTCGCACGTATATGCCAACTAAGAGCAAATCTATAACCGGACGCCCCATACCCGTCCGCACACATCTATAACCGGACGCCCCATACCTGTCCCAAACGTCCGGACAGGCTGCCCCATTACTGTTCGGACGCAAAAACGCCATCCAGCCGCCTTTTTATATCATGTCTAAACGCCTAGACTGATCGGCACTTCCCATATCTAGCCTAAATCTGGGGTGGATATAGGACGCCCGGACGCGCCCGTGCACGCTCGTCATGTAAGATTCGGCCCACGTTGGCCCACCAGACCCCAAATAAAATGGACCCTATCCGCACCTCCGGCCGAAACCCTAGCCACATTCTGCTCCACTCCCCTCCCCTCCAGCCCATTTCCTTCGCCCACAAGCTCCCGACCAGCAATCTCCTACCCTATCCGGCAGAGCGGGCAGAGGATACGAGTCCTACACCTCCAGATCCATTGACCCCGAGCTCATCCCACGCGACCCGAGGAGGAGATGACCGTCCGCCTTGCGCTCCACCGCTTCCGGGAGGAGGCCGTCTAACGGCAGAGCTCAGACTCCTTCCGTCGGGAATCCATAGCGTCTGCCCAAATGGGGCATGGATCCGGCGCGAGGTGTGTTGCCGCTGCCTCACCGGAGGCGGTGCAGTCCATTTGGCATCCGAATGCGCCAACGGACCGCTTCGTTGCCACGTAAATATGGAGGAGGTGAACGCATGGGCGTCCGCCGACGTCAATATGGTGCAACGTGCCAGCTGTGCAAGGTAGTGGGTCGGAGATGGTGGAAGCCCTCGCGATGGTGGACGTTGGTGAGGCGGAGTCGCATTCTTCGGTGCCTCGTATGGTGCACCAGTCCAGACACCGCAACCGCGTCATGGTGGACATCGCTGGCTCCTCCGAGGATGGATCCATGATTAATCTCACGTCCACCGACACCGTGAAGGTTCCGGACTTCGATGAGGAAGAGTAGGGATGGGAGACGGCGGTCCCTTGAGTTTCGTGCCGGTCAGTGTCCCGTGTGCTACTATACCTCGCCGACGCCCGGACAAACACTCTGAGGGGCGCAGCCAGCCGCCGGACATGGGCACGGCGGATCCGGACGAGCTTCGCTTAGAGTAGATTTTATGTTGCATGTAATAATATGGATTTGGTGATTTTAAAATAGTGTTTGTGGTTGCGGAATCGATTTTGTGATGTTCGGTCACTGTTCGCAGGCATTTGGGAGCTGAATTTTTGCAATTGCCGTTGTGGATGCTCTAACTATACATGCATATGGATAGGTTAACACAAATTGTTCAACATTTTCTCCATGCATATCAATGTAACCTCATTTATACTATATATAATACCAAAATACATGAAAATGACAATGTAGGCGCATGAGTTCCGGCAGAAAATTGATAGGTCCACAAGGAAATAATACCTATGTAATTTTCCAAATAAACAAAATATTGTAGGCCCAAAACAAGTTATCCAAACATATAATTAGAAGTATAAGCCCTTTCTTCCTTTCATTTTTGCGAAAGTATAGGCCCTTTCATGATCATTACCAGGCTAGGTAGGAGTAACACTCAACATTAATCCATCATGTAATCAATTATTTTCATTACTGTTTTCTAGATAAGTGCATTATAACTTCGAGATAACTATTCCTTGGAACATCTCTTGATTTTCTTATCATTTGGATTGTCTTTTCACTTTCACGTCCTTTATTCACTTTCATTTCATTTCTCTGTATTTCAAATCTTCATCAAATTATGGCCATTATATAAGGCCATGACTAATTATTTGTGACATCATAAGAAGGAAATTATCAGAGCATCATAATCATATATTGTTTGCATTCCCTGCGTGTATTTGCTCCTTAGTTCAACAAAATTGATGAAACATACTAACAACATTTAAAGAAATATAGGCCTTTAATGTTGAATATTCAAAGACACCGAAAGAATATAGATGTAAAGTAAATCGGAAGTTTTGGTCTATGCCACTACCAAACTTGGGTATTCAAAGGCCGCCACTCAAAATTCAAGACTTGGGTTTGTGCCACCAGTGCTCGTAGAGAACTTAGGTACATCCCCATGTCCACCATCTCTTCTGGTGCAACCAGGTTGTCGTCTCCTTTGGGTCGTTTACTTACATTTGGGACCATGACTCGGCCACGTCAACATGAGACTAGGTTGAGCTTTCGTCCACTGCTTCTTTAAAAGAGAGCATTCACCCACTATGGGCCCAGTGAGGAGACTCGGTTGACCTATAAAAAGGACACGCGGTTGAGCCTTCATTTGCATTGGGCCCACCAGTAAGGCTTGATAGTGACACATTCCAAAAAAGTTGGCGGGTATAGACCTTTTCTTCCCGCCACTTCAACTCACGTCCTCCTGTTGCTCCACCACTGCCGCCGCTACCTCACTAATGCCATGGCCTCCATCTGCCCGGATCATGATGGTGGCGAGGGACTTAGACCTCTGGAGTCTGGAGAAAGTGTTGTTTCTCCCACCAGGGTAAGAAGTCCACCTTTATTTTGTACTTCTTTTGCAATTCGAATAGCATGGTCATGCTCTGCTACCATGCGTAGGCCGATACCTCCCAATAACTTCATGATGATGTTGAAGATTCGGCATGGGTGTCACGCCGATTATTTGTCTGATGGTAGCTTGACAATTAGTGGCCGTTTTCACTATCAATTGCCTGTAGACGCCACCGTGGTAAGTCGAAGGATCTAATCGAGCAATTTGAGAAGTATCCCTATCAGCCCAACGAGCATCACCTGCTCAGGTACTATGGCAGCGGAATGGAGAAATTTATTGATGTTGCGGATAAGGATTGTTTGTGCATTATATTTTGTAAACACATGTCTATGAGGATTGTGTTCATGTAAGTTCATATGTTAACGATCAGACTGGAGTAGAGTGTGTCATTAATGATGAGAAAACATATCCACATGTGGCTCCAGCTGGCTAGGCGACTCATGAGGATGAGGAGGCCGAAGACAAGGCAGAGGCTGTGGTAAGAAGAAGAGGATAGGTCTATGATCTCCTTTGACAGCAGGGACGACCCTGATATGAAGACTAGGACTATCTTTAATTCCGCGCAGGATCGTAGATATGCACTTACAACTTATGCCTATGGTAGAGGGTTTGAGTACATTACTGAAAAGAGTGACCAAGAAATGCTTAGGGTGTATTGTACACAAACCAAATATTGTAAATCCCGATTACATGCATCTACAATGAAAATTGGCCATCCATTGTAGGTATTCCCTTGCATACAATGGGTATTTTCATATCTTAATATTGTTCTCCCTATGTTACCCTAATAATTTTTTTGTCCATTCAAAGTCAAGGTTAACACCGAGACACACACATGTCATACAATGCCGCCAAACAAGATAAGAAAGGCCCTGCTACTTTCATCATTTTATCTTTTTGCAGTCTTTAGGAATAGAAGGACCAAGAGGAAGTTGGAAATGTAGGAATTTGTAGTTGTGGCAATGTAATTCTGTTTGAACAATATTCTAGACCTGATGTGTTGTGTTTCCTTTTGGTGAAAAATGTCGTCCAAACAGTTGAATGATTGTGCTATTTGTTTATTTATAATTATATGAATTTCTAAAAAATGTTTTATGGCCAAAATTTGGTCTCGATTAACAAAAACTGCCCAAAGTTCAAAACTACTTGGCTAACTAAGCTGAAAGTTTTCCAGTTTGTCAAATACATCTATGTAGACTTACTGAGATTTTAAAGAATTTTTGAAGACTTGAGTTTTGGTTAGTTTTGCAAAAATTGTGGCATAAGTAGGCCAAAAGGGGCCATTTCTAAGCAAGTGTTTCTCTAACTTCGAGAAATCATGCAAGATTTTTATGACAAGCTCATGTAACAATATTAGGACACCGTGCCAAGATTGATTTTTTACAAATTTAATTTTCGTTATCTATTTTTTTCTTAAAAATTAGAAAAAATATCTAAATATAGATTATTGCATAACGAATGGTGATTTTAATTCAAATTTGTCATTGCAATCGTTAAAGCACGCGAACACAAAATTTTAAGTGAAAATGAGCTCAAATGATCACTTCAAATTGCTTGTGTGGATATTTGCATGTGATTTTATAGGACATTCCACTTCATTATATCTCTTACATGTATTCCTCTCAGATTTTATCATGATATATTGTACCAGTATAAGGAATCCTTATCCATTTTTAGAATTTTTAGACATTCTATCTTTTTAGCCTTAAATAGTTGGAGGTAATGCTACAAACATATTACATAGAAATGAAAAAGTTTGAAGTGGAAAAGAGCTAAACTGGATAATGAAATTGGTTTGAGTGGTACAAAATTGGATACTTTAGGTGAATTTTATGAAACTTCATCGGAGATTATCCATTTAGTGAAAAACCTATTATTTTTACTTTATATACTCTATCAACTTTTTATCACGAGGTTATATGTCTATATTTGGGTACAATGCCAAGTTTTAGTTTTGTTTCACATTATTTAGATATTTTATCATTTTTTTTCGAAACCATGCAAAACTTCTGGCTTAATCTACCATAGTAGAAAGTTGAACATTTGGTCCATTACTAGTACATGACCTCAAATTGCATGTATATATATACATATATGTAAATTATATGGGACACCTAGGTGCCTGCCCGTTATAGTAAGTGATATTCATTATGCATGATATACAATCCACGACATATGACTTTCCAAAACTTTGTTTGCATGCACTATCAGCTCTAATAGGCAATTATTGCTTTCCAAAAACAATATCCTACTACTTTCCTTTGCATTGATTCCTTTCCAAACAAAAAGGATATGTATATTCCTTTCCAAACAAAAAGGGTATGTATATACGCTTTGATTTTTTTACGTATCAGATATGACCAAATAATACGAAATATTGTCGCAAATGTCTATATGTGTAATTACGACGTATATTATGCATTCTTCTGATGTTTTACTTTTCAAGGTTTGTAGTGTTAAAAAAATTAGGGCCGGGTCACACTTTTTGGCGACTAATATTTCTATTCAAAATAAGGCCATCAGATAATATAAAATGTAATCCTAATTATTTTTTACTTTTAGAAATATATATGATGCATGCTGAATATCCACACACAATTTTTTTTAGTTTTAGGAATGTACGTTGCATGCCAATACCCATACGTGATTTTTCGTACATACATGGACCTAACATATCATACCCGCATACCCTTTTTCAATATATGCATGCTTTGAAGATATACATAAAACTAATACACTTTGAACGATACATAACCCCAAAAAATGATACACCATTTTTAATACACGTAAATTATTTTGAGACCTAATATTTGAACACTTTCAAGTAGTTGCCAAGCAGAAATTGAAGGTGGAGGGAATGAAGGATTTTGCTAATTAATGGGTGGAATCCCCTCTAGGCCCTAGTTGTCCTGCACATACCGGATGGTAGAGTAGGCAAGGATCCGTCGCTGGTCTCATAGGTCCACACCCCATCAAAAATTTAACAGTAGGAGATTCACCACTTCATACCAACGTACCCTTATTACAGCCCTGTTACATCATTTTTGATACATAGATTCCAAGACCACACTTCTGTATCACAAGTCACAACTAAATGCTAGCTTACATATATCATACCTGGCATGGCTCCATCTTGGGCACATGCCCAAGTCATCCAAACTATGCAAGTGGAGCATGTGCACCGTAAGTCTATAAGGCCGAAGATGGTGATGGTGCAACTGGATATAGTAGAACCAGGTTGGGAGGAGATTTTAGTGCCTGGACCACTTGACAGCATGTCCATTAAGCTTGAACAGTGCACCACTAAATTAATACTTTTGCTAGTAAAGGAGATTATTCTCAAAGAGGTGTCATCTCCTCGAATTTTACCACCGGGAAACCATAAGAGTAGGGTGAGCCAACCCTCTCCTCTAGGAGGTAGTGAAGATCATGTCACATTCGACGAGTTGCAACATCTAGGCATCGGTATGGAAATTAATGCAGTCAATAACTCTGAGAACTAAGAAAATTTGCAAAGAGTATTGTATCATGAAACAAGATTGAAAATGAGATCTAATAGCAGTAGTACAAGAGTACAAAACGAACATACACATTTGTTCCCACAGTTCCATACAACACAATCAGGTATTCTTAGGAGATCATAAGAGAAAATTAAATTGAACTCGAAGTCATGCAAGAAACAGGAAAACCCATGTACGGCCCTAGTGCGTGATGAACAACATATCTTGTCTCCAATTCCGAATTTGCTCAGCTTCAGTATCTGCGCTAGCCACTAATGATGACATGGTCACCCACAAAAGACGTGTATATACATGTGAAGTTGATGCAGAATAGTCCTGATGAAACCTAGTTCGTCTATCAGGTCAGGCATAACACGTTTCTGCAATTTCTGTTGGAAGAACAGAACTGTAAGAAAGTAACAATTATATATATTGTAAGAAAAGTATGTTGAAAACATAATTGAATGGAAATATTACCAGGAGTTTGTTCTTAATGTTAGACTTCGCCAAAGTGTGCATGAGTGGCACGAATGAATGATTAGTTTATCCAGTTTTATAATTGTCCAAAAACAAGTCAATACGATTAATAAACTTTTTTGCATGGCATGATTCTCCACACAATTCGTTTGTGTGTATTATCTAGTTTGAAATAAGCTACGATAGGGATTGACTATTCGTCACCCTGGGTGAGGAATAGTTATTCTTCACCCACCTCTATTTTAACATCTATGCAACGTAATTTTACGTTTCGTAAATTTTTGCCTTATTTTAGAGATAAAAGAGAACGTAAGAAAACCTATAATCGTCGTAAAAAAAATTATGTTACGTAAAATTACAAATGTAAAAACATGGTGTAAAATGTACATAAAATACATTTTTTGACCTATATTTTTTTGTTAATGCCAAATTTTATACAGTAAATCAATATGAATGTAACTATTTGTATTTTAAATTTAATTTATTTATGAAATGGTCGTAAGATTACCTCGGGTGAAGAATAAATTATTCTGCACCCTGGGTGATGAATAGTAATACTATATATATATATATATATATATATATATATATATATATATATATATATATATATATATATATATATATATATATATATATATATATATATATATATATATATATATATATATATATATATATATATATATATATATATATATATATATATATGCAAGTCGAGAGCAACTAGTAATGAATGTCAAATTAGTACGGTAGTAAGTAATACCTATACTATGCGAACATGGATGCAATAGAAAGGATAATTTTACGAAGTTATGTTTAAAAGATCATATATGGATGAGTGACTGGATCATTGGACTGTTGCACAAAGATGGAGCAAGCAGGGTTGCCTCTAAAGTGAGGTACATTTCCTTATCAACTCAGAGGCCATATAGTTCCATAAATTAGGTCCAATTGTTGCTGGTGAAAGAGATTATTTCTTGTTCGTTCCTAAAAAGGACACTCAAAGTAAAGCTTTCTTTTGTCTCAAGGAAAGTTGTAACTTTAGTTATGTCAAAAAAAATGTTGACCTTCTCTAAGAAATCGTGTGCATTGCAAAGTAGTGGATGACCCAATGAAAATGAAAGCAAATAAAGAAGTGGTTCTTACATAGCAATATTAACTGATTTGTTTTACAACAGGTGTGCTGGTCTATCAGCGAATTACAGTCTTTAGAAAGTATGTTGAGATAACCATATGTACAATTAATTCTCAAATATAGCAACCGTGATGTTACAAAAGTTGACAATTGTAAAGTGGGTAGATCTGATTATGTAGTTGGTATGAAGAACATGTTTTATGTATAGTTGGATACTGATGTAGCAATAGGTAAAGTATAGGCCGTGGTGTGTAGGTTAAAATATGTATGAAAGGAGTAATATATTAAAAGATTTTCAATATCACAGAATGGCAGAGTGAATAATGTTTAGTTTACAAAAGAAATGTATGTTGCACTGATGAGAATAGTCATGAGCAAATAATCAAAAGCAGTTCAGTGAATGTTTCATATGGACTTAATTACACATAAGTTGGATCCACATTTTGTTTAGTGAATAAGTTACCACATAATTACAAATAGTCTACAATGAACTAACAAGCAAATATGACATATGATGATTAAGATTTCAGTAGTTATTTAAAACTCGTCGTTCTTTCTCTGAAGTGTGTGTTCTGGAAGGAAGAGGGAGAAGCACTTGTTCTTCACAACGTTCTCATCACCACGCAAGCCTCTGAGACCGTAACATATTGCGCACTAGAGAATTACGAACAATCCATTTAGTACAAAATTAGCTTTCGACCTTGATTTGAACGAGATTAAGAGAGAGATATGTTAATTTACCTCCATTTGATGCACTGCATTCAGCTACATTGGGGTTTTCTTGCCCAGGGCAAGTTGGGACAATAATAATAGATGGTTGCTGATGGTTGGAGCCGTGGACTTCCAACTACCGGTGGTAGCAACATTTGGTAGGAGTGAGGACATAATATATCTAGAGGATGACACTGGAAAGGAAGAAGATGAGGGGAAAAGAGCAGCAGCAAATAAGTTGATGCGTCTACGGACTAGGCACGACAGAAATAAGTGTTCCGTAATCGAAACCACGACGTGTGGGATGGGCGCATGAAAAAAAAAGTATGAAACAACCAAACTCACGGAGAGTTGTTCTAGTGGTAGGTTTCACACAACGAAACTTGGTATGTACATATGTGTGTGTAATGCAAGTTTTGACGGACAGAACTTAAACTACGATTGTAAGTTAGAAAAGAAACGGGAGGTAAGTTTCGTAGAATGTAACTTGACAGAACAAGATCTATAAGGTTAGAAGCATGAAATCGTAATGTCATATGTGTTATCTTTTCAAGGAATTCTACATGAAATTGAGCAGCTCAAAGGACTTCTCGGTATTCCTTTTGCTCTTGAACTAGTTATCTTAGCTTCTTAGGCAATCTAGAACACCAGAAATGGCTTCGTCTTCAAGGATTTGGTTCCTTGCAGCTGTAGGCGGAAATTTAAGGAGGAGCTCAAGTGGATTTTGCTGCGAGCCCAGAGACTGTCTTACCACAACTTTGAATCATGGGTGAACTCCTTTAGATAGTTCCCCTTTTGATTCTGCCGTTGTGTTTGTTGCATTATTTTCTTTTATTAAATAGGTTTTGTTTATTTTCTGTCAGTATATATTCCTTTTCCTTGTTTGTTTGTTTGAGGACCTTCTTTTGTATCCTTTATTCCAAAAATCAATAAAAATACGTAGCAGTCCTGTTGTTTTCCTAAAAAAAAGACGAGCAAAGAATTGAAAGAAAGAACATACTCCACTCAGTTTCATGCATGTAGTCATAATGACAATTAGCTACTTCCTCCACTCAGTTTCTTTGCATGCATGCGGAGTATTAATGATCCCAGTAAACAAGAAGAAAAGTTAACTTGTAAAGCAGGCATTAAATTTTACATTGTTACATGTAATTCAAGTTTGTGGCCTTGTATATAAAAATGGAGGAAGTAGATGAAGAAGGTGAACAGTAACAATGGCTGGCTGGAACATGATTGAAAAGAACAGCCGCTTTAAAAATAAAGAACGAATTGAACAAAATGGGATGATCCAGCCTACGTACACGAACATAAATGTAGAAAAACAGTCATGATCCAGAAACGTACACGAACAAGTTTACGGATCACGACGTAAACCAACGGCTCTAGACGGATGTGCCTCTGTGAATTTCTGGCTTGTATCATCTCAATTATCTCAGCACAATCCAAATTAAGCATACTCCATTGCTCCTCAGTTGGTTAATTAGCAATGATTAGGCCGTGGACGACTGCATAAGCTTCGGCCATTCATCGGGGCCTTCGGCCATTCTCCAGACCACGTGCATCCGACACCACAGCGCCGGTTGTGCCGGTTAATGTGTCTACATCAAAGTAGACATCAACGTTTAACACTTTGACAACTTTCACCACCACCCCGCAAAAAAAAAAATCACCACCCCACTCAGTGGCTTTCCCGACACATGATTTCTAATCTTTGGCTTCGCAGTTGATTGGCTTTTGATTTTACGTCCATATCAAAAAAGCACACCACAATGATATACCCTCATCAGACGGCATCCGAATCTTTTCTTCTTCTTTCAGCATCAGAGCAGCTGTGCATGTCTCGTTGGCCATTAATTCCTCCCTCCCTTTTCCTTTCCACATTCCTTCGCCCTCATTCTTCTCATCAACACAAACACATCTTCCACCATCAGCAGCCGAGGCAGCCGGTAAGACACATTGGCCAGCAGGACTGTACTGCCGCAGCAGGAGTGTACACTGTAGATGATGGACTGGGCCCCTGTGGTGGTAGGGGTGGTGTTGTTCGTGGTGCTCTCGCCGGGGCTGCTGTTCGAGCTGCCGGGGACGTATGGGAGGATCGACTTCGGCGGCCTCCGCACCACGGGCAAGTCCATCTTCGTCCACACCCTTGTCTTCTTCACCATCTTCGCCGTCATCATCCTCGGGTTCGAAGTCCACATCTACACCGGCGCCTAGCTAGCTGCATATGCATTACATGCCTGTGTGCCTTACCTAATGAAGCACCTCTCGCCAACGTTGCCACTCCGATCAGCATGCGCCCTGTTTCATATGCGTGTGGTTAATTGATTAGTCAAGGTGGGCACGTACTACCTCCGATCCAAAATAGTTGCGCAGTTTCGAATTAAGGTTAATTCAATCTTAATTTAAACATGTGACACTTATTATGAATCAAAGTGAGTAGTTTATTACTATCTCTGTAACGTCTTATATTAAATTACACAGAACGTGGATACTGTAAAGTAGTTCAGCGAACTGCATCTTATTGTTCAGCCTGTACCAAGCAATCAAAGTCTTAATTAACATACAGCTTCTCATGACCTTTCGTTGGATTCATCAACATCGGCATAGTTTCGTTTCATTTGGTCTTTTGTCATAGGGTTTGTGGTACATCATGGACGATCCATTTTGATGACCTCGGACTTTATACTCCATCCGTCCAAAAAAGCTTGTCCCTTATATGGATGTATCTAACACCAAATTAGTGCTAGATACATCCATTCGAGAAACAAGCTTGGGACAAGCTTTTCCAGACGGAGGAAGTATTTATGTAAGTTGTTTCATAGGTGCTAGGCTTTGGATGGCATCGGTTAATAACCAATACAGTCTTTCTAAATCTCAGTCAACTGAGATTTCATTATATCTCAGTCGATGCTATATTCATAAGATCTGACATTGAGATCCGTGCATATTTTTCTTTCTTCTTTCTTAAATGTTATGTCACTTGACTGAGACCTAGCCACACTCTAACCAGTAATATATGGTTGTGTGCATCACTCGATGCAGAGGCCGAGATTTATTACCTTTTTTCAAGGAGAAATAAATAGAAACATACTAAAATAAGTTGGAGGACCATGTAACGCTGGCCATTCAAAATGAAACACATTGGCGTTATTTTTCTAAAACACTCACGCAACTCAAATATACAGTCATAGAGAGATTACAAACTAAATATATGTCATATATTTAGTTTGTAGATGCAAACTTGGAGAGCAAGTGAAAAGTTCTCCATTAATCTTGATCAATTACGTGTTTTTTACACAAATATAATAGAGATTACTTCCCCATTCTATTGGCTTTTCTTCTTTATTTGTGCTACTAGATGACCTGTTGTGCTATTGACGCACATACCAACTGCAACCCAGAAAGTAAGTGAATTATATGAGGTATTTTCCCTAAATTGTCTACAACATTGGAATACGCTTGTAATACTACGTTTATACAGCTGTCCTTCGTGCTCGGCATAAGCGTTAGGTTGGCGAATGATGCGCCAGGCCTCCGGCACGTCCTTGGTAACTCCTTCCATTAGATGTAGGCCAGGATGGGCCCGATCCATGTTGGGATAACCACGCGGTCTCGTAGCCACGTGACTGGTTGTGGCCTCTCAGTCAGAGAGGAGTGATCCACCCGAATTCACCCTGGTTTTGGATGCTGTTGGGCTGGCCGGTTGGTTTGCTTACCTTGGTTCGCGGCCCTTCCATGCTTCCTTGGTTGTTCGGTATAAGGTTGTCATGTGATTCATGGGTCAAATTAGCGTCTAATGGCGTGGTGGGCCGGCCATTTCCCTGCTTCTGGTTTACCTCCTTTTGCTCGGCTCTTGCCCGGGTGGAAGCCTGGTCGTTCCGTAAGGTTGCCTTTCAGATATCATTTACACGTGCCTAACTCTCTTCCTATGATTTGGCCCGCTACGTCATCCACAAAGACAAATTGCAGCCACGAAGCAAATCAACTGTGAGGCCCGATCTGCTACAACTACAACACAATGCTATGTAATGGTATGCCAAATTAATATTGCACCATGGCATACCATAGGGGGGCGTCTGGTTCCTCACACGCAAGCTGCGTTTCATAAAATCTTTCATGAAGTCATCGTTCGTCGGGGCAATTGGTCAAGGAGCGTCACATGACTACATGCCGGCCAAGGTAACACCAAACCGGACAAAGCAAGCAACATGGCTTTGACCCGAACTAATTACAGCCGAAAATTACGTGAACTATTTTAGCTACCTTTTTACCCCGCATAAATAGGTCTATTTGAATACAGTTGTATGGCAAAATGGTAACAACCTTTCCTGTTTTCTGAAGACTGCAAGCCGAACACACCCAAACAACTTTGATAGACACGTCTGGGCTAGCTCTTGCCTCTTGGCCCGTATATGATGACCTGGCATGTGATGAGACTCTTCCGCATGGCTATGTCAGCTTGATACGGTTGCCAGAGGGCTTGTTGGGAAGTCAATCGTCAGCCTGCTTTGAATGGACATCCAGGGTTTACCTACATAAAGAACCTCGCACAGATGGGTGTCCTAAGGGCGTGCTTTGGGAGGTGAGCCCGACCTTTGATCGCTGCGGTCTGGATGGGCAGTGTGTTTTGGGACCCCTGACTGGAAAACCTATGAACAACATATCTTATGAGCGATCCGGACAGGGGCAAAAAAACAGATGCAACCAGAATTTAGGTGAACTACTTGAAGGACGTTCTTCGTAGATTGTGTGCAACTGATCATGTTTCTATTGGTTTGTATTTGCCTTGCATTTACTAATGACATACAATGATGATCGATTCACATATCTTTCTTTGGTAATACATAAGTTGTTTGCTTGAGGAGGTGGATTGATGTAACGCCTGGATATTTGAGCTACAATAAAACTTCTGCTAATGATGCCACGTCACCTCCGTCACATGCTAATCACGTGTTAGTTCAAAACGTTTCAAATTTAAATTTGAATTAATGACAAACAACCAAAGTTTTCAAACATTAAAAAAATGTTCGGAATGTGACTTAATTAAGTTTACTAAATTAGGTACAACCTATGTATTTTTTCAAAAAATAAAATGTTAGGTAAATAAAGAGAAAACAGAAAAGAAAATAAAGAAAAAGGGAATAGATCAAAAACAGAAAACAAACTAACAAAAAAATGAAAGGGAAACCCCCTCCCCCTCACTAGGCTTTGGCCCAGCTCACAGCAGGCCGGCCCACCTAGCCCAACCGGCCGGCCCCACCCCCACTCACATTATCCCCTCACCTATCGAAACCCAAACCGCACACCCGCACTCCCCTCCCCCCACGTCCCTCTCCCCCTCCCCGATCCAGATCGGATCGGGGAACGAACCCCCACGTCGCCCCGACCCCGTCGACGATCCCCGCCGCCTCGCTGTCCTCCTCCTCGACACCTCGCTGGAGCTGCCCCGCCGTCCTCGCCATCGTCGTCGTCGTCCCCATCTTCCTCCCTGAGCCCCACTGCCCCGTGCCCTACAGCCCCGCGGTGAGGCTCCGGCCTCCTCTCTCCCTCGCCCCGCGTGCTCACCGTGCGCCGTCCGCCCCCGTCTCTGCTCCTGCGCCCCACCGTGGCCATCGCCCGCGCGCGCCCTGGCCGCGCGCCCGCGTCGGCCAAGCCCCGCCTTGCCCCCGTCGTGCCCACTCCCGCAGCCCCGCTACTGCCGCGCCCTGCTCGTCGTCGCTTGTTGCTCGCCCATCGTGGCCACGCTCACCGCCATCTCGCGTGTGCCCGCTCGCTCGTGGCCTCGGCCACCACGCCTGCAGCCCCCACCGCGCGCACCCGCAGTCGCCCGCGACCTGCTGCTGCTGCACTGCTCCGCCGCGCCGCGCCTGCTCTGCAGCCCCGCAGCGCCCACACGAGCCCCTGCTCGGCGGCCAGCGCGCGTCCGCCGCTGTGCCCGCGCTCGCCGCCCGCCCGCGCGCCACGCCGCTCCCCTCGCCGCCTGCGCCGTGCTCGTCGTCGTCCCCTGCCCGGCGCCACTCCGGCCTCCTCGCTGCCCGCCTGCGTCGCTGCCGTTGGCGCCGGCGTTCGCCTCTGGCCTCGCCCCACTGCGCCCAATCGGGCGCTCAAACCGCGCCCGTAACCCGTCGCCCGCACACCCGTTAGCCCGACCTGTCGTGGCCTTGGGCCGCTGCCAAACGGGGCCCAGACCCTATAACGAATTTATAAAAAAGAAGAATTTAAAAATAATTAGTTAAATAGATAATTAACTTAATTAAGTCTGATAAATTAACCTAATTAACCTAATTAACTACTGTTAATTAACTAAACCGTCAATGACATGCGGGACCCACACGTCAGCGACCTAGTCAACACCTCTGTTGACTGCTGACGTCATGCTGATGCAATAATGCTATTTTCGAATTAATTTAATAATAATAATTTAAAAATTGATTAAATCTTTAAAAATTAATATAAAATAATCTATAACTCGGATGGAAAAACTGTGTACATGAAAGTTGCTCAGAACGACGAGACGAATCCGGATACGCAGTCGTTCGTCCGCCACACATCCCTAGCATAGCGAACACGCAATTTTCCCCCTCCCGTTCATGTGTCCGAAAATGCGAAACACCGGGAATACTTTCCCGGATGTTTCCCCCCTTCGCCGATATCACCTTCTACCGTGTTAGGGCACACCTGGCACCATTACTTGTCATGGCATGCATCAATATGCATCTGTTTGCATTGTATTCATTGTTTCTTCCCCCTCTTCTCTCCGGTAGACTACTAGACTCACGCCGCTGATGGTGCCCCAATCGGCTACGTTGTTGACAACCCCTCCTTGCCAGAGCAACCAGGCAAGCCCCCCCCCTTGATCAACCCGATATCGCCTATTCCTTCTCTCTACTGCTTGCATTAGAGTAGGGTAGCATGTTACTGCTTTCGGTTAATCCTATTCTGTTGCATAGCCTGTCTTTGCCACTACTGTTGTTACCTTTACCTGCAATCCTAAATGCTTAGTATAGGATGCTAGTATTCCATCAGTGGCCCTACATTCTTGTCCGTCTGCCATGCTATACTATCGGGCCATGATCACTCGGGAGGTGATCACGGGTATATAGTTACATACATATTATATGATACATGTGGTGACTAAAGTCGGGTCGGCTCATAGAGTACCCGCAAGTGATTCCAATGTGGGGGCTGAAAGGACAGGTGGTTCCATCCCGGTAGTGGTGGGCCTGGGTTCCCGATGGTCCCCGACTGTTACTTTGTGGCGGAGCGACAGGGCAGGTTGAGACAACCTAGGTGAGAGGTGGGCCTGGCCCAGGTCGGCGTCCGTGGTTACATCAAATAACACGCTTAACGAGATCTTGGTATTTGATCTGAGTCTGGCCATTGGCCTATACGCACTAACCAACTACGCGGGAACAGTTATGGGCACTCGACGTCGTGGTATCAGCCGAAGCCTTCTTGACGTCAGCGACTGAGCGGCGCGCGCTGGATTGGACTGGAACGCCTGCTCTTGTATTAGGGAGGCTAGGTCTGCTTACCGGCCGCGTACGCAACGTGCAGGTGTGCAATGGGCGATGGGCCCAGACCCCTGCGCGCATAGGATTTAGACCGGCGTGCTGACCTCTCTGTTGTGCCTAGGTAGGGCTGCGACGTGTTGATCTTCCAAGGCCGGGCATGACCCAGGAAAGTGTGTCCGGCCAGAGGGATCGAGCGTGTTGGGTTATGTGGTGCACCCCCTGCAGGGGAGTTTATCTATTCGAATAGCCGTGTCCCTCGATAAAAGGACGACCCGGAGTTGTACCTTGACCTTATGACAACTAGAATCAAATACTTAATAAAACACACCCTTTCAAGTGCCAGATACAACCCGGTGATCGCTCTCTAATAGGGCAACGAGGAGAGGATCGCCGGGTAAGATTATGTTATGCGATCATACTTGGTTAACTTACCATCTACTCTCTTCTACTGCTTCAAGATGGAGGCTGCCAGAAGCGTAGTCTTCGATAGGACTAGCTATCCCCCTCTTATTCTGGCATTCTGCAGTTCAGTCCACAGATAATACCCATTTCATTGATACCAATGCATATGTAGTGTAGATCCTTGCTTGCGAGTACTTTGGATGAGTACTCACAGTTGCTTTGCTCCCCCTTTTCCCCCTTTCCTTTCTTCTTGGTTGTCGCAACCAGATGCTGGAGCCCAGGAGCCAAACGCCACCGTCGACGACGACTCCTACTACACTGCGGGTACCTACTACTACGTGCAGGCCGTCGGCGACAACCAGGAGTAGTTTAGGAGGATCCCCGGCAGGAGGCCTGCGCCTCTTTCGATCTGTAGCCCGGTTTGTGCTAGCCATCTTATGGAAACTTGTTTAACTTATGTTTGTACTCAGATATTGTTGCTTCCGCTGACTCGTCTATGATCGAGCTCTTATATTCAAGCCCTCGAGGCCCCTGGCTTGTAATATGATGCTTGTGACTTATTTTATTTTTAGAGTTGTGTTGTGATATCTTCCCGTGAGTCCCTGATCTTGATCGTACACGTTTGCGTGTATGATTAGTGTACGATTGAATCGGGGGCGTCACAATTGAGCCTGAGTTTTTTTTTCATATTCTAGCCGGATTAATAGAAAACCGAACTGCATCGCCCACGGCAAATGACCCGAACAATCATAACTGGACATCCTCACCCGGAACCACATGAGAAGAAGGAAACCAGGCGAACCGACTAGACAATGTAAGCGCCAGGAAAGAGCACACGCCAAACGACCAGGCCGGAGGGGTCAATAGCCGGGAGAGATGACAAAGCATGCCATTCGTCAAGCCTTACCAATCAAAGTCTAGACAGACCTACCAAAACACCCCGTTCGACCAGACCGCAGTGCTCAGAGTCGGGACCACATCCCAAACCATGCGCTACGACCAAGGTAGAAGAGGCTGAGCGTGTGGCTTATAGCTCATACGGCCGTACCATCCATATGTCGCAAATGCACATAAGGCACTACATGTGCATGCAATGCAAAAGAACTGATGGCCTCACATATACTGGATATGATGTCTTGTGCAGGGGCCAAAAGCATGAAAAGACAACCTTTATATTTCATCAAGCCTTATGGCAACTGTTGTGCCCAAGAAGTCCACTACGAAAAAAACCCAAGCTAAATCTCCCAAGAAGCCCAGAGCCATAGCAGATGCCCCAGATGCACGTCCCCGCCTCAGGAAGCTTAGGACCCAACTGCCTATTATGATGACAAAGAAAGACTAAAAGCATTGGAAAACAACGATCCATATGCCCCAGTAGCAAACAAGACTACCATAAATCCCAGATTTTACACTACTAAGCAGCATGATCTCTATGAGACTATTTCGTTTGACAAAGACACAACGGTCCATGTTATGCAATATATTGATTGGGAATTCATTAATAAGCATAAAAACATCTAACATGTGCACACCAAAACTTTGAAACCTTGGATCCTAACAAGTCTATGTCAGAAGCCCAACCCCCTTGGCATGAAGAGCTCATAATGCAATTCTATGCCACAATTCTCATCCATCCAGGTAGTGGAATCAAATGGATAACCGATGGTGTGTTATATGAATCTTTGACTAAAGAGCGGGCAGAGATTCCTAGCCGCCCACCCAAAGATGAAAATTTATTTATAAAAAGAGGTAAACACACTTGCAGTACCTTGACCTGTCTAGCGCGGTTACTTTGGTGCCCAAAGCTACAAAATACATGAAACATGTACTCTAACTTGTCCAAGCACAATGGCATGTCGATACCGACATCAAATACGAAGAAGCGTCGATCTTACCCAACACCTAGTAAACTCATGTCCACATAAACGGAAGTAGCTGGAACCGAGCACGAAGGTGTGCCGATGTTGTATAGTGTCGAGTACACCAGACACAGTCTATCGGCACCACCCTTGACGACGCCTTAAACATAGTTGTCGACGCGCCGCCTCATGCATCACCGCTATCCAACAAAATGATGATGACTTGTTTGAACGACACGTCTTTCGTGTCCGATCACGTGTCCCACAACTCGAGCTCATTGTCATACTAATGAAGGAAATATGCCCTAGAGGCAATAATAAAGTTGTTATTTATATTTCCTTATATCATGATAAATGTTTATTATTCATGCTAGAATTGTATTAACCGGAAACTTAGTACATGTGTGAATACATAGACAAATAGAGTGTCCCTAGTATGCCTCTACTAGACTAGCTCGTTATTCAAAGATGGTTAACTTTCCTAGCCATAGACATGTGTTGTCATTTGATGAACGGGATTACATCATTAGAAAATGATGTGATGGACAAGACCCATCCGTTAGCTTAGCACTATGATCGTTTAGTTTATTGCTATTGCTTTCTTCATGACTTATACATGTTCCTATGACTATGAGATTATGCAACTCCCGAATATCGGAGGAACACTTAGTGTGCTATCAAACGTCACAACGTAACTAGGTGATTATAAAGATGCTCTACAAGTGTCTCCGATGGTGTTTGTTAAGTTGGCATAGATCGAGATTAGGATTTGTCACTCCGATTGTCGGAGAGGTATCTCTGGGCCCTCTCGGTAATGCTCATCACTATAAGCCTTGCAAGCAATGTGTAACATCCCAAATTTTCAATTTGGAATGTTATACATTAGATCATCATGCATAACATATTTTATTGCATTTTGTTTTGCGATCCTAAAAATTCTACGCAACTCAAGGACCCACGGAGAGAGTTGGGGATTTCGTTATTTTCATATTTGGGTTTTCTCAAATTTTGAAAATAGGATCATTTGTTTTAATTATTTTTCTCTCTGAAAAATATTTCATATTTAAAATATATGAGAGGGGATAATATGACTTCTCCAAAAATAATGAAATATTGGAGGAAAATATCAAAAACTAATATTTGATTTTATTTTCCTAGGAAAAATATGCGTTTTTCCAAATTGCATTTTAGGCCCAAATAAATGTTCATCTTGTCCTGCCTATTTTCAGAGGACGGGGAAAATTTATTTCGGGATTTTTGGAGTCCGTTTAGTATTTCTTTTCTTACTTTTTCTGGACGTCCGATTTATAAAAAAAATGAACCGACTCGGGCCGCCGTGGGCGACCCGGACTGTGCCTCGCCCCGGGCTTTATAAGCCGCCAGCCCACCCCAGCCCACGCCGCCCCTAACCCTAACCCTAGCCCCGAGCCGCCGCCGCCGTCGCCCTTCGCCGCCCCGCCGGAGCCGACCGCCGCCGCCCGTTGACCCGCCGCCGCCGCCCGTTGACCCGCCGCCGCCGCCGTTGACCCGCCGGAGGTAGTCATCGCCGCCGCCGCGGTTTTCGAGAGAAAACCGTCGGGTTTTTTTAGGAACCCGGTTTATTTTTTTATTAGATCGGTTTTATTTTTTCCCGGTTTAGTCTATTTAGCGGAGGTTCGTCCGTACGTTCGTTTTAATGAACGGTTTTCGTCGTTTAACCGCAGACAGCGAACGTTCGTTCGTTAGCCTGTTCGTCAGTTTTTTCTTTTTCTCGGATTTTCCGCGATTACTTTCGATAGCGATTTCCGATGTGTTTTTCGTTTTAGTATAACTTTTCGCTCGTTTATCGGAATCAGGCGATTCAAGCGCTTAGAGTTTAGTCTCGAAACCCTCTTTCTGTTTAACCAACTTAAACAAGTTTTTGCTACTGTAAAATTTGACTTAGGTCCAGATTAGTAAACGAAGCTTGTTTCTTTCGCCGTTTGAGTTTCGTTGCTTCGTTCAATTTGATTCTTTTTGCAAACCAGAGTTCTTAAGTTGAACATTCTGGTTAGGTCTCTTATTTAGAGTTTTACCCGTGCACCCTTGCTTGATTGCTTATGTATGTATTTTTTGTTTGCGATAGAGTACCCGGAGTGCGAAGCGTGCTACTAGGAGTCTCTAGGTTTCACGGATCATCAGCAAGGCAAGTAACACTTTGATCATACCTCTTTACCACCCAGTTTTATTGCATTAGATCAATCCCCAAACAATTGCATGATTAGGATCTGATTAATATGTGGGATTTGGGAAGTAGATGAGGTAGTACCTATTGCCCTGTTTATTATCAAACCATTGGGAGTTACTTCTACGTTTGCTTATATTGCTATGCTATGCTAGTAGACGTGGATTGGGTTCGAGTGAATTTCCATGACAGATGTGAGATTGTTAATTAATGGTTCAACTTAAGGTGACTACTTAAATAAACGACTGGGTGGATTGAGGCACCTGGAGAACCCAGTGTTGCCTGTATTTTTGGATATCCCGGAGTACCCGTGTGATCATCCTATGGACCGCCACCCAGGCTCAAAGGGATCATGAGATTATTCATGCTAGAAACTTCCTTGTGCAGCCACAAGCGATTATGGGCTCTAGCATACTTGAGTAGGTTACATGACCTCTTGAAGAGGTGGGCTAGCAGATGTAGGGGAAAGTAGATGAAACTGTCCACCCGGAGTAAAGAGTATTGTTTCTGAAAGACTGTGTCTCGGTCATCCGTTTCTCAAACACCATGTAGTGCGAGAAATCAAATGGAGGCGATCGAGTCTTGTGGGGAAAAGTGCACAAACCTCTGCAGAGTGTACAAACTAATCATGGTTAGCCATGTCCCCGGTTATGGACATCTTGAGTATCTAGTTCTTGGATTATCATGTGAATCTCATCATCATGTTACTTAATTTAATTTGATTGGGTTAATCACGTTCTTAATTGGGATTGAGTTGGAGGTACCTTCTCAATGTTTAACAACCACCATGATAGTTAAATAAAATTTATTCCTTTGTTGTAGGGAAAAAATGGCTTTTCGCAAAACTATAACCATAGAGCTTTCCACCAGCCAAATATGCATGTAGTGATAGCATTATACTGTTCATTACTCTCTATGTGTTACTTTGCCAGCATATTCCATGTGCTGACCCGTTTTCGGGCTGCAACATTCATGTTGCAGCCTTTTCAGATGACGAGTAAGGTGCCATAGGTCGTGGTCTTATACTCAGTGATGTCGTTGGAGTTGATGGACTCACTTTATCTTCCAAGCCTTCCGCTGTTATCTTGTTTAGATGGCCTTAAGCCATATTTATTGTAATCAGTTCTCTCTTGAGACTATTCGATGTAATAAGTGTGTGATTGCTACTCTGTTATAAATCCTTTGTAACATCCCAAATTTTCAATTTGGAATGTTATACATTAGATCATTATTGCATAGCATATTTTATTGCATTTTGGCAAATCCTCGATAAATCCTAAGCAACTCAAGGACCCTCGGAGAGAGTTGGGGATTTCCCAGTTTTTCATATTTGATTTTTATCAAATAATAAAACGAGGATTTTTTGTTTTAATTATTTTTCTCTCCGAAAAATATTTCATATTAAAATAAATGAGAGGAGAAAATATGACTTCTCCAAAACAATTGAAATATTGGAGGAAAAATATTAAAATCATATATTGGATTTTATTTGCAATTTTACTTGCATTAAAAAAATTGCACGTTTTCAAAACTGCATTTTTGGGTCAAAAAATGGTCACCTTGTTCTAGTTATTTTAATTAGACGGGGAAATTTTGTTTTATCATTTTTGGATTTTTATTTATTTTTCTGCGATTTTTTAGAGATTCGGCGGAATATTAAAAAAAAACCGCGCCCAACTGGGCCGAGGCCCAGCCGAGCCAGGCCGGCCCATCCTGCGCCCGTCTCCCTCCTGGAGACCGAGGCGAGCACGGCCGCCGCCGCCTGAGTCCCGCTCGCCGACCCCGCCTCGCCCCCTCCTCCAAGGCAGCCCCCCCTCTTATATACCCCGCCGCCGCCCCTCTCCCTCACCCCGTCCCCGCCCCAAGCCGCCGCCGCCGGAGCCCGACGCCGCCGCCCGAGGAGCACGCCGCCCCGTTCACCGTACGCCGCCCCGAGCCCCGCCGCCCTCGCCGAGCCCCGCCGGAGCCCCGCCCGACGCCGCCGGAGCCCATCCCGACGAGGTAGCCGAGCCGTCGCTGCCTTGCCGGTTTTCTAAAAAAACCGTTCGTTTTTTTTCTAAACCCTAGTTTTCGTTTTTTTTCAGATCGGTTTATTTTTTTCGGTTTTATTACTTAGTGAACGTTCACCGACCCGTTCGTTTTAACGAACGTGTTCGTCGGATTGTCGCTGTTAACGAACGTTCGTTCGTTTAACTATTCATCAGTTTTCTTTTTCATCGATTTTCCGCGATTTTTCCAGATCTCGATTCCTGATGAGATCTTCGTTTTCGTTTAACTTTTCGCTCGTTTATCGGAATCAGGCGATTCAAGCGCCTAGAGTTTCTTCTCGAAATTCTCTTTCCGTTTAACCTACCCAAACAAGTTTTTGCCACTGTAAAATTTGACCTAGATCCAGATTAGTAAACGAAGTTTGTTTCTTTCGCCGTTTGACTTTCGTTGCTTCGTTCGATTTGATTCTTTTTGCAAACCGGAGTTCTTAAGTTGAACTTTCTGGTTGGATCTTTTATTTGAGTTTTACTTGTGCATTAGATGAGTACTTATTGTTTGCTTGTTTGTTTGCGATAGAGTACCCGGAGTGCGCCGCTTGTTACTTCGAATCTCTAGGTTTCGCGGATCATCAGCAAGGCAAGTAACACTTTGATCATACCTTTTTTCCATACCCAGTTTTTATTGCATTAGATCAATCCTCAAACATTGCATGATTAGGATCTAATTAAATTGTGGGTATTGGGAAGTAGTTGAGGTAGTGCCTATTACCTGTTTTATTATCAAACCCTTGGGAGTTACTTCTACGTTCGCTATTATATTGCTATGCTATGCTCGTAGACGTGGATTGGGTTTGAGAGATATTCATGACAGATGTGAGATTGTTAATTAATGGTTTACTTAAGGTGGCAACTAAAACTCACATCTGGGTGGATTGAGGTACCTGGGTATTCCAGGATTGCCTGTTTTTCTTTTGGACCGCCACCCAGGTTCAAAGGGATCATGAGATTATTCATGCTAGAAACTTCCGTGTGAAGCCGCAAGCTATTATGGACTCTAGCATAGTTGATTAAGTTGTGTGAACTCTTACAGTGGTAGACTAGCAGATGTAGGGGATGTAGGTGGTACGGTCTATCACATCGTAAGGTGCAAACACTCCTGAAAGACTGTGTCTCGGTCATCCATTTCTCAAACATCATGTAGTGCGAGAACCAAGCGGTGTCGATCGAGTCTTGTGGGAAAAGTGCACAAACCTCTGCAGAGTGTATAAACTAATCATGGTTAGCCGTGTCCCCGGTTATGGACAACTTGAGTATCTAGTACCTGGATTACCATGTGAATCTCATCATGTTACTTTAATTAATCTTGTTGGGTTAATGATGATACTTAATTGGGATTGAGAATGCTGTCAACCATTCTCAATGTTTAACAACCACCATGATAGCTAAATAAAATTTATTCCTTTGCAGTAGGGAAAAATTGGCTTTTCGCAAAACTGTAACCATAGAGCTTTCCACCAGCCATATATGCATGTAGTATAGCATTATTATGTTCATTATTCTCTATGTGTTACATTGCCAGCATATTCCATGTGCTGATCCGTTTTCGGGCTGCAACGTTTCATGTTGCAGACTTTTCAGACGAGGAGTAAGGTGCCTTAGGTCGTGGTCTTATACTCAGTGATGCCGTTGGAGTTGATGGACTCACTTATCTTCCAAGCCTTCCGCTGTTATCGTATTAGATGGCCTTAAGCCATATTTATCATACTTATTTCTCTTTTGAGATATTCGATGTAATAAGTGTGTGATTGCTACTCTGTTATAAATCCTCCATTTGTACTGTGCGTGTCAACATTACTGATCCTGGGATGACACTGGTGCACAGCAGCACAGACTGTTTGAGGTCTGGTCGCTACAAAGGTGGTATCAGAGCACACGCTGACTGTAGGACACGGCCACTAAGCTTAAACCCTAGAACACTTCTCTCTTCTCATTTCTGACCCCTCTCCAGTTTCTACTCTTTTAGGAATGGCGGATGCAAGGAGCAAGTTCATGCAAATAGATGAGGATACGCCTTTTGGACGTCACTTGAAGGAAGTCACCAAGTACTTGAATATAGGAATACCAAGCATCACCGGAACCTACAACGCCACATTACCTGAAGAGGAGAGCTGGCAGATTCAAGTTCAAGTTCCAGGAAGGACGATTGCGCCAGTCACTGAGCCTATAAAGTTGTCTTTTGAAGCACCAACCTGGAGTTTAGGGAAGAGCATGGCAGCCCACATCACTATGGGACGCATTGGAGAAGTCTACCACAGGGAGCTTAAGGATACTATTTATCAGATTTGTGGACGCCGAGACGAGAAATGGGGGATGATTAGCACCAAGAAGGATGGATCAATTGCAGCTTTCATCCAGGAGCAAAACCAACACATTCGTCGCCAGGAGAACCAGATGTGCTCAGACAAGATAGATCTGAAGAAGGCATTGACGAAGATCAAGGAGCTGGAGGAAGAACTCAAGGCTACACGCGAGGATTATTTGGAGGAAATCGTCGCGCTAGTAGGGAAGAATGACGACCTGGAGAAGAAGATTGGAGTATTCATGGGAAATCCAGTGCCAAAAGCAGAAGATGATGAATGCGCTTGCCCGGATAACTACATCATCATCGACGACACCGACTCGGACCCCAGTGAAGATGACTTTGTTGATGAAGCTGGAGTAGATATCATGGAGTCTTCAACTGATCAGAATTTCTAGTAGACCACCATATCAGTAGTAGTTTTCCCCCATTTATATAGTATAGTTCGAGCACTTTTGTAACGCTAGATAGATCGATTGTATGCCTTGTTTGAATTGATTGAGTGATATTGATTGTGTTTGACTCATGAGCATATGGGTAGTGTTTTCCCTCTAGACCTCATCTATTCTAAACTCTCATCTTTTCTAACCTATCAGATGCCTCCGAGACGTGACACCGGATTTGTTTTCCCACTAGAGATCACTCAGTTGATTCAGCAACAGAATGCCCTGATGCAAGTGTTGGTACAGAACCAAGGCAACAACAACAACAACAACCCACCACCACCACCTGTTGATCACTTAGCCCGTTTCTTGAGGCTAAATCCGCCGGTGTTTTCCAGCAGCACCGAGCCGATTGTTGCAGATGATTGGCTCCGCAAAGTTGGAAGGGAGTTGGCCACTGCAGGATGCACAGATGCGGAAAGAGTGCGTTTTGCCGCACATCAGCTTGATGGACCCGCAGCATCATGGTGGGAGAATTACACAGCCACACACCCTATTAACACTGTCACATGGGACCAGTTTCAGCAAGCTTTCCGTACAGCCCATGTTTCAGCAGGAGCTATGGCTATGAAGAAGTGTGAGTTTTGCAACCTACGCCAAGGAGGACGCACCGTAGGCCAGTATGTGGAGGATTTCAGTAAGTTAGCACGTTATGCACCAGATGACGTTGCTACGGATGCAGCCAAGCAGGAGAAGTTTCTCGAAGGATTGAATGATGAGCTGAGCATGCAGCTAATGGTAGCAACCTTCAACAACTACCAGGAGTTGGTAGATAGAGCGCTCATGATTGAAGGGAAGCAGCAGCAGATTGAAAACCGTAAGAGGAAGTATGGACAAGGGAAGTACAATTCTGGAGCTCAGCAGAAGCCACGTTTTGCCCCAAAATCGGGAGGACAGTTTCAGCATACCCATGGAGGAGGTAGTTCGCACAACCATAATGGCTCCAAGAATGGTAATGGGAACGGAGGAAGCAACGGACAGAACCGTACCAACCCTTCAACCCCAGCTAAGAGGGACCTGAGCCAAGTCACTTGCTTTAAGTGCCAGAAGACTGGACATTATGCCAATGAATGTCCTGAAGCCCAGAATGGTAATGGAAATGGAAGCTCTGGGAAGAAGCCGAACCCTTTCAACAAAGGACATGTGAACCACGTTAGCATGGAGGAGGTTGAAGCACAGCATGATGCAGTAATAGGTAAGTTTATGGTTAAGTCATTTACTGCACTCGTTCTTTTTGATACTGGTGCATCGCATTCATACATATCAAGGGGATTTGTGGATAAGTATAAACTGCCAACCCAAGCCCTTAGGTCACCCATGTTAGTAACCTCGCCAGGAGCAGAGTATATGGCTAGTTTATGGTGTGATCGGTTACCATTAAGAATTGGTAACTACGTGTTTCCCTCAGACCTAATAATATTGGAATCGCAAGGTTTGGATGTGATATTAGGCATGGATTGGTTATCAAAGTATGGAGGGAACATCGATTGTGCCAGTAAGTCGATTATGCTTACCACCCCAGAAGGAAGAAGGATCAAGTATGTATCCCGGCATGTGCCAAAGAGGACTCAAGTGAATTCCTTATCAGGAGTTGTGCAGGAGGAAGTACCAGTGGTGAAGGATTACCCGGATGTATTTCCAGAAGAGTTGCCGGGCATGCCACCGGATAGAGACATTGAGTTTCTGATTGAACTTTTGCCAGGCACAGGGCCAATATCTAAGAGACCGTACAAGATGCCCGCAAAAGATTTGGAGGAAATTAAGAAGCAGATTAAGGAGTTATTGGATAAAGGCTATATTCGCCCAAGTTCGTCACCTTGGGGATCGCCCGTACTTCTAGTGGAGAAGAAAGATGGATCGTTGAGGATGGTTGTTGATTACCGTGGATTGAATGAAGTGACCATCAAAAACAAGTACCCACTGCCGATGATCAATGATTTGTTTGACCGCCTACAAGGAGCTAAGGTATTTTCCAAGATCGATCTACGATCAAGATACCATCAGTTAAAGATTCGAGAGCAGGATATACCTAAGACGGCTTTTACCACCAGATATGGGCTATATGAGTATACCGTTATGTCATTTGGTCTGACTAACGCACCTGCCTATTTCATGAACCTGATGAACAAAGTGTTTATGGAGTTTTTGGATAAGTTCGTCGTGGTGTTCATTGACGATATTTTAGTCTATTCCAAGAATGAAGAAGAGCATAAGGAGCATTTGCGTTTGGTACTTGAGAAGCTCAGGGAACATCAGTTATACGCCAAGTTCAGCAAATGTGAATTTTGGCTGAAGGAAGTTGGATTCCTCGGACATGTTATATCCGGAGAAGGAATAGCAGTAGACCCCGCCAAAGTTGACACAGTAACAGGTTGGGAATCACCCACGTCAGTTGGAGAGATCCGGAGTTTCCTTGGACTTGCAGGATACTACCGGAGGTTCATCGAGAATTTCTCGAAGATTGCTAAACCCATGACTGAGCTATTAAAGAAGGACACCAAGTTCAATTGGACCGAGGAATGTGAAGCTAGTTTCCAAGAGTTGAAGAAACGCTTGGTCACATCACCAGTGTTGATTCTGCCAGATCAACACAAGGATTATGAAGTATATTGTGATGCTTCTCGTCGAGGAATTGGAGCAGTGCTAATGCAGGAGGGAAGAGTTGTTTCATATGCCTCACGACAGCTTAAACCCCATGAGTTGAATTATGCTACACATGATTTGGAGTTAGCATCCGTAGTGCATGCGTTGAAGACATGGAGACATTTTCTCATCGGAAACCACTGTGAGGTGTACACGGATCACAAGAGTTTGAAGTACATTTTCATGCAGAAGGAGTTGAATCTCAGGCAAAGGAGATGGTTGGAGCTCATTAAGGATTATGATATGAGATTGCATTATCACCCAGGAAAGGCTAACGTAGTAGCTGATGCATTGAGCCGCAAGAGCCATGTCAAGACACTGATGACCGGAGAGTTACCCAAGGAGTTAGCCGAAGATCTTTGTGAACTATGTTTGGAAATAGTTCCAAGAGGCTATGTAGCAGCATTGGAGATTCACTCTACTTTGATGGATAAGATCAGAGAAGCTCAGAAGACAGACAAGGAGATTGCTGAGATAAAGGAAAGGATGAGTGAAGGAAAAGCCAAGGGATTTCGTGAGGATGAGCATGATACCTTATGGTTTGAGGACCGCGTTTACGTGCCAATGATCCGGAGATCAGGAAGTTGATTTTGCAAGAGGCCCATGATTCACCGTACTCAATTCACCCAGGAAATACCAAGATGTATTTGGATTTGAAGGATACTTTCTGGTGGACAGGAATAAAGAAGGATATAGCGGAGTATGTAGCAGTTTGTGATGTATGTCAGAGAGTGAAGGCAGAACATCAGAAGCCAGCGGGATTGCTACAACCATTGCCGATACCCGAATGGAAGTGGGATAAAATAGGCATGGATTTTATCACGGGATTACCCAGGACTCGTTCAGGCTATGACTCAATATGGGTTGTAGTCGACCGTTTGACAAAAGTAGCTCATTTCATTCCAGTGAAGACCACCTACACCAGTGCTAAGTTGGCAAAGATATACATGACCAGGATCGTATGTTTGCATGGAGTTCCGAGGACCATTGTATCAGATAGAGGAACCCAGTTTACCTCGAAGTTTTGGAATCATTTACATGAAACTTTGGGAACCAGGCTAGAATTCAGTACAGCCTTTCACCCACAGACAGATGGACAGACCGAGAGAGTCAATCAGATTTTGGAAGACATGTTAAGAGCTTGTGCGCTAGATTATGGATCGAGTTGGGACGACAACTTGCCATATGCAGAGTTTTCTTACAACAACAGTTATCAAACCAGTTTAAAGATGGCCCCTTTCGAAGCTTTGTACGGAAGGAGGTGCAGAACACCATTGTTATGGGACGAAGTTGGAGACCGTCAATTGTTTGGACCAGATTTGATTAAGGAGTCTGAACAGAAAGTAAGGTTGATTCGCGACAGGCTCAAGGTAGCCCAGTCCAGGCAGAAGAGTTATGCAGATTCTAAACGTAAGGAGACAGTTCACGAAGTCGGAGACAGAGTTTATCTTCGAGTATCACCACTTCGAGGAGTGAAGCGCTTTGGAGTTAAGGGAAAGCTAGTGCCCCGTTTTATCGGACCATACAGAGTTTTGGAACGTATGGGAATGTTGCATACAAACTGGAATTGCCTGAAGGATTGTCAGGAGTTCATGATGTATTTCACGTTTCCCAGTTGAAGAAGTGCCACGCAGAGATGGCTGAGATACCACTGAGAGATACAGTGCCACTGGAAGCGATTCAGCTGGAAAGTGATTTGACCTAAGAGGAGAAACCAGTTAAGATTCTTGAGTATGCCAGCCGAGTCACCCGCAGTAAGGTTATCAAGTTTTCAAAGTCCAGTGGAGTCACCATACGGAAGATGAAGCCACCTGGGAGCGAGAGGAAGATCTACGGAAGGACCACTCTCACCTATTTTCTAGCCAACCCGAATCTCGAGGGCGAGATTCATCTTAAGGGGGTAGGTTTGTAACATCCCAAATTTTCAATTTGGAATGTTATACATTAGATCATTATTGCATAGCATATTTTATTGCATTTTGGCAAATCCTCGATAAATCCTAAGCAACTCAAGGACCCTCGGAGAGAGTTGGGGATTTCCCGGTTTTTCATATTTGATTTTTATCAAATAATAAAACGAGGATTTTTGGTTTTAATTATTTTTTTCTCCGAAAAATATTTCATATTAAAATAAATGAGAGGAGAAAATATGACTTCTCCAAAACAATTGAAATATTGGAGGAAAAATATTAAAATCATATACTGGATTTTATTCGGATTTTATTTGCAATTTTACTTGCATTAAAAAAATTGCACGTTTTCAAAACTGCATTTTTGGGTCAAAAAAATGTTCACCTTGTTCTAATTATTTTAATTAGACGGGGAAAGTTTGTTTTATCATTTTTGGATTTTTATTTATTTTTCTGCGATTTTTTTTAGATTCGGCGGAATATTAAAAAAAAAACCGCGCCCGACTGGGCCGAGGCCCAGCCGAGCCAGGCCGGCCTATCCCGCGCCCGTCTCCCTCCTGGACACCGAGGCGAGCACAGCCGCCGCCGCCCGAGTCCCGCTCGCCGACCCCGCCTCACCCCCTCCTCCAAGGCAGCCCCCCCTCTTATATACCCCGCCGCCGCCCCTCTCCCTCACCCCGTCCCCGCCCCAAGCCGCCGCCGCCGGAGCCCGACCCCGCCGCTCGAGGAGCACGCCGCCCCGTTCGCCGTACGCCACCCCGAGCCCCGCCGCCCCGCCGGAGCCCCGCCCGACGCCGCCGGAGCCCGTCCCGACGAGGTAGCCGAGCCGCCGCCGCCTTGCCGGTTTTCTAAAAAAACGTTCGTTTTTTTTCTAAACCCTAGTTTTCGTTTTTTTTCAGATCGGTTTATTTTTCGGTTTTATTACTTAGTGAACGTTCACCGACCCGTTCGTTTTAACGAACGTGTTCGTCGGATTGTTCGTCAGTTTTCTTTTTCATCGATTTTCCGCGATTTTTCCAGATCTCGATTCCTGATCAGATCTTCGTTTTCGTTTAACTTTTCGCTCGTTTATCGGAATCAGGCGATTCAAGCGCCTAGAGTTTCTTCTCGAAATTCTCTTTCCGTTGAACCTACCCAAACAAGTTTTTGCCACTGTAAAATTTGACCTAGATCCAGATTAGTAAACGAAGCTTGTTTCTTTCGCCGTTTGACTTTCGTTGCTTCGTTCGATTTGATTCTTTTTGCAAACCGGAGTTCTTAAGTTGAACTTTCTGGTTGGATCTTTTATTTGAGTTTTACTTGTGCATTAGATGAGTACTTATTGTTTGCTTGTTTGTTTGCGATAGAGTACCCGGAGTGCGCCGCTTGTTACTTCGAATCTCTAGGTTTCGCGGATCATCAGCAAGGCAAGTAACACTTTGATCATACCTTTTTTCCATACCCAGTTTTTATTGCATTAGATCAATCCTCAAACATTGCATGATTAGGATCTAATTAAATTGTGGGTATTGGGAAGTAGTTGAGGTAGTGCCTATTACCTGTTTTATTATCAAACCCTTGGGAGTTACTTCTACGTTCGCTATTATATTGCTATGCTATGCTCGTAGACGTGGATTGGGTTTGAGAGATATTCATGACAGATGTGAGATTGTTAATTAATGGTTTACTTAAGGTGGCAACTAAAACTCACATCTGGGTGGATTGAGGTACCTGGGTATTCCAGGATTGCCTGTTTTTCTTTTGGACCGCCACCCAGGTTCAAAGGGATCATGAGATTATTCATGCTAGAAACTTCCGTGTGAAGCCGCAAGCTATTATGGGCTCTAGCATAGTTGATTAAGTTGTGTGAACTCTTACAGTGGTAGACTAGCAGATGTAGGGGATGTAGGTGGTACGGTCTATCACATCGTAAGGTGCAAACACTCCTGAAAGACTGTGTCTCGGTCATCCGTTTCTCAAACATCATGTAGTGCGAGAACCAAGCGGAGGCGATCGAGTCTTGTGGGAAAAGTGCACAAACCTCTGCAGAGTGTATAAACTAATCATGGTTAGCCGTGTCCCCGGTTATGGACAACTTGAGTATCTAGTACCTGGATTATCATGTGAATCTCATCATGTTACTTTAATTAATCTTGTTGGGTTAATGATGATACTTAATTGGGATTGAGAATGCTGTCAACCATTCTCAATGTTTAACAACCACCATGATAGCTAAATAAAATTTATTCCTTTGCAGTAGGGAAAAATTGGCTTTTCGCAAAACTGTAACCATAGAGCTTTCCACCAGCCATATATGCATGTAGTATAGCATTATTATGTTCATTATTCTCTATGTGTTACATTGCCAGCATATTCCATGTGCTGACCCGTTTTTGGGCTGCAATGTTTCATGTTGCATACTTTTCAGACGACGAGTAAGGTGCCTTAGGTCGTGGTCTTATACTCAGTGATGCCGTTGGAGTTGATGGACTCACTTATCTTCCAAGCCTTCCGTTGTTATCGTATTAGATGGCCTTAAGCCATATTTATCATACTTATTTCTCTTTTGAGATATTCGATGTAATAAGTGTGTGATTGCTACTCTGTTATAAATCCTCCATTTGTACTGTGCGTGTCAACATTACTGATCCAGGGATGACACTGGTGCACAGCAGCACAGACTGTTTGAGGTCTGGTCGCTACATCCTTCAAGTACTGTGCGTGTCAGCATTACCGATCCAGGGATGAGACTGGTGCATAGAGACTAGACTGTTTGAGGTCTGGTCGCTACACAGATGGTATAAGAGCACACGCTGACTGTAGGACACGACCACTAAGCTAAAGCCCTAGATCACTACTCTCTTCTCATTTCTGACTCCTCTCCTTTCTTCCACTCTTTTAGGATGGCGGATGCAAGGAACAAGTTCGCGCAACCGGATGAGGATACACCTTTTGAACGACACTTGAAGGAAGTTACTAGGTACCTGAACATCGGAATACCAAGCTTCACCGGTACCTACAATGCCACACTACCAGAAGAGGAGCGCTGGATGATTCAAGTTCAAGTTCCAGGAAGGACGTTCATGCCAGTCACTGAGCCCATAGAGTTTTCCTTTGATGCACCAACCTGGAGTCTAGGCAAGAGCATGGCAGCCCACATCACCATGGGACGCATTGGAGAAGTGTACCACAATGATCTCAAGGATACTATCTATCAGATTTGTGGGCGCCGAGACGAGCAATGGGAGATGATCAGCACTAGGAAGGATAGATCTATTGCAGCTTTCATTCAGGAGTTAAACCAGCACATTCGTCGCCAGGAGAACCAGATGTGCCCAGACATGATAGATCTGAAGAAGGCAAAGACTAGGATCACGGAACTGGAGCAAGAACTCAAGGCTACACGCGAGGATTATATGGAGGAAATCGTCGCACTAGTGGAGAAGAATGGCGACCTGATAAAGAAGATCGGAGTATTCATGGGAGACCCAGCGCCAGGAGGAGACGACGACGATTCTACTTGCCCGGAGAACTACATCATCATCGACGACACTGACTCGGACCCCAGTGATGATGATTGGGAGGATGAAGCCGGAGCAGATATCATGGAGTCTTCGACCGATCAATTTTTCTAGTAGACCACCAAATTAGTAGTAGTATTTTCCCCATGTATATAGTATAGTCCAAGCACTTTGTAATGATAGTTAGATCAATTGTATGCCTTGCTTGAATTGATTGGGGTGATATGATTGTGTTTGTCTCATGTGCATGGGTAGTGTTTTCCCTCTAGATCTCATTCTATCCTATTTTCTCAATTTTTTTCTAAAACCCATCAGATGCCTCCGAGACGCGACACCGGATTTGTTTTACCACCAGAGATCACTCAGTTGATTCAGCAGCAGAATACCCTGATGCAAGCGCTAGTTCAGAACCAAGGCAACAACAACAACAACAACCCACCACCACCACCACCACCTGTTGATCACTTAGCCCGTTTTCTTAGGCTGAATCCGCCGGTGTTCTCCAGTAGCACCGAGCCGATTGTTGCAGATGATTGGCTCCGCAAGGTTGGAAGGGAGCTGACCACTGCAGGATGCACATATGCGGAGAGAGTGCGTTTTGCCGCACATCAGCTTGATGGACCCACAACATCATGGTGGGAGAATTACATAGCCACTCACCCCATTGACACCGTCACATGGGACCAGTTTCAGCAAGCTTTCCGTACTGCCCATGTTTCAGCAGGAGCTATGGCCATGAAGAAACGTGAGTTTCGCAACTTACGCCAAGGAGGACGTACCGTTGGCCAATACGTGGAGGATTTTAGTAAGTTAGCACGTTATGCCCCAGATGATGTTGCTATGGATGCAGCTAAGCAGGAGAAGTTTCTGGAAGGACTGAATGATGAGCTGAGCATGCAGTTGATGGTGGCAACTTTTAACAACTACCAGGAGTTGGTAGATAGAGCTCTCATGATTGAAGGGAAGCAGCAGCAGATTGAGAGCCGTAAGAGGAAGTATGGACAAGGAAAGTACAATACAGGAGCTCATCAGAAGCCTCGTTTTACCCCGAACTCGGGAGGACACCTTCAGCATAACCAGGGAGGTCACAATCATAATGGAGGGAGCTCGCACAATCATAGTGGCCCCAAGAATGGGAATGGGAACGGAGGAAGCAACGAACAGAACCGTACCAACCCATCAACCCCAGCCAAGAGGGATCTAAGCCACGTTACTTGTTTTAAGTGCCAGAAGACTGGACATTATGCCACTGATTGTCCGGAAGCAAAGAATGGAAATGGCAATGGAAGCTCGGGGAAGAAGCCGAACCCTTTCAACAGAGGACAAGTGAACCACGTTAATGTGGAGGAGGTTGAAGCACAGCCTGATGCAGTAATAGGTAAGTTCTTGGTTAAGTCATTTACTGCAATCGTTCTTTTTTATACTGGTGCATCGCATTCATACATATCAAGGGGATTTGTGGATAAGTTTAAGTTGCCCACCAAAGTTCTTAGAACACCTATGTTAGTAACCTCGCCAGGAGCAGAGTATATGGCAAGCCAAGGATGTTTTTAGATGCCATTGGCCATAGGTAGGCATGTTTTCCCCTCAGACCTAATAGTTTTGGAGTCACAAGGTTTGGATGTGATTTTGGGAATGGATTGGCTATCGATGTATGGAGGAAACATCGATTGCGCCATTAAGACGATCTTGCTTACTACCCCAGAAGGAAGAAGGATTAAGTATGTATCTCGGCAGGTGCCGAAGAGGACTCAAGTGAATTCCTTATCAGGAGTTGTACAGGAGGAAGTGCCAGTGGTGAAGGATTTCCCTCACGTATTTCCAGAGGAGTTGCCAGGCATGCCACCGGATAGAGACATTGAGTTTTTGATTGAGCTTTTGCCATGTACAGGGCCAATATCTAAGAGACCGTACAGGATGCCCGCTAAGGATTTGGCAGAAATTAAGAAGCAGATTAAGGAGTTACTGGATAAAGGATTTATTCGCCCAAGTTCGTCACCTTGGGGATCACCCGTACTTCTAGTGGAGAAGAAAGATGGATCGTTGAGGATGGTTGTTGATTATCGTGGATTGAATGAAGTAACAATTAAGAACAAGTACCCACTTCCGATGATCAATGATCTGTTTGACCGACTACAAGGAGCTAAAGAATTTTCCAAGATTGATTTGCGATCAGGATACCACCAGTTGAAGATTTGAGAGCAGGATATACCCAAGACAGCTTTTACCACAAGGTATGGGCTATATGAGTACACCGTTATGTCATTTGGCCTGACTAACGCACCTGCCTATTTCATGAACATGATGAACAAAGTGTTTATGGAGTTTTTGGATAAGTTCGTCGTAGTGTTCATTGATGATATTCTGGTCTATTCGAAGAATGAAGAAGAGCATAAGGAGCATTTGCGTTTGGTACTTGGAAAGCTCAGAGAACATCAGTTATATGCCAAGTTCAGCAAGTGCGAGTTTTGGTTAAAGGAAGTTGGATTCCTTGGACATGTTATATCCGGAGAAGGAATAGCAGTAGATCCCACCAAGGTTAACATTGTGACTAATTGGGAAGCACCCATGTCAGTTGGAGAGATCCGGAGTTTTCTTGGACTTGCAGGATACTACCAGAGATTCATTGAGAATTTCTCGAAGATTGCAAAGCCTATGACGGAATTGTTGAAGAAGGACACCAAATTCAATTGGACTGAGGAATGTGAGGCCAGTTTTCAGGAGTTAAAAAGACGCTTGGTTACATCACCAGTGTTGATTCTGCCAGATCAACGCAAGGATTATGAAGTATATTGCGATGCTTCTCGTCGAGGACTTGGAGCAGTGCTAATGCAGGAGGGAAGAGTTGTTTCATATGCCTCACGACAGCTTAAACCCCATGAGTTGAATTATGCTACACATGATTTGGAGTTAGCAGCCGTAGTGCATGCGTTGAAGACATGGAGACATTTTCTCATCGGAAACCACTGTGAGGTGTACACGGATCACAAGAGTTTGAAGTACATTTTCATGCAGAAGGAGTTGAATCTCAGGCAAAGGAGATGGTTGGAGCTCATTAAGGATTATGATATGAGATTGCATTATCACCCAGGAAAGGCTAACGTAGTAGCTGATGCATTGAGCCGCAAGAGCCATGTCAAGACACTCATGACCGGAGAGTTACCCAAGGAGTTAGCCGAAGATCTTCGTGAACTATGTTTGGAAATAGTTCCAAGAGGCTATGTAGCAGCATTGGAGATTCAGTCTACTTTGATGGATAAGATCAGAGAAGCTCAGAAGACAGACAAGGAGATTGCTGAGATAAAGGAAAGGATGAGTGAAGGAAAAGCCAAGGGATTTCGTGAGGATGAGCACGATACCTTATGGTTTGAGGACCGCGTTTATGTGCCCAATGATCCGGAGATCAAGAAGTTGATTCTGCAAGAGGCCCATGATTCACCATATTCGATTCACCCAGGAAATACCAAGATGTATCTGGATTTGAAGGACAGTTTCTGATGGACCGGAATGAAGAAGGATATTGCGGAGTATGTAGCAGTTTGTGATGTATGTCAAAGAGTGAAGGCAGAGCATCAGAAGCCAGCAGGATTGCTACAACCATTGCCGATACCCGAATGGAAGTGGGATAAGCTAGGCATGGATTTTATCACGTGATTGCCCAGGACTCGTTCAGGCTATGACTCGATATGGGTTGTAGTCGATCGTTTGACGAAGTTAACTCATTTCATCCCAGTAAAGACCACTTATACCAGTGCTAAGTTGGCAAAGATATACATGACCAGGATCGTATGTCGGCATGGAGTTCCGAGGACCATTGTATCAGATAGAGGAACCCAGTTTACTTCAAAGTTTTGGAATCAGTTGCACGAAACTTTGGGTACCAGACTAGAGTTCAGTACCGCTTTTCACCCGCAAACAGATGGACAGACCGAGAGAGTCAATCAGATTTTGGAGGACATGCTGAGAGCTTGTGCGCTAGATTATGGATCTAGTTGGGACGACAATTTGCCGTATGCAGAGTTCTCTTACAACAACAGTTATCAATCCAGTTTGAAGATGGCCCCTTTCGAAGCTCTGTACAGAAGGAGATGCAGGACACCATTGTTGTGGGATGAAGTTGGAGACCGTCAGTTGTTTGGACCAGATTTGATTAAAGAGTCTGAACAAAAGGTGAAATTGATTCGCAATAGGCTCAAGGTAGCTCAGTCCAGGCAGAAGAGCTATGTAGATTCTAAACGCAAGGAGACAGTTTACGAAGTCAGAGACAGAGTGTATCTTCGAGTATCACCACTTCGAGGAGTGAAGCGCTTTGGAGTTAAGGGAAAGTTAGCGCCACGTTTTGTAGGACCATACAAAGTTTTGGAACGTATGGGAGAAGTTGCTTACAAGTTGGAATTGCCCGAAGGATTGTCAGGAGTTCACGATGTGTTCCATGTTTCTCAGCTGAAGAAGTGCCACGCGGAGATGGCTGAGATACCACTGAGAGATACAGTGTCATTGGAAGCGATTCAGCTGGATAGTGATTTGACCTATGAGGAGAAACCAGTCAAGATTCTCGAATATGCCAGCCGAGTCACCCGCAACAAGGTTATCAAGTTTTGCAAAGTTCAGTGGAGCCACCATACCGAGGATGAAGCCACCTGGGAGCGAGAGGAAGATCTACGGAAGGACCACTCTCACCTATTTTCTAGCCAACCCGAATCTCGAGGGTGAGATTCATCTTAAGGGGGGTAGGTTTGTAACATCCCAAATTTTCAATTTGGAATGTTATACATTAGATCATCATGCATAACATATTTTATTGCATTTTGTTTTGCGATCCTAGAAATTCTACGCAACTCAAGGACCCACGGAGAGAGTTGGGGATTTCGTTATTTTCATATTTGGGTTTTCTCAAATTTTGAAAATAGGATCATTTATTTTAATTATTTTTCTCTCCGAAAAATGTTTCATATTTAAAATATATGAGAGGGGATAATATGACTTCTCCAAAAATAATGAAATATTGGAGGAAAAATATTAAAAACAAATATTTGATTTTATTTGGATTTTATTTGATTTTATTTGCCTAGGAAAAATATGTGTTTTCAAATTTGCATTTTAGGCCCAAATAAATGTTCATCTTGTCCGGCCTATTTTTAGAGGACGGGAAAAATTTATTTCGGGATTTTTGGAGTCCGTTTAGTATTTCTTTTCTTACTTTTTCTGCACGCCCGATTTATATATATAAAAAAACGAACCGACTCGGGCCGCCGTGGGCGACCCGGACTCTGCCTCGCCCCGGGCTTTATAAGCCGCCAGCCCACCCCAGCCCACGCCGCCCCTAACCCTAGCCCCGAGCCGTCGCCGCTGCCCGCCGCCGCCGTCGCCCGCGCCACCGCCGTCGCCGCCGCCCCGCCGGAGCCGACCGCCGCCGCCCGTTGACCCGCCACCGCCGCCGTTGACCCGCCGGAGGTAGTCACTGCCGCCGTCGCGGTTTTTGAGAGAAAACCGTTGGTTTTTTAGGAATCCGGTTTATTTTTTTATTAGATCGGTTTATTTTTTTCCGGTTTAGTCTATTTAGCGGGCGTCCGTCCGTACGTTCGTTTTAACGAACGGTTTTCGTCGTTTAACCGCAGACAGCGAACGTTCGTTCGTTAGCCTGTTCGTTAGTTTTTTCTTTTTCTCGGATTTTCCGCGATTATTTTCGATCGCGATTTCCGATCTGTTTTTCGTTTTAGTATAACTTTTCGCTCGTTTATCGGAATCAGGCGATTCAAGCGCCTAGAGTTTTGTCTCAAAACCCTCTTTCTTTTAACCAACTTAAACAAGTTTTTGCTACCGTAAAATTTGAATTAGGTCCAGATTAGTAAAACAAAGCTTGTTTCTTTCGACGTTTGAGTTTCGTTGCTTCGTTCGATTTGATTCTTTTTGCAAACCAGAGTTCTTAAGTTGAACTTTCTAGTTAGATCTCTTATTTCGAGTTTTACCCGTGCACCCTTGCTTGATTGCTTATGTATGTATTGTTTGTTTGCGATAGAGTACCCGGAGTGCGAAGCGTGCTACTACGAGTCTCTAGGTTTCACGGATCATCAGCAAGGCAAGTAACACTTTGATCATACCTCTTTACCACCCAGTTTTATTGCATTAGATCAATCCCCAAACAATTGCATGATTAGGATCTGATTAATATGTGGGATTTGGGAAGTAGATGAGGTAGAACCTATTGCCCTGTTTATTATCAAACCATTGGGAGTTACTTCTACGTTTGCTTATATTGCTATGCTATGCTCGTAGACGTGGATTGGGTTCGAGTGAATTTCCATGACAGATGTGAGATTGTTAATTAATGGTTCAACTTAAGGTGGCCACTTAAATAAACGACTGGGTGGATTGAGGCACCTGGAGAACCCAGTGTTGCCTGTATTTTTGGATATCCCGGAGTACCCGTGTGATCATCCTATGGACCGCCACCCAAGCTCAAAGGGATCATGAGATTATTCATGCTAGAAACTTCCGTGTGCAGCCATAAGCTATTATGGGCTCTAGCATAGTTGAGTAGGTTACATGACCTCTTGAAGAGGTGGGCTAGCAGATGTAGGGGAAAGTAGGTGTAACTGTCCACCCGGAGTAAAGAGTATTGTTTCTGAAAGACTGTGTCTCGGTCATCCATTTCTCAAACACCATGTAGTGCGAGAATTAAACCGAGGCGATCGAGTCTTGTGGGGAAAAGTGCACAAACATCTGCAGAGTGTACAAACTAATCATGGTTAGCCATGTCCCCGGTTATGGACATCTTGAGTATCTAGTTCTTGGATTATCATGTGAATCTCATCATCATGTTACTTAATTTAATTTGATTGGGTTAATCACGTTCTTAATTGGGATTGAGTTGGAGGTACCTTCTCAATGTTTAACAACCACCATGATAGTTAAATAAAATTTATTCCTTTATTGTAGGGAAAAATTGGCTTTTCGCAAAACTGTAACCATGGAGCTTTCCACCAGCCAAATATGCATGTAGTGATAGCATTATACTGTTCATTACTCTCTATGTGTTACTTTGCCAGCATATTCCATGTGCTGACCCGTTTTCGGGCTGCAACGTTCAAGTTGCAGACTTTTCAGACGACGAGTAAGGTGCCATAGGTCGTGGTCTTATACTCAGTTATGCCGTTGGAGTTGATGGACTCACTTTATCTTCCAGGCCTTCCGTTGTTATCTTATTTGGATGGCCTTAAGCCATATTTATTGTAATCAGTTCTCTCTTGAGACTATTCGATGTAATAAGTGTGTGATTGCTACTATGTTATAAATCCTTCAAGTACTGTGCGTGTCAGCATTACCGATCCAGGGATGACACTGATGCACAGAGACTATACTGTTTGAGGTCTGGTCGCTACACAATGTGACTAATGAGTTAGTTGCGGGATGATGCATTACGGAACGAGTAAAGAGACTTGCCGGTAACGAGATTGAACTAGGTATGATGATACTGATGATCGAACCTCGGGCAAGTAACATACCGATGACAAAGGGGACAACGTATGTTGTTATGTGGTTTGACCGATAAAGATCTTCGTAGAATATGTAGGAGCCAATATGAGCATCCAGGTTCCGCTATTGGTTATTGACCGGAGATGTGTCTTGGTCATGTCTACATAGTTCTCGAACCCGTAGGGTCCGCACACTTAACGTTCAATGACGATTTGTATTATGAGTTTCGTGTTTTAATGAACCGAAATTTGTTCGGAGTCTCAGATGAGATCATGGACATGACGAGGAGTCTCAAAATAGTTGAGACATAAAGATTGATATATTGGAAGGTTATGTTTGGACACCGGAATGGTTTCGGATAGGTTCGGGCATTTTCCGGAGTACCCGGGGGTTACCGGAACCCCCCCGGGGGATTAATGGGCCACAATGGGCCTTAGTGGAGAAGAGAGAGGGCCAGCCAGAGGTGGCGCGCGCCCCCTTGCCTTGTCTGAATTGGACAAGGGGAGGGGGCGGCGCGCCCCTCCTTCCTTCTCTTCTCTCCTCTTTCCCTTCTTCTCCTACTTGGACTAGGAAAGGGGGGGCGAATCCTACTTGGACTAGGAGTCCAAGTAGGACTCCCCCCATGGCGCGCCCCCTCCTAGGGCCGGCCTCCTCTCCTTCCCCCCTTTATATACGTGGGGGGGGCACCCCAAAGACACACCAAAGTTTCTCTTAGCCGTGTGCCATGCCCCCCTCCACAGAAACACACCTCGGTCATATCGTCGTAGTGCTTAGGCGAAGCCCTGCGCCGGTAACTTCATCATCACCGTCGCCATGCCGTCGTGCTGACGGAACTCTCCCTCGGCCTCAACTGGATCAAGAGTACAAGGGACGTCATCTAGCTGAACGTGTGCTGAACACGGAGGTGCCGTACGTTCGGTGCTAAGATCGGTCGGATCGTGAAGACGTACGACTACATCAACTGCGTTGATAAACGCTTCCACTTTCGGTCTATGAGGGTACGTGGGCACACTCTCCCCGCTCGTTGATATGCTTCTCCTAGATAGATCTTGCGTGATCGTAGGCAAAATTTTTGAAACACTACATTCCCCAACAATTAATGCTCGAAATAGTTGGGGGCGCCAGAGCTCGCATTGGTACTCAACCGCCGAATCCTAATGGCCCCACATGGCCCTCCCTCATCCCAAAGCACCCGCAACTCCTCCACCTGGCGCTCCAATTTCACATTAGGGTCTTCTAATATTAGTAACTATGAACTAGAATAAATAATAATTATGAACTGTATGCAAGCCTAGGCCTTTCATCCATTCCTGCTCCAATGCCTCTAACATTGCGTGCAAGCCTAGCCCTTTCTTCCCTTGTTCAACTCCTCCCTCCTTTCCACTACAACACCACTTGCATCTACTGCTTTATTGCCAATGAGGAACCGATTATCTACAAGATACACCATGTAATCCAACTCCCAATGCCACAACTCATGTATATCATATCAAACAAATAAACCAAAAAAGTGTTAAAAAATTGGCACACCATGCACTGAAATCCAACAACACGGAGAACAAGGGCACTTACAGCGCCATGCAAGCACTTGTACAAAACCTAGCTGTCATGTTTGTCGATAGTCAAGACATAGAACTTCACCCCGAGTACGATAGTGAGGGCATCTGATGAGTGGCACCACCACAACCCGGTCGCCGAGAGCTGACCTGACAGAGCTCGTCTACACGACAAGGATGGGCGCACACGCAGCGGTGGATTGACGCAGCAATGGTGGTGGAGAAAAAAGGAGGGGAATTAGGGATTTGGTGCATGGAGAGAAAGGAAGGGGAATTAGAAATTCGGTGGGCGAGACACGATTTTTCTATCCTCAAAGGCATTTTTGCGTGAAAGCCCCCATGCAAAGTGGGCAATTTCACTTATGCTAAAGTGGAGCTCGTGTATGGGTCAACATAGGGCGTACAAGCTCTATAAGCTCAACAGTGGACGTATATTCACGTCTTGTCGTATTCAATGACCGCACTGTATATATCTCTGAGTATGGTAACCAAAGCAAATTTTAGAAAAAAGTTGAGTGGGCGCCAATGCATTTTACTCTATTTAGGGAATCTTCAATGCTGACCCAAAAATTTGCTCCCAGATCCGTCCATGGACACGGATGCGGAAGCCAGCCATCCAATGCTATCATTTATATGTCCACCAGTAAGGGGCAATTTGAAATTCAAATAAAGTATGATCCATAGGCATGACGGATAACTCCAGCGCTGGATCACATGCCCAATCACAACCAAAAAGAGGTAAGTATGCTTAAGTTTTTCCATGCTCCGATCACAAAAGAATACAAGTCCAGCAGTCAGTGCAAAAAATTGAGATTTTCTGCCCTGCCATACCGACAATCCAAACCTCCACACTCAAGGTGCCGTCGCCGCCGCGTATACAGCCTCTGCCTCCTTCTCTGTCGCGTCCTCCTCCTCCTCCTTGTCCGCCGCCTCCAACTCATCTTTTTGCCGTTGCAACATCTTGTAGCAGACGGCTTGCATGATCATTCTTGCGTCGGCATCGAAAGACTCCAAGTTCAAGGACAATTTCTTGGCATCGGCTGCGATCTTCACCTTGTTTTCTTCGAGCATCGCGTTCTTCTCCTCCAGCATGGCCTTCTTCTCTTCAATCATGGCCCTCTTCTCTTTGAGCGCTAGCTTCTTCTCGGTCACCTCCATCAACAATTTGAAACTCTTTGCCTTTTTTCCCTCCTTGATGTCCGAGCACTTGACGCATGCCTCTTCCTACTTGGACAAGATGTCCTCGAACCTGTCTGTCATCTTGACCGCTGCACCTTCTCACTTTGCCCTCTCCTCCTCCCACTTCTTTCATCGAAACCCTCTTCTAACCTTCTTGGGTGGTTCTTTTCTTGGGTCGGTTGGGTGATGGGTCTATATTTTACGCATTTTAGAGCTCATTTTTTTGCATGTTCTCTTCATATATCATGTCCCATTAAACCAAATAGTTATCCATTATGCATGATTACCGGTATTTATACTTTTCATTATGAGCATTGCACATTTAGTATTTTATTTGGTTTTTATTAATTTTCTTTGTTTCCTTGTGCCTATAGGTGTTTTGGAGCAATCTAGGACCAAGCATGATGAAAGAACCAAGGAGGGGTTCAATACGGAGACACCCAGGGGGCAGACTTAGCCATTTCGGAGGTTGAAAAAAGTCATTTTTCCAAAGTGATCCAAATCAAGATCTAAGACCAGAAATGGATCGGCGTCATTCATACGAATCCAACGAGCCAAGAACGTCAAATTTCGAGTTTGTATAAAGAAATTGCGGCCGTTTTACCGGAGGAGTCCACACTAGAAGACGGCCTTTTGAACGACCGCGAGCGGTCGTTTTGGTGGTCGTTTGACACGCAAACAACTCTGAAAGTTTCCCTTCCAGACGGGACTCTTCACCGATTCTGTCCTCGTTCAATCCCATAGAATCCTTGGCTCATAAAAAAGAGACTGGAAGAGGATTTGGCTCATTGTGAGCCTTTGGATGAAGCCCATCAAGAGAGGGGGCTAGGGAGGCTCTCTATATGTGTCATCTACAACCCTAGCCGCTGAACGGAGACCACACCATTCATCTTCCACACCACATCTCATCTCCAACACATTCAAGTTCATCCCCATTGCTTCTCCATCACCACCATAGAGGAAGGGACAAAATCAAGAGGAAGAGGAGGAAGCTCCACCACGCCGCCGCCGTCATCATCATCACCTCCTCCCTTCACCAGCTCTATGCCAGGTTGTAACTTGACCCTATTCTTTATGTTTAAGTAGATGCATTTGTTCTCAAGGATACGGATGACTCTTTTATGATTAGTATTATTATTTCCCAAGCGATCCAATATGTTCTTGTTCATGTTCAAGTTAGTATTCTCGCGAGTGTTGAGAGGTGGCCTCGCTCGCACTTTTGCCATGATTGGCCGTGGAGGAACTACTGCCACTGCTGTTGGGGAATGTAGTAATTTCAAAAAAAATCCTACGCACACGCAAGATCATGGTGATGCATAGCAACAAGAGGGGAGAGTGTTGTCCATGTACCCTCGTAGACCGAAAGCGGAAGCGTTAGCACAACGCGGTTGATGTAGTCGTACGTCTTCACAATCCGACCGATCCAAGTACCGAACGCACGGCACCTCCGAGTTCAGCACACGTTTAGCTCGATGACGTCCCGCGAGCTTCGATCCAGCAAAGCTTCGCCAGAGGGTTTCGTCGGCACGACGGCGTGATGACGGTGATGATGATGCTACCGACGCAGGGCTTCACCTAAACACCGCTACGATCTGATCGAGGTGGATTATGGTGGAGGGGGGAACCGCACACGGCTAGGAGAGATCAACAGATCAACTTGTGTCTATGGGGTGCCCCTGGCCACGTATATAAAGGAGTGGGGGAAGGGGAGAGGGCTGGCCCCTATGGCGCGCCCTGGAGGAGTCCTACTCCCAGCGGGAGTAGGATTCCTTCCCTTCCAAGTAGTAGGAGTAGGAGACAAGGAAGGGGAAGAGGGAAGAGAAGGAAGGAGGGGGCGCCGCCCCTCCCCCTAGTCCAATTCGGACTAGTCATTGGGGGGCGAGCGGCCTGCCTCTCTCTCTCCCCTAAAGCCCAATAAGGCCATATACTTCTTCCCCCGTATTCCCGTAACTCCCCGGTACTCCGAAAAATACCCGAACCACTCAGAACCTTTCCGATGTCCGAATATAGTCGTCCAATATATCGATCTTTACGTCTCGACCATTTCGAGACTCCTCGTCATGTCCCCGATCTCATCCGGGACTCCGAACTACCTTCGGTACATAAAATCACATAAACTAATAATACAAATCATCGCCGAACGTTAAGCATGCGGACCCTACGGGTTCGAGAACTATGTAGACATGACCGAGACACATCTCCGGTCAATAACCAATAGCGGAACCTGGATGCTCATATTGGCTCCCACATATTCTACGAAGATCTTTATTGGTCAAACCGCATAACAACATACGTTGTTCCCTTTGTCATCGGTATGTTACTTGCCCGAGATTCGATCGTCGGTATCTCAATACCTAGTTCAATCTCGTTACCGGCAAGTCTCTTTACTCGTTCCGTAATGCATCATCCCGCAACTAACTCATTAGTCACATTGCTTGCAAGGCTTATAGTGATGTGCATTACTGAGAGGGCCCGGAGATACCTCTCCGACAATCGGAGTGACAAATCCTAATCTCGAAATACGCCAACTCAACAAGTACCTTCAGAGACACCTGTAGAGCACATTTATAATCACCCAGTTACGTTGTGACGTTTGGTAGCACACAAAGTGTTCCTCCGGTAAACGGGAGTTGCATAATCTCATAGTCATAGGAACATGTATAAGTCATGAAAAAAGCAATAGCAACATACTAAACGATCAAGTGCTAAGCTAACGGAATGGGTCAAGTCAATCACATCATTCTCCTAATGATGTGATCCCGTTAATAAAATGACAACTCATGTCTATGGTTAGGAAACTTAACCATCTTTGATTAACGAGCTAGTCAAGTAGAGGCATACTAGTGACACTATGTTTGTCTATGTATTCACACATGTATTATGTTTCCGGTTAATACAATTCTAGCATGAATAATAAACATTTATCATGAAATAAGGAAATAAATAATAACTTTATTATTGCCTCTAGGGCATATTTCCTTCAGTCTCCCACTTGCACTAGAGTCAATAATCTAGTTCACATCGCCATGTGATTTAACATTAATAGTTCACATCTTTATGTGGTTAACACCCATATTTCACATCGATATGTGACCAACACCCAAAGGGTTTACTAGAGTCAGTAATCTAGTTCACATTGCTATGTGATTAACACCCAAAGAGTACCAAGGTGTGTCAACGGGTCTGTCACATTCAGATCCGTAAGTATTTTGCAAATTTCTATGTCTACAATGCTCTGCACGGAGCTACTCTAGCTAATAGCTCCCACTTTCAATATGTATCCAGATTGAGATTTAGAGTCATCTGGATCAGTGTCAAAACTTGCATCGACGTAACCCTTTACGACGAACCTTTTGTCACTTCCATAATCGAGAAACATATCCTTATTCCACTAAGGATAATTTTGACCGCTGTCCAGTGATCTACTCCTAGATCACTATTGTACTCCCTTGCCAAACTTAGTGGTAGGGTATACAATATATCTGGTACACAACATGGCATACTTTATAGAACCTATGGCTGAGGCATAGGGAATGACTTTCATTCTCTTTCTATCTTCTGTCGTGGTCGGGCTTTGAGTCTTACTCAATTTGGCACCTTGTAACACAGGCAAGAACTCTTTCTTTGACTGTTCCATTTTGAACTATTTCAAAATCTTGTCAAGGTATGTACTCAATGAAAAAACTTATCAAGCGTCTTGATCTATCTCTATAGATCTTGATGCTCAATATGTAAGCAACTTCACCGAGGTCTTTCTTTGAAAAACTCCTTTCAAATACTCCTTTATGCTTTCCAGAAAATTCTACATTATTTCCGATCAACAATATGTCATTCACATATATTTATCAGAAATGATGTAGTGCTCCCACTCACTTTCTTGTAAATACAGGCTTCACCGCAAGTCTGTATAAAACTATATGCTTTGATCAACTCATCAAAGCGTATACTCCAACTCCGAGATGCTTGCACCAGTCCATAGATGGATCGCTAGAGCTTGCACATTTTGTTAGCACCTTTAGGATCGACAAAACCTTCTAGTTGCATCATATACAACTCTTCTTTAAGAAATCCATTAAGGAATGTAGTTTTGACATCCATTTGCCAGATTTCATAAAATGTGGCAATTTGCTAACATGATTCGGATAGATTTAAGCATCGCTACGAGTGAGAAAATCTCATCGTAGTCAACACCTTGAAAAAAAAACTTTTTCGACAAGTCTAGCTTTGTAGATAGTAACACTACTATCAGCGTCCGTCTTCCTCTTGAAGATCCATTTATTTTCTATGGCTTGCCGATCATCGGGCAAGTCAACCAAAGTCCACACTTTGTTCTCATACATGGATCCCATCTCAGATTTCATGGCCTCAAGCCATTTTTGCGGAATCTGGGCTCATCATCGCTTCCTCATAGTTCGTAGGTTCTTCATGGTCAAGCAACATGACCTCCAGAACAGGATTACCGTACCACTCTGGTGCAGATCTCACTCTGGTTTACCTACGAGGTTCTGTAGTAACTTGATCTGAAGTTACATGATCATCATCATTAGATTCCTCACTAGTTGGTGTAGTAGTCACAGGAACAGATTTATGTGATGAACTACTTTCCAACAAGGGAGCAGGTACAGTTACCTCATCAAGTTCTACTTTCCTCCCACTCACTTCTTTCGAGAGAAACTCCTTCTCTAGAAAGGATCCATTCTTAGCAACGAATATCTTGCCTTCGGATCTGTGATAGAAGGTGTACCCAACTGTCTCCTTTGGGTATCCTATGAAGACACATTTCTCCGATTGGGTTTGAGTTTATCAGGATGAAACTTTTTTTTATAAGCATCGCAACCCCAAACTTTAAGAAATGACAACTTTGGTTTCTTGCCAAACCACAGTTCATACGGTGTCGTCTCAACGGATTTAGATGGTGCCCTTTAACGTGAATGCAGATGTCTCTAATGCATAACCCCAAAACTATAGTGGTAAATCGGTAAGAAACATCATAGATTGCACTATATCCAATAAAGTAAGGTTATGATGTTCGGACACACCATTATGTTGTGGTGTTCCAGGTGGCACGAATTTGTGAAACTATTCCACATTGTTTTAATTGAAGACCAAACTTGTAACTCAAATATTTGTCTCCGCGATCAGATCGTAGAAACTTTATTTTCTTGTCACGATGATTTTCCACTTTACTCTGAAATTCTTTGAACTTTTCAAATGTTTCAGACTTATGTTTCATCAAGTAGATATACCCATATCTGCTCAAATCATCTGTGAAGGTTAGAAAATAACGATACCCGCCGCGAGCCTCAACACTCATCGGACCGCATACATCAATATGTATTATTTCCAATAAGTTAGTTGCTCGCTCCATTGTTCCGGAGAACGGAGTCTTAGTCATCTTGCCCATGAGGCATGGTTCGCAAGCATCAAGTGATTCATAATCAAGTGATTCCAAAAACCCATCAGCATGGAGTTTCTTCATGCGCTTTACACCAATATGACCTAAACGGCAGTGCCACAAATAAGTTGCACTATCATTATTAACTTTGCATCTTTTAGCTTCAATATTATGAATATGTGTATCACTACAGTTGAGATCCAACAAACCATTTTCATTGGGCGTATGACCATAGAAGGTTTTATTCATGTAAACAGAACAGCAATTATTCTCTAATTTAAATGAATAACCGTATTGCAATAAACATGATCAAATCATATTCATGCTCAATGTAAACACCAAATAACATTTATTTAGGTTCAACACTAATCCCGAAAGTATAGGTTCAACACTAACTGTATTGCGATGATGATCATATCGACCTTGGAACTGCTTCCAACACACATCGTCACTTCACTCTTAACTAGTTTCCGTTCATTCTGCAACTCCCGTTTCGAGTTACTACTCTTAGCAACTGAACTAGTATCAAATACCGCGGGGTTGCTATAAACACTAGTAAAATACACATCAATAACATGTATATCAAATATACCTTTGTTCATTTTTCCATCTTTCTTATCCGCCAAATACTTGGGGCAGTTCCGCTTCCAGTGACTAGTCCCTTTGCAGTAGAAGCACTTAGTCTCAGGCTTAGGTCCAGACTTGGGAGGTCCAGACTTGGGCTTCTTCACTTGAGCAGCAACTTGCTTGCCGTTCTTCTTGAAGTTCCCCTTCTTCCCTTTGCCCTTTTCTTGAAACTAGTGGTCTTGTTAACCATCAACACTTGATGTTTTTCTTGATTTCTACCTTCGTCGATTTCAGCATCACGAAGAGCTTGGGAATCGTTTCCGTTATCCCTTGCATATTATAGTTCGTCACAAAGTTCTAGCAACTTGGTGATAGTGACTAGAGAACTTTGTCAATCACTATCTTATCTCGAAGATTAACTCCCACTTGATTCAAGTGATTGTAGTACTCAGACAATCTGAGCACATGCTTACTGGTTGAGCTATTCTCCTCCATCTTGTAGGCAAAGTAATGTCAGAGGTCTCATACCTCTCGACACGGGCATGAGTATGAAATACCAATTTCAACACTTGGAATATCTTATATGCTCTGTGGCATTCAAAACATTTTTGAAGTCCCGGTTCTAAGCCGTAAAGCATGGTGCACTAAACTATCAAGTAGTTATCATACCGAGCTTTTGTCAAAACGTTCAAAACATCTGCATCTGCTCCTGCAATAGTTCTGTCACCTAGCGGTGCATCAAGGACATAATACTTCTGTGCAGCAATGAGGATAATCCTCAGATCACGGAGCTAGTCCGCATCTTTGCTACTAACATCTTTCAATTTATTTTTCTCTAGGAACATATCAAAAATAAAATAGGGGAGCTAAACGCGAGCTATTGATCTACAACATAGACATGCTAATACTACCAGGACTAAGTTCATGATAAATTAAAGTTCAATTAATCATATTACTTAAGAACTCCCACTTAGATAGACATCCCTCTAATCCTCTAAGTGATCACGTGATCCATATCAACTAAACCATGTCCGATCATCACGTGAGATGGAGTAGTTTCAATGGTGAACATCACTATGTTGATCATATCTACTATATGATTCACGCTCGACCTTTCGGTCTCAGTGTTCAGAGGCCATATCTGCATATGCTAGGCTCGTCAAGTTTAACCTGAGTATTCCGCGTGTGCAACTGTTTTGCACCCGTTGTATTTGAACGTAGAGCTTATCACACCCGATCATCACGTGGTGTCTCAGCACGAAGAACTTTCGCAATGGTGCATACTCAGGGAGAACACTTTTATCTTGAAATTAGTGAGAGATCATCTTATAATGCTACCGTCAAACAAAGCAAGATAAGATGCATAAAAGATAAACATCACATGCAATCAATACAAGTGATATGATATGGCCATCATCATCTTGTGCTTGTGATCTCCATCTCCGAAGCACCGCCATGATCACCATCGTCACCGGCGCGACACCTTGATCTCCATCGTAGCATCGTTGTTGTCTCGCCAACTTATGCTTCTACGACTATCACTACCGCTTAGTGATAAGTAAAGTATTACAGGGCGATTGCATTTCATACAATAAAGTGACAACCATATGACTCCTGCCAGTTGCCGATAACTCGGTTACAAAACATGATCATCTCATATAATAAAATATAGCATCATGTCTTGACCATATCACATCACAACATGCCCTGCAAAAACAAGTTAGACGTCCTCTACTTTGTTGTTGCAAGTTTTACGTGGCTGCTACGGGCTGAGCAAGAACCGTTCTTACCTACACATCAAAACCACAACGATAGTTCGTCAAGTTAGTGTTGTTTTAACCTTCTCAAGGACCGGACGTAGCCACACTCGATTCAACTAAAGTTGGAGAAACTGACACCCGCCAGCCAACTGTGTGCAAAGCATGTCGGTAGAACCAGTCTCGCGTAAGCGTACGCGTAATGTCGGTCCGGGACGCTTCATCCAACAATACCGCCGAACCAAAGTATGACATGCTGGTAAGTAGTATGACTTGTATTGCCCACAACTCACTTGTGTTCTACTCGTGCATATAACATCTACGCATAAAACCAGGCTCGGATGCCACTGTTGGGGAACGTAGTAATTTCAAAAAAAAATTGTATGCACATGCAAGATCATGGTGATGCATAGCAACGAGAGGGGAGAGTGTTGTCCATGTACTCTCGTAGACCGAAAACTGAAGCGTTAGCACAACGCGGTTGATGTAGTCGTACGTCTTCACGATCCGATCGATCCAAGTACCGAACGCACGGCACCTCCGAGTTCAGCACACGTTCAGCTCGATGACGTCCCGCGAGCTTCGATCCAGCGAAGCTTCGCCGGAGAGTTTCGTCAGCACGACGGCGTGATGACGGTGATGATGATGCTACCGACGCAGGGCTTCGCCTAAGCACCGCTACGATATGATCGAGGTGGATTATGGTGGAGGGGGGCACCGCACACTGCTGGGAGAGATCAACAGATCAACTTGTGTCTATGGGGTGCCCCCTGGCCACGTATATAAAGGAGTGGAGGAGGGGGAGAGGGCCGGCCCCTATGGCGCGCCCTGGAGGAGTCCTACTCCCACCGGGAGTAGGATTCCTCCCCTTCCAAGTAGTAGGAGTAGGAGACAAGGAAGGGGAAGAGGGAAGAGAAGGAAGGAGGGGGCGCCGCCCCTCCCCCTAGTCCAATTCGGACTAGTCATTGGGGGGCGCGCGGCCTGCCTCTCTCTCTCTCTCCCCTAAAGCCCAATAAGGCCCATATACTTCTTCCCCCGTATTCCCGTAACTCCCCGGTACTCCGAAAAATACCCGAACCACTTGGAACCTTTCCGATGTCTGAATATAGTCGTCCAATATATCGATCTTTACGTCTCGACCATTTCGAGACTCCTCGTCATGTCCCGATCTCATCCGGGACTCCGAACTACCTTCGGTACATAAAATCACATAAACTCATAATACAAATCGTCACCGAACGTTAAGCGTGCGGACCCTACGGGTTCGAGAACTATGTAGACATGACCGAGACACATCTCCGGTCAATAACCAATAGCGGAACCTGGATGCTCATATTGGCTCCCACATATTCTACGAAGATCTTTATCGATCAAACCGCATAACAACATACGTTGTTCCCTTTGTCATCGGTATGTTACTTGCCCGAGATTCGATCGTCGGTATCTCAATACCTAGTTCAATCTCGTTACCGGGAAGTCTCTTTACTCGTTCCGTAATGCATCATCCCGCAACTAACTCATTAGTCACATTGCTTGCAAGGCTTATAGTGATGTGCATTACCGAGAGGGCCCAGAGATACCTCTCTGACAATCAGAGTGACAAATCCTAATCTCGAAGTACGCCAACTCAACAAGTACCTTCAGAGACACCTGTAGAGCACATTTATAATCACCCAATTACGTTGTGACGTTTGGTAGCACACAAAGTGTTCCTCCGGTAAACGGGAGTTGCATAATCTCATAGTCATAGGAACATGTATAAGTCATGAAGAAAGCAATAGCAACATACTAAACGATCAAGTGCTAAGCTAACGGAATGGGTCAAGTCAATCACATCATTCTCCTAATGATGTGATCCCGTTAATCAAATGACAACTCATATCTATGGTTAGGAAACTTAACCATTTTTGATTAACGAGCTAGTCAAGTAGAGGCATACTAGTGACACTATGTTTGTCTATGTATTCACACATGTATTATGTTTCCGGTTAATACATTTCTAGCATGAATAATAAACATTTATCATGAAATAAGGAAATAAATAATAACTTTATTATTGCCTCTAGGGCATATTTCCTTCAATTGCATAGGGTAGGATGTTGAGGAAATTTGAGGTGACAGTAAAACCTCAATACCTAGTCTTTGCAAAGTTGACAGGGGAGTTCAGGTAAACCCATATCTGGTCATGTCCACTGTGTGGCCCTTAATTATCATGTGATTGTAACCCTATGGGGAGACCATGATGGTGGCGTGCGTGGGCCATGGGTTTAAGAGTCTGACGTGTCTCATGTCCAAACTCCCGCAAAACCCCCACGTTTGGTTCCAGTTTGCCCAAAAACATGGTCTGGACTGCTCCATGGACGGATGAGTTCAGCGTTGGATGGCTTCTAGGGTCTGGACGGCATGGTCCGGACGTATGCGGGCGCTTTAAGAGTCAATGTTGGTGATACCCTTATACCAGTCTAAACTAAGAGCATCTACAGCCAGACCAGGCAAATCTGGGCCCTCAAACGCCCGCGGACGCGCCCGGGCGCGTCCCTAGGCGGTGACCGGACAGTCCTAAAATTTGCTCATCCACATCCGGATATCTTATACTAGAAATCTTAAATCCACACAAAAGCATGCAAAGGATAAAATCCACGTACCACGTAGATCAACTACCCTAATCCTCGTCGGAGATGTCCACTATCTCCATGCCTGGCTCTGGGTACATGGGTGACAGCCGTGGATCTAGCTCCTCCGCGTCAGCCTCTGCATCCATCTCGGCTTTGACCTCGTCGAAGAGCGTGTTGGTCGCCGCCTGTTCCTACCGGATGAACTGTCGGTTGGCCTCCATACAGGCTCATCCTGGATGGACTCCAGGATGGCCTGCTGCTTCGCCGTCTCGGCCGCTTGGGCGACGATGAACTCCGCCTCCATGTCCTCTATGTTGAACCCCGGAGCCGGCGCCAGCTCCTACTCCGGCTGCTCCTCGTCCTCCTCCGGATCCGCCACCTCCATCAGAGCCGGCTGCTGCTCCTCTCCTTCCTCCTCCTCCGCCTTCTCATCCTCCTCCTCCGGCTCCAGCAAGTCCAGAGGCAGCCCGGCAGCGATGCCGGCAGCGCGCGGCGTGCCTCGCCCGGATCTCCTGCTTGATCTGGTACCGGCACTCCGGTGTGAGCATAGCGTACGTGGTTATCTGCTACCGGACCAGCGAAACTGGAGAGCGTGGGAAGAGCGGCGGAGCGAGAGAGATGAGGTGGATGGGCTCGGGCTGGCGGCGCGGAGAGGAGGGAAGGTGGATGGGCTAGGGTTGGGGGACGCCGACTGGCTTAAATAGCCGGATTTGGCCTCGGGCGGCGAGCCAAAGCGGCGTCATGCGGCATTCACACCCCTACATGAGGAGATGTCCGTCGGACCTCCGGGTTTTCGGGCGATTCCATGTGAAACCCCCATCATTAGTCCAACATGATGGACGTGTAAGGGCGTGCCCGACGTCCCATATTCGCACCATATTTGGGCTGGATATGCGGATCAGCCCGACCATTTGAGCACCGTTGAAGGCGTCCATCTTTGATCGAATTTTCATGACTGGGCCGTCCGTCCGGGGTTTGAGGCCCGGCTGTAGATGCTTAAAAGGCAGGTGTCGGCCTTGCACGGTGTAATTTCCACGTGCGCGCGTACAACGCAGCACCACTTTATTCGGTACCAGTATACTTTGGGGTGGACAACACAAGGGGACAAAACAGCGGGTCTCCTTCTCCGCGTTGATTCTTGAATGACGGAACGGAAGGAAGGAGCCGAGCCGATCCCCCCCTCCATCTCGGGTCAGAGCAACTTCTCTTCCCCTCCTGCGTCCCAGCTGTTGCACTTTTCTGGGAAAGAACCCTTGGTGCTATCCTACCTCCCCATCCAAGTCCAAGCACAAGCAGCATCAGCGCCTTCACCCACTTGCCTGCTTACTGTTTCAGTTCTTGTTTGTTTGGAGTCGGGGCTTCCATTTCGTGGAGTTCTCGTCCAACCCCCTCCTTCCATGAGAGCTTCGAGGCGGCCGGATCTCCGCAAGTGACCATGAGCCAGAGTGAGTGGAGCTCTCTCATCCTTTGTTCCGTTTGATTCTTTGGTAGGGCTTGTGAGTTGACCTGGGCGGGACTCGACTTCTTGACCCGGGGGTCGAGTGCTTGTTAAGGTTGATGCAGTAGCAAGGGGGCCTTCTTGGTCTTGTGTAAGGCATTTAACGCTAGATTGTGTATTTCATCTTGGAATTGCTCTTTCTTGGGCCCTTCTAATATTGTTGCGGCGATGATCAAATTTGGTCTGCAGCCGATCCTTTTCAGTAGCCGGGGCCATTTTTTATTTTATACTCTATTTTTTAATCTTATCACAAGATCAATGGTCGTAGCTGCTACAGCACTGTCTAATCAAACAAGAGTTCAACTGTTGCTCAAGATTGTTTAATCAGCTTGTTTTCCATGACCTAGGGTTCCAAGTCTTAAATATTTTCGCTTTAATTCTGATCGAATGTAGAATATAAACTTCTGGAAGCAGATTTATTATTTCCATTAAGATTTGTTGGGTGGCACTAGGCTTGTCTTAGGATTTCAAGTAATCCTGGTCTTCACCATACTGTTGTGCTTGTGCAAACATTGGATCATGTTTGACTTCCCAGCTTTATGTAGCATCATTGTTTCGAGGAGAGAATGATTGATTGCTTCAACTCATGCATAACTAAAGGTTACCTTCATTTTGGACCTGGTACAAAACCGACTACTACTTTGTCTTATCTTCTAGTTCTTCCTCTCGTAGGTTTCGACATCAACGTGCTTCTCAGAGAAGCAAAGAGCAGGTGGTTAAAGCCTTCTGAAGTCTACTATATCTTGTTGAATCATGAGCAGCTCCAGATCACCCACGAGCCACCAAATAAGCCACCCAGTAAGCACATCTCCTTAATTTTGAGAAATTTGCTTTTACTTCTGTTTTACAATAACAGCGTCATTTGTTCTCTAGGTGGTGCACTATTCCTTTACAATCGCCGTGTGAATCGGTTTTTCCGGAAAGATGGTTATGCATGGCGAAGGAAGAAAGACGGAAGAACTGTCGGGGAGGCTCACGAGCGATTGAAGGTTTGCTTCAGAAAGCTCAGTATAGTGTCATAGTATTCCAGTTATTTTTGTCTTGTCAACACTCTTGCCAACAAGAGAGGTTGCCGTCTGTCAGGACTTGTCGGGTCACTAGGTGTGCAAGTTCCTTCTAATAATGCATCATCCTTCCAAGTAGCAACACAATTGTACAGTCTGTGTGATGTTGTATGGCAAATCAAATATCACAAATTAATCAGATCATTCACATCCATTTAGCTGAATTGCGTTGAACATTTGTACATATTCATTTATAGTTCTTAAATGGATATCTTTGCCCAGTTTGCTTTACCATATAGTTTTTACTGCTTTGTCAAGCAATACATCGGAATTGGGGCAAGGCAACAAGAAACAACTATGTCATTTTTTAGTCATTCTTTTACTTGATTTTTTTTGCAATCATTCTTTTACCTGAATATTGTATAGCTGAAATATCTTTATTTGGTGTTCTCTGCAGATAACTTACTTATGGTTTGGAATTTGAATATTTAATTCTAGAGATAACTTTAATTTATGAGAGACAATGCAAGTGACACGAGTCTTACATCTACTGTTCTTGCAAACAGTGTATTGGGCTTGTTCCTTTTTTTATCAATACATGTGTCTATGTCTATATATGTTGTGATATCTTAGCAATCACAGCAATGCTAACACACATGCCTAGAAATGAGAAGGTGTTGTATGGTTAGCCTGATCATTTTGTATTGTAATGGATTTTAACGAAAAGTTTATAAGTAGAACTTCAGAATTAGTTGTTAATCAACACACTTAGCACTTAATCTTATATATGACATTTTCATATCAATACAGGTTGGAAATATCGATGCTCTGAGTTGCTACTATGCTCACGGAGAGCAAAATCCATATTTTCAGAGACGATGTTTCTGGATGCTGGAACCGTAAGATCAGCTTCGCCATTAAGCTATCTCAGTATCTTAAGACTTCTTTGAGATTGTGAACTATGCCATTTATAATTTTATGTTACCGTCAGGTTGCAATTGTGCTAAGATGCCTGAGTGCTACTCGATCCCCTCACAAATATAAGATGTTTTGGATATTTCAATATGGACTACATACGGACTGAAATGAGTGAAGAAACACACTAAAATAGTGAACGTCTTATAATAGTGAACGGAGGAAGTACTTGCTATTCATTTGCTATCTAGGAAACAATGCAAACATTTTTCTATGCAAAGAAGAGTGATTGGTACTAATTATTATAATACATGTTCTCCTTTTCTGCAGTGCATACGACCACATTGTGCTGGTACAATATAGAGAAGTAGCCGAGGTATGTGAGTATTATCTTTGGGAGCAAGTATAGATTGTCATGATATCCTTTCCTGTGAATATTTTTCTGGTATTATCTGGTCAAATCATCTGTCTGGGAAGTGGGAAATAAATAGTGAGAGAACTTGACTGAGTGAGCTAACATATCCTCATGTAAAAGGCTAATCAACAGTATCAGCTCATGCTGAAATTGAACTGGTCATCATGTGCTAAAATGTTAACCAGCGCAGCATTTCAGTCATCTCACTAAAATGAATATTCAATAATACTTATCAGCATGAGTCCATATCAGGATTCAGTTATACAATCTATCATTAGGAAGTGTCAAACCTGACCGTGGTTCTCTTCCACAGAGCAATCACTTGTTGCAGAGTGCTCTTGTAATATTGCACGTAAAACACCGAATAAATAAAAGTGGAAACTTACAGTTATGGTTGTACACGTATAATATAAGTGATAACTGCTGCCCTGCGCCTTAAATATTTTCATAATGGATTAGCTAAGGTCGTTGCACTATTCCAGAAAAATTTCTTACAACCATTTGCGTAATTGGGTCTTTTAAGAGGATTCTTACGACATTTCCAATCTACACAGTTATAATCTGTTCCCACCAAATAACTGAAGTGGATTTTTTTCTTTGTAACTAATCCACACCGTTATAATCTGGTTTCACAAAATAGTGGTGCAGGTCTTCTCTTAAACTAATCTACAACGTCCAAATGTGACCCTAGCAAAAATAAGCAGTGATCTTTTCTCTTTATCTCAGTTGACGTGAGAATTTTGATCCCTCCAAACGAATGCGGCACCTTGATCTCACCTATTGATTATGAGCAATTTAATATGAACTTGAAAGTAGTATTCAAATCTATTTGATTTGATCTCACTCACTTGTTTAGTGATAAATTATTTCCATCCAATCTTTTTAATTTGAATACAATGGGAGCACATCCAATGAGTAATTTTTTTGCATGCAACTTTCTTACAGGGACGATATTATTCAACATTGTCAAATGGATCAGCGGGATCTCTTTCAACCTTGAGTTATCCAAATGACATACATGGAAAGCACGGCTCCACATCAGACTTTAGCGAGGGCAATGAATCCCACCAGAGTTCTGTAACTGAAGTAAGTTCTTATTCTGCAAACAAAGAGTACAACCATGACAGTGGCGTTCTACTAAGCATACCGGAGCTTCAGCAATCAACTGTAATGGGGATACCAGAGCTTGACCAGAGTAGTCTGGAACGAAGTTCCGAATTTTGCATGGTAAATAATAATGACTCTACAAATACATCTGGGCTCAACCAAGCTTTGAAGAGCATTGCTGAGCAGTTAAGTTTGGGTGATGATGACTACATTTACATAAATCAAGCGCGTTCTTTGGACTTCACTACAAATACTGAGGCTGCAGATGTACAGGGAAATCAGACAAACAACAGTCTAGGTAAAGTTTCTGGTAACCCTGCATATCTTCCAAGCTAGATCCATGGAAAAACTAAACTAGAATATCGAAATTGATAAATAAAAATGGCACACTGACAAGCATGCTTTGTGCTTGATTTGCCAAAAGTTTCTCTCCTCACAGTACACCTTTGTGATTCAACCTTTTTTTGCCGGCGTCTTGATACCACTTAATTTTGTGCCAAAAGTTTCGTCTAGAGACGTCAATACACACTATAAGGCGTCATACTCTGGACTAACTTATTGATTGTCTGATATTGTAAATTAAATCATATTATGTCGCATCCTTATTCAGCTGACGATGAAGCAAATCAAATTCGACCAGAAGGAGCTCATGGTGTTGGCAGGGGGATATCATCATCATGGGAAAATGTTCTGCAGTCCGATTTAGGTTTGCCAGCTTCATCTACATACCAGGTAAGGAAATGGTGACTGATTTTTACTATCCTCGTGTGATTTTTTCAACGTAAAGAATGAGTTGTGAAGAATCTACTGTGTTATTCTGATTGCTTTTGTAAGAGGGATACCTGCAAAGTCTTCCTGGTTGAATACCTTGGAAGATACCTTCTTTAACTAATTCATCGAGGGCATTTAAGTTGCTGTGCATTTAAGGTCTGGGCCATGATAGTACTACTTTAGTAACAGAATGCATAAAATGAAATGTCCTAACCATCTTGTTGGCTCCATGTCAAAATTGTGGTCAGAACGTACTTTACCATGCCCAGAACTATAACAGTTGTTTTACTATGTAAAGAGTGGTGATTCTTTCTTTGTTATCACCCTCAATGAACTGTGTTGACACCTTACATTTTACCATGAACAGTTTGGTGCCCACTATCAGCAAAGTTCGGAATATCAACCACCAGGAGGCCTAGACAGCAGTAATTTGCAGCTGCAAATTTCTGCCGCTAAAAGATTTCTTTTGGGATCAGAAGACACTATCGACTCACCATCTTATAACTTCATACCAAGAGATGAAGGAATCAATGGCATTAATACTCTTTCAGCTCATGACAGTAGTCTTGAAAGCTGTCTGAACCCGGATTGGCAAAGAACAACACCTGTAACACTTCAAAGCAGTTCGTACCAAAGCAATTCATGTGGCTATGAAATATCAGAGTTCTTCGACAATGGTCAGTTTGAACCGTCCTCCGAAGAAGATACAAGATTAGCCTTGAAACAGAAGCAACAGTTTAGCATTCGTGAGATCTCTCCAGAATGGGCATTCTGCTATGAGATCACCAAGGTACACCATGAACATTTTAGCTTTCTACGTCTTAACACCAACTAATCTTACGTCTTGTTGTTCCTCTCTCAATGCAGGTCATCATTACTGGAGATTTCTTGTGTGACCCGTCGAATATATGCTGGGCAGTAATGTTCGGTGACACTGAGGTGCCTGTTGAAATTGTTCAGCCAGGTGTTCTCCGCTGCCACACGCCACTACACAGTGCCGGAAAGCTCACACTCTGTATTACCACTGGAAATAGAAAAGTTTGCAGTGAAATCAAGGACTTTGAGTTCCGTGCAAAGTCAACGGCTTCTAGTTTCACAGATTTCGCACCATCATCTATGAAGTCTACTGAAGAGTTGTCACTTATTGCCAAGTTTGCAAGAATACTTTTGTGTGACAACAGATCCTCTGCAGCTTCGGGTGATGATCCTCAGCCTGGACAGAGTCCAAAACTTAAAATGAATGAGGATAACTGGCAGCGGTTGATTAACGAACTTGATGTAGGATGTGAAAATCCACTAAGCAGGGTTGATTGGATCATGGAGGAATTGCTGAAAAGTAAATTACAACAGTGGTTATCATTGAGGCTCCAAGGAGATGATGGAACATGTTCTCTGTCCAAAAATGAGCAAGGTATCATACACTTAATCTCTGCGCTGGGCTATGACTGGGCACTGTATTCAGTTCTCGGTGCTGGCGTTGGCATAAATTTACGTGATTCGAATGGATGGACTGCACTTCATTGGGCTGCTTATTATGGAAGGTAATCAGAAAAATATATTCTACCGCTGGTTATTTAGATTCCGTTTTGACTAACCAGGACGAATCTTAACGTAAAATCAATGGTATAGGACTTGGATGTGCAATACTTAAGGCACATCTAGATGTGCCTTGGCAAACCCGTTTATTATAACTCTTAACTTCCTAAAAAGTTATTTACAGTTCTTACAAACAAATAATATATTCTTTCATTGGCTGAAGAAAACATTGTTTTTCCAAAATTTCAAATGTGGTTGTACTTGGGTACTCTCGGCCCCCATGCCACTGACTTTGTAACAAGTAATGCCCAACTGCTGAACGTAGGTCACAAATGAAGTAGAAATGGACACTGTATGTTGAATAGAAAAGATAACCTTTTAGCATCCAAGATGTCTTGACTAATGGATTTTGTGCACACAAAATGCAATACGTCAGCATATCTTGAAATGACTTGTATTTTTTTTTTTGACATCTCTCTCCATATGTTAGCGTGTATTGCAATTTATTGGCATGGAACTAGCAAGCAACCTTGTTAAGTAAGTCCGTTTTTGTTGCAGGGAAAAGATGGTTGCTGCACTTCTTGCTGCTGGTGCTTCAGCTCCAGCAGTCACCGATCCCACTGCACAAGATCCAGTGGGCAAATCAGCAGCTTTCCTGGCTTCTGAGCGAGGACATGTGGGCCTTGCCGGCTATCTTTCAGAAGTGGCGTTAACTAGCTATCTTGCATCGCTGACTATAGAAGAGAGTGGTATTTCAGAAGGATTAGCTGCAATTGAAGCAGAGCGAGCAGTAGAGAGCATATCTCAGAGGAGTGCCCAACTTCATGGGGGCACAGAAGATGAACTCTCACTGAAAGACTCTTTGGCGGCCGTGAGAAATGCAGCTCAAGCAGCGGCTCGAATTCAGAATGCCTTCCGTGCCTTTTCTTTCAGGAGGAGACAACACAAGGACGCTCGACTTAAGGATGAATATGGGATGACACAAGAAGATATAGATGAACTTGCAGCTGCATCAAGGTTATACTACCAACATCATGTTTCGAACGGTCAGTTTTGTGATAAAGCAGCTGTTTCAATTCAGAAGAAATACAGAGGTTGGAAAGGGCGCAAGAATTTTCTCCAGATGCGCAGAAATGTAGTTAAAATACAGGTAACAGAGTTATAAATATTTGGTTTAAAAACTGCATTCAAGTTGAACTCGCTGGTATATGATTGGGCTTTGAACTCGCTGGTACATGATATCAGGTAAGTTGTGTTTTACTTTGCTAACATTAAAGACCTTACTTTGTATAGGCTCATGTAAGAGGTCACCAAGTGAGAAAGAAGTACAAGACATTTGTAAGCACTGTTAGTGTGCTAGAGAAAGTAATACTAAGGTGGCGCCGGAAAGGACATGGCCTACGTGGCTTCCGAGCCGAACAATCAGTGATGATTGAAGCAGAAGAGGGAGAGGAGGAAGACGATGATGAGTTCGATGATGATGAAGCAGTCAAGATCTTCCGTCGGCAGAAGGTTGATGAATCTGTGAAGGAGTCTGTGTCAAGAGTGTTGTCCATGGTGGACTCTCCTGAAGCAAGGATGCAGTATCGTCGAATGCTCGAGGAATTTCGCCAGGCGACTGTAAGTAGTTCATGGATTTGACATTTAAGCAATGTTGTGATCATAAGCCAAGTTGCCCAATGAAACTATAGTTCATACCACGATCTAGAAATATTAGAAAAATAAAGAGCAACTTTCTCAAAAGAACAAAAGGACTGAGGTGCTAACCTCTTTCAAGGGAACGAAACCATATGTAGTGAAATCTTACTCTTTGATGTGTAAAGCATAAAGTAGTGATATGCACAGTGTCAATTTGAAACAAAATACTTCTGAAGAGAAAATACCATTTATTTTTCATAGATGAACTGCAAATGTTGACAGCTATGTAGAACTCATTAGAGTGCATTTGGTTTTGTTCTTTCTATCCAAAATCAAATCTCAGCAGTGCACTTACGATGCTGGTCTAAATGCAGGCTGAATTGGGTGCATCTGATAAGGCAACATCATCGATACTTGACAACGACTTACTGGTAGAAATCGACAAGTTCACATGCTGAAAGAAGCGCGCGGCACAAGGAGCGTTTGCAGAGCTTCCTAGAATGATGTGAAGAGGTCTTTGGTACAGTAATATGCAGCCCACTGTGACCTGATAGTGTGTGTCCAGTTTGTACAGTGTTTGACTGATTGTTGTAGAGTGATGGTCGTATCCGACGATGTGGTTGCCGGGAGTAACACCCTTCTGTTATCTAAAAAGAGGATGATGGTTCTATGCAGTGTTGTCTGTAAGTTATGTATTACTCCCTCCGTCCCATAATATAAGAATGCTTTTGATACTAGTATAGTGTTAAAAACGTTCTTATATTTTGGGACAGAGGGAGTAATTGGGAATGGCGGGTTATGAACACCATATCAGGTATCTTTAACTTAAAGGTTGCTTGGTAGAATTTGGTCAGCATATTCTTTCATTTCCACTGAATGATGCATGGCCTGCGCAATTTCGAGCAGCAGATTGTTCACATGAGCTACTAGTAACCAAATTGGTTGTTCGATGATCCGTCTGATCTTTGGACGTAAATGCATATTTTTATGAAACAAGGAAAACTAAACAATGCAGAAATTGTATGGCATATCTACTGGGTCCCTAATGTGCAAGAAGTAAATATGTAGGTGTTTCACTACAGTATTGCATGAAGATGTTTCTTGGTTAAGAGAATGGCACTACAGTATTGCATGAAGATGTTTCTTGGTTAAGAGTGAATGGCAGGAATCCTTTATCATGTGAATGTGAACAGAAGTAACATATTCTTTGGGCCATTCTTTCAAAGGCTCTGAAACTCTCATGCGAAAAACTTAGAAGGATATCAGTCCTACAGAACTCCCTGAATAAATACGATCGAATGGGAGACCAAATTGCACAGCTAATGGGACTAAAATATTTTACAGGCATATCACGATCTTTCAGCATTCACTTAAAAGAAAAGAATATGCTCCACACAGAACACAAGTCCACATAAACAGTGATCACAAAAGAAAAGAAAGGGAGCATTACACAAGCATTGGAGCCAGGGTCGAATCCTCAGAGAAAATAGAAGAATATTCCCTGTTATGACCATAGCCATGTTGGGTCCAATATGCACCTTACACGTGTTTCGGTTACTAGCAAATCTGCATTTAACGCCACTCGTTACATTTCTCAAATCCTTAAGGGCAATACAGCACGAATCACAATTTTGTAACAGTGATCTGGTCATATCCCATTCACTTTCCAATTAAAGAGAGCACCGTATGCAGTTTGGCCTTGGCACCCATCTAACTGTCAGATCCCTTGGGACTTGTAAGAATTGATTAGCAGCAACAACTCACACTGAGCAAGGGCTTTGCCACATTGATATATCTGATATTAGATCACGGAGTTGATCGATGAGGAGTTTCAGCTGTTTGTTTCTGCTTTCAATTTCCTGCAGCAGAATCCCAATGTTAGACTTCCTTACCAGAAAAATGTACGTTATGTCACATGTTACTGGATTAAAAGAACGGATATTGTAAGTTGCCATACAGCCGATTTGAACTTCCAGACAGCATGGATGCTACTACCTCCGTCCCAAATTATAAGACTTTAGCCTACCAAAAACGTCTTATAATTTGGGACAGAGGAAGTACTATATAGAGAAGCTTCCACTAGGGACACACTGGAATAGCTTCTAGTGATTGCTAGGGGTACTTAAAATGATCCATTTTTAATTCTATATAGAAAGGATGGTGCGCTCCAACCTCTGGAAAACCTTGTTGCATTGCTCTAAAGACGTACATCAACCTTGGTAAATTCAAAAGGCATGCAGATGATGGCAAATAAACAACAGATGCACTTCTGCGCCTTTACCAGAATAATTCCAGAAACATGTAGAATGAACATACTCTTCATGTATACAACAGAATGAACAAGACAATCCAAGCACTGGGAAACCAGAACCAAGACAAAGAAATGAAAGAAGGGCTCTGTCTGGGAAACTTCAGGTTTGCAGCGAAAAAACGGCCTGTTCTTTTAGGCATATTTGTCATGGGATTTTAAAAAAAATCAAGCCATATATCAATATGTCATAGGCACCAATATGGACATCTCATTCAAAATAGGTTACTTGGGAGTGCATCTGACATTCAACGACTGACCTGGTACCAAGTACCGACTGGTTCCTGATAATATCCTGAGTCATGCATAATGGTATCAATCATAATGATTAGACCTTCTCAAGGGAGTACCTTTCTCAAAGAAGATGCATGCTCTTCCAATCTCTCAATCTCGGCTTGATCACCTTTGGATTCTGTTGGCCCCATCTCCTGAAAATATCCCGACATAATTATAGGCACGTAACAAAATGTGAACCTAGTAATCACGGGCACTGATTTTAATATAAGTGGAAACAGAGGGAATTAGATCGACACTGGATGTTGGTTCTGTTGATTCAATCATAGCTACAGCAAGCAAATTTTATCCAGAATGGCATAAGCATAACTAGTAATAAATCTGTTCACGGAGCAGGATGATAATCAACCCCCTTCTCGGAACCAAAATCTCGGTTCATATAGATATATAGTAGGATAAACAAGTCGTAGCTACCCAAAGTTCTTGTTCGCCCCCATTTAATGACCAAAAACTCAATATCTCTTCTGTTCTAGGGAAATAATGGTTAGCATCTTCAACTGCTCAAATGTGGCAAAACTCGATTGCTAAAAATGTTATGCATTTATTTCTTGAGTCAGACAAGAAAAGGCACTTCACTCACTAGTTTCAAATAGGCCCATATCTCCAAAATCGAAATGTCATTTTTCATTCAAAGCTGTACCATTGAAATGTCCCTAATTTTTCCTCAGGTTCACACACGGTATGATATATGTTAGGATCGCATGGCCCAGTCCATCAAGTTCTCACCTGAGTAGAGGGCGACACCGCGGCAATGGACGCGCGCAAAGCCGCCACGGCGATCTTGTACCGGTGCCTCGCCTCGTCGAGCGAACCGCCAGAGCCCCCCGCGGCTCCCCCCATGGCATCAGCGTCGGAGTCGGCGGAGTGAGGTGGCGGGGGAGCTGCGTTTTGGTGGTGGGGATGCTGGGAGGCGGCGGAAGCGGCGGTGGCTGCGGCGGAGGAGGACCAGAGCGCGGGGTTGCAGAGCTCGTCGTTCATGGAGGAAAGGATCTGGAAAGCGGAGGCGATCGTCTCCTCGAGGTGCCGCTGGCCCTCCGCCGCCAGCTCCTGCCTCCGCCGAGCTGCGACTGAGGCCATTAGTTAATCTCGCCTGAACCCTAGCTCTCCGCCGCCGATCTGAGCTTAGCTCAGTCCTCGCAGCTAGCTTGCTAAGCACTTTCCGGGCCGACCTAGTTAAGAGCCGAATGGGCTTAAAGGGCGAAACTGGGCTCGTGTCTGGCCTCGCTCGTCCAGCACCATTTATATGTCTCAAAAAAAAAATATGTCTCCAAAGTTGCTCAAAAAAATATGGAAAACACTTGTAGACGGCGCGCCGGCCGAAACTTTGGCCGGTCGCACGCGCACGCTCGATCCCACCACGTATGCGCCACGAGCCCACGACTCGATGCTTCCACCGCACATGCACTTTTTCTTTTTTTTCCTCTCTGTCTTATCTTCTTCTCCACCTCCCTCCCTTATCCTCTTCCTCCGCCACTCCCATCCCCTCCATCTCTGTCTCTTTTTCTCCAGCGAGAGAATCCCTCTCCATGAGATTCGGCACCGGCCGCTGCTGGGAGCCAGCCATGGCCGCTCAACCAACACCCTTGCCCCTCCCATCCTTGATGTTTATGCTGCAGAAGAGAGCGAGAGGAGTCCCCATGGTGGATGCGCCGCATCGACGGTGGGCTGCATCGACGGTGAATCGACGGCGACTGCGCCGCGCAGTTCCGCGGTGCTACAACCCGCGGTTACAAATGTTGGAACCGTGGCTTCCAGATGCTGGAATCACGGCGGCAAGTGCCAGAAGCCAGCAGCTGCTCGTAGTGACCACGCGGGACACGGGGTGGTGCGACCGGTTTGCGAGATGCTGGAACCACGAAGCCCTTTTGCTGCAACCGGGGCATCCCAGAGCTGGAACCGGCATCGGTAATTGCTGCCTGCCATGCATTGTGCTGGAACCTGACGCGCCTTCGCCGCCGACGGCAACCTTTTTTGTTGGAACCAGTGTGTGTTTTTGCTGGAACTAGCTATTTTTTTGCTACAATCACCCACTGGGAGTTTTTCCAGCCGACTATGTTTTGCTGGAACCAGCTTTAGTTTTTGCTGGAACCTAGTGATTTGTTTGCTTCAACCAACAAATGAAAGATTTTTGTTTCTTTTAGTTTTTTGTTGCTTGGCACTCCAACCCGCGGCGAGCCGGAGGCGACAATGCTACTGATGTTGAAACCGTGGTCACCGCGGGCTGGAACCGGCCGGTGTCAGAGTTGCAACCAGTACCATGACGAGCGCTACTCTGTTTTCCACTACAATTGGCGATGATGATTTTGCTACAACCGCAACCTCTTTTTGTTACGACCGGCTGGATGATTTGCTACATCCATTCACGGCAGAGCTGTGGACGACGGCGACGACGATGATTTTTGCTGCAACCGCCTTCTCTTTTTGCTACTACCGATGTTTTTTTTGCTACATCCCATTCATCGTTGTGACTGGTGGTCGACTCGCCGCCGTTGGCTGAAACTCACGCGTCAACGGCGAGGGCTAGCAGGCAGCGCGCCGTAGCACTGCACCATGGGGCATCAATGGCCGGAGTTGCAACCGGTCAAGGGGGAAGTTTCGACCAGGGGGCCGTCGACAAGATCTCCAACTGAAATCGACGACGAGGGGAGGTTCTTCAGTGAGCACCGTCGCCGGAGACGACAGGGTAGGCCTGCCGTCGTGAGCGGGGCCACCATGAACGATGCCCTCTTTTGGCTCTGCGACGAGCTGCGGCGGGGGATGACGCCTGTGCAGGCACCGCGTTCTTTTTTTGTATGCAGAGACAGGGAAGAAGATGCTGGCGTTGGGCCGGCGCACCGGCGCGTAGTGCTGCCCAAAAAATATGTCTACAGTTTTTTCTGGATAAATTTATGTCTACTATTTGAATGCCAGTGCGTTGTCACGAAATACAAAACTGTGAAAGATAAATAACATAATTTACTACATTTTTTAAGATTATATTTAAGTCCTAATAATATTTTATTAACAACATCAGCTGAATAGAGAAAATACTAAAGCTAAGCATATATTTTTATCATGAGAAAAAAAAGCTGGAAAAGTAGTAAGCACGAGTTATTTCAGGTACATAGTCTCACCACTCACAACATAAAATGGTACATAGTCTCATCACTAGAGCCATCTCTCCAAGCAAAATAGTGTTGGAAATATGCCCTAGAGGCAATAATAAATGGTTATTATTATATTTCTTTGTTCATGGTAATTGTCCATTATTCATGCTATAATTGTATTGTCCGGAAATCGTAATACATGTGTGAATACATAGACAACACCATGTCCCTAGTGAGCCTCTAGTTGACTAGCTCGTTGATCAATAGATGGTTACGGTTTCCTGACCATGGACATTGGATGTCGTTGATAACGGGATCACATCATTAGGAGAATGATGTGATGGACAAGACCCAATCCTAAGCATAGCATAAAAGATCGTGTAGTTTCGTTTGCTAGAGCTTTTCCAATGTCAAGTATCTTTTCCTTAGACCATGAGATCGTGCAACTCCCGGATACCGTAGGAGTGCTTTGGGTGTGCCAAACGTCACAACGTAACTGGGTGACTATAAAGGTGCACTACGGGTATCTCCGAAAGTGTCTGTTGGGTTGGCACAGATCGAGACTGGGATTTGTCACTCCGTGTGACGGAGAGGTATCTCTGGGCCCACTCGGTAATGCATCATCATAATGAGCTCAATGTGACTAAGGCGTTAGTCACGGGATCATGCATTGCGGTACGAGTAAAGAGACTTGCCGGTAACGAGATTGAACAAGGTATTGGGATACCGACGATCGAATCTCGGGCAAGTAACATACCGTTTGACAAAGGGAATTGCATACGGGATTGACTGAATCCTCGACATCGTGGTTCATCCGATGAGATCATCGTGGAACATGTGGGAGCCAACATGGGTATCCAGATCCCGCTGTTGGTTATTGACCTGAGAGGCGTCTCGGTCATGTCTGCATGTCTCCCGAACCCGTAGGGTCTACACACTTAAGGTTCGGTGACGCTAGGGTTGTAGAGATATATGTATGCGGAAACCCGAAAGTTGTTCGGAGTACCGGATGAGATCCCGGACGTCACGAGAGGTTCCGGAATGGTCCAGAGGTGAAGAATTATATATAGGAAGTCAAGTTTCGGCCACCGGGAAAGTTTCGGGGGTTACCGGTATTGTACCGGGACCACCGGAAGGGTCCCGGGGGTCCACCGGGTGGGGCCACCTATCCCGGAGGGCCCCATGGGCTGAAAGTGGAAGGGAACCAGCCCCTAGTGGGCTGGGCGCCCCCCCTTGGGCCTCCCCCCATGCGCCTAGGGTTGGGAACCCTAGGGTGGGGGGCTTCCCCCTTGCCTTGGGGGGCAAGGCACCCCTTTCCACCCCTTGGCCGCCGCCCCCCCAACCCTAGATGGGTTTTGGCCGGCCCCCCCTCCCAAGGGGGCCTATATAAAGGGGGGGAGGGAGGGCAGCAATCTACAGCCTTGGGCGCCTCCCTCCTCCCCTGCAACACCTCTCTCTCTCTCGCAGAAGCTTGGCAAAGCCCTGCCGAGACCCGCTACATCCACCACCACGCCGTCGTGCTGTTGGATCTCCATCAACCTCTCCTTCCCCCTTGCTGGATCAAGAAGGAGGAGACGTCGCTGCACCGTACGTGTGTTGAACGCGGAGGTGCCGTCCGTTCGGCACTCGGTCATCGGTGATTTGGATCACAGCGAGTACGACTCCGTCATCCACGTTCATTGGAACGCTTCCGCTCGCGATCTACAAGGGTATGTAGATGCACTCCTTTCCCCTCGTTGCTAGTATACTCCATAGATGCATCTTGGTGAGCATAGGAAAATTTTAAATTATGCTACGATTCCCAACAGTGGCATCATGAGCCAGGTCTATGCGTAGTTACTATGCACGAGTAGAACACAAAGCAGTTGTGGGCGTTGAGTTTGCCAATTCTTCTTGCCGCTACTAGTCGTTTCTTGTTTCGGCGGCATTGTAGGATGAAGCGGCCCGGACCGACCTTACACGTACGCTTACGTGAGACAGGTTCCACCGACTGACATGCACTAGATGCATAAGGTGGCTAGCGGGTGTCTGTCTCTCCTACTTTAGTCGGAACGGATTCGATGAAAAGGGTCCTTATGAAGGGTAAATAGAAATTGGCAAATCACGTTGTGGTCATACGTAGGTAAGAAAACGTTCTTGCTAGAAACCTACAAACCACGTAAAAAACTTGCAACAACAATTAGAGGACGTCTAACTTGTTTTTGCAGCAAGTGCTATGTGATGTGATATGGCCAGAAGATGTGATGAATGATATATGTGATGTATGAGATTGATCATATTCTTGTAATAGGAATCACGACTTGCATGTCGATGAATATGACAACCGGCAGGAGCCATAGGAGTTGTCTTTATTATTTTGTATGACCTGCGTGTCATTGAATAACGCCATGTAAATTACTTTACTTTGTTGCTAAACGAGTTAGCCATAGAAGTAGAAGTAATCGTTGGCGTGACGACTTCATGAAGACACAATGATGGAGATCATGGTGTCATGCCGGTGACGAAGATGATCATGGTGCCCCGAAGATGGAGATCAAAGGAGCATGATGATATTGGCCATATCATGTCACTATTTGATTGCATGTGATGTTTATCATGTTTTTGCATCTTATTTGCTTAGAACGACGGTAGTAAGTAAGATGATCCCTTATAATAATTTCAAGAAAGTGTTCACCCTAACTGTGCACCGTTGCGAAGGTTCGTTGTTTCGAAGCACCACGTGATGATCGGGTGTGATAGATTCTAACGTTCGAATACAACGGGTGTTGACGAGCCTAGCATGTACAGACATGGCCTCGGAACACACGCAATACACTTAGGTTGACTTGACGAGCCTAGCATGTACAGACATGGCCTCGGAACACGGAGGACCGAAAGGTCGAGCATGAGTCGTATAGAAGATACGATCAACATGGAGATGTTCACCGATCTTGACTAGTCCGTCTCACGTGATGATCGGACACGGCCTAGTTAAACTCGGATCATGTTTCACTTAGATGACTAGAGGGATGTCTATCTGAGTGGGAGTACATAATCAGATGAACTTCATTATCATGAACATAGTCAAAAGGTATTTGCAAATTATGTCATAGCTTGCGCTTTAGTTCTACTGGTTAAGATATGTTCCTAGAGAAAAATTTAGTTGAAAGTTGGTAGTAGCAATTATGCGGACTGGGTCCGTAAACTGAGGATTGTCCTCATTGCTGCACAGAAGGCTTATGTCCTTAATGCACCGCTCGGTGTGCTGAACCTCAGCGTCGTCTGTAGATGTTACGAAACATCTGACATACACGTTTTGATGACTACGTGATAGTTCAGTGCGGTTTAGAATTGTGGCACCAAAGACGTTTTTGAAACGTCGCAGAACATGTGAGATGTTCCGAAGACTGAAATTGGGATTTCAGACTAGTGCCCACGTCAAGAGGTATGAGACCTCTGACAAGTTTCTTAAGCCTGCAAACTAAGGGAGAAAAGCTCAATCGTTGAGCGTGTGCTCAGATTGTCTGAGTGCCACAATCGCTTGAATCGAATGGGAGTTAATCTCCCAGATGAGATAGTGATAGTTCTCCATAGTCACTGCCACCAAGCTAGTAGAGCTTCGTGATGAACTATAACATATCAAGGATAGTTATGATGATCCTTGAGCTATTCGCGATGTTTGACACCGCGAGAGTAGAAATCAAGAAGGAGCATCAATTGTTGATGGTTAGTAAAACCACTAGTTTAAGAAGGGCAAGGGCAAAAGGGATACTTCATGAAACAGCAAGTCGTTTGCTGCTCTAGTGAAGAATCCCAAGGTTGAACCCAAACCCGAGACTAAGTGCTTCTGTAATGAGAGGAACGGTCACTGAAGCAGTACTACCCTAGATACTTGGTAGATGAGAAGGCAGGCAAGGTCGACAGAAGTATATTGGATATACGTTATATGAATGTGTACTTTACTAGTACTCCTAGCAGCACCAGGGTATTAGATACCGGTTCGGTTGCTAAGTGTTAGTAACTCGAAATAAAAGCTGCGGAATAAACGGAGACTAGCTAAAGGTGAGATGACGATATGTGTTGGAGGTGTTTCCAAGGTTGATGTGATCAAGCATCGCATGCTCCCTCTACCATCGAGATTTGGTGTTTGCGTTGAACATGATTGGATTATGTTTACCGCAAAACGGTTATTCATTTAAGGAGAATAATGGTTACTCTGTTTATTTGAATAATACCTTCAATGGTCTTGCACCTAAAATGAATCTCGATACACATGTTCATGCCAAAAAGATATAAGATAGTAATGATAGTACCACATACTTGTGGCACTGCCACTTGAGTCATATTGGTGTAGAACGCATGAAGAAGCTCCATGTAGGTGGATCTTTGGACTCACTCATTTTTGAAAAGATTGAGACATGCGAACCATGTCTATTGGTATATATGCATGAAGAAACTCCATACAGATGGATCGTTTGGACTCACTTGATTATGAATCACTTGAGACATGCAAATCATACCACATGGGCAAAATGACTGAAAGTCCTCGTTTTCAGTGAGATGGAACAAGAGAGCAACTTATTGGAAGTAATACATTTTGATGTACGCAGTCCAATGAGTGCTGAGGCATGCAGTGGACATCGTTATGTTCTTACTTCACAGATGATTTGAGTAGATGCTGAGTGTATTTACTTGATGAAACACTAGTCTGAATTATTGAAAGGTTCAAGTAATTTCAGAGTGAAGTTGAAGGTCGTCGTGACAAGAGGATAAAATGTCTGTGATATGATCATAGAGATGAGTATCTGAGATACGAGTTTGGCACACAATTGAGACATTGTGGAAGATGTTTCACAATTAATACCGCCTGGAACACCATAGTGTGATGGTGTGTCCGAACATCATAACTGCACCCTATTGGATATGGTGCACACCATGATGTTTCTTATCAAATTACCACTATCGTTTACGGGTTAGGCATTAGAGACAACCGCATTCACTTTAAAAGGGGCACCACGCAAATCCGTTGAGACGACACCGTTTATAGAAACCTAAGTTGTCGTTTCTTAAAAGTTTGGGGCTGCGATGCTTATGTGAAAAAGTTTCAGGCTGATAAGCTCGAACCCAAAGCGGATAAATGCATCTTCATAGAATACCCAAAAACAGTTGGGTATACCTCCTATTTCAGATCTGGAAGCAAAAGTAATTGTTTCTAGAAACGAGTCCTTTCTCGAGGAAAAGTTTCTCTCGAAAGAATTGAGTGGGAGGATGGTGGAGACTTGATAAGGTTATTGAACCGTCGCTTCAACTAGTGTGTAGCAGGGCACAGGAAGTTGTTCCTGTGGCACCTACACCAATTGAAGTGGAAGCTTATGATAGTGATCATGAAACTTCGGATCAAGTCACTACCAAACCTCGTAGGACGACGAGGATGCGCACTACTTCAGAGTAATGCGTGATCCTGTCTTGGAAGTCATGTTGCTAGACAACAATGAACCTACGAGCTATGGAGAAGCGATGGTGGGCCCATATTCTGACGAATGGCTCAAGGCCATGAAATCCGAGATAGAATCCATGTATCAGAACAAAGCATGGACTTTGGTGAACTTGCCCGATGATCGGCAAGCCATTGAGATAAATGGATCTTTAAGAAGAAGACGGACATGGACGGTAATGTTACCGTCTATGAAGCTCGACTTGTGGCAAAGAGTATTTTCACAAGTTTAAGGAGTTGACTACGATGAGTTTTTCTCATCCGTAGCGATGCTTAGGTCCGTCGGAATCATGTTAGCATTAGCTACATTTATGAAATCTGGCAGATGGATGTCAAAACGAGTTTCCTTACCAGTTTTCGTAAGGAAAGGTTGTATGTGATACAATCAGAAAGGTTTTGTCGATCCTAAGGATGCTAAAAGGTATGCTAGCTCCAGCGATCCTTCCATGGATTAGAGCAAGCATCTCGGAGTCAGAATATACGCTTTGATGGAGTGATCAAAGTTTTTGGGTTTATACAAAGTTTGTTGGAAACTTGTATTTACAATAAAGTGAGTGGGAGCGCTACAACATTTCTGATAAGTATATGTGAATGACATATTGTTGATCCGAAATGATGTAAAATTTCTGGAAAGCATAAAGGGTTGTTTGAAAGGAGTTTTTCAAAGGAAGACCTGGATAAAGCTGCTTACATATTGGGCATCAAGATCCATAGAGATAGATCAAGACGCCTGATGATACTTTCAAAAGACAGCACACCTTGACATGATTTTGAAAGAGTTCAAAATAGATCAGCAAAGAAGGAGTTCTTGGCTGTGTTACAAGGTGTGAGTATTGAGTGAGACTCAAGACCTGACCACAGCGGAAGATAGAGAAAGGACGAAGGTCGTCCCCTATGCTTTAGACATAGGCTCTATAGTATGCTATGCTGTGTACCGCACATGTAGTGTGCCTTGCCATGAGTTGGTCAAGAGGGTACAATGGTGATCCGGGAAAGGATCTCATGACAGCGGTCGAACTTATCCTTAGTACCTAGTGGATTAAGGAATTTTCTCGATTATGGAGGTGGAAAGGAGTTCGTCGTAAAGGGTTACGTCGATGCGAACTTTGACACTAATCCGGATGACTCTGAGTAGTAAACCGGATTCGTATAGTAGAGAAATTATTTGAAATGGCTCCAAATAGCGCGTGGTAGCATCCACAAGATGACATAGATATTCGTAAAGCACACGGTTCTGAAAGGTTCAGACCCGTTGACTAATAACCTCTCTCACAAGCATAACATGACCAAACCAGAACACATTGAGTGATAATCACATAGTGATGTGAACTAGATTGTTGACTCTAGTAAACTCTTTAGATGTTGGTCACATGGTGATGTGACCAGTGAGTGTTAATCACATGGTGATGTGAACTAGATTATTGACTCTAGTGCAAGTGGGAGACTGTTGGAAATATGCCCTAGAGGCAATAATAAATGGTTATTATTATATTTCTTTGTTCATGGTAATTGTCCATTATTCATGCTATAATTGTATTGTCCGGAAATCGTAATACATGTGTGAATACATAGACAACACCATGTCCCTAGTGAGCCTCTAGTTGACTAGCTCGTTGATCAATAGATGGTTACGGTTTCCTGACCATGGACATTGGATGTCGTTGATAACGGGATCACATCATTAGGAGAATGATGTGATGGACAAGACCCAATCCTAAGCATAGCATAAAAGATCGTGTAGTTTCGTTTGCTAGAGCTTTTCCAATGTCAAGTATCTTTTCCTTAGACCATGAGATCGTGCAACTCCCGGATACCGTAGGAGTGCTTTGGGTGTGCCAAACGTCACAACGTAACTGGGTGACTATAAAGGTGCACTACGGGTATCTCCGAGAGTGTCTGTTGGGTTGGCACGGATCGAGACTGGGATTTGTCACTCCGTGTGACAGAGAGGTATCTCTGGGCCCACTCGATAATGCATCATCATAATGAGCTCAATGTGACTAAGGCGTTAGTCACGGGATCATGCATTGCGGTACGAGTAAAGAGACTTGCCGGTAACGAGATTGAACAAGGTATTGGGATACCGACGATCGAATCTCGGGCAAGTAACATACCGTTTGACAAAGGGAATTGCATACGGGATTGACTGAATCCTCGACATCGTGGTTCATCCGATGAGATCATCGTGGAACATGTGGGAGCCAACATGGGTATCCAGATCCCGCTGTTGGTTATTGACCTGAGAGGCGTCTCGGTCATGTCTGCATGTCTCCCGAACCCGTAGGGTCTACACACTTAAGGTTCGGTGACGCTAGGGTTGTAGAGATATATGTATGCGGAAACCCGAAAGTTGTTCGGAGTCCCGGATGAGATCCCGGACGTCACAAGAGGTTCCGGAATGGTCCAGAGGTGAAGAATTATATATAGGAAGTCAAGTTTCGGCCACCGGGAAAGTTTCGGGGGTTACCGGTATTGTACCGGGACCACCGGAAGGGTCCCGGGGGTCCACCGGGTGGGGCCACCTATCCCGGAGGGCCCCATGGGCTGAAAGTGGAAGGGAACCAGCCCCTAGTGGGCTGGGCGCCCCCCCTGGGCCTCCCCCCATGCGCCTAGGGTTGGGAACCCTAGGGTGGGGGGGCTTCCCCCTTGCCTTGGGGGGCAAGGCACCCCTTTCCACCCCTTGGCCGCCGCCCCCCCAACCCTAGATGGGTTTTGGCCGGCCCCCCCTCCCATGGGGGCCTATATAAAGGGGGGGAGGGAGGGCAGCAATCTACAGCCTTGGGCACCTCCCTCCTCCCCTGCAACACCTCTCTCTCTCTCGCAGAAGCTTGGCAAAGCCCTGCCGAGACCCGCTACATCCACCACCACGCCGTCGTGCTGTTGGATCTCCATCAACCTCTCCTTCCCCCTTGCTGGATCAAGAAGGAGGAGACGTCGCTGCACCGTACGTGTGTTGAACACGGAGGTGCCGTCCGTTCGGCACTCGGTCATCGGTGATTTGGATCACGGCGAGTACGACTCCGTCATCCACGTTCATTGGAACGCTTCCGCTCGCGATCTACAAGGGTATGTAGATGCACTCCTTTCCCCTCGTTGCTAGTAGACTCCATAGATGCATCTTGGTGAGCGTAGGAAAATTTTAAATTATGCTACGATTCCCAACAAATAGATGTGTTGTAGTGAACAAATTACAGTTCAGCGATGATTAAATTGCAATATTTATGATTATGATTACTCATGGCATAATTTAATATAGGCATTATGTCCGTGACATGTAAACTGTTAATCCAACAGTATAATCAACTAATACTCAACCCAAAGACTGTTATCCACATGCATCTCGGGGTATTAAGTTCATAACAAACATAGCATTGCAATAAGCATCATGATACAATGTAGACAATATCATCCAAGCGTGATAAAGAAATCATTGTTTTATTCTTCGTAGCAACAATGCAATACATGTCTTGTCACCTCTTGTCACTGGGATATAGAACACTGCATGATTGAACCCACTATCATACACCACTCACTCTGAAGAACTACTAATCAAACATGGCCAAAGAAGAAAAATAGATCGGAGAGCATATATGACTACTTAGTTATGCAGCAAATGGAACCATAGAAAAATCAATAAAAATCATGAACAAATATGATCATAAAGTGACAATTCATCGTATCCCAACAAACACAACACTGATTACATCAAATTAATCTTGATCATGTGAGGCAGCTCACGAGAGCCTTGTATTGAGGCATAAGGGAGAGGATGTCATCTAGCTACTGCTAGGAACCCAATGTCCTAAGGAAACTACTCACACCTGGACATGGTGGCAGTAAGGTCGATGAACATGGCTCCGATGATGGATTCCCCCTCCAACAACACGCCGGAATAGGCCTCCAGTTTGGATCTCCCCGGAACAGGAACTTACAGCGGCAGAAAAATCCCGAAAAATTGGTGCGGGTGGTTTCAGGAAATATATAATTTATAGGCTGAGGGGGCCATAATACGGTGCAGGGGGCGCCAAATGGGCCCACCATATGTCCCCACTTGTCTGCATGCCTTGGCGGTGTGGGGGCCCTAGTGCTTTCTAGAATTTTTGTCCTCCGGAAAAAATCGTCAAAAATATTTGGGGTATTTTGAGGTCCGGAATATCGATTTTCTAAAAAACCAAAACCATGCAAAACAACAACAACTGGCTTTGAGCACTGAATTAATAAGTTAGTCCAGAAAAATAATATAAATTGCTATAAACAGTATATGAAAATGATATGATATAGTAAGAAATAATAAAAAATTATAGATATGTTTGAGACGTATCAAAGGTTTTCTGCAAAGTTTTATAGTTCAGAAGGAGTCGAGGACTTGAATATTATGTTGGATCATATTCCTCGGAAGATGACAGATGGCCTGAATGTTGACTTATCCAAACCTTATAATGTCGAAGAGATAAAGTGGGCTTTTTGTTTCAAATTTTCCCAATGAAAGCCCTAGGACCGGATGGGTTCCCCGCTCCATTTTTAAGCTTTGTGTCGAGGTTACAAACTGTTAAGCTTTGTTCATTTATTTGCACTAGCATCAACCTTTGGTGCCCGATGGATGTAATATGTTGAGATGTCCTATTGTAACTTGTATGCTTATCATTAATTGTCGTATATTGCTTAGTGCGGTTCGCACCTCATGGGCCGCATGTTGGCTGCAACCACCAGGCGCCAAAAATGGGTTGAAAGCACCATGGGACGAATGCATCACATGCCGCTTCTGGGCCGAAAGCACCACAAGCGTAAAATGGCCCAAAACCTTCATAGCATGTGGTCCGCTCAAGGGCATTAAGCTCCATGGTTCGTGAAGGGGCATGAAACACGATGAGCCGCTGATGGGCCAAAATTAGTACGAGCTGAAAACGGCCAAAATAATCATGGGCCCCAGAGAGGCCAAAAGTAGTAAGGGCCCATGAACCAAAAACGATTTGGATATATAACGGGCCATAAATATGCCAATATACACCACGGTCCATAAATGAAATCAAAAGCATCACGTGTTGTTAATGGACTGAAAGGGGCGACGGGTCAAAAATGGCCCGTAGTCAAGAAGGGACGTTAAAGGACCAAAAGGCGTGATGGGTCGGTGAAAGGATCGATATGGTTGACTAGAGGAGGGGGGGGGGGTGAATAGGCAACTAACAATTTTTAGCTATTCTTTACCAAATTAAACTTAACATCAAAATAGGGTGTCTAGATATGCAACTAGGTGAGCAACCTATATGATGCAACAACAACAAGCACACAGTCAAGCAAGGGATACAACACAATATAAGCTTGCACAAGTAAAGGTAAGAGATAACCAAGAGTGGAGTCATTGGAGACGAGGATGTGTTACCGAAGTTCCTTCCCTTTGAGAGGAAGTACGTCTCTGTTGGAGCGGTGTGGAGGCACAATGCTACCCAAGAAGCCACTAGGGATACCGTATTCTCCTCACGCCCTCACACAATGCGAGATGTCGTGATTCCACTATTGGTGCCCTTGGAGGCGGCGACCGAACCTTTACAAACAAGGTTGGGGCTATCTCCACAACTTAATTGGAGGCTCCCAACGATACCACGAAGCTTCAACACAATGGAATATGGTTCCGCGGTGACCTCAACCGTCTAGGGTGCCCAAACACCCAAGAGTAACAAGATCCGCAAGGGATTAGTGGGGGGAATCAAATTTCTCTTCGTGGAAGTGTAGATCGGGGCCTTCTCAACCAATCCCTAGAAAATCAACAAGTTTGATTGGCTAGCGAGAGAGATCAGGCAAAAATAGAGCTTTGAGCAACAATGGAGCTTGGGGAGGGAAGAGGTGGTCTTCTTGGGGAATAAGACCCCCTTTATATAGTGGGGGAAAAGATCGAACCATTACCCCCCTCACTCAGCCCGCGCGGTGCGGTACTACTGCACACAGTCGCGGTATTACCGCAACGGGTCACGGTACTACCGCTGGCTGGTGCGGTACTACCACTTGCGCAGTAGTGACCAGGCGAGGCCCTGTTGCACATGGCAATGAGCGCTAGAACCGCCGGAGCGGTACCGCGTGCCCTTGCGGTACTACCGCAAGGCAGGGCTCTACTGGCACTGGAAAATGCACGAAAATAATAAATTACTTCCGTAGCTACTTCCGCAGAGTTTAGGGCTATGCAAAAATCCGACACGGTACTATCGCTCATAGGGAGCGGTACTACCGCGTGTGGGCGGAAGTAAAAAATTACTTTCGCGCCTACTTCTGCATGTGCCAGTGTCTAGGCTGGAGGCAGCGGTACTATCGCTCGCGAGGAGCGGTACTACCGCTTGCCTGAGCGGTACTACGGCGGACGCCTGCAGTACTACTGCTCCCTTGAGCAGTACTACCACATGCCACAGAAACTATAGCACTTGGCAGCCTTCATATGCAGAGACAAGAATAACCGGATGGTGCTCCATCGAAGCGAAGGAAAGGTGGTGCAAAGGAACATATGTGTACGTGTTGATTCCACCCTAACCTTTCTGAAGCGGACCCCTCTTAATAGTACGGCTTTCCTACGACTCAAATCCGCCAAAAGAAACGTAGAGAACCGCCGTCTTTGATAGGTTCAGAGGGGCACCGAATCGTCTTGTGCCTAGACATGAGATATATGAAATGCTCAATGCACACGATTAGTCCGCAAATGCACTGTCATCAATAACCAAAACCACATTGGGAGGAATATGTACAATCTCCCCCTTTTTGGTGGATTGATGACAATACGGGATTTGCACATAGGGATATAAAATGAACATAGGCAAACCCAACCTCTATAAAATATAGAGAGGCACCCCCTAGATGTGTGTATTCTATAGATACTAGTTAATGTGTACGTGCAATGCACGTTAATTTGGAAGTATATTAAGTACATGCGGATATTAAGTAGAATATTATTTGCGTGTTATTATGTGATTAGCACTATATTTGGCATGAAATTAACTACACGCTAAACGTGTTGAGCGTTCGACATTGAAGCAGTCTAGGTCGTTGGATTGACATGATTTGATGGCCCAGATTAATTGGATCTGCCCCTTTGGGTCTTTTTATATTGGTATAGATGCTTTGGACTGCACAACACACACACTAGGATCAACACTCCCCCTATATTTTATAGACAAGGCAATCCTTGCAACAATATAAGTGACACTAAGCATGGAGGGAAGGTAAAGTAAGTGAGCATTAAGTAAAGGGCACAAGAAAAAGTAAGCTCACATGCTACTAAACTTACTAGACAATAAAGGATAAGCTTGAGGGCATATGTCTCACACCATATGATAGAATAAGTCTCCTGGTCTCACATGCAAACAAACACAAACCAACAAACCAAAGCAACGAAGGTTCAAAGAAATGAAAGCAAAGAGACACAAGACTCGCAAATCCTACACTCTCTCCCCCTTTGGCATCGAGAAACCAAAAAGGCAGAGGACACCTACGACACAGGTGATAGCTCCCACTGACGTGATCATCCATCAAGCTCCTCATCTGTCTCAGTAGCAGGAATGGACTCCTCATCTGACTCAGCCCACTGATAGCCTTGCTTCGTCATCCAGGCAGCCTCAGGAGTGACGTTCTTCTCGGACCCGCTCGAGACGTGCTCGCCAAGCTTCCTCAAGATCCTCTTGTCGCGCTGGCGACTCTCCTTCTGAGCAACGTGGGTCTAGTACTGCCCCTTGGCCTGCATGCAGAACAGAGACTTCATCTTGGCCTTGAGCTTCTTAGCCCAAGAGGGCTCAGTAGATGGAGGTGCATACCCCTCAGAACTGTCCTCAGCCTGCTCCTCCTCAAACTCATCATCATCAACATCCATGCATGCAGCCTTGGCCTCAGCCCGGGTAGTGGTGTTAGCCCACTTTTTCTTCTGGCGCAGCTTAATGGGTTCATGGCGAATCCAGTTGGGAGCAAGAAACTCTTCGCGCGAAAAGAGCTTCTCCCAAGTCTTCGAGATCAAGAGGAACAAATAAGGTCCATAAATGGGCACCTTACGATGGAACACAACAAACTGAAGCTCACACCACATGATATGAGAGACATCAAGTGGTTCAGGTTGTTGGAGACGCGCTTCCTCAAAAATGAGCATCATGTCCACAAGATAGGAATGCACCTTGTCCTTGTCGCCTATGCGAGGAAAAAGAGAGTTGCGGAAGATCCGATGCATGATGTCAAGAAACGGATTCAGCACAAAAGTCTTCTTGTCATTGGGAAACTTCTTCTCAACAAGGTAGGGTTGAAGCTTGTTCTTGGAAGCAGACTTGGGGTTGGCATGTGGGCGAACACCAACGGGCACATCTAGCTCCTCATCACGAACATGCAACAGACCCATGAACTCCTTCCACTCAGCAGTCATCCTCTTCCCATTTGTCATCCAAGTCATGGTCCCCTTCTCATCCATGTGGAAGTGGACAGAAGCAAAGAACTGAGCCACAATCTCCGGGTCAAAGTCAAGGTGGAACGTGAGGAACCCCTCAATAAGATGATGTAGGGCGGAACCCTATACGGATGATCTTTCATGAAAGGAGCGGATCCACGAAGAACACACGGGGAAACACAAGGGAAAACACAAGAGGAACTCTCAAACCAACAAGATATAGTCACACATATGCTAGATCCTCGAAACACTAGGTGAGATACACGTTCCAAAGTCAACAAGGGACGATACAAAGGTAACCGGTACTTCTCCGAGAGGAGGTCTTGATGGGGCCACCCAAGAGGGGGTCTTGAATCCAAGGGGATCTTCTCCGTAGAGGGTCCGCGGTCTCTCTCATGGAGTAGATCCGTAATGGATGAGCAATGCTCTATCTCACATATGAGCTAAACCAATGCTGACCCTAGAAAGAGGTGGAGGAGTCATATATATAGAAGTTGGGGGGCGAAGGGGTACATGCGCCTCGGCCCAACATCATGCAGGCAGACACTGTCCGGATGATCCGGGCTTCGGGGGTCCGGATGATCCGGCTGTGCCGGGGTCGCTGCGGGAGGTCCGGATGTCCGGGTCCTGGTCCGGAAGTCCGGGTGGGTCCGGATGATTCGGGACTGGGTCTGGATGATCCGGCTTCATGGTGAAGCTTCGGGTGTCCTTGGGCGGGTTAGCCGGATCGTCCGGGCTGGGGCCGGATCGTCCGGACGGCGGTCCGGATCGTTCGGCTTCTGCTGCTTTAGCCCTTCTTCTTCTCCGTCTTCACGTCCATCTTCCTCTTCTGATTCTCCTTTCTCCTTAGCCTCTCCATGGCTAACTCCTTGATACCTGAGTACGCACAATGTCTCCGTTTGAGGTAGTAGCCATGTCTCATGTGCATCGAAGTGGAATTGTGAGAGGAGAGATGTCACCTCGGTTTCGAGAGCTCTTGCACGTGCTCGTGTCATAGGCCCACTAGGCACTTGGTGAGACGATGGTAGGTCCATGGGGATGGCCTTGGGATGCTCTGCATCATCCCCCCCCCTTGTGAAAGATCCGACCTCGGATCAAAATCTTCATCACCATGGTAGGGCGAGAGATCCTTGACGTTGAAGACGTCGCTCATGTTGTACTTGTCGCTTGGAAGGTCGATCTTGTAAGCGTTATTGTTGTAGCGTGCTAGCACCTTGAAGGGTCCATCGGCGCGAGGTAGGAGTTTGGACTTGCGTTCGTTGGGGAAGCGGTCCTTGCGAAGGTGTAGCCACACAAGATCGCCAATGTTGAATATCATGGGTTGCTTGTTGACGTTGAGCTTGGTCGCGAGTCGTTGTACTTGGCGCTCGATGGTGTGCCTTGCATCTTCATGCATCTTCTTGAGGTGGTTGACTCGGGCACTTGCGTCCATGTTGGTGTGCCCTTGTAGAGGTAGAGGAAGAATGTCCAATGGGGACAACGGGTTGAAACCATAGACGACCTCGAAAGGGGACTTGTCGGTAGTCGAATGTCTTGCATGGTTGTAGGCGTACTCGGCGATGGGTAGGCACTCCTCCCACTCCTTGATGTTCTTCTTGATTAGCACGCGGAGAAGAGTGGAGAGCGTGCGGTTCGTCACTTCCGTTTGGCCGACGGTTTGTGGATGGTATGCCGTGGAGAATAGTAGCTTGATTCCGAGCTTGGTGCATATGGTCTTCCAAAAGTAACTCAAGAACTTGACATCGCGGTCCGAGACAATCGTCTTTGGCACTCCATGAAGTCGCAAGATTTCCCTACAAAAAAGATTGGCAACATGTGAAGCATCATCTATCTTGTTGCAAGGAATGAAATGAGCCATTTTAGAGAATCGGTCCACAACAACAAACACGGAATCCTTTCCATTCCTAGTTCTAGGCAAACCAAGCACAAAATCCATGCTAATATCTTCCCATGGTTGGTATCGAATTGGAAGGGGCATATATAGGCCATGAGATTGAGCTTTGGACTTAGCTTTGCGACATGTAGAGCATCGGTTGGTGAAGCGGTTGACGTCACGGAACATCTTGGGCCAAAAATAGTTCTTGGAGAGCGTAGCAAGTGTCTTGTCGCGTCCAAAGTGTCCCATTAGTCCTCCTCCATGAGATTCTTGCAAGAGCAACCAACGAAGAGAAGACTCGGGGATGCAAAGTTTGTTAGCTCTCATAAGATAACCATCCTTTATGTAATATCGTTCCCAAGATGTATGCGTCAAGCATTTTGCATAAGGAATTGCAAAGGTAGGATCATGCGCATACAAGTCTTTGATGTGCTCAAAGCCAATGACATTCAATTCAAGTTGAGTAACAAGCATGCATATGTGGGAAAGCGCATCCACCACAACATTTTCCTTGCCTTTAATATACTTGATGACATAAGGAAATGACTCGATGAATTCACTCCACTTAGCATGACGCTTATTCAACTTAGTTTGACCCTTAAGATATTTTAGCGTTTCATGATCGGTGTGTATGATAAATTCATGAGGGCGAATATAGTGTTCCCATTCACGCAAAACTCGCACTAAAGCATATAGCTCTTTGTCATAGATTGGATAATTGAGTTGCGCGCCGAAGAGTTTCTCGCTAAAGTATGCTATGGGGCGCTTCTCTTGCGTTAACACACCTCCTATGCCATTACCACTAGCATCGCAATGAATTTCAAAAGGTTTGTCAAAGTTGGGTAATGCAAGCACGAGAGCATGAGTAAGCAAATTCTTAAGCTCATTGAATGCGCTATCTTGAGATGGTCCCCAAATAAAGGGTGCATTCTTCTTGCTCAAAGCATGTAAAGGAGCTGCAATGGTGCTAAAATCCTTCACAAAACGACGGTAAAAACCGGCTAAACCAAGAAAACTACGCACTTGTTGCAAGTTGGTTGGTTGGGGCCATGTTTTAATAGCATTGATATTAGATTCATCAACATGAACACCCTTAGAAGATACTACAAAACCCAAGAAAACAAGCTTATCAACACCAAAAAGGCATTTTTCATATTAGCATAAAGTTGCTCTTTTCGAAGAGTTTGTAGCATGGTTCGAAGGTGGGTGACATGCTCTTTGAGAGATTTGCTAAAAACAAGGATATCGTTGAAGTACACAACAACAAATTCACCAATATAAGGGCGAAACACATAATGCATAAGACACATGAAAGTACCGAGTGCTTCCGATAAACCCATAAGCATGACTAACCACTCATACAAACCAAACTTTGTTTTGAAAGCGGTTTTCTATTCATCACCCTCTTGTATGCGTATTTGATAGTGACCACTTTTAAGATCAATTTTGGAAAAGATAGTGGCACCGCTAAGTTCATCTAGCATATCGTCAAGGCGTGGAATGGGGTGCCTATAGCGAACGGTGATAGCATTGATAGGTCTACAATCGGAACACATGCGAAAGCTACCGTCTCTTTTTGGCACAAGAATGACCGGAACGGCACAAGGGCTCAAACTTTCACGCACATGTCCATGATCTATGAGATGCTTTACTTGCCTTTGTATTTCTTTGGTTTCTTCGGGATTAACGCGGTATGGGGCCTTGTTTGGAAGAGGTGCTCTGGGGATGAGGTCGATGCGATGTTCGATGCTTCGTAGTGGAGGTAGACCCGGAGGTAGCTCATCGGGAAAGACATCCTCGAATTCCTGCAACAAGTTGGAAAACACTAGAGGAAGCGGATTAGGAGTGTTAGTCTTTGCCACCTTATCTTTGCACAAAAGGACATAGTGCATGACACTTGATGGGATCTCACACACTTCTCTTATCTCACGTTTGGTGGCAAATAGAACGATGTTTTTCTTGTCGCTCATCGTGGAGGCACTCAATTTTGGCTTGTGGCGCTCACTCTCTTTTTGGTGGTTCGCTCTCTCGCTATTCTCTCCATGATGGGTGGCTTGCTTGTCGGCGAGCACTTGGCTTGGAGACATAGGTCGGAGTACATATTCCTTTCCTTTCATCTTGAAGCTATAGTGGTTTGTACGGCCGTTGTGGATGACACCTCGGTCAAATTGCCATGGCCGTCCAAGAAGGAGGTGGCAAACGGTCATCGGAAGGACATCACACTCCAAAGTGTCTTCGTAAGCTCCGATCTTGAAAGAAGGTTGTACCCTATGCTCGACTTGGATGGTGCCGTTTTCGCTTAGCCATTGAACCTTGTAGGGGTGCGGGTGCTTCATCTTGACCAATTGGAGCTTGGAGCATAGTTCTTCACTTGCAAGGTTATGGCAACTCCCTCCATCGATGATGACCTTGACGGACCTTCCATTGATGTCGGCTTTGGTGTGGAAGATATGGCATCTTTGGTCTTCGTTTTGTTGATGTTGAAGAGTCAAGACCTTGGAGACAACGAGAGCGGGGCTCGAATCTTCGTCACAAAAGACTTGATCATCTTCATCGTCGTTCACGCGCCGGTGCATGGCCACTTGCTCAATGGCTTCCATCTCCTCTTCACTCATGGAGTCATAGGTTCCGTCGTCGTTGAGGATCATGGTGCGCTTGTTTGTGCACTCGAAGGACTTGTGGCCTCGGCCGGCGCATGTGAAGCATTTGAAGGAACTTGTCTTGATGATCTCATCGGTTGGGGTAGATGATGATGAAGCTCTCGGCTTGAAGTTGCTTGTAGGAGGAGGATGACTTGAGCTTGTCGAAGTTTTCTTATAACATGTCTTGTCGCCGTTGCTTGTAGAAGGCTTGGTTGAGGTAGAAGGTGTTGGAGTCGGTGAAGCTTGATTGTTGGAGAAGCCATAGGACTTGGATGAGTACTTGGCGTACTTAAAGTCGTCTTGCACTTGACGTTCCGCCTTGGTAGCTTGATGCACTAGCTCGATGAGGTTCGAGTATGGTTGGAAGTCGACGATCTTCTTGATGGGATGATTGAGTCCATTCAAGAAACGTGCCATAGTTTGCTCATCATCTTCCGTGACATTGGCTCTTATCATGGCAATCTCCATTTCCTTGTAGTACTCTTCAACGCTCTTGGTTCCTTGCTTGAGGAGTTGGAGTTTCTTGAAGAGGTTGCGGTTGTAGTAGTTTGGCACGAATCGTGCTCTCATGACATCCTTCATTTGCGCCCAGGTAGTGATGGGTGGTTCACCTTTGGCCTCTCGGCGCTCAATGGCTTGTTCCCACCAAATGAGGATGTAGTCTTGGAATTCAAGGTATGCCATCGTGATCTTCTTCTCTTCGTCATAGTTGTGCAAGTGGAAAATTTTGTCAACCTTCAATGCCCATGAGATGTACTCTTCGGGGTCATTGCTTCCGGTGAACTTGGGCATGGTGAACTTTAGCTTGCCGTATCTTTGCTCTTCATTGTGTTGGGGTCGAGGATGATGATGCCCATGTCGTTGAGGATTGACAAACTCATGTTGCTCTTGGCGAGGAGGGTTGTCAACCTCAAGTTGCTCTTGTCTTGGAGGAGGTCCATTGTCTTCATGATCTCGATGAACTTGATGTTCTTGTCTAGCTTGTGGAGGATCTTGTCGAGCTTGACGAGGAGCGTGACGATGCACACGTGATTGATAAATCCTTTCTTGAACTTCATTGCGAAGTGCTTCTTGATGTTCACGAGCTTGGCGTCCTCAGTTGGCGACGACTCGACTTGAATCATGCAGAGCACGTTGCGCCTTAAGAGCTTGAGCTTCACGTAGTTGTTGTTCTTGACGTTGTGCCTCGGCATCTTGTGCATCTTGATGTTGTCGCGCTTGCTCCTCTTGTTCTTGTTGACGTAGGCGTTGCCATTCTTGCGCTTTCTCGAAAGTAGCTTGGTTTTGACGATTTCGATGCTCTTGTGCTCGAACTTTCTCTTGAGAGTTGTTGTCATGTAGAGGATTGCGGTTAGCTTGACGGTCTTGGCGCGCGGCACGATGAAGAGTGTTCGCTGTCAGAGTACTTGAGCCGGATATAGTATCGTCGGAGTGTCGACTCGAGCGGCTCCGTCTTGAGTCGGACGAAGTGGTAGAAGAGCGGTTGACCAACAAGGCACGAATCTCGTCCATTCTTGCGTCATTCTCTTGTTTGTGTTCGTCGATCTTGTTGTCGAAGTAGTCTCTTGTACGTTGCTCGGAGAGTCGCAAGTCGGTGGCGAGGTTGTCGATGCGGTCGCTCATTGCTTGTTGCTCTTGATGCAAAGCTCGTTGTGCACCAAAGAGGTGGCTCTTTGTGACATAGGATGACATGTCGTCGTCTTGTTCCAAGAAGAGTGGGTTGGTAGAAGTACTTGGCCTATCCATCATTTCAAGGAAAAATATGTGAGTGGGAGAAAGAGAAGAACTTATACCAAATGTACCTTGACCGATGTTGAAGATGGATCAAGGATCACTCAATGTGTAACAAGGAAATAGCACAATTGGTACCAATTCTTGTAGTTTCTCACACCTACACAAGTAAAAGCTTATGGTGGAGCTTGGTTAGGATGGTGGCACAAAATTTGATGTGAAAGTAAGCAAGATTCAATAATGTTGGAAAAGATTCGCAAATTCACAAATGCAACAAGTAGACCAATAGAAGTATGTGGTACACGGAAACATAACGCACGGAAAGATAAATGGGGTTGTGCAACCAAGGAATGAGCCAAAATGTGGTATCCACTAAAATGCTCTTGTTGCACAACACTAGAGAGACGCTAGCACGATTGCACAATAGGCGGATATGAGACTTGTGCACAACCTACTAAGCAAAAATGCAACGACTTCTATCCCAAGTATGTTCTATGTATGGTGTTCCGACGGTATGATCCAAGATGATCGGATATGACAATCTTAATGTAGTATGATGCTATGGTTCTTGCTTATAAGCTCTTTTCTTGGTTGGCTCTTTCTCTTTTGAGCTCTTTTCTCATGCAATGCTTCACAAACCAAGATAGCAATTGAGTATATGTGATGACAACTTTGTGACACAAGAGATGATACCAAGATATGCACCACGATGATATGGTATGTATGCTATGGGAAGTATGATCACTAATGTGCACAAGTAATATTGCCGGCAATACTCAAAGGCTAGTCTCAATGGGTAAGGTACGCAAAAATGGTCTATCGTGGTTATCAATGCAATGGCAATAATGTAGAATGATATCACGATACCAAGATGAGGTTACCGTCGATGACGAGTCTGTTGCGAAGATGAGCGTCGGTGATGCCGATGTCGAACCGTTCCTAGTTAGCCGAAACACCCTAGGAAATGATGAACCACAACTCAAATTCACAAAACCAAATGCGGCAAAATTTGTCAGAGTTTGTAGTGGTCAAGTGGTGGTAGGGTTTGGTGTATCGAAAGGGTTTGCGGAAGGTAGGTGGTGGTCGAAGTGGGTATGCGGAGGCGTAGGTGGCGGTGGTCAAAAACTGCAGAAAATGCAATTTCGGCAGATGTAGCCGGATGATCCGGGCGGATTCGGATGATCCGGGTCAGGAGCCGGATGATCCGGGCGGGTCAACTGCGCTCGGGGATGGCTCGGGATGAACATGAAAACGGTGACAAATCCGAGGATTTTGGATGGATTTCGAGGTGGAGATGGTGGGGAAAAGCTAGATCAACGTGCAACACAACAAATTGACGGATTAAAACCAACAAAACATCATCAAAACTCACAAATGACAAAAAAATTGGTGGGCTATTTTTGTGGGAATTTTCGGATTAGGACAAAAAACAACAAAATCAAGCTAGAAAACAAGGTGTGGAGGCTCCAAATCCGTGATCAACGTGGCTCATGATACCAAGATGATGTAGGGCGGAACCCTATACGGATGATCTTTCACGAAAGGAGCGGATCCACGAAGAACACATGGGGAAAGACAAGGGAAAACACAAGAGGAACTCTCAAACCAACAAGATATAGTCACACATATGCTAGATCCTCGAAACACGAGGTGAGATACACGATCCAAAGTCAACAAGGGTTGATACAAAGGTAACCGGTTCTTCTCCGAGAGGAGGTCTTGATGGGGCCACCTAAGAGGGGGTCTTGAATCCAAGGGGATCTTCTCCGTAGAGGGGCCGCGGTCTCTCTCGTGGAGTAGATCCGTAATGGATGAGCAATGCTCTATCTCACATATGAGCTAAACCAATGCTGACCCTAGAAAGAGGTGGAGGAGTCATATATATAGAAGTTGGGGGTGAAGGGGTACATGGGCCTCGGCCCAACATCATGTACGCAGGCACTGTCCGGATGATCCGGATGTTGGTCCAGATGATCCGGGCTTCGGGGGTCCGAATCATCCGGGTCGGCGTACGGATGATCCGGCTATGTCGGGGTCGCTGCGGGAGGTCCGGATGATCCGGGACTGGGTCCGGATGATCCGGCTTCGTGGTGAAGCTTCGGGTGTCCTTGGGCTGGTTAGCCGGATCGTCCGGACGGCGGTCCGGATCGTCCGGGCTTCTGCTGCTTTAGCCCTTCTTCTTCTCTGTCTTCACGTCCATCTTCCTCTTCTGATTCTCCTTGCTCCTTAGCCTCTCCATGGCTAACTCCTTGATACCTGAGTATGCACAATGTCTCCATTTGAGGTAGTAGCCATGTCTCATGTGCATCGAAGTGGAATTGTGAGAGGAGATATGTCACCTCGGTTTCGAGAGCTCTTGCACGTGCTCGTGTCATAGGCCCACTAGGCACTTGGTGAGACGATGGTAGGTCCATGGGGATGGCCTTGGGATGCTCTGCATCATCCCCTCAATGCCAAACTGCTTCACCAAATCCGGAGGCTCACCAAAATATGCCTGGTTCTTCTTCAGATGTTCCACGTCAATCCACTGAACTAGTACATAGATGTTCTGCTCGGCCTTGATCACATCTAGGAAGATGAGATTTTGTTGCTTGGTCCAAAACAAGTCATTTCCCTGGCTGAGTTCCCTGGGCTTGACGTAGGGGTTGAGATTTCTTCGAATCAGAAACTCCGCTTGAGGCATTTCATCCATGTCGACAGTTGGCTCCTTGGTCTTGGTAGCTGTGGTCTTGACATTGCGTTGTGGGGTGCTGGACCCCTCGGGAGCTTCTTGGTTGCGAAGACGCTTGGAGCTCATGTCACGACTAGGATTCGAGCGCCTTGCATTGGAACCGGAGCCACCACCTATGACACACAACACAAACACACGAGAAGAGCGAGAAGGCTTATTGCAAAGACCAAGGCCAAAACCGAATGAAACAAGTAGAAATGAGATTGGGTGTGACAAAACAAAGTCATTTTTAAGTCAACGGTAGTACTGGACCAGGGTGCAGAAGTGCTGATAACCCACAAGTATAGGGGATCGCAATAGTTTTCGAGGGTAGAGTATTCAACCCAAATTTATTGATTCGACACAAGGGAGCCAAAGATAATTCTCAAGTATTAGCAGCTGAGTTGTCAATTCAACCACACCTGAAAGACTTAATATCTGCAGCAAAGTATTTAGTAGCAAAGTAGTATGGAAGTAACGGTAACAGTGGCAAAAGTAACAATAGCAGTTTTGTAGCAATCGTAACAGTGGCAACAGAAAAGTAATGAAGCAAAGATCAATATGTGAAAAGCTCGTAGGCAATGGATCAATGATGGATAATTATGTCGGATGGCATTCATCATGCAACAGTTATAACATAGGGTGACACAGAACTAGCTCCAATTCATCAATATAATGTAGGCATGTATTCTGAATATAGTCATACGTGCTTACGGAAAAGAACTTGCATGCCATCTTTTGTCCTACCCTCCCGTGGCAGCGGGGTCCTATTGGAAACTAAGGGATATTAATGCCTCCTTTTAATAGAGTACCGGATCAAAGCATTAGCACTTAGTGAATACATGAACTCCTCAAACTACGGTCATCACCGGGAGTGGTCCCGACTATTGTCACTCCGGGGTTGCCGGATCATAACACGTAGTAGGTGACTATAACTGGCAAGATAGGATCAAGAACACAAATATATTCATGAAAACATAATAGGTTCAGATCTGAAATCATGGCACTCGGGCCCTAGTGACAAGCATTAAGCATAGCAAAGTCATAGCAACATCAATCTTAGAACATAGTGGATACTAGGGATCAAACCCTAACAAAACTAACTCGATTACATGATAAATCTCATCCAACCCATCACGGTCCAGCAAGCCTACGATGGGATTACTCATGCACGACGGTGAGCATCATGAAATTGGTGATAGAGGATGGTTGATGATGACAATGGCGACGGATTCCCCTCTCCGGAGCCCCGAACGGACTCTAGATCTGCCCCCCGAGGAAGAACAAGGCTTGGCGGCGGCTTCGCATCATAAAACGCGATGAATCCTTCTCTCTGATTTTTTTCTCCCTGAAAGAGAATATATGGAGTTGGAGTTGAGGTCAGTGTAGGTCCAGGGGGCCCACAAGGTCGGGTGGCGTGCCCCAGGGGGTGGGCGTGCCCCCACCCTTGTGGCCAGGGTGTGGCCCCCTTCTGTTGATTCTTTTGCCAATATTTTTTATTAATTCCAAAACTTATCTCCGTGAAGTTTCAGGTCATTCAGAGTACTTTTTATTCTGCACAAAAATAACACCATGGCAATTCTTTTGAAAACAGCGTCAGTCCGGGTTAGTTCCATTCAAATCATGCAAGTTAGAGTCCAAAACAAGGGCAAAAGAGTTTGGAAAAGTAGATATGACGGAGACGTATCAGTAACTATTTGCATTTGCTCTAGCCGCGGCAGTACTGCGCCGGGTTGGCACGGTAGTACCGAGCTTAGAGCGGAAGTAAATTTTAACTTTCGTGCGACGGGCGGTAGTACTGCTCCAGGGGAGCAGTAGTACCGTACGAGGCCCACAACGGGTGGTAGTACCACTCCAAGCGGGCGGTAGTACCGCATGGGGCAGATCTGGCACAAAGCGCATCCGAGAACATCCGTGAAGATGAATCGGTACTACCTTTGATCAAAACTATGTTGTTGTATGATACGTCTCCAACGTATCTACTTTTCCTAACGCTTTTCCTCTTGTTTTGGACCCTAATTTGCATGATTTGAATGAAACTAACCCCGGACTGACGCTGCTTTCAGCAGAACTAAAATGGTGTTATTTTTGTGCAGAAATAAAAGTTCTCGGAATCGACCGAAACTTTGCGAGGATTTTTTATATCAATAAGAAGAAATTCTAGAGCCAAGACCTCCCGGAGAGGGGCACCTGGGTGGGCACAACCCACCAGGGCGCGCCCCCCTCTCCTGGCACGCCCAGGTGGGTTGTCCCCACCTGGTGGCCCCGCAGACCCTGATTCCAACGCTATAAAATCCTATTTTTGGAGAAAAAAATTAGGGAGAAAGAATTGTCGCGATCCACGAGACGGAGTCACCGCCAAGCCCTGTTCTTCCTCGGGAGGGCAGATCTGGAGTCCGTTTGGGGCTCCGGAGAGGGGGATCTTCGTTCTTCGTCATCACCAACCCTTCTCCATCGCCAATTCCATGATGCTCCCCACCGGGAGTGAGTAATTCCATCGTAGGCTCACTGGTCGGTGAAGAGTTGGATGAGATTCATCATGTAATCGAGTTAGTTTTGTTAGGGCTTGATCCCTAGTATTCACTATGTTCCTAGATTGATGTTGCTATAACTTTGCTATGGTTAATACTTGTCACTTTGGGCCCGGGTGCCATGAACTCAGATCTGAACCATTTATGTTATCATCATTATATCCATGTTCTAAATCCGGTCTTGCAAGTTATAGTCACCTACTACGTGTTATGATCTGGCAACCCCGGAGTGACAGCAACCGGGCCCACTCCCGGCGATGACCGTAGTTTGAGGAGTTCATGTATTCACTATGTGTTAATGCTTTGTTCCGGTTCTCTATTCAAAGGAGGCCTTAATATCCCTTAGTTTCCAGTATGGACCCCGCTGCCACGGGAGGGTAGGACAAAAGATGTCATGCAAGTTCTTTTAATATAGCACGTATGACTATTTACGGAATACATGCCTACATTATATTGACGAACTGGAGCTAGTGCCGTATCGCCCTAGGTTATAACTGTCACATGATGAATATCATCCAACAAGTCCCAGATCCAATGCCTACGAATTTATCCTATATTGTTCCTGCTAAGTTACTACTACTGCTGTTACTGTTACACTTCCTACAAAATTACTGCTATCACTGTTACTGTCACCATTACTGCTGTCACTACTATCAAAACTACCATATTACTGTGCTACTGATTACTTGCTGTAGATAATTAATCTCCAGGTGTGGTTGAAATGACAACTCAGATGCTAATACCTTCAAATATTCTTTGGCTCCCCTTGTGTCGAATCTATAAATTTGGGTTGAATACTCTACCCTCGAAAACTGTTGCGATCCCCTATACTTGTGGGTTATCAAGATCTTTTTCTGGCGCCATTGCCGGGGAGCATAGCTATATTTGTTGAGTCACTTGGGATTATTATCATAGTATCATTATGAAGAATCTGAAGGACGCTAAGACTAAGATATTTCCCTCAAAGACGAGGGGAGGTAAGGAACTGCCATCCAGTTCTGCTTTAGATTCACCTTCTGTTATAAGTAAACTTGCAACACCACCACATGCTATCAATTCAGATATATCGCAATTTATTGATGATGCTACTTCTGCTATGGAAAATGCTTATGATGATGCTAGTACCTTGCTTGATAATGATGATGTGCCATGATACGTCTCCAACGTATCTATAATTTTTGATTGTTCCATGCTATTATATATTCTGTTTTGGATGTTCAATGGGCTTTATTATACACTTTTATATTATTTTTGGGACTAACCTATTAACTGGAGGCCCAGCCCAAATTGCCTTTTTTGCCTATTTCAGTGTTTCGAAGGAAAAGGATATCAAACGGACTCCAAACGGAATGAAACCTTCGGTAACGTGATTTTTGGAACAAACGTGATCCAGAGGACTTGAAGTGGACGTCAAGCAATCAACAAGGAGGCCACGAGGCAGGGGGGCGCGCCCTCCACCCTCGTGGGCCCCTCGTAGCTCCACCGACCTACTTCTTCCTCCTATATATACCTATGTACCCCGAAAACATCAGAGACGGAGCCAAAACCCTATTTCCACCGCCGCAACCTTCTGTACCCGTGAGATCCCATCTTGGGGCCTTTTCCGGCACTCCGCCGGAGGGGGCATCAATCACGGAGGGCTTCTACATCAACACCATAGCCTCTCCGATGATGTGTGAGTAGTTTACCTCAGACCTTTGGGTCCATAGTTATTAGCTAGATGGCTTCTTCTCTCTCTTTGGATCTCAATACAAAGTTCTCCTCGATTCTCTTGGATATCTATTCGATGTAATCTTCTTTTGCGGTGTGTTTGTCGAGATCCGATGAATTGTGGGTTTATGATCAAGATTATCTATGAACAATATTTGAATCTCCACTGAATTCTTTTATGTATGATTGGTTATCTTTGCAAGTCTCTTCGAATTATCAGTTTGGTTTGGCCTACTAGATTGATTTTTCTTGCAATGGGAGAAGTGCTTAGCTTTGGGTTCAATCTTGCGGTGCTCGATCCCAGTGACAGTAGGGGAAACGACACGTATTGTATTGTTGCCATCGAGGATAAAAAGATGGGGTTTATATCATATTGCATGAGTTTATCCCTCTACATCATGGCATCTTGCTTAAAGCATTCTTGTGAACTTAATACTCTAGATGCATGCTGGATAGCGGTCGATGTGTGGGGTAATAGTAGTAGATGCAGGCAGGAGTCGGTCTACTTGTCACGGACGTGATGCCTATATACATGATCATACCTAGATATTCTCATAACTATGCTCAATTCTATCAATTGCTCGACAGTAATTTGTTCACCCACCGTAATACTTATGCTATCTTGAGAGAAGCCACTAGTGAAACTTATGGCCCCCGGGTCTATTTTCCATCATATTAATTTCCCGTCAACAAGCTATTTCTATTACCGTTTATTTTGCTTTCTTTACTTTTAGTCTTTATCATAAAAATACCAAAAATATTATCTTATCATCTCTATCAGATCTCACTTTTGCAAGTGGCCGTGAAGGGATTGACAACCCCTTTATCGTGTTGGTTGCAAGGTTCTTATTTGTTTGTGTAGGTGCGTGAGACTTGAGTGTGGTCTCCTATTGGATTGATACCTTGGTTCTCAAAAACTGAGGGAAATACTAATGCTACTTTACTGCATCACCCTTTCCTCTTCAAGGGAAAACCAACGCAGTGCTCAAGAGGTAGCAAGAAGGATTTCTGGCGCCGTTGCCGGGGAGTCTACGCACAAGTCAAGACATACCAAGTACCCATCACAAACTCTTATCCCTCGCATTACATTATTTGCCATTTGCCTCTCGTTTTCCTCTCCCCCACTTCACCCTTGCCATTTTATTCGCCCTCCCTTTTCCGTTCGCTCCTTCTTCTTGCTTGCCTCATCGTTATGGCTAGTCCCTTATCTACTCCGTTGTCTCCCGAGAATGAAGTTCTTAATTTTAAACAAAGGGAGGGAGAAAATCTAAAAGATGCTTGGTATAGAATTTGCAATGCTCAAAATAGATCTACCAGGAAGCAATCTACTTCCATTCTTGTTCATTTTTATGTAGGTGCCACTCCTTGGTATAGATATATTCTTGATACCATTACCGGAGGGAATTTCTTGGGTAGCCATACTTTTGATTCTTATAATGCTATGATAGATTTGTTTGGCTCACCACCTCTTTTGGTTAATGGAACTATGCTAACGTTTGAACATGTGATGTGAAGGCTTGAAATTATTGAAAATAAAGTTGCTACTACGGAATTGATTGAGAATTGGATAAAAAGACCCACAATCAAATTACCCAATATGGATCTAAGGTAGGAGTTACTTTGAATTTTTTTAAAGAAAAGGAACCCATAGTTAATGAAAGAATAGATCAAGATTCCACTAGAATCGATAAGCTTGAGGGTATTATTACCAACTTAGGGTCCGCTTTTTCTTCCGTAAAAAATACTCCTAACCCTCCTACCAAAATTGCCAAGCTTATGTATGTTCATAAAAATAAGGGTGAATCTTCTAGTAAGGAAAATGCGGATCTCAAATCAATAAGTGTTCATCCCAACTGTTTTGCTATCATTAAGGAACCGTTTGCTACAAATGAATTTCTTGATTTCTTGCCTAAGAGTTTGATAATTAATAAAAGGAAAGAAATTACTAAGGGTTGTAGGTGTTCTATTGAAGAATTGCCTACCAAAGATGGCAATACTTAGATCTATCCTTGCTTTTATGCCTGGCTAGGGGCGTTAAACGATAGCGCTTGTTGGGAGGCAACCCAATTTTATTTTATTTTCTTGCTTTTTTGTTCTGCTTAGTAATAAATCTTTGATCTAGCCTCTGGTTAGATGTGTTTTTATGTTTTAATTAGTGTTTGTGCCAAGTGAAACCTATAGGATCTTCTTGGATGATAGTTATTTGATCTTGCTAAAAATTCCATAAACTTTCTGTTCACGAAAACAATTGTTTAAAATCACCAGAATGCGAGAAAATACTGATTCTAATTGCAGTAGATAAATAAACAAATTATATAGGTTGTCCTATTTTGGTAGATTTTTATGAGTTACAGAAGTTTGCCTTAGATACAGATTACTACACACTGTTCTGTTTTTGACAGATTCTGTTTTTCGTGTGTTGTTTGCTTATTTTAATGAATCTATGGCTAGTAAAAGAGTTTATAAACCATAGAGAAGTTGGAATAAAGTAGGTTTAACACCAATATAAATAAAGAATGAGTTCATTACAGTACCTTGAAGTGGTGTTTTGTTTTCTTTCGCTAACGGAGCTCACGAGATTTTCTGTTAAGTTTTGTGTTGTGAAGTTTTCAAGTTTTGGGTAAAGATTTGATGGATTATGTAACAAGGATTGGCAAGAGCCTAAGCTTGGGGATGCCCAAGGCACCCCAAGGTAAAATTTAAGGACAACCAAAAGCCTAAGCTTGGGGATGCCCCAGAAGGCATCCCCTCTCGTCCATCGGTAACTTTACTTGATGCTATATTTTTATTCACCACATGATATGTGTTTTGCTTGGAGCGTCTTGTATGATTTGAGTCTTTGCTTTTTAGTTTACCACAATCATCCTTGCTGTACACACTTTTGAGAGAGACACACATGATTCGGAATTTGTTAGAATACTCTATGTGCTTCACTTATACCTTTTGAGCTATATAGTTTTTGCTCTAGTGCTTCACTTATATCTTTTAGAGCACGGTGGTGGTTTTGTTTTATAGAAATTATTGTTCTCTCATGCTTCACTTATATTATTTTGAGAGACCTACAAAACAGCATGGTAATTTGCTTAAATTGTGAAATTAGTCCTAATATGATAGGCATCCAAGATTAGTAAAAACTTTCTTATAAGTGCGTTGAATACTAAGAGAAGTTTGATGCTTGATGATTGTTTTGAGATATGGAGGTAGTGATATTAAAGTTGTGCTAGTTGAGTAGTTGTGAATTTGAGAAATACTTGTGTTGAAGTTTGCAAGTCCCGTAGCATGCACGTATGGTAAACGTTGTGTAACAAATTTGAAACATGAGGTGTTCTTTGATTGTCCTCCTTATGAGTGGCGGTCGGGGACGAGCGATGGTCTTTTCCTACCAACCTATCCCCCTAGGAGCATGCGCGTAGTGCTTGGTTTTTGATGACCTGTAGATTTTTGCAATAAGTATGTGAGTTCTTTATGACTAATGTTGAGTCCATGGATTATACGCACTCTCACCCTTCCATCATTGCTAGCCTCTTTGGTACCGTGCATTTCCCTTTCTCACCTTGAGAGTTGGTGCAAACTTCGCCGGTGCATCCAAACCCCGTGATACGATACGCTCTATCACACATAAACCTCCTTATATCTTCCTCAAAACAACCACCATACCTACCTATTATGGCATGTCCATACCCATCCCGAGATATATTGCCATGCAACTTTCCACCGTTCCGTTTATCATGACACGCTTCATCATTGTCATATTGCCTTGCATGATCATGTAGTTGACATCGTATTTGTGGCAAAGCCACCATGCATATTATTTCATACATGTCACTCTTGATTCATTGCCCATCCCGGTACACCGCCGGAGGCATTCATATAGAGTCATACTTTGTTCTAGTATCGAGTTGTAGTCATTGAGTTGTAAATAAATAGAAGTGTGATGATCATCATTCATAGAGCATTGTCCCCCCAAAAAAGAGAAAAGGCCAAATAAAAAAAGGGGAAATGCCCAAAAAAAGAAAATAAAAAGGGGCAATGCTACTATCCTTTTTCCACACTTGTGCTTCAAAGTAGCACCATGATCTTTATGATAGAGAGTCTTTTGTTTTGTCACTTTCATATACTAGTGGGAATTTTTCATTATAGAACTTGGCTTATATATTCCAACAATGGGCTTCCTCAAATGCCCTAGGTCTTCGTGAGAAAGCAAGTTGGATGCACACCCACTTAGTTTCTTTTGTTGAGCTTTCATACATTTATAGCTCTAGTGCATCCGTTGCATGGCAATCCCTACTCTTTGCATTGACATCAATTGATGGGCATCTCCCTAGCCCGTTGATTAGCTGCATCAATGTGAGACTTTTTTTGTCTTCTCCACATAACCCCCATCATCATATTCTATTCCACCCATAGTGCTATATCCATGGCTCACGCTCATATATTGCGTGAAAGTTGAAAAAGTTTGAGATTACTAATGTATGAAACAATTGCTTGGCTTGTCATCGGGGTTGTGCATGATGAGAGCATTCTTGTGTGACGAAAATGGAGCATGACCAAACTATATGATTTTGTAGGGATGAACTTTCTTTGGCCATGTCATTTTGAGAAGACATAATTGCTTAGTTAGTATGCTTGAAGTATTATTACTTTTATGTCAATATTAAACTTTTATCTTGAATCTTTCAGATCTGAATATCATGCCACAATTGAGAGAATTACATTGAAAATTATGCTAAGTAGCATTCCACATCAAAAATTTTGTTTTTATCATTTACCTACTCGAGGACGAGCAAGAATTAAGCTTGGGGATGCTTGATAAGTAAACTTGTGGGGGCATCGATCACGAAGGCCTTCTACATCAACACCATAGCAGGGGGCATCGATCACGAAGGCCTTCTACATCAACACCATAGCCTCTGATATCATTTATAAGTAAACTTGCAACACCACCACATGCTATCAATTCTCATATATCGCAATTTATTGATGATGCTACTTCTGCTATGGAAAATGCTTATGATGATGCTAGTACCTTGCTTGATAATGATGATGTGCCATGATACGTCTCCAACGTATCTATAATTTTTGATTGTTCCATGCTATTATATATTCTGTTTTGGATGTTCAATGGGCTTTATTATACACTTTTATATTATTTTTGGGACTAACCTATTAACCGGAGGCCCAGCCCAAATTGCTGTTTTTTTGCCTATTTCAGTGTTTCGAAGGAAAAGGATATCAAACGGACTCCAAACGGAATGAAACCTTCGGTAACGTGATTTTTGGAACAAACGTGATCCAGAGGACTTGAAGTGGACGTCAAGCAATCAACAAGGAGGCCACGAGGCAGGGGGGCGCGCCCTCCACCCTCGTGGGCCCCTCGTAGCTCCACCGACCTACTTCTTCCTCCTATATATACCTACGTACCCCGAAAACATCAGAGACGGAACCAAAACCCTATTTCCACCGCCGCAATCTTCTGTACCCGTGAGATCCCATCTTGGGGCCTTTTCCGGCGCTCCGCCGGAGGGGGCATCGATCACGGAGGGCTTCTACATCAACACCATAGCCTCTCCGATGATGTGTGAGTAGTTTACCTCAGACCTTCGGGTCCATAGTTATTAGCTAGATGGCTTCTTCTCTCTCTTTGGATCTCAATACAAAGTTCTCCTCGATTCTCTTGGAGATCTATTCGATGTAATCTTCTTTTGCGGTGTGTTTGTCGAGATCCGATGAATTGTGGGTTCATGATCAAGATTATCTATGAACAATATTTGAATCTCCTCTAAATTCTTTTATGTATGATTGGTTATCTTTGCAAGTCCCTTCGAATTATCAGTTTGGTTTGGCCTACTAGATTGATTTTTCTTGCAATGGGAGAAGTGCTTAGCTTTGGGTTCAATCTTGCGGTGCTCGATCCCAGTGACAGTAGGGGAAACGACACGTATTGTATTGTTGCCATCGAGGATAAAAAGATGGGGTTTATATCATATTGCATGAGTTTATCCCTCTACATCATGTCATCTTGATTAAAGCGTTGCTCCGTTCTTATGAACTTAATACTCTAGATGCATGCTGGATAGCGGTCGATGTGTGGAGTAATAGTAGTAGATGAAGGCGGGAGTCGGTCTACTTGTCACGGACGTGATGCCTATATACATGATCATACCTAGATATTCTCATAACTATGCTCAATTCTATCAATTGCTCGACAGTAATGTGTTCACCCACCGTAATGCTTATGCTATCTTGAGAGAAGCCACTAGTGAAACCTATGGCCCCCGCGTCTATTTTCCATCATATTAATTTCCCGTCAACAAGCTATTTCTATTACCGTTTATTTTGCTTTCTTTACTTTTAGTCTTTATCATAAAAATACCAAAAATATTATCTTATCATCTCTATCAGATCTCACTTTTGCAAGTTGCCGTGAAGGGATTGACAACCCCTTTATCATGTTGGTTGCAAGGTTCTTATTTGTTTGTGTAGGTGCGTGGGACTTGAGCGTGGTCTCCTACTGGATTGATACCTTGGTTCTCAAAAACTAAGGGAAATACTTACGCTACTTTACTGCATCACCCTTTCCTCTTCAAGGGAAAACCAACGCAGTGCTCAAGAGGTAGCATGCCACTTGGTGAATTTCTTGATAAACAAATTGCTAGAGTAATACAACATGATGTTGTTGAATCTGATGATGATCTTGAAAAAACACCTGCTAGAACTAGCCCTCCTAGATATGAATTGCCTAATGTACTGGAAGGCTATGTTATGAGTGAAGAAACAACTAGAGATATTCTTGCTTGCAATGATAGAGATGATCTAGAGAAATTATTAAGCAAGTATAAAGAAAAATCTCTAAATGCTAGAATGAAATGTGATCCTAAGTTTGCTACTTCACCTATCTTTATTGATGATAAGGATTATGAATTCTCTGTCGTCCCAGAGTTAATTACTTTGGTTGAATCTGATCCTTTCCATGGTTATGAAACTGAAACTGTTGTGGCACATCTTACTAAGTTGAATGATATAGCCACCCTTTTTACTCATGATGAGAAAACTCGCTATTACTTTATTCTCAAATTATTTCCTTTCTCATTAAAGGGTGATGCTAAAGCTTGGTACAATACTCTTGCTCCTGGTTGTGTGCGTAGTCCCCAGGATATGATTTATTACTTCTCTGAAAAATATTTTCCTGCTCATAAGAAACAAGCTGCCTTACAGGAAATATTTAACTTTGTGCAAACTAAAGAAGAGAGTCTCCCACAAGCTTGGGGGAGGCTTTGCCAGTTACTTAATGCTTTGCCTGATCATCCTCTTAAGAAAAATGAAATACTTGATATCTCCTATAATCGACTAACCGATGCTTCTAGGGACTTCCTAGATAGTTGTGTTGGTTGTGTTTTCAGGGAACAAACTATTGGACAAGCTGAAGAATTATTGAATAACATATTGAAAAATTATGATGATTGGACTATTCCTGAACCACCGGCTAAACCACTCCGAAGAAGAGGGGTATATTATATCTCAGTCCTGAAGATATGCAAGAGGCAAAGAAATCTATGAAGGAAAAAGGTATTAAAGCTGAGGATGTTAAAAATTTACCTCCTATTGAAGAAATGCATGGGCTTAATACACCACCACTTCCTAAGATGGTAGAGGTAAATTCTCTAATGAAGTTCAATGATAATGATAATCCTCACAATATGCATCCTAGCCAATGCCTTTATGAGTTTGAAAACTACATTAGAAAACAAGATCACTTCAATGCAAATGTTATGAAACAATTGAAATATAATTCTGATATGATTGCTCGCTTGAGTGACTTGTTATTTAGAATACCGAATGATGTTAGAGGTGTTGGAAAACATGCTTCTATGGTACAAACTCAGTTAGAACAAGTTGCTAAATCTCAAAGAGAATTGCTTGATGAAATGAATAACATTATGCATGACTTTGCTGTTAGAGTTGCAACTAGAGGAGGTAAAATGACTCAGGAACCACTTTATCCTGAGGGACACCCTAAAAGAATTGAACAAGATTCACAAAGAGTTAACATTGATGCACCTAGTCCTTCTAGAAAGAAAAATAAAAATAAAAATGATAGGACTTTGCATACTTCTAGTGAACCCGAAATAGAGAAACCTCCTGATAAGGATAATGAAACTTCTATCTCAGATGATGAAACTTAATCTGGTAATGAACACTCACCTAGTGATAATGAAAAAGATAATGATGAAGTTCATGAAGATACTCAACCAAATAATGATAAAGAACCAGATAATGATGTTGAGATAGAACCACCTGTTGATCTTGATAACCCACAACCTAAGAATAAAAGGTATGACAAAAGAGACTTTGTTGCTAGAAAACACGGTAAAGAAAGAGAACCGTGGGTTCAAAAACCTATGCCTTTTCCACCCAAGTCAACTAAAAAGAAAGATGATGAAGAATTTGAACGCTTTGCTGAAATGCTGAGGCCAGTCTTTCTGCGTACTCGACTGATATCTTGAAAATGCCTCCTTATGCAAAGTATAAGAAAGACATCATCACCAATAAGAGAAAAATATTGGAAGCTGAAATCTCCACTATGCTTGCTAATTACACTTTTAAAGATGGAGTAGCTAAAAAACTTGGAGATCCGGGAATACCAACTATACCTTGCTCTATCAAAAAGAATTATGTGAAAACTGCTCTGTGTGATTTAGGAGCTGGTGTTAGTGTTATGCCTTTCTCTTTATATAAAAGACTTGACTTAAATAAACTCACACCTACTGAAATATTTTGCAAATGGCTGATAAATCAACTGCCATACCTATTGGTATCTGTGAGGATGTGCATGTTGTTGTTGCTAATGTTACTATTTTGACTGACTTTGTTATACTTGAGATGCCCGAGGACGACAACATGTCGATTATCCTTGGTAGACCCTTCTTGAATACTGCAGGGGCTGTTATTGATTGCAATAAAAGCAAGGTCACTTTTCATATCAATGGTAATGAGCATACGGTGCAGTTTCCGAAGAAACAATTCCAAGTGAATGGTATTAATGTTATTGAAAAATCTCCGACAATCACTATTGGAAGTTTTCAAATACCTCTACCTACTATCAAAAAGAAATATGAAATGCTTATTGTTGGGGAAATGCATATCGCCATTGAGGTAACTTAGTGATTTACGAAAGTTCTTCGGTTTCATGCTAACTGAAAGTGGTTGTTAATAAGACCTGATCAACCTTATTAATGGATCATTTTTGAGCGGTATGAAGTTGATGAATTTAGTAAGCACTATATTCTGTCCCTACTTTTTGTTTTCTGTTTTTATTAGTTAAATAAAATAAAATGCCAAGTTTTGTCTGTTTTCTGAATTTCTCGTGCAATAAAAAAATGACCCAAAAATAAAAGTTCTCAGAATGCCCTGAAAATTTCACATGATTTTTTTCTGAATATTTTTGAATTTCTGGTGCAAATAATATCAAAGGGAGGTGCACCAGGTGGGCACAACCCACCTGGGCGCGCCAGGACCCCCAGGCGTGCCCTGGTGGGTTGTGGTCCCCACGTGGGCCCCCTCACTTACCTCTTCATCCCACGTCATCACTTACCTCCAGAAAAAAATCTCCATTGCTCTCTCTCCCCTGTTCTTGCTCTCAAACCCGCGGATTTCAATCTCTTTGCTTGAAGCTCCGTTTTTGAAACTGTTTCGGGGGATTGTTGCTTGAAAATTGTACGCGGACATGAATATCTTCAGTAAGTTTGGCTCTAAGAAGAACTCCAAGGGTGTTATTGGGGAGTCTTCTGACAGTGATCTCCACCCTCGGAGGTTGGCGGAGGTACGACCGTGCGAATGGCCGCACACCCCGTTCCTGGAAGAGGCTGGAATTCTTTAGGAGTTCACACAATATGCTGCTAATGCCGGCCTCACCGACTTCATCGCAGATGAGTGTGATCAGCACCAAATCCTCACAAACATCTTTGTTCAGAGTTTTACTTTCCTGCCTAGAAATAATCCTCCTGAAGTGAGCTTTGATTTATATGCTGAAAACCACCAGATACCACTTACTGAATTTGCAACATATGCAAGATCCCTTCTAATGGGAGCTTAGCCGAGCCTAGGCCGGCTGGGTTTGAGGCATTTTATCGCAATCTGACAGTGGGAGATGAGAGAGGGGTGTCAGCCACCACGGCTGCTAGCATACACTTTCCTGCCATACATTATTTTGCTTTATTTGTTGCTAAGTGCTTGCTTGCTAGAAAGAAAGTAGGTGCGCTCAGCACACCAGACTTTGCTGTTTTACGCTGAGCACTAGAGGGCGACAACACTCATAGCTTGGGAGCTATTGTGGCTCGTCGCCTCCATCTTAACAAATCACAGGGTGAAATTCATGGTGGATTTCTGCTACTTGTTTGGCGGCTCACTTCGAGGTTGAGATACGCCCTCATGATTACCCTCTGACTAAGGTTTACCTAGACCAGGCAGCCATGGAACACCATCATTTTCTTGCATGAGATTATCCTAATATCCCCATTCCTTATAACCTGGGTTTTAGCGTTAAAACTCATGATATTATTCCACTGCCTGCACCTACTTTGTTCGATTCTGCTGCCAGGGCGGATATAGGATTATGCTTGCAGACATCATCGCCTACCGGAACATTCAGGTTGCTGCGGAGGCAGCACAGGAGGAGCCTCAGCAGTGGGATGAGTGGATGGCCGCTCCTCAGCACCCCTACTACCCCCATGCTACTGATCGACTACCAAGCTAGGCCAAAAGCCTAAGCTTGGGAGAGTACGTGTTTCCACCGAATTTACATTCATGTTTATTTATTCCATTTGTCGGTGCTCACACTTTTTCATTGTATCATCCATGCTTAGATTTATTTTCTTGCTTTCTTCTTGTGTGTTTGAAAAACTTTAGAAAAAACCAAAAAAATTAGTTGTAGTCAATTTACTTTCTATGCATGCTTAGTAGTAATATTAAAAAGAAAACCCAAAAATATTTCCTTGTTCTTCTTTTGCTTGTTGGGAGCTTTCCCGTGTAAATAGTTTTTCTCGTTGTTGCTTTTTATTTGCTTGTTCAAGAAAACCAAAAACTCCAAAAATATTTCAGTGTGTTTCTCTGAATTTCTTTTCTTTTTATTCGAGTTGCACCAAGGAGAAGACCACGATGAAAATGTTGAGTGGCTCTCAAGTGAATTATTGTTGAACTAACAAAGAGCACATTTTACCTTGTCTTCTCCTGTTGAATAAAATGTTTGCAGATTCCAGCTTAGTCCATGGCACTCTTGCACTATTATTATTTTCACATCGTTCGGTCGTGCAAGTGAAAGGCAATAATGACGATATTCGATGAACTAGCCGGGGCAGAGAGAAACTGGTATGAACTCGACTTGTTTTGTTTGTGTAACTATGTTTAACCTAGTATCCATGATTCAGCCCATTATGATGAAACATGTTTGCAATGACAATTAGAGATTATAGTTTCTCATGCCATGCATAAGTAGGTGGGAGTTGATAATGATTTATCTTGGATATGAACATAGCGTTAAAATGATTGTGATGTAGTATGATGATATGGTATCATCCTCTGAATGTTCGAGTGGCTTGACTTGGCACATGTTCATGCATGTAGTTGAATCAAAACCAACATAGCCTCTATGATATTTATGTTCATGGTGTTCATATCCTACTCATGCTAGTGTCCAATGTTACTTATGCATAATGCATGGTTATGACCGTTGTTGCTCTCTAGCTGGCCACTTCTCAATCTAATTGCTAGCCTTCGCCTGTGCTAAGTGGAATTCTGCTTGTACAACAAAAACCTTGAAACCAAAGTTATTCCAGATGAGTCCACCATACCTACCTATATACGGTATTACCCTACCGTCCTAAGTAAATTTGCATGTGCCACCTCTAAAAACTTTAAAAAAAATCTGTTTTGTGTGCCTGGATCATTCATGGAACGACAGGAGGTGGTTGGTATCTTCCATGCTAAGCGGGTTATTCTCAGGTCGAGTGTTTATTCACTCACCATCGCACGAGAAAAGGGCGGTAATAGGGATGCCCAGTCCCAAACTGCAAACATGAAAAAGAGTTAATCTCTTAAATAATCAAACAAAAAAAACCAATGGAGTCAAAAGCTTTACTTTTATCGCTTGGGAACCGCCACTAGCGTGCTTAGCATGGAAGATATTGATAACTGATGGTCGTGAAGTCAATGAGAAGGGTGCATGCCTCAAAATATCATTTACCTCTGTTTTAAAATTGAGCTCTGGCACCTCTGCAAATTAATGCTTCCCTCTACGAAGGGACTATCTATTTACTTTTATGTTGTGTCATCACCTTCTAAAACAAGCGCTAGAACCTGAGAGCACATCTGTCATGACTTATGCATTGTGTGTAGCTAATGTTGGGTGCATCATGACTGGATCTTTTTTACCATGAATTACAATGTTTAGTCGCTGCTTGAACTTTGGAGGTGCTCTGCATTTATGTTTTGCGGTCTCAGAAAGGTCTAGCAAGATACCATTATTGTCATATTATATCATAGTTGTTTTGACAACGTGTTGCCATTTGAGATATCTTATTATTGCTCGCTAGCTGATTATGTCATTGATATGAATCATTATAATCTTTAAGGGTTATTGTTGGCATGGTTAGTTATAATGTTGGCTGAAAACCTAGGTGCTATTTAAGCTTATTTACGCAAACAAGAGCAAAAGAGTTCATAAAAGTTTTTTCTTTTTCACTTTCAGTTTATCAACTGAATTGCTTGAGGACAAGCAAAGGTTTAAGCTTGGGGGAGTTGATACGTCTCCAACGTATCTACTTTTCCTAACGCTTTTCCTCTTGTTTTGGACTCTAATTTGCATGATTTCAATGAAAATAACCCCGGACTGACGCTGTTTTCAGCAGAACTACCATGGTGTTATTTTTGTGCAGAAATAAAAGTTCTCAGAATGGAACGAAACTTTGTGAGGATTTTTTATATCAATAATAAGAATTTCTGGATCCAAGACCTGGCGGAGAGGGGCACCTGGGAGGGCACAACCCACCAGGGCGCGCCCAGGTGGGTTGTCCCCACCTGGTGGCCCCATAGACCCTGATTCCAACGCTATAAAATCCTATTTTTGGAGGAAAAAATCAGGGAGAAAGAATTATCATGATCCACGAGACGGAGCCGCCGCCAAGCCCTGTTCTTCCTCGGGAGGGCAGATCTAGAGTCCGTTTGGGGCTCGGAGAGGGGGATCTTCGTTCTTCGTCATCACCAACCCTTCTCCATCGCCAATTCCATGATGCTCCCCACCGGGAGTGAGTAATTCCTTCGTAGGCTCGCTGGTCGGTGAGGAGTTGGATGAGATTCATCATGTAATCGAGTTAGTTTTGGTAGGGCTTGATCCCTAGTATTCACTATGTTCCTAGATTGATGTTGCTATGACTTTGCTATTCTTAATGCTTGTCACTTTGGGCCCGGGTGCCACGAACTCAGATCTGAATCGTTACGTTATCATCATTATATCCATGTTCTAGATCCAATCTTGCAAGTTATAGTCACCTACTACGTGTTATGATCCGGCAACCCCCGAGTGACAACAACCGGGCCCACTCCCGGCGATGACCGTAGTTTGAGGAGTTCATGTTTTCACTATGTTTTAATGCTTTGTTCCGGTTCTCTATTAAAAGGAGGCCTTAATATCCATTAGTTTCCAGTATGGACCCCGCTGCCACGGGAGGGTAGGACAAAAGATGTCATGCAAGTTCTTTTAATAAAGCACGTACGACTATTTATGGAATACATGCCTACATTATATTGACGAACTGGAGCTAGTGCCGTATCGCCCTAGGTTATAACTGTCACATGATGAATATCGTCCAACAAGTCACCGATCCAATGCCTACGAATTTATCCTATATTGTTCTTGCTAAGTTACTACTACTGCTGTTACTGTTACACTTGCTACAAAATTACTGCTATCACTGTTACTGTCACCATTACTGCCGTCACTACTATCAAAACTATCATATTACTGTGCTACTGATTACTTGCTGCAGATAATTAATCTCCAGGTGTGGTTGAATTGACAACTCGGCTGCTAATACCTTCATATATTCTTTGGCTCCCCTTGTGTCGAATCTATAAATTTGGGTTGAGTACTCTACCCTCGAAAACTGTTGCGATCCCCTATACTTGTGGGTTATCATTGTACCACACCAAATAGCATATCTACTACACTAGCACTCTCCAACAATCTCCTCTTGCTAAGATTTAGCCAAAAATCACAAGAACTACACATGCACCTCCCAAAACCTAGAAGCACAACAACGGGGCAAAGAGAGAGGGACTAAGGGAGATACCGGGTTCCACGGCAAGAGGGCGAGGTGGGGATCGATCCCACTGGTTGGAATGCGAGGAGAGTGGTTGGAGACGGAGATCCGGCGAGGTCCTCTGACGCCGTTCTTGGGTAGGAGAGAGAGAGACGAAGTGAGGGGAAGGTATGAATGGGTATGGGGGAGTTGGAACTCCCCTGCCCGCACTTAACCCCCACGCGCCCGCGACAGCGCGGGTGTACCATGGGTCATCGCGGTAGTATCACCCGGGCAGAAGTACCGCACCCAGGGCGATAGTACTGCTCTATCAGCGGCAGTAAAAAATTACTGCCGCGATGGAAGCGGTAGTACCGTGCCATAGTCGCAGCTGTGCAAGCACAGATGCCACCCACTGATACGTCTCCGTCGTATCTATAATTTTTGATTGTTTCATGCCAATATTATACCACTTTCACATACTTTTGGCAACTTTTTATATGATTTATTGGACTAACCTATTGATCCAGTGCCCAGTGCCAGTTCCTGTTTTCTGCATGTTTTTTGTATCACAGAGTATCCATATCAAATGAAGTCCAAATGCAATAAAATTTCACGGAGAATTATTTTGGAATATATATGATTTTTGGGAGTTGGAATCACCGCAAACGGAGGCCCACACAGACCACAAGACACCAGGGCGCGCCAGAGGCCCCTAGCGTCCCGTGGTGGGTTGTTCCCACCTCGTACGTCGGTTGGAGCTCTACTTCGGGCACAAGGAAGCTTATATCCGGAAAAAATCGTGTTCAAATCTCAGTGCAATCAGAGTTACGGATCACCGGGAATATAAGAAACGGTTTTCGGCCAGATCTGGGGAACGCGAAACAGAAGAGAACATAGAGGGAGATCCAATCTTGGAGGGGCTCCCGCCCCTCCACCACCATGGAGACCAAGGACCAGGGGGGAACTCTCCTCCCCATCTAGGGGGGAGGCCAAGGATGAAGAAGTAGGGGGGCTCTCTCCCCCTCACTTCCGGTGGCGCCGGAGTGCCATCGGGGCAACGATCGGGACGGTGATCTACATCAACAATCTTGCTACTGTCAACACCAACTCTCTCCCCCTCTATGCAGCGGTGTAACACCTCTTCTCCCCACTCTAATCTCTACTTAAACATGGTTCTCAACTCCATATATTATTTCCCAATGATCTATGGTTATCCTATGATGTTTGAGTAGATCCGTTTTGTCCTATGGGTTAATTGTGATCTTGGTTGGTATGATTGTATATTTTATTTATGGTGCTGCCATAGGGTGCCCTCCATCTCGCACAAACGTGAGGGGCCCTCGCTATAGGGTGTTGCAATATGTTTATGGTTCGCTTACGGTGGGTTGCGAGAGTGACAGAAACTTAAACCCGAGTAACTAGGGTATGACGTATGGGAGTAAAGAGGACTTGATGCTTAATGCTATGGTTGGGTTTCACAACCTTAATGATCTTTAGTAGTTGCGAATGCTTGCTAGAGTTCCAATCATAAGTGCATATGATCCAAGTAGAGAAAGTATGTTAGCTCATGCCTCTCCCTCATATAAAGTTGCAAGAATGATTACCGGTACTTGTTATCGATTGCCTAGGGACAAATAACTTCCTTGTTGACAAAAGCCCTCTACTAAAACTAACTTAGTTGTGTCTTTATCTAAACAGCCCCTAGATTTTATTTACGTGCTCTTTATTATCTTGCAAACCTATCCTATCACACCTACAAAGTACTTCTAGTTTCATACTTGTTCTTGGTAAAGCGAACGTCAAGCGTGCGTAGAGTTGTATCGGTGGTTGATAGAACTTGAGGGAATGTTTGTTCTACCTTTAGCTCCTCGTTGGGTTCGACACTCTTACTTATCGAAAGAGGCTACAATTGATCCCCTTTACTTGTGGGTTATCAAGACCTTTTTCTGGCGCCGTTGCCGGGGAACAATAGCGTGGGGTGAATATTCTCGTGTGTGCTTGTTTGCTTTATCACTAAGTAGTTTTTATTTCCTGTTCTAAGTTGTTCTCTATCTTTAGTTATGGATATGGAACACGAAACACCAAAAAAATTAGTGGTACTTTTTACTGATGGAGATGGGGAACCTCCTAAAACCCCCGATGCTCGTTATGTGAAAAATATTATGCACTACTTTGATAATCCTGAGAAAACCCCATTCAACTTGATAATGGGAGTAACGTTGGATCAACTTGAATACTTCAGGTATTATCGCTTGACTCAAAAGGGAAAAATTTTATGGTATCAAATTGAAATGTTGCAATGGTATGCTTGGAATCTATGCTTGGGATATGATTATACTTGTTGCTCTAAGGTAGAGGTTCCACACCTTCCCTATTCATTTGAATTTAATGATAATGAAACCTTGGCTTCTTATGCTAGAGGTATATATGATTATTATGATGTGGAACGAATAGAAGAATTTGTTGCTTTTAAGGGTGCATATGAAATTGAATCTTTGTTTAAAAAGTTTGAAGATTTTGATGATTCAGTTTATAGACCTGAAAATCTTGCTATCCTTAAATATTGCTATGATAATTATAAATACAATTATGATATTGATGTATTTATTGAGAATAACTCCGCTGTCCAAGAAAAGACTAATATTTTGCAGGAGTTTATGGAAGAAGAAATTGATAAAACTGCGAACTCATTTGATGAAAAAGATGATGAGGAGAGCGAAGAACAAATGGAGGAAGAACGGATTGATCACCCGTGGCCCACCTTCTAATGAGAGTAACTCTTCAACTCATACATTGTTTAATGCCCCTTCGTTCTTATCGAAGGATGAATGTTATGATGATTGCTATGATCCCTTGGATTCTTTTGAAATATCCCTTTTTGATGAACTTGATGATTGCTATGCTTGTGGCCAAGATGCCAATATGAATGATGCTTATGGAGATGAACTTGATATAGTTCCTTATGTTAAGAATGAAATTGTTGCTATTGCACCCACACATGATAGTCCCATTATCTTTTTGAATTCTCCAAACGACACTATATCGGAGAAGTTTGCTCTTGTTAAGGATTATATTGATGGGTTGCCTTTTACCGTTGCACATGATGATTTTGATGAATATAGTATGCATGTGCTTGCTGATCCTACTTGCAATTATTATGAGAGAGGAACTACATCTCCACCTCTCTATGTTTCCAACACGAAAGAATTGCAAGAAATTTCCTATGCTATGTATTGGCCTTTATTTGATGTTCATGAATTGTTCTTGTATGACATGCCGATGCATAGGAAGAGAGTTAGACTTTGTCATTGCTTGATATATGTTGCTTTGTGCTCACTACTAAATGCTAAATCATTGTTGATTCAAATTGGCTTTGATATATATACCTTGGGATCCGGGTGGATTCATTACTTGAGCACTTTATGCCTAGCTTAATGGATTTAAAGAAAGCGCTGCCAGGGAGACAACCCGGAAGTTTTAGAGAGTCATTTATTTCTGTTGAGTGCTCTTATATAGTTTAAAAACAAAAAAATATAGAGGGGAACTTAAAACTTTTCACAAAAGAGAAGCGATTGAAAGGTGATGCATTGCGGAAATGAGGGCCGACCTTGAACACTTGTGTTCATGCTCATGGAAGCAATGTAGAATTTTTCATGAAGATTCTCACAAAAGTAATTATCCCCTTGTACAATTCCATTGTATTATAAAAATAATGTGCCAAGGTTTTCCTTTAGGATGTTTAGATTGCTTGTTGGTTTGTGCGGTGCAAAACAGAAACTTTGGCTGTAGTGCGCGATTTTACATTTTTTACTGGAATGTCAAACGGTTCTGAAACTTTTTGCACTGTCTTTCTATATAATTTTTCCTAATCTTTTTTAAGAATTCTTTGAGTACCAGAAGTATGGTGAATGTTCAGATTACTATAGACTGACCTGTCTAAGACAGATTCTGTTTTTGATGCATTGTTTTGCTTGTTTTGATGAAACTATTGATTCTATTAGTGGATTAAGCCATGAAAAAGTTATATTACAATAGCTAGAATGCAAAAACAAAATATGAATTGGTTTGCAACAGTACTTAGAGTAGTGATTTGCTTTATTATACTAACAGATCTTACCAAACTTTCTGTTGGGTTTTGTGTGGATGAAGTGATCAAAGACCGAGGAGGTCTAGATATGAGGAGAAGGAGGAGAGGCAAGAGCTCAAGCTTGGGGATGCCCAAGGCACCCCAAGTAAATATTCAATGAGACTCAAGCGTCTAAGCTTGGGGATGCCCCGGAAGGCATCCCATCTTTCTTCAACAAGTATCGGTATGTTTTCGTCTTTGTTTCGTTCACGTGATATGTGCAAACCTTGGAGCGTCTTTTGCTTTTAGTTTTCATTTTTTTTATGCACCATGCTGGTATGAGATAGTCCATGGTTGATTTATAGAATGCTCATTGCACTTCACTTATATCTTTTGAGTGTGGCTTTATAGAATGCTTCATGTGCTTCACTTATATCATTTGAAGTTTGGATTGCCTATTTCTCTTCACATAGAAAACCGTTGTTTGAAGAATGCTTTTTTGCTTCACTTATATTTGTTAGAGCATGGTATTTTGTAGAAAGAATTAAACTCTATTGCTTCACTTATATCTATTTAGAGTGTCAACATGAATTGGTCAATTGCAGGGTTAGTCATAAAACTTATGGATCATTGAATATGATATGTTTGATTCCTTGCAATAGTTTTGCGATATAGAGATGATAATATGTGGGAGGTACTAGTAAATGGTTGTGTTCAGTAGGAATATTGGTGTTAAGGTTTGTGATTCCCGAAGCATGCACGTATAGTCTCTCGTTATGCTATGACGTTGGAGCATCATTTATTATTGATTGTCCTCCTTATGAGTGGTGGTCGGGGACGAGCGATGGTCTTTTCCTACCAATCCATCCCCCTAGGGGCATGCGTAGTAGTACTTTGCTTCGAGGGCTAATAAACTTTTGCAATAAGTATATGAGTTCCTTATGACTAATGCGAGTCCATGGATTATACGCACTCTTACCTTTCCGCAATTTGCTAGCCTCTACGGTACCGTGCATTGCCCTTTCTCACATCGAGAGTGGTGCAAACTTCGCAGGTGCATCCAAACCCCGTGATATGATACGCTCTATTACACATAAGCCTTATTATATCTTCCTCAAAACAGCCACCATACCTACCTATTATGGCTTTTCCATGGCCATTCCGAGATATATTGCCATGCAACTTCCACCACTTCCGTTTGATGACTTGAGCATTCATTGTCTTATTGCTTTGCATGATCATATAGCTGACATAGTAGTTGTGGCTCAACCACCGTTCATCATTTTTCATACATGTTACGCTAGATCATTGCATATCCTAGTACATTGCCAGAGGCATTCATATAGAGTCATATTTTGTCATAGGTATCGAGTTGTAATTTTTATTTCTTTTGAGTTATAAGTAAATAGAAGTGTGATGATCATCATTATTCATTTTTAGAGCAGTGCCCCAGTGAGGAAAGGATGATGGAGACTATGATTCCCCCACAACTCGGGATGAGGCTCCGGACAATGAGAGAAAAGAAAGGAAAATAAAAAAAGAAAAAAAGAAAAAAAGAAAAATAATAAAAAAGAGAGAAGGGGCATTGTTAGTATCCTTTACCACACTTGTGCTTCAAAGTAGCACCATGTTTTTCATATGGAGAGTCTCCTATGTTGTCACTTTCATATACTAGTGGGAATCTTTCATTATAGGATTAGATGCACACCCACTTAGTTTTCACATTGAGCTTTCATACACTTATAGCTCTTAGTGCATTCGTTGCATGGCAATCCCTACTCCTCACGTTGATATCGATTGATGGGCATCTCCATAGCCCGTTGGTTAGCCGCGTTGATGTGATACTTTCTACTTTTTGTCTTCTTTATATTTACCCCTATCATCATAATCTATTCCACCCGTAGTGCTATATCCATGGCCTGCGCTCATGTATTGCGTGAGGGTTGAAAAGGCCAAAGCGCGTTAAAAAGTATGAACCAATTGCTCGGCTTTTTATCGGGATTGTGCATGATAAATACTTTGTGTTAAGAAGACATAGCATGACAAGACTATATGATTTTGTAGGGATAACTTTCTTTAGCGTTGATATTTTGAAAGACATGATTGTTTATTGGGATGCCTGAGTATTGATGTCTTTATGTCAAATTATAGACTATTGCTTTGAATCACTTATGTCTTAATATTCATGCCATGATTAGATATATGATCAAGTTTATGCTAGGTAGCATTCCACATCAAAAATTATCTTTTTTATCATTTACCTGCTCGAGGACAAGCAGGAATTATGCTTGGGGATGCTGATACGTCTCCGTCGTATCTGTAATTTTGATTGTTTCATGCCAATATATACCACTTTCACATACTTTTGGCAACTTGTTATATGATTTATTGGACTAACCTATTGATCCAGTGCCTAGTGCCAGTTCCTGTTTTCTGCATGTTTTTTGTATCGCAGAGTATCCATATCAAACAAAGTCCAAATGCAATAAAATTTCACGGAGAATTATTTTGGAATATATGTGATTTTTGGGAGTTGGAATCACCGCAAACGGAGGCCCACACAGACCACAAGACACCAGGGCGCGCCAGAGGCCCCTGGCGTGCCGTGGTGGGTTGTGCCCACCTCGTACGTTGGTTGGAGCTCTACTTCGGGCGCAAGGAAGCTTATATCCGGAAAAAAATCGTGTTCAAATCTCAGCGCAATCGGAGTTACGGATCTCCGGGAATATAAGAAACGGTTTTCTGCCGGATCTGGGGAATGCGAAACAGAAGAGAACAGAGGGGGAGATCCAATCTCGGAGGGGCTACCGCCCCTCCGACGCCATGGAGACCAAGGACCAGAGGAGGAACTCTCCTCCCCATATAGGGGGGAGGCCAAGGATGAAGAAGAAGTAGGTGGGCTCTCTCCCCCTCGCTTCTGGTGGCGCCGGAGTGCCACCGGGGCAACGATCGGGACGACGGTCTACATTAACAATCTTGCTACCATCAACACCAACTCTCTCCCCCTCTAAGAAGTGGTGTAACACCTGTTCTCCCTGCTGTAATCTCTACTTAAACATGGTGCTCAACTCCATATATTATTTCCCAATGATCTATGGTTATCCTATGATGTTTGAGTAGATTCGTTTTGTCCTGTGGGTTAATCGTGATCTTGGTTGGTATGATTGTATATTTTATTTATGGTGCTGTCCTACGGTGCCCTCCATCTCGCGCAAACGTGAGGGGCCCTCGCTTTAGGGTGTTGCAATATGTTCATGGTTCGCTTACGGTGGGTTGCGAGAGTGACAGAAACTTAAACCCGAGTAAGTAGGGTATGACGTATGGGAGTAAAGAGGACTTGATACTTAATGCTATGGTTGGGTTTCACGACCTTAATGATCTTTAGTAGTTGCGGATGCTTTCTAGAGTTCCAATCATAAGTGCATATGATCCAAGTAGATAAAGTAGGTTAGCTCATGCCTCTCCCTCATATAAAGTTGCAAGAATTATTACCGGTACTTGTTATCGATTGCCTAGGGACAAATAACTTTCTTGTGACAAAAGCTCTCTACTAAAACTAACTTAGTTGTGTCTTTATCTATACAACCCCTAGATTTTATTTACGTGCTCTTTATTATCTTGCAAACCTATCCTATCACACCTACAAAGTACTTCTAGTTTCATACTTGTTCTAGGGAAAGCGAACGTCAAGCGTGCGTAGAGTTGTATCGGTGGTCGATAGAACTTGAGGGAATATTTGTTCTACCTTTAGCTCCTCGTTGGGTTCAACACTCTTACTTATCGAAAGAGGCTACAATTGATTCCCTATACTTGTGGGTTATCACCCATCTCCAACGGTAGTACCGTGTCGAGCCACGGTTGTACCGTACACCCATGAAAGTGCAAGTTTCGACAAAATAGAAAAACACGGCCTTTGCAATGCAAACTTCGAGCAATCGGACACACAAAAGAGCATAAACGAAGCAACTTAAACACAAACACGGCCCAAAAGGAAGCAAAAAGACAACAAGGACCAAACACGAACTAAAACCTCTCAAGAAGAGAGGGCGGTGGCCGGAGCCACCTATGTTTGAGTCAATTGGTATGGCACCGCAAAGAATTATCCTTGGGCCCATGACCAAAACTCGTCTTTGAAGCACAAGTACCATCAAGAATGGTGAATGTGAAAGAGTTTATCAATTTATGCATAATGGGGGGAGGGAGAGTTCATTGAGAGAACAACACTCCCCCTATGTCCATGCCTACACCTAAACAAGACATCAAGATGAGTATGTCGGGGTGTGCAAAGGTTCAAGCCATATGGCTCAAATCAATGATATTTAGCTCATGCCTTAACTCATGAAATCTTGCTTCATCCAAAGGCTTCGTGAAAATATCTGCAAGGTTATCATGAGTGTTGACATAGTTGAGCTCAATGTCCCCCCGCCTAATGTGATCCCGGATGAAGTGATACCAAATCTCAATATGCTTTGTCTTGAAGTGTTGCACCGGGTTGAGAGAAATCTTGATGGCACTTTCATTGTCACACCAAAGAGGCACTTTTTCACAAATGACACTGTAATCCTTTAAAGTTTGCCTCATCCATAGAAGTTGAGCACAACAACTACCGGTGGCCACATACTCGGCCTTGGTGGAGGAGAGAGACACACAACTTTGCTTCTTAGAAGACCAACTCACCAAAGAGCAACCAAGAAATTGGCACCCTCCAGAAGTTGACTTCCTATCCACTTTGTCTCCCACCCAATCCGAGTCCGAAAAGCCCATGAGGTTGAAGTTTGCCCCTCTAGGGTACCATAAGCCAAAGTTTGGGTTATGAGCCAAATATCGAAAGATTCGCTTGACCGCCACATAGTAGCTTTCCTTAGGTGCGGCTTGAAACCTTGCACAAATTCCCACACTCAACATGATATCCGGTCTAGATGCACAAAGGTAAAGCAAGGAGCTAATCATAGAATGATATACCTTTTGATCCACGACTTTACCATTGGGATCTATGTTAAGTTGGCATTTGATGGGCATTGGAGTGGAAGCCGGCTTGACATCACTTAGCTTGAATCTCTTGAGTGTATTTGGCTTGGTTGATGAAGGTTCCTTCTCTTCTTTGTTTGATTTCGAACCCGAGGAAGAACTTCAACTCTCCCATCATGGACATCTTGAACTTCGAGGTCATGAGAGCAGCAAACTCCTCATTGAAAGCTTTGTTAGGAGAACCAAAGATAATATTATCAACATATACTTGGCATACAAAAAACTCCCCTTTGACCTTCTTAGTAAAAAGAGTGGGGTCGATTTTCCCAATTTCAAACCCACGATCTTGCAACAACTCGGTAAGGTGCTCATACCACGCACGTGGGGCTTGTTTAATGCCATAGAGTGCCTTATCGAGTTGGTACACATGATTGGGGAACTCGGGAGCCTCAAACCCAGGGGGTTGTTTGACATACACTAACTCACTAATAGGACCATTAAGAAAAGCACTCTTCACATCCATTTGTTGCAACTTGAAGTTATGATGAGAAACATAAGCAATCAACAAACGAATATATTCAAGGCGAGCAACGGGAGCGAAGGTTTCACCGTAGTCGATACCCTTGACTTGGGAGTAGCCTTGTGCTACCAAATGAGCCTTGTTGCAAACGATAATCCCATGAGCATCTTGCTTGTTCTTGAATCACTGGTACGCGTGGTGCTATACAAACGGTTTTTAACCCCTTTCCGCGATGGCATTTGGAACCGTCGCCTAGTGAGTGATGCCGATAGGGGGGGTCCTTCTCACACGGCTAAGAAACCATTAGGGACATGCCCTCCTGGCACACACGCTCGGCAAAATGAGTTCGTATGCGACCAACCAGCGCTCAAATACGGAAATACGTACAGTAGAGCTAAAAATACAATTATATAGGCAAAGTTGTTTCCGGTCGCAAGTACATCCCACACAGTCAGTCCCCGCTAAACGTTACCGTTCGTATGTACATCCCACACAGTCGCTCCAAGGAAAACGTTTCCGTTCACAGGTACATCACACACAATTTTCCCCGTTAAATCATTTGTGATAGCGTTGCCATTGCACATGATATTAACAATTTTATTGTTTACGTTATTGAATGCATCACACACGGTGCGTAGAAGAAACCATGTGGCAAAGGCTGTCCATCACACACAGTTTTTATGTGGTAAACGTTTGCGCAAGGTGGCCTAACGCAAACAGTTTTCAAGAGAAGGTCGTGTGTGATTGTTCATTGATCCAACACGGTTTATTCCTAGACACTATGTGCGTTGCCTGAGGTCATCGCCCACGGTATTTTCTGAATAACCGTTTGCAATAGCAAAACCCAATTAGCAGGCTAATTCACCATTAGCAGGCTAATTGCCCTATTATTAATAATCCATTTATTAATCTAACTGACATTCATATTAAGCACATAATATATTTCATTTCCATATTAGGAAGCAGGATTTCATAACTGAAATACATCAGAGTACAACATGATATAGCTTCAGCACTCAGCTACCCCATTACACAACTGCACCAGCACCAAGTTTCACATGCAACATGTAGAACCTTTCAAAATTAGCATCATAGATGGTATATAGACAGATGCATCTCATCTGGAAAACTGCTGAAGCGGAAGGCGAATATTGAGCCTTCATTCATGTTGAAGGTCTTTGCAACTTTAGGCCAGTGCCTGTGGATGATTGACCATCCGTCCTTCATCCTCTTCAGGAGCACTTCAATATTGAACCGTGGGTGTTGTATGAAAACCTTCCTCGCCTCCTGACCATAGAGGAGGTTTGAGAGGTAATAATCAGTGAACTGCTTTGGAAAGGCCTGAAAACAAGGATGTGCATAAATATCTTCTCTATATTGGAAATGGGGCAAAGGAATAAAAAAGGCAAGGTATAATAGTTAGTACCATCTTGTAGTGAACTCATGTCTTCTTCATCGTGCAGACAAAGATCTTGTTGTTTTTTGTCGCTAATTTCTTTATCCTAACAATCTTTCTGAGTTTCTTGACTTGATTGATATTCATGGACAACTCATTTCCCTATATGCAAAAAGGGTCGAACTGTGGGTCAAAACCTCTGATAGCAGGACCTACATGTGCAAGACCAAATTGTTAAAAACCTAAATATTAGAATGGTTCCTGCAATTGCACAATAATGTGCTATTAGACAACGGACCATGCACGTGCTAACCTCGATTGTAAACCTCAGTGCTTCCCATTGTTTCCCTGCAACACATATAAGGTAGTCAGTCATCAGGTTAAGTAAGGGTTCGCATGCTATCAGTAAAATATGTTGATGAAAAATAAGCACATTACAAATTCATCAGATTAATTCAAGCCACATGGAAAACCTATTTATCCAAACCAAGCATGATTAATAACTAGGAAATATAGCACTTGTATATGTTTCTCATGTATTAAGTGCAGCCAAATTCGATTTATTCCTCACATGCACAACAATACAAAATTCTAACCACGACAATTGGACATCGCATTGCAGAATTGAACCAACCAGATAACTAAACACCACAACAAATGAACCAAACATTAACTGAGCACCACATTGCACAATATAACATACTCCTAATAGAAGATCAGACAGTTAACCAAACCAAGCATGCTTAACAACTTGGAAATATAGCAATTGTATTTGTTTCTCATGTATTTACTACAGCCAAATTCAATTTATTCCTCACATGGTATACAATAACAGAATGCACCCACAACTATTGAACATCGCATTGCAGAATTGAACCAAACAGTTAACTAAACACCACTACACAAATGAACCAAACGTTAATTGAGCACCACATTGCACAATATATAACCAAACCAAGCATGCTTGACAACTTGGAAATATAGCAATTATATTCGTTTCTCATGTATTTTGTAAAGATAAATTCAATTTATTTCTCACATGAAAGACAATACAAAATTGCAGCCTGAAGAATTGAACATCACATTTGTAGAAGTGAACCAAACAGTTAACTAAAGACGACAACTAATTAACAAAATAGTTAATAAGTGAGCACCACACTGCACGACATATAGAACATATACACTAGAGCAACAGATTGCATGGTAAAATTAGATAGCACAATTCACTAGAATTTGTGAAGGAAAGGCAGGAGTAGCACACGCAACAGGTAAACCGAGCATGCTTAACCGGCATAGCTAGCAAATGGCAAGGTGCTCCTCCAAGATCTGGGGGTCGGCACGAATGGAAGCCATCGCGACCTCATCCGCGCGTGCGGCTGTGATTTGCTTCTCCGCTGCCAAATGCTCCTTGAGATCCTGGCGATACCGCGTGCACCATGGCTTAGGGCGGCGCTTATTTGGTGGATGTGTCGGTGATTTGGGTTAAAGGTGTCGCGCCGGTGGTCGGGGCATGTGGGATGTGGAAGGAGGAGGATGATGGGGGTCGGGTGTGGATTACCTGCCGGGATAGACGAGGCCAAGCAGCGTGAAGGAGGGTCATCGGCGAGGAGGCGGTGCTGCAAGCAAGGAGTGAAAGTTTCAACTTGGAAAGGAAGGCGGAAACAGGGGAAATGTGGCTTTTGGTAAGGGGGAGAGGGTGGGGAGGTAGATATTTCCGCGAAAGCCGAAAATTTGGAATCGCTTCAGCGAAAAAACTGGCGCGTAAAGTGTCATCAGACACGGTCCCTTATTCAGAACTGTGTACAATATGTGAACATCACAAACGATTCAGATAGCTTAACCCGTGTGTGATGAGTTTGAACATCAAAAACTTTGGTTCGAATTTCCCTGGTTACAGTGGTCATCCACTGATAACCCACAAGTATAGGGGATCGCAACAATTTTCGAGGGTAGAGTATTCAACCCAAATTTATTGATTCGACACAAGGGGAGCCAAAGAATATTCTCAAGTATTAGCAGCTGAGTTGTCAATTCAACCACACCTGAAAGACTTAATATTTGCATCAAAGTATTTAGTAGCAAAGTAGTATGGAAGTAACGGTAACGGTGGCAAAAGTAAAAGTAGCAGCTTTGTAATAATTGTAACAGTGGCAATGGAAAAGTAACTAAGCAAAGATCAATTTGTGAAAAGCTCGTAGGCAATGGATCAATGATGGATAATTATGTCGGATGCGATTCCTCATGCAACAGTTATAACATAGGGTGACACAGAACTAGCTCCAGTTCATCAATGTAATGTAGGCATGTATTCCGAATATAGTCATACATGCTTATGGAAAAGACCTTGCATGACATCTTTTGTCCTACCCTCCCGTGGTAGCGGGGTCCTATTGGAAACTAAGGGATATTAAGGCCTCCTTTTAATAGAGTACCGGACCAAAGCATTAACACTTAGTGAATACATGAACTCCTCAAACTACGGTCATCACCGGGAGTGGTCCCGATTATTGTCACTTCGGGGTTGCCGGATCATAACACATAGTAGGTGACTATTGACTTGCAAGATAGGATGAAGAACTCACATATATTCATGAAAACATAATAGGTTCATATCTGAATTCATGGCACTCGGGCCCTAGTGACAAGCATTAAGCATAGCAAAGTCATAGCGACATCAATCTCATAACATAATGGATACTAGGGATCAAACCCTAACAAAATTAGCTCGATTACATGATAAATCTCATCCAACCCATCACCGTCCAGCAAGCGTACAATGGAATTACTCACGCACGGCGGTGAGCATCATGAAATTGGTGATGGAGGATGGTTGATGATGAGGACGGCGACGGATTCCCCTCTACGGAGCCCCGAACAGACTCCGGATCAGCCCTCCTGAGAGAGATTAGGGCTTGGCGGTGGCTCCGTATCATAAAACGCGATGAATCCTTGTCTCTGATTTTTTTCTCCCCAAACGTGAATATATGGAGTTGGAGTTGAGGTCGGTGGAGTCTCAGGGGGCCCACGAGGCAGGGGGCGCGCCCTCCACCCTGATGCTGATTCTTTCGCCAATATTTTTTATTATTTCCAAAACTCGTCTCCGTGAAGTTTTAGGTCATTCCGAGAACTTTTATTTCTGCACAAAAATAACACCATGGCAATTGTGCTAAAAACAGCGCCAGTCCGGGTTAGTTCCATTCAAATCATGCAAGTTAGAGTCCAAAACAAGGGCAAAAGTGTTTGGAAAAGTAGATACGTTGGAGACGTATCAACTCCCCCAAGCTTAAACCTTTGGTTGTCCTCAAGCAATTCAGTTGATAAACTGAAAGTTATAAAGAAAAACTTTTACAAACTCTGTTTGATCTTGTTGTTGCAAATATGTAAAGCCAGCATTCAAGTTTTCAGCAAAGATTATGAACTAACCATATTCACAATAACATTTAGGTCTCATGTTTACTCATATCAATGGCATAATCAACTAGCGAGCAATAATAATAAATCTCGGATGACAACACTTTCTTAAAACAATCATAATATGATATAACAAGATGGTATCTCACTAGCCCTTTCTGAGACCACAAAACATAAATGCAGAGCACCTCTGAAGATCAAGGACTGACTAGACATTGTAATTCATGGTAAAAGAGATCCAGCCACAGTCATACTCAATGTAAATTAATAGGAATGCATGCAAATGACAGCGGTGCTCTCCAACTGGTGCTTTTTAATAAGAGGATGATGACTCAACATGAAAGTAAATAGATAGGCCCTTCGCAGAGGGAAGCAGGGATTTGTAGAGGTGCCAGAGCTTGAGTTTTGAAACAGAGATAAATAATATTTTGAGTGGCATACTTTCATTGTCAACATAACAACCAAGAGATCCTGATATATTCCATGCTACACACATTATAGGCGGTTCCCAAACAGAATGGTAAATTTTATACTCCCCCACCACCAACAAACATCAATCCATGGCTTGTCCGAAACAACGGGTGCCTCCAACTAACAACAATCCTGGGGGAGTTTTGTTTGCAATTATTTTGATTTGAGCATGGGACTGGGCATCCCGGTTACCGGCCATTTTCTCGTGAGTGATGAGCGGAGTCCACTCATCGTGAGAATAACCCACCTAGCATGGAAGATATAGACAACCCTAGTTGATACATGAGCTATTCGAGCATACAAAACAGAATCTCATTTGAAGGTTTAGGGTTTGGCACATACAAATTTACTTGGAACGGCAGGTAGATACCGCATATAGGAAGGTATGGTGGACTCATATGGAATAACTTTGGGGTTTATGGAAGTGGATGCACAAGCAGTATTCCCGCTTAGTACAAGTGAAGGCTAGAAAGAGACTGGGAAGCGACCAACTAGAGAGCGACAACAGTCATGAACATGCATTAAGATTAATAAACAATGAGTGCAAGCACGAGTAGGATATAAATCACCATGAACATAAATATCGTGGAGGTTATGTTGATTTTGTTTCAACTACGTGCGTAAACATGTGCCAAGTCAAGCCACTCGAATCGTTCAAAGGAGGATACCGCCCTATCATACCACATCACAACCATTTTAATAGCATGTTGGCACGCAAGATAAACCATTATAAACTCCTAGCAAATTAAGCATGGCGTGAGCAACTATAATCTCTAATTGTCATTGCAAACATGTTTCATTCATAATAGGCTGAATCAGGAATGATGAACTAATCATATTTACAAAAACAAGATAGGTCGAGTTCATACCAACTTCTCTCATCTCAATCAGTCCATCATATATCGTCATTATTGCCTTTCACTCGCACGACCGAACGGTGTGGATAATAATAATAGTGCACGTGCAATTGACTAAGCTGGAATCTGCAAGCATTTTAATACAAGGGAGAAGACAAGGTAATATGGGCTCTTGGTTAAATCAACAATAATGCATATGAGAGCCACTCAACATTTTCATCATGGTCTTCTCCTCTCGACCCCCAAAGAAAAGAAATAAAACTATTTACACAGGAAAGCTCCCAACAAGCAAAAGAAGAACGGGAAATCTTTTTGGGTTTTATTTTAAGGGCCATTTACATTTGTGCCCCTAACTCTAACCCACTAGTCACATTTGCCCCTAATTTCGAAGCATGCTCAAATTTGCCCCTCCGCCGTTAGTTCACCTTGTAAAAATGCCCTTCTGTGTCGTTACCGTCCGATCAATGGGCTTTGACCGTCTAAGGGGCGTTTATTGGACATTTTGCCCCTACCTCCATGTGTCACTTACATGTGGGACCCACTCAGAAAAAAAATAAAAAGGAAAATCTCTTTCTCTCACCCCTCTGTCCCTTTCAGTTACATGTGGGCCCCTCATGGCCTCTCTCTCTCTCACCTCCCACCTCTCTCCCTCTACCTCACAACCTCTCTCTCTCAACTTCGGCGACCGCAGGCTGCTTAGACACCGTGCGCTGCCGCCGCCAGCACCCCGAGCGCCGCTGCCCTCCCTCTTCCTCCCTCCCCCACGGCCTCTCCCTCTATCACCTCTGAAGAGCACCACCGTCGCCGCTGCCTTCGTCTCCGCGCGGCCAACGGCAACCCCAAGCGCCTCCACCTCGCTAGGAAGCTCTTACGAGATGCCCTCATCCTAAAAGCCAACTAATTTGACGAGAGACGACAAGTGCCGAGCGCCACAACACATCTTCCCCACCTCCGACCTCGGACCGCCGATTTTGATTCAATGCCGTTGAAGCACGTCGGACGATTCCTTCCGCCACAGGCTAGCTCGAGATAAAGGAGCATGTCCATGAGCACCGCATGCCAGCTCTTGTCTAGCCCACGTAGGCAGGGGACACCCGTAGACGACGCCCCGGACCCCGTCCTCTGCCACGGTCGTCGCCGTTGACCTCCAAGATTTGACGGCCCAAGCCACCGTAGACCTCCCTGACATCCGTTCCACCATTGCTGTAGAGTCGCACCCCTAACGCCCTCTCCCCCCCCTCTCGATTCTGCGCCCGTAGCTCCCAGCATGAAGCCGCCGGCCATGACCTACCTCGGGCGGTCGCGTGCGCGCGTTACCACCTATCGCTGCGGCGCACAACTCGCTTGGTGTGCGTCGCGCAGATACACTGCGCACCTCGGGCCCTCCTCTCGCGGTCGTCCGACCACCAACGGTGAGCTACCGCAAGCGAGCCGCTCACGGCCAGGCATGTCTCGTCGTGGACCAATTTTGACCTCGACGGTGGGTCCCGTGGCCCACATGTCAGGGAAGGGACAGGGCTTGTGCATGAAAAAATATTTTGTTTTTATTTCGGTGGGTCCACCGGTAAGTGAGAGAAAGGGTGAGAGAGACATTTTTTAACTTTGGGGTAGGTCCCATGTGTGAGTGAGAGAGATATATTTCTTTTTTTACTCTGGGTGGGTCCCACGTGTAAGTGACATGTGCATGGAAGGGAAAATATGTCCAATAAACGACCAGTAGATGGTCAAAGCCCTTTGGCCAGACGGTAACGGCACAGAAGGGCATTTTTATAAGGGGAACTAGCGGCAGAGGGGAAAATTTGAGCACGCTTCGAAATTAGGGGCACAAATGTAAATGGCCCTTCTTTTAATTACTACTACTACATGCATGGAAGGTAAACTAGCTAAAAGCTACAATCAATTTTTTGGCTTTTCTTAAGGTTTTTCAAACACACAAGAAAAAGACTTAGAAAAGAAAATAAACTAGCATGGATAGTGATACATCCATTTTGCATCATGCTTTTACATCGATATTTATTGCATTATGGGCTGTTATTACACATTATGTTACAATACTTATGCCTATTCTCTCTTATTTTACAAGGTTTATATAAAGAGGGAGAATGCCGGCAGCTGGAATTCTGGGCTGGAAAAGGAGCAAGTATTAGAGACCTATTCTGCACAACTCCAAAAGTCCTAAAACTCCACGGAAGTTGTTTTTGGAAATAATAAAAAATACCGAGCGAAGAAAATACCAGAGGGGGCCCACACCCTGGCCAGGAGGGTGGGGGCGCGCCCTACCCCCTGGGCGCGCCCCTGCCTCATGGGCCCCCTGGTGGCCCTCCGGTGCCCATCTTCTGCTATATGAAGTCTTTCGTCCGAAGAAAAATCATAAGCAAGCTTTCGGGACGAGACTCCGCCGCCACGAGGCGGAACCTTGGCGGAACCAATCTAGGGCTCCGGCGGGGTTGTTCTGCCGGGGACACTTCCCTCCGGGAGGGGGAAATCATCGCCATCGTCATCACCAACGATCCTCTCATCGGGAGAGGGTCAATCTCCATCAACATCTTCACCAGCACCATCTCCTCTCAAACCCTTGTTCATATCTGTTATCCAATTCTTGTCTCTAAGTCTGGGATTGGTACTTGTAGGTTGCTAGTAGTGTTGATTACTCCTTGTAGTTGATGCTAGTTGGTTTATTTGGTGGAAGATCATATGTTCAGATCCTTTATGCATATTAATACCCCTCTGATTATGAACATGAATATGCTTTGTGAGTAGCTACGTTTGTTCCTGAGTACATGGGAGAAGTCTTGCTATTAGTAGTCATGTGAATTTGGTATTCGTTCGATATTTTGATGAGATGTATGTTGTCTCTCCTCTAGTGGTGTTATGTGAACGTCGACTACATGACACTTCACCATAATTTGGACCTAGAGGAAGGCATTGGGAATTAATAAGTAGATGATGGGTTGCTAGAGTGACAGAAGCTTAAACCCTAGTTTATGCGTTGCTTCGTAAGGGGCTGATTTGGATCCATATGTTTCATGCTATGGTTAGGTTTACCTTAATACTTCTTTTGTAGTTGCGGATGCTTGCAATAGGGGTTAATCATAAGTGGGATGCTTGTCCAAGTAAGGACAGCACCCAAGCACCGGTCCACCCACATATCAAATTATCAAAGTACCGAACGCGAATCATATGAACGTGATGAAAACTAGCTTGACGATAATTCCCATGTGTCCTCGGGAGCGCTTTTCTTTATATAAGAGTGTGTCCAGGCTTGTCCTTTGCTACAGAAAGGATTGGGCCACCTTACTGCACTTTATTTACTTTTGTTACTTGTTGCTCGTTACAAATTATCTTATCACAAAACTATCTGTTACCTATAATTTCAGTGCTTGCAGAGAATACCTTGCTGAAAACTGCTTATCATTTCCTTCCGCTCCTCGTTGGGTTCGACACTCTTACTTATCGAAAGGACTACGATAGATCCCCTACACTTGTGGGTCATCAAGACTCTTTTCTGGCGCCGTTGCCGGGTAGTGAAGCGCCTTTGGTAGGTGGAATTTGGTAAGGGAAAATTTATATAGTGTGCCAAAATTTACTTTCACTTGTTACTATGGAAAGTAATCCTCTGAGGTGCTTGTTCGGGGTATCTTCACCCCGACCAGTAGAGCAAAGAGTTGCTCCTCAACCTACTGAACCTACTGAAAATGAAAATGTCTACTTTGAAATTCCTTCGGGTATGATAGAAAAACTGCTAGCTAATCCTTTTGCAGGAGATGGAACATTACATCCTGATGAGCACCTAATATATGTGGATGAAGTTTGTGGATTATTTAAGCTTGCTGGTATGCCCGATGATGTTATCAAGAAGAAGGTCTTCCCTTTATCTTTGAAGGGAGATGCATTGACATGGTATAGGCTATGTGATGATATGGGATCATGGAACTACAAACGATTGAAATTGGAATTTCATCAGAAGTTTTACCCTATGCATCTTGTTCATCGTGATCGTAATTATATATATAATTTTTGGCCTCGCGAAGGAGAAAGCATCGCTCAAGCTTGGGGGAGGCTTAAGTCAATGTTATATTCATGCCCCAATCATGAGCTCTCAAGAGAAATGATTATCAAAATTTTTATGCTCGGCTTTCTGACAACAATCGCACCATGCTCGATACTTCTTGTACTGGTTCTTTTATGATGAAGACTATTGAATTCAAATGGGATTTGTTGGAAAGAATTAAACGAAACTCTGAATATTGGGACCTCGATGAAGGTAAGGAGTCAGGTATAACACCTAAGTTTGATTGTGTTAAATCTTTTATGGATACCGATGTTTTCCGTGAATTTAGCAGTAAATATGGACTTGACTCTGAGATAGTAGCTTCTTTTTGTGAATCTTTTGCTGCTCACGTTGATCTCCCTAAGGAGAAGTGGTTTAAATATCATCCTCCCATAGAAGTGAAAGCAGTAGCACCTATTAAAGTTGAAGAAAAGACTATCACTTATAATGATCCTGTTGTTCCTACTGCTTATGTTGAGAAACCACCTTTCCCTGTTAGAATAAAGGATCACGCTAAAGCTTCAACTGTGGTTCGTTAAAGCAATATTAGAACTTATATACCTCCTGAGCAAGTTAAAGTTGAACCTAATATTGCTATTGTTAAAGATCTCTTGGCTGATAATATTGATGGGCATGTTATTTATTTCTGTAATGAGACTGCTAGAATTGCTAAACCTTGTGCTAAAGATAAACATAGACCTGTGGTAGGCATGCCTGTTATTTCTGTTAAAATAGGAGATCATTGTTATCATGGCTTATGTGACATGGGTGCTAGTGCTAGTGCAATACCTATTGACTTATACAAAGAAATTATGCATGATATTGCACCCGCTGAGTTAGAAGAAATTGATGTTACAATTAAGCTTGCCAATAGAGATACTATATCACCAATTGGAATTGTTAGAGATGTTGAAGTCTTGTGTGGGAAAACTAAATATCCTGCCGATTTTCTTGTTCTTGGTTCCCCAAAAGATAGATTTTGTCCCATTATATTTGGTAGACCCTTCTTAAACACTGTTAATGCTAAGATAGACTACGAAAAGGATGTTGTTACTATTGGCCTAGGTGATATGTCTCATGAGTTCAACTTTCTAAATTTTGTAGAAAACACCATGAAGAGGAATTGCCTAGTAAATATGAAATTATTGGTCTTGCTTCTATTGCCGTGCCTCCTAGTGATCCTTTAGAACAATATTTGCTAGACCATGAAAATGATATGTTTATGAATGAAAGAAGGGAAATAGATGAAGTGTTCTTTAAATGGGGAGCTATTCTGAAACACAACTTGCCTATTGAAATCTTAGGGGATCCTCCTCCACCCAAGGGTGATCCCGTGTTTGAACTTAAACCATTGCCTGATACTCTTAAATATGCTTATCTTGATGAAAAGAAGATATATACTGTTATTATTAGTGCTAACCTTTCAGAGCATGAATAAGAAAAATTATTGAAAACTCTGAAGAAGCACCGTGCTGCTATTGGATATACTCTTGATGATCTTAAGGGCATTAGTCCCACTCTATGTCAACACAAAATAAATTTGGAGAAAGATGCCAAGCCAGTTATTGATCACCCAACGACGGCTGAATCCTAAGATGAAAGAAGTGGTAAGAAAGGAAATACTAAAGCTCCTTGAGGCAGGTATAATTTATCCCGTTGCTGATAGTCAGTGGGTAAGTCCTGTCCATTGTGTTCCTAAGAAGGGAGGTATTACTGTCGTTCCTAATGATAAAGATGAATTGATTCCGCAAAGAATTATTACAGGTTATAGGATGGTAATTGATTTCCGCAAATTAAATAAATCTACTAAAAAAGATCATTACCCCTTACCTTTTATTGATCAAATGCTAGAAAGATTATCCAAACATACACATTTTTGCTTTCTAGATGGTTATTCTGGTTTCTCTCAAATACCTGTGTCAGCTGATGATCAAGCTAAGACCACATTTACTTGTCCTTTCGGTACTTTTGCTTATAGATGTATGCCTTTTGGTTTATGTAATGCACCCGCTACCTTTCAAAGATGCACGATGGCTATATTCTCTGACTTTTGTGAAAAGATTTGTGAGGTTTTCATGGACGATTTCTCCGTTTATGGATCCTCTTTTGTTGATTGCTTGAGCAACATTGATCGAGTTTTGCAGAGATGTGAAGAAACTAATCTTGTCTTGAATTAGGAGAAGTGCCACTTTATGGTTAATGAAGGTATTGTCTTGGGGCATAAAATTTCTGAAAGAGGTATTGAATTTGATAAAGCTAAAGTTGATGCTATTGAAAAGATGCCATGTCCCAAGGACATCAAAGGTATAAGAAGTTTCCTTGGTCATGCCAGGTTTTATAGGAGGTTCATTAAGGACTTCTCAAAAATTTCTCGGCCTCTGACTAATTTATTACAAAAAGATATACCATTTGTCTTTGATGATGATTGTGTAGAAGCATTTGAAATACTTAAGAAAGCATTGATCTCTGCACCTATCGTTCAGCCACGTGATTGGAATTTACCTTTTGAAATTATGTGTGATGCTAGTGATTATGCTGTAGGTGCTGTTCTAGGGCAAAGAGTTGATATTAAATGTTATTCAATATGCTAGTAAAACTCTAGACAGTGCTCAGAGAAATTATGCTACTACTGAAAAAGAATTCTTAGCAGTTGTATTTGCTTGTGATAAGTTCTGACCTTATATTGTTGATTCTAAAGTAACTATTCACACCGATCATGCTGCTATTAAATATCTTATGGAAAAGAAAGATGCTAAACCTAGACTTATTAGATGGGTTCTCTTGCTAGAAGAATTTGATTTGCATATTATTGATATAAAGGGAGCTGAGAACCCCGTTGCAGACAACTTGTCTAGGTTAGAAAATGTTCTTGATGACCCACTACCTATTGATGATAGCTTTCCTGATGAACAATTAAATGTCATAAATGCTTCTCGTACTGCTCCATGGTATGCTGATTATGCTAATTACATTGTTGCTAAATTTATACCACCTAGTTTCACATACCAGCAAAAGAAAAGGTTTTTCTATGATTTGAGACATTACTTTTGGGATGACCCACATCTTTATAAAGGAGTAGATGGTGTCATTAGACGTTGTGTACCTGAGCATGAACAGGAAAAGATCCTACCCAAGTGCCACTCCGAGGCTTATGGAGGACACCACGCTGGAGATAGAACTGCACATAAGGTATTGCAATCCGGTTTTTATTGGCCTACTCTCTTCAAGGATGCTCGTAAGTTTGTCTTATCTTGCGATGAATGTCAAAGAATTGGTTATATTAGTAGACGTCAAGAAATGCCTATGAATTATTCACTTGTTATTGAACCATTTGATGTTTGGGGCTTTGATTATATGGGACCATTTCCTGCCTCTAATGGGTATACTCATATTTTAGTTGCTGTTGATTACGTTACTAAGTGGGTAGAAGCTATTCCAACTAGTAGTGCTGATCATAACACCTCTATTAAGATGCTTAAAGAAGTTATTTTTCCGAGGTTTGGAGTCCCTAGATATTTAATGACTGATGGTGGTTCACATTTTATTCATGGTGCTTTTCGTAAAATGCTTGCTAAGTATGATGTTAATCATAGAATTGCATCTCCTTATCACCCATAGTCTAGTGGTCAAGTAGAATTGAGTAATAGAGAGCTCAAATTAATTTTGCAAAAGACTGTTAATAGATCTAGAAAGAATTGGTCTAAGAAACTTGATGATGCATTATGGGCCTATAGAACTGCATATAAAAATCCTATGGGTATGTCTCCGTATAAAATGGTTTATGGAAAAGCATGTCACTTACCTCTCGAACTAGAACATAAGGCATATTGGGCTATTAACGAGCTCAACTATGATTTCAAACTTGCCGGTGAGAAGAGGCTATTTGAAATTAGCTCACTTGATGAATGGAGGACCCAAGCCTATGAGAATGCCAAGTTGTTTAAAGAAAAAGTTAAAAGATGGCATGACAAAAGGATACAAAAGCGTGAGTTTAATGTAGGTGATTATGTATTGCTATACAACTCTCGTTTAAGATTTTTTGCAGGGAAACTTCTCTCTAAATGGGAAGGTCCTTACGTTATCGAGGAGGTCTATCGTTCCGGTGCCATAAAAATCAACAACTTCGAAGGCACAAATCCGAAGGTGGTGAACGGTCAAAGAATCAAACATTATATCTCAGGTAATCCTATAAATGTTGAAACCAATGTTATTGAAACCGTAACCCCGGAGGAATACATAAGGGACACTTTCCAGAACGTTTCAGACTCCGAAAAGGAATAGGTACGTGGTACGGTAAGTAAACCGACTCCAAAACAGTTCTAATGGAAATTTTTCTTCGTTTTGGAATATTTAGAAAAATAGAAAAATAAGAAGCAGCCCGGGAAGGACACGAGGGCTCCACGAGGGTGGAGGGCGCGCCCTACCCCCCTAAGCGCGCCCCCTGCCTCATGGGCACCTCGTGTGCTCTCCGGACTCCGTTTTCTTGCACGATACGTATTTTGGTTGGTAAAAATTCATTATATAATCTCCCGGAGGTTTTGACTCCTGTATCACGCAATTGTCATCAGTTCTTGTTTCGAGCTGTTTTCTGTCAGGGTTGTCAAGGCCAGGCATCATGTCGTCCCCCTCCTCCAACAATGGTGACAACGATGCTTGGCTAATGAAGATAGAGCTGAAGAGGGAAGAACCCGTGAAGATCAACAAGGATGAAGGGATCAAGAAGGCCACGGAGGACCAAGTTCCGGCAACAGAAGACATCCTTCAACTTGATCACAATCTTCTTACCCCGACTGACATTGAAGCTTTCAAGATGATTGAGTTAGCTCATATACAAAACAAGTATCTCACACGTGAAAATATTTTGTTGAAGGAGCATATCGTTGCACTCAAGGGCATTATCCGCAAGTTGGAGGATCTCTTACGCTCGATGTGCGACTACCCATCATCACCACCATCTTATTCACCAACAAAGGAGACATAATCACATGGGTATGGGCACTCCCCTTGGCAACTGCCAAGCTTGGGGGAGGTGCCCCGGTATCGTATCACCATCACACTCCTATCTTTACCGTTTTTCTTAGTTCGATCCTTTTAGTGATATCTTGATATAGTAGAATAAAGTTTTTGGTATGATCTAGTTTTGAGTTTTGCTTTATGATCCCTCTATGTAATTGAGTCCGTGAGCTATATAATAAAGATTAGTGTTGAGTCAAGGGCTTGATTATCTTGCTATGGTCTTGAGGGAATAAAAGAGAAAGAAAGAATAAATAGAAATAAAAAGAGATCATATTGATCTTATGAAGAGTAATGACTTCACATATAAAGAGTATGATGATTAAAAGTTGTTGAGAGTTGACAAACATAGCTTTGGTCATCGTTGCAATTAATAGGAAGTAATAAAGAAAGAGAAGTTTCACATATAAATATACTATCTTGGACATCTTTTATGATTGTGAGCACTCATTAAAATATGACATGCTAAAGAGTTGATGTTGGACAAGGAAGACAACGTAATGGGTTATGTTTTCTTATATCTGAAATAAAGTATATTGTCATGGATCATCCAACATGTTGAGCTTGCCTTCCCCCCTCATGCTAGCCAAATTCTTTGCACCAAGTAGAGATACTACTTGTGCTTCCAAATACCCTTAAACCCAGTTTTGCCATGAGAGTCCACCATATCTACCTATGGATCGAGTAAGATCCTTCAAGTAAGTTGTCATCGGTGCAAGCAATAAAAATTTCTCTCTAAATATGCATGATTGATTAGTGTGGAGGAAATAAGCTTTATACGATCTTGTGATGTGGAAGAAATAAAAGCGACAGACTGCATAATAAAGGTCCATATCACAAGTGGCAATATAAAGTGACGTTCTTTCGCATTAAGATTTCATGCATCCAACCCTGAAAGCGCATGGCAACCTCTGCTTCCCTCTGCGAAGGGCCTATCTTTTACTTTTATCTTCTACCTTATGCAAGAGTCATGGTGATTTTCACCTTTCCTTTTTACATTTTATCCTTTGGCAAGTACAGTGTGTTGGAAAGATCCTGATATATATATATATATCTAATTGGATGTAAGTTGGCATGAACTATTATTGTTGAAATTACCCTTGAGGTAAAAGGTTGGGAGGCGAAACTATAGGCACCTATCTTTCTCTGTGTCCGATTAAAACTCCGTAACCACAAGTATTGCGTGAGTCTTAGCAATTGTGAAAGGTTAAATGATAGTTGAGTATGGGGGCTTGCTGAAAAGCTCTCACATAGACTCTTTCTGATGTTATGATAAATTGCAATTGCTTCAATGACTGAGATTATAGTTTGTTGGTTCTCAATGAAGTTTCTGATTCATACTTGACATTGTGAATAGATTATTACTTGAGCATAAGAAATCATATGACAATATCTATATATGTTGCTGTTATAGGAATAATCATGATGCCCTCATGTCCGTATTTTATTTTATCGACACCTCTGCCTCTAAACATGTGGACATATTTATCGTTATCGGCTTCCGCTTGAGGACAAGCGAGGTCTAAGCTTGGGGGAGTTGATACGTCCATTTTGCATCATGCTTTTCTGTGCCATTACCGTCCGGTCAATGGGCTTTGACCGTCTAAGGGGCATTTATTGGACATTTTGCCCCTGCCTCCATGTGTCACTTACATGTGGGACCCACTCAGAAAAAAATAAAAAGGAAAAACTCTTTCTCTCACCCCTCTGTCCCTTTCAGTTACATGTGGGCCCCTCATGGCCTCTCTCTCTCTCACCTCCCACCTCTCTCCCTCTACCTCACAGCCTCTCTCTCTCTCTCTCAACTTCAGCGACCGCAGGCTGCTCAGACACCGTGCACTGCCGCCGCCAGCTCCCCGAGCGCTGCTGCCCTCCCTCCATCCATCCCTCCCTCTTCCTCCCTCCCCCACGGCCTCTCCCTCTATCACCTCTGAAGAGCACCACCGTCGCTGCTGCCTTCGTCTCTGCGCGGCCAACGACAACCCCAAGCGCCTCCACCTCGCTAGGAAGCTCTTACGAGATGCCCTCATCCTAAAAGCCAACTAATTTGACGAGAGACGACAAGTGCCGAGCGCCACAACACATCTTCCCCGCCTCCGACCTCGGACCGCCGATTTTGATTCGATGCCGTTGAAGCACGTCAGACGATTCCTTCCGCCACAGGCTAGCTCGAGATAAAGGAGCATGTCCATGAGCACCGCAGGCCAGCTCTTGTCTAGCCCACGTAGGTAGGGGACACCCGTAGACGACGCCCCGGACCCCGTCCTCTGCCACGGTCGTCGCCGTTGACCTCCAAGATTTGGCCGCCCATGCCACCGTAGACCTCCCTGACATCCGTTTCGCCATTGCTACAAGGTCGCACCCCTAATTCCCTCTTCCCCCTCTCGATTCTGCGCCCATAGCTCCCAGCATGAAGCCGCCGGCCATGACCTACCTCGGGTGGTCGCGTGCGCGCGTTACCACCTATCGCTGCGGCGCACAACTCGCTTGGTGTGCGTCGCGCAGATACACTGCGCACCTCGGGCCCTCCTCTCGCGGTCGTCCGACCACCAACGGTGAGCTACCGCAAGCGAGCCGCTCACGGCCAGGCATGTCTCGCCGTGGACCAATTTTGACCTCGACGGTGGGTCCCGTGGCCCACATGTCAGGGAAGGGACAGGGCTTGTGCATGAAAAAATATTTTGTTTTTATTTCGGTGGGTCCACCGGTAAGTGAGAGAAAGGGTGAGAGAGACATTTTTTAACTTTGGGGTAGGTCCCATGTGTGAGTGAGAGAGATATATTTCTTTTTTTACTCTGGGTGGGTCCCACGTGTAAGTGACATGTGCATGGAAGGGAAAATATGTCCAATAAACGACCAGTAGACGGTCAAAGCCCTTTGACCAGACGGTAACGGCACAGAAGGGCATTTTTATAAGGGGAACTAGCGGCAGAGGGGCAAATTTGAGCACGCTTCAAAATTAGGGGCAAATATGAGTAGTGGGTTCGAGTTAGGGGCACAAATGTAAATGGCCCTTCTTTTAATTACTACTACTACAGACATGGAAGGTAAACTAGCTAAAAGCTACAACTATTTTTTTTGGCTTTTCTTAAGGTTTTTCAAACACACAAGAAAAAGACTTAGAAAAGAAAATAAACTAGCATGGATAGTGATACGTCCATCTTGCATCATGCTTTTACATCAATATTTATTGCATTATGGGCTGTTATTACACATTATGTTACAATACTTATGCCTATTCTCTCTTATTTTACAAGGTTTACATAAAGAGGGAGAATGCCGGCAGCTGGAATTCTGGGCTGGAAAAGGAGCAAATATTAGAGACCTATTCTGCACAACTCCAAAAGTCCTGAAACTCCACGGAAGTTGTTTTTGGAATTAATAAAAAATACTGAGCAAAGAAAATACCAGAGGGGGCCCACATCCTGGCCACGAGGGTGGGGGCGCGCCCTACCCCCTGGGCCCGCCCCCTGCCTCATGGGCCCCCTGGTGGCCCTCCGGTGCCGATCTTCTGCTATATGAAGTCTTTCGTCCGAAGAAAAATCATAAGTAAGCTTTCGGGACGAGACTCCGCCGCCACGAGGCGGAACCTTGGCGGAACCAATCTAGGGCTCCGGCGGGGCTGTTCTGCCGGGGACACTTCCCTCCGGGAGGGGGAAATCATCGCCATCGTCATCACCAACGATGCTCTCATCGGGAGGGGGTCAATCTCCATCAACATCTTCACCAGCACCATCTCCTCTCAAACCCTAGTTCATCTCTTGTATCCAATTCTTGTCTCTAAGTCTGGGATTGGTACTTGTAGGTTGCTAGTAGTGTTGATTACTCCTTGTAGTTGATGCTAGTTGGTTTATTTGGTGGAAGATCATATGTTCAGATCCTTTATGCATATTAATACCCCTCTGATTATGAACATGAATATGCTTTCTGAGTAGTTACGTTTGTTCCTGAGGACATGGGAGAAGTCTTGCTATTAGTAGTCATGTGAATTTGGTATTCGTTCGATATTTTGATGAGATGTATGTTGTCTCTCCTCTAGTGGTGTTATGTGAACGTCGACTACATGACACTTCACCATAATTTGGGCCTAGAGGAAGGCATTTGGAAGTAATAAGTAGATGATGGGTTGCTAGAGTGACAGAAGCTTAAACCCTAGTTTATGCGTTGCTTCGTAAGGGGCTGATTTGGATCCATATGTTTCATGCTATGGTTAGGTTTACCTTAATACTTCTTTTGTAGTTGCGGATGCTTGCAATAGGGGTTAATCATAAGTGGGATGCTTGTCCAAGTAAGGACAGCACCCAAGCACCGGTCCACCCACATATCAAATTATCAAAGTACCGAACGCGAATCATATGAACGTGATGAAAACTAGCTTGACGATAATTCCCATGTGTCCTCGGGAGCGCTTTTATTTATATAAGAGTGTGTCCAGGCTTGTCCTTTGCTACAAAAAGGATTGGGCCACCTTGCTGCACTTTATTTACTTTTGTTACTTGTTGCTCGTTACAAATTATCTTATCACAAAACTATCTGTTACCTATAATTTCAGTGCTTGCAGAGAATACCTTGCTGAAAACCGCTTATCATTTCCTTCTGCTCCTCGTTGGGTTCGACACTCTTACTTATTGAAAGGACTACGATAGATCCCCTACACTTGTGGGTCATCAGATAGTACAAGGAAAAAGTATGAGCACTGACAACTGGCATGAGTGTGTGAACATGAATGTAATGTCGGTGAGAAATACGTACTCCCCCAAGCTTAGGCTTTTGGCCTAAGTTGGTCTAGGGCCACTGCTGGCCTGGCAGATATCCAAAGTTGTAACTGGGGTCATACTGAGATGCAGCAGCTACTGCCTGACGAGCTGCAGCTTGGAGGCGAGCTGCCTCTGTCCTCCTTTCATACTCGTTCGCCTCCTCCCTGGTTATAACATATCTCCTTTTTGCCTGAAAGTCAAAGAAAGTAGGTGGAGGGAGAGCAACATGGACAGTGCGACGTCTGTCGAAGATTAGTCGGTACTGGAGGAACTGTTCATTCCTCTCAACAAACTGATGGCGGACCATAGCGTTATAATCTAGATAAGCAGGAGGTAACTCCAAATCATTTTTATGTATGGGTACAGCAAGATAATTAGCTACATGAGTTGCATAAATTCCACCAAACAAATCTCCACTTGTACTGTTAAGATGCAACCTTCGTGCAACAATAGCCCCCAAGTTATATTGTTTATCACCTAATACCGCACTTTTGAGGACACAAAGATCTAGAACGCACATGTGACAAGCTTCATCTTTACCGTTAATGCATCTACCTATAAAGAGAGCAAAATAATGTATGGAAGGAAAATGAATGATCCCTATGGTAGCTTGTGTGATTTCTCTGGATTCCCCCACAGTGATACTAGCAAGAAAGTCTTTATATTCAGATTTGCGAGGTTCACTAACATTGCCCCACTGCGGGAGTTTACAAGCAGTATTAAAATCTTCTAAATCCATGGTATATGATTCACTACAAAAAAAGACACATCCGTGACATTTTGGGCCGAACGAATTTTTTTTTGTCATACATATGACACTTCTATGACGATAATTGTGACAAAACCCGGTATCATCATAGATGTGGTGGGCTCCTACTTCTATGACAAAAAATCATGACAGAAAATGGGCTTTTTGTCCTGGGCGGGCCGGAGACGCAGCTACATGACATTCTTTGGGCCGTCCATGACGGAAAAAACCATGGTAGAAGCGAGGGCGAGGAAAATTTCGGAGAGTTCCTGGTTACGGTGGGAGGTCGAGGGCCGAGCGATGCGCGTTTCTCTCATACACGTACGCGCGTGTGTGCGAGGCGTTGGCTCTAACTGAACCCGAGCGAGGCGTTGGGCTCTAACTGAACCCGAGTGATTGCACTGCAGGCTACGCATTACTGAACCCGAGCGATCGATCGATGGCTGTTAACTGAACCCGATCGAGCGATTTCTTCGCTACTGCTGCTAACTGAAGCCGATCGATGCTACCTCTGGATGAATAGTGAGCGTTGCTGGGGGGTTTGGATGAATAGTTCCCGGTGGGCGTGGATGAACAGGACCCCGTGGTGTTGCCTCTGGATGAACAGGACCCCGATCGATCGAGCCGGTTGGGGCTAGATGAACAGGACCCCGTGGAGGGCAGGATGAACAGGACCACCCCGTGGAGGGCAGAATGAACAGTAGACAGTGGAGGGCTGGATGAACAGTAGCCCGTGGAGGGGTGGTTGAACAGGAGCCCGTAGAGAGGGCTGGTTGAACAGTAGCCGGTGGAGTAGCGCGTGGTGGAGGCTGGATGAACAGGAGCCCGTGGATGAACAGTCGCAGGTGGAGGCTGGAGGAGGTCGACGGTGGATGAACAGTAGCCCGTGGAGGCGGGAGGGGGTCGACGGTGGAGATGAACAGTGTCCCGTGGAGTCCCGTTTTGCGGTACGCCACACCCCTCCCGATGAACAGGACCCCCGTTTCGACCGTAGCGCTCCAACACAAGTCCGTTTCCTCCGTTTTGCGGTACGCCACACCCCTCCCGATCAACAGGACCCCCGTTTCGACCGTAGAAGGTCCGTTTCCTCTGTTTTGCGGTACGCCAGACCCCTCCCAATGAACAGGATCCTGTTTCAAACATGGCCGGTCGAACACAAGGCCGTTTCCTCCGTTCTGCGGTACGCCAGGCCTCGTTTCCATCGGCTGTTCCGTCGAAGCCCTCCCGATGAACACGACGACGCATTCCATTCCAACCCAGCCGGTTGGCTCCCCATGAACACGATGACGACGCTGTTTCTCCGTTCCAACCCAGCCATGTACACGAGCCCTGGCCGTACGTATGCGCGAGTAGGCGTTCGAGACCCTACCCGTATGTACGTACGTGGCCGTATTTTCTTTCTTGCACACTGGCCGCTGTACGTACGTGTACATGCTACGTGCGCGCCTCTACATCGACCAGTATGTACGTACACGTTCGCGACCAGAATGACAATGCTACGTACGCTTCGACCAAGTGGGTCCTGAGTGTCAGGCACTTCCTTGCCTGCGAAGATGTAGCTGGTGGGTCCCAGCAGTCAGGGGGGCGAATCGTTTTTTAGCCCGGACGCACTTCCTTGCATGCGAAGATGTAGCTGGTGGGTCCCAGCAGTCAGGGGGAAACATTTTTTTCGCGAAATACAGTGGCCCGTCCGGTGGGTCCCAGCTGTCAGGTGGAGGAATCATTATTTTCCGCGTAATAAGGAGGCACTTCCTTGCTGCGGCCGTGGACCCAGCTATCAGCCTCTCCACGTACAGTCCACGTCTGATGGAAGTCGTTCCTTGACCACGTTGACCACGCCGCGCCGAGAGCACCAGGCCGGTGGAAGACGGCGAGGCCTAGGAAGGGGACGACGGGGAGCCAGGGAAGACGTGGCAGTGGAAGCCCGCGCGGAGAGGAGTACGAGGGTTCACTAGTTCTGCTGCGGTGTGAGGCTGCCGTCGCCGCAGGGCCTGGCCAGCGGTGGGAATAGTAGGGGGCGGTGAGGCCTCCGTGGCAACACAGCTGGCCATGGGAGGCAGGAGCATGCGGCACGACCGACGCTGCTTTGGGCGGCTGGAGCAAGAAGACCAGAGGTTGAAGAAGCACTACGGCCGTTGGATGGACATCGTACGGTCACTGGAGCTAGAATCGTTCATATTGACTAAAGTTGACAAAGGCCCTAGTCCCAGTCAACTTAGTAGGCCCACAAGTCAGTCTCCCACCATGGTGGGTCCCAGCTAGCAGGGGGTATTCATTTTTTGTGCGTAATAAGGAGGCACTTCCTTGCGTGCGAAGATATAGCTGGTGGGTCCGAGCTGTCAGTGGCGGCAATGTTTTTTTCGCAAAATACAGAGGCCCTTTTGGTGGGTCCCTGATGTCACGTGGAGGAATCATTATTTTGCGCGTAATAAGGAGGCATTTCCTTGCGTGCGGCCATGGACCCAGCTGTCGGCCTCTCCACGTACAGTCCACTTCAGATGCATGTCGATCGTTGACCACGTTGACCAGGCCGCGCCGAGAGCACCAGGGCGGTGGACGACGGCGAGGCCTAGGAAGGGAACGACACGGAGGCAGGGAAGACTCGGCAGTTGTTTCCCACGCGGAGGGGAGTACGACTGTACGAGGGTTTACTGGTTCGCCTGCCGTCGCCGGAGAATAACAACAGGTGTGGGTGAGTAGAGGGATGGCTAGGCCAGCGATGGGAGTACGGTGGGGTGGTGAGGCCTGCACGGCAGCAGAGCCGGCCGCGGGGAGGAGGGGGCAGGCAGTCCCGCCGGCGCTTGTTTGAGCACCTGGAGCAGGAAGAGCAGAGATTGAAGAAGCACGACGGCCGTTGGATGGCCATCCAACAGTCACTGCTTGTGCGTCAACCTTTTCTTAGGAAAGCCTCAAATCTATGGAAAACAGCATACAGCCCATCTGCCATTATTTCTAATAATTTACATCCCATTTGCTAATTATTAAGGTTTTTTTGGAGCCCATATTCTTTTTGTTAGCATTACAGCCCATATCGTGGCCACGGTTAAAAAATTATACGAAATTTTGCATATTTCGGTGCGGTCCGAACTGTTTTTAATCCCAAAATTTCGACTCACATTCAAACTGATTTTAAAAATAAATGTATATCAATATAAAATCCAACAAATTCTCCATGCATAAAAATAATGTAATTTAAAATCTCAAAATGAAAAAAAGATATTTGAAACTAATTGCCGGTTTGATGTGTTTTAAAAATGTACAGCCCATTTCTCATTACTGATAGGCCATTTTCTCGGCCAGCCGAATGAAAGCTCTCCTCGTCTTGAAAGATTTGCAGCCCAACAGGCCTGACAAAGCGACTTACTTGGCAAATCACAAAAAAACTGGGATGTGGCCGTGGACCCAGCTGTCAGCCTCTCCACGTACAGTACTCTTCCGATGGAAGTCGTTCCTTGACCATGTTGACCACGCCGCGCGGAGAGCACCACGGGGGTGGACGACGGCGAGGCCTAGGAAGGGGACAACGCGGAGCCGGGGAAGACGCGGAAGTGGAAGCCCGCGCGGAGAGGAGTACGAGGGTTCACTGGTTCGGCTGCGGTGTGAGGCTGCCGTCGCCGCAGGGCTTCGCCAGCGGTGGGATTAGTAGGGGCGGTGAGGCCTCCGCAGCAGCACAGCCGGCCACGGGAGGCAGGAGCATGCGGCACGACCGGCGCTGCTTTGGGCGGCTGGAGCAAGAAGACCAGAGGTTGAAGAAGCACTACGACCGTTGGATGGACATCATACGGTCACTGGAGCTAGAATCATTCATATTGACTAAGTTGACAAAGCCCTTCGTCCCCGTCAACTTAGTAGGCCCACAAGTCAGCCTCCCACCAAGGTGGGTCCCAGCTAGCCGGGGGAGTATTCATTTTTTGTGCATAATAAGGAGGCACTTCCGGTGGGTCCGAGCTGACAGCGGGGGGAACATTTTTTCACGAAATACGGTGGCCTGTCAGGTGGGTCCCAGCAGTCAGGGGGCAAACGTTTTTTGGCAAAATACGGTGGCCCGTCCAGTGGGTCCCTGCGGTCAGTTGGAGGAATCATTATTTTCCGCATAATAAGGAGGCACTTACTTGCTGCGGCTGTGGACCCAGCTGAGACTCTCCACGTACAGTATACTTCCGATGGAAGTCGTTCCTTGACCACGTTGACCACACCGTGCCGAGCGCACCCAGACTGGAACGACCCAGAGATGGGGAAGACGGGGCAGTGGAGTCGCAGATGGAGAGGAGTGGGAAACTTCACTGGTTCGGGTGCGCGGCAGCACAGCCGCGGTGCCGCCCACGGGAGACAGGAGCAAGGATAGAGGTTGAAGAAGGAGCACGGTTGTTGGATTAACATCCAACGGTCCAGCTGCTAGAATCATTTGTTGATTAAGTTGACAAAGCCGTGCGTACACGTCCGCTTAGTAGGCCCACAAGTCAGTCACCAAATCTGACGGGTCCCAGCTGTCAACGGGATGAATAATTTTTTTCACAAAACAAGGAGGCACTTCCTTCTATGCGAAGATACAGCCAGTGGGTCCTAGCTATCAGGTGGAGGAAACATTTTTTTCAGCTTAATAAGGAGGAACTTTCCTTGCGTGCGACCATGGACCTCGTGGGTTCATATATACACAAGCTCAGCATATCTATGCATCCAAATGATTGATAGATCACACGACAATATTCATACATAATTCACAAAAAGATTCAGATATACACATGTTCAGTATGTTTATGCATCCAAATGATTGAGATCACAGCCAATATGATCCATGGACGAACTTTAATTACCTAGGGTACAGACTGGTAAATGGTGTTCAATCGGAGGTACTTCTTGTTAAAATTAGTTCTTGTACGAGTAAACTTTCGAGTACATAAGAGGCGGCACAGACAATCTGAACTTTGCTTGTAGGTTTATCCTCAAATAGTGGCCTCGTGCCGAGGGAGGTTTGAGCAACTTGGCCACTACTTTCATCCAACTAGTTTACTGGCTCATCTTGGTCCTGTATCTCGCCAAAATTCTACATTGCAGACAAGAAAGGAGGCGGTTGAGAAAATGAACCACCCAAATTTTTTGTGTAGTTCAACTGAAATGGAGCATCCTTGGCGTGCAGACTGATTAAGTGCCAGATGAATATACGCGTCAACCAACTTGTCTGGAATCTTTAGACTCCATGCCATATAGTTCTCTACCATATGTGCCGATAACCAAAAGGCACAAGTTGGGACCAAAGACTGGACTGCATTTTTCTGGGCTATGCACCAAGCAATATTTTTGGCGTTCACTCTCCTAATACTTGGAGTTTGACAATTGGTTGACGCCGGTTGATACTCGAATGAATATAGGCACTTCTTGTCAACATCGATGCTTGTCTGAGTGAACTTTGGAGTACATAGCAGCACCTCCTCCCCTTCACCGGCGGAGGGGGATACGTCCGGATCTGTAACCATCGGTGAGGATAGAAAGCCAGTGTTTTTTGAAGGGAGAAAGACAGTGTTACTACCCCTATCTTGTTTAGATTTGGAGAGGATGAGTGTGTGAATAGAGCAACCCTAGCAAGCAAGCGCGGAGGCTCCGGCCTATATATACGTAGTGGGGTAGTTTTCCTTTTTCACTCCATCAAAACAATCGTTTAAAATTGTGTACTACTACATGCCAGGTCGCGGTTTTTTTAGTTGTTGATTGTTTTTTGAGATAGCTACCCGTTTGTTCCAAGTGGTGTTACGGTGTGCCAGGTCGCACTTTGTATCGTTCAAGTCTGGTACTACAAGTCCCTCCATTAAATGAACAACCAACCCCTCGTAAAAATTGTGAACAAGCCCACGGCTAAAATTAGCGGAAACGTGGGTTGCCCCAACATGCATTATTTTTTATGTTTTCTACTCCCTCTGTTCCTAAATATAAGTCTTTTTTATAAGCCACACCTAAGACAAGATTTTTTTTTATTAGCAGTGAACCCCACATGTCATAGACACAAAAATTGTGGCAAGATTCCCTTAGGCAAGCCAAAGTGTGTCTAACAATTTGAGCAACTCAGGTTAGGCAAGTGTGGGAAAAATAATGTGGCAACATAACACAAACATAGTCACAATCCAAACAGCCCCGTAATTTTTTGTGACATGCATGAAAATTTGGTTAGTTAAATTTATAGTCAAAATTTGGCAAGGTGCATCAAATCAACACATGCAAGTATCAAAAGGAAAGTCATGGCATGCATGCATGCGTTGTACTCCCTCCGTTTCCAAATATAAGTCTTTTTAGAGATTGCAACAAGTGACTACATACGAAGCAGAATATGTCTACTCCTACATACGAAGTAGCCCATTTTAAATGTGTAAAAAGACTTATATCGAGTGCAGTGCTTTGATGTGTCGCGTCAACTCGTACAAGACCGAGAAATTTGATTACTACAACGCCCTCTCCCTCGCGGACTGAGCTCCGGTGCCTTAACTGCACCTGCCTTTGGCTGCATGACAGGAGGGCCAACCACCTGTTGGGCCCACCTTTCATAGACGCAAAGGCAGGAGCAGTAAGTAGAAGCTTTCGCTACACGCTATGCCTCCCGCACGAGGTGGACGGACATGCAGCAGTGGATTCGATACTGTAGAAGTAGGAGTAACATCATTGTTCGTCTTCTCGAAGAGGCGAAGAGCCAAGCGCAACCTGAACGTGGCAGTTGCGAACGCTCGCGTGGTGCGGTTCCTTGGAGTACTAGCCAGGCTCTTGCATGAGACAAAATTGCTATTGTTTAACAATTAAACTCCATTATCCATTGGTTGATACTCATTCTGCATAGGTCCACGCGCTTAGCACCGTTTCCTCCTGGGGTCACCAATATTTATTTGCTAATTAATAGCATTGCATGCAATGAACTAGCCATTGCAAGTCATTAAAGCATGCACACCTCTCATCTCTTATTGGTTGATATGTCAAGAAACAAGAAACAAGGTAGAAGTTAATGCACCGCGCCTAAGTGTTTTGGGACTATTTGGTTTTCGTAAGATGACTTACACACCTAGACGGAGGGAGTAGTATAGCCCTGTAAACCGGAAAGGAGTATTTGCCTTTCTAGAGATTTCAACAAGTGACTAGACTACACCGTGTGCAGTACTCCCTCCCTTCCGGTTTATAGGGCTCAAATCTCAAATCTCATGAACCAAGGCATTTTGCGATTGGAGGAATGTATCTCGTACTTTACAAAACTACCCTAATTAAACTCATGCATTAATTACGTAGTTCTCTCATTTTCCTCTCCGCATTGGTCGCGGTGCACAATATTGAGCACTCCTATATGACTAGCCGCTCTATCTACATGCGGGACATTTCAAAGCATCCGGGCCCGTGTGCCATCCACCAAATCACAGCGAGGTGCTACAGTTGAGACTCACCTGTCACCCCGGTGTGGCCATCATGACCCGTCATATCACAAAACCCACACCTTTACCAGCAGTGGTAAGGTGGCCTCCAAGTTGGACTAGACGAAGCAACCATCATTTCACTGGAACGCTCGTTCAAGCCCTTTCTTCCCTTTCTTGAAGAAAACCTCACTCCAGGCTACTCACTTCTGCCATTTTTCTTCTGTACCGACGAAGGAAAGGTGGGCGAATCAGTTATGCTGCTATATTTTCATTCCAAGAATCTTCTTTTTGCGAAGCACCGACCGATTCTCACATCCTATTCTTTTCCCGTTTTCATTGCGATTGTGGTTTCCTTTCGATTGCTTTTTGTTTGCCAGTTCATTGATGGATCCTGGAGCACTAGGCAAAGAGTTGCCGGCGGACAACCCACTGGAGACAGCGATCTCCAGGAAGCGAGCACCGACCAACGAGTTGACCATGTTGGCAGGCCAACCCATGGAGACGAAGAACTCCAAGAAACAAGCACTGGCCAAAGAGTTGAGGACGTTGGCGGACGAACTCCTCAAAGAAAGTTGGAAGAACAGCAAGGGCCCCACCGTGCCTACCCCAGGAACTCTGATTGCCACCTATGTGAGGCTCAAGACCGAGTTTGAGGAGATAGTCGCCGTTGAGAAGCAGTATTCCCCTGGCAAGGGGATGGCCCCCATCGAGGACGAGGAGATGGCCCCCGGAGGGATGAGATCCCCCGGTGAGCTGCACAAGGTAAAAAATAATGGCTTATTACCATAGTTGTGGTTTTTGATTATTTGCAATGTGCTTGCTAATATGTTAGGGTTGTGCAGGTGCCGGTGGACGTCCTTGATGATTCCGATGGCGTGGCCCGTCCTGTTGGCATCGCCCCGGAGATCGATTCCGATGCCGCCGTCCATCCTGTGGACATCGCCCCAGAGATCGATTCCGATGTCGTGGTCAGTCCTGTGGACATCGCCCCAGAAATCGATTCCCATGCCGCTGTCCGTGCTGTGGTCATTGCCCGAGAGATCGATGACAATAAATAGTTGGTCGCGCTAATCCTTCAGGGTAGTTTGCATTGCCCTATGTTTAATTACCAGAACAATGCGTGTTATCAAACCATCTTAGGGCTAGTGCACTGTCTTGTGTGGGCGGATCTTGCTACTTTTGTTTGATAGTGAATCATGCGATGAATCATGCGAACCCTCTCCGAGTTATGGAAACAGATGTATCCTCACCAGCTTTTGATGTAATATATGGCATGCTTAGATGTAAGTTTGAATTGTTTATCATATCAGCAGGGCTTGTTTGATGATTCTTGGTGTTAGTAGGCTAGCTACTGTGCGAGCTATAGTACTTGCAAAACACTCACCGAAGAGAAACGTTGGGGTTGATGAGCTCGTGGTACGCTTGTACTTATCCCTCGTCGATCGACCAATAGCCCTAGCTCCTAAAATTGTAGGCTTAGCGATCGATCAGACAATAGTCGACATACATTCAGGCCTCATTTGGTTCATAGGGTAGGAAAATCGTAGCAAAAGTACAGAGAATGTGCAACACAAAATCATAGCAGTGCAGAGACGTACTCCCTCCATTCCGAAATAGATGACCTAGGTGGGCTAGTTTGGCCTAGTGGGTTTCAGTGATATGACGTGGTACAGTGCCGTCCAGTCTTCGCATGTGGTAGCAGTATTGCGGGTACAGTAAGTTTTCTTGAAGAAGCAGAATTCAACGAAGTCATGATGGTTCCTTCGTCCGAACAACTTACAGTGGGAAAGGTTGGGCCTGCGATACGACCGGGGTAGACCAGGATAATTTTGTGCATGGCAGGTGGACCAGGATGGTCGACATCCCACATGTCGGCGAATGAAAGTATTCTTTCCGATATAGAGGACGAGCAACGAGTATTCATTGTTTATTTTTGATGAAAGCTATTGTCTCCACTGTTACGACGGAGGAGTGTGAAACACGGCAGCCCAGTGAACTTGGCATGTGCACCACTCCCTCCTTCCTCATGTAATGCCCAGGTTACAGCTTTTTCTCACTTTCACTCTATCTATTTCCTCTCAAATGTTTTTTACCTTTCTTTTTTTAAGACACAATTGTTTTTATGCCTTTTCTTAGAATTATTTTTTAATACCTAGGAGCACGTGTAGAGACGGGCTCTTGCAGAGCCCACTCCTTGACTTTGTCAATGCCTCTCTCTCCTCCACATAAGGAGTACTACTTGCTATGCATGCATGCGGCGGGCAGCTGGCGTCTTGAGGGGCCAGGGCGGTGAGAGCGGGCTCCGGAAGCGGTCCGAACTCCAGCATGGCCCACCTCACATTATCACCATATATTTCTTGGAGTCCGTGCACGGCGGGCGGGCGATCTCTTCTCCTTCCCCCGTTTCTCTCTTCTCAGCCGATGCCCGCTGAGCGATTAGATTTCGGCTATCGACGGTTTATTCAATTACGGTCCCACATGTCAGTGAAATTGCAAGACAACGCGTGTCCCCTCTGGTGAGCGGTGTGCGAGCCGGACTGTCGAGGTTGCGACACGTACGAGTCGTAAGTGTGCCGCCTTTTCCTTTAGAACTTGCGAAGCGTAACATTTTCGCGCGATCGATGGATAGAAATCCAGAACAAAATGACGAGGGCGGTGGTTTCCCGCTCGTTAGGCGGGCTAGTTCGAGTGTTATGACGTGCTACAGTGCCGTCCACTTGCTCCATTTTTATGTAAGCAAGAGTTTACACTCTTACGCGGGAGGAGTGCGAAACACCGCGGATCTGATTTTGATCGAGGGATAACTGTTCCCTGCCAAATAATGGAGGATTGTTAGCGATTATAGCATGATAGTTAGGGCATCTCCAGCGCTGGCCCACAAATTTACACCGGCATCTGTCCGAGGACACTGATGGATGCCATCCGATGCTGCCCGCATACCTTTCGACAACTATATGAACTAACCAGACGAAATTCGTGCAAACAAAGCAAATTTCAAAATAACTGGATGAAATTCATTACATTTCGAAAACTTTTCCTACAAACTGGACGAAATTCATTACATATTTCGCACAAACCGTACTAAAACCTACTGTAAACCTAATCTAAACGATCGTCGCCGCCCGACCACCATGTCCGGCCATGAACCCGAGAAAGCCGGCCATTGCCTTTGCCTCCTCCTCATCTGCCTCGATAACCTCCTCCTCCAGAGCGGCGGCGACCTACCGTGTACTACTCTTCCTCGCTGCCGGCTGCGCCCGCGCACGCGCACCGGCTTCGTGGTCGTGGCGGCGGAGGGCGGCCCGGGGGGGGGGGGGGGTGCCGGCGATCTCCTTCGTTTGCTCCTGCGATAGTACGTCGAAGAGAGCTTTGGAGCGCGCCCGGAGCGGAGCCGCCGATGTCCCTCGTCTGCTCCTACGACAGTACGTCCAAGAGAGCTTCGGAGCGCCAGGAGGCCATGGTTGAAGTGGTGCCGACAGACGGAAGGGACTGGAGGAGAATAAGTGTGGGTCTTTGGCTATGGCTGGGAGCTGGGGCTCAAGTTAATATAGCGGGCGAATGGCAATGAGCTGCGGCAGACGGATGGACAACTGGCGCCGGAGTAGGTTCGTCGGGCGTGAATGCGGACGCTGCTTCAGTGACTTAACTGCAGATCCGTTTGGGTTACTGACATGTGGGCCCAACGGGCATCTAGCCCGCATGTCAGTGACACACCAATTGCACCTGCAGTTAAGTCCGGTGAATGCGGCATTGACATTCTGGAGAGACGGTGACCGTTTCAGGCGGGAAGCGCGCGCTAGCGATGGAAGGGGTTTCGGTGTGCAGTGGCACTAAGATCGGTCGCTCACGATAGTACATACTCCGTACCATACTACCATAGTACCCTCTCTAGCTTAGGCTGTTTTATAGATTGTCGTTGTGATGGACGATATACATGAGCAAGGCGGTCCGAGTATGACCGTTGGTGTTGAGCCAGGTGAATACATGCTCGGCGTTCGCATAGGCCTCCATCAAACGTCTAAACAGTAATGTCAGGCACCGCCGGGGCTCGCAGGTGATGGGCTCGCCGTTTGCGTTGCACCATGAGCAGGACTTTGATTTAGAGGGCGACGTGCATGCATTAGCATGCTTTGACAGCGTGAGCGTGAGTGTCTGACGCGAAGTATTTCATTTTCATTTGGCTGACGAGGGTGCGTTGCAGCGACGAGTCCGTGGTTTGATTCCCCACATACGCATAATTTTGGTTTTTACAGTATTTCTTTCTCCATTGACAGGTAGGCCCGCGTAGATAGATAAAGAACACGAGCTGATGAGGCGCATGCGGACTGTTTGACTGGTCAACCAGACAAATACGGAGCTATACGCTGAGCCAGTGACCGTATAATCACCATATCTCGTATACAATGATCAAAGTGAGCTATCAAGACAAGTTCGATGACCGCCAATGTATTTTACTTGGTAATAAATGACCAGGATTGAAGGGGAATCCAAATTTGCTTCGTCTTCTGTCCTTGAGCTCTTGACAAACCAATGCACTATACGGTTGTCCGGCCACTCCACCCCAGAGCTCTCACCAAGCGTCGTTCATGCCACCGCGCCGCACACTAACCGGTAAGGCAGCGATGGCATCCCGCCGCTCCGAGTTCCTCGCCGCCCACGACCGCACACAAAATGGTAGGGAAGCGATGGCATCCCGCCGTGCCGAGTTCATCGCCGCTCGCAACCTCACAACTATGTGGGAGGAATTTGAAGATGCCAAGGCCGAATGGGCGGTAGAGCAAGAGGCGGCCAAAGCCGCATAGAGGGAGCGGAAAAGTCAGAAAGCACTCAAGAAAAGAGAGGCCCGCCACCGCAAGAAAGAAAAGGACGCACGCACTTCTGCGAAGAGGTCGGCGGAGATCCAAGCACGGTGGGGTGTCGCCGACAACGCCGGGAAGGAGAACGACGGCGTCTGGCCAGCATGTGAGAAGTAGTAGTACTAGTAGTTAGTGTGTGTGTCTGTGTCTGAGTACGAGCATGTACCAATACTACTAGTTACTACTGTGGTTCTTAGAGCAAATTACCAGTACATTAGCCTAGACTAAATGGAAAAATTCCTATCCTAAGCATCAAATGGCATCTCTTTCTCTATAGGAATTGAGATGCATGTCATCTCACTTCCTATGATTTTCATATTCCTATCCTATGAACGAAAGGAGGCCTCTGTTGGAGTAACTACTGTAGCTAGAAGTACTGCTGGTACAGTAGTTTTCTTCAAGAAGCGGAATTCAACGAAGTCATGATGGTTCCTTCATCCGAGCAACTTCAAAGTGGGAAGTGGGCCTGTGATTTGACGGCTCATTAGTCATTGTTACTGCGGCGCGACGACCTGGGTGACTCTCCCTTGGAGTTCTGCATGCATGGCAAGTGGACCAGGATGGTCGACGTCCCACATGTTGGCGAACGGAAGTATTCTTTCCGATATCGAGGAGCAAGGAAGCCGCATGGTATAGTATCACTGCTGATTGGTTCGCAAAAAATAGTATCACTGCCGATTTATAATTATTTTTTATTTCTGATGAATGCTAGCGTTTCAACTCTTACGACGAAGGGTGCCAAACACGGCACGTGCTGGATGTCCCACACGTCAGCGAAAGGAGTGGGACATGAACGGCGTGGTAGAGCCCAGCGTAAAAAAACAGCGTGGTAGAGCGTCTCCACTTCTTCCACTTCTGGGTCGGAGACCACACGTAGTAGTACTCAGTGGTATGAACGATACAAAGTGCGACCTGGAGAGAAAGACACGTCTAGTTGGAAGGTCTCGGGGCATACACGTAAACAAATATAAAAGTTAATATGTGCCTCCAACTAATATAGTAGTAGTAGAGTACTTAGGCACGTACTCCATAACATCACCGTTTGCACGTACAACATTTAGTGGTAGTACGTAGTAAGAGACAAATGCCGCCCAAGAGTTCCCTTCTCGACCTACTTTTGGGTGTTTGGTAGAGTGTATGGAGGGTGCATGAGTCCACACTAGTTTAGCACAAATACACTAGAAGCATGCATGAAGAGAGCATGCATGAAGAGGGGTGTTGAGTTGAGCATGCATGAAGAGGGAACAACTATGCTGAGACGAGAACGCAACCAAACACACCCTATATGCCACGCATGTTCATACCATTTGTGCCTTTCTACTTCACTTACTGCGCTACATTACTCAGGTTCGTACGTCCACTCCTGGGTACATGTCCGTCTCGTAGTTCCAGTCCCACGTGTTCTTCATATAGATGGAACGATCCTTGCATAACACGTGCACCTTGATGCTAGATGTCTTGCGTGTTGGCAAAAGGATGAACAAAGCTCACGTAAAAAAATAGAGTGGAAGAACATAGATTCCAGACGACCGAGAAGGAGCAAGGAACCTCGTGGTGGAGCGTCTGCACTGATAATATTTAATATTATTCAGGGATATAAAATTAACAAATCATCTCCACAGTGGACTGGAAGAGTACGAAACACGGCAGCCCAGTGTAGTTACATCATACTAGTACATGGCTAACCCACGCTATCACCATATTTCTTGGCTTCCGTGCAACACCTATCTCTAGTAATCCAGCAGCCTGTATCGCTTCTCCCTCCTCGTCTCTATCAAAGTGCGGCGGGCTGGCGTTTCTGTCGTCTATTGAGGTCGGTAACTATCACATGTTAGCGACATGCCAAGAGCATTCTAAAAAAAATTCCTTTCACGTTCCGTTTTCAAAAAGAAAAAAATCCTTTCACACATGAATTTGCCTGTATGCTTTGGGCAACTTGCATGTCCTATACTGCTCCTGTTTGATACTCTAACTTAGCTAGAGGTTAGACTAACTCATGGCTAACCCTGAACTAACTGTAGCCAAAGAGGTGTTTGGGTGACAGGGTTAGATTGACAATAAATGCACTTCATGGAGAGAGAAAAGTGATTTTCAGTGGTCCCAATGAGAACTATCTCCAGTTAGCACCTCTTGGGTGGGATAGTTTTTTTTGGTGGGTTCGGTGCAACTTGCTCCAATTTAAACCCTCATGCTTGGATACTTTAGGGCTATTTGAGCCCCAACTAGCTCAAACTAACTCTAACCCATGGATCCAAACAGGGCCTATGGCCAGTCTCGACGCGGAGCAGTCGCGTGCACCGGGAAGCGGCGCTCTCTCGGCCGTCGCGCCACTTCAAAGCCGGCGCCAGTGAGAGGTCGCCTCCGCTCTGGCCGGGCATTAATGCGGCACTAATGCTCCAGGGCGACGCTGACCGTTTCACGCGGGAAGCGCGCGCTAGCAAGGGAGTATAGGTTTTGAACCGTTTCAGGTGTAGTACTGGTAGTTTGCAAAACTACTTAATTATTGCACTCAGTTTCCTAAGAAATTGTGGTAAAAAACGTTACTCCACAGCCCGCTTCCCTTCTCCTTCCTCTTCCACCGCCCGCGCACGTCCGCGGGAAGCGACCGGTTAACCCTTATATAGGAGTGCTAGCACAAAAAGATGCATGCATGACCACTAAAATTTCCATATTAAAGCACCGCTCCGGCGGGAGTATGGCGTATGTTGTTACCTTCGGCCGGCCCATGGCTACCGGGCAACGGCGACCAGAGAAGAGGCGGCAGGAGGGGAATGAATGCAGCTACTGTTTGGGTTCGCCTTCCGGCTTAAATAAATGCGCAGCATCACGTGTACCCGCGGGTGCACAAATTGTAACATACGTGTCTGCTTAAGTGGGCGTCACGTAACTGGTGTGTGTGTGAGAGAGAGAGATTCTGAGAGACAGAGTGCGTGTGTGCGACTCTACTCTTCGGACATGTACTCAACCTTTTGCATCGGGATATAAGTATAATGATATTTACTTTAGCTAGTGATTTACGTGGCCATGTTAACGTGGTTGTGTCAAAAAAATGTCACTTCCTGCTCGTGATTTGCATTATATAATTAGAAGCAAGATTCTCATGCATTGCACGGAACATCAATATGCATTTTTTACAGAACACCTGTTGTGATTGACCCATGCAGGAGTAATCCCATGTGTAAAAACTAATGATATCTCGAGAATTTTATCGGAAAACTGGTATCTCGAGAATGTCATCGAAAAAATGAAAGACGAGAGATAAGGCAAGGAGGAGTGGAGCGTGGTGGTGACTGGTGGTCGGAATGGGCGGAGGCATGGGGATGGAAGGCGCCGGCAGGCGGCAGCAGCCACCATGCATGCTAGATTGTTCCAGAGACTTATTCCTTTTTTAATTGCTGAGCAATGAGGTTGCGGGAGATAATGATGTGGAGACAGGTGCGGGTATCTTTTGTAAAATTATCATAGTTTGCTTTCTATCCTCAGATATAGATCATACGGTCTATATTACAAGATGGCAGGCACACCATCACCGCCAACTCGTTTTTTTATAAGGGTACAGATATTAAGTTTGCTGACTACTAAAGTAAAGTGGAATTTGTCCATGTTATGCAAGTAAATAAAGGTGATTGTTTATCATACGGGTAAGGTTGGATGAAGGGTGGTAGGAACAAATGCTCCGCCTAGAGCATGTGTTTTGGAGATGGAGTCTTAGTGTGTGTGTGGGGTGTGTGTGTGTGAGAGAGAGAGAGAGAGAGGAGAGAGAGAGAGATGGAGTCTTAGTTTGTGTGTGTGTGAGAGAGAGAGATGGAGTCTTAGTGTGTGTGTGTGGGGGGGGTGTGCGTGCGTGTGTGTGTTTGTGTGTGTGTGTGAGAGAGAGAGAGATGGAGTCTTAGTGTGTGTGTGGGGGGGTGCGTGCGTGTGTGTGTGTGTGCGTGTGTGTGTGTGTCGCGGGGTCCTCTATGGCGGATGTAATTTAAGTGTGCATGGCTTCATCATAGAGAGGCGATGTGTATGGCAGAGGCCACCAACGATGGGGTGCGAGAGAGAAAATGCCCGTAGAGAGGGAAGAGAAGGTGTGTGCGCGTGAGAGGAGTCGACATCGAGAGAACGTGTTTGTTCGAGAGACACCGAGGAAGACTACTATATATCGATGGTGCATGTAGGCGGGAATTAAACAAAGGGATGGTCTTATTGGTTTCGGGGATATAGGGGAAGAGTGAGAGGCGGGGGGGGGGGGGGGGGTAGCTAGAACGAGATTGTTAAGTGTGAGTGTGTGTTTTACCCATCCAGGCAGAGGTTATGTGCAGAAAAGAGGAGAACGATTCGATGTGGCGTTAGGATTGAGGGTAATTAACTACGTATGGAGACATAGAGACCTTGAACGTTCATGTGTGAGAGGTATACATGTATACGTGGGATGTGTGTGTGTGTGTGCGCGCGCATGATCGAGATAAAAGAAAGAAGACATAAGTCATAAGATCAATGACATGGGAGAGACGGATCGGTATGACAATATGCATGCATGTGAGAATGCAGGGAAGAAGGCCCGACAATTGAGCATGTGTTTTTGTCTTTAAGAGATAGTGGCGTGGGCTGGAGCATGCATCTATGGCGAGCAGAGGGAGTGAGGCGCAACGATTGTGCAAAAGAGACCAACCTATAAATGCATATGTATGGAGAGACATATATAGTGTGGGTGATAGGAAGCAAGACTCTGTGCGAGAAAGAAATGTTGACGGAGAAACTACAGATAGATACAGAGATGGAGATGCTAGCTAGAGGGACATCCGCTAGTTTGGGTGTTGGAGATGACCGTTGGGTGGTTCAAAGGGTGAAGTTATATATGTGTGTGAGAGGGCACTTGACTGCTTGTAGAGAGAAACATATGTAGTGTGCGTGATAGGAATCAAGAGTGAGGGCGAGAAAGAAGGTTGATGGAGAAACAGATAAATAGAAAGATAAAGATGCTAGCTAGTGTGCGTTAGAGATAGGAGTCGAGTGGATCAGAAGGCTGGGTTATGTGTGTGGGTGTGAGAGAGATAGAGAGAGGGTGCATGTGAGTCACATACAAACAGATATCAGAGAGAAATGAGATCCAGAGAGATGGAGTTTTGTGTCTGCGAGAGAGAAAAATATTTCACGACGAGAGTGATAGCTAGAGAGACATACGAGGGAACGCAAGATATCTCTAGGGAGAGAGGGTGTGTGTGAGCGACATACAAGAGAACAATGGAGAAATATGAGACCCTGGGAGACAAAGTCTGTGTTTGTGTGTGAGAAAGAGACATTGAAGAGGAAGAGTCGTAGGTTCTCATATCTAAGGAGCGAAAGACATCTCTGTATGAGGGTTGTGCGAGTGGCACACATGGGAATAGTAGAGAGAAATGAGACCCCAGGAGACAAAGTTTTGTGTTTGTGTGAGAGAAAGAGATTCCACATGGAGAATCATAGTTAGAGACACATAGCAGGGAGCGAGATATACTTAGAGGGAGATAGAGTGATGAAGGTCGAGGGAGAGAGTACCGTCAGTGTGTTACGAAGATAAAAGATCATTGTCGACATACAGGTAGCACGAGAGATACCTGAGAGACGATGAACGCGTATAGGTCCAGAGAGATAGTCCTATATAAGCATGAGTGATAGCTATATGAGACGAATATCTGGATTAAAGGGGATTCAAATATTTAAACTGGAGATCACGACATCGATAATATCATAACGCAAATTGGTGTATCAAACATGCATATTCATTTGAATTTGGGCACACGTGTAATGTTATATAGTTTATCAATATTGGTGATCCATAGATTCTTCAATTACAAACAATGCATGGTTTATATGCAATTAATGTCTAAACGGGATTACACTATATGTTGCGTGTGTGAAACACATTATACATGTTTGAGAAGTAAAAAAAATCCCGCATGAAACACACATTAATTGGAGACAGTTAGCGAGGAATGCATACATTGGATTTCAACATAAAGTGGTTTCAAATATTTGAAAATCCAAATTGATGGATACAACCTTATGAATCTGAGATCATGCCATTTGTAAACCATATTTATGTATAAATGGTGTTGTGCTTTTGAAAGTATATATAAAAAATGATGTATATAGAATGTAATTCCAATTGAAAATGGATCCCGCCCGAAAAAAAATAGAATACAAACGGGATTCGAATTGAGTTGGCACGATAAACGTGCACTCTGCAAAATTTGAACGAAGCGGGGAAAGTCGCAGTAACCGCCCGAAACCAAAATCTGCGAGATGGAAATCACTACTGCCTATCCCTGCCACGCAAAGCCTATCTGCCGGATTTCTATAGGTTTCGATAGGGGTAGGTTTGTAATTTCACCCAAACGTGACGTAACTGCCTCTCACCCGGATTCATACACGGTGGGCGCCAGAACACAGTGTGTCCTCGGCCGAAATCGACTCCCTTCCCAATTCATATTCATACACGGTGGGCGCCAAAAACAAACTCTCGTCGGCAAATATTCGGTGTATGCGAGATTACCGTCCTATCCCCAACCGACTAATGTTGCTGTGATGTAGTAGAAATTTGAAACGGGGGCTAAGTTTGTAAATTTCCTCGCATTTGAGACAAGCGCGCCCTGAATACATGGTTCCCCCTTCCTCTCTACCTCCCTTTTCCCCATTCGTACTCTGTGGGCGCCAAAACACCCTCTCCACCCCACCCTCCTCCGTCCGCCGCCGTCTGCCACCCCATCCACTGCCGTCCTCCTCCACCATGCCGGAGCTGATACCCCGACGCCGCCGTGCATTACAAGAGATCGACCTCTCTCATCCACGGCTTCGGACCGGGATCCTTGCATCCCGTCCTCTCGCTTCATCCCCGCCGTCGTCCACCTTGCCGGCGCCGCTCCTACGACCGTCTCGTCCACCGTGCCCCGCCGCCACCGTATACCCTCCTAGATCTGCTTCCACGCCGCCGACAGCCATCGCTACCGCAGCACCGTCAAATTCTCAGCAGATGCGTACACGGCGCCGCACCAGAGGCGGTACTCTTTCGTATCTGCTCAACTTATTTATCGCAGCAAGAAAATAGATCGCCGCTGCTTTACTCTGATTTCTTGTCTTGGTTGCGAAGTTGCCTTTGTCCAGTTTGCACCTTCAGATCCGCCATGGCACGCTCAACACTATATTGCTAGTATTGTCGGTACGGCTAGAAAGGCTTCGGATACCAGCTCTCTTCAAGTGAAGGTGCGGTACTGTTAATATCAGTGTTATTCTCAAAGGCGACACAGCTCCCCGCATTTCCTTGCTACTCTTATAGGATTCAAGTGGGCAGGTGACTACAAATCCTATTCCTATGTTTACAAGATCCTACGAATCAAAGAGGCTCAAAGTGTCCATCACAACCGACCGTATAGACCTCTACACTGCAAAAGTCCCTGCTCATCTTCAGTACAAGGAACATACTGTACCACTATCATACTCCCTCCGTTCCAAAATATAAGTCTTGGTAGAGATTTCCACTATGGATCACATACAGATGTATCCAGATACATTTTAGAGTGTATATTCACTCATTTTGCTCCATATGTAGTCCATGGTGGAATCTATACAAAGACTTGTATTTAGGAACGGAGAGAGTACATATTAAAGAAGAACGGAAGAGGAACATGGTAAAGAAGAGCAAGCAGATTTTGGATAATAAAATGTTGGTTGCGCAGTGCCCACACATGATGAACCAGAGCGCATTAAGAATGCAACTCCTAGCTGTCTCTCGACCATTTCAGGCGGTTGGATGAAGATCCTATGTCTCCTAACCCATCTTCTTCCTCGTCTCTGATTCTTCCCATACAGAACACCGCACGGGCTGCCGGCCGGACCACCGGCCCCCGCCGCCTGTGTTCCTCCGCCACCCCCACCCCCACTCCCGCCCCAACCCCCACCCGCGTCGAGTTTTCTTCGTTCGGCGAGGCCCCACAACCACTCGAGCCCCTTCGTTCGCACCGGCGAACTCCGGCGAGCTCTGAAAAATCGACTGGCCCAATTTTGAAATTTAGTCTACTGTGATTTAACTAGTGTGGAATATAAAAGCACATATATTCCAGCAAGTTCCACTTTGCTGATTTTACTCTGATGCTTACGGTTTCCCCCGTTATATCTACACTATGATCTGTGTAGCTGCTTTGTGTCACACTAGCAGCAGTCCACTCTTGAAGCTAAACACTGCAATGACTTACAAAATTGGCACCAAGGCATTGAGTGCCATTCTGGATGCAATGAAACTCATACGCTCCCCACCTGTTGATTCTTGTTCAGAATATGATCCTAATGACTCTTGTTCAAAATTGCCACATATAGACAGACAACATGGAATTGCATTTCTTTGGGCGCTGTGATTCATCATGAGCGGGCAACCAACATTGTATGCAATGAAGCGGAACCTCAAGAATATGCTTCCTCTTCTGTTCTTTAACATGTTCCTCTTTGTTTATTCTATATTTAGTACGTACAGTATGTTCCTTGTCAGGAAGGAGCGCATGGACATCTGCAGTCAACAGCTGATAGAGCTGGCCTGTACGTGATCGATAGGCTTTCAATTACTAGTGGCAATACAACACCGTATTTTCAAGCCAGTTCCACTTTCCGATTTATATATCGTGGTTATGGTGTACCCCTGTTATGTACACTATGATCTGCCTAGTTGTTGTGTGCTCTTGTTATCATGGTTTGGCAATAAACTCTCTATATAGTATATTATGAACCTATCATCTGCCAGCCATCCTTACTTCTGGAGCCTATTTTTTGTGTACTTGTGCCAGATTATATAAATGCATGCACCGTATTACAACACACATGAGCTCTCTCATCAGAATCCAGTGATTGCACACAAGTGTTTACAGGGGCGCCCCTATATTAGAATATCATCTGCATTACAAAGATAATCTCACAACTATTTATGTTTTCATGGTTCTCAGATATTATATGCAATTACAGTGAATATCAGAATCCGCGCATCAGAAGAATATTGTGGAACACTGCAATGACTTACAAAATTAGCACCAAGGCATTGAGTGCCATTCTGGAAGCAATGAAACTCATACGCTCCCCACCTGTTGATTCTTGTTCAGAATATCATCCTAATGACTATTCTAACCTCGAGGAGTCAAAGGCAGATGGCCTGTCCTGTTCACCCATCAAGGTGCATGTTCTAATTTGGCAAGGTTTTATTGATTGCGCATATCTTGCATATGTTGTCTTGCATTTCTTCTACTTTGTTGCACCGCCATCTGCTTAGTTTACTCATCATATAACTCGAGATGCCATGCCCATCCATTATCAATACATATTCCATCTGTCATCATACCATGTTTTTCCACTCAAATGTTGTTCTTGTGCATCAGACATCAAAAAGGAAGAGGGTGATTGACGAACCTGAAGGAGCACCAGCAAAGTCCTTGAAAAACGTGGTGGTGCCGGAGAAATCAGACAGCGCCCCACTTATATTGGATGTACAACCAGTGACACTAAACGTAGGACCGACTCCAGCAGACTGTACCCATACTTCACTGGCCACACCACTAGCCCCACCACACAAGACCTGCACTCCAGCAAGAGGTATACCGATTTCATTTGCCATAGCACCAGCTGTACCACAGAAAAATCCCACTCCAGCAAAAAGTACAGCAAGTCCACCGGCCGAAGACCTATCCCAACTGCAGAGGCAGCCAATTCCTGCAGATTGGAACCCCATTCCATTTATTCCCAGTTTAAAAGACAATGCTTTCAATGTTGTTAGGGACTACGTGCATATATTCCCATCATGGGAAGATTATAGTGAAGACAAACACCATTTTCACATCTTCCTGTCCAACTTACGTGTAAGTGCTATTATTCATGGTTATTATTTTCCTGTTTTCTACTGATCGAACACATCAATGATTTACATTACATTGTTGTAACTAGGCGAGGGTCAATCTGGATAGTCATGACACGCAAAGCTTGCTTGTGCTTTTCAAGGAAGCATTGCAGCAGTATCGGTGTTACCTGAGGAAATCACACTTTGATGGCAAGTCTATAAACGAATTTCCGGTGAAGTCTCCTGTGCTAAATTTAGAAGACATTGAATGGAAAAACCTTGTTATGCACTGGTCTCGTTCCCAGGATGAGGTACTGTCTATGAAATCAAATGACAATTTGAACTTCTACTTTTCCGCATGTGTCTTACGGATCTTTTTTGCAGGAAATGTGCTCGAAGAAGAATTCCGGTTTGAAAAGAACGACAGGATATCGCAAATATGCTGCCTGCTGCTTTGCTCTTGTTAGTACCTGTTGTCCTGTATCACTGTACTTGCATACATACCTTGTTCATTATGTGACAGCAGTATGCATGATAGCTTGCTTATCAATTGTTCGCTCCAAATTATCTGATCTGTATGAATGGTTACATTAGTGTAGAATATATCCAATGCCAATGATTTTTTAGCTCTGCATTGTTCTTGTAAGTACATGCTGTCCTTTATCAGTGTCCTTATATTGACAGGTAGTTGTTCATGTACCATCACTCTGCAGCTTATTTTCCTTTGCCCTCCATTTTCTACACATCAGATCTATATTTACTCTTACCATAAGGTTGGTACTGAAGAAGTTTAGCTGTGCATTGCTCTTGGCTGTGCCTTTTGCCTGTATCGCTGCACATACATTTATAGCTACTTGTTTATGTAGCATCACTCTTCATCTTATCTTAAATATTCTCCATTTTTTCGTAATTATCACATCTATATTTACTCTTAACAAAATGTAGAATAAAGGCAATACTTATGAAGAAGATTCTGTGGTAAACTTCTTGAATTGCCCCCCCATCAGCATGGACAAGGGCTTTATAGAGCCTGTCTTCACTAGTAATGTAAGTTTGTCCTTCTCAAGCCTTCAAACTTTGTTGTGTATATTGGGTTAGGCATGACTGCAGCAGCTGTTTATTTTTGGTGTTTGCATCAAATTGCATGTTTAAAGTTTATTATGTAGTTCATAAACAAAAGTTTGTCCTTCTCAATTTAAGTTTTCAGTTGTACAACCAAGTTCCTTCTTCATACCATGTAAATTAAACTATACAGAGCAAGTGATCTTCTTTTGCACTGCATGTATGCTTCTGTTCTTCATCCGTAATCCAGTGGTGTGGTGAACCTACTCACTACAACACAATGTCATATTCTGCAATGTCTTAACTATGAACAATGTCATATCATTCTACTATTATTTAAACCGTCTCTTTATTTGCCAATCTGAAATGGGATAAATTGACAGCACACTAACCATTGATACTTATGAGTTCTTGATCTGTAATCCAGTGGTGTCATGAAGCTGCCAACTCCTTCACAATGTCATTTCCTGCCATGTCTTGACATGAACAATACCATATTGTGTTAATGCAATTTTAAACTGTGTCACTTTATTCGTCAGTAAGAAATGTGATGAATTGTCGGCACTGATACTTTTATGTGCAAAACCTGTCATCTGTCTGCTTGTTTATCTTTCAGAGTGAGGAAGATATAAGTGTCGAACAAGCGCAGTCTCATCATCTTGCTTAGGTGGTTGCGCTGCAGCTCGCCAGCAGGGCTAACCTTTCTTGAACTCTATTGAAGTGTTGTCGGTTTTGTATATTATTTTGTCAGCGTGTTTATTTGCACTGGTGGCGATCTTTGATGCCCAGTGTATGTAATCTGCTGTCTGCTTGTGCTTTATTATCATAGTGGCGAACTTTGATGCCCAGTGGATGTAATATGCCGTAATTTCTTTATTGTATAGTCTAGGTTTTTTCTTATTCACGATGCTGCAGTTATTTTACTGTATATATATCGTGTCTTCGCAGTAAAACTGGCCAAACCGTAAAATTACGATACATAATCGGGCCGTCATGCAATCACGATGTATGAGCCGCATCATGGGCCTCGTCAAACTGGCCCACTAGTAGATTCGGGCCTTTTATAGGCCGAGTAACCCCCGGCCCTCTTTTCGCAAGAAAACTCAATGGGCTTTTAGGAGGCTGAGAAGTAGGTTGGGCCTAAAACGTGTCGAACAGCTCACGGGCCGGCAGCAGCCCGAAATGGACCCCGACCCATGATTGTGCGAATCAAATCACGGGCTTTTAACAGGCCAAAATTGTCTCGGTCCTTGTTTGGCCCAATCAGATATCGGCTGCGAGCAGGCCGGATGCAAACCGGGCCGTAGTTAGGCCCAACTATATGAGGGGCTTTTAACAGGCCAAAATTAATATAGGGCCGAAATGTTAAACGGGCCCTTAATAGGCCGAAACTAATATCAGGCCGAATTACTAAATGGGCCTTTAGCAAGTGGGCCCAAAAGCATAGCGTCCAGTTAACGGGCCCAATTTGATATGGGCCATAATTGAGGCCAAAGCCTCTTAAAGGGCCAGACCTGATCTGGGCCATGATTTGGTCCAGAACATGGGAGGCTTTTAACGGGCCGGATCTCATATGGGCCATTATTAGGCCCGGAACGTGGCAGGCCATTAATGGACCGGATCAAATATGGGCCGGCATTTGGCCCAAAACATGGCAGCCAGTTGATGGGCCGGCCTACTAGGGTCCTCAAAATCTTGTGGGCCTACAGCTAGGCCGGTCCATTAGTGTTGGCGAAATCTCGTGGGCCTTTAGCTGGGCCGGCCCATTATGATCCGCAAGAATTTTGTGGGCCTTTACCTGGGCCGGCCCATTATGGCACACAAAAATCTTGTGGGCCTTTACCTGGGCCGGCCCATTATGGCCCGCGAAATCTTGTGGGCCTTTAGCTGGGCCAGCCCATTATGGTCCGCAAAATCTCGTGGGCCTTTAGCTGGGCCGGCCCATTATGGTCCGCAAAATCTTGTGGGCCTTTAGTTGGGCCGGCCCATTTAAACTTGATGGGCCGTGCCACGTGTCGACATATCATAGGCGCCTTCTGTCCAATGAGTGGATGACATCTGTCCCAACGATGAGCCGACACGTGTTTCCCCCAGCCAATGATGATTTTACACGTGGAAAATCCCCATTGGTCACGGCAGTTAATGGGTTATCGGATCCAAAACCCGACCCGATAGCTTAACGGCGTTCCGTTACGGTGGATGCCACGTGTCGGTCGCCCTTGACGAAAGCACTTCTGTGACGCGCGATTTATCGTCATGGAAGTGGACACTTCTGTGATGATAATTTTGGTAATGTCATGGAACACTTCTACGACAGCACAGGTATGACTATCTTGATTCTGTCATAAATTTGTCATGGATGTGCATGCATGACAAAAAACGCGACCTACTGTGACAAACACGTATCATCACGGAAGTGTATTTTTTTGTAGTGATTTATCATAAAGATCAAATAAAACAATGTGAGAATTGCGTGAGGATGTAAATTTAAACCTTCTCACAAAGGAATCAATTAGGTAGCGGTATTGCAGGCACTTATTTGACACGAAGTCCTCAAGATCAGCATTACGCACATACGCGTCAAATTCATCCTTGATACCTGCTTGGACCATAAACTCCTCTGACGGCCATCCACAAGGCCGCACTTGAGCTTCCCTCGGTGGTTCATCGTCCGGCTCATGTATCGTGAGCCTTGGTCCTTGCTGCCTTGAGGAACGACCTTGGTACATTTTCCTGAACATTTTTCTTTCTCTGAAAAATTTCTGAAATTTTAGTGACTCAAAATAAAAGTGAACCAAACTCAACAAGATTAATAGCAACTACTCCCATAAGTGCCTAGAGGCTATATCATGCATTAAAACTACTTTGGACCATATATATTTGACATGCAAGCTCAAGAATAGGGTCACCTAAGCAGCAAAAATTTGCAATAAATAAAGCACTAGAACAAAAACTAATTGTACCATTGGAGGAGTCACATACCGAAGAACAATCCCCCAAAACAGTTTTGTGAATGGAGCTTTGAGCAAGGAGATCGAAAATAGCAGCAAGATGAGCTAGAATACGGGTTTGAGCTATGAGGGGATTTTTTCTGGGGGAAGATGAAGTGAGTGGGTGCAGGAATAAGTGGAGGGGGTCCACGTGGGGCCCACGAGGCAGGGGGCGCGCCCTGCACCCTCGTGGCCAGATGGTGGGGCCCCCTGGTGTGTTCTCAGTGCCATATATTCTTGAATATTCTACAAAAAATCATATTTCATTTTCAGGACGTTTGGAGAACTTTTATTTTTGGGGTATTTTTTATTGCAAGGATAATTCAGAAAACAGACAGAAAATACTATTTTTGCTTTATTTAATCTAGATAACAGAAAGTAAAAAGGGGGGTACAGAGAGTTGTGCTTTATAACTTCATCCATCTCATGCTCACCAAAAGGAATCCACTAACAAGGTTGATCAAGTCTTGTTAAGAAACTCTTTCCGAATCGCATGAAACCGGAGAATTTTCGAATAACACTAAGTTACCTCAACGGGGATATGAATGTCCCCAACAATAAGAATATCATATTTCTTCTTGACAGTAGGAAGAGGAAATCCAGAAACTCCAATAGTAATTGTTGAAAATTTTCCAATAGAATTGATACTGTCGACTTGAGGTTGTTTCCTCAGAAAGTGTACCGTATGCTCATTACCATTAACATGAAAAGTGACATTGCCTTTGTTGCAATCAATAACAGCCCCTACAGTATTAAAAAAGGGTATACCAAGGATAATCGACATACTATCGTCCTCGGGAATATCAAGAATAACAAAGTCCGTTAAAACAGTAACGTTTGCAACCACAACAAGCACATCCTCACAAATACCGACATGTATAACAGTTGATTTATCGGCCATTTGCAAAGATATTTCAGTAGGTGTCAACTTATTCAAATCAAGTCTACGATATAAAGAGAGAGGCATAACACTAACACCGGCTCCAAGATCACATAAAGCAGTTTTAACGTAGTTTCTTTTAATGGAGCATGGTATAGTTGGTACTCCTGGATCTCCTAGTTTCTTAGGTATTCCACCTTTAAAAGTATAATTGGCAAGCATGGTGGAAATTTCAGCTTCCGGTATCTTTCTTTTATTCGTAACAATACCTTTCATATACTTAACATAAGGATTCATTTTAAGCATATCAGTCAAACGCATACGCAAAAAGATGGGTCTAATCATTTCAGCAAAGCGCTCAAAATCCTCTTTCTTGGATGGTTTAGGAGGAAAATGCATGGGTTTCTGAACCCATGGTTCTCTTTCTTTACCGTGCTTCCTAGCAACAAAGTCTCTCTTATCATAACATTGATTCTTTGATTGTGGGTTATCAAGATCAACAGCAGGTTCAATCTCTACATCATTGTTATTGCTAGGTTGAGCATCAATATGAACATCATCATTAACATTATCACTAGGTTCATGTTCATTACCAGATTGTGTTTCAGCATCAGAAATAGAAATATCATTGGGATTCTCAGGTGTGTCAACAACAGGTTCACTAAAAGCATGCAAAGTCCTATCATTTTTCTTTTTCTTCTTCTTAGAAGGACTAGGTGCATCAACATTAGTTCTTTGAGAATCTTGCTCAACTCTCTTAGGGTGGCCCTCAGGATACAAAGGTTCCTGAGTCATTCTACCCCCTCTAGTCACAACTCTAACAACGTTATCATTTTTCTTATTATTAAATTCATTGAGCAAATCATCTAGAGCTTTAAGCACTTGTTCTACCTGAGTGGTAACCATAGAAGCATGTTTACTAATAAGTTTAAGGTCACCTTTAACTCTAGACATATAATCACTCAAGTGCTCAATCATATAAGCATTACGTTTCAATTGTCTACCAACATAAGCATTGAAGTTTTCTTGTTTAACAATAAAATTATCAAACTCATCCAAGCATTGGCTAGCAAACTTAGTAGATGGGATTTCACCCTTATCAAATCTATAGAGAGAATTTACATCTACTACTTGTGTCAGGTTATCAAGACCATGTATTTCTTCAATAGGTGGTAAATTCTTAACATCTTCAGCTTTAATACCCTTTTCTTTCATAGATTTCTTTGCCTCTTGCATATCTTCAGGACTGAGAAATAGAATACCGCTTTTCTTCGGAGTTGGCTTATGAGTTGGTTCAGGAAGTGTCCAATCATTATCATTATTCAATATATTATTCAATAGCAATTCAGCTTGCTCAACAGTTCTTTCTCTAAAAACACAACCAACACAACTATCCAGGTGGTCTCTGGAAGCATCGGTTAGTCCATTATAAAAGATATCAAGTATTTCATTTTTCTTGAGAGGATGATCAGGCAAAGCATTAAGTAATCGGAGAAGCCTCCCCCAAGCTTGTGGGAGACTCTCTTCTTCAATTTGCACAAAATTATATATTTCCCTTAAGGCAGCTTGTTTCTTATGAGCGGGGAAATATTTAGCAGAGAAGTAATAAATCATATCCTGGGGACTACGCACGCAACCAGGAGCAAGAGAATTAAACCATGTTTTAGCATCACCCTTTAACGAGAACGGAAATAGCTTAAGGATATAGTAGTAACGATTTTTTTCCTCATGAGTGAATAGGGTGGCTATATCATTTAATTTAGTAAGATGTGCCACAACAGTTTCAGATTCATAGCCATAAAAAGGATCAGATTCAACCAAGGTAATTAACTCAGGATCGACAGAGAAATCATAATCCTTATCAGAAATACAGATAGGTGAAGTAGCAAAAGCAGGGTCATATTTCATTCTAGCATTCAAATACTTTTCTTTCAGCTTAACTAACAGTTTATTAAGATCATATCTATCTTTTCAAGCAAAAAGGTCGCTAGCAGTTTCTTCATCCATAACATAACCCTCAGGCACATCAGGCAATTCATATCTAGGGGGAGAATCTTCATCATCACTTTCATCAATATTATCTGTTTCAATAATTTCATTCTCTCTAACCCTAGCAAGTTGTTCATCAAGAAATTCACCTAATGGCACAGTATCATTAAGCATAGAAGTAGTTTCATCATAAGCATCATGCATAGCAGAAGTGGCATCATCAATAACATGCGACATATCAGAATCAATAGCAGGAGTAGGTTTAGGTGTCACAAGTTTACTCAAAACAGAAGGAGAATCAAGTGCAAAGCTAGATGGCAGTTACTTACCTCCCCTCGTAGTTGAGGGATAAATCTTGGTTTTTTAGTCTTTCAAGTTCCTCATGGTGATCAACAGATATAAATCCCAAGTGACTCAAAGAATAGAGCTATGCTCCCCGACAATGGTGCCAGAAAATAGTCTTGATAACCCACAAGTATAGGGGATCGTAACAGTTTTCGAGGGTAGGGAATTCAACCCAAATTTATTGATTCGACACAAGGGGAGCCAAAGAATATTCTCAAGTATTAGCAGTTGAGTTGTCAATTCAACCACACCTGGAAAACTTAATATCTGCAGCAAAGTATTTAGTAGCAAAGTAGTATGGAAGTAACGGTAACGGTGGCAAAAGTAACAGTAGCAGTTTTGTAGTAATTGTAACAGTGGAAATGGAAAAGTAACTAAGCAAAGATCAATATGTGAAAAGCTCGTAGGCAATGGATCAATGATGGATAATTATGTCGGATGCGATTCCTCATGCAACAGTTATAACATAGGGTGACACAGAACTAGCTCCAGTTCATCAATGTAATGTAGGCATGTATTCCGAATATAGTCATACGTGCTTATGGAAAAGAACTTGCATGACATCTTTTGTCCTACCCTCCCGTGACAGAGGGTCCTATTGGAAACTAAGTGATATTAAGGCCTCCTTTTAATAGAGTACCGGACCAAAGCATTAACACTTAGTGAATACATGAACTCCTCAAACTATGGTCATCACCGGGAGTGGTCCCGATTATTGTCACTTCGGGGTTGCCGGATCATAACACATAGTAGGTGACTATTGACTTGCAAGATAGGATCAAGAACTCACATATATTCATGAAAACATAATAGGTTCAAATTTGAATTCATGGCACTCGGGCCCTAGTGACAAGCATTAAGCATAGCAAAGTCATAGCAACATCAATCTCAGAACATAATGGATACTGGGGATCAAACCCTAACAAAACTAACTCAATTACATGATAAATCTCATCCAACCCATCACTGTCCAGCAAGCCTATGATGGAATTACTCACGCACGGCGGCGAGCATCATGAAATTTGTGATGGAGGATGGTTGATGATGACGACGATGACGGATTCCCCTCTCCGGAGCCTCGAACGGACTCCAGATCAGCCCTCCCGAGAGAGATTAGGGCTTGGCGGCGGCTCTGTATTGTAAAACGCGATGAATCCTTCTCTCTGATTTTTTTCTCCCCGAACGTGAATATATGGAGTTGGAGTTGAGGTCGGTGGAGTCTCGGGGGGCCACGAGGCAGGGGGCGCGCCCCAGGGGGTGGGCGCGCCCTGCACCCTCGTGGACAGGGTGTGGGCCCCTTGATGCTGATTATTTCGCCAATATTTTATTATTATTATTTCCAAAACGTGTCTCCGTGAAGTTTCAGGTCATTCCGAGAACTTTTATTTCTGCACAAAAATAACACCATGTCAATTCTGCTGAAAACAGCGTCAATCCGGGTTAGTTCCATTCAAATCATGCAAGTTAGAGTCCAAAACAAGGGCAAAAGTGTTTGGAAAAGTAGATACGTTGGAGACGTATCATCCACGTCATTGCATTATTTGGGTACACAAAGGAGACTACAGCACACCCACACTTCTTAATCGAGCAAGTTCAGCAATTAAACAGAGCTAGCTGACCTAAACATTACTCTATCAAATTAAAGATCGATGCTCTTAATTAAACAAAACAAAGAGTACTACTATGGCTGGTGCTCGTCGATCTCCGCCGCCGCCTCCATGTCCAGCTCGCGCCTGACGGTCTCCTGGGGAAGGGGCTCCATGGCATCCATCGCACCATACTCGGCAAGCATCTCGCCATCCGCGCCCGCCATCTCTTTGGAAAAGGCCGCCACGAGCTGGGCGTGGGCGGCTATGATCTGGGCTTGGACGGGCTCCATCGTCGCAAGGTATGCGGCGGAGGAACGGCCGGCTGCTCGAACGCTCTCGATGATTGCCAACTCTTCGGCCGTGGGTTGTCGATCGTTGTCGGAGAAGCTTCGTTTGATTTGTGCGGTGACCGCCATGAGCTGGGCTTGGGCGGCCTCGACATGGTCGCGGGCGGCCTCCATTAGGTCTAAGGCCGCTGCTGCGGAATGGACAGTTGTTGTGCCGCTCTCGCCAGTTGCTATCCCCGAGGCAGATGTTGTTGCCGCCACCTGAGAAGCAACAGCGGCCGTTTGGGCTGCCTTGGCCGCCCATTCATAGATTGTGGCCGCGCTCATGCACCTTGTTAGCATGCACATGGCGGATGCGGCCGCGCTCTCGCCGGAGTGGGCTACCGAAGTTTCCCTCACAACGTGGGTCCACGTGCCCATCTTTCATCGGTGACAATTGAACAGTGAAATGATATTTGGGGAGCGAGCTTGTGTGCTTGAGATGCCGGTTGTGGACTGTAGCGACGCACCTTCTTGCGTAAGCCATAGGCGTACTATACACCGACGATGCTCTAGGATATTTTGTGCTGCATCTCACATGGTTGGTGATAATAAATTGTGTGGGATCTACTTGATTTTTCATCTTGATTTGAATTACATAATGGGGTCACATCGGCAATGGACGGTGTTTGAATTGCTAGACCTTTTATCTGCAGTGAACATGCAACTATATGTGTGTCGTAAAAGAATTGGAATTATTCAGGGTTTGTTTGAACATTTTACACATTAAATTGGTTTTCTAGCCATTTCAGGTGCACAATTCAAAATTAAACTACATGCACATGCTCCGGTGCACCAACATGGGTTGTAAAATCATATATGTGTCCATGGGTTTATGCTTATGTCCCATGCAAGAAATGGGGATGAAATTTGAACACCACGGCACCGTGGCTCTCTGGCAAACGTCGACGTACTTGCTGTTGTAATTCTAGTAAATCCAAGATTCGTCCAAAATTCATGAAACTTGGCATGCTATCATGGAGCGACATCAACATGCCGTGGTAAATTTTTTGTCCCATTTAGGGCAGGTTTGGGTATAAGCTTCTCATAAACCAGAGCTTCTCACAACAAGTGTGATGGTTTCGGTAGGGAAAGTTTCACCTTTCTGGACGAAACGATATCCGTTGCCTCTTCTCGATTTCAATTTTTTTCGTAGTGTCAATATAGAACAACAGGAGTGCTATGTCAATTTTTGGGATTTTTCGGGGTTCGCTTGGACATTTTTATACATTAACTGAGTTTTCTATGCATTCATGTGCATAATTCAAATTTGAACTACAGGCACATGCTCTAATGCATATAAATTAGTGGAAAATTCAAATATGTGTCCTTGGTTGCATGCTTAGGTCCCATGCAAGAAATGGGAATGAATGTATAACACCCTGCCACCGTCACTTGGCCACAAACATTGAGATACCTGGTTTTTAAATTCTAGTAAATCCAAAGCTTGTCTGAAATTCATGAAACTTGGCATGCTGTCATGGAGCGGCATCAACATGCCGTGGTAATTTTTTGTCCCATTTGGGGCAGGTTTGGGGATATGCTTCTCACAAACCAGAGCTTCTCACAACAAGCCTGATGGCTTCGGTAGGGAACGTTTCACCTTTCTGGACGAAACGATATCCATTGCATCTTCTCGATTTCAATTTTTTTCCTAGTGTCAACATAGAACAACAGGAGTGTTGTGTTAATTTTTGGGATTTTTCGGGGTTCGTTTGGACATTTTTATGCATTAATTGAGTTTTCAATGCATATATGTGCATAATTCAAATTTGAACTACATGCACATGCTCTAATGCATATAAATTGGTTGAAAATTCAAATATGTGTCCTTGGTTGCATTCTTAGGTCCCATGCAAGAAATGGGAATGAATGTCAAACACCCTGCCACCGTCACTCGGCCGCAAACATTGAGATACCTTGTTTTTAAATTCTAGTAAATCCAAAACTCATCTGAAATTCATGAAACTTGGCATGCTATCATGGAGCGGCATCAACATGCCATGGTAAAATATTTCTCCTATTTGGGGCAGGTTTGGGTATATGCTTCTCACAAACCAGAGCTTGTCACAACAAGCATGATGGTTTCGGTAGGGAACGTCCCACCATTGGGGACGAAACGATGTCCATTGCCTCTTATTGCTTTCAAAAAACTTTCTCGTGTCAATGTAGAACAATAGGAATGTTGTGTCAATCTTTGTGATTTTTCGGGGTTCGTTTGGACATTTTTATGCATTAATTGAGTTTTCAATGCATTCATGTGCATAATTCAAAGTTGAACTACATGCACATGATCTAATGCATATAAATTGGTTGAAAATTCAAATATGTGTCCTTGGTTGCATGCTTAGGTCCCATGCAAGAAATGGGAATGAACGTCAAACACCCTACCACTGTCACTCGACCTCAAACATTGAGATACCTTGTTTTTAAATTCTAGTAAATCCAAAACTTGTGTGAAATTCATGAAACTTGGCATGCTATCATGGAGCGGTATCAACATGCCGTGGTAAATTTTTTGTCCCATTTGGGGCAGGTTTGGGTATATGCTTCTCACAAACCAGAGCTTCGCACAACAAGCATGATTGTTTTGACAGGGAACGTCCCACCTTTGGGGACGAAACGATATCCATTGCCTCTTATTGATTTCAAAAAATTTCTCATGTCAACGTAGAACAACAGGAGTGTTGTGTCAATTTTTGTGATTTTTCGGGGTTCGTTTCGACATTTTTATGCATTGACTGAGTTTTCAATGCATTCATGTGCATAATTCCAATTTGAACTACATGCACATGCTCTAATGCATATAAATTGATTGAAAATTCAAATCGGTGTTCTTGGTTGCATGCTTAGGTCCCATGCAAGAAATGGGAATGAATGTCAAACACCCTGCCACCATCACTCGGCCGCAAACATTGAGATACTTGGTTTTTAAATTCTAGTAAGTCCAAAACTCGTCTGAAATTCATGAAACTTGGCATGCTATCATGGAGCAGCATCAAAATGCCGTGGTAATTTTTTTGTCCCATTTGGGGCAGGTTTGGGTATATGCTTCTCACAAACTAGAGCTTCTCACAACAAGCATGATGGTTTCGGTAGGGAACGTCCTACCTTTGGGGACGAAACGATATCCATTGCCTCTTATTGCTTTCAAAATTTTTCTCGTGTCAACATAGAACAACATGAGTGTTGTTGTCGGTGTCCTGGGAACGGGGGTACCTAGACTTGCCTACCTGCAGCCCAGGGCGTGGCTCCTCCAGTGGCCTGGTACGGCCCATCTTCATCAACAACCACTCAAGACCCTCGCGAGGGGCCAAGCCTCGCGAGGCGGACGACACAATACCTCCTCAGGGGCAGCCTCCCTAGGCTGGCTCCTGAGGAGCGGAGATATCAAGGCAAGGGGCACCTCGCGAGGTGCTCGTGACGTGAGCCATGACGACCAAGGCCAGTCGGGCGCCAGCGGGCGCAGTGTACTCATTGTCTCTTTGGTGCTAAAGGGGCAAGCGCAGGCGAGGAGTCCCGAGGCATCAGGCAAAGGTTTCCATATTGGTGCAACGAGACCAAGACCAGCAGGACGGAGGTCACCATGGAGCCCACGACGGCGTCACCACCAGAGTCTTTGGCAGGCGAAGACCACCTTTTGTCAGGATAACTTGTACTAGTTTCCCCCATTCAAATTGGACGTTGTGGGATCCCTTCCCGCCTAATATTTGGGAAGAGGACCTGGGCCTCTATATATAGGACTAGCCACCACCGTGGGAGGCATCTCATCTTCGACTGGATCCATTCCGCCAAGGCCACCACACAAGCTCACTGAGCTCAAGAACACCCCTCCTCAGGAGGCTGTTCTTCTCTTGTACTTGTTCATCCTCAGCCTGCAAGGCAATCGACCACACCACACTGGAGTAGGGTATTACACCACAACGGTGGCCCGAACCAGTATAAACCCTTGTGTCACTTGTTCTTTTGGGTTCGACGAGTTAAGCCTTGAGATCGTTGCGAGAGCGAGCTAGAGAGAGAGAGAGATCTTCGTGCACACCCCAGTGTTCGAAACTCAAGGGTTTGCCGGAACCCAGAATCCGACATTTGGCGCGCCAGGTAGGGGTGCACCGAAGCCTTTCATCTGTCGATCCGCGCTCCGCTGCTCCACTAGATCCATGGCTGACGCTCACCGGGCCCGTGCCGAGCGTCGGGCTGCCCTCGCCGCTCGCGCCGCTCAGACGGCGCCGTCGGCGGACCTACCGGCCGTTCTCCATCACCCGCTACCAACGCCGCCGCCGGCCCGGCAGGGAACGAGCAGCAAGCTTCGTCACTGCACCCCTCCGTGCGGCGAGACGGACGCACCGCCACCCCGTCGCTGACTCCGGCTGGCTCGTCGTCCCACGCTCGTCGCGTGCCCACGGATGCGCAGGCTGCGCTGCTCATGGCGCGTGAGCTCTTGCGCTACCGTCCAGTCGACGACTGGCTCGACCGCATCGCCGAGCTCATCAACGCCGCTGGTGGTTCTCCTGTACCGTCCCTTTCGCTACCTCAAACACCTCCAGCAGCGGGCGACGTCACCCACGGAGCGCCTCCGGCACCTCCGCATCAAGACGCTGCCCTCGCACCAAGACGCGCGGCCCCACGGTGTGACCCTCCACGCCGGGCGCCTGTGCACGAAGAAGGAAGCTGCCAAGAAGTCCCTCGGCTGCAAGAAAATGCTCATGCGCTCCCAGCACCACAGCGCCAAGTTCGCGCGCCGCCTTCCGCGGTGGCGCGTGGACATCAAGACCAGGCTCCGCCTCCACGACGGGCTCCGGTGACCACAGCAGGTTGCCGCGCCTTCACTCCCGAGCTGCGCAACGTTGTCTGGCCCGACAAGTTCAAGCCGGACCTGCCTCCACGCTACGACGGCACCCCCGACCCCACGGAGTTCCTGCAGCTCTATGAACTAAGCGTCGAGGCGGCCAACAGCGACGAGAAGGTCATGGTGAATTGGTTCCCTATGGCCCTCAAAGACGGCGCGCGCTCGTGGCTCCTGAACCTGCCCGCGGGATCGATCTCCTCCTGGGGCGAGATGCGCGAGCGTTTCGTCGCAAACTTCCAGGGCACTCGTGATCGCCCGCCGGCCACCAGTGACTTGCGGCGCATCAAGCAACAGCTAGGGGAAACTCTGCAGAAGTACATCCAGTGCTTCAACAGTGTTTGCCTCAAGATCCCCAAGGTGATGGATGAAGCCATCATCTCCGCGTTTTTCGTTGGCGTCTGCGACGTCAAGATGAAGGAGGACCTCGCCATCCACGAGGAGCTGTGCACGGCCCTGGAGATGTTTAACATGGCGACCAAGTCCGCAAGAGCCGAGGAAGGGCGCCTTTCCCTCCTTGAGCTCCCAGCTGCCGACCAGGAGGACAAGAAGGCCAAGATCAAGGACGTGAAGCGCAAGGGGGCTTCCGTGCTTGCAGCGGAGCCAGAAACGAAGCGCGGCCGCGACCACCCTGAGTCGTCCAAGGCCAGCCGCCCGTTCTGCGCCTTCCACAATGTTCACAGCCACAACACCAACAACTGCCAGGAGCTCAGGGCCATCCGCGATGGGCGCTTCGGTCGACGCCCTGAGCGCAACGACCGGGGCTACGGCCGAGGAGGAGGACGAGGTGGAGGACGCTGGGACGACCGCGGCCCCCGCCAGGAGTGGCTCGACCGGCCTCGTGAGGACCGCTGGCAGGACCAGCCTCGCGAGGGCGCCTGGAGAGACCAACCTCGTGAGGATCGCCCTCAGGGCAACACTGGGCTTCCTCTGCTACCGCCACCGCCAAGGAGGAACGCCGATCATCATCAGGACGAGGGGGCTGGGGGCTTCCAAGAGCCTCGTGCCATCGCCTGCATCTTGGGTGGCGCTCAAGCCCCAGCCTCGCAGCGCATCTTCAAGCAGTTTGCATGTGAGGTGAACGCGGCCCTTCCCAGGCTCGAGGCCACGCGCCCGCGTAGGTGGTCCAAGTGCACCATCACCTTCAGCTCGTCAGACTAGCTCAAGTGCGCGGCAACAGTCGGCGCCCTCTCGATGCTCTGCTCGCCCGTCATCAGCAACGTCCAAGTCACCAAGACCCTCATCGACGGCGGCGCAGGGCTCAATGTCCTGTCCGTCGAGACATTCGACAGCCTCCAAGTGCCATACGATAAGCTGTAGCCTACCAAGCCCTTCTCAGGAGTGACCAACGGCTCTACCACCCCGATAGGGCAGGTCTGCCTCCTGTCACCTTCGGCCAGCGTGACAACTACTGCACTGAGCTCATCGACTTCAACGTCGCCCACATCCGCCTGTCGTACAACGCCATCCTTGGGTATCCAGCCTTGGCCAAGTTCATGGCAGTGACCCACCACGGTTACAACGTCCTCAAGATGCTAGGGAGCGGCGGCATCATCACGGTTCCATGTGAAGAAAGAGATGCGGTGTGCTCCCTCGAGCGCGCCTACCAAGCTGCAGCAGTTGAAGACCCCGACAACGAAGGCATCATGTACCCTCCTGAGGCCATCCCCAAGAAGAAGAAGCAGCTAATCCACCCAGCGCCTCAGAGAAGCGGTGTCTCCAGTGGCACCACCTCAGGATCAGCGCCCGCAGCCGGGGTGCCTCCCTCCCTCGCATAGGAAGGCGCGCCCAGCGCCCTCCTCAGGCTGGGCTCGGGGGCTCTCTTCTGGAGGACCTCAGACCTAGCCAATGTCACGAGGGAGGCGCTCGGGCACCACGTGGAGGCGTGCTTTGCTGCACATTTCCCTCAAGAGGGCACAAGGCGAGGAGCGCCTAGTGCTCAGGAGTTCATCACCTAGGCAATCGAGGAGCTTCAGGAAGCAAGGACCATACGCGGCAACCGCCGCCCACCACCCGGCGCAGCCCCCCATCTCGGCGAGGACGGCGGGCTGCGCGTCTGCGTCGACATTCCAGGGCTCAACAGGGCCGCATCTCAGGGACGTTTCTGGCCTTCGCGCATTGGACGGTGCGAGGGTCCACCTCACAACTACGTTCGCATGCCATTCGGCTTGCCGAACGCGGCCGTCACCTTCCAGCGCCACCTGCGGAGCATCCCGGCGGCTCAGGAGGCCAGACATCACGCCGTCCTGGAGGAGATCTCGACGGTTCTCCAGGAGCCACCTGGGCCCGCGGAGCCTCCTGAGGCTCAGGACCCTGGCGGCTCGTGAGAAGCAACTCTTCAACATGCATCTTCAGCTACTCCGACGTCGCTCCGACTACGGTATTAGGTGACTCTTTCTAGTTCATTCAGTTGGGGGAGCCCCTCGGGCAGCATTATCCCCAAGTCGCACGGGTCTGCCCCTGTGACGTGTATCCTTTTGCATCTTTAGCTTGCTCTGCTGGGAGCGCCCCTCGGGCTGCATCTTCCCTAGGCCACTCGGGTCCGTCCCAGTGGCATGTATCGTTCTTGCATCTATCTAAGCTAACCTGCCTCTTTGCTTGAGTCATTTCATGATTATCACCTGCTTATCTATTGCCCTTCGTGGCTACCCGCGTTGCTGGCCGGCCTCCTGCTCATCCCGCAACGGGGGCTACACATGCTGGCACGACGCTATGCTCGGGTCCGTCCCTGCAACACTGACAAACCTGAGCGGTCGAGCTCTGGCTCGCGGCACACCCCGTGCACGTCACCTCACTAGACCCTCAGGGCCTTCATCTTCTTGAGGAACGACCAGCGACAGACCAGCGGACACGGTTGCAACCCGTGCCCCCCTCCTCACACTAACATGCAGGAACCTCTGGAGGCTAGCAGTGGGCGGCACCGCAGGCTCCTTCCTTTTTTTTCATGCAATTCGCTTGCGCGTTAAAGGGGGGCTCCTGAGCATCGTGACTCAGGAGCTCTTACTGGCTCTCCAGCCCTCACCCCCTGGCCTTGACCATGGCATCGCGACCTGGCATACTAGCGGCGGATGAGCTCACTCGAGGGCTGGGACCCGAGGGCGTAGAGCACACAGAAGAGCGTGAAAAAGAAAGGGAGGCTCGCACGGGCCTAACCCGGCTACACTATGGCCACTGACACGCAAACCTGGCGCTGCACAAGGGATCGACTCTGGACCGCTAAGATAAGTCTCGCACTCGGATCAGCCAAGCACTGCGACACAGGATTCCCATCACTTGCAGCCTTGCTACGGCGCCGCCGCCTTCCTTTCCTACCTTCAAGTAGTTGCTTGCACGCTAAAGGGGACCTCTTGAGCATCGCGCCCCAGGAGCTCTTACTGGACCTCGGGCCGCTCACCTCCTGGCCTTGACCACGACATCGCGACCTGGCATACCAGCGACGGCTGCAGCCTGCCTAGGGACCGGGACCTGTCGGCGTAGAGCACCAAGCTACCGCGAGGTTGGGAAAGGGGGGACTGAGCCGAAGCAAGACACACAGTCGTAGATCTTCATAATAAGGATAATATTAACAAAAGGCACTACAGATCCTTTACACGCCCCCATGGGGTTCATCTCGATTCCTCGCAGGGAACAAAAGGAGAAGGTTTCTAGGATCCCTATCTACGAGCGTCGCCGCCGACGCCATCATCAACAATGGGCCACGGGAGGCCGACGCCAACCCCATCCAGATCAAAGGCGGCGACGGGCGGACGCCGCTGCTGCGCTCCAGGCACGGCGAGAGCTCGGGGGCACGTAGCTGTCATCGCTCGTCTCCGGAGTCTCGTAGGGCTCGGGAGAGTCGCTGGACTCCCAAGAGCCGTCGCTGCTGTCGGAGCAACTGCTGGCAAGGCCAGCGGCAGGCCTGACTCCTGCCGCTGTGCCGTCCCGACGGCCCCCTCCAGGGCAACACTCCAGGCGGCGGCCTTCCTCATCGAAGACCTTGAAGAACATCGTGGATGCGCCGTCGTATTCGAAGTGGATGGCGAGGGCGCCCTCCGCGCGGCAAGCTCGGGCGACCTCGCCCCATCCGCGGGTCATGAAGATGTTTCCCAGGGAGACAACCTCAACCTACGCCCCCGTCGCCGGGACGTCACACTCGGCGTGCTGTAGCCACAGCTCAAGTGGACCCTTCGGCGGCATCTCGGCGGAGAAGAACTGCGGGAAGCAAATCCAAGAGCGCGGTGGCATCACCGCCCACACCACAAGTTCACGCGAGGAGCCCTCGGCGTGGGTTCCTGGGGCAGCGGTGCGCACCACCGTGGCACGGTCGGCGCCGATTGCTGCCTCCTCCTTCGGAGCCCTCTGCCTGGGCGTACAAAGGCAGCGGATATCCGGGGGGAGGCCGCTCATGCCAAGGCCTCGTCACCTCCGGCCTCACGACGACGTCACGGGAGCGGGCCAGCCTCTTCTTCAGCGGGAGTGGCCCCGGCTCTTCGCGGGGATCTTTCCCCTTTTTAGCAGCAAAGAACCTCCGTATCGGCACCATGAGTGTCACGTCAAGGAGGAAGAAGAAGAAGCGGCTGGAATAGAGGAAGAGATGAGCGACAGGGGCTCCACCCCTCTCCTCATTTATAGCCCGAGGGAGGCCAACCGCCGGCCTCCATGATCAAAGGTAATGATGGTTTTTTTGCATGCAGCAGGGACTCATCAAGTCGGGCGATTGCCGAGGCAGCGTGCGGAAGCAGAGACGCCCACGTGCTCTCAATCGCCATGCGTCAATCAAGGCTACAGGCTACTGGGGCCCGCGGCGCTCCGCACTTGACCCTTGGCTTCGCCGCGAAGCCAAGTCCGAGCGCGCCTTGGGCCCGGGGGCTACTGTCGGCGTCCTGGGAATGGGGGTACCCAGACTGGCCTGCCTGCAGCCCAGGGCATGGCTCCTCCAGCGGCCTGGTACGGCCCATCTTCATCAACAAGCACTCAAGACCCTCGCGAGGGGCCAAGCCTCGCGAGGCGGACGACACAAGACCTCCTCAGGGGCAACCTCCCTAGGCTGGCTCCCGAGGAGCGGAGATATCAAGGAAAGGGGCACCTCGCGAGGTGCTCGTGATGTGAGCCATGACGACCAAGGCCAGGCGGGCGCAGTATACTTGTTGCCTCTTTGGTGCTAAAGGGGCAAGCGCAGGCGATGAGTCCCGAGGCATTAGGCAAAGGTTTCCATATTGGTGCAACGAGAGCAAGACCAGCAGGGTGGCAGGACGGAGGTCACCACGGAGCCCATGACGGCGTCACCACCAGAGTCTTTGGCAGGGAAGACCACCTTTTGTCAGGATAACTTGTACTAGTTCCCCCCTTCAAATTGGCCATTGTGGGATCCCTTCCCGCCTAATATTTGGGAAGAGGACCCGGGCCTCTATATATAGGACTAGCCACCACCGTGGGAGACATCTCATCTTGGACTGGATCCATTCCGCCAAGGCCACCACACAAGCTCAAGAACACCTCTCCTCAGGAGGCTGTTCTTCCCTTGTACTTGTTCATCCTCAGCCTGCAAGGCAATCGACCACACCACACTGGAGTAGGGTATTACACCATGCTATCTCTTGAGCATGCGTTGGTTTTCCCTTGAAGAGGAAAGGGTGATGTAGCAAAGTAGCGTAAGTATTTCCCTCAGTTTTTAAGAACCAAGGTATCAATCCAGTAGGAGACTACATGCAAGTCACCTAGTACCTGCACAAACAATCAAGAACCTTGCAACCAACGCGATAAAGGGGTTGTCAATCCCTTCATAGCCACTTGCAAAAGTGAGATCTGATAAAGATAATAAGATAACTATTTTTGGTATTTTTGTTGTATAGATTGGAAAGTAAAGATTGCAAAATAAATGACGACAGAAATTGGCAAGTTGACGGGAAACTAATATGATGTAAATTAGACCCGGGGGCCATAGGTTTCACTAGTGGCTTCTCTCAAGATAGCATATATTACGGTGGGTGAACAAATTACTGCCGAGCAATTGATAGAAAAGCGCATAGTTATGAGAATATCTAGGCATGATCATCAATATAGGCATCACGTCCGTGTCAAGTAGACCAAAACGATTCTGCATCTACTACTATTACTCCACACATCGACCGCTATCCAGCATGCATCTAGAGTATTAAGATCAGAAGAACAGAGTAACGCATTAGGCAAGATGACATGATGTAGAGGGATAAACTCAAGCAATATGATATAAAACCCATCTTTTTATCCTCGATGGAAACAATACAATACGTGCCTTTCTGCCCCTACTGTCACTAGGAAAGGACACCGCAAGATTGAACCCAAAGCTAAGCACTTCTCCTGTTGCAAGAAAGATCAATCTAGTAGGCCAAACTAAACCGCTAATTCGAAGAGACTTGCAAAGATATCAACTCATGCATATAAGAATTCAGAGAAGAATCAAATATTGTTCATAGATAATCTTGATCATAAACCCACAATTCATCGGATCTCGACAAACGCACCGCAAAAAATATTACATCAAATAGATCTCCAAGAACATCGAGGAGAACATTGTATTGAGAACCAAAGAGAGAGAAGAAGGCATCTAGCTAATGACTATGGACCCGAAGGTCTATGCTAAACTACTCACACATCATCGGAGAGTCTATGGTGTTGATGTAGAAGCCCTCCGTGATCGAATCCCCCTCCGACTTATCGCCGAAAAAGGCCCCAGATGGGATCTCACGGGTACAGAAGGTTGCGCGGTGGAAAAGTGGTTTCGTGTCTCTCCTGGATGTTTTAGGGTACAAGGGTATATATAGGCGAAAGAAGTACGTCGATGGAGCTACGAGGGGCCCACGAGGGTGGGGGCGCGCCCTCCTGCCTTGTGGCCGCCTCGTTGCGTCTCTGACTTCCACTCCAAGTCTCCTGGATTGCGTTTGTTCCAAGAAAGATCTTCGCGAAGGTTTCGTTCCGTTTGATATTCCTTTTCTGCGAAACACTGAAATAGGCAAAAAAACAGCAACTGGCACTGGGCCTCCAGTTAATAGGTTAGTCCCAAAATAATATAAAAGAGCATATTAAAGCCCATTAAACATCCAAAACAGATAATATAATAGCATGGAACAATCAAAATTTATAGATAGGTTGGAGACGTATCATCATCCCCAAGCTTAATTCCTGCTCGTCCTCGAGTAGGTAAATGATAAAAACAGAATTTTTGATGTGGAACGCTACCTAACATATTTTCAATGTAATTTTCTTTATTGTGGCATGAGTGTTCCGATCCGAAAGATTCAAGACAAAAGTTTAATATTGACATAAAAATAATAATACTTCAAGCATACTAACCAAGCAATTATGTCTTCTCAAAATAACATAGCCAAAGAAAGCTCATCCCTACAAAATCATATAGTTTGGCCATGCTCCATCTTCGTCACACAAAATGCTCTCATCATGCACAACCTCGATGACAAGCCAATCAATTTTTTCATACTTTAGTATTCTCAAACTTTTTCAACTTTCACGCAATACATGAGCGCGAGCCATGGACATAGCACTATGGGTGGAATAGAATATGATGATGGAGGTTGTGTGGAGAAGACAAAAAGGGGGAAAGTCTCACATTGACGCGGCTAATCAACGGGCTATGGAGATGCCCATCATTGATGTCAATGCGAGGAGTAGGGATTGCCATGCAACGGATGCACTAGAGCTATAAATGTATGAAAACTCAACAAAAGAAACTAAGTGGGTGTGCATCCAACTTGCTTACTCACGAAGACCTAGGGCATTTGAGGAAGCCCATTGTTGGAATATACAAGCCAAGTTCTATAATGAAAAATTCCCACTAGTATATGAAACTGACAAAATAGGAGACTCTCTATCATGAAGATCATGGTGCTACTTTGAAGCACAAGTGTGGAAAAAGGATAGTAACATTGCCCCTTCTCTCTTTTTCTCTCTTTTTTTTGGGCCTTCTCTCCTTTTATTTGGCCTTTCTCCCTTTTTTCTATTTCCTCACACGGGACAATGCCCGAATAACGATGATCATCACACTTCTATTTATTTACAACTCAAGGATTACAACTCGATACTAGAACAAAATATGACTCTATATGAGTGCCTCCGGCGGTGTACCGGGATGGGCAATGAATCAAGAGTGACATGTATGAAAAAATATGCATGGTGTCCTTGCCACAAATACGATGTCAACTACATGATCATGCAAGGCAATATGACAATGATAAAGCGTGTCATAATAAACGGAACGGTGGAAAGTTGCATGGCAATATATCTCGAAATGGCTATGGAAATGCCATAATAGGTAGGTATGGTGGCTGTTTTGAGGAAGATATAAGGAGGCTTATGTGTGATAGAGCGTATCATATCACGGGTTTTGGATGCACCGGCGAAGTTTGCACCAACTCTCGAGGTGAGAAAGGGCAATGCACGGTACCGAAGAGGCTAGCAATGATGGAAGGGTGAGAGTACATATAATCCATGGACTCAACATTAGTCATAATGAACTCACATACTTATTGCAAAAATCTACAAGTCATCAAAACCAAGCACTATGCGCATGCTCCTAGGGGGATAGATTGGTAGGAAAAGACCATCGCTCGTCCCCGACCGCCACTCATAAGGAGGACAATCAAAGAAACACCTCATGCTTCAAATTTGTTACACAACGGTTACCATACGTGCATGCTACGGGAATCACAAACCTTAACACAAGTATTTCTCAAATTCACAATTACTCAACTAGCACGACTCTAATATCACCATCTTCATATCTCAAAACAATCATCAAGTATCAAACTTCTCATAGTATTCAATGCACTCTATATGGAAGTTTTTATTATACCCATCTTGGATGCCTATCATCTTAGGACTAATTTTATAGCCAAAGCAAATTACCATGCTGTTATAAAAGACTCTCAAAATAATATAAGTGAAGCATGAGAGATTAGTAATTTCTATAAAATAAAACCACCACCGTGCTCTAAAAAGATATAAGTGAAGCACTAGAGCAAAATTATCTAGCTCAAAAGATATAAGTGAAGCACATAGAGTATTCTAATAAATTCCGATTCATGCGTATCTCTCCCAAAAGGTGTGTACAGCGCGGATGATTGTGGTGAAATAAAAAGCAAAGACTCAAATCATACAAGACGCTCCAAGCAAAACACATATCATGTGGTGAATAAAAATATAGCCTCAAGTAAAGTTACCGATAGACGAAGACGAAAGAGGGGATGCCTTCCGGGGCATCCCCAAGCTTAGGATTTTGTTTGTCCTTGAATTTTACCTTGGAGTTCCTTGGGCATCCCCAAGCTTAGGGTCTTGCCACTCCTTATTCCAAAATCCATCAAATCCTTACCCAAAAACTTGAAAACTTGACAACACAAAACTTAAACAGAAAATCTCATGAGCTCCGTTAGTGTAAGTAACAAACCGCCACTTTAAGGTACTGTAATTAACTCATTCTTTATTTATATTGGTGTTAAAACTATTGTATTCGAACTTCTCTATGGTTCATACCCCCCGATACTAGCCATAGATTTATCAAAATAAGCAAACAACACACGAAAAACAGAATCTGTCAAAAACAGAACAGTCTGTAGCAATCTGTATCAAACTATTACTTATGTAACTCCAAAAATTCTGAAATCAATTGGTGGACGTGAGGAATTTGTATATTAATCATCTTCAAAAAGAATCAACCTAAAAGCACTATCCAGTAAAAAATTGCAGCTAATCTCGTGAGCGCTAAAGTTTCTGTTTTTTACAGCAAGATCGCAAAGACTTCACCCAAGTCTTCCCAAAGGTTCTAGTTGGCACAAACACTAATTAAAACATAAAACCACATCTAAACAGAGGCTAGTTGAATTATTTATTACTAAACAGGAACAAAAGTAAAGAACAAAAATTAAATTGGGTTGCCTCCCAACAAGCGCTATCGTTTAACGCCCCTAGCTAGCCATTGATAATTTCGATGATGCTCACATGAAAGACAAGAATTGAAGCACAAAGAGAGCATCATATAGCATATGAAAAATACATCTAAGTCTAACATAATTCCTATGCATAGGCATCTTATATGCAAATAAATTATCAAGACAAGAAAAATCTAGCATATGCAAGAAAGAAGTGAGAAACAAAAGCAATCTCAACATAACGAGAGGAAATTTAGTAACATGAAAATTTCTACAACCATATTTTCCTCTCTCATAATAATTACATGTAGGATCATAAGAAAATTCAACAATATATCTATCACATAATATATTCTCTTCATGATCCACATGCATGCAAAGTTGACACTCTCCCAAAATAGTGGGATTATCATAAAATAAAGTCATGACCTCTCCAAACCCACTTTTATCAAAAACTTCATAAGATTGAACATTATCCAAATATGTGGGATCTAAAGTTGACACTCTTCCAAACCCACTTTCAGTATTATTGCAAACATTATTATCAACCTCATATTCATCATGGGGCTTAAATAAATTTTCAAGATTGTAAGAAGAATCACCACAATCATGATCATTGCAACAAGTAGTGGACATAGCAATACTAGCATCCCCAAGCTTAGGGTTTTGCATATCATTAACACAATTGACATTAATAGAATTTATAATAATATCATGGCAATAATGCTTTTCATTCAAGGATCTATCGTGAATCACTTCATAAGTTTCTTCTTTCAACACTTAATCACAATTTTCAGATTCACGAATTTCAAGCAAAACCTCATAAAGATAATCTAGTGCACAAAACTCACTAGCAATTGCTTCATCATAATTGGATCTTTTAAAAAGATTAGCAAGAGGATGAGGATCCATAAAAATAGATTTTCAGCAAGCGAAGATGCAAGCATATAGAAGGCACATGGCAACACAAGCAAACAAAAGATCTAACGAGAAAAAGGCGAACGGAAAAGAGGGGCGAATAAAACGGCAATTTTTTGTGAAGTGGGAGGGAGAGGAAAACGAGAGGCGAATGGCAAATAATGTAATGCGAGGGAGCAGAGTTTATGATGGGTACTTGGTATGTCTTGACTTGGCGTAGATCTCCCTGGCAACGGCGCCAGAAATCCTTCTTGCTACCTCTTGAGCATGCGTTGGTTTTCCCTTGAAGAGGAAAGGGTGATGCAGCAAAGTAGCGTAAGTATTTCCCTCAGTTTTTGAGAACCAAGGTATCAATCCAGTAGGAGACTACACGCAAGTCACCTAGTACCTGCACAAACAATCAAGAACCTTGCAACGAACGCGATAAAGGGGTTGTCAATCCCTTCACGGCCACTTGCAAAAGTGAGATATGATAAAGATAATAAGATAAATATTTTTGGTATTTTTGTTGTATAGATTGGAAAGTAAAGATTACAAAATAAACAGCGACAGAAATTGGCAAGTTGACGGGAAACTAATATGATGTAAATTAGACCCGGGGGCCATAGGTTTCACTAGTGGCTTCTCTCAAGATAGCATATATTACGGTGGGTGAACAAATTACTACCGAGCAATTGATAGAAAAGCGCATAGTTATGAAAATATCTAGGCATGATCATCAATATAGGCATCACTTCTGTGTCAAGTAGACCGAAACAATTATGCATCTACTACTATTACTCCACACGTCGACCGCTATCCAGCATGCATCTAGAGTATTAAGTTCATAAGAACAGAGTAACGCATTAGGCAAGATGACATGATGTAGAGGGATAAACTCAAGCAATATGATATAAAGCCCATCTTTTTATCCTCGATGGCAACAATACAATACGTGCCTTGCTGCCCCTACTGTCACTGGAAAGGGCACCACAAGATTGAACCCAAAGCTAAGCACTTCTCCCATTGCAAGAAAGATCAATCTAGTAGGCCAAACTAAACCGATAATTCGAAGAGACTTGCAAAGATATCAAATCATGCATATAAGAATTCAGATAAGAATCAAATATTGTTCATAGATAATCTTGATCATAAACCCACAATTCATCGGATCTCGGCAAACACAATGCAAAAAAATTACATCGAATAGATCTCCAAGAACATCGAGGAGAACATTGTATTGAGAACCAAAGAGAGAGAAGAAACCATCTAGCTAATAACTATGGACCCGAAGGTCTGTGGTAAACTACTCACACATCATCGGAGAGGCTATGGTGTTGATGTAGAAGCCCTCCATGATCGAATCCCCCTCCGGTAGATCGCCGGAAAAGGCCCCAGATGGGATCTCACGGGTACAGAAGGTTGCGGCGGTGGAAAAGTGGTTTCATGGCTCCCCTGGATGTTTTTAGGGTACAAGGGTATATATAGGCGAAAGAAGTACGTCGGTGGAGCTACAAGGGGCCCACGAGGGTGGGGGGCGCGCCTACCCCACTGGGCGTGCCCTCCTGCCTCATGGCCGCCTCGTTGCGTCTCTGACTTCCACTCCAAGTGTCCTGGATTGCGTTTGTTCCAAGAAAGATCCTCGCGAAGGTTTCGTTCCGTTTGGATTCTGTTTGATATTCCTTTTCTGCGAAACACTGAAATAGGCAAAAAAACAGCAACTCGTACTGGGCCTCCGGTTAATAGGTTAGTCCTAAAAATAATATAAAAGAGCGTATTGAAGCCCATTAAACATCCAAAAAAGATAATATAATAGCATGGAACGATAAAAAATTATAGATACGTTGGAGACGTATCACACCACAACGGTGGCCCGAACCAGTATAAACCCTTGTGTCACTTGTTCTTTGGGTTCGACTAGTTAAGCCTTGAGATCGTTTGGAGAGCGAGCTAGAGAGAGAGAGAGATCTTCATGCGCACCCCAGTGTTCGAACCTCAAGGGTTTGCCGGAACCCAGAATCCGACAGTTGTGTGAATTGTTGTGATTTTTTGGGGTTCGTTTGGACATTTTTATGCATTAACTGAGTTTTCAATGCATTCATGTGCATAATTCAAATTTGAACTACATGCACATGCTCCAGTGCATATAAATTGGTTGAAAAATCAAATCTATGTCCTTGGGTGCATGCTTACGACCCATGCAAGAAATGGGAATGAATTTCAAACTACAGGGCACCGTTGATTGCCGGCAAAATGTTGAGATACTTTGTTTTTAAATTCTAGTAAATCCAAAACTCGTTTGAAATTCATGAAACTTGGCATGCTATCATTGAATGGCACCCGACATGCTGTGGTATTTTCCGTGTCCATTTTGAGAGAAGGCGCACTCGAATAACGGCCAACAAATGCATTTTGAACAAATAGCTGCCACTTTAATATCTCAAACGTTTGTATAATTCAAACTGTGTGCGTTCTGTTAACCATTCACGTGACGCCACATGTCTTGGTTTTAATGGCTATAGGAGGTGCCGTGCGGACAACTACTTGACCTTGACTGAACGGGAGGTGTGCGAGCGCAGTCCGGTGCGTAGGCTGATCGGGAGGTGTGCAAGGTGTCCTCCAATGCGCAGGCTCACCGAGAAGCGTGCGAGCTGTACACTGCGCAGGCTCACTGGGAAGCGATCCCTTTGACTTCCATGGCTGCCCGCCTTCCTCTCCATTACTGGCGCCCGAGCCGTTGCTTAATACGGGCGGCCTTACTGTTCGCCTCCCATTCCCCTCTCTCCCGCAGACCTCCACCAACGCCATGGCGCAGAAGGATCATCTGCCACTAGTCTTCAAGTTTGGTGAAGTCGATTCTGAGCCAGAGGAGATAGAAAATAAGGAGGAATGGGGCTTCATGGACATGGCCCAGAACGAGCTGGCCGCAGTGGTTGCTGCCCCCGCTCCCGTCCCAGCTCCCATCCCCGCGCCCGCGCCAGCGACCATCCCCGTAGCATTGACGGGCTGGTCGTTGAGCACTATCGCAGAGCTGGAAGCCGCGGGCATCAGTGTGGTCTCTGCGGACCCACGCGAGCTCGTGTACATGCCAGCGCCCGTGCCCGTGCCAGTGCGCGCCCCTCCACCCATCGCGGCGCTGGTCCCCGTGCGTTTGGCTGCACCCGCCGCGCCCGTGCCCGTGCACGCGCCCCCCTCAGCGGCATGGGGCGCCGCCATCAACCGCTACCTCTCAGTGCTGCCAGCTGCCATCCTCCCGCGCCCCGCCCGTTGATTGCGCGACGACATGATGTTTGATTTACAAGTGAAGAACATTCTGTGCTGCATTGAAGACTTCAACAACGGCATCCCGGAGGACGAGAACGACGACGCGGCACGCCGCCTCCGCCGCCGCCGGAAATAGTTATTTTTCTTGGGTTTAATACTATACCTCGTTCATATGAATATAAATTCACAGTATGACTGAATGAAAGATATGGTTTGAGCGAACTTGTGTTTTTCTCTCTTAATGTACAGACTTATCAAACGATTTTCTTTAAAAAAAATGCCAATGGTTTTTAAATATAAAACACTCATCGCAAACGTTTTAGTTCGAACACCCGTATGCAAACAGACAGCTTCCCCAGGAAGCCAAGGGAAAATGTGCCGAGCAGGATTTGTGCAGCACTTGATCGCAAATGTTTTAGATAGAACACCCATATGCAAAGTGAGAGCATGATTTGTGCATCTCTTCAACGCAAACGGTTCTTTTGGATGACCCGTGTGCAACCACTTACAAACAATTTGGGTATGTTGCCATTTGTCAAACTGGAAAGATTGACATTTGTTGATCTAGTAACATTGCCATTTGTCAACCTTGTAACACTGCGGTTTGTCAAAATATGAAGCTAAAAATCACTAGCAGTATCTAATTTTTGCAACTAAAATTTAGTAATTAAGCATAGATTTCATTCCTAGATTAAGCAGTCGTTCTTAATTTATACAAACAGTTCAACTTGACAGCTGAACCGACCAAACTTTTCCCCAATTGTTGCCAACCACGTACTGAAATAGCTAGTTCAACTATATATACTGGCTAATTTTAAGTACGTCATATAGTTCCACCACATCTATAGTCAGATGAACTGAAGAAAATAGCCCCTAAATACTACTACTACTATGGAGGTGCTTTGTACTACTTCCGGCTGCCTCTCCTCTGCCGAGCGCGTTCAGTAAGAGGCAGAGGAGGAGGAGCCTACCGACGAGCTGGGCAACCGCAATACGGTGCCTGCCGCTGCTGCAGCTTCAGCGATGCTCACCTCGAACGCCCTCTGCCTCTCCAGAAGACCCCTCTCGAGGCGGTGGTTCTCCTCGTAGATCTCCTGATTCCTTGCCTCTGAGGCGGCGTGTGCCGCAGCCACGGCGGCGGTAAAGCTCTTTGCGTGCTCGATGAGGCGCTCCTCCTCCTCCCGCAGGAACTCGGTGTAGCGCGCAAGGTCGTTGACGCATGTGCGGGAATCCACATCCGCCTCCCGCCTTCGGGCGGCGGTGGCGGAGCGAGTGATGACCCCAGTGGTCGACGGTGGGCTGGCGGCCACGGCGGCCGACGATGGGGTGGCGGCCACGACCACCACTTCCCGCCTTCGGGCCGCGGTGGTGGAGCGGGTGATGGCCACGGTGGCCGGCAGTGGGGTGGCGGCCACGACGGCCACCTCCCGCCTTCGGGCCGCGGCGGTGGAGCGGGCGATGGCCCTGGCTTTCGACGGTGGTGTGGCGGCGGCGGCGGCCGGCAACGGCTGCCGACGGGCAGCGACGGCGGAGCGTGTGGTGGGTGTTCCGTGCACACCCAACAGGGACGCCACGCGCACTACACTACGCCGGGGACTGCGCCGCCGCCACGGTGTAGCCTCACAGCTGGAGCTGTCCTCTGATGACGGCGGAGTGGCTGAGCGACGACGATGGACCGGTGCCATTGGCGATTGTGGGAGAAGCAGACGAGATAAGCTACAGGGAGGGAGGGGAAAATGCGACGTAGGACTCGCCGGCCGTGAGGGTTTATATAGTAGGCCGGTAAGCACTGGGATTTTGGGGGATTTCACCGAGTCTGGCGGGAAGCTTGCGCGGGAACCTGCAAGGTTGCGCGGGAACGGGCTCACCGACGATTCATTGGCGCCACCATTTGGCCAAAAGAATGCCCCCCCGCGCTATGTAAGCTTGCGCTGTAAGCCGTCTGCGGCAGCGGGGTGACAAGACGTGCGAGGGGAGGACGAAAGGCCACGTACACATACGATTAATAAGAAAAACGTTTGTGATTTAATTACCTACTATACCCCCGTCCTGGTTTATAAGTATGATTTAACTAATAAAATACGAATGGATGTCACCAAAGATTATATAGTTGGATTCATATTTGAACATAGTTTCCAATTATATAATTTTTATAACATGCATTAACATTTTGTTGGTTAAATTTGAGGGCAAAGTATGGCAGAGAATATAATGGGGACTATAGACTAGACGGAGGTAGTAGCACACGACCGCACTCTACGCAACGACGCAACTGCCGGCCGGTTTGTAGGCGACCATTTCCTGCGTGTTCAACTGCTCTATGTGTGTGGTTGCTTGCGGTTCAGGCGGCCGCGGCGCGTTCTGCTTGCGTCCCACCGCGCGCGCTCTGCTCTCGCGTCCCTCCGGGTGCTCTGCCCTAGTCCCTCCACGCGCGCTGCCAGTGTTTGCGGCCGGCGCATGATCACACACGTTCGTGTGCATGCGGTTGCGCTGGGCGTGGCGCGACAATGCAGTTAGCCGCTGCAAAAACTTCCATGCGGACGCGTAGAGAATCCAGGCCGCCCGGCCCCCATTTATTCCTGCGGCCATTTACCTTCATCTCTCGCGTCACACGACACAATAAGCACACCCACGATGACACATACAGAGAGGACATCCAGCGGTTCCAATGGCGCTCCCCGTGGCTCCAATGGCGCTCCCAGCGGCCGACGACGACAACGGCGGGCAGTTCACCACGCATCATGTAGTGGACACCCACGTGAGGGGGAAGGCCCTCTCGGTGGTGTACACGAACGATCCGGTCTCGCTGGAGAGCTCCATCCAAACTATGGAGCAGTTCCTTGCCGAGGACAAGTACCGAGTGGTCGGCTTCGACCTCGAGTACACCATCGGTCGTGCTGGGCACGATCAGAAGGTTGCCGTCGCCCAGTTGTGCGAGCGACATGACGTCCTCGTCTACCACTACCACCTTGCCACAAGGCCTTGCGAGCGTTTCTCCAGGTTTATCAATAGCTCCGACTACAGTTTCGCTACGGTGGACACCATCAACGATCTAAAAGCGCTCAAGGTTTCAGACTTGAAATGCCCGAATCTTGTCAACATCCAGCACCACTACAAGGTCTGGGGAAGTGACAAAAACAAACTGAACTCCCTGGTTGACCTCGTCTCGGCCATCATCGACCCCTACTACATGAAGATGAACAATGAGAGCAAGAAGGACAAGAACGCCTGGCACAGTGTGTGGCATGAGAGACTGGATGAACAACATGTCAAGTACGCGGCCATGGACGCGTACACAAGCTACGAGATGTAGGCGGATCATTGACATGAGGAAGTGTCTTTTTTCCTGCCCCAGACAAGGGATCGAGACACAAAGCAGTGGCGGGAGCGTCACAAGAAGTCGATGACTAGATGATCGTTTCTCCTACTTTAGAATGCATGCAATTGCTTATTGAGGTGTGTGCGAATGATCTGTATAGTCACTTATGTAACTGGATGTTTATTTCAGTTATATATATACATGTTATTCTTCTGTAGACAGAGCAAATCACATGGCTTATTAACAGCAATCGTCTGTGTTATTATTGGTCTTCGCACACATTTCTGATTACGGACCTGTTTGCCGCGTATCACACACATCTTGTTGAGTTGAACCGTTTCCATTGTGTTGCCAAATCACACACAGTTCATCCTAGTGAACCGTATGTTGTATATCGCACACACCTTCATATGGCTGCCCGTTTCTTTTGTTCCTCCTCATCCCAAATAGTTAATTGAACTGAACCGTATGCCCTGCATCGCACACGCAACTAAAATCTGAACCGTATTTGATGCATCCGTCATCGCAAACATTTTGCACCTTTCTTGACGGGTTTTTACACCACCATTTGTGATTATGGCATTGCACACAGTTTCGTCGAAGGGTCTCTGATCGTAGTGTCGCGTTTGGACCATCCTGCAGTAGTGAATATCCACTTGGTTCCAGTAACATTGTGGTTCTCCTTTGTCCTTGGCACCAATCTCCACACCTTGTTGTGCTCGAAGTTGTTGAGTTCTTCATGCATGGCATTAAGCCAATCTGGATCCTCGAGCACCTCATAGACCTTTTGGGGTTCAACACAAGAAACAAATGCGTGATGTTCACAATAGTTTGCTAATTGTCTACGAGTGCTTACCGCCTTTCTTAAGCTTCCAAGCACATTTTTCATGAGATGATCTTTGGTAGTGAGCTTGGACGCAATCTTGGCAGCACGGCACTCCAATTCCTCCTCAAGAGAGAGTTGAGGAGCGGTAACTTGATCATCTTAGGCGTCGTCTTGAGCTTGTTCTTGATCTTGAGCTTGCTCTTGAACTTGAACTTGCTCAGTGGTAAGAACTTGACCTTGGGCATCACTTGGTGGTTCACCACCATCTTGAGGTTGATCTTGCCCTTGATCTTGTTCATTTGGTTTAGGGCCTTCACTTTGTTCTTCGGAAGCGTGTGGGTCTTGGGTTGGTGATGGTTCCACTTGAGTGGAACATTGTCCTTCTCCTTCGGCCACAAGGGGTTACTCAATGGGTAGGATATGGCCAACACCCATTCTTCTTATGGCTTGGGGAGGAATTTCATCACCTACATCACAAGTACCACTTTGCTCCACTTGGGAGCCGTTATTCTCATCAAACTCCATGTTACACGTCTCCTCAATGAGTCCCGTGGACTTGCTGAGGACACGGTAAGCATGAGAGTTTGTAGCGTAACCAACAAATATGCCCTCATGAGCTCTAGACTCAAATTTAGACAAACGAACACCTTTCTTGAGAATCAAACACTTACAACCAAACACCATGAAGTACTTGAGGTTGGGCTTGTTTCCGGTGAGTATCTCATATGGAGTCTTGTTCAAGCCTTTGCGGAGATAAAGCTGATTGGATGCATGACAAGCGGTGTTGATGGCTTCGGCCCAAAAGTTGTATGGAGACTTGAACTCCGCCATCATGGTTCTTGCCGCATCCATCAAAGTCTGGTTCTTCCTCTCTGCTACACCATTTTGTTGAGGGGTGTAAGGTGCGGAATCAATATATTGATTCTTGATCCCCTCATCACTAAGAAACTCACCCAAGGTGTAGTTCTTGAACTCGGTGCCGTTGTCACTTCTAATCGTCAAGATCTTTGCATTGTGTTGACGTTGAGCTTCATTTGCAAAGTCGATGACGGTTTGTTGGTTCTCACTCTTCCTCTTGAAGAAATATACCCAAGTATATCTTGAATAATCATCCACAATCACCAAGCAATACTTTCTACCCCAAGACTATCGATGGATGGAGGCCCAAAGAGATCCATGTGAAGGAGCTCCAAGGGCCTCTTTGAGTAGATGATAGTCGTGGATGGGTGAGCCTTCTCATGTAGCTTTCCATCGATACAAGCACTGCAGCACGATCTTTGGCAAAACTAACATTTGTTAGTCCACGGACATGGTCCCCCTTGAGTATACTTTGCAAAGATCTCATATTGACGTGGGCTAAACGGCGATGCCAAAGCCATCCCACATCAACTTTAGCCATCAGGCATGTCGCGGTCTTAGTGGGTCGCTCCAAAAAGTTAATCACATAAAGACCATTCTTGACATGCCCAACAAAGGCTACTTTAAGAGTCTTGCTCCACAAGAGGGCCACGGTATCAATATCAAAGAAGGTGGCAAACCACATGAGTGCAAGTTGACGAACGGAAAGTAAGTTGTATGCAAGGGACTCAACAAGCATGACTTTCTCGATCGTGAGATCATGAGAAATGACAACCTTGCCAAGACCCAATACCTTAGAAGAAGAGGCATCACCTCACTCGACATTGGTGGGCATAGATGAAACCTTGTGCACATCCACCACCAAGTCCTTGCTTCTGGTCATATGATTTGTGGCTCCACTATCGAGCAACCATGATCTGCCACAGGAAGAAAATACCTACAAGAGATCAATGCTTGGTTTTAGGTACCCATTTTGTAATGGGTCCTTTGATGTTAGTAACAAGGGTCTTAGGAACCCAAGTAGACCATTCAATGTACTCATAAGAAGAACCAACAAATTTGGCATAAACACACTAGCACGGCATAACACATAAGAAGGGTTAAAGTCGCCGGATTTGTCGGAAGGGGTGGCAATGCTCTTCTTGACACCACAACCCTTCACATTGTTCTTCTTCTCCTTAGAAGCACCCTCTCCCTCCTTCACAAAAGTTAGCTTGAGAGGACGAGGTCGTTTGGCCTTGTCATTCTTCTTCTTATTCTTGGACTTGGGTGCAAACCCAATTCCCTCCTTGCCCACAACTTCCTTTTGATTGCTCAAAAGGTATTTGAGGTTCTTCTCACCTTGTATGCAAGACACAAGGCCTTTCTCAAGTTGCTCCTTCAACTTGGCATTCTCCTCCACAAGATGCATGATGTCGCTTGAAGCTATGTCGGTATTTCCCCAAAGAGGAAGGGATGATGAAGCACAACGGCGGTAGGTATTTTCCTCAGATATGAAACCAAGGTTATCGAACCAGTAGGAGAACCAAGCAACACAACGTAAACAGCCCCTGCACACAGATAACAAATCCTCGCAACCCAACGTGTTAAAGGGGTTGTAAATTGATAACCCACAAGTATAGGGGATCAGTTGTAGCCTCTTTCGATAAGTAAGAGTGTCGAACCCAGCGAGGAGCTAAAGGTAGGACAAATATTCCCTCAAGTTCTATCGACCACCGATACAACTCTACGCACGCTTAACATTCGCTTTACCTAGAACAAGTATGAAACTAGAAGTACTTTGTAGGTGTTGTTGGATAGGTTTGCAAGATAATAAAGAGCGCGTAAATAAAAATTAGGGGCTGTTTAGATGAAGACACAACTAAGTGAGAGCTTTTTTTCACACAAGAAAGTTATTTGTCCCTAGGCAATCGATAACTAGACCGGTAATCACTATTGCAATTTTATATGAGGGAGAGGCATAAGCTAACATACTTTCTCTCCTTGGATCATATGCACTTATGATTGGAACTCTAGCAAGCATCCGCAACTACTAAAGATCATTAAGGTAAAACCCAACCATAGCATTAAAGTATCAAGTCCTCTTTATTCCCGTACGCAAACAACCTACTTACTCGGGTCTGTGCTTCTATCACTCACGCCACCCACCATAAGAAAATCATGAACATATTGCAAACACTACAACAGGAATCCCTCACGCTTGCGCGACACAGAGAGCACCATAGGACAACACCAATAATAAAACATGCAACTCAAACCAATCACGATCATCAACGAACACATAGGACAAAACGGATCTATTCAAACATCATAGGATAGCCATACATCATTGGGAAATAATATATAGCGTTGAGCACCATGTTTAAGTAGAGATTACAGCGGGTAAAAGAGAGGTTACACCGCTGCATAGAGGGGGGAAGAGTTGGTGATGACGGCAGTGAAGTTGTTGGTGTAGATCGTTGTCGCGATGATGGCCCCGGCGGTGTTCCGGCGCCACCGAGAGAGAGGGGGAGAGAGCCCCCCTTCTTCTTCTTCCTCCTTGACCTTCCCCCTAGATGGGAGAAGGGTTTCCCCTCTGGTCCTTGGCTTCCATGGCAGCGGAGGGGCGGGAGCCCCTCCGAGATTGGATCTCTCTCTCTCTCTCTGTTTCCTTCTGTTTCTGCGCTCCCTGATTCTGCCCTTTCACCGTTTCTTAAATTCCCGGAGATCCGTAACTCCGATTGGGCTGAAATTTGGACACAATTTTTATCCGGATATTGGCTTTCTTCCGGCGGAAGAAGGGCACCAAACTCCTTACGGAGTGTCCACGAGGGCCCAGGGCGCGCCCCTCACCCTCGTGGGCCCCTCGGGCATCGTCTCGCGCTGATTCTTTTTCCCAAAAATCACATATATTCCAAAAAAATCTCCAGAAGTTTTTATCGCGTTTGGACTCCGTTTGATATGGATTTTCCGCGAAACAAAAAATGCAACAAATAGGAACTGGCACTGGGCACTGGATCAATATGTTAGTCCCAAAAATAGTATAAAAAGTTACCAAAAGTATGTAAAACTTGTAGAATCTTGGCATGGAACAATCAAAAATTATAGATACAACGGAGACGTATCAGCATCCCCAAGCTTAATTCCTGCTCGTCCTCGAGTAGGTAAATGATAAAAAAGATAATTTTTGATGTGGAATTCTACCTAGCATAATCTTGATCATGCAATCTAATCATGGCATGAATATTAAGACACGAGTGATTCAAAGCAATAGTCTATCATTTGACATTACGACAATAATACTTCAAGCATACTAATAAAGCAATCATGTCTTTTCAAAATAATATGGCTAAATAGAGTTATCCCTACAAAATCATATAGTCTCGCTATGCTCCATCTTCACCACACAAAATATTCAAATCATGCACAACCCCGATGACAAGCCAAGCAATTGTTTCATACTTTTGATGTTCTCAAACCTTTTCAACTTTCACACAATACATGAGCGTGAGCCATGGATATAGCACTATAGGTGGGATATAATATGATGGTGGAGGTTGTGTGGAGAAGACAAAAAGGAAGAAAGTCTCACATCGACGCGGCTAATCAACGGGCTATGGAGATGCCCATCAATTGATGTCAATGCGCGGAGTAGGGATTGCCATGCAACGGATGCACTAAGAGCTATAAGTGTATGAAAGCTCAAACTGAAAACTAAGTGGGTGTGCATCCAACTTGCTTGCTCATGACGACCTAGGGCATTTGAGGAAGCCCATCGTTGGAATATACAAGCCAAGTTCTATAATGAAAATTCCCACTAGTATATGAAAGTGATAACTCAAGAGACTCTCTATATGAAGAACATGGTGCTACTCTGAAGCACAAGTGTGGTAAAAGGATAGTAACATTGTCCCTTCTCTCTTTTTTCTCATTTTTTTTCTCATTTTTTTCTTTTTTGTAGGCTTCTTTGGCCTCTCTCTCTCTCTCTCTCTTTTGGGGCTTTGGCCACTTTTATTTTGATAACCTCACATGGGACAATGTTCTAATAATGATCATCACACTTTTATTTACTTACAACTCAATATTATAACTCGATACTAGAACAATATGACTCTATATGAATGCCTCTGGCAGTGTACCAGGATGTGCGATGATCTAGCATAGCAAAGATATCAAAAAACGGACAAGCCATGAAAATATCATGCTAGCTATCTTATGATCATGCAAAGCAATATGACAATGAATGCTCAAGTCATGTATATGATGATGATGGAAGTTGCATGGCAATATATCTCGGAATGGCTATGGAAATGCCATGATAGGTAGGTATGGTGGCTGTTTTGAGGAAGATATAAGGAGGCTTATGTGTGACAGAGCGTATCATATCACGGGGTTTGGATGCACCGGCGAAGTTTGCACCGACTCTCGAGGTGAGAAAGGGCAATGCATGGTACCGAAGAGGCTAGCAATGATGGAAGGGTGAGAGTGCGTATAATCCATGGACTCAACATTAGTCATAAAGAACTCACATACTTATTGCAAAAATCTATTAGCTATCGAAACAAAGTACTACGCGCATGCTCCTAGGGGGATAGATTGGTAGGAAAATACCATCGCTCGTCCCCGACCGCCACTCATGAGGAAGACAATCAAAAAATATCTCATGCTCCAACTTCGTTACATAACGGTTCACCATATGTGCATGCTACGGGACTCACAAACCTTAACACAAGTATTTCTCAAATTCACAACTACTCACTAGCATGACTCTAATATCACCATCTTTATATCGCAAAACTATTGCAAGGAATCAAACATATCATATTCAGTGATCTACAAGTTTTATGTAGGATTTTATGACTAACCATGTGAATGACCAATCCCTGTCAACTCTCTAAATAGATATAAGTGAAGCAAGAGAGTTTAATTCTTTCTACAAAAGATATGCCCACGCTCTAACAAATATAAGTGAAGCAAAAGAGCATTCTACAAATGGCGGTTTTCTATGTGTAGGGAAACAGGCAATCCAAACTTCAAACGATATATGTGATGCACAAGAAGCATTCTATAAAGCCATACTCAAAAGATATAAGTGAAGTGCAAAGAGCATTCTATAAATCAACCAAGGACTATATCATACCAGCATGGTGCATCAAAGAAAAGTGAAAACTAAATGCAAAAGGCGCTCCAAGATTTGCACATATCACATGAACGAAAGGAAACCGAAAACATACCGATACTTGTTGAAGAAAGATGGGATGCCTTCCGGGGCATCCCCAAGCTTAGACGCTTGAGTCTCCTTGAATATTTACTTGGGGTGCCTTGGGAATCCCCAAGCTTGAGCTCTTTCCTCTCCTCCTTCTCATATCAAGGCCTCCTCGATCTTTGATCACTTCATCCACACAAAACTCAACAAAAAGTTTGGTGAGATCCGTTAGTATAATAAAGCAAATCACTACTCTAAGTACTGTTGCAAACCAATTAATATTTTGTTTTTGCATTCTAGCTACTGTAATATAAATTTTCCATGGCTTAATCCACTGATAGAAATTGATAGTTCCATCAAAACAAGCAAATGATGCATCAAAAACAGAATCTGTCTTAAACAGGACAGTCTGTAGTAATCTGAACATTCACCATACTTCTGGTACTCCAAATATTCTGAAAAATTTAGGAAAAATAAAAAATTTGTATAGAAATACAGTGCAAAAAGTTACAGAACCATTTGACGTTGCAGTAAAAAATGTAAAATTATGCACTACAGCCAAAGTTTCGGTTCTGCACCGCACAAACCAACAAGCAATGTAAACATCCTAAAGGCAAATCTTGGCACATTATTTTTATAATACAATGGAATTGTACAAGCGGGTAATTATTTTTGTTGAAAAGTTTCTGTAATCAAGATTCACAAAGTTTCCGAGAGCATGAACAAAGTTCAAGGAGCTCCCCCACTTCAACAATGCTTGTCTCTCTCACTTTCACTTTCCTTTTTGAAATGTTTTAGGTTCCCCTCTTTATTTTTTTGTTTTTAAACTATATAAAAGCACTCAACAGAAATAAATGACTCTCTAAAACTTCCGGGTTGTCTCCCTGGCAGCGCTTTCTTTAAAGCCATTAAGCTAGGCATAAAGTGCTCAAGTAATGAATCCACCCGGATCCCAAGGTATGTCAAAGCCAAATTTAATTAACAATGATTTGGCATTTAGTATTGAGCACAAAGCAACATATATCATGCTATGACGAAGTCTAACTCTCTTCCTATGCATCGGCATATCATAAAAGAACAATTCATAAACATCAAGTAAAGGCCAATACATAACATAAGCAGTTTCTTGCAATTTTATCGTGTTGAAAACATAGAGAGGTGGAGATATAGTTCCTCTCTCATAATAATTGCAAGTAGGAGAAGCAAGCACATGCATATTATATTCATCAAAATCATCATGTGCAACGGTAAAAGGCAACCCATCAATATAATCCTTAACAAGAGCAAACTTCTCCGATATAGTGTAGTTTGGAGAATTCAAAAAGATAATAGGACTATCATGTGTGGGTGCAATAGCAACAATTTCATGTTTAACATAAGGAACAATAGCAAGTTCATCTCCATAAGCATCATTCATATTGGCATCTTGGCCACAAGCATAGCAAGCATCAAGTTCATCAAAAAGGGATATTTCAAAAGAATCAACGAGATCATAGCAATTATCATGGCATTCATCCTTCGGTATGAACGAACGGACATTAAATAAGATATGAGTTGGAGAATTACTCTCATTAGAAGGTGGGCACGGGTAGCTAATCCGATCTTCCTCCTTTTGTTCTTCGCTCTCCTCATCATCTTTTTCATCCAATGAGCTCACAGTTTCATCAATTTCTTCTTCCATAGACTCCTGCAAAAATATTAGTCTCTTCTCGGACATCGGAGACTTTCTCAATAAATTCATCAATATCATAATTGTATTTATAATTCCCATAGCAATATTTAAGGATAGCTAAATTTTCAGGTCTATAAACTGAATCATCAAAATCTTCAAACTCTTTAAACAAAGATTCAATTTCACAAGCACCCTTAAAAGCAACAAATTCTTCTATTTGTTCCACATCATAGTAATCGTATATACCATTAGCATAAGAAGCTAAGGTTTCATTATCATTAAATTTGCATGAAAAGGGAAGGTGTGGAGCCTTCATCCTAGAGCAACAAGTATAATCATATCTCAAGCATAGTTGCCGAGCATACCAATGCAACATATAAATTTGATCCCATAATAGTTTCTCTTTTTGAGTCAAGCGATAATCCCTAAAGTATTCACGTTGATCCAACGTGTCTCCCATTATATAATTGAATGGGGTTTTCTCAGGATTATTAAAGTAGTGCATAATATCTTTCACATAATGAGCATCGAGGGTTTTAGGAGGTTCCCCATCTGCATTAGTAGCAAGTAAACCTATTTTTTTGGTATTTCATGTTCCATATCCATAACTAAAGATAGAGAACAACTTAGAACAGCAAATAAAATCCACTTAGTGATAAAGCAAACAAGCACACACGAGAATATTCACCCCACGCTATTGCTCCCCGGCAACGGCGCTAGAAAAAGGTCTTGATAACCCACAAGTATAGAGGATCAGTTGTAGCCTCTTTTGATAAGTAAGAGTGTTGAATCCAACGAGGAGATAAAGGTAGAACAAATATTCCCTCAAGTTCTATCGACCACCGATACAACTCTACGCACGCTTAACGTTCGCTTTACCTAGAATAAGTATGAAACTAGAAGTACTTTGTAGGTGTTGTTGGATAGGTTTGCAAGATAATAAAGAGCGCGTAAATAAAAAGTAGGGGATGTTTAGATGAAGACACAACTAAGTTAGTTTTAGTAGAGAGCTTTTTGTCACACAAGAAAGTTATTTGTCCCTAGACAATCGATAACTAGACCGGTAATCACTATTCCAATTTTATATGAGGGAGAGGCATAAGCTAACATACTTTCTCTCCTTGGATCATATGCACTTATGATTGGAACGCTAGCAAGCATCCGCAACTACTAAAGATCATTAAGGTAAAACCCAACCATAGCATTAAAGTATCAAGTCCTCTTTATTCCCATACGCAAACAACCTACTTACTTGGGTATGTGCTTCTCTCACTCACGCCACCCACCATAAGCAAATCTTGAACATATTGCAAACCCTACAGCGGGAATCCCTCATGCTTGCGCGACACGAAGAGCACCATAGGACAGCACCAATAATAAAACATGCAACTCAAACCAATCATGATCATCAATGAACCCATAGGATAAAACGGATCTACTCAAACATCATAGGATAGCCATACATCATTGGGAAATAATATATAGTGTTTAACACCTTGTTTAAATAGAGATTACAGCGGGTAAAAGAGGGGTTACACCGCTGCATAGAGGGGAGAAGAGTTGGTGATGACGGCGGTGAAGTTGTTGGTGTAGATCGTTGTCGCGATGATGGCCCCGGCGGCGTTCCGGCGGCACCGGGAGAGAGGGGGAGAGAGCCCCCCTTCTTCTTATTCTTCCTTGACCTTCCCCCTAGATAGGAGAAGGGTTTCCCCTCTGGTCCTTGGCTTCCATGGCGGCGGAGGGGCGGGAGCCCCTTCGAGATTGGATCTCTCTCTCTGTTTCCATCTGTTTCTGCGCTCCCTGATTCTGCCCTTTCACCGTTTCTTAAATTCCCGGAGATCCGTAACTCCGATTGTGCTGAAATTTGGGCACGATTTTTATCCGGATATTGGCTTTCTTGCGGCGAAAGAAGGGCAGCAACCGCCTTACGGAGTGGCCACGAGGGCCAAGGGCGCGCCCTACCCCCTGAGGCGCGCCCCTCACCCTCGTCGGCCCCTCGAGCATCGTCTCGCATTCATTCTTTTACCCAAAAATCACATATATTCCAAAAAAACTCTGGAAGTTTTTATCGCGTTTGGACTCCGTTTGATATGGATTTTCTGGAAACAGAAATCATGCAACAAACAAGAACTGGCACTGGGCACTAGATCAATATGTTAGTCCCAAAAATAGTATAAAAATTTGACAAAAGTATGTAAAACTTGTAGAATATTGGCATGGAACAATCAAAAATTATAGATACGACGGAGACGTATCATCAATCCCTTTCGGGGTACGGCGCCTCAAGTAGGCAAACGGACGTGAGATAAATTTGTAGTAAATTGATAGATCAAATGCCAAATAAAATAAATAGAAATAAAACGCAGCAAGGTATTTTTGTATTTTTGGTTTAATAGATCTGAAAATAAATGCAAGGAAAAATAGATCGCAAAGGCAAATATATGAGAAAGAGACCCGGGGGCCGTAGGTTTCACTAGTGGCTTCTCTCGAGAAAAATAGCAATACTGTTGGGCAGTTGATAGAACTTCAAATACTCATGACGATATCCAGGCAATGATCATTATATAGGCATCACGTCCAAGATTAGTAGACCGACTCCTGCCTGCATCTACTACTATTACTCCACACATCGACCGCTATCCAGCATGCATCTAGTGTATTAAGTTCATGGAGAAACGGAGTAATGCAATAAGAATGATGACATGATGTAGACAAGATCTATCTATGTAGAGATAGACCTCATCGTTTTATCCTTAGTGGCAACGATACATACGTGTCGGTTCCCTTTCTTTCACTGGGATCAAGCACCGTAAGATCGAACCCACTACAAAGCACCTCTTCCCATTGAAAGATAAATAGATCAAGTTGGCCAAACAAAACCCAAATATCAGAGAAGAAATACGAGGCTATAAGAGATCATGCATAAAAGAGATCAAAGAAACTCAAATACTTTCATGGATATAAAAAGATAGATCTGATCATAAACTCAAAGTTCATCGATCCCAACAAACACACCGCAAAAGAGTTACATCATATGGATCTGTAAGAGACCATTGTATTGAGAATTCAAAGAGAGAGAGATGAAGCCATCTAGCTACTAACTACGGACCCGAAGGTCTACAATGAACTACTCACGCATCATTGGAGAGGCACCAATGGAGGTGGTGAACCCCATCCGAGATGGTGTCTAGATTGGATCCGGTGGTTCTGGACTCTGCGTCGGCTGGATGAATATTTCGTCGACTCGCCTAGGGTTTTGGGAATATTGAGGTATTTATAGAGCAAAGAGGCGGTCCGGGGGCACCCGAGGTGGGCACAACCCACCAGGACGCGCCTGGGCCTCCCGGCGCGCCCTGGTGGGTTGTGCCTCCCTCGGGGCACCCCAGGCGCGGCCATGGCCCATTGTGTTCCTTCTGGCCCATAAAAATTCTCCGTAAAGTTTCTTGGCATTTGGACTCCGTCAGATATTGATTTCCCGTGATGTAAAAAAAATGCAGAAAACAGCAACTGGCACTTGGCACTATGTCAATAGGTTAGTACCAAAAAATGATATAAAATGACTATAAAACATCCAAGATTGATAATATAACAGCATGGAACAAGCAAAAATTATAGATACGTTGGAGACGTATCAGCATCCCCAAGCTTAACTCCTGCTCGTCCTCGAGTAGGGAAGTGATAAAAACAGAATTTTTGATGTGAATGCTGCCTAACATGTCATATCATATTTCTTTATAGCATGGACATTTGTACTTTTATATTGTTCAAAGCAATAGTCCGGTTTTGACATGATAATTTAAATACTCAAGCATATCAACAAGCAACCATGTCTTTTAAAATATCAACGCTAAAATAAGTTATCACTAGCCCATCATGCTCAAATATTGATCCATTCATGAAACACACTTGCATATTAGTTACACCCAATACTTAAGTACGATCATATTGCCTCCTAGTTGGTGCTTTTATAAGAGAAGATGGATACTCAAATTCAAAAAAAATTGCATAAAGTAAAAGAATGGCCCTTCGCAGAGGGAAGTAGGGATTTGTAGAGGTGCCAGAGCTCAAAGCAAAAAACTTAAAGATAAAAACATTTTGGGAGGTGTATCCATCCCACCAACGAAAATGACTTAGAGTTCCCAACACTTTCCATGCTAGATATATCATAGGCGGTTCCCAAATAGAAAATAAAGTTTATTCCTTTTTCCACCATACTTTCACTTTCCAAGGCTAGCCGTATCCACGGTTGCCCTCCATACCAACACTTTCCAAGGAATTTATTATTTGACAACATAAAGTAAATTCATTTTTTATTTCGGGACTGGGCATCCCGATACCTTTGCCTTACTCTCGTGCAATGACAAGTGAATAAACACTCATCTTGAGAATAACACATCTAGCATGGAAAATGTTAGCCACCCCTCACCGCTCCGCGAGTGAAACAAACACACAAAAGAGAAGTTTATTTTGAAAATTAGAGATGGCACATGCAAAATTGCTTAGAACGGCAAAAGAATACCGCATATAGGTAGATATAGTGGACTCATGTGGCAAAACTGGTTTAAAGGTTTTTGGATGCACAAGTAGAGATCATACTTGGTGCAAAATGAAGGCTAGCAAAAGATTGAGAAGCGACCAACCAAGAAACGAATAATCTCATAAGCAAGCATTAAGCATAAATAACACCGAATAATGCACCACGAGTAGGATATAATTTCATTGCATGACTATTGACTTTCATACTTGCATAGGGAATCACAAACCTTAACACCAATATTCTTACTAAAGCATAATTACTCATCAACATGACTCACATATCACATCATCATATCTCAAAACTATTACCAAGAATCAAGTTTATTTTGTCCAATGATCTTCATGAAAGTTTTTATTATATCCTTCTTGGATATCTATCACTTTGGGACTAATTTTCATGTCTTGATTTTCATAAGCTCAAACAAATATAAGAGAAGATCATGAGCATAATTTTTCTTTCTCTCAAAATAATTTAAGTGAAGCAAGAGAGAATTTCTTGAAAATTTTACTAACTCTCAAATAAATCTAAGTGAAGCAAGATAGAATTTCTTCAAAAATACTAAGCACACCGTGCTCAAAAAGATATAAGTGAAGCACTAGAGCGAGTCCATCGCTCATAAAAAATTTAAGTGGAGCATATAGAGCAATTCTAACAAGTCATGACATAATTTTGGCTCTCTCAAATAGGTGTGTCCAACAAGGGATCAAGACTTAAACACAAAATAAAACAAGGAAAGACTCATATCATACAAGACGCTCCAAGCAAAACACATATCATGTGACGAATAAAAATATAGCTTCGAGTAAAATACCGATAGTCGTTAGAAGAAAGAGGGGATGCCACTCGGGGGCATCCCCAAGCTTAGTTGGTTACTCATTTTTGGATAATAGCTTGGGATGCCGGGGCATCCCCAAGCTTAGGCTCTTCTATCCTTTATTCCTTCATCCATCGTAAGATAACCCAAAACTTGAAAACTTCAATCACACAAAACTCAACAAAACCTTCGTGAGATACGTTAGTGTAAGAAAGAAAATCACTACTATAAGTACTGTACCAAACCAATTCATATTTTGTTTTTGCATTATGTATACTGTATTCCAACTTTTCTATGGAAAAAACTCATCAAAGAAAACCATAGAGCCATCAAAATAAGCACACAACGCAAAGAAAACAGAATCTGTCAAAACAAAACAGTCTGTAGCAATCTGACTAAATCGAGAACTTCTGGAACTCCAAAAATTCTTAAAAAATAGGACGACCTGGGTAATTTGTATATTAATATCTGCAAAAAGAATTGGCATTTTATCACGCTCTAGTAAAAAATAAGAATTGTTTTTGTGAGCGCAAAAGTTTCTGTTTTTTCAGCAAGATCAAACAACTATCACCCAAGAAGATCCTATCGGTTCTACTTGGCACAAACACTAATTAAAACACAAAAAACACAATCATAACAGTAGCATAATTGTTCTAACACTCAAGAACATAAAGCAAAAAAGCAAAAATAAATTTTATTCATTGGGTTGCCTCCCAACAAGCGCTATAGTTTTACGCCCCTAGCTAGGCATAAAGATTTTATTGATGCTCACATGAAAGATAATAATTGAAATGCAAAGAGAGCATCATGTAGCATGCAAAAAACACATTTAAGTCTAACATACTTCCTATGCATAAGCGTGTTATAAGCAAACAAATCAGGACAAGCAAAATCAAGCATATGCAAGGAAGAAGAAAGAAACAATATCAATCTCAATATAATGAGAGGAAATTTAGTAACAAGAAATTTTCTACAACCATATTTTCCTCTCTCATAATAATTACATGTAAGATAATAATCAAATTTAACAATATAGCTATCATAGAAATTTTTCTCTTCATGATCCACATGCATGCAAAATTGACACTCTTCCAAAATAGTGGGATTAACTAAAGTCATGACCTCCCCAAACCCACTTTCATCAAAAAAATTCAAAAGATTGAACACTCTCCAAATATGTGGGATTCTTTTTATCTAAAGTTGACACTCTTCCAAACCCACTTCAAAATTATTGCAAATATTAATATCAATAGCATATTCATCATGAGGCATAAGATCATAAGAAGAATCACCCCAATCATGATCATTGCAATAAGTAGTAGACATATCAAAATTAGCATCCCCAAGCTTGGGGTTTTGCATATGATTAGCACAACTGACATCAATATAATTTATAGTGAAATCATTGCAATCATGCTTTTCGTTCAAGGAGCTATCATGAATCACTTTATAAATTTCTTCATCACAATTTTCAGATTCACGAATCTCAAGCAAAACTTCATAAAGATAATCTAGTGCACTCAAATCACTAGCAATTGGTTCTTCATAATTGGATCTTATAAAAAGATTAGCAAGTGGATGAGGATCCATATCAATATATTTTTAGCAAGCAAAGATGCAAGCAAATAGAAGGCATATGGAAACACAAGCAAACATGAGATCTGACGAGAAAAAGGCGAACGAAAAAGAGGGCGAATAAAACGATTTTTTTTGCGAAGTGGGGAAGAGGAAAACGAGAGGCAAATGGCAAATAATGTAAATTGCAAGGAGATGAGATTTGTGATTAGGAACCAGGTATATGTTGAAGATCCTCCCCGGCAACGGCGCCAGAAATTCCTTTTGATGTCGCTTGAAGCTACGTCGGTATTTCCCCAAAGAGGAAGGGATGATGCAGCACAACGGCGGTAGGTATTTCCCTCAGATATGAAACCAAGGTTATCGAACCAGTAGGAGAACCAAGCAACACAACATAAACAGCCCCTGCACACAGATAACAAATCCTCGCAACCCGACGTGTTAAAGGGGTTGTCAATCCCTTTCGGGGTACAGCGCCTCAAGTAGGCAAACGAACGTGAGATAAATTTGTAGTAAATTGATAGATCGAACGCCAAATAAAATAAATAGAAATAAAATGAAGCAAGGTATTTTTGTATTTTTGGTTCAATAGATCTGAAAATAAATGCAAGGAAAAATAGATCGCAAAGGCAAATATATGAGAAAGAGACCCGGGGGCCGTAGGTTTCACTAGTGGCTTCTCTCAAGAAAAATAGCAATACTGTTGGGCAATTGATAGAACTTCAAATACTCATGACGATATCCAGGCAATGATCATTATATAGGCATCACGTCCAAGATTAGTAGACCGACTCCTGCCTGCATCTACTACTATTACTCGACACATCGACCGCTATCCAGCATGCATCTAGTGTATTAAGTTCATGGAGAAACGGAGTAATGCAATAAGAACGATGACATGATGTAGACAAGATCTATCTATGTAGAGATAGACCTCATCGTTTTATCCTTAGTACCAACGATACATACGTGTCGGTTCCCTTTTTGTCCCTGGGATCAAGCACCGTAAGATCGAAACCACTACAAAGCACCTCTTCCCATTGCAAGATAAATAGATCAAGTTGGCCAAACAAAACCCAAATATCAGAGAATAAATACGAGGCTATAAGAGATCATGCATAAAAGAGATCAAAGAAACTCAAATACTTTCATGGATATAAAAAGATAGATCTGATCATAAACTCAAAGTTCATCGACCCCAACAAACACACCGCAAAAGGGTTACATCATATGGATCTCCAAGAGACCATTGTATTGGAATTCAGAGAGAGAGACATGAAGCCATCTAGCTACTAACTACGGACCCGAAGGTCTACAAAGAACTACTCACGCATCATCGGAGAGGCACCAATGGAGGTGGTGAACCCCATCCGAGATGGTGTCTAGATTGGATCTGGTGGTTCTGGACTCTGCGGCGGCTGGATGTATATTTCATCGACTCGCCTAGGGTTTTGGGAATATTGGGTTATTTATAGAGCAAAGAGGCAGTCCGGGGCGCCCGAGGTGGGCACAACCCACCAGGGCGCGCCTGGGCCTCCTAGCGCGCCCTGTTGGTTGTGCCTCCCTCGGGGCACCCCCCCCCCAGGCGCAGCCGGGCCCATTGTGTTCCTTCTGGCCCATAAAAATTCTCCATAAAGTTTTGTGGCATTTGGACTCCGCCTGATATTGATTTCCTGCAATGTAAAAAACATGCAGAAAACAGCAACTGGCACTTGGCACTAAGTTAATAGGTTAGTACCAAAAATGATATAAAATGACTATAAAATGATTATAAAACATCCAAGATTGATAATATAACGGCATGGAACAAGCAAAAATTATAGATACATTGGAGACGTATCAATGCACATGCTCACAACACAGGTTAGTGGCATTTGCATTATCAATTAAAACCATATGAGGAAATGTGGCTTTCTCCTTGGTTAGCTTCACTTGGAGTTGATCATGAGACTCTTAGAGGCTAGCATGAGCATTCTTCAAGGCCTTTTGAGCCTTGTCAAGTATATCAAACTCCTGCTTGAGTCTAGCATGGTCAACCCCAAGTTTGGCCTTCTCGGAATTGATCACACGAGATACAACAAGAGCATGATCAAGATCTTTCTTTAATTTAGCATGTTCAACGTTGTGTGACTCCTCAAGAGCCAAACAATGACCGCGCTCTTCCTCAAGAGCATTAGAGAGATAAGATATCTCATTGGCATAGTCACGACTATGCCTTTCCATCTTAGAGATGGTTTCTTCATGAGCCTCGATCATGTCATTGGCTTCACCAAGTTGTTCCAAGAGAGAAACAAAGTGCTTCTTGGATTTACCCTTGAGCTTACTCATAAAAGACTCAAACTCATTTTCTTCCTCCTTCGTCCCCTCACTTTCATCAATGCAATCCGTTAAGGAAGGATTAGTAGTGATGGTGGTTTTGATGTTGGGGGTTACCTTGTTGGTGGCTTTAGCCATGTGGCACTTGGCGGTGATGTTCTCGTTGGGTGAATCGAAGAGGGACACCCGTGGAGTTGTTGCAATGGCAATGGAGGCCATGGCAACCGTCTCACCGTCTTCATCATCATCATCCTCATTGTACTCTTCCTGTGCCACCAACCCCTTGGGAGGAGTCTTCTTGGTGAAGTTGTTCTTGTTGGGGAAGGACTTGGCCTTGTCTTTTCGGATAAGCTTGACACCATTGTCTTCCCTCTTCTCGTACGGGCAATCCGCAATAAAGTGGCTCACATTGCCACAATTATAGCATGTCCTCACACGTTGCTTGCCCTTGGTGCCACTTGAGTTGTTCTTATTGAAGTTGGGCCTTGAGTTCTTCTTGCCCCAAAATTGCCGTGAAGCGAGAGCCATGTGCTCATGATAAGCATATTTGGTGTCTCCGGGACAACACTCCTCTTCTTCCTCTTCACCCTCTTCTTCCACACTAGCCTTGGCCTTCAAAGCAAGGTTGGGCTTCTTTGATCGTTGAGAATGCAACACCTCATTGTCGGCGGTCTTTTCCAAGATTCTCATTGCAACAAACTCATCCAACACTTCACTTGAGGACAATGTGTGAAAGTCTGGCCTTTGATGGATGACGGAGGACATGGCCTTATGGTAAGGCATCATGGCCTTGAGAAACTTGCGCTTGATCCAATTGTCATCCATATCCTTGCTCCCATGATCTCGGAGTGAGACCGCGAGAGTGGTTATTCTCCGGTAAAGCTCTCGAGGTTCTTCATCTTCAATCATTGCAAACTCATCGGCTTCATCTTGCACCACTTCAAAGTTTGAGCGTTGAATGCCTGCGCTTCCCTTGTAAATGGAAATGACATGTTTCCATGCTTCCTTGGCCACGGTGAAAGGACGGAGGTGTGCAATATCTTTGGGAGGAATGGCTTCATGGAGAATGAAGAGAGCGGACTCGTTGAATTGATGATCCACGGGTTCTCTGGGAGTGAAGTTGCTTGGATCGTGCGGGTAGAAACCTTGCTCAATAATTCTCCAAAGATTAGTAGAACTATGATTTAAATGACGTTTAAAGCGATACACACAAGAGGCAAAATCCTCATTTTTCACAAGCTTAGGAGGAGGACCAACATGATTCATATGCGTGGAGGGAACCGGTCCTCCATAAGTAACTGGAGGTTCAACATGGGCAAAGATGCCACTCCCACTTCTACCACTAGGCAATGGAACTTGGTCACTAGTAGCTTCCCCCTTGTTGGAGTTAGCATTCGTCACCTTGTTAGTGGGATCGACCACTTCGAATGGTGCGGTGGATAATTTAAGACCATCAAGAAAATCCTTAAGCATGCCTTTGACCTCGGTCATCATGGAGGTTTTCAATGTGTCCAGGCCACATTGAACTCCTCACGAGAGAACGAGCATCCCCCATCGGCCGTAGAAAAGATAGGACTCGCACCAGAGTGCTCCTCCACCTCGTCTGTGGTGTCAACCATACTCTTCGGACGGAAAAGTCCTTAATAAAGAGACGAGGCTCAGATACCAATTGAAAGGATCGATATGGTTGACTAGAGGGGGGTGTCGTGGAATTGTCACGGCAGATGTCCTAGTGTGAGGACTTAGTCGTGAGGCCAACGCATCTTTGTAGTAGCTTGAGAGGGGTTGAGAGGAATCGAGAGACGTAACACAAGACAAGGATTTAGACTGCTTCAGGCCCCGGGAAACATCATCCGGCAACAACCCTACATGTTGTTTGTGGCTAGATCTCATTATGCTCATGAGAGAGTCACCGCATAAGCCGGCTCCCCCTTTGTGTCTAGCCCTAGAGATTGTTTCTTCTTACTTGTCCCTCTTTGGGGAGCCCTGCCCCTCCTTATATAAGTTGAAGGGGCGGGTTACATGACTAGTCCTAGTAGGATTAGGATTACTCTATTACAAGTGGAGTCCTAGTCTTGCTTCCTTTATAAGGGAATATTCCTTATACTTTCTCTTAAGATGGCCCACCAGAGTATAAGCCGGCCTGTTGGGCCTTGGGCCTTGTCGTCCGTCTGATCCGCCCGCCGGGTCTCCAGTGAGTCACAAAAGCGGGTTGCCTGTAAATCGCCAGGTCCGGGCGGGTTGCCAGTGAGTCGCCAAGCTCCAGCCAGGTCTCTGGTGAGTCGCCAAGTCCGGCCGGGTCATAATTCCGGCCGGGTCATACCGCGGGGTATATCCCCGACATTAGCCCCCAGTTTAGCTTGGATTTATCCATGGTAAACTTATGCTGCAAAATAAACACAAGAACAAAATTGACAGGCTGTGCTCCGGGTTAAGAATTCTTGTAAACTGGCACCTGATCATCCTTAAGTCCTTGTCATTTCCTCCTTCTAGAAAATCCGGGTCAATAAGCCAGCTTCATACTCAAATCGCTGACGTTGGTTTCTCACAAAGAAATATTGTGAAGAATAATCCACTTGAGTCAGCTTCCAAAGCGCCGGCTTAAGAAATATTGGTCTTGAAATACTCATCTGATATTCAGCCAGTTTGAAGATGTAGAACTTGCCGGTTTAATATTACCAAAATTGCCGGTTTGTAAATATTGATAGCACCGAGTCATAGTTGTTTTCAACGTCGGGTTATGATTGTTGCAGACACCGGGTCATAATGATTAGTGACGCCGGGTCAATCTGGTAATCTGCGGCTTCTTGGAGAATGAAGAGAGCGGACTCGTTGAATTGATGATCCGCGGCTTCTCTAGGAGTGAAGTTGCTTGGATCGTGCGGGTAGAAACCTTGCTCAATAATTCTCCAAAGATTAGTAGAACTATGATGTAAATGACGTTTAAAGCAATACACACAAGAGGCAAAATCCTCATTTTTCACAAGCTTAGGAGGAGGACCAACATGATTCATATGCGTGGAGGGAACCGGTCCTCCATAAGTAACTGGAGGTTCAACATGGGAAAAGATGCCACTCCCACTTCTACCACTAGGCAATGGAACTTGGTCACTAGTAGCTTCCCCCTTGTTGGAGTTAGCATCCATCACCTTGTTAGTGGGATCGACCACTTCCAACGGTGTTGTGGATAATTTAAGACCATCAAGAAAATCCTTAAGCAAGCCTTTGACCTCGGTCGTCATGGAGGTTTTCAATGTGTCCAAGGCCACATTGAACTCCTCACGAGAGAACGTGCATCCCCCATCGGCCGCATAAAAGATAGGACTCGCACTAGAGTGCTCCTCCACCTCGTCTTTGGTGTCAACCATACTCTTCGGACGGCAAAGTCCTTAATAAAGAGACGAGGCTCAGATACCAATTGAAAGGATCGATATGGTTGACTAGAAGGGGGTGAATAGGCAACTAACAATTTTTATCTTTTCTTTACCAAATTAAACTTAACATCAAAATAGGGTGTCTAGATATGCAACTAGGTGAGCAACCTATATGATGCAACAACAACAAGCACACGAGCAAGCAAGGGATGCAACACAATATAAGCTTGCACAAGTAAAGGTAAGAGATAACCAAGAGTGGAGCCGTTGAAGACGAGGATGTGTCGTAATGATTAGTGACGCCGGGTCAATCTGGTTTGCTCAAAAATTGAGATTTTGAAAATATTTCTCCTTATATCCGTGTTACCTGTAGCCCCCAAGTCTTGAGCAGAGCAAAGTGATGAATTAAGACTTGCTTCAATATAAATATTACCACTTTTAAGAAATCCATGTTGTTCATCTCAATCACTAGTCAGAACTGAGCATTGCCCATATGTAGCCCCCAAGTGCCGGGTTGTCATGCTTGCAGCAACCTGGGACTTGTAATTGCCTTATGCTCATAAAAACTTCAACCAATGTAGCCCCCAAGGGCCGGGACATTATGCAATAATAAGCAGGGACTTTATAAATATGATCATGTAGACTTGAACAACAACGTGCAGCCCCCAAGGGCCGGCTCAGTAAGATAATATTGAGCTAGGACTTTATATATACTTCTTTTGAAAAGAACATCATATGATGTAACCCCCATCATGGGGCTTGAACCCACGTCCACAAGGTTAAGAGCTTTGTGCTTTACCAACTGAGCAGTGGAACCTTCAATATAATGGAATAAGACTTGTGTACCTTAAATTGTTGAAAGGAGCAATTGGTAGCCCCCAAGGGCCGTCTCATTACAACGTGATGAGTCGGATATTCAATAAAGTGAGCCAAAAAATGACTTTGCATTAGCCCCCAAGTGCCATGGTGCATGCTGGCAGTGACATGGGACTTGCATATTTGATATAATCTCAATCTGAATAATGTAGCCCCCAAGTGCCGGGTCGTAAGCCTGCAGCGACTCGGCACTATTCCTTCCAATGTAGAATAAATCATATCCAAAATAATAGCCATTGCGCCAAAGCGACTTTGAATACCTTATCTCTTGACAAGTAAATCCGGAGTTTAAATACCCGGCGGCTCTTGGCCGATGGCGATTTAATACGCCTCCATTGTAAGCCGGAATTTTTATAACCCGGCAGCTTATAGCCTTTGAGAAAATCCAGAACGGATAATCATTTTGAAGCATCAATTTAATGATGAGCTTGGACTTAAGCATTTATATAAGTCATAGTTCTGCAAATCCTGCACAGAGTTTAAACAACATACGCCCTGGCGACTTAACGTCAAAAGCCATGGCGGGTTATCAAACCTCGCATATTTATATAATCAGGAAAACATACCTATGGAATTGGCTCACACCGCCGGCGTATGTCGCCGTATCCAATAAGGGCAATAATCCAATGATTGATACGCGCATGATTCCAATGGCGCAATTCAAAATATACCGGTGGCTTAAAGTCCATAGCCAGGGCCGATTTAAACATAATCATGTATAAACAATATCATACCTGTGATATTGAATCGTACTGCCGGCTTATGATACCTGTGCAGTAAGGGTGATCACCCAAAACTTAGAAGCCAAACCTTCCAAGTATTAATATTATCATATGTTGGCGACTTATCATCCAAAGTCAAGCCAGTTAATCGAAACCACATATATGCTTCAGATATGAGCAAAAAGTCTCAAGAAAAAACCAAAAGACTGTTTTCAAAACACTTAAGCCAAACAGAGAAAAAATGAGGCTTCTGATTCGAATACGATCAGTAAACCGGACCAAAAGGGGTTAAGCTAAGATTCGGATACGATCATGAAGCCCCCTAGTGGTTTTGGCGTTGCACCGATCAAGAGGGTACCGACAGCTATGTTCTCTTTGGTTCGAATATGACCTATGTTTGAACAGGAAGCCCCCAAATGACCTTGAGAGTTTTTTTTAACGACTCTGATTCAAATACGATCAAAGTTGGACCCAAAAGGGGTTAAGCTATGATTCAAATACGATCAAGAAGCCCCCTAGTGGGTTTGGCATTGCGCCGATCAAGAGGGTACAAACAGCTATGTTCTTTGGTTCGAATACGACCTATGTTTGAATAGGAAGCCCCCAAATGACCTTGAGAGTTTTTTTAACAACTCTGATTCGAATACGATCAAAGTCGGACCCAAAAGGGGTTAAGCTATGATTCGAATACGATCAAGAAGCCCCCTAGTGGGTTTGGCATTGCGCCGATCAAGAGGGTACCGACAGCTATGTTCTTTTTGGTTCGAATACGACCTATGTTTGAACAGGAAGCCCCCAAATGACCTTGAGACTTTTTTAACGACTCTGATTTGAATACGATCAAAGTCGGACCCAAAAGGGGTTAAGCTAGATTCAAATACAATCAGCCCCCAATGGTCTTTTGAAGCAGGGTACCTATGTTTGAGTTGTGCCTTGCAACAGACTCTCTTTGGTCCCTTTAATTTTTCCTGAGAACTCGAGCTTTGCAAGAGATAAATTCTTCTTGAACCGGAATTTTTTCTGGACGGCCTTTAAACTGGCAACATTTATTGAGCTATGTCCATGTAGCCCTCGAGTCTTTAAGACGACTCAATGAGTTGACTTAAGATTCTCCACAGTTGACCGGGATATAAACCGGTTTGAGTCCTGCATGGGACAACTTGCAAGCCAGAGTAATTGCTCTTTTAAAGAAAGCAATATGTAATATAAAAATATACTGGATGGATTTCACCTGATACGTCAAGCCAGTAATTATCCACCGCGGAGTTGATGATCACCTTGGTGAAGCTGAAATCAATCACGGCCGAGTCGGCCACGGGAGCAGGTAGATGAGCCGGCTGCAGCGTTGTAAGCCGGTGCGGACGGGTGAATCAATCGCAGCAGCGGTAAGCCGCGCGGTCGGCGAGTCAATCGCGGGCGTGGTTTCAGCAAGTTGATGTAGATCGAGATGCATGGGCGGCGGCTTGCGTACACCCATTCAATAGCAAACGGGCGGCGAGGAGAGGCCGTAGCAGCAGCCAAGGCGCGGCTCATGGAGCAACGAGGCGACTCAGGGAGAATCCATCTTGATCTTTTTCAGATCGTGGCTCTTTGGTGTTTTCAGGTGTGGTTGCAGACGAAGGCCAAGGCGGGTCACTTGGAAACTATAACTCGGACGGCCGTAGGGGCGGCAGTGAGGCCGGGTCGGCTTGATCCGGCAGCGGCTCAACACCGGGATGGCGGCCCGTGTCAAAAGGCATCTTGCGGTTGTGGTGACGGAGATGATCAGCCAGGGGCAGGGGCGATTTGTAGGCATGGACGGGCCTGCAGGGCTTGGCGGTGCAGCGGCTCAAAACCGGCGCGAGACTATGGAGGAGGCGGCTCATTCGACGACAAAGAAGAGAGCTGACGCGACGGCTCATAATAACAAGACAAGCGCAATAGCGAGCGACTCGCGATTGGCACGTGGTTATCGGTGCCGGCTCAGAGGCGTAGCACCCCGATGGAGGAAGCGGAGGTGAAGTTGTGGTGTTGAGGTGAGCCAGCGCGGGTGGTTCTCAGCTGGGGCGTGTCGGCCAACGGGCGGCGAGGAGAGGCCTCGAGCGGCGGAAGCAGGACGGCCAGCCTCGAAGCACGGATGGCGGATGTGCGCGAGAGGCATGATGAAACGACGCGGGGCCAGGCCTGAAGTTGCAGCGACTTGCAGCGGATCTGAATCCATAGCAGCTTGGCAATGGGCAGCTTGATGCGTCAGTGAGCGGCTTATAAGTGCAGCAGTTCAATTGTGAAGACTGGGCCATTCAAGGTGCTGGCGACGACCTTGGAGGCAAGAAGCAGAAGGAGCTAAGCCTGAGTCAACGCCTACCGTTATATCTCTTCCGAGTCATGGTTGCTTCTGAAGATTTCATCGCATGTCATGGCACTGCTTGAGGCGCGCTGAGATGGCAGAGGCGGCGAAGTGCGGCTGAGCCGGCGATGGGTTGGAAAGTGCCGGCGCAGCGGGGGCCACGGCCGAGCAACGGTTGGAGTCGGGCCCGGCGATGGCGGCTCAGAGACGAAAATGGTGGCCAAGTCCAAATCCGTGGCCTCATCCAGTTCTGTCGATGGCCGCTCAGAGACGAAGATTGAATTCGTATTGACGCGCGGTGATAGCTTGCCCCTGATGGATCTTCCTTTTCCTTGGTATTCACATGCTAAACTCACGTAGTAGCTTTCCTTCTTTAATTCTTGACTCCTAGTAGATTCCTTGTACGCACGTAGCAATCATAGTTGACAAAAGAAACACCGATTTGGCTTCCAGTGATGTACTAGTCGAAGGTACACTAGTACCATATTGAAACCATTGGGTTTGATGCTTGATGCGATGGAAAACTTTTAACTTATCCACAGCCTCCACCGTTGTGGCTTTTGGTTTCCGCACTGGGGAGTAGCAGTAATAGTTCCGGTTGATGCCTTCGGGAATTTGATCTGTATCTAATCAAAAAGGTATCGGACAAATTGACTGTCTCGGTGACTCGGACGAACCCCTTTTTCCCTTGGCTTCTTGCGGTGGTTCAGCGGAAAGTAATCCGGACACGACGGATCGCCCGGTCGCGTGTGACGGTGCACACAGAGGCAACCCGAATTTCTTTTCTTTGACTTGAATCTCATGGATCGTAAAATCTGAACTGATGAACTCAAAGCTGATGCAGATCCTTCCGAGCTGAGTCTTTATATCCAAAAAATTGTGAATTCCTCGATCCCTGTGAGAGATCCCTCCAAGAACTCAACACCACCGTGCGCAAGCCCCACGGTGGCCGCCAACTGTCGTGGAATTGACACGGCAGATGTCCTAGTGTGAGGACTTAGTCGCGAGGCCAACGCATCTTTGTAGTAGCTTGAGAGGGGTTGAGCGGAATCGAGAGATGTAACACAAGACAAGGATTTAGACAGCTTCGGGCCCCGGGAAACATCATCCGGCAACAACCCTACATGATGTTTGTGGCTAGATCTCATTATGCTCATGAGAGAGTCGCCGCATAAGCCGGCTCCCCCTTTGTGTCTAGCCCTAAAGATTGTTTCTTCTTACTTGTCCCTCTTTGGGGAGCCCTGCCCCTCCTTATATAAGTTGAAGGGGCGGGTTACATGACTAGTCCTAGTAGGATTAGGATTACTCTATTACAAGTGGAGTCCTAGTCTTGCTTCCTTTATAAGGGAATATTCCTTATACTTTCTCTTAAGCCGGCCCACTGGAGTATAAGCCGTCCTGCTGGGCCTTGGGCCTTGTCGTCCGTCTAATCCGCCCGCTGGGTCTCTAGTGAGTCACAATGCTCAAGCGGGTTGTCTGTAAATCGCCAGGTCCGGGCGGGTTGCCAGTGAGTCGCCAAGCTCCAGCCAGGTCTCTGGTGAGTCGCCAAGTCCGGCCGGGTCATAATTCCGGTTGGGTCATACCGCGGGTATATCCCCGACATTAGCCCCCAGTTTAGCTTGGATTTATCCATGGTAAACTTATGCTGCAAAATAAACACAAGAACAAAATTGACAGGCTGTGCTCCAGGTTAATAATTCTTGTAAACCGGCACCTGATCATCCTTAAGTCCTTGTCATTTCCTCCTTCTAGAAAATCCGGGTCAATAAGCCAGCTTCATACTCAAATCGCTGACGTTGGTTTCTCACGGAGAAATATTGTGAAGAATAATCCACTTGAGTCGGCTTCCAAAGCGCCGGCTTAAGAAATATTGGTCTTGAAATACTCATATGATATTCAGCCGGTTTGAAGATGTAGAACTTGCCGGTTTAATATTACCAAAATTGCCGGTTTGTAAATATTGATAGCACCGAGTCATAGTTGTTGTCGACGCCGGGTTATGATTGTTGCAGACACCGGGTCATAATGATTAGTGACGCCGGGTCAATCTGGCGATCCGCGGCTTCTTGGAGAATGAAGAGAGCGGACTCGTTGAATTGATGATCCGCGGCTTCTCTAGGAATGAAGTTGCTTGGATCGTGTGGGTAGAAACCTTGCTCAATAATTCTCCAAAGATTAGTAGAACTATGATTTAAATGACATTTAAAGCGATACACACAAGAGGCAAAATCCTCATTTTTCACAAGCTTAGGAGGAGGACCAACATGATTCATATGCGTGGAGGGAACCGGTCCTCCATAAGTAACTGGAGGTTCAACATGGGCAAAGATGCCACTCCCACTTCTACCACTAGGCAATGGAACTTGGTCACTAGTAGCTTCCCCCTTGTTGGAGTTAGCATTCGTCACCTTGTTAGTGGGATCGACCACTTCGAACGGTGCGGTGGATAATTTAAGACCATCAAGAAAATCCTTAAGCATGCCTTTGACCTCAGTCGTCATGGAGGTTTTCAATGTGTCCAAGGCCACATTGAACTCCTCACGAGAGAATGAGCATCCCCCATCGGCCGCAGAAAAGATAGGACTCGCACCAGAGTGCTCCTCCACCTCGTCTGTGGTGTCAACCATACTCTTCGGACATAAAAGTCCTTAATAAAGAGACGAGGCTCAGATACCAATTGAAAGGATCGATATGGTTGACTAGAGGGGGGGTGAATAGGCAACTAACAATTTTTAGCTTTTCTTTACCAAATTAAACTTAACATCAAAATAGGGTGTCTAGATATGCAACTAGGTGAGCAACCTATATGATGCAATAACAACAAGCACATGAGCAAGCAAGGGATGCAACACAATATAAGCTTGCAAAAGTAAAGGTAAGAGATAACCAAGAGTGGAGCCGTTGAAGACGAGGACGTGTTACTGAAGTTCCTTCCCTTTGAGAGGAAGTACGTCTCCGTTGGAGCGGTGTGGAGGCACAATGCTCCTCAAGAAGCCACTAGGGCCACCGTATTCTCCTCATGCCCTCATACAATGCGAGATGTCGTGATTCCACTATTGGTGCCCTTGGAGGCGGCGACCGAACCTTTACAAACAAGGTTGGGGCTATCTCCACAACTTAATTGGAGGCTCCCAACGACACCACGAAGCTTCACCACCATGGAATATGCCTCCACGGTGACCTCAACCGTCTAGGGTGCTCAAACACCCAAGAGTAACAAGATCCACAAGGGATTAGTGGGGGGAATCAAATTTCTCTTGGTGGAAGTGTAGATCGGGGCCTTCTCAACCAATCCCTAGAAAATGAACAAGTTTGATTCGCTAGGGAGAGAGATCGGGTGAAAATGGAGCTTTGAGAAACAATGGAGCTTGGGGAGGGAAGAGGTGGTCTTATTGAGGAAGAATATCCCCTTTATATAGTGGGGGAAAAGATCCAACCATTACCCCCTCACTCCGCCCACGCGGTGCGGTACTACTGCACACAGTTGCGGTACTACCGCAACGGGTCGCGGTACTACCGTTGGCTGGTGCGGTACTACCGCTTGCATGGTAGTGACCAGACGAGGCCTTGTTGCACATGGCAACAAGCGGTAGAACCGCCGGAGTGGTACTACCACGCGCCCTTGCGGTACTACTGCAAGGCAGGGCTCTACTGGCACTGGAAAATGCACGGAAATAATAAATTACTTCCGTAGCTACTTCCGCAGAGTTTAGGGCCGTGCAAAATCCGGCACGATACTACCGCTCACAGGGAGCGGTACTACCGCATGTGGGCGGAAGTAAAAAATTACTTCCGCGCCTACTTCCGCATGCGCCAGTGTCTGGGCTGGAGGCAGCGGTACTACCGCTCGCGAGGAGCGGTACTACCGTGGACCCCTATGGTACTACTGCTCCCTTGAGCAGTACTATCGCACGCCACAGAAACTATAGCACTTGGCAACCTTTATATGCAGAGAAAAGAATAACCGGATGGTGCTCCATCGAAGCGAAGGAAAGGTGGTGCAAAGGAACAGATGTGTACGTGTTGATTCCACCCTAACCTTTCCGAAGCGGACCCCTCTTAATAGTATGGCTTTCCTATGACTCAAATCCACCAAAAGAAATGTAGAGAACCGCCGTCTTTGATAGGTTCAGAGGGGCACCGAATCTTCTTGTGCCTAGACATGGGATATCTGAAATGCTCAACGCACACGATTAGTCCGCAAATGGACTATAATCAATCACCAAAACCACAATGGGAGGAACATGCCCTTACAACCGGAAATGACCCGTTAATGGACTAAAAGGCGCGATGAGCCAAAAATGGCCCTGCAACAACATGAGTCGTTAATAGACCAAAAGGCGCGACATGCAAAAAATGGTTCAAAGGCAGCATAGGTCGTTAATGGACCAAAAGGCGCAGCGGGCCGAAAATGGCATAGAGGGAACACGGGTTGTTAGTGGATCAAAAGGCGCGACAGGCTGAATATGGTCGTGAGTAAACATAGGTCGTTAATAGACCAAAAGACACCATGAGACAGAAATGGCCCAGGGACATGCTGACAATAAATTGGCCAAAATGTACCATGAGCCCTATATGGCCTCAAGACTCGGCGGGCCGTAAAAGAGCCAGAATATACAAAAGGTTGCAAATACCTAGAAGCATCACGAGCCGTAAAGATCTAAGCCACTACATGGGTTGTCAAGGCCCGAGCCACTACACAGGGCCGTGAATGGGCTGAAAGCAAGTACTGGCCGGAATTAGAAAACGATACCACGGGCCACACATGGGCCCAAAGTATCAATAGGCTGGAACCATATTGAATGGCCCACGGGCCACTAATGGGATGAATTCAGACATGTCCTAATGGGCCGTGGGTACCCGAGTCATAAATGGGCTATATACAGACATATCATTATGAGGCCTATAATGGGTTGGCCCGATTACTTTTGACTAAGTCAAGTGGGCCTTAAGCATGCCTTTTGCTGGGCCGGCCTTTTCAACAAAACATGCCACTGTTGGATCATGCCATGTGTCAATGTTTCAGAGGCGCATATCGTCCATTGGATGGGCAGCACATGTCACAAAGTAGAGCTGGCGCGTGGCTTTGTTGGTGAATGAGAAGCCAACGCGTCGAAAATCATCATTGGTGGGGGCTGTTAACGGGTATCGGATCCGGTACCTGCACCCGATGGCTTAACAACACCCCGTTTCGGTGGTTGCCACATGTCGGTTGCCCTTGACGAAAACACTTCCATGAAGCATCATTTATCATCATGGACGTGGACACTTCCATGATGGAAAGTGATCATTATCATGGAACACATCCTCAATGGCACATGTATGACTATCTTGATTCAGTCATAAACCGTCACGGAAATACATGATTGAAAGAAAACATGACCTACTGTGATAAACGCGTATCATCACAGATGTGTCTTTTTTTGTAGTGTCTCGACCAAGCCGATGTGGCCAGTTGAGTCGGCAATAAAACTCATGGAGCTAAAAAGTGAAGATCTGGCCCAACATGTAGACTATGCCGGTGTCAACTAGTAGTCCCATATGAGCAATAAGTTGTATGGGCCACTGTTGGGGAACGCGGTATTTCAAAAAAATTACCTACGATCATGCAAGTTCTATCTAGGAGATGCATAGCAACGAGCGAGGAGAGTGTGTCCACGTACCCTCGTAGACCGAAAGCGGAAGCGTTTAGTAACGCGGTTGATGTAGTCGAAGTCTTCGCGATCCAACCGATCCAAGTACCGAACGTACGGCACCTCCGCGATCAGCACACGTTCAGCTCGGTGACGTCCCTCAAACTCTTGATCTAGTTGAGGCCGAGGGAGAGTTCCGTTAGCACAACGGCGTGGTGACGGTGATGATGAATTTACCGGCGCAGGGCTTCGCCTAAGCACTATGACGATATGACCGAGGTGTGTAACTGTGGAGGGGGGCACCGCACACGGCTAAGACAATTGTCTGTTGTGCCTTTGGGGTGCCCCCTTGCCCCCATATATAAAGGAGGGGAGGAGGAGCCCATCCAACAAGGGGCGCGCCAGGGAGAGGGGAGTCCTACTAGGACTCCAGTCCTAGTAGGATTCGGCCCCACCCTTTTTCCTTCTAGCGGAGGGGGAAAAGGGGAAGGAGAGGGAGTAGGAGAAGGAAAGGGGGGTGGCGCCCCCTTCCCAAGTCCAATTCAGCCTCCTCCCTTATGGGGGGCGCACCAGCCCCTTGTGGGCTGGTTAGCGTCCCTCCTATGGCCCATAAGGCACATATCTTTCCCCGGGGGGGGGGGTCCGGTAACCTCCTGGTACTCCGGAAAAATGCCTGAATCACTCGGAATCATTCCGATGTCCGAATGCAACCTTACAATATATGAATCTTTACCTCTCGACCATTTCGAGACTCCTCGTCATGTCCGTGATATCATCCGGGACTCCGAATAAACTTCGGTCATCAAATCACATAACTCATAATACAAATCGTCATCGAACGTTAAGCGTGCGGACCCTACGGGTTCGAGAACTATGTAGACATGACCGAGACACATCTCCGGTCAATAACCAATAGCGGAACCTGGATGCTCATATTGGCTCCTACATATTCTACGAAGATCTTTATCGGTCAAACCACATAACAACATACGTTGTTCCCTTTGTCATCGGTATGTTACTTGCCCGAGATTCGATCGTCGGTATCATCATACCTAGTTCAATCTCATTACTGGAAAGTCTCTTTACTCATTCTGTAATGCATCATCCCGTGACTAACTCATTAGTCACATTGCTTGCAAGACTTATAGTGATGTGCATTACCAAGAGGGCCCAGAGATACCTCTCCGATACACCGAGTGACAAATCCTAATCTCGATCTATGCCAACCCAACAAACACCTTCGGAGACATTTGTAGAGCATCTTTATAATCACCCAGTTACGTTGTGATGTTTGATAGCACACAAGATGTTCCTCCGGTATTCGGGAGTTGCATAATCTCATAGTCAGAGGAACATGTATAAGTCATGATGAAAGCAATAGCAATAAAACTAAACGATCATTATGCTAACAGATGGATCTTGTCCATCACATCATTCTCTAATGATGTGATCCCGTTCATCAAATGACAACACATATCTATGGTCAAGAAACATAACCATCTTCGATTAACGAGCTAGTCAAGTAGAGGCATACTAGGGACACTCTGTTTTGTCTATGTATTCACACATGTACTAAGTTTCCGGTTAATACAATTCTAGCATGAATAATAAACATTTATCATGATATAAGGAAATATAAATAACAACTTTATTATTGCCTCTAGGGCATATTTCCTTCAGTTCCCCACTTGCACTAGAGTCAATAATCTAGTTCACATCGCCATGTGATTTAACACCAATAGTTCACATCACCATGTGATTAGTTCACATCGCCATGTGACTAATACCCAAAGGGTTTTACTAGAGTCAATAATCTAGTTCACATTGCTATGTGATTAACACCCAAAGAGTACTAAGGTGTGATCATGTTTTGCTTGTGAGAGAAGCTTAGTCAATGGGTCTGTCACATTCAGAACCGTGTGTATTTTGCAAATTTTCTATGTCTACAATGCCTGCATGGAGCTACTCTAGCTAATTGCTCCCACTTTCAATATTTATCCAGATTGAGACTCAGAGTCATCCGGATCGGTGTAAAAGCTTGCATCGGCGTAACTCTTTACGACGAACTCTTTATCACCTCCATAACTCAGAAATATCTCCTTAGTCTTCTAAGGATAATTTTGACCGCTGTCAAGTGATCCACTCCTGGATCAATATCGTACCCCCTTGTGAAACTCATGGCAAGGTACACAATATGTTTGGTACACAACATAGCATACTTTATAGAACCTATGGCTGAGGCATAGGGAATGACTTTCATTCTCTTTCTATTTTCTGCCGTGGTCGTGTTTTCAGTCTTACTCAACTTTACACCTTGCAATACAGGCAAGAACTCCTTCTTTGACTGTTCCATTTTGAATTACCTCAAAAATCTTGTCAAGGTATGTACTAATTGAAAAATCTTATCAAGTGTCTTGATCTATCTCTATAGATCTTGATGCCCAATATGTAAGCAGCTTCACTGAGGTCTATCTTTGAAAAACTCCTTTATGCTTTCCAGAAAATTCTACATCATTTTCGATCAACAATATGTCATTCACATATACTTATTAGAAAGGATGTAGTGCTCCCACTCACTTTCTTGTAAATACAGGCTTCACCGCAAGTCTGTATAAAACCATATGCTTTGATCACCTTATCAAAGCGTATATTCCAACTCCGAGATGCTTGCACCAGTCCATAGATGGATCGCTGGAGCTTGCACACTTTGTTAGCACCTTTAGGATTGACAAAACCTTCTTGTTGCATCATATACAACCCTTCTTTAAGAAATCCATTAAGGAATGTAGTTTATGACATCCATTTTCCAGATTTCATGAAATTTGGCAATTGCTAACATGATTCGGACAGACTTAAAGCATTCATACGAGTAAGAAAATCTCATCGTAGTCAACATCTTGAACTTGTCAAAAACCCTTTCTGACAAGTCGAGCTTTCTAGATAGTAACACTACTATCAGCATCTGTCTTCCTCTTGAAGATCCATTTTATTCTCTATGGCTTGCCGATCATCGGGCAAGTCCACCAAAGTCCATACTTTGTTCTCAAACATGGATCCTATCTCAGATTTCATGGCCTCAATCCATTTTGCGGAATCTGGGCTCATCATCGCTTCCTCATAGTTCGTAGGTTCGTTATGGTCAAGTAACATGACCTCCAGAACAGGATTGCCGTACCACTTGCTACCTCTTGAGCATGCGTTGGTTTTCCCTTGAAGAGGAAAGGGTGATGCAGCAAAGTAGCGTAAGTATTTCCCTCAGTTTTTAGAACCAAGGTATCAATCCAGTAGGAGACAACGCACAAGTCACCTGGTACCTGCACAAACAATCAAGAACCTTGCAACCAACACGATAAAGGGGTTGTCAACCCCTTCATGGTCACTCGCAAAAGTGAGATCTAATAAAGATAGTAAAGTAAATATTTTTGGTATTTTTGTTGTATAGATTGGAAAGTAATGATTGCAAAATAGTAAACGAGATGCGATGTAAATAAAAGAGATGCAATATAATAAGAAAGAGACCCGGGGGCCATAGGTTTCACTAGTGGCTTCTCTCAAGATAGCATGTATTATGGTGGGTGAACAAATTACTGCCGAGCAATTGATAGAAAACCGCATAGTTATGAATATATCTAAGGCAATGATCATGAATATAGGCATCACGTCCGTGTCGAGTAGATCGAAACGATTCTGCATCTACTACTATTACTCCACACATTGACCGCTATCCAGCATGCATCTAGAGTATTAAGTTCATAAGAACAGAGTAACGCATTAAGCAAGATGACATGATGTAGAGGGATAAACTCAAGCAATATGATATAAACCCCATCTTTTTATCCTCAATGGCAACAATACAATACGTGCCTTGCTACCCCTACTGTCACTGGGAAAGGACACCGCAAGATTGAACCCAAAGCTAAGCACTTCTCCCATTGCAAGAAAGATCAATCTAGTAGGCCAAACTAAACCGATAATTTGAAGAGACTTGCAAAGATATCAAATCATGCATATAAGAATTCAGAGAAGAACCAAATAATATTCATAGATAATCTTGTTCATAAATCCACAATTCATCGGATCTTGGCAAACACACCGCAAAAGAGTATTACATCAAATTTCTCTCCAAGAACATCAAGGAGAACTTTGTATTGAGAATCAAAGAGAGAGAAGAAGCCATCTAGCTAATAACTATGGACCCGAAGGTCTGTGGTAAACTACCCACGCTTCATCGGAGAGGCAATGGTGTTGATGTAGAAGCCCTCCGTGATCGATTCCCCCTTCGGCAGATCACCGAAAAAGGCCCCCAAGATAGCATGTCACGGGTATAGAAGGTTGCGGCGGTGGAAAAGTGGTTTTGTGGCTCTCTCGGATCAATCTAGGGTATAAGAGTATATATAGGCGAAAGAAGTACGTCGGTGGAGCTACAAGGGGCCCACGAGGGTGGGGGCGCGCCTACCCCCTGGACACGCCCTCCTGCCTCGTGGACGCCTCGTAGAGTTCCAAACTTCTACTCCAAGTCTTCTGGATTGCTTTTGGTCCAAGAAAGATTATCGTGAAGGTTTCATTCCGTTTTGACTCTGTTTGGCATTCCTTTTCTGCGAAACTCTAAAATAGGAAAAAAACTGGCACTGGGCTCCGGTTGATAGGTTAGTCCCCAAAATAATATAAAAGAGCATATTAAAGCCCATTAAACATCCAAAATAGATAATATAATAGCATGGAACAATCAAAAATTATAGATACATTGGAGACGTATCAAGCATCCCCAAGCTTAATTCCTGCTCGTCCTCGAGTAGGTAAATGATAAAAACAGAATTTTTGATGTGGAATGCTACCTATCATAATTATCAATGTAATTTTGTTTATTGTGGCATGAATGTTCAGATCCGAAAGATTCAAAACAAAAGTTTAATATTGACATAAAAATAATAATACTTCAAGCATACTAATAAATCAATCATGTCTTTTAAAAATAACATGGCCAAAGAAAGCTATCCCTACAAAATCATATAGTCTGGCTATGCTCTATCTTCATCACACAAAGTATTTAAATCATGCACAACCCCGATGACAAGCCAAGCAATTGTTTCATACTTTTGATGTTCTCAAACTTCTTCAATCTTCACGCAATACATGAGCGTGAGTCATGGACATAGCACTATAGGTGGAATAGAATGGTGGTTGTGGAGAAGACAGAAAAGGAGAAGATAGTCTCACATCAACTAGGCGTATCAACGGGCTATGGAGATACCCATCAATAGATATCAATGTGAGTGAGTATGGATTGCCATGCAACGGATGCACTAGAGCTATAAGTGTATGAAAGCTCAAAAAGAAACTAAGTGGGTGTGCATCCAACTCGCTTGCTCACGAAAACCTAGGGCATTTTGAGGAAGCCCATCATTGGAATATACAAGCCAAGGTCTATAATTAAAGATTCCCACTAGTATATGAAAGTGACAACATAGGAGACTCTCTATCATGAAGATGATGGTGCTACTTTGAAGCACAAGTGTGAAAAAAGGATAGTAGCATTGCCCCTTCTCTCTTTTTCTCTCATTTTTTTATTTGGGCCTTTCTCCTTTTTTATGGCCTCTTTTTTTCTCTTTTTTTATTTTTTGTCCGGAGTCTCATCCCGACTTATGGGGGAATCATAGTCTCCATCATCCTTTCCTCACTGGGACAATGCTCTAATAATGAAGATCATCACACTTTTATTTACTTACAACTCAAGAATTACAACTCAATACTTAGAAAAAAATATGACTCTATGTGAATGCCTCCGGTGGTGTACCGGGAAGTGCAATGAATCAAGAGTGACATGTATGAAAAATTTATGAAGGTGGCTTTGCCACAAATACGATGTCAACTACATGATCATGCAAAGCAATATGACAATGATGAAGTGTGTCATAATAAACGGAACAGTGGAAAGTTGCATGGCAGTATATCTCGGAATGGCTATGGAAATGCCATAATAGGTAGGTATGGTGGCTGTTTTGAGGAAGGTAAATGGTGGGTTTATGGTACCTGTGAAAGTTGCGCGGTACTAGAGAGGCTAGCAACGGTGGAAGGGTGAGAGTGTGTATAATCCATGGACTCAACATTAGTCATAAAGAACTCACATACTTATTGCAAAAATCTATTAGTTTTTGAAATGAAGTACTATGCGCATGCTTCTAGGGGGATAGATTGTTGGGAAAATACCATCGCTCGTTCCCGACCGCCACTCATAAGGAAGACAATCAAAAAATAAATCATGCTCCGACTTCATCACATAACAGTTCACCATACGTGCATGCTACGGGAATCACAAACCTTAACACAAGTATCTCTCAAATTCACAACTACTGAACTAGCATGACTCTAATATCACCATCTTCATATCTCAAAACAATCATAAGGAATCAAACTTCTCATAGTATTCAATGCACTTTATATGAAAGTTTTTATTATACCCATCTTGGATGCCCATCATATTAGGACTAATTTTATAGCCAAAGCAAATTACCATGCTGTTCTAAAAGACTCTCAAAATAATATAAGTGAAGCATGAGAGATCAATAATTTCTATAAAATAAAACCACCACCATGCTCTAAAAAGATATAAGTGAAGCACTAGAGCAAAATTATCTAGCTCAAAAGGTATAAGTGAAGCACATAGAGTATTCTAATATATTCCGGTTCATGCGTGTCTCTCCCAAAAGGTGTGTACAGCAAGGATGATTGTGGTAAACTAAAAATCAAAGACTCAAATCATACAAGACGCTCCAAGCAAAACACATATCATGTGGTGAATAAAAATATAGCCTCAAGTAAAGTTACCGATAGACGAAGACGAAAGAGGGGATGCCTTCCGGGGCATACCCAAGCTTAGGCTTTTGGTTGTCCTTGAATTTTAACTTGGGGTGCGTTGGGCATCCCCAAGCTTAGGCTCTTTTCCCTCCTTATTCCAAAAATCCATCAAATCTTTACCCAAAAACTTGAAAACTTCACAACACAAAACTTCAACAGAAAATCTCATGAGCTCCGTTAGTATAAGAAAATAAACCACCACGTAAGGTACGGTAATGAACTCATTATTTATTTATATTGGTGTTAAACCTACTGTATTCCAACTTCTCTATGGTTCATACCCCCCGATACTACTCATAGATTCATCAAAATAAGAAACAACACACGAAAAACAGAATCTGTCAAAAACAGAACAGTCTGTAGTAATCTGATTTGTTCGAATACTTCTGGAACTCCAAAAATTCTGAAATAAATTGGTGGACGTGAGAAATTTTTATATTAAACATCTGCAAAAATAATCAACCTAAAATAACTCTCTAGTAAAAAATGGCAGCTAATCTCGTGAGCGCAAATTTTTTTGTTTTTTACAGCAAGATCGCAAAGACTTCACCCAAGTCTTCCCAAAGGTTCTACTTGGCACAAACACTAATTAAAACATAAAACCACATCTAAAAAGAAGCTAGATGAATTATTTATTACTAAATAGGAGCAAAAAGCAAAGAACAAAAATAAAATTGGGTTGCCTCCCAACAAGTGCTATCGTTTAACACCCCTAGCTAGGCATTGATAATTTCGATGATGCTCACATGAAAGACAAGAATTGAAGCACAAAGAGAGCATCATATAGCATATGAAAAACACATCTAACTCTAACATACTTCCTATGCATAGGCATCTTATAGGCAAATAAATTATCAAGACAAGCAAAAACTAGCATATGCAAGAAAGAAGTGAGAAACAATAACAATCTCAACATAACGAGAGGTAATTTAGTAACATGAAAATTTCTACAACCATATTTTCCTCTCTCATAATAATTACATGTGGTATCATATTCAAATTCAACAATATAGCTCTCACATAACATATTTTCAACACGATCCACATGCATGTGAAGTTGACACTTCCAAAATAGTGGGATTAACATTAACTAAAGTCATCACCTCTCCAAACCCACTTTTATCAAAAATTTCATAAGACTGAACATTCTCCAAATATGTGGGATCTAAAGTTGACACTTTTCCAAACTCACTTTCTGTATTATTGCAAACATTATTATCAATCTCATATTCATCATGGGGCTTAAATAAATTTTCAAGATTGTAAGAAGAATCACCCCAATCATGATCATTGCAACAAGTAGTGGACATAGCAAAACTAGCATCCCCAAGATTAGGGTTTTGCATATCATTAACAGAATTGACATTATTAGAATTTATAATAATATCATTGCAATCATGCTTTTCGTTCAAGGAGCTATCGTGAATCACTTCATAAGTTTCTCCTTTCAACACTTCATCACAATTTTCAGATTCACGAATTTCAAGCAAAAGCTTCATCATAATTGGATCTTTTAAAAAGATTAGCAAGAGGATGAGGATCCATAAAATAGATTTTCAGCAAGCGAAGACGCAAGCATATAGAAGGCACATGGCAACACAAGCAAACAAAAGATCTAACGAGAAAAAGACGAACGAAAAAGAGGGCGAATAAAACGGCAAATTTTTGTGAAGTGGGGGAGAGGAAAACGAGAGGCGAATGGCAAATAATGTAATGCGAGGGAGAAGAGTTTATGATGTGGTATGTCTTGACTTGGCATAGATCTCCCCAGCAACGGCGCCAGAAATTGGCAAGTTGACGGGAGATAAAATCTTGACTTGACTTGCCGTAAACCTCCCCGGAAACGGCGCCAGAAATCCTTCTTGCTACCTCTTGAGCATGTGTTGGTTTTCCCTTGAAGAGGAAATGGTGATGCAACAAAGTAGCGTAAGTATTTCCCTCAGTTTTGAGAACCAAGGTATCAATCCAGTAGGAGACAACGCACAAGTCACCTAGTACCTGCACAAACAATCAAGAACCTTGCAACCAACGCGATAAAGGGGTTGTCAACCCCTTCACGGTCACTCACAAAATTGAGATCTAGTAAAGATAGTAAAGTAAATATTTTTGGTATTTTTATTGTATAGATTGGAAAGTAAAGATTGCAAAATAGTAAACGAGATGCGATGTAAATAAAAGAGATGCAATATAATAAGAAAGAGACCCTGGGGCCATAGGTTTCACTAGTGGCTTCTCTCAAGATAGCATGTATGACGGTGGGTGAACAAATTACTGCTGAGCAATTGATAGAAAAGCGCATAGTTATGAAGATATCTAAGGCAATGATCATGAATATAGGCATCACGTCCGTGTCAAGTAGATCGAAACGATTCTGCATCTACTACTATTAATCCACACATCGACCGCTATCCAGCATGCATCTAGAGTATTAAGTTCATAAGAACAGAGTAACACATTAAGCAAGATGACATGATGTAGAGGGATAAAGTCAAGCAATATGATATAAACCCCATCTTTTTATCCTCGCTGGCAACAATACAATACATGCCTTGCTGCCCCTACTGTCACTGGGAAAGGACACTGCAAGATTGATCCCAAAGCTAAGCACTTCTCGCATTGCAAGAAAGATCAATCTAGTTGGCCAAACTAAACCGATAATTCGAAGAGACTTGCAAAGATATCAAATCATGCATATAAGAATTCAGAGAAGAACCAAATAATATTCATAGATAATCTTGTTCATAAATCCACAATTCATTGGATCTCGGCAAACACACCGCAAAAGAGTATTACATCGAATAGCTCTCCAAGAACATCGAGGAGAACTTTGTATTGAGAATCAAAGAGAGAGAAGAAGCCATCTAGCTAATAACTATGGACCCGAAGGTCTGTGGTAAACTACCCACGCTTCATCGGAGAGGCAATGGTGTTGATGTAGAAGCCCTCCGTGATCGATTCCCCCTCCGGCAGATCGCCGAAAAAGGCCCCAAGATGGGATCTCATGGGTACAGAAGGTTGCGGCGGTGGAAAAGTGGTTTCGTGGCTCTCTCGGATCGATCTAGGGTATAAGAGTGTATATAGGCGAAAGAAGTACGTCGGTGGAGCTACAAGGGGCCCACGAGGGTGGGGGCGCGCCTACCCCTCTTAGGCGCGCCCTCTTGCCACGTAGCCACCTTGTAGAGTTCCAGACTTCAACTCCAAGTCTTCTGGATTACTTTCGGTCCAAGAAAGATCATCGTGAAGGTTTCATTCCGTTTGATCTCCGTTTGGTATTCCGTTTCTGCGAAACTCTAACAAAAAAAGAGAAACTGGCATTGGGCCTCCGGTTAATAGGTTAGTCCCAAAAATAATATAAAAGAGCATATTAAAGACCATTAAACATCCAAAATAGATAATATAATAGCATGAAACAATAAAAAATTATAGATACATTGGAGACATATCAAGCATCCCCAAGCTTAATTCCTGCTCGTCCTCGAGTAGGTAAATGATAAAAACAGAATGTTTGATGTGGAATGCTACCTATCATAATTATCAATGTAATTTTCTTTATTGTGGCATGAATGTTCAGATCTGAAAGATTCAAAATAAAAGTTTAATATTGACATAAAAATAATAATAATTCAAGCATGCTAATAAACCAATCATGTCTTTTCAAAATAACATGGCCAAAGAAAGCTATCCTACAAAATCGTATAGTCTGGCTATGCTCTATCTTCATCACACAAAGTATTTAAATCATGCACAACCCCGATGACAAGCCAAGCAATTGTTTCATACTTTTGATGTTCTAAAACTTCTTCAATCTTCACGCAATACATGAGCGTGAGCCATGGACATAGCACTATAGGTGGAATAGAATGGTGGTTGTGGAGAAGACAAAAAAGGAGAAGATAGTCTCACATCAACTAGGCGTATCAACGGGCTATGGAGATACCCATCAATAGATATCAATGTGAGTGAGTATGGATTGCCATGCAACGGATGCACTAGAGCTATAAGTGTATGAAAGCTCAAAAAGAAACTAAGTGGGTGTGCATCCAACTCGCTTGCTCACGAAAACCTAGGGCATTTTGAGGAAGCCCGTCATTGGAATATACAAGCCAAGGTCTATAATTAAAGATTCCCACTAGTATATGAAAGTGACAACATAGGAGACTCTCTATCATGAAGATGATGGTGCTACTTTGAAGCACAAGTGTGAAAAAAAGGATAGTAGCATTGCCCCTTCTCTCTTTTTCTCTCATTTTTTTATTTGGGCCTTTCTCCTTTTTATGGCCTCTTCTTTTATTTTTCGTCCGGAGTCTCATCCCGACTTATGGGGGAATCATAGTCTCCATCATCCTTTCCTCACTGGGACAATGCTCTAATAATGAAGATCATCACACTTTTATTTACTTACAACTCAAGAATTACAACTCAATACTTAGAACAAAATATGACTCTATGTGAATGCCTCCGGCGGTGTACCGGGAAGTGCAATGAACAAGAGTGACATGTATGAAAAATTTATGAAGGTGGATTTGCCACAAATACGATGTCAACTACATGATCATGCAAAGCAATATGACAATGATGAAGCGTGTCATAATAAACGGAACGGTGGAAAATTGCATGGCAATATATCTCGGAATGGCTATGGAAATGCCATAATAGGTAGGTATGGTGGCTGTTTTGAGGAAGGTAAATGGTGGGTTTACGGTATCGGCGAAAGTTGCGCGGTACTAGAGAGGCTAGCAACAGTGGAAGGGTGAGAGTGCGTATAATCCATTGACTCAACATTAGTCATAAAGAACTCACATTCTTATTGCAAAAATCTATTAGTTATCGAAAAAAGTACTACGCGCATGCTCCTAGGGGGATAGATTGGTAGGAAAATACCATCTCTCGTTCCCGACCGCCACTCATAAGGAAGACAGTCAAAAAATAAATCATGCTCCGACTTCATCACATAACGGTTCACCATACGTGCATGCTACGGGAATCACAAACCTTAACACAAGTATCTCTCAAATTCACAACTACTCAACTAGCATGACTCTAATATCACCATCTTCATATCTCAAAACAATCATAAGGAATCAAACTTCTCAAAGTATTCAATGCACTTTATATGAAAGTTTTTATTATACCACTTGGATGCCCATCATATTAGGACTAATTTTTTAGCCCAAGCAAATTACCATGCTGTTCTAAAAGACTCTCAAAATAATATAAGTGAAGCATGAGAGATCAATAATTTCTATAAAATAAAACCAACACCGTGCTCTAAAAAGATATAAGTGAAGCACTAGAGCAAAATTATCTAGCTCAAAAGGTATAAGTGAAGCACATAGAGTATTCTAATAAATTCCGATTCATGCGTGTCTCTCCCAAAAGGTGTGTACATCAAGGATGATTGTGGTAAACTAAAAATCAAAGACTCAAATCATACAAGACGCTCCAAGCAAAACACATATCATGTGGTGAATAAAAATATAGCCGCAAGTGAAGTTACCGATAGACGAAGACGAAAGAGGGGATGCCTTCCGGGGCATCCCCAAGCTTAGGCTTTTGGTTGTCCTTGAATTTTACCTTGGGGTGCCTTGGGCATCCCCAAGCTTAGGCTCTTGCCACTCCTTATTACAAAATCCATCAAATCTTTACCCAAAAACTTGAAAACTTCACAACACAAAACTTCAACAGAAAATCTCATGAGCTCCGTTAGGATAAGAAAATAAACCACCACTTTAAAGTACTGTAATGAAATCATTACTTATTTATATTAGTGTTAAATCTACTGTATTCCAACTTCTCTATGGTTCATACCCCCCGATACTACTCATAGATTCATCAAAATAAGTAGCAACACACGAAAAACAGAATCTGTCAAAAACAGAACAGTCTGTAGTAATCTGATTTGTTCGAATACTTCTGGAACTCCAAAAATTCTGAAATAAATTGGTGGACCTGAGGAATTTTTATATTAATCATCTGCAAAAATAATCAACCTAAAATAACTCTCTAGTAAAAATCGCAGCTAATCTCGTGAGCGCAAAAGTTTTTGTTTTTTACAGCAAGATCGCAAAGACTTCACCCAAGTCTTCCCAAAGGTTCTACTTGGCACAAACACTAATTAAAACATAAAACCACATCTAAAAAGAAGCTAGATGAATTATTTATTACTAAATAGGAGCAAAAAGCAAAGAACAAAAATAAAATTGGGTTGCCTCCCAACAAGCGCTATCGTTTAACACCCCTAGCTAGGCATTGATAATTTCGATGATGCTCACATGAAAGACAAGAATTGAAGCACAAAGAGAGCATCATATAGCATATGAAAAACACATCTAAGTCTAACATACTTCCTATGCATAGGCATCTTATAGGCAAATAAATTATCAAGAAGCAAAAACTAGCATATGCAAGAAAGAAGTGAGAAACGATAACAATCTCAACATAACGAGAGGTAATTTAGTAACATGAAAATTTTTACAACCATATTTTCCTCTCTCATAATAATTACATGTGGGATCATATTCAAATTCAACAATATAGCTCTCACATAACATATTTTCAACACGATCCACATGCATGTGAAGTTAACACTCTTCCAAAATAGTGGGATTAACATTAACTAAAGTCATCACCTCTCCAAACCCACTTTTATCAAAAATTTCATAATACTGAACATTCTCCAAATATGTGGGATCTAAAGTTGACACTCTTCCAAACCCACTTTCAGTATTATTGCAAACATTATTATCAATCTCACATTCATCATGGGGCTTAAATAAATTTTCAAGATTGTAAGAAGAATCACCCCAATCATGATCATTGCAACAAGTAGTGCACATAGAAAAACTAGCATCCCCAAGCTTAGGGTTTTGCATATCATTAACACAACTCACATTAATAGAATTTATAATAATATCATTGCAATCATGCTTTTCATTCAAGGAGCTATCGTGAATCACTGTCGGTGGGAACGACACCTATGGGATCATTGGAATCCCTTCTACGGTCGGCGGGCGTGGTGTTGTGAGAAGAGCAGGTCCAGGAGCCAGCACAAGGATCGTTTACCCAGGTTCAGGCCGTGAGGATGCGTAAAACCCTAGTCCTGCTTTGGTGGATGTATTGAGTGTTCTTGAGCTTTCGAACTAGCTATGGTGGCTGTGTAGTTCCAAAAAGCCGAATCCCTCTCCTGGTCGCCTCGGGCCTCCTTTTATAGGGAAAGGGGTTGCCACAGTGGCACACAGGAGATGGAAAGGCCTATAGTGCGCGAGCTTATCGCACGGCATTACGAGACGAAGTGCATTAAATGCGCTACATAGGTGTCCATTAGCTTTATCGGGGACGGGAACGAGGCCCGTCCCGTCCGTCGTCGCCTTGCCTTGCTTCGACACGCGCCCAGGCCAGCGATGCATGCGGTGCCATGTAGGCAGGCAGGCAGCTGAGGTGGCGTGGTGGTAGGGTCTTCACGAAGATCTGCATGCCACCACGCAGGTGCTTGCCGAGTTGGCGTAGAGGCCGCCCGTCGCCACGCAGGTGCTTGCCCAGCTGGTTGAGCTAGCGGCGGCTTGGGGACGGCGGTGGAGCCTTGGCTAGTGCGGGCCTGGCAGTGGCCCAGCTGGCGCCCTCGGCAAGGGTCCTGCCGTGGCGTTGCAGCTGCCCCCGGCAAGGCGCTTGCCGGGGGTCTTGTGGACCTCCTCGGCAAGGATCCCGCTGAGGGTCGCCGTCTTCTAGTCCTCATCTGATCTCATATGTTTATGATCTTGACGAAGATCTACATGGCACCACGGAGGCGCCTCCCGAGCCCTGGTGCCAATGTAGTTGGCTGGGTTGGGACCCGTGGGCTCAAGGGTGGCTCGCTCTGCTGGCGTTGGGCTTGCCCCGCCCCCCCCGACAAGGCTCTTGTCGGGGCTGCTGAGGCTGCCCCGGCAAGGGTCTTTCCGGGGGAGCCTGCTTCGCCCTTCTGTCCTTTATGTTCTTGGTCTGGGTGTTGCCTCTGAGCTCCTTGTGCCTTTGGCTTCTCTCTGGCTTCCCTCTCCTGCCCCGCTTAGTGTGGTCGTGGGCGCGGCTCCGACTGTCCGTGCACAAGTAAAGGGGTAAAAAGGAGCACCCCTACTTTTGTACACCGACAGAAGCCCCCGGGCCTGGGCCACACATAAGCGCGACACGTTGTTGGGCTAGGCCCAAAACGGTGCGTGGGCAGTCGGGCGGATTTTCACCGCAGTAATTTCTCGTCCGCCGCGCTTCCCCATGACCTGCGCGCGACATGGAGGGTCGCACATGACGTGGGGGTCATGCGTGGGGCGGTTTCCACATGCATGCGTCACATCGTGGTAAAGAGGAGGCTCGCGCCTTCCCCATAAAAAGAGGGAGGTGTGGAGGCGCGGCTCATTTACTAGGTGACTCGGGTCGCCGTCTTCAAGGAGTCCACGCCCCATGATCACGGGGAGGGGAACGGTCGCCTCACCCGTCCTTTCGATCCTGCTCGCTCGCCACGCGTCCTCCATGCAAGTGGCAGGCGGTGGAGGCGGGAAACCAGGCCATCGCTGATTGGGGCAGCGGGTCGGTCTTGATTCCCTCTGCCCCCGATGGCTGGATTGGCTGAGTGGGGCGGCCGAGCCTCGACCCCGCCCCTTTATAAGGAGGGGGAGGGGGCTTCATCCCACATTCCTTCAGTATCCATCCTCCTCCACCTTTGCTCCTTTCCCGGCACCAAGATTCTCTCTTGATGCCTTCTGTTCTTCATACCTTGCCTAGGCGCTCTTTTTGCCCTCCTGCCGCCTTGTTCTACCTTCTGAGGAGAGGGACAAGAAAGGGATTACGGGCACCTTATCTGTTTTTACTTTGTAAGCCCGCGGGCACTTGTTAATTTTAAGACTTGTAATCCCCTTGCTCATGTTTTTAATTCCGTAAGAACTATACCTGTATGGGATGTTTTTAATGAAAAAGGGTGCTTGTCGGGTTCTTTGTGCATGAGCGAGGCCCACGCCAAGGATGAATCCTTGTTATTTTTAAGATAAACATTGTTGCCCGGCAACAGGCCTTGCCGTCTCCCCACTTCAGTCGACCATTCTCGCGCTCTTGGCGGAGGTAGGAGCGAAGTAGAGTTAGGCCCCTCGTTCATCTCCTCGCCACCGCGACTACTACCAAATTCCGATCCAGGAGGTAGCTCTTGGGTACAGGAAAGGGGAAGCATGGTGGTTTTAAGAACATGAACGAGGTTTCCAATGTCCCAGTTCTATACAGAAACACATAACAGGGGGATGAAAGACTTATCTGAATCTGCATCCCCCGGCAACCTTGGCTTGCCGTGGTTGGATCCTTGTATCTTCAGCCCCAGGCAGTCTTGGCCTGCCGGGGTCAGAGCACCGGTTCGTTCTCTTTTTTCCAAGCGGCCCAACAGAGGTGTCCGCGTGCCCTGCGAACCAAAGAGAACAGAAAGACACACATTCGACCTCTAGGCTAGGGGTTAGTCACTGCGTAGCACTATCAACCCTAACCGAGGGAGAGACTTAACCTAGCATGCATGCTATAACTTAGGGCGCCAGCGCTTTGTTTATTTATGCTCAGGGCCTGTGCCTGGCTTTGTACAGAGGGTTACATGCCTTGCCGGCAAAGCTTGTACAAAAGGTGGCTTGCCGGGAAGCCCGGCAAGCCGCGTCTCATGGGTAAAACTTGTGAAGATGCTCGATGTTCTAGGAGTTGCTCACTGGGATAGCATCTTCGATCTCCAGGCGGACTGCGCCGGGCCTGGTGAGTCGTATTACCCGATAAGGGCCTTCCCACTTCGGCGTCAACTTGTTGGAATTCTTGGCCGACTGAACGCGCTGAAGAACAAGGTCGCCTTCCTCAAAGCTTCAGGCATGAACCTTGCGGCTATGGTAGCGGCGCAAGGCTTGCTGGTTGCGTGCTGCTCTCACAGCCGCCCGAAGACGATCTTCCTCAAGAAGCGTTGTGTCATTTTGCCGCAACTTCTCTTGCTCAAGCTCGTCGTAAGCGAGCACTCGAGGTGACCTGTATATGAGTTCCGTGGGGAGAACTGCTTCTGCCTGATATACTAGGGAAAAGGGTGTCTGGCCGGTGGCTCGATTTGGCGTCGTCCTGATCGACCAAAGAACCGTCGGCAACTCATCAATCCAGCGCCTTCCGCTCTTGTGCAGCCTGTCAAAAGTCTTCGTTCTCAGGCCTTGCAACACTTCAGCATTTGCCCTCTCCACCTAGCTGTTGCTCCGGGGGTGTGCCATGGAAGCAAAACAGACCTTGCTGCCGAGTTCTTGGATGTATTGCAAGAAGGTGTGGCTTGTGAACTGCGTGCCGTTGTCGGTGATGACTCTGTTTGATACACCAAAATGGCAGACTAGCCCTTTGAAGAACTTGACGGCTGACTGTGATGTAACCTTCCTCACTGCCTCCACCTCCGGCCACTTTGTGAACTTGTCGATTGCGACATACAAGTACTCAAAGCCCCCGACAGCGCGAGGGAAAGGGCCCAGTATGTCGAGCCCCCAGACCGAAAACGGCCAGGAGAGAGGGATTGTTTGAAGGGCTTGAGCTGGTTGATGAAGCTTCTTTGAATGGAACTAGCACGCTTCACACCTGGTTACTAGTGCCGTCGCATCCTGGAAGGCGGTGGGCCAGAAGAAGCCTTGCCGGAATGCCTTGCCGGCAAGGGCCCTCGACCCTATGTGGGAGCCACATATGCCTCCATGTATCTCTGCCAACAGCTCCAGTCCTTCCTCCCGAGGGATGCACTTCAATTTCACACCATTCGGTCTTTTTCTGTACAGGACGTCATCGACGAACTGGTACAAGGCAGACCGATGGGCTACTTTTTCCACTTCTTCCTGCTCCTCAGGAAATTCCCCTGTCTGGAGGAAACAGACGGTATGTTGTGCCCATGCCGGAGCCTGGGGCTCGAGGGCAAGGACCAAAGGCATCTCTTCCGCCATGGGGGCAGCCGTCTCTACGGCCAGGGCTTGGCGCCCTGCCGGAGCCACCTGCCCCTTGGCGGGCTCAGAATCCGCGGCGACCCCCTTGCCGGCAGCCCCTGGAGGCTCGGCGGGAAAGTACTTGCCGGGGCCTGATTTCCTCCGCTTGTTCTGCTCCGTTGATGGTTCGACGGATGGTTGAGTTAACCGGAGCAAAAAGGTACCTGGTTCCACAGGTAGCTTGAATGCAACGCGCTTTGATAGGTAGTCCGCGATGTCGTTTTCCGCTCGGGGAACGTGCTCCGCTTGTATACCGTCGAAGCGCTCCTCCAGCTTTCTCACCTCATCTATGTAGGCCTCCATCAACGGACTCTGGTAATCTTTATTGACTTGTCTGATGACAAGCTGTGAATCACCCCTGACGATGAGCTTCTTCACCCCGAGGTCTGCCGCGATCCTGAGACCGGCAAGCAGCCCCTCGTATTCAGCAGTGTTGTTTGTGGACATCTCCCTGGGAAAGTGCATCTGGATCACATACTTGAGGTGCTCTCCGGTGGGTGCGACAAGCAGCACACCGGCACCGGCGCCTTGCAGCGAGAAAGCCCGATCGAAGTACATGATCCAGTCGCGACTTGCTTCCTTGCCGGGGAGAGCGGTCTCCTGGATTTCTTCGTTGGGTGTAGAGGTCCATTCTGCAATGAACTCCGCCAAGACTCTGCTCTGGATCGTTGAAGTACTTTCAAACTTCAACCCAAAGCCTTACAACTCCAAGGCCCACTCCACAATCCTTCCGGTTGCATCTGGGTTGTGCAGTATCCGTTGCAACGGGAGGTGGGTGACGACAGTGATCTCGTGGGCTTGGAAGTAATGATGCAGCTTCCTCGAGGCCATAAGGAGGCCGAAGAGCAATTTCTGCACACCGGAGTACCTAGACCTGGCCCCCTGCAAGAGGGAGCTGACAAAGCAAACCGGGTGCTGCATCATCTTCTTCTTCTGCACCACTTCACTTGGCTGCGCGGGCACTGCCCCGATGGCGTAAAACTCTACCGGGGGCCTTGCCTTGCCGGCACCAGGCCCTGCCGGGGGAATCTCTGGCTTGCCATCCACCGGTCCTGTAGTTGCCACTGCCTCTTCGTCGACCTCCCTCTGCGCCACTAGTGCGGCGCTGACCACTTGATTCGTTGCCACCAGATACAGCAGCAACGGTTCTTGTGGTTTAGGCGCAACCAGTATTGGCCTGGAGGAAAGGTATTTCTTCAGATCCTGCAACGCTGCCTCGGCCTCTGGGGTCCACTCCATTGGGCCTGCCTTCTTCAAGATTTTAAAAAAGGGAAGGGCACACTCAGCGGACTTGGAGATGAATCTGCTCATGGTGGCAACGCAGCCAGTGAGCCGGCGCACATCCTTGATCCGCTTGGGTGCCTCAATCTGTTTGATAGCCTTGATCTTGTCTGGGTTTGCCTCTATCCCACACTGCGACACAAAGAATCCGAGAAGTTTGCCAGACGGAACGCCGAAGACACACTTCTCAGGGTTCAACTTGAGGTTGATCTTGCGCAGGTTTGCAAACGTCTCTTCTAAGTCTTGTACAAGAGTTGCCTTGTCCTTGGTTTTGACCACTATGTCATCCATGTATGCTTCCATATTTCTATGTAGCTGGGGTTCAAAACCAATTTGGACCGCTCTTGCAAACGTTGAGCCAGCGCTCTTCAACCCGAAAGGCATCCATAAAAAGCAATACGTACCACATGGGGTGATGAATGCTGTCTTCTCTTCATCTTCTCTCGTCATGAAGATCTGGTGGTAGCCTGAGTAGGCGTCGAGGAATGACAACAGATCACACCCGGCCGTGGAATCAGCAACCTGGTCGTTGCGCGGCAATGGGAAGGGGTCCTTAGGACAAGCCTTATTGATATATGTGTAGTCAATACACAGTCTCCACTTCCCGTTCGCCTTGCGCACCACCACCGGATTGGCCAACCACGTTGGATGGAGTACTCCCCTCACCAAGCCTGCTGCTTCCAACTTCCTGATCTCTTCCCTGATAAACTCTTGCCTTTCCAGAGCCTGCTTCCTGACCTTCTGCTTGACGGGTTGCGCATGAGGACAGACAGCTAGGTGGTGCTCAATCACCTCCCTGGGAACACCGGGGATGTCGGATGCTTGCCATGCAAACACATCGACATTCGCCCGCAGGAAGGTGACAAGCGCGCCTTCCTATTTGCTGTCAAGGGTGGAGCTTATGGTGAAAGCCCCTCCCGTGCCATCCTCCCTAACGGACACCTTCTTGGTCTGCGGTGGCGCAGCTCTTGATTTCTTGCTCTTGCCGGTGGAGCTCTCTGGCACGTCCTCGACGGTAGCACAACACTCCGAAGAGGTGCGCATGCTGGAGTGGGTGCGAGAGGTCTTGCCGGGCTTCTTCTTCCCTCCCCGGGCTTCAGCGGTAGGAGCAAGTGCCTTGGTTGCAGCTGCTGCAACTGCTTCCCGGTAGAGTAAGCCGGTGCAGATCAACGCATCCTTCTTGTCGCAGGGGAAGGTGATGATGGTCATCAGCCCAGGCATCTTCAGCGTGTTGTAGGCGTAATGCGACGCCGCCATGAACTTGGCTAGTGCCGGGCGGCCGAGGATCCCGTTGTAGGGCAAGGGGATCTCAGCTACATCGAAGACAATCCTCTCCGTCCTGTAGTTCAACTCGCCTCCGAACGTGACAGGCAATGTGATCTTCCCCTTCGGCTGGCTTCTTCCCGGGTTGACCCCTTCAGATATGCCCGTCTCCTCAAGGTCTCCGTCGGGAATTTGCAGCCTCTTGATCACAACGGGCGAGATTAAGTTCAGACCGGCCCCGCCGTCAACCAGCATCTTGTTCACCTTGAGGTTGCGTATTGTTGGTGAGACCAACAACGGCAAACACCCGACCGCAGTGGTGCGATCAGGGTGGTCCTCGGCGTCAAAGATGATGGGCATGCTGGACCACTTCAGCGGCTTCTAAGCGTCGAACGATGGCTCCACTGCTGTGATCTCACGCGCCCAATGCTTGAGCTGGTGGTGAGAAGTATGCAGCGAGGCACCACCATCGACGCACATGGCCTCCGTAGCCTTCTGAAACTCTTGCTCGCCGGACTCGTCATCCTCGTCATGATCATCGTCTTCTTGCTTCTTGTCACGGCCCCGGGCGGGCCTTTCTTGCTGGTTCTCCTTGCCGCGACGGCCTCCCTTGCCGCCACGCTTCTTGCCGGATCCTTCGGCACCGTCTTGACCCTTCTCCTTGTCCCGCCTCTCATACTCGGCCTTTTGCTTTTCGCCCAGCAGCTCGACCTGTCGGCAGTTCTGGAGGTCGTGGCCCTTGGTGCGATGGATCTTGCAATACTGCTTGTCGGAGCCCCCCGGCTTGTCGGCAGCCGCCAAGGCCCGGCAAGCGGCGCACCTGGCAATTTCCTTGCCGGGGTCGTCTTCCTTGGCCCTCTTGGCAGCGCCGGTGCTGTCAAATCCCTCGACGGCAAGCACGGTCTTGCCCTTGCGTTTCCTGTTGCGACGCCGGCCCTTCTTCGTCGGGGCGGCAGTGTCTTCATCAGTAGAGTTGGTTTCCACGCCGGCGTCCTCGCCGGGGTACTTCCTTCCCTCTTCGGCCCAGGCGCACCTATCGGCCAGAACATAAAGTTCGGCCACATCCTTAACCTTGTTCATCGCCAGCTCTTCGCGCATCTTGCGGTTGCGCATGTTCTGATGGAACACGCTAATCACGGCGGCGGGATGAACATCGGGGATGTTGTACTGCACCCGGCTGAATCTCTGGATGTACTTGCGTAGGTTTTCCCCTTCCTTCTGGGGAATGATATGCAAATCACTGGCCTGGCCATGAGCTTGGGGACCTCCAGCGAAGGCACCAACGAACCCATGGCACAGATCCGACCAAGAAGAAATGGAATCTGCCGGCAAGTGCATCAACCAAGACATGACATTGGGCTTCAGTGCCAACGGGAAGTAATTGGCAAGCACCTTGTCGTCGCGAGCTCCGGCAGCTTGCATCGTGATGGTGTAGATGCTGAGGAATTCTGACGGATGGGTCTTGCCGTTGTACTTCACGCCGACGTCGGGCTTGAACATGCGGTGGGACAGCCACTGGAACTGCCGCAGCTCTCGGGTAAAGGCTGGGCAACCCATCTCGTCAGGTAGGCCGCCGGAGCCCCCCGGTGCTGGGTGGTCTATAGCGGGTCCCACCCTCTTATCCGACTGGTGGCGTGTATCACGCCGGCGCTTGATAGTGGTTCGTGCATCTTCGTGGGCTCGTTCTCGAAGAACTTGGCGCTAGTCGCGATGGGTCCGTGGGTCGGACGATGCTATGGAAATGTTATCACATGCGTCGTCACGACGGATCGACACCGGCCGCAGCTGGCTCAGGGAAGGAGAGTGTACTATGGCTGCAGCTCCCTCGGTCCTCCCACCGCTGGCATGTGGTGGCTCGACGGAGAGCCGGCCCGAGGTCCCCGCCGGTCGCGGATCATCTTTATTGGCGACGACGACGAGGCTCCAGATGGTCGCTCTCCACTCGTCGAGCTTCTCCGCAGCAGGAGGAAAGTCGAGGAGCAACTGCGCGCGCGCCAAGGCTTCTGCTGGCGTGGGTGGTGGAGACAGCTGCGTGGACCGTGGCGCGCTTCGACTTCTAACCACGTTAGAAAGAGCTCTATCACGGCCTAGCGGCTGCGTGCCATTTTCGCCAGCACTTCGGCGGGCATGCTGAACTCCTTCGTCCCGCGGACGATGCATAGGGCTCTTCCCACAGCGGTGTCCAGGGTCACCGGCATGGTGACGCTGCTCATCTCGCACACCATGTGAAGAGCGCATCGTGGGCACCGGGGTGGGCGTCTTGGAGGTCGCTGCGCCACCCGTAGGGGGTACAGCGACGCCCCTGGAGGGCCCCGCGCCGCCTGCGGGGGCCCCAGCCCCGTCTTTGGACCTGGCGACATGCGGGTCGTCCTCTGGCGCATGAACGACGCCGCTCGCCAGGCTCTGACTGCCGGGGCGATGCTGGTGCTCGCGGGCTGCGGCTTGGGTTCTGTCCGCGACCGGCCCGCTGTTCGCCCGTACTGGCGCGGGCCGCTCGGCTCCCGACGGGTCGATCGCTGTGATCGTCTTCTTCTTGGGAGCCATGGCGACGAAGAACTGCTAGGCTAACTGCTAGACCAGATTCTCACAACTGCGCCCCCTACCTGGCGCACCAAAGATGTCGGTGGGAACGACACCTATGGGATCACTGGAATCCCTTCTACGGTTGGCGGGCGCGGGGTTATGAGAAGAGCGGGTCTAGGAGCCAGCACAAGGATCGTTTACCCAGATTCGGGCCGCGAGGATGCGTAAAACCCTAGTCCTGCTTTGGTGCATGTATTGAGTGTTCTTGAGCTTTCGAACTAGCTATGGTGGCTGTGTAGTTCCAAAAAGCCGAATCCCTCTCCTGGTCGCCTCAGGCCTCCTTTTATAAGGAAAGGGGTTGCCACAGTGGCACACAGGAGGTGGAAAGGCCTACTGTGCGCGAGCTTATCGCACGGCATTATGGGACAAAGTGCATTAAATGCGCTACTCAGGTGTCCATTAGCTTTATCGGGGACGGGAACGACGCCCGTCCAGTCCGTCGCCTCCTTGCCTTGCTTCGACACGCGCCCAGGCCAGCGATGCATGCGGTGCCATGTAGGCAGGCAGGCAGCTGAGGTGGCGCGGTGGTAGGGTCTTCACGAAGATCTGCATGCCACCACGCAGGTGCTTGCCGAGTTGGCATAGAGGTCGCCCGTCGCCACGCAGGTGCCTGCCCAGCTGGTTGAGCTAGCAGCTGCTTGGGGACGGCGGTGGAGCCTTGGCTAGTGCGGGCCTGGCAGTGGCCCAGCTGGCGCCCTCGGCAAGGGCCTTGCCGGGGGCCCGGCAAGGGTCCTGCCGTGGCGTTGCAGCTGCCCCCGGCAAGGCACTTGCCGAGGATCTTGTGGACCTCGTCGGCAAGGATCCCGCCGAGGGTCGCTGTCTTCTGGTCCTCATCTGATCTCATATGTTTATGATCTTGACGAAGATCTCCATGCCACCACGGAGGCGCCTCCCGAGCCCTGGTCCCAATGTAGTTGGCTGGGTTGGGACCCGTGGGCTGAAGGGTGGCTCGCTCTGCTAGCGTTGGGCGTGCCGCCCCGGCAAGGCTCTTGCCGGGGCTGCTGAGGCTGCCCCGGCAAGGGTCTTGCCGGGGGAGCCTGCTTTGCCCTTCTGTCCTTTGTGTTCTTTGTCTTGGTGTTGCCTCTGAGCGCCTTGCGCCTTTGGCTTCTCTCCGGCTTCCCTCTCCTGCCCCGCTTAGTGTGGTCGTGGGTGCGGCTCCGACTGTCTGTGCACAAGTAAAGGGGTAAAAAGGAGCACCCCCTACTTTTGTACACCGACAATCACTTCATAAGTTTCTTCTTTCAACACTTCATCACAATTTTTAGATTCACGAATTTCAAGCAAAACCTCATAAAGATAATCTAGTGCACAAAACTCACTAGCAATAGGTTCATCATAATTGGATCTTTTAAAAATATTAGCAAGAGGATGAGGATCCATAACAATAGATTTCCAGCAAGCGAAGATGCAAGCATATAGAAGGCACATGGAAACACAAGCAAACAAAAGATCTAACGAGAAAAAGGCAAACAGAAAAGAGGGCGAATAAAACGGCAAATTTTTGTGAAGTGGGGGAGAGGAAATCGAGATGCGAATTGCAAATAATGTAATGCGAGGGAGAAGAGTTTATGATGGGTACCTGGTATGTCTTGACTTGGCGTAGATCTCCTTGGCAACGGCGCCAGAAATTGGCAAGTTGACGGGAGATCAAATCTTGACTTGACTTGGCGTAAACCTCCCCGGCAACGGTGCTAGAAATCCTTCTTGCTGCCTCTTGAGCATGCGTTGGTTTTCCCTTGAAGAGGAAAGGGTGATGCAGCAAAGTAGCATAAGTATTTCCCTCAGTTTTGAGAACCAAGGTATCAATCCAGTAGGAGACAACGCACAAGTCACCTAGTACCTGCACAAACAATCAAGAACCTTGCAACCAACGCGATAAAGGGGTTGTCAACCCCTTCACGGTCACTCACAAAATTGAGATCTAATAAAGATAGTAAAGTAAATATTTTTGGTATTTTTGTTGTATAGATTGGAAAGTAAAGATTGCAAAATAGTAAACGAGATGCAGTGTAAATAAAAGAGATGCAATATAATAAGAAAGAGACCCGGGGCCATAGATTTCACTGGTGGCTTCTCTCAAGATAGCATGTATTACGGTGGGTGAACAAATTACTGCCGAGTAATTGATAGAAAAGCGCATAGTTATGAAGATATCTAAGGCAATGATCATGAATATAGGAATTACGTCCGTGTCAAGTAGATCGAAACGATTCTGCATCTACTACTATTACTCCACACATCGACCGCTATCCAGCATGCATCTAGAGTATTAAGTTCATAAGAACAGACTAACGCATTAGGCAAGATGACATGATGTAGAGGGATAAACTCAAGCAATATGATATAAAACCCATCTTTTATCCTCGATGGCAACAATACAATACGTGCCTTGCTGCCCCTACTGTCACTGGGAAAGGACACCGCAAGATTGAACCCAAAGCTAAGCACTTCTCCCATTGCAAGAAACATCAATCTAGTAGGCCAAACTAAACTGATAATTCAAAGAGACTTGCAAATATATCAAATAATATTCATAGATAATCTTGTTCATAAATCCACAATTCATCGGAACTCGGCAAACACACCGCAAAAGAGTATTACATCGAATAGCTCCCCAAGAACATCGAGGAGAACTTTGTATTGAGAATCAAAGAGAGAGAAGAAGCCATCTAGCTAATAACTATGGACCCGAAGGTCTGTGGTAAACTACTCACGCTTCATTGGAGAGGCAATGGTGTTGATGTAGAAGCCCTCCGTGATCGATTCCCCCTCCGGCAGATCGCCGGAAAAGGCCCCAAGATGGGATCTCACGGGTACAGAAGGTTGCGGCGGTGGAAAAGTGGTTTTGTGGGGAGTTGCATAATCTCATAGTCAGATGAACATGTATAAGTCATGATGAAAGCAATAGCAATAAAACTAAACGATCATTATGCTAAGTACTAAGTTTCCAGTTAATACAATTCTAGCATGAATAATAAACATTGATCATGATATAAGGAAATATAAATAACAACTTTATTATTGCCTCTAGGGCATATTTCCTTCAGCCACCACTATCGGAGATGATTCAGGCGGATCCCTTGGTAGGGTATCCCTGTGAGGCGAGTAGATCAAAGGGGAAACATAAGACCATATTTACCCAAGTCCAGGCCCTCCTCACCAGGTAAACCCCCACTCGTGCTCATGTATATTGCGATTGGGGTGTACAAAATACATGTATTACCAAGGGATTCTAAATTATCTATCAACTAGCTTGGCCCCGAATTATATAAGATACTGCCCCCCCCCCCCAGGGTTACATGAATCTAGTCAGCTATTTCGATGAGGGGAGTCCTCCACAGATCCAACTTCCTTGTCTTGAATGGTAAGTATCGTGGTTTTGTCACGGCAGATGTCCTCGTGAAAGGACTAAGTTCTGAGACCATCAAACTAGGTGGTAGCTTGAATGGGGTTGATTGGAAACGGAGGACACAGGTTTACCCAGGTTCAACCCCTCACGATCGATATAAAAGCCTACTCCTGCTTGATTGGTGTTGATGATGATCTTGATTACATGGATGCTCTTTCGCTACCTAGCGTTCGAGAGATTTTAACTTGTCCCTTTTTCGTCCCAGGAACTCCCCTTTATATAATAAGTTGAGTCCCTGGTTTTACATAAGACTCCGGGTCGTACTCTTAACCCGTATCCTACTCTAAATCTTGATGATCTTCTTGCTTTCCAAGTTAGGAAAACTTGCTTCCCTGGGCCTCCTTGTAAGCTGGCCCACAAGTGCTCATGTGAGAGTAGGCAACTTCGAGTCGGGTCCCGTTATTAGACCCTTGGTCTTTCTTCTTCTTGGCCAAGCTCATTCGTGACCCGGCGATTGTGTGACTCCTAGAGCATGCTTAGAACAAATAAGTTTAGGGCCGGGTCACACTATGCTGGGTCTCGCCCGTGGGGAATATCCCCAACATTAGCCCACAATTTAGCTTGGATTTATTCATGATAAACTTCATCCTGTAAATAAGAATAGAAAACATAAAGGGTTGCATTCCGCGTCTTGATTCCTTTAGATCCGACATTTGATTCATTTCTTGAGTCTTGATCTCTCTATCTCTCTTTTACTGAACCTTTCGACCGGGTCACTATCCAAGATCCAAATGCTGACGGGTCTTAAATTCTTCCCACACTTGGCAATTTCATTGCTTCTCATCATCACATCATCTCATCTGCTCTAACACGTTTGCAAAATGATAACGAATCTTTATTGGGTGATGTAAAATCTTGTCAATGCAAAAATCGAGGAGGCATTTTCGAGAAAAAGTAACTACGGTGCTAGGGTTTCCCCTTTTTTTACCGTGATGCTTGGACCTTCCCCCGCTTATAAATATAATAGCGGGGCCCCAGATTCACTTTTACCCCGCCTCCTGAGCTCTTCTTCTACCTCTAGCTCTCGGAGTCCTCGCGCGTGCTTTGAGCCGTCGACCTTCATCAGTAGCTGAGTCTTCCCATCTTCTGCAGTCGTCGGCGGATCTCACCTACGTTGGTCGCGGACGCATCCGTGAAGTTGAGGAACCCCAACACTACAAAAAAATACACTTCCGTGATGATACGTGTTTGTCACAGTAGGTCGCATTTTTTGTCATGCATGTACATCCATGACAATTTTATGATAGAATCAAGATAGTCTACCTGTGCTGTCGTAGAAGTGTTCCATGACATTACCAAAATTATCATCACGGAAGTGTCCACTTCCATGACGATAAATCGCGCGTCACAGAAGTGCTTTCGTCAAGGGTGACCGACACGTGGCATCCACCGTAACGGAACGCCGTTAAGCTATCGGGTCCGGTTTTGGATCCGATAGCCCGCTAACAGCCCCGACCAATGGGGATTTTCCACGTGTAAAATCATCATTGGCTGGAGGAAACACGTGTCGGCTCACCGTTGGGACAGATGTCATCCACTCATTGGACAGAAGGCGCCTATGATAAGTCGACACGTGGCACGGCCCAACAGAGGCCCATTCCTGTGAAAAGGCCGGCCCGTTTGACTTGGTCAAAAGTTGGCGGGCCGGCCCACGGAAAGCGTGTTAACGGCCTATTCGCATATAGCCCATTTACAACCCGCTAACCCAGGGCCCGTTACGACCTATCCGAATTAGGCCCAGTGGCGTCATCTGGGCAGTCCAATATGATTCCAGCCCATTTTAAGTTCCGGCCCATGTATGTCCCATGACGTCTTTCGGCCCAGATGAGGCCCTTTGTAACTCTTGGCCCATTAACGGCCCGTGGTGAAACTGGCCCGTAATGAACAGTGTATCACTTTATACCCATTAACGACCCATTAATCCATTGGGCCGTTTGCAGCCCATGTTATCTTTCGGCCTTCTCAGGGCCCATTTATTCTTGGGCTCATTTCCAGCATTCGGTTACTTATGGCCCGTTACTGCCATTTTCTGCTTGTGGGCCAAATTCAGCCCGTGGTTACAGTCGGCCCGTTTGTGGCCCGTTAATATGTTGGGCCGTTTTCATAGCGTCATCAAATACGGCCTATTAACGACGGCCCGTTATGGTCGGCCCATGAACGGACGACTCCAACTCTAGCCCGTTTACGGCCATAATGCGGTCTGTTTTTGGCCCATGTTTGGCCAATCGATCATAGGGCCCGTCTAAGGCCCATTGATGATACGGCCCGTAGAAGGCCCATTGTTTCTACGGCCCGTAGGAAGCCTAGTGTCACTACAGTAAATATGTAGCCCATGGCCTGTTAAAGGCGGGAAACTACTATAGGTTTAGACCTGCTAATGGCCCAAGCTGATTATAGGCCCACGTTTTGGCCCATATGAGTAACGAGCTGGCCTGAAGACCGACAACACTGAGATCCACTGAACCTTACGGCCTAAATTACAGCATACCGACCAAAGAATAAACCTAGACTATACAACAAAGAAATTATGGCATATTAGGAATCAAAGTTTGCTACCCGGTGATAATAAAGTTTAACATGACCGCGGATTACATACACTGGGCATCAAAGGTCGCCACCAGTGCATATAAACGCTCCGACAAAAGAATATACAAAACTAAGAGCACTTTAGAAGGCATTAGACCTGGCAAGCTCGGGCCCCCGCAAGCAGCCAAACAAGCTGATGAGACCTCAGTTGTGTCAACGATAGATGCTTCATCCCTAGTTGTATGGCACCATAGTGCGCAAGGCAGTCCCCTGACATCTTCATTACATCTTTGAATTCAAGTCGGAGCTGAGCTGAAGCAAGCATTTCCACTTTAAGTTGAGACTAAAGAAGTCGAACTGATTGAGGCAGCGACTGCACAGAGATTTTCTCACACCTGCTGGTGAGTAGCTTCAACTCACTGTCTTCATCAAGACAGGACCTTGGGGTCATCTCGCTGTCCTCAAGATGGTTTGGCTCACTATCTTTCCTAAAGTTCTGCCTGGCATAAGAGATACGACTCTGAAAGATAAACAAGGAGACACGTAACAGGTTTCACAATTATATAAGCAAATAAATGGATCTGTTCTACATAAGGAACATGTTTTTACAACTACAATTTAAAACTGGTAGTTGTTGCAAACATCCAATCAGATGTAAACAGTAGTGGAGGAAATGATGCCTATCCAAATCTATACTAGAACAAAGTTTGAAGGCTTGAGAAGGATGAACTTACATTACATGTTAACACGGGCTGGACAAAGCCCTTCTCCATGTTGATGGAAAGATCATTCAATAAATTCCCGAAAGAAAATTCTTTATAAGTGTTGCCATTATTCTACATTTTGTAAAGAGTAAATATAGATCAAATAATATTGGAAGAAATAGAGGATAATGAAGCTCAGGTGCAGACTGATGACACATAATCAAATAGCAATTAATTAAGTACAGCGTTACAAGGCAAAAGGTACTGACAAGAGGAATGCAGACATCAACGTGTGCAGTGGCATTGGCTTTATTCAACATTTTGGTAAGAGTAAATGTAGATATGATAATTTGGAGAAAGTGGAGGGCAGGGCAGATAAGATGCAGACTAATGCTAGACAATCAACTATCTCGCGATGCATGTACAGTAATACCACCACCGTCCGTTATTAGTTGTCGCTCAAATGGATGTATCTAGCACTATTAAGTTCTAAGTACATCCAATTGATCAACAATTAATTCGATACAGAGGGAGTACATGACAACAGGTACTTACATGAGCAATCCAAAACTTCATAACCATTGTGTTAATTCTACATTTATCTAAGAGTAAATATAGATCTTATAATTTCAAGCAAAGGAATGATAAAGAAGCGAACATTTACAGTGATGCTACATAATCAAACAGCAAGGAGTGTAAGTATGCTGACAAAGGGCAAGAGGTACTGACAAGAGCAATGCAGAGCCCAGTATTGTCGTGAGATCCTATGATCCTTTGAGCAAGGAGATTCATCTGAAATTAGTTTTCATACAAGAGAGAAGGTAAGGCACATGCAGAAATTTAGGAGTTCAAATTTTGAATTCATATCATAGACAGTACCTGACGCTGGGCTGTCAGCAGTTCTAATAGGGTTTGGCCACTGGAGTAGGGGTAAAGTCTGTTACAATTGGGCATGTGTTTTCTGTGGCTGCTGATCTATCTGATTTAACAGGTATCACTACCTTTTCCAAATACCTAGTTTGTACTCCTTGAGGATCTGCAATCACCCTCTTCCTTTTGGACATCTATTACGAAAGAACAACATTTGACTGGAAAAACATAGTATGACAACACATGGAATAGGTACAGAAAATTGATAGGTATGGCATATACTCATATATGATGCTTAAACTAAGCGGATGGTGTAACAAAGTAGAAGTAATGCAAGAGGTCAGATGCAAAATATGTGCGACCAATACAACCTTGCCAAGTTAGAGCATGCACCTTGATGGGTGAATAAGATAGGTCATCCTCCACCATGCCAAGTTTGTTAGCCAGTGGATCGTTCCGCAATATTCCTCTCGTGCGCCCATTCTCATGTTCATTTTGATAATGTTCAATACCTGACATGCATGAAAACATAAAAACAAGTGAGATTATCTTTGTAATGCAGAAGTGATTCTAATCCAATACTTCCTCCCTGTAAACCCCTTTGTGCTATCTCTACAACTTCTAAGAGGTGCCATGCAGGCTGTAATTTGGTGTGTGCATTAATATAATGTGGCCTACTACTCAAAATATGAGAGCTCCAGAAGTGATGATACTTCGCAGATGACAGCTTCAACATATAGTAAAGAAGAACAAGTCGACCTGACCTGACAGATTCAAAATATACTAAGGGAGAATAACTCGACCTGACCAGTCGACCGCAAGAGAAGAGGATCATCTTAAAGAAGAGCAGAAGAGCAAGCAGATTGAAGATATTACAAGTCTTTCTATACAATGTCGGTTGGCCACCCATGATGAACCAGAGCGCATAGAGAAATAATATTCCTTCCGGTCTCTCCATATGTGGCTCACATGCATTTCGAAACTAAAGTAGGAACATTTAGCTGACCAATTAAACATCTCTCAGTTTTACTAATATCAGCATAATATCAGATTTGAATTTGTACAACTAAGCTTGTTTAGCTCGATGGGTGGAGCAGTGCTATTACAACACAAACCACGTAGGCTGATCGTGGTCATCATAAAATGGGGAAACCGTAAGCATGATGAGTATAGTGTTGACCGTGGCAGTGGGATGGCAGATCTGAAGCTGCAAACCGCGCAAAGGGTAGTTAGCAACCGATATTTGCTTTGAAATAACAACTAAGATTTGGTATGCACAAGAAAGTACAGTCAACAAGTGACAAAGAAATGCAATTCTGCTGTCTCTCTATATGTCACGACATGCATTTGGAAACTCAAGTGGGACCTTTAGCTAACCAATTAAATGTGTCTGTTAACTAATATTAGTATCATATCACAATCATATTTGAACAACTAAGCTTTGGAATTTTGAGTGTTGTGTTGTTTAGCTTGAAGGGTGGAGTAATGCTAGTATGATAGAAAGCACCTACGCAGATCATAGTAGAGTAGATAAAAGGGGAAAACCCTAAGCATCAAGAGTAAAATCACGAAAGTGGAACTAGCTGGACCTGTGGGTAGCGCACATGCTTTTCGAAACGAATATAGGAACATTAGGTGACCAATTAAACGTTCTCTGTTTTAGTAATATGAGCATCATATCAGATTCATATTTCAACACGTAAGCTTTGGAATTATGAGTGGCATGTTGTTTCGCTTGATGGGTTGAGGTCTTGAGGAGCAGTGCTAGCACGACACGAAGCAGGGAAGCACCTACGATGATGGTAGTGAATATAAAGGGGGGGAACCATAAGCTTTACGAGTATAGTGACCATGACATGGCGGATCTGAAGGTGCAAACCGGACAAAGCTACTTCACAACCAATGTTTGCATTCAACTAGCCACTACGATTTGGTACGGACAAGAAAAGTACAGTAAACAATTTAAGATCTATTTTCCGGGTGAGATCAATAAATTAAGCACATATGGAAGAGTACCACCTCTCTTGCGACGCCGTGTAGGCCCCTGCTGATACGTTGAGGGTGTTGCGGGTGCGATGGCTGTCGGCGGCAGGGAAGAAGACTTTAGATGGCAGACGGCCGGGTTGGGGGATAAATCCTGTTGCCGTGGACGAGGCGGTCGTAGGAGCGGCAACGGCAAAGTGGACGACGGCGCCGATGAAGCGAGACGACACGATGAAAGGATCCTGGTCCAGCGCCATGGATGAGAGACGTCCATCTCTTGCAGTGGACGACGGGGTAGGGGTAGAGGCTCTGGCAAGGTGGAGGATGGGGTGGCGGACGGAGGAGGCTGGCCGCAGTGGGGAAGTTGTCGTGGCGCCGACGGTGTATGAATGGGGAAATGGAGGGGGAGGGGGATCTCAAACTTTGGGACGCGCTTGTCTGAAATGTGGGAAAGTTACGAACTTATCCCCCATTTAAAATTTCGGACATCACGTCGGTTGGGGATAGGACGGTAATCTCGCATCTCCCAAATATTTGCCGGTAACGATTTCGGGCGAGGAGAGGGTGTTTTGCCGCTCACGGTTGGCGCCCACAGTGTATGAACGGGGCTGACAGGTAGGGCGGTTGTGTCACATCTGAGGGAAGTTACACATCTGCCCCTATTTAAAATATTAGCCTACATCGATTTCGGACGAGGAGAGTTTGTTTTGCCGCCCACCGTGGATGAATAGGGAAATGGAGGGAGAGACACATGTCTTTCGGACGAGCTTGAATCAAATGTGTTTTGGCGCCCACCGTGTCTGAATGGGCTCAGAGGCCATCGTGTCACGTCTGATTGAAGTTACTAGTCTACCCCTATCGACAGCGGTGTAAATCCGGTCGATAAGGATGTCAAGTGTCAGGGGTAGACAATAATTTCCATCTCGCAAACACTTGCTTCGGGCAGCCCACAAATGATAGTGGGTGTTTAGCCGCTTCATTCAGAACTTCGGAGAATTAGCATTCACGTTTGCCCTGGGCCCTGGCAACTAAATCCAAATCCAATTTTTATTCGATTATGAATATCCACAGATAATTCTACGTTTTGTTATTTATTTCTTCAAAACCACAACAAAGATTTATTCCACCTTTATATATGATTATGATTTAGAAATGCTGTGATCTTCGAATTCAGTAGGTTGGATACACTTTGAGTCAAACAGTTATTTCATCCAATACAATATGCTCACACGAGAAACAGTTCACCTTATGTCAATCATACAAGTACTGAGGATTACCTCGCCTAAAAAATTCGGATCATTACAACACATGGACAACATAGGGGTCTTACAACATAATCCATTCAGAGACATGACACAACATGCAAGTACAATAATCTAATGACAATTTCAACTGCTATCTAAAGAAGAACTGGGATTACCCTGGGCTTCAGATAGCAGAAGCAGCAGGACCTCCTCCGTCTTCAAATGCAACATTCTTACTTCCTCCATTTCTTGGGTTGCTTGCATAATGCGTGCAGCTAATTGCATAATTTCCAGCTTCAAGATCGAGATTACCTCATTCATGGCAGCCATACCATCTCTTTCTGCCTCTAGTAGAGCCTCAAGAACTATAATATCTGTGCTCAGACTGCTCTCTGGCGGTGGTGTTGCCTCTGAACTGCTACCATCTGGTAACATGGATGGCGCACTACTTCCACAAATAGATTCTGGGGTTGTACATTGTGTCCTAGTGTGAATGGCATCCTGAAAGGTTTCTGCTGGACATAAGTAAGAGATAGTTATCGCATGATCCAGGTAGTAAGCTTACATGGTAAACGACATACGAATTATTGCCGAGCATGGCAAGCTATATTTAAATGGTTCGAAGCAGCATCAGCCGAAAAGAAATTAAAATGGTAAGATGAAACTAGGGATGTAAGTGGCAAATAAACGACATCCGCCAGTCCCATCTAGTTAGTTTTTGCTAGCTCCCTGGTTCATTTTCCTCAAAAAACAAAAACTCTTTTGAACTATCATACCACTAGTGGACTTTAATCGGGATTAAACGGGACCCAGTTGACATCCCTAGTTGAAAGGGAGTGTACCACCGCTAAGTTGCCAAGGCATCTAAGCAGTTGAAATAATCTGAGAAAGCACTTAACAGTGTGGCCTCATATAAACTGCGAAGACAGTCATGTGATGAAGTTTAGAGGAAAAGTTAAGGACTCAAATGAACTAGGCATGCATTTCTTTACGATAGTACAGCAGGCACTGGTGACATATTGGCCAACTCAGGTATAGCGTAACAAGTAACAAACAAGCATTCTAATCAAGCAATATAGCAAAGCAGACAACTGAACTATTTGTTATTCTGTAGGATTACAGGTTGAGGGCACAAGCCAAGAAAGCAGCCCACATGCATTACATTTCACATGTACTAAAACACACTGGCTTACCATATGTTGATGTGAAGCCTCGCTGCTGTTGCAATGTTCTTTGAAGATATCGTCAGCATCCCGTGGTTGCAAATCTACTTGTCGTAGTTTATTCTGCACCCTCTATTTAGGTAAAATTAATTTTAATCGCATGCACTGGTTCGAATTGATCATCAATGGTTCATCTAAACTAATGAAAGAAGGGTGTGTGCATACACGACAATATATCTGCTTCCCTCTATTTTTATGCTTTTTCGAGGTGCCAGCCCCAAAACAACAAATATTTTGCTTGATGGGGTTGGCAGCTCCATAATTAATAGAAGCATCAAATTAGTCATGCAACTTGGGAAGATCAAGAACACACAAAAAAGTAATGAACAGAGGCTCATAGCAGTGATGTAATAGCTAGCATCAGAAAATGTAGGGTAAAACAAACAAAAACTAGCGGAACCACATGCTAGTTTGCTGATGTGTAATTAAGCATAGAGAACATGAAGCAGTCTGATGGAACCAACAGGTGGCATCAGAACAACACCATTATCATAAATATAGCATGCAAGAAGTAAAATAGTAGGCAGTGATATCTAGGAAGTACAGTAATACTTAGGACAAAACTAAAGCATATTAACTATATGTGCACTGGTATGTAATTTAGCACATGTAACATGTTCACTGCCAGAAGTATGGCCCTACAGGTGCAAGCAGAATAACGCGTCTCATGAAAAACTGAATGATGCCCTGAAGAAATTCAAAGGTGCGGTGGTTATGCTAAGAAAGTGAACGTAGGCGCCGGCCGTTGGATAATAGTACCTGATTCTCGGCGGCGTATGGGTATCGTTGGCATACTTGATAGCTAAGGATCGTCGATGGTGCTCGTGTTGCGGTTGAGTTTGGGCCGGCAGTCGCCGTCGCTGAAGCGGCTCCGGTGCTACGGTTGCGGCGCCTGTCGACATATAAGAAAGCTCATCTGTGGTAAGTGAACAGTTGCACTATAAAGAGAAAAACCGAAGGAGTACAGATCGAAATAACATGATGAGGCTGCGGCGTCGGTAAAGCAGGGCCGGTGGAGTTGAATATGGCGTCCGTGGAGCGGGTCCGGTGCAGTGGACGAAGGCTTCGGCGGGCGCGTTGTACAGTGCTTTCGGTGAGGCGGATCTGTTGCGGCGGACGAGGGCTTGTATGAAGGGCCAGCGAAGGGACGGACAAGGGAGTCAATGAAGGGCCTACACTGTGGTGGACGAGGGCGCCGGTTAAGCAGATCCGGTGCGGTGGACCATGATGGCGGTCAAGGAGATCTGGAGCGGTGTACAAGCCAGTCGCTGAAGCGGCTCCGATGAAGTGGTGAGTTGGCAATTGGGGGTTCCAAGGTGCGGAAGGTAGATCCGCCGGGGTGTGAGGTCCACCGCTGCGGCGGAGGACTAGATTCGGCGGCTTGCCATGGTTGGGGGAGGGGAGGGGAAGGGGAGGGGCTCTGGGGAAGAATGTTGGGGGCAAAGAGGGGAAAACAATGGAGTTACCAAAGCAGCCCTTTTCCGTTCATGTGGCAGGGGTAAAACAGGAATATCGCAGGGCTAAACTTTCGGGCGCGAGATATTTCGATGTGAGCGGGAAGTTTGAAAGCTTTTGGCGCCTGAAATTATATTCTGCTCTTGTACGGCCGACTATGATATCATGGCCGAGAATTTGTTTGTTTTGCACGCAAAAAAGGGCACGTTTTGAAAATCAATGTCTCCAACTTGAAACTTAGATTGTCCATTCAATTAAAATATGGATCATTGAGTTACTACAAGCAAATACCATCATATGGTCCAATTCAAATGAAATTCCAAATGTGTTTATCCTAAATATGATGACAAAAGCAAAAATGTGTATGTGTATGAATAAAGTGGATGATTATAAAGTTTGAACATGCCCGTATGTGTATATCTCTAGGTTTGATATATGAATTTGAAATCACGAAATCCCAGCTTAAAAATGTACCTCTGTTTAAATGAATTACAAAAGCTAATGATGGAGTCGAATTCCAAAATTCCAATCTTAGGTTTGTAATTATGGTACATCAAAGTATATCACGCATGTTCAAAAGTATCGTTATCTCATAGTCCAAACTGTGAAACAAATTGATCAACCTTGAGTGCACACACTATTGACCATGTATATCTCAATTACGCTAAAGTCCCTCAAATATAGACACCTCACTCTTTATCTGAAGCAACCCCCCCCCCCACACACACAGAAGCCGTTCTCTCCCCCAAACACCAACACACGAGCACATTAACACCCCTCTCTCTTCTAAAGTCCAGACCCCAATATAGGTCTCTATCACTTTATCTCTTGGGCATGCACACATCTCTTCCCCCACTCTCTAGCTAGGTCTCCCGACATCTCTCTTTCCCAAGCACAGGCACTATGTAGAGTGTATCTTTCCCATACACACAAAACGTCGCCCCCAAACATCTATCTCCCTAGTTATGTGGTTCTTGCACACTCACCTCACACACCACCCCCACTACAAAACAAGCACACTTTTTCTCCTTGTGCACCACTCTCCTCTTTCTATCTCTCCAACATGCGGACCCGCCCCAGCTCCTCCATGTATACATATATGTCGTGACTCTTTCCATAGCTCCCTAATGTATCATCGTTCTCGATCTCGCACATTGTTCTCTACACCATCTATTCTAGATCTCTCATGAAGTCCCTATCACACACACACGATGACTCGCTTCCCTAGCATCTGTGTACATAGGCCAATTTCAAACAACATCAACATTGTCTCCCTATCTATACGCCATTTATGGACACAAACGCCCCCTCTCTCGCCCCCTCTCTTCCTCTCTCTCTCTCTCTCTCTCTCTCTCTCTCTCTCTCCGTCGCAGCTCTCTCTCTCTCTCTCACTCTCACACCCCTCTCCCACACACAATCGATGTCTCTTCCAAATAGTCTGCTCCCCCCGCCCGCACCCATGCTATCCCGCTACTACACATGTCACACCATTCCCCCTTCCCTTATACTAGGTTTACATCATTAGTGGTCTCTCTACTCCACATACACACACTCCCTCTCACACACAAACGCGCGTACAAACACACACAGACACGCACAAACACCCATTAATCTAGATCCTCATCTCTCCCCATGTCTGCATGTGTATCTCGCACACTCACTCTCTAATTATGTATATGTGTCTCCACGTCAACACAAAGCCCCATGTACATGTCTCTCTCTATCCTCCACACACATAGACACAAATAATCTGTTATCATTGCCTCAGTCTCTAGACATATCACACACGCACACTGTCTCTCTCTCTCTCTCTCTCTCTCTCTCTCTCTCTCTCGCAAACACGCTCAACAAGGGTTTCCCCGTGAATAGCTTACCAGCTATTCATCAACAGTCGTGGCAGTACGGCGAACACGAGACGTGAAAAAGAATAAATCTACACGTGCTTAGACCACCTAGTATGACTACTAGGACTAGAGCAAGCCAAAAAGCACGCCGCCGTCACCCCCTCCTTATCGGCGACGGGAAAACCTTTGTTTTACACAGTTGAGAAGTCATTGTGCTAAGGCCTCACATGTTGAGGCGTTGAATAGAATGTAGATGCTAGTTTACGGAAACAAGTATCGATAATACGTTTGTATCTCCATACTTATATTTCTTCTCTTATAAAAAACCGAGTTGGTGATGATGGTACGCGTGCCATCTTGCAATATAGACCGTCCGATCTATATCTGACTGATGGAAATTAAACTAAAAGATACCCGCACCCCTCTCCACATTTGCAGACAAGGCCTTCCCTCGTTCATCCTTATCTCCAACAACCTCATTGTTGAGCAATTAAGAAAGGAAGCCTCTGGAACAAACTGGCCTGGTGGCCGCTGCCGGTGTCATCAATCCCCATGCCTCCGCTCAGTCTGACCACCGATCACCACCACGCCCCACTCCTCTTCACCTTATCTCCTATTTCTCGAGATATCATTAGTTTTTACACATGGGATTACTCCCGCATGGGTCAATCACAACGAGTGTTTTTATAAAAAAATGCATCTTGATGTTCCGTGCAATGCACGGATCTTGCTAGTACTCCTACAGAAGACTAAGTTGGTGATGATGGTGTGTCTGCCATCCGTCGTTTGTAACCATTAGATCTACATCTAACGACTGTGAGGTAAGTTGTTGCCTTTTCTCACAAACATCCCACTTGTCTACCAATTTGCAGAAAAACCCATAATTAGTATCTTAAAACCAACCACATCCTTCCCTGACCTCACCAAAACAGCCCAAGGAATATATTTTAATTGAAACATAATATATCTCTAGTGATATATGTATATCAAAATTAGAGTGTTTGGTATCAAGTTTGTGAATAAGTATTATTCTAACTATGATTCATTGCAACGCACATGAACATTGCTAGTATTTCCAAACATTCAAATTTTTTCCCTAGTATTCCATAGTTTCGAGTTTTCCATCAAGATATTAGTCACTCATGGTTGATATTTACTTTCAATCATGTACACATATGCACTATGTAACTAGCCTTGCTTATTGGGTTCCAAAGCTTAACTTTCACTCCTACTTACAATATGTAGAGTATTTAACAAAAAACTACCACTTTCAACCAGCCCTAGGAAGAATCTATTGTACAAAAAATAGCAAAAACATACCCAAATTTCTTAATCCACGCCAAAAACTACTACCTACCGATTAGGTTAGTTTAAACCCATTTATGACAGGGTTGGCCCACACGTCCATGCTGACGGGGCAGCTTAAACCAACACATTTTGTTTGACCGTTCACACGAGGGACCCACATCTGACCTTCTATCCTGTTATTCCCCCTCAAATCATTATTTTTCCTTAACATTACTTCAAACAGTGCTGATGCGTGCTCATCGGTGGCGCCGGTGATGAGCGAGTTGGCCGCCGCTCTACCGGACGGGCCGGACGCCGCGCTGGCCTCCGCACGGGTTGGCAGGCTGGCCCGAGCGTGACTCACGAGCGAGCAAGCCGCAGCGCTGGCCTTCGCTCAAGCCAGATGGCTGGCTTTAGCGCGGCGCGCGCGAGCAAACCGCCACGCCACCGTGCCAATCTAGCTAGCAAACCTTCCAGACAAGCAGCTGGACGGAGCTATCTTGGCTAGCTAGCGGCCGCGAGCGTCGGACGGAGCTGGCATCCGGGCTGCCGCAAGATGGGCTCCGCGCCGCCGGCGGTTTTGACCTCGCCTTCTGCAGGCAGCGGTAGCTGCATCCCATGGCCGAGGATGACTAGGTGGACGGGCCGGAGGTAGGAGGTCACTCGGGGATCTTTGTGCAGACTTACATGTAGGTCCCACAAGTCATAACGCCCGGTCGAATAGAAGGCGTTGACTTAATGGGCGACACGGGCCCTGTTTGGATACTCTAAGTCAGAGGTTAGATTCTAACCCTGAACTAACTCTAACCAAAGTGGTGTTTGGATGGCAGGGTTATATTGACAACAAATGTATCAAAACAGGGCCATGGGTTGAAACGTGCCTATAACGACACTTTGTAGAGTAGTCGTTTCTTCGTAGGGCTGGTTGGTAAGAGCATGTACAATGGTTGATAAGTTAGTCTTATCTTAAGTCTGCCACGTATGCAAGTGGTGGTAGTTTCTTGGCATGATTAGTGGCTTCTTGCATTATTAGGGGTTTCTTGTAAGGAACAATGTACTACTAGCGACAAAAGGCGATTCTAGGTTGCGTTGTACTCCAACGAGTACTACTAGTGGTCGCGGGAGTGTATACCTCGTTTTGTGGGTTCGATCCCGGCCGAACGCACGGCGGACTTTTTTAAATAGTAACTTCGCTGCGAGCCAATATTTTACACGGGGAGTTTGAGTTTTGAAGTCAAACGGACGTGCGGCACCACAATCTAGGTGCACTGGATAGCCTAGCCACATGAACGGGTTTTCCTTCCCAGCATCTCGTGGCCCGCATACTCGCCCTAGCCGCACATCGCTTGCAGCTTCCTCATCAGCTAGTAGCATATTTAAACTAGCGCCTCCCAATTAAGCCTGAGGAGCCGGAGAAGCCTAGCGGGGCATTGGGAACTGTGCAATATGGCTCTGTACGTAAAGTGCTCTACTACTACTCTGTAGCTTGTGGCGTTGCACGCATGGACTTCACTCCATTATCGGCTCTACTATAAAAGAAATTCCTCTTGACGTGTTTTTTTTGAAACGGAGGCAAAATATTTGCTTCAGCTCATTCATAAAGAAGGAACTACTAACAAAGTTCGACGAGATCCATTACACCTCCACAAATGGAAGCGAAAAGCCTAGTCTGGTTGTATCAAATAACTCAAATGTTCTGCCCCGCAGTAACCGTCGCTGATAAACAGGCTGCTAGTGTGTGCATGAGAGGAGCGGCTGAGTAGGCCAGCTACGTGAGAGGAGCGGCCGAATAGAGCACCGAGAGTACCCACTAGGCCACTACGCAGGTGTACTTTCCCTACATTGATAGTACAGCGATGGTTCTAGAGAACAGTAGTACCCTCCACTTCCAAGTGTAGCTCCTTGGCCCTGAGATTCAAGAGTTCAAAACTGGTGCACTATACTAGAAGTACAGTACATAGCACTAGTAGTACCCTCGCACTACTAGTTGAGAAAGTAGTACTAGTACTGCTACAGTACGAGTACGTACTCCTCCGTCACATAATGTAAGACGTTTTTTGACACTAGTTGGCGTGTACAAAAAATAGCAAAAACATACCCAAAATTTCTTAATCCACGCCAAAAACTACTAGCTAGTGCCAAAAATTTCTTACTAGTGCTATTATTTATAGTATAATGCAATCCCATAATGTCCCATAATGCTAGTACTAGTAGTAAATAATAGCCTCACCCCTTCGCTACAGTTGGAAGGAATGATCTACAGTTGGAAGGGACGAGGCCCTGCGGTTACTACGCTCTTATCTCCTCCTCGCCAGTTCCCCTCCCCCTGAAGAGAAGGCAGTTCGTCGCTGCTCCCATGGATTCGCCAGGCGGTTCTCCTCCTCGTCGGGGCTGGGAGACCATGGACGACGATCCTCTGGGAGAAATCGCACGCCGCTCCGACGTCCTCACCGCCGCAAGACTCGGTGCTTCCTGCACCAACTATTTCAAGACGGTGCTTAAAATGGCTTGGGAAAAGGCCATGCTTGTTGGTCTTCCATGCGTCCTCGAGGAGAAGGTTCTTCAATGGGACAATCCTCCGAACAGTCCACCACTCCCTGGCCATGGTTGCACGTTGACTCTGCTAGAGTTGCCGACATTGAGAGGTAGTCGGATTTTGTCTGATGAGCAGGTCAGTAATGGAGTTTGATCATGTAGTACTTAGTTATTCCATTTCCATCCTGATACATCTCCAACGTATCTATAATTTTTGATTGCTCCGTGCTATATTATCTACTATTTTGGACATCATTGGGCTTTATTATTCACTTTTATATTATGTTTGGGACTAACCTATTAACCGGAGGCCCAGCCCAGAATTGCTGGTTTTTTTGCCTATTTCAGAGTTTCGCAGAAAAGGAATATCAAACGGAGTCCAAACGGAATGAAACCTTCAGGAACGTGATTTTTAGGAAGATTATGATCCGGGAGACTTGGACCCTACGTCAAGAAACAAAAGAGGAGGCCACGAGGTAGGGGGCGCCCCCCAGGGCACGCCCTCCACCCTCGTGGGCCCCGTGTTGCTCCATCGACGTACTCCTTCCTCCTATATATACCTACGTACCCCCAAACGATCAGATACGGAGCCAAAAACCTAATTCCACCGCCGCAACCTTCTGTACCCACGAGATCCCATCTCGGGGCCTGTTCCGGAGCTCCGCCGGAGGGGGCATCCATCACAGAGGGCTTCTACATCAACACCATAGCCTCTCCGATGAAGTGTGAGTAGTTTTACTTCTGACCTTCGGGTCCATAGTTAGTAGCTAGATGGCTTCTTCTCTCTTTTTGGATCTCAATACAATGTTCTCCCCCTCTCTCGTGGAGATCTATTCGATGTAATCTTCTTTTTGCGGTGTGTTTGTTGAGACCGATGAATTGTGGGTTTATGATCAAGATTATCTATGAACAATATTTTAATCTTCTCTGAATTCTTTTATGTGTGATTGGTTATCTTTGCAAGTCCCTTTGAATTAAGTTTGGTTTGGCCTACTAGATTGATCTTTCTTGCAATGGGAGAAGTGCTTAGCTTTGGGTTCAATCTTGCGGTGTCCTTTCCCAGTGACAGTAGGGGCAGCAAGGCACGTATTGTATTGTTGCCATCGAGGATAACAAGATGGGCTTTTTATCATATTGCATGAATTTATCCATCTACATCATGTCATCTTGCTTAAGGCGTTACTCTATTTTCATGAACTTAATACTCTAGATGCATGCTGGATAGCGGTCGATGAGTGAAGTAATAGTAGTAGATGCAGGCAGGAGTCGGTCTACTTGTCTCGGACGTGATGCCTATATACATGATCATACCTAGATATTCTCATAACTATGCTCAATTATGTCAATTGCTCAAGAGTAATTCGTTCACCCACCGTAAAATACTTATGCTCTTGAGAGAAGCCACTAGTGAAACCTATGGCCCCCGGGTCTATCTTCATCATATTAATCTTCCAACACTTAGTCATTTCCTTTGTTTTTTACTTTGCTTTTATTTTACTTTGCATATTTATCACAAAAATACCAAAAATATTATCCTATTGTATCTATCAGATCTCACTCTCGTAAGTGACCGTGAAGGGATTGACAACCCCTTATCGCGTTGGTTGCGAGGATTTATTTGTATTGTGCAGGTACGAGGGACTCGCGCGTAGCCTCCTACTGGATTGATAACTTGGTTCTCAAAAACTGAGGGAAATACTTACGCTACTTTGCTGCATCACCCTTTCCTCTTCAAGGGAAAACCAACGCAGTGCTTAAGAGGTAGCAAGAAGGATTTCTGGCGCCGTTGCCGGGGAGGTCTACGCAAAAGTCAACATACCAAGTACCCATCACAATCCCTTATCTCCCGCATTACATTATTTGCCATTTGCCTCTCGTTTTCCTCTCCCCCACTTCACCCTTGCCGTTTTATTCGCCCTCTCTTTTCCATTCGTTTCTTTTTTGCTTGCTTTTTGTTTGCTCGTGTGTTGGATTGCTTGCTTGTCACGATGGCTCAAGATAATACCAAATTATGTGACTTTACCAATACCAACAATAATGATTTCCTTAGCACTCCGATTGCTCCTCTTACCAATACTGAATCTTGTGAAATCAATGCTGCTTTGTTGAATCTTGTCATGAAAGATCAATTCGCCGACCTTCCTAGTGAAGATGCCGCTACTCATCTAAATAGCTTCGTTGATTTGTGTGATATGCAAAAGAAGAAAGATGTTGATAATGATATTGTTAAATTGAAGCTATTTCTTTTTTCGCTTAGAGATCGTGCTAAAGCTTGGTTTTTGTCTTTGCCTAAAAATAGTATTGATTCTTGGAATAAGTGCAAAGATGCTTTTATCTCTTAATATTTTCCTCCCGCTAAGATCATCTCTCTTAGAAACAATATTATGAATTTTAAGCAACTTGATCATGAACATGTTGCACAAGCTTGGGAGAGGATGAAATTAATGATACGTAATTGCCCCACTCATGGTTTGAATTTGTGGATGATTATACAAAAAATTTATGCCGGATTGAATTTTGCTTCTAGAAATCTTTTAGATTCGGCCGCGGGAGGCACTTTTATGGAAATCACTTTAGGAGAAGCTACTAAGATCCTATATAATATTATGGTTAATTATTCTCAATGGCACACTGAAAGATCTACTAATAAAAAAGTGCATGCGATAGAAGAAATTAATGTTTTGAGTGGAAAGATGGATGAACTTATGAAATTATTTGCTAGTAAGAGTGTTTCTTCTGATCCTAATGATATGCCTTTGTCCACTTTGATTGAGAATAATAATGAATCTATGGATGTGAATTTTGTTGGTAGGAATAATTTTGGTAACAACGCGTATAGGGGAAACTTTAATCCTAGGCCTTATCCTAGTAATTCCTCTAATAATTATGGTAATTCCTACAACAACTCTTATGGAAATTTTAATAAGATGCCCTCTGAATTTGAGACTAGTGTTAAAGAGTTCATGAATTCACAAAAGAATTTCAATGCCTTGCTTGAGGAAAAATTGCTTAAAGTTGATGAATTGGCTAGGAACGTTGATAGAATTTCTCTTGATGTTGATTCTTTAAAGCTTAGATCTATTCCTCCTAAGCATGATATCAGTGAGTCTCTCAAAGCCACGAGAATTTCCATTGATGAGTGCAAAGAAAGAACCGCTAGGATGCGTGCTAAGAAAGATTGCTTTATAAAAGCGTGTTCTTCAAATTTCTATGAAAATAAAGATGAAGATCTTAAAGTTATTGATGTGTCCCCTATTAAATATTTGTTTTGCAATATGAATCTTGATAATGATGGGACTGAATATGATCCACCTTTACCTAGAAGGCGTTCCAAAATTCGGAGTTTTTAGATCTTGATGCTAAAATTGATAAAAGTGGGATTGAAGAAATCAAAACCCTAGATGTTGCTAAACCCACTATTTTGGATTTCAAGGAATTTAATTATGAAAATTGCTCTTTGATTGATTGTATTTTCTTGTTGCAATCCGTGCTAAATTCTCCTCATGCATATAGTCAAAATAAAGCGTTCACTAAACATATCGTTGATGCCTTGATGCAATCTTATGAAGAAAAGCTTGAGTTGGAAGTTTCTATCCCTAGAAAACTTTATGATGAATAGGAACCTACTATTAAAATTAAGATTAAGGATCATGAGTTCTATGCTTTATGTGATTCGGGTGCTAGTGTCTCCATTATTCCCAAATCTTTGTGCGATTTGCTAGATTTCCGTGATTTTGATGATTGCTCTCTAAACTTGCACCTTGCGGATTCCACTATTAAGAAACCTATGGGAATAATTAATGATGTTCTTATTGTTGCAAATAGGAATTATGTGCCCGTAGATTTTATCGTTCTTGATATAGATTGCAATCCTTCATGTCCTATTATTCTCGGTAGACCTTTCCTTAGAACGATTGGTGCAATTATTGATATGAAGGAAGGGAATATTAGATTCCAATTTCCATTAAAGAAAGGCATGGAACACTTCCCTAGGAAGAAAATAAAATTACCATATGAATTTATCATGAGAGCCACTTATGGATTGCCTACCAAAGATGGCAATACCTAAGATCTATCCTTGCTTTTATGCCTAGCTAGGGGCGTTAAACGATAGCGCTTGTTGGGAGGCAACCCAATTTTATTTCAGTTTTTTGCTTTTTTCTTCTGTTTAGGAATAAATATTTGTTCTAGCCTGTGGTTAGATGTGTTTTTATGTTTTAATTAGTGTTTGTGCCAAGTTAAACCTATAGGATCTTCTTGGATGATAGTTATTTGATCTTGCTGTAATTTCCAGAAACTTTCTGTTCACGAAAACAATTGTTAAAAATCACCATAACGTGATAAAATACTGATTCCAATTGCTTCTGATCAATAAACAAATTTCCTAGGTCATCCTATTTTGGCTGATATTTTGGAGTTCCAGAAGTTTGCGTTAGTTACAGATTACTACAGACTGTTCTGTTTTTGACAGATTCTGTTTTTCGTGTGTTGTTTGCTTATTTTGATGAATCTATGGCTAGTAAAATAGTTTATAAACCATAGAGAAGTTGGAATACAGTAGGTTTAACACCAATATAAATAAAGAATGAGTTCATTACAGTACCTTGAAGTGGTCTTTTGTTTTCTTTCGCTAACGGAGCTCACGAGATTTCTGTTAAGTTTTGTGTTGTGAAGTTTTCAAGTTTTGGGTGAAAGATTTTTGATGGATTATGGAACAACGAGTGGCAAGAGCCTAAGCTTGGGGATGCCCATGGCACCCCCAAGATAATCTAAGGACACCATAAAGCCAAAGCTTGGGGATGCCCCGGAAGGCATCCCCTCTTTCGTCTACTTCCATCGGTAACTTTACTTGGAGCTATATTTTTATTCACCACATGATATGTGTTTTGCTTGGAGTGTCTTGTATGATTTGAGTCTTTGCCTTTTAGTTTACCACAATCATCCTTGATGTACACACCTTTTGAGAGAGCCATACATGAATTGGAATTTGTTAGAATACTCTTTGTACTTCACTTATATCTTTTGAGCTATATAGTTTTGCTCTAGTGCTTCACTTATATCTTTTAGAGCATGGTGGTGGATTTGTTTTATAGAAACTATTGATATCTCATGCTTCACTTAGATTATTTTGAGAGTCTTAAATAGCATGGTAATTTCTTGAATAATCCTAATATGCTAAGCATAAATGATTTGTAAAAACTCTTATAAGTGTGTTGAATACTAAGAATAGTTTGATGCTTGATAATTGTTTTGAGATATGAAGATGGTGATATTAGAGTCATGCTAGTTGAGTAGTTGTGAATTTGAGAAATACTTGTGTTAAAGTTTGTGATTCCCGTATCATGCACGTATGGTGAACCGTTATGTGATGAAGTCGGAGCATGATTTATTTATTTATTGTCTTCCTTATGAGTGGCGGTCGGGGACGAGCGATGGTCTTTTCCTACCAATCTATCCCCCTAGGAGCATGCGCGTAATACTTTGCTTTGATAACTTGTAGATTTTTGCAATAAGTATATGAGTTCTTTATGACTAATGTTGAGTCCATGGATTATACACACCCTTCTTCCTTCCACCATTGCTAGCCTCTCTAATACCGCGCACTTTTCGCCGGTATCATACACCCACCATATACCTTCCTCAAAACAGCCACCATACCTACCTATCATGGCATTTCCATAGCCATTCCGAGATATATTGCCACGCAACTTTCCACCGTTCCATTTATTATGACACGCTCCATCATTGTCATATTGCTTTGCATGATCATGTAGTTGACATTGTATTTTGGCAAAGCCACCGTTCATAATTCTTTCATACATGTCACTCTTGATTCATTGCATATCCCGGTACACCGCCGGAGGCATTCATATAGAGTCATATTTTGTTCTAAGTATCGAGTTGTAATTGTTGAGTTGTAAGAAAATAAAAGTGTGATGATCATCATTTTTAGAGCATTGTCCCAAGTGAGGAAAAGGATGATGGAGACTATGATTCCCCCACAAGTCGGGATGAGACTCCGGACGAAAAAAAAGAGGCCATAAAAAAAAGAGAAAAGGCCCAAACAAATAAAAAAATGAGAGAAAAAGAGAGAAGGGACAATGTTACTATCCTTTTACCACACTTGTGCTTCAAAGTAGCACCATGATCTTCATGATAGAGAGTCTCTCATTTTGCCACTTTCATATACTAGTGGGAATTTTTCATTATAGAACTTGGCTTGTATATTCCAATGATGGGCTTCCTCAAAATGCCCTAGGTCTTCGTGAGCAGGCGAGTTGGATGCACACCCACTTAGTTTCTTTTGTTGAGCTTTCATATACTTATAGCTCTAGTGCATCCGTTGCATGGCAATCCCTACTCACTCACATTGATATCTATTGATGGGCATCTCCATAGCCCGTTGATACGCCTAGTTGATGTGAGACTATCTTCTCCCTTTTTGTGTTCTCCACAACCACCATTCTATTCCACATATAGTGATATATCCACGGCTCACGCTCATGTATTGCGTGAAGATTGAAAAAGTTTGAAAATGTCAAAAGTATGAAACAATTGCTTGGCTTGTCATCGGGGTTGTGCATGATTTAAATACTTTGTGTGGTGAAGATAGAGCATAGCCAGACTATATGATTTTGTAGGGATAACTTTCTTTGGCCATGTTATTTTGAGAAGACATGATTGCTTTGTTAGTATGCTTGAAGTATTATTATTTTTATGTCAATATTAAACTTTTGTCTTGAACCTTTCAGATCTGAATATTCATACCATAATTAAGAAGAATTACATTGAAATTATGCCAAGTAGCACTCCGCATCAAAAATTCTGTTTTTATCATTTACCTACTTGAGGAGGAGCAGGAATTAAGCTTGGGGATGCTTGATACGTCTCCAACGTATCTATAATTTTTGATTGCTCCATGCTATATTATCTACTGTTTTGGACATTATTGGGCTTTATTATTCACTTTTATATTATTTTTGGGACTAACCTATTAACCGGAGGCCCAGCCCAGAATTGCTGTTTTTTGCCTATTTCAGAGTTTCGCAGAAAAGGAATATCAAACAGAGTCCAAACGGAATGAAACCTTCGGGAACGTGATTTTTAGGAAGATTATGATCCGGGAGACTTGGATCCTACATCAAGAAACAAAAGAGGAGGCCACAAGGTAGGGGGGCGCGCCCACCACCCTCGTGGGCCCCCTGTTGCTCCACCGACGTACTCCTTCCTCCTATATGTACCTACGTACCCCCAAACGATCAGATACAGAGCCAAAAACCTAATTCCACCGCCGCAACCTACTGTACCCACGAGATCCCATCTTGGGGCCTATTCCGGAGCTCCGCCGGAGGGGGCATCCATCACGGAGGGCTTCTACATCAACACCATAGCCTCTCCGATGAAGTGTGAGTAGTTTACTTCAGACCTTCGAGTCCAAAGTTAGTAGCTAGATGGCTTCTTCTCTCTTTTTGGATCTCAATACAATGTTCTCCCCCTCTCTCGTGGAGATCTATTCGATGAAATCTTGTTTTTGCGGTGTGTTTGTTGAGACCGATGAATTGTGGGTTTATGATCAAGATTATCTATGAACAATATTTGAATCTTCTCTGGATTCTTTTATGTATGATTGGTTATCTTTGCAAGTCTCTTCGAATTATCAGTTTGGTTTGGCCTACTAGATTGATCTTTCTTGCAATGGGAGAAGTGCTTAGCTTTGGGTTCAATCTTGCGGTGTCCTTTCCCAGTGACAGTAGGGGCAGCAAGGCATGTATTGTATTGTTGCCATCGAGGATAACAAGATGGGGTTTTTATCATATTGCATGAATTTATCCCTCTACATCATGTCATCTTGCTTAAGGTGTTACTCTATTTTCATGAACTTAATACTCTAGATGCATGCTGGATAGCGGTCGATGAGTGGAGTAATAGTAGTAGATGCAGGCAGGAGTCGGTCTACTTGTCTCGGACGTGATGCCTATATACATGATCATACCTAGATATTCTCATAACTATGCTCAATTCTGTCAATTCCTCAACAGTAATTCGTTCACCCACCGTAAAATACTTATGCTCTTGAGAGAAGCCACTAGTGAAACCTATGGCCCCCGGGTCTATCTTCATCATATTAATCTTCCAACACTTAGTTATTTCCTTTGTTTTTTACTTTGCATCTTTATCACAAAAATACCAAAAATATTATCCTATCATATCTATCAGATCTCACTCTCGTAAGTGACCGTGAAGGGATTGACAACCCCTTATCACGTTGGTTGCGAGGATTTATTTGTATTGTGCAGGTACGAGGGACTCGCGCGTAGCCTCCTACTGGATTGATACCTTGGTTCTCAAAAACTGAGGGAAATACTTACGCTACTTTGCTGCATCACCCTTTCCTCTTCAAGGGAAAACCAACGCAGTGCTGAAGAGGTAGCACATCCCGTAATTTCTCTGCTGCCCACCGTCTTATTTATAGGTCTGGGTCGGTGCCAACGAAGATTGGCTTGCATACCTCCGGCCGGATACCACCATCATTTTGCACAACATCCACAGCAGTGCGGCCGTTCCGGTAGACCCTTCTCCACCATTGGGATCGGCCTTCCGGACTGGCTAGGCTTGAATACATATGATGATGCCTACATGAGATTGAAGAAGATAGCAATTGCGGACCCGCCGACAAAGCGACGCGGCTACGACGATTACTATCTCATCGCGGTGTTCGACATAAGGATTGCCATCAATGCAAGAGGCAGTAACGGCAGAGGCTAGCGCATGTTGGCGGCGGCAGATTTGTACCCCTACACGTTCGAAGACGCCGTGCGCCATCTAGGCCGCATCTTCGCGGTGACAAGCCAGGGGACTTGTTTCATCTGGTTGCCATCCTACGGTACGGGAGATTACAAACAGAATGCACAAACCATCATTTGCATCCCTAACGGTACTCCATTATTTTGCAGGGACCAGTCATCCCGCGATCAAAATAAGATCGCCGATCCTGGATGTGCATTTGCATCCGCGATTCAGTCTAACCTGGAACCTTGTAGCTGACTTTGGCATATTGGGATCAACTATCTTAGCAGTCGTTACCCATGGTACCACTGATGTGCAACATGGTCACACAATCTACCACGATCGGACCGTCACCATCTACCCAGGTATTCCATTTTTTAACCCTCTCGCCTTCTTTTTCATTGTTGTACTAGTACTCTACTTACGTACTAGTAGGAGTACTCTTTACCTTGGAGGACGCGTATAGCTAGCTAGGCCCTTGAAGACTTGAACCCACTAGCTGCCACCATTTTTGTTTTTCCATGTCTTACTATCTCATCCATGTAGCCAACAGTGGCTATATATAATAAGCCGGTTATTTTACTTCCTCTATACCGGAGTAGTACTATTTGCTGCACAGTATTACCGACCGCCATATTTGAGCACAACATTATTATGCATGGACCTAGACTATGTATGTCACCATGTGTCCAGATATGAGATGCAGCGTGTACCAGATGAACGGCGCCGAGTTCGATCCCCCGTGATGCTACGTGGGTGCCGAGGAACACTCTTGGAGAGTACTCGCTTTTCATTGGGGACAGCTACCCCATTGTGAAGCGGATGCCACCTTCCGTGCACGACACGGAAGGCCTGCCGTTCATGAAGCATGGTTGTGTCTTCCATGCGCACCGCCGGATGAACGACATGCTGGGACACGCTATCCCTGATTTATGCCGCTTCAGCTTGGATGAGTCTCCATCGTGTGGAACCGGACTAGAAAGCTGCGACAATGATTCCCATTGCCCACCGCTATGGATGGTGCCATCCATGAAGAACACCTGGGACTGGAACCTGGAGGAGGACATGTAGCCCATCTATAACGTGTAAGTGGAGTACGGTAAATTGTGAACGGTAGCGCTGTGAATATATGTAGACTAGTCGTGCACAAATTTATCACATGAATTGGAGATGAACTTGTGTGGCATACTGGCATTTGTCCTTTAGAATTTATTACTAGTAAATGTGTTATGTGTACGTGCAACTTGTGTGGTTGTTGCACGGGCTCCAACACGCTCTTTGAGAAAAAAAAGGTGGCACAGCTTTGGATATACGTGACGTGGCGGCATCATACAGTAGCATCGTTCGCTATAGTTGTAGTACGCTCCTACTAGGACGACAACTCCTATAAAACCTTGCGCTTGGCTCTTTGCCTCTTTGGGAGGTTCAATAGTTTGTACTCGTGTGAACCTTGCACTTGGCTCTTCGCCTCTTCGGAAGGTCCAACAATGATGATACTACAGTACACATTATGCTTCTAGCAATCTGACACTGATTGAACTGCTGCACGTCCACCACGAGGGCGAGGGCGAGGGAGAGGGCACGCTATAGTCAAAACCCTCTCCTCGTCCTGTGAACCACCGCGTGCGTGGGCGAGGGAGAGGCGTAGTAAGCAAGCTTCTCCTTGTTCGGCGAGTTGACGGGACACATCAAAGCAGTACTAGAACTAGTCCATACTGCGTGCTTTTCGGTTAATATGGCTTAATTTGAAACGAGAAAAATACACTGGCGGTCAACGTATGTAACAATACACTCTTTACGGTCACTATATATAGTTTTGCGGTGATTATACGATCACTAGCTCATCGTAGAGCACCGTATTGCACCCTACTGACCGGCCGCATAGTCGACGTGGCACTTTGTTGACTGGTTAAATTGTCACCTGGTTTCTGGGTCCCACCTGTCAGTTGGTAGAGCAAAGAAATCAACTAAAAAACAAAGATTGTAGTACATCTACACTTCCAATGCATTTAGCCTTTAATCTAAATTGATATTAATTGACTAATGCACCAACTTGTGCTCTAGGTATAGGCTACATGTCTATCCTTAATTACAGCATGCAACGACCTTCATTTAATCTTCTTCTCTCAATGGTCGCATGCACACATAACTTTTGGGCGTTAATTATGCCCTGGTCAAGGTGTAAATCTCTAAATGTATAGTCTTTCACGGACGTAGGGAGCAGGTTGAACACTTGAGCGTGAGCATGTGTGTTGCGTCGTGTGCTGTGCGCCGCATGGGTGTGTGAGTGTTGCGTGCGTCCATGTGTACGTGTGAGTGTTGCATGTTGCATGCATGCATGCATGGGGCTTACTCCCTCCCATTGACATGTTCATATTTCAAGCTTCCTCTGTTCCCTCCATATGGTGATACTCCCTCTGTTCCCAAATACGGAGTAAAATCCTCCCTCTGTTCCCAAATATGGAGTAAAATCCTCCCTCTGTTCCCAAATACGGAGTATTTGTCTTTCTAGAGATTTCAACAAGTGACTACGTACGGAGCAAAATGAGTGAAGTGAGTGTAGAGGCATAGGGATAATGTAGAAAGGAAGTCTTCGTGATCCATTATTCCCCATCTCGGTCAGAGAGAACTATTCAACTAGTCTTCGCAGTGAAGTGACAATACACGCTGCAATAGATGGGACACTTAATTAATAAGCTGAACCAGCGTGTTGGTGTTACTAAATCAGCCTTACCCAGTACTGCCATCATGTTTGCCAGTAGAGCACGCTTCTGTCCTCCATTAACTAACATATGGGCCCTCTTGTGGTAGACCCACATGTCATCGGTGTAACTATTTACAATCCGAAGGACGATATATCCTGGTAGTAGTAGTAGAATTGAGATTTAATGCACTTTCTTCCCCGTCTTCCACTCTTCTTCCTCCTCTCTTCCCCATCGTCGGCCGCACACCATTTCCCCCCGCTCACGGCTCGCCCGCCCGCGCTATCTTCCTTGGTAGCTCGCGCGTACCATATCCCCCCACTCACTGCTCGGCCACACGAGGAGAAGCTTCTTCGCTCGCCCGCCCGAATCCACTTCCCCGCTGGCTCGCAGGCACCGAAAACCCCAATGGCAGAACCGACTGACACGCAGAGCCGTGATTGGGATTCCCTCCCCGATGTTCTCTTGGAGCAGATCTGTAATCGTATGGACCTACTCAGCAGCGTCCGTCTGGCCGCATGCTCGGTGTCTTTGTACCGTCTACTCGTCTGCAACCGGCCGGCTCTTTTCAAGACACCCTGCTTGCTGATGCCCGATCCTCACAGGTGGCCCAGACACCGACTTGACGATCCTACGGAGGTTGCCGTGGTGCCCCTCGACATGCTACCACTACCCGTCCACCTGCCCTTCATGCGCGGCCACTACTGGGCGGGCATGAAGGCCAACTGAATCGTCCTCATCCACCAATCCGGTAGTCCGTGGCGTCTCATGGATATCTACACCCAGCGAGAGATCACCCTTCCATCTTTGGATACCGCCGCCATCGAGCCTCGCGGCCCGCCGGACACTCCTGCCTACTACGCACGAGACGCGTCGAGCTTTTGGCTCGACCTCTGTTTGCTGAAGGTTGTAATCTGCGAAGTGCCCACACCATGAGAACAATTGGTATCTAATGATTGCTAGAATAGATATTATGAGTATAACCTCATGATTTCTATATGTTACTCTCATTTCCAGGATTTTTATAACAATGCATGTTATTGCTTAGAGTTGATATGATAACTGTAGTAAGTGCTATGGTAGAATATGAGTTGGCCCTGTCATATCTGTTTTCCTCTCATTGTTAAATGATGTTTGAACCATGATATATTGCTAGAATATGAAAGCCATTGGCTTATTTTTTTTAACTTGGGGTATGATTATGACCACGGCATTGCAATTCTCTGTCTATGATATGTGTCACTATTATAATAATCTTAATTCCACACATACTCTGAACATGATTGTTTATTTTTGTCCTTTTGGTCTCCAATTTGAATTGCATCAGACGCAAATGCGCTGGCCTTCATGATTCCAGGACCTGGAATCATACCAGCCGATGGGTGGTGGTTTATCGCTCGTTCAGCTGACGGTGGTCATTTGATGCTCGTTTTCACGTACCAAATTGACCAAACCATTTCATCAAACCACATGCAGTACAATGCCTGGGGCGTTGGTGACATTGATGGCTATGGCTGCTTCATGTTCGAGAAAGATCCCAGCTCCGTTGGGCCAAGCGTATTCAACTGGAGGCGGGTTTACAGCCTCGGCAACCACTCCATGTTCCTCGGGCTCAATTATCCGATCATCCAACCAATCATCGATCATATCACCGGCGATGATTACCGTGCTATGCAACTTCCATTCGCCAGGGGGGACTGTGTTTACACATCATACCATGGGTTTCATGAATCACCATATCCAGAGATTCGTCGACACAGCTTGTTGCGAGATAATCTTCAGTGTGTGAAAGGCATCAAGCTTCCATGCGATGGATGGCTTTTGCAAACCCAACATGCGGCGATGTGATTCATGCCAACAGCAAATATGCACAACTTGATTCGTACTGATATGTAGACTGAGCCATGTATTCTGCTGCTGTAGCACGACCCTCTTTTGTCGGACTGTTGTTAGTTTGAAGCACTCCTCTGGTTTGAAGGATAGATAGCTTTCTGGGATCAAGTGCATCCTAACTCACCTGCGCGGGATGTACTGATAATGATGATGGAGATGATGTATATATATATATATATATATATCAGTTAGGCTTCAAGTGCGTACTTGTTAGTTAAACCTATGGTTAAAATGTGACACTAAATACGACTAGTAAGTAGTACAGTAGCAGTACTAGTATACGTCGGTCAAATTATTCATCATGTCCACACATTGAATTGACGTGACAACACGTAGCGCGTGAGGTGACACAAGAATCCCGGCGGCGTGTTCGGGTATTCTGGACTTCAGATTTGGAGTACCACTTATCTGTCGAAATCTTTCATCATTCACTTAAAACAGTCGATTGATCATACATTGAGTACCATATAACTGGAATTAACCCATGCAAGTCGAAGAAGGATTGGCCGGTGCTGCCGGCTGGCGTCAAGTTCGATCCCACGGACCAGGAGCTGATCGATCACCTTGAGGCCAAAGTGAGTGCTGACAGCGCGAGATCTCACCCTCTCATCGATTTCTTCATACCAACCATTGACAGCGAGCACGGCATATGCTACACCCATCCTGAGAAATTTCCAGCTAAGACACCGATCGGCCGTCTACTTGCACAAACATATTCCTTTGTTTATAGCTCTATTTTTCTTTTTAGACGCAGACCTGGTGAAGCAATTACAAATTGACAGTTAATAAAAAGTGAAACAAGTGACTGCAACATGCCAAAGATGTTATGAAAATGCCAACTACGTACACTAAAACCTGTATTCGACAATACTGCAGGTATCACACTGAGTGGCCTAAGCAAGCATTTCTTCCAGCGCAATTCCAGGGCGTTCAAAAGGGGCACGTGGACGCGTCGCAAGATACTGTCGGAGTGCGGCATGCACGCAATGTGGCACAACACCGGCAATACCTTGCCGGTGATGGTCAACGGCCGGCAGATGGGTAGCAAAAAGGTTCTGGTGCTGCACACCAACAAGAACTTCGACTAGCAGAGGACCAACTGGGTGATGCACCAGTACCACCTCGGGGACCTAGAGCAAGAGAAGGAGCGGGAGCTGGTCCTCTACAAGATTTTCTACCAGACGAACACTAGGGCCAGGAGTAAAAAGATTATAAGTTAGTTTGGTATTGGTACTTGTACTACCTTGTCGTCCGCAAGTTGGTATTGTTGTTAACGATCTTTTGGTATGAACTTGGCATGTGCTTCCAACCATCATGCCGAGGGTCGACGTGGATATAAAGTTGATTCATTTGTTTCGAAACGAATTTTCAGGCACCTGATTTTTATTTGATGGGTAGCATAAGCACCTGCCGTTCGAATTCCCAGTTCTCCAAATTTTTCGAAACAAGTGCATGCTCTTATTATCACAATGAAAAAACAATATCCCTGCTGCATCACAGTTATCAGTCTGTACTTGCAGAATTCTCTCGTTTATTGAGCACGTATATTTTTTTCAGGTCGAGCAAGTTTCAACTGGGCTGTAGACTGCCCAGGCTTGGTTTTGTTTTTAACAGGCCCAGCCCATGACGACAACGGGGCACAAAGATCCAGCAGGTATCTACTGGCCTCTGGCCCGCCAGCGTTAGTTATATTTTGTCTTACAACATCCGCAGGCACTTTTTTTACTGAATCAAACACACAGCCCATTCTATTTTCCTCTTGAAACGCATGTCCTACATCTGTTTTCTAATCTCTACCTATAGTTTTACTAGTTCATATACACGTATCATTATATTGAAAATACATAAAATTCACTTTTCATATTTACATCCTTATTTTTGTTGTTGTTTTCCCTCCCAGCGCTGATTTTTTTACCACTGGTTTTCCCTTAAACCAACTCAATTCTCCCACGTCTTACTTGCTTACAAAAACAAAACAATTTTTTTTGGCAAATCAATAAGTTCTTCAAAAATGTTTATCATTTCGGGATTACAAAAGTTCGGACTCCACCGAAATATGCAAAATAAGGTTGAACTTTTTGACCGTGGTCCTGGGCAGAAAATGGGCTGTAATAAATTACTTAAGAATTAGCAAATGGGCTGCAAATTATTAAAAAATAGCAAATGGGCTCTATGTTGTCTGCCACAGATTTGGAGGCTGACTTGTGGGCCTACTAAGTTCATACGTACACAAGGTTTATCAAAAAATAAACTTAGTCAACAATCGACTCTACCAGCGTCAGACCGTTAGATGTCAATCTAACGGCAATCGTGCTTCTTCAGTCTCTGATCTTCCTACCCCAGCCGCCCAAACCAGCGCCGTCGGAGCTGCTTGCTCCCGCCTCCCGTGGCTGGCTGTGCTGCCGGGCAGGCCTCACGGCCCCATCATATACTCGCATCCCTGGCCTGTCTATCCCTCTACTCATCCACACCTCCTGTTATTTTCCGGCGACGGCAGCCGAACCAGTCAACCCTCGTACTCTCCACCGCGTGGGCAGCCACTGTCGTGTCTTCCCCGACTCTGTGTCATTCCCTTCGTAGGCCTCGCCGTAGTCCACCGCCCTGGTGCTCTCGGCGCGGCGTGGTCAACGTGGTCAACGAACGACATCCATCGGAAGTGGACTGTACGTGGAGAGGCTGAAAGCTGGGTCCACGGCCGCACACAAGGAAATGCCTCCTAATTATGCGCAAAATAATGATTCCTCCACCTGACATCTGGGACCCGCCGGAAGGGCCTCTGTATTTTGCAACAAAAAAACGTTCCCTCCACTGACAGGTCGGACCCACCAACTATATCTTCGCACGCAAGGAAGTGCCTCCTTATTGCGCACAAAAAAATGAATACCCCCCTGCCAGCTGGGACCCACCACAGTGGGAGGCTGACTTGTGGGCCTACTAAGTTGACGGGGACGGAGGGCTTTGTCAACTTAGTCAATATGAACGATTCTAGCTCCAGTGACCGTACGATGTCCATCCAACGGCCTTAGTGCTTCTTCAACCTCTGGTCTTCTTGCTCCAGCCGCCCAAAGCAGCGCCGGTCATGCCGCATGCTCCTGCCTCCCATGGCCAGTTGTGCTGCCGCGGAGGCCTCACCGCCCCCTACTATTCCCACCGCTGGCCAGGCCCTGCGGCGATGGCAGCTTCACACCGCAGCCGAACCAGTGAACCCTCATACTCCTCTCTGCGCGGGCTTCCACTGCCGCGTCTTCCCCGGCTCCGCGTCGTCCCCTTCCTAGGCCTCGCAGTCGTCCACCGCCCTAGTGCTCTTGGCGCGGCATGGTCAACGTGGTCAAGGAACAGCTTCCATCGGACGTGGACTGTACGTGGAGAGGCTGACAGCTGGGTCAACGGCCGCAACAAGGAAGTGCCTCCTTATTACGTGCAAAATAATTATTCCTCCACCTGACAGCAGGGACCCACCGGACGGGCCACCGTATTTCACGGAAAAAAAATTCCCCCTGACTACTGGGACCCACCAGCTACATCTTCGCACGCAAGGAAGTGCGTCCGGGCAAAAAAAATGATTCGCCCCCTGACTGCTGGGACCCACCAGCTACATCTTCGCAAGCAAGGAAGTGCCTGACAGTCGGGACCCACCTGGTCAAAGCGTACGTAGCGTTGTCATTCTGGTCGCGAACGTGTACGTACATACTGGTCGATGTAGAGGCGCGCATGTGTCGTAGTAGGGGCGCGCACGTCGCATGTACACGTACGTACAGTGGCCAGTGTGCAAGAAAGAAAATACGGCCACGTACGTACATACGGGCAGGGTCTCGAACGCCTACTCGCGCATACGTACGGCCAGGGCTCGTGTACATGGCTGGGTCGGAACGGAGAAACAGCGTCGTCGTCGTGTTCATGGGGAGCCAACCGGCTGGGTCAGAACGGAATGCGTCGTCGTGTTCATCGGGAGGGCTTGGATGGAACAGCCGATGGAAACGAGGCCTGGCGTACCGCAAAACGGAGGAAACTGCCTTGTGTGCAACCGGCCACGTTCGAAACGGGATCCTGTTCATCGGGAGGGGTCTAGCGCACCGCAAAATGGAGGAAACGGACCTCCTACGGTCGAAACAGGGGTCCTGTTGACCGGGAGGGGTGTGGCGTACCGCAAAACGGAGGAAACGGACTTGTGTTGGAGCCCTACGGTCAAAACGGGGGTCCTGTTCATCGGGAGGGATGTGGCGTACCGCAAAACGGGACTCCACGGGATACTGTTCATCTCCACCGTCGACCCCCTCCAGCCTCCACGGGCTACTGTTCATCCAGCATCGACCTCCTCCAGCCTCCACCTGCGACTGTTCATCCACGGGCTCCTGTTCATCCAGCCTCCACCGCGCGCTACTCCACCAGCTACTGTTCAACCAGCCCTCTCCACGGGCTCCTGTTCAACCACCCCTCGACGGGCTACTGTTCATCCTGCCCTCCACTGTCTACTATTCATCCTGCCCTCCACGGGGTCGTCCTGTTCATCCTGCCCTCCACGGGGTCCTGTTCATCCAGCCCCAACCGGCTCGAACGATCGGGATCCTGTTCATCCGCCCCCACCGGGAACTGTTCATCCAAACCCCCCAGCAACGCTCACTGTTCATCCAGAGGCAACACCACGGGGTCCTGTTCATCCACCCCCACCGGGAACTGTTCATCCAACCCCCCCAGCAACGCTCACTATTCATCCAGAGGCAGCATCGGTCGGCTTCAGTTAGCAGCAGTAGCAAAGGAATCGCTCGATCGGGTTCAGTTAACAGCCATCGATCGATCGCTCGGGTTTGGTAACGCGTAGCCTGCAGTGCAATCGCTCGGGTTCAGTTAGAGCCCAATGCCTCGCTCGGGTTCAGTTAGAGCCCAACGCCTCGCACACACGCGCGTACGTATGAGAGAAACATGCATCGCTCGGCCCCCGACCACCCACCGTAACCGGGGACTCCCCAATATTTTCCGCGCCCTCGCTTCTACCACGGTTTTTTCCGTCATGGACGGCCCAAAGAATGTCATGCAGTTGCGTCTCCGGCCCGCCCAGGACGAAAAGCCCATTTTCTGTCATGATTTTTTGTCATAGAAGTAGGACCCCACCACATATATGATTATACCATGTTTTGTCACAATTATCGTCATAGAAGTGTCATAAGTATGACAGAAAAAAAATTCGTTCGGCCCAAAATGTCACGGATGTGTCTTTTTTTTGTAGTGCAAAGACCTCCACAGCAGATTTGTAAGCCACCTTTCCTTCTTCGCCATACCTTCTCTGCCATTATTCTTCATAGTCCGCCGCAGTTCTTCGCAATTCACCCGTTTCGACAAATGTAGTTATCCGCAAATCTATTGACCATTGGATGTTCTAGCACCTCCGTAGTCAATTTGATATTGTATTTGACCCTTCTATTGTTGTAGTAGATTTCTCTCATCGTTACACCTAGTTTTATCACCATGACTAGGGCTTCATTTTTCTTTTTCCTGTAGTTTTTAGATCCATAATTCTTGCCAAATCTGTACAGTAGATGTTTATGCCAGACTTTGACCCGACAATTGTTTTGTCATTTGGCCAACTATCAGAACATAGTAATGTTCAACCGGCACATATTTGAATGTCCCTAGTTACTTTGATGCACACAATTCATATGCTTCCAGCTCGCTTATAATTGTTCTCCTCATCTTATAGCTTGTCTCATATGCGATTGAAAACCATGGCTCCCAAGAAGGGAAAGAAAACCACAAAGCCGGACTCAGAGCCGGCTAAGATAAGCAAAGTAGCCAACTTGGCAAAATCTTCAACGACCCAACTTATTCTTGATGAACTAGTGTGGACCGGCTTATTACCCTCGCAAAATGAGATTGAATGGCGCGTCCCAGGGGAAGAGACCGGGTGATAACCCATAAGTATAGTGGATCAATTGTAGCCTTTCTTGATAAGTAAGAGTGCCAACCCAATGAGGAGCTAAAGGTAGAACAAACATTCCCTCAAGTTATATCGACCACCGATACAACTCTACGCACACTTAACGTTTGCTTTACCTAGAACAAGTATGAAACTAGAAGTACTTTGTAGGTGTGATAGGATAGGTTTGCAAGAATAAAACTAGATATACTTAGCGAGAATAAAACTACGAGTAAATTGCAAGATAATAAAGTTAGTTGTTTAGTAGAGAGAATTTTGTAACACGAGAAAATTATTTGTCCCTAGGCAATCGATAACTAGATCAGTAATCATTATTGCAATTTTATATGAGGGAGAGGCATGAGCTAACATACTTTCTCTACTTGGATCATATGCACTTATGATTGGAACTCTAGCAAGCATGCGCAACTACCAAAGATCATTAAGGTAAAACCCAACCATAGTATTAAGTATCAAGTCCTCTTTACTCCCATACGCAACAACCCACTTACTCAGGTTTGTGTTTATATCACTCACGCAACCCACTATAAGAGAATCATGAACATATTGCAACACCCTACAGCGGGAATCCCTCATGCTTGCGCGACACGGAGGGCACCATAGGGCAACACCAAAATAAAACATACAACTCAAACCAATCACGATCATCAATCAACCCATAGGACAAAACGAATCTACTCAAACATCATAGGGTAGCCATACATCATTGGGAAATAATATATAGCATGAGTACCATGTTTAAGTAGAGATTACATCGGGGATAAGAGGTGTTACACCATTGCATAGAGAGGGAGAGAGTTGGTGTTGACGGTAGCGAGGCTGTTGGTGTAGATTGCTGTCACGATCCTTGCCCCGACGGCACTCCGGCGCCACCAGGAGAGAGGGGGAGAGAGCCCCCACTACAAAAAAAATACACTTCCGTGATGATACGTGTTTGTCACAGTTGGTCACGTTTTCTGTCATTCATGTACATCCATGACGATTTTATGACAAAATCAAGATAGTCATACCTGTGTTGTCGTAGAAGTGTTCCATGACATTACCAAAATTATCATCACAGAAGTGTCCACTTCCATGACGATAAATCGCGCGTCATAGAAGTGCTTTTGTCAAGGGTAACTGACACGTGGCATCCACCGTAATGGGTCACCATTAAGCTATCGGGTTCCGGTTTGGATCCGATAACCCGTTAACAGCTTGGACCAATGACCATATGGGAAATCCTCCTCCCATCTAGGGGGAGGCCAAATAAGAAGAAGGAGGAGGGGGGCTCTCCCCCCTGGCAATGATCGTGACGGTGATGTACACCAAAAACCTTGTCGCCGTCATCACCAGCTCTCTCCCCCTCTATGCAGCGGTGTACCCTCTCTATTATTGATGTATTCTCTACTTAAACATGGTGCTTAATGCTACATATTATTATCCAATGATGTGTTGCAATCCTATGATGTTTGAGTAGATTCATTTTTTCCTATGGGTTGATTGATGATCGTGGTTGGTTTGAGTTGTATGTTTTATTTTGGTGTTGTCCTATGGTGCCCTCCGCGACGCGCAAGCGTGTGGGATTAGCACTGTAGCGTGTTGCAATATGTTCATAATTCGCTTATAGCTAGAGTGACATAAGCTTAGACCCGAGTAAGGGGGTTGTTGTGTATGGGAGTAAAGAGGACTTGTTACTTAATGCTATGGATGGGTTTACCTTGATGATATTTAGTAGTTGCGGATGCTTGCTAGAGTTCCAATCATAAGTGCATACGACCCAAGTATGAAAAGTATGTTAGCTCATGCCTCTCCCTCATATAAAATTGCAATAATGATTACCGGTCTAGTTATCAATCGCCTATGGACAAATCCTTCTCTTGTGTTACAAAAAGCTCTCTACTAAACAACTAACTTTTATATTCTCTCTAAGTACTTCTAGTTTTATTCTTGCAAACTTATCCTTACACGTAAAAAATAGTTTCATACTTGTTCCAGGTAAAGCAAATGTTAAGTGTGCGTAGAGTTGCATTGGGGGTTGATAGAACTTGAAGAGAATATAAATTCTACCTTTAGCCCCTCATTGGGTTCGACACTCTTACTTATCAAAAGAGCCTACAATTGATCCCCTATACTTGTGGGTTATCAGACCCCCCCCCCCCGTTTGCTTCCAATTTGCGGAAAAAGGACATCCTCAACGTCGAGTGGATCGATATAGGTCCGCGTTGGATGGGAAAACACGTCTGCACCATCAGGACGAATGCAGGTGGTTTGAGGGTTCGCTTTGGAGATGGCCTTTGCCCCCCCCCCCCACCCCGACATTCATACTTTGCCCTTTTGTCCCCTGCCATCTTAGTCGAGCTCCACCATTGGACAGATCCATCCATTTTGACTTGTCATTAATACCTTTAATGTTCCAATTTAAGACTTTTCACATTCTATCCATTTCACAAAATTATTCAGGATAACTAATAATATGGCAACTTCACATAAAGTTTCAACACACTTAACATATTACTGTTACAACTCGGAGACAGAGGCGGATCCATTACATAAGTCTCATACTTATAACTACTTATTTCATAAAAACAAGTTTTATCCATCTTGGATGAAGGCCGCTTAATTTTCCTGTCGGCCAATCTTGGAAACCTTCAACATTAGAGCCAAATTTCTCAGTTGCATGAAGTCATGCCAAACCCCACCGAGTGCTTATATTTGTTGGTATCTTCCAAAGCATGAAGGATGGTCATGCAATCACATTCATTAATGGTTGTGGTGGCAAGGTGAAGACCATCCAAGCAAGGGAATGGCCTTTGCAGTTACATCATCATCAGAGCAAAGGTCCACATTACCCCAAGTTGAGGCAATAAATGGGCCTGGATTGACATGAATGATCAAACCCAAAGTAGCATTAGCTGCCCACTCAATGAAACTGAGGCCATATATTTGGTGTGAAAATACGGATGAGTCATTTGTAGCGTGCAAAAATTTGTTTTTCCAATTGCAACGACTACGGGCATATTTGCTAGTTGATTATAAAGTGATGGTTCTATGTAATATATAGTGTGGAAATACATGTATGAAACGAGGCAACGATGTTTCCAGATAATGCATCTTTTAAGATCGGGATTAGAACGACAAATTCGATATAAAAGAACCATCCTATATCGCCGCTATCTTATCGTCAGCATGAACTTTTGAGCAACCTCGGTCGTCGCCCCCCCCCCTCGGCTTTGGCCCAGAGACATAAGTGCAGGATTGTGTTTTTTGTTTTGCCAACCTTTTGTTCCTTGAAAGGGCACAATGTATTAAACTTACACTAGCCCGCTGGCATCTGAAAAAGACCGCTTCACCAACTTTTCTGACAAAGGGAATATATATATTAATATCGCGAAGATACCAATTACACCCAGCCTTTGCAACAACAAAATGTCCTACAGACATTACAGATGCACACAACCCTACAACAGAAAGGAAGAAGAAGAAAAGAAAGATCCTGCTACGATGATCAAAACCACGTAGCTGCAACACAAACCACTGTGAAGGTAGCATCCGGAGTCCAAATTCTCCAAAAGCGACTGTTGGTGTCTAAGAACCAGACATTGGGTTGTCAGCTACAACCCTTTGTGAGTTTGGCCAGGTACTGAATCTGTCTAGTTTCCTAAGTCATTGATTGTTGGAGGAAGAAGAACACAATGTAGAACACAACTACCCAGATTCATGCCATCCTTGTGGTGTAATACCGTACTCCTGCTCTGGTATGATATCTCTCTAAGAGTTGGCTACAATGCGTGTGTAGAGTTGTGATACGTCTCCAACGTATCTATAATTTTTGATTGTTCCATGTTGTTATATTATCATTATTGGATGTTTTATATTCATTTTATAGCAACTTTATATCATTTTTTGGGACTAACGTATTGAGATAGTGCCTAGTGCCAATTGCTGTTTTTTGCTTGTTTTTTACTTCGCCCAATATCCATATCAAACGAAGTCCAAATGCGGCGAAACTTCTTGGAGATTTTTTCTTCCCAGAAGAGACCCAGGGAGCCTAGGAGGTGCACCAGAGGAGGCCCGTGGGGCCCACAAGACACCAGGGCGAGCCAGAGGCCCTTGGCGCACCCTGATGCCTTGTGGGGCCCACAGGAAGCTTCTCCGCTACCTCTCAGATCTATAAATACCCAAATATTTGAGAAACCCTAGGGGAGTGGACGAAACACAATTCCAGCCATTGCAAGTTCTAGAACCACGAGATCCAATCTAGAGCCCTTATCCGGCACCTTGCCGGAGGGGGGAACGATCACGGAGGGGTTCATCATCCTCATTGGTGCTCCTCCGATGATGCGTGAGTAGTTTACCACAGACCCACGGGTCCGTAGGCAGTAGCTAGATGGCTTTCTCTCTTTTTGATTCTCAATACAATGTTCTCTGCGATGTTCTTGGAGATCTATTTGATGTAATGACTTTTTGCGATGTGTCTGTTGGGATCCGATGAATTGTGAGTTAGATCTATCTATGAATATTATTTGAGTATTATTTGAACTCTTATATGCATGATCTTTATAGCCTCGTATTTCTTCTCTAAAACTTTGGTTTGGTTTGGCCAACTAGATTGTTTTTTCTTGCAATGGGAAGAGGTGCTTTGTGATGGGTTCAATCTTGCGGTGCTTATTCTTAGTGACAGAAGGAGACATGACACGCATGTATTGTTTCCCTTAAGGATAAAAAGATGAGGTTTATTCCTACATGAATAAATCTTGTCTACATCATGTCATCATTCTTATTGCATTACTCCGTTTCTCCATGAACTTAATACACTAGATGCATGCTGGATAGCGGTCAATGTGTGGAGTAATAGTAGTAGATGCAGAATCGTTTCGGTCTACTAATCTTGGGCGTGATGCCTATATACATGATCATTGCCTTGGATATCGTCATAATTATTTGCTCTTCTATCAATTGCCCAACAGTAATTTGTTTACCCACCGTATGCTATTCTCTCGAGAAAAGCCACAAGTGAAATCTACGGCCCCGGGTCTATTTCCCATCATATTGTTTTCAGATCTATTATTCCAGAAACCCAAAAATACCTTGCTGCAATTTTTATTTTTTTTCCATGTTTTTGCTAGATCTATTTATCCAATCTCATACAATTTAATCTATCTCAGTACCGAGGAGGGATTGACAACGCCTCTTACGCGTTGGGTTGCAAGTATTTGCTATTTGTGTGCAAGTACTGTTTACATAGTGTTGCTTGGTTCTCCTACTGGATTAATAACCTTGGTTTCATAACTGAGGGAAATACTTACTTTGCTGTGATGCATCATTCTCTCCTCTTCGGGGAAATACCAACGTAGATACAAGCAATCAGGAAGAACTTCTGGCACCGTTGCTGGGGAGACATCATCAACATCTATCAGGTTCCTACGCACAAACTCTCATCTCCTTGCAATTACTTTATTTGCCATTTACCTCTCATTTTCATCTCCCCCACATCTAAAAAGTTTTTGCAAAAATACAAAAATATTTTCTGGTTGCTTTTTTTTGTTTGCCTTTTTCTTGTTTGCCTCTTTGCTTGTGTTGCCATGTGTCTTCTATTTTCTTGCATCTTCGCTTGCTAAAAATCTATTGATATGGATCCTCATCCACATGTTAATCTTTTCAAATGATCCAATTATGATGAACTAATTGATAGTAATTGAGTTCACTAGATTATCTTTATGAAGTTTTTCTTGAGATTCATTGAATCTAAAAATTGTGATGAAGTGTTAAAAAAGAAATTTATAAAGTGATTCATGATAGCTCCTTGAATGAAAAGCATGATTGCAATGATGTTATTATAAATTCTATTAATGTCAATTGTGTTAGTGATATGCAAAACCCCAAGCTTGGGGATGTTTTTTTTGTTATGTCCACTACTTATTGCAATGATCATGACTGGGGTGATAATGATTCTTATGATCTTACAAATTTATTTAAACCTCATGATGTATATGCTTGCGATAATATTAAAAGTGGGGTTGGACGAATGTCAACTCTAGGTAAAAATAATCCCACATATTTGGAGAGTGTTCAATCTTATGAAATTATTGATAAAAGTGGGTTTGGAGAGGTCATGACTTTAGTTGATGTTAATCCCACTATATTGGAAGATTTTAAAACTTTTATGCATGTGGATCATGAAGAGAAAATTTTATATGATAGTTATATTGTTGAATTTGATTATGATCCTACATGTAATTATATGATAGAGGGAAATATGGTTGTAGAAATTTCATGTTACTAAATTACCACTCTTCATGTTGAGATTGTCAATGTTTTATTTCTGTCCTTCGCATATGCTAGATACTTCTTGTCTTTGATAATTTGTTTGCATATAAAATGCCTATGCATAGGAAGTATGTTAGACTTAAATGTGCTTTTCACATGCTACATGATGCTCTCTTTGTGCTTCAATTCTTGTCTTTTATGTGAGCATCATTAATGTCCCAAGCCTATCTTAAAGGCTATAAAGAAAGAGCTTGTTGGGAGACAACCCAATGAATAAAATAGTTTTTTTCTCTCTTTCTTTCTGTTTTTGTGTGTTCACACAACTATGCTACTGTTATGATTGTGTTTTTATGTTTTAATTAGTGTTTGTGCCAAGTAGAGCCTTTAGGATCATATTGGGTGATAGTTGATTTGATCTTGTTGGAAAACATAAACTTTTGCGGCCAGAAGCAGAATTGTTAAAAATCACAGAAGCGACAAAAAATTTCTGAATTTTTTACACAAGATTGATATACAAATTGCCTGCGTTGTCCTATTTTTCAGAATTTTTGGAATTATGGAAGTATGTCCATATTACTACAGACTATTTTGTTTTTGACAGATTCTGTTTTCGTTGCATTGTGTGCTTATTTTGATGAATCTATGGATTGTATCGGGGGGTATAAGCCATGGTAAAGTTATAATATAGTAGGTATAATGCAATAATTACATATGAATGGGTTTGCAACAGTACTTAAAGTGGTGATTTTCTTTATTATACTAATGAATCTCACGAAGGTTCTATTGAGTTTTGTGTGATTGAACTTCTCAAGTTTTGGGTGAGATCACGATGGAAAGGGCGGTGCCGGAGGTGATGCAGAGGAAGGAAAGGTGCCCAGAGGGGTAGAAGACACAAACCAAGGAAACTAAAGATACCTCAATCCCCTACGTGGTGCGCCAAATATCGGTGTCTAAGAACCAGACATTGGGTTGTCAGCTACAACCCTTTGTAAGTTCGGCCAGGGACTGAATGCGTATAGTTTCCTAAGTCATCGATCGCTAGAGGAAGAAGAATAGAATGTAGGACACACAGGAACTACCTAGGTTCGGGTCACCGCTGTGGTGTAATACCCTACTCCTGCTTTGGTATGATATTTATTTGAGAGTTGGCTACAATGCGTGTGTAGAGTTGTCGATGAATCAGTCGCCATCCAAGGCAGTGGCCTTCCCCTATTTATACTACTATGAGGGCGCCTTCTCCTCTCGGGGGCTCCCACTGGCCCAACATAAACGAAAGGAAAGGAGAGAACAATAATTACACGCGTGGCACGGTTGCCTGCAACACGCCCGTCCGTGGATGGATGATGGTTGCCGAGGTAGTGTATTGTTTCGTGGGTAACCAGCTGTATCCTTGCTCGTACAGAGTGGCTGGTTCGGGGGCACTATTCCTATAGCCGCGTGCGGAGCAGGTGAATCTTTGGGTGCCACTGTTGACAACCTTGCCTTGCCGAAGCCCATGCGCCGGGGACGATTCTGACGCGTCCTCTCATGATTGCTGACACGGGCAGCAGTCGAGAGGGAATGGGTCGCATTTAATGCCTTTGACAATGAGATTCTGGCCTCTCGCGCGGAGACGCGCTGTGCTGCAGAAAGGCTTTCTGGGGCTGAGAAGCCTGCGAAGCTCTTGTTCTCAGGCGACTCGTACTTCGAATCCTTGGAAGTCAAACCTTCGGTAGTGTTTTCTGGGTATGGTCTTGCCTTGGGGGCCATAGTCAAGCCCCAGGTCCATAGGCCAATGGTACTCCAGTTCCTATTGGGCCGACAGCAATGCCTCCAAGAAGGAAACAATGCACAGGCGATGTCGCCACTCAATCATAGATCTCAGGTTTTCACCCTGGAGAAAGTTCGCGCTCTGAAAACAATGCCTTCAACAAGGCCATTGCCAGGCACAACCACTTAAGGCCAGACCTTGGATTTTAACCCTGAGAGATAACTATGTACTCCACCTGTGCTGACGCCCCTGCTTGCCGGTGCCGCTGCTACAAGTCAGGAAACACCAAGCAAAGTCCTCATCGCCTCGGAGACTCAGCCCGCCATTACTAGACCTCAGACCTCAGCAGCCATGACTTCTCTGCCGCTATCTTCACCATGGAAATCAAAACACCGAGATGACAGCGAAGCTTCACGTGGCTCCCTCTTGAAGCCGCATGGCCAGAAATATGGGTTCACACGACCGAATCCCATTCGATCCAGCAATCAACATGCATCAGGTGCCAAATGGAGATTGCCGATGGAGCCTTCCGGAACTTGTCACTGGCGAGATTAATGAGGACATGCATCAACCAGAACACCGTATTTTTTGAGAGTATGCGAATAGCGTACCATAGTTTTATTGAAGGCAACAAAGAGATTTACAAGAGGCTGCCATCCAATGTAAACATCAGATGCAGCACACCTACACCACACACCATGCACTATGCCTAGCCTACTCTCTTAGGAAACGATCTAAGCCAACTGCACCATCCTCCTTCTAGCCAGCAAGATCCTTGAAGATAATGCCAACCAGCTGCCGGGGAGAACTCTTGCTCACTCCTATGAAAAACCCTTGCATTTCTTTGTTTCCACACGGCCCAGGTTATCGCGATTATCATCGAATCAAAGCCCCTATTGTGCTCTCCACTGAACCTCGATCTTTCCTCCAACCACCTGTCGGTGAACCTGTCCTTAGTCGTGGGGCATCTCACATTGATCCGTCATTGCGAGAAGCATAGGTGCCATACCTCACGGGCGTAGATGCAATTGACCAAAATGTGACCAACATTGTCCTCATCCTAAAGGCAAATGTAGCATGCCAAGGTCTCATCCTGAAGGCCATGGAGCACCCTCCTATCCGATGTCCAGAGGCAAGACTGGTCAGTCAGCCACACACAAAAATTGCACTTGAGTGGAGCCCAGCTTCTTGATACGTCTCCGTCGTATCTACTTTTCCTAACGCTTTTCCTCTTGTTTTGGACTCTAATTTGCATGGTTTGAATGAAACTAACCAGGACTGACGCTGTTTTCAGCAGAACTACTATGGTGTTGTTTTTGTGCAGAAATAAAAGTTCTCTGATTGGAACGAAACTTTGCGAGGATTTTTATATAAATAAAGAAAAATACTAGAGCCAAGAACCACCATAGGGGGGCCCCTGGGTGAGCACAACCCACCAGGGTGCCCCCTACAGGCGCGCCCAGGTGAGTTATGCCCCACCTGGTGGCCCTGCAGACCCTTGCTCTGACGCTATAAAATCCTATTTTCAAAGAAAAATCAAGGAGGAAGAATTATCGCGTTTCACGAGACGGAGCCGCCACCACCTCCTGTTCTTCATTGGGAGGCCAGATCTGGAGTCCGTTTGGGGCTCGGGAGAGGGGGACTTTGATCTTCGTCACCACCAACCCTTCTCCATCGCCGATTCCATGATGCTCCCCACCGGGAGTGAGTAATTCCTTCGTAGGCTCGTTGGTTGGTGAGGAGTTGGATGAGATTCATCATGTAATCGAGTTAGTTTTGTTAGGGCTTGATTCCTAGTATCCATTATGTTCTGAGATTGATGTTGCTATGACTTTGCCATGCTTAATGCTTGTCACTTTGGGCGCGGGTGCCATGATTTCAGATCTGAACCGTTTATGTTATCACCATTATATCTATGTTCTAGATCTGATCTTGCAAGTTATAGTCACCTACTACGTGTTATGATCCGGCAACCCCGGAGTGACAATAGTTGGGACACTTCCCAGTGATGACCGTAGTTTGAGGAGTTCATGTATTCATCGTGTGTTAATGCTTTGATCTGGTTCTCTATTAAAAGGAGGCCTTAATATCCCTTAGTTTCCAATAGGACCCCACTGCCACGGGAGGGTAGGACAAAAGATGCCATGCAAGTTCTTTCCATAAGCACGTATGACTATTTACGGAATACATGCCTACATTATATTTATGAAGTGGAGCTAGTGTCGTATCGCCCTAGGTTGTAACTGTCACATGATGAATATCATCCAACAAATCGCCGATCCAATGCCTATGATTTTCCTACATATTGATCTTGCTAAGTTACTACTGCTGTTGTTACTATTGTCATTGCTACAAAACTATTACTATCACTGTTACCGTTACTGTTGCTGCAACCACTACTATCAAAGCTATCATATTACTGTGCTACTGATCACTTTGCTGCAGATAATTAATCTCCAGGTGTGATTGAATTGACAACTCAATTGCTAATACTTGCAAATATTCTTCGGCTCCCCTTGTGTTGAATCTATAAATTTGGGTTGAATACTCTACCCTCGAAAACTATTGTGATCCCCTATACTTGTGGGTTATCAAGACCTTTTTCTGGCGCTGTTGCCGGGGAGCATAGCTATATTTGTTGAGTCACTTTGGATTATTATCAAATTATTTCTATGAAGAATCTGAAGGATGCTAAGACTAAGATTTTTCCCTCTAAGACGAGGGGAGGTAAGGAACTGCCATCTAGCTCTGCACTAGATTCACCTTCTGTTATAAGTAGACTTGCGACACCACCACATGCTACTAATACTAATATGTCGCAAGTTATTGATGATGCCACTTCTGCTATGAATGATATTTATGATGATGCTAGTACTTTTCTTGATGATAATGTGACACTAGGTGAATTTTGAACAACTTGCTAGAACTAAAGCTTTTGAGAATGTTGAAACTTATGAAGAGCTTGGAACTGAAAATCTTGAAACACCTATTAGAACTAGCCCTCCTAGATATGAATTTCCAAAGGTACCATAAGGTTATGTTATGGATGAGGAGGCAACTAGGGATATTCTTGCTTGTAAGGATAGAGATGATCTAGAAAAATTATTATGCAAGTATAGAAAAGACTTTGAATGCTAAAATGAAATGTGATCCTCGGTTTCCTACTTCACCTATCTATGGTGACGATAAGGATTATGAATTCTCTGTCGACCCAGAGTTGATTACTTTGGTTGAATCTGATCCTTTCCATGGTTATGAAACTGAAACTGTTGTGGCACATCTTACTAAGTTGAATGACATAGCCACCCTTTTTGCTCATGATGAGAAAATTCACTATTATTACATTCTCAAATTATTTCCACTCTCATTAAAGGGTGACGCTAAAGCTTCGTACAATACTCTTGCTCCTGGTTGTGTGTGTAGTCCCCAGGACATGATTTATTACTTCTCTGAAAAATATCTCCCTGCTTATAAGAAACAAGTTGTCTTACAGGAAATATTTAACTTTGTGCAAATTGAAGAAGAGAGTCTCCCACAAGCTTGGGGGAGGCTTCTCCAATTTCTTAATGCTTTGCCGGATCATCCTCTTAAGAAAAATGAAATACTTGATATCTTCTATAATGGACTAACCGATGCTTCTAGGGATTCCCTAGATAGTTGTGCTGGTTGTGTTCTCAGGGAACGAACTATTGGGCAAGCTGAAGAATTATTGAATAACATACTAAAAAATTATGATGATTGGACTCTTCCTAAACCACCGCTTAAACCCACTCCAAAGAAGAGGGGTATCTTACATCTCAGTCTTGAAGATATGCAAGAGGCAAAGAAATCTATGAGAGAAAAGGTATTAAAGCTGAGGATGTCAAAATTTTACCTCCTATTGAATAAATACATGGGCTTGACACACCACCACCACCTAAGGTGCTAGAGGTAAATTCTCTAATGAAATTCAATGATAATGATAATCCTCACAATATGCACCCTAGCCAATGCCTTTATGAGTTTGAAAATTACATTAGAAAGCAAAATAACTTCAATGCAAATGTTATGAAACAATTGCAATACAATTCTGATATGATTGCTCACTTGAGTGACTTGTTATTTAGAATCTCAAATGATGTTAGAGGTGTGGGGAAGCATGCTTCTATGGTTCAAACTCAGTTAGAACAAGTTGCTAAATCTCAAACAGAGTTGTTAGATGAAATGAATAATAATATCAATGATCATGCTGTTAGAGTAATGACTAGAGGAGGTAGGATGACTCAGGAACCACTCTATCCGGAAGGACACCCAAAAATAATTTAACAAGACTCTCAAAGGGTTAACACTGATGCACATGGTCCTTCTAAAAAGAAAAAGAAGAAGAAAAATGATAGGACTTTGCATGCCTCTAGTGAACCTGAAGTAGAAAAACCTCCCGATAATGATAATGAAGTTTCTATCTCTCATGCTGAAACTCAATCTGGTAGTGAACAGTCACCTTTTGATAATGAAAAAGATAATGATGAGGTTCGGGAAGATACTCAAACAAATAATAAAGAACCAGACAATGATGTTGAGATAGAACCAGCAGTTGATCTTGATAACCCACAACCCAAGAATAAAAGATATGACAAAAGAGACTTTGTTGCTAGAAAACACGGTAAGGAAAGAGAATCATGGGTTAAAAGACCTATGCCCTTTCCATCTAAGTCAACTAAAAATAAATATGATGAAGAATTTGAACGCTTTGATAAAATGTTGAGGCCACTCTTTTTGCGCACTCGCTTGACTGATATCTTAAGAATGCCTCCTTATGCAAAGTACATGAAAGACATCATCACCAATAAGAGAAAAATACCAGAAGTTGGAATCTCCACCATGCTTGCTAACTATACTTTTAAAGATGGAGTACCTAAAAAACTCGGAGATCCGGGAATACCAACTATACCTTGCTCCATCAAAAGAAATTATGTGAAAACTGCTTTATGTGATTTGGGAGCTGTTGTTAGTGTTATGCCTTTCTCTTTATATAAAAGACTTGATTTGAATAAACTCACACATACTGAAATATCTTTGCAAATGGCTAACAAATCCACTACCATACCTGTCGGTATTAGTGAGGATGTGCCCATTGTTGTTGCTAATGTTACTATTTTGACTAACTTTGTTATACTTGAGATGCCCGAGGACGACAACATGTCGATTATCCTTGGTAGACCCTTCTTGAATACTGCAGGGGCTGTTATGGATTGCAATAAAAGCAAGGTCACTTTTCATATCAATGGTAATGAGCATACGGTGCACTTTCTGAAGAAACAATTCCAAGTGAATGGTATTAATGTTATTGAAAAATCTATGATAATCACTATTGGAAGTTTTCAACTACCTCTACCTACTGTTAGAAATAAATATGCTTATTGTTGGGAACATTCATATCCCCGTTGAGGTAACTTAGTGATTTACGAAAGTTCTTCGGTTTCATGCTAATCGAAAGTGGTTGTTAATTAGACTTGATCAACCTTATTAATGGATCATCTTTTAGAGGTATGAAGTTGATGAATTTAGTGAGCACTACTTTATATCCCTACCTTTTGTTTTTTGTTTTTATTAGTTAAATAAAATAAAATGCCAAGTTTTGTCTGTTTTTTGAATTTCCCGTGCAATAAAAAAATGACCCAAAAATAAAAGTTCTCAGAATGCTCTGAAAATTTAATATTATTTTTTTGTTATTATTTAAGAAATTTTTGGTGCAAATAACATCAAAGGGAGGTGCACCAGGTGGGCACAACCCACCTGGGTGCGCCAGGACCCCCAGGCGCGCCCTGGTGGGTTGTGGTCCCCACGTGGGCCCCCTCACTTATCTCTTCATCCCACATCACCACCTACCTTCATAAAAAAATCACCATTGCTCTCTCTCTCTCGTGTTCTTGCTCCTGAACCCACGGATTTCGATCTCTTTGCTCGAAGCTCCATTTCCGAAACTGTTTCGGGGGATTGTTGCTTGGTATGTGACTCCTCCGTTGGTCCAATTAGTTTTTGCTTTAGTGGTTTGTATTTTGAATAATTAGCTACTCTTGGTGCTGCTGTAGATGAGCTTGCATGTTGAATTCTTAGAGTTCTAAGTAGTTTGAATGCTTGTTATGGCCTCTATGCATCCTTATGAGTAGTTGCTTTCAATCTTGTGAAGTTTTGTTGAGAAAAATTTTGTGGACTAAAAATTTCAGAATTTTGTTCATAGGAAAAAAGATGAGTATCTTTAGGAAGTTTGCTTCCAAGAAGAACTCCAAGGGAGTTATTGGGGAGTCATCTGACAGTGATCTCCACACCCGGAGAATGGCGGAGGTACGGCCGTGCGAATGGCCGCATAACCCGTTCATGGAAGGGGCCGAAATCCTTCAGGAGTTCGCACAATATGCTGCTAATGCCGGCCTCACCGACTTCATCACAGCTGAATGTGAACAGTATCATCTCCTCACGAATTCCTTTGTGCAAAGTTTTAATTTCTTGAGTAGGAATAATCCCCCTGAGGTGCAGTTTAACTTATATGTTGAACCCCATCAGATACTACTTACTGAATTTTGTGACATATGCTTGCTTCCTTCTGATGGTGGTTTAGTAGAGCCTAGGCCCGCGGAGTTTGATGGTTTTTACCATACTCTGACAGTGGGGGTGAGAGAGTGGCATCGGGTCTCGCTGCCACTAGCTTACACTTTCCGGTTGTACATTATTTTGCTCTATTCATTACGAAGTGTTTGCTTCCTAGAGAGAAGGTAGGTGCGCTCAGTGCTCCAGACTTTGTTGTTTTACGCCGTGCACTTTACGGCGACAACACTTATAGCTTGGGAGCTATTGTGGCACGTCGCCTCCATATTAACAGATCCAAGGGCAAACTACATGGTGGTATTTATGCTACTCGCTTGGCGATTCACTTTAACATTCAGATACGCCAGGATGCTTATCCTTTGCCCAAGGTTTACCTAGATCGCGCGGCTATGGCACACCACCACTTTATTGATAGCGAGAACACCACTATGGATGTTCCATATAACTTGGTCTTTAGTGAGATTACTCATGATGTTATTCCGTTGCCTGCACCTGCTTTGTTTGATCCTATTGCCAGGGCAGATACATGATTATGCCTGAGGACATTGCCGCCTACTGGATTAACCTAGCTGCGGCAGAGGAAGAGCCTCAGGAGTGGGACCCTCAGGTGCCCGCTCCTCAGCATTCCAACATAGGACCCCATGGTTTCTTCGAGTGGTGATTACCAAGTTAGGCCAAAAGCCTAAGCTTGGGGGAGTACGTATTTCCACCGACATTACATTCATGTTTACACATTTCATTTCAGTTGTCGGTGTCCACACTCTTCCATTGTATTATCCATGCTGAATTTATTTTCGCGCTTTCTTCTTGTGTGTTTGACAAACTTTGAGAAAATCCAAAAATATATTTCCTACTTCTTTTCGTTTTTTCTTCCTAGTTTAAATTGTTGTAGCACTAAAAAGAAAAACTCAAAAATATTTCCTTATTCTTCTTTTACTTGTTGGGAGCTTTCCCACGTAAATAGTCTTTCTCGTTTTGTTTTTCCCTTTTATTTGCTCGTTCAAGAAAAACTCCAAAAACATTTTTAGTGTGTTTCTCTGAATTTCAGTTTCTTTCTATTGAGTCATACTGAGGAGAAGACCACGATGAAAATTTTGAGTGGCTCTCATATGCATTATTGTTGATCTAACAAAGAGCCCATATTACCTTGTCTTCTCCTTTTGAATAAATTTTTTGCAGATTCTAGCTTAGTTCACGGCACCCTTGCACTATTATTATTTTCATATCGTTCGTTCGTGCAAGCGAAAGGCAATAATGACGATATTTGATGAACAGGCTGTGGCAGAGAGAAACATGTATGAACTCGACTTGTTCTGTTTTTGTAAATATGGTTAACGTAGTATCCATGATTCAACCTATTATGATCAAACATGTTTGCAATGACAATTAGAGATTATAGTTTCCCATGCCATGCATAAGTAGCTAGGAGTGGATAATGATTTATCTTGGATGTCAACATTGCGTTAAATGATTGTGATGTAGTATGATGATATGGTATCCTCCTCTGAATGTTCGAGTGGCTTGACTTGGCACATGTTCATGCATGTAGTTGAATCAAAACCAACATAGCCTCTATGATATTTATGTTCATGGTGTTCATATCCTACTCATGCTAGTATCCAATGTTACTTATGCATAATGCATGTTCATGACTGTTTTCGCTCTCTAGTTGGCTGCTTCTCAACCTATTTGCTAGACTTCGCCTGTACTAAGTGGGATTTCTGCTTGTGCATCAAAAACCTTAAACCCAAGTCATTCCAGATGAGTCCACCATATCTACCTATATGCGGTATTACCCTACCGTCCTAAGTAAATTTGCATGTGCCACGTCTAAAAACTTCAAATAATTATCCTTTTTGTGTGCCTGGATTGTTCATAGAGCGACAGGATGTAGTCAGTATCTTCCATGCTAAGTGAGTTATTCTCATGACGAGTGTTTATTCACTTGTCCTTGCACGAGAGGGGCAGTAATAGGGATTCCCAGTCCCAAACTCAAATTGCAAATAATTAAACAAAACTCCCCAGAGACTGTTGTTGGTATGGATGGCACCTGTTGTTTCGGACAAGCCGTGGAGTGTGATTGTTGGTGGAGGGGGAGTAAACCTTTACTTTTATCGCTTGGGAACCGCCGCTAATGTGTTTAGCATGGAAGTTACCGATAACTAATGGTCGCGAAGTAAAAAAGAAGGGTGCATTTCTCAAAATTTCATTTACGTCTGTTTTAAAAACTTGAGCTCTGGCACCGCTGCAAATCACTACTTCCCTATCAAACAAGCGCCAGAACCTGAGAGCACTATTGTCATCCTCATGCATTGTGTGTAGCTAATGTTGGGTGCATCATGACTGGATCTTTTCTACTATGAATTACAATGTTTAGTCGCTGCTTGAACTTTGGAGGTGCTCTGCATTTATGTTTTGCGGTCTCAGAAAGGGCTAGCGAGATACCACTATTGTCATAATATCATGGTTGTTACAAAGTGTTGATATTTGAGATATCTTATTATTGCTCTCTAGTTGTTTATGTTATTGGTATGAGTTAATATAATTTCTAAGAGTTATTGTTGACATGGTTAGTCATGATCTTTGCTGAAAACCTGGGTGCTACTTAAGCCTATTTATGTAAACAAGAGCAAAAGAGTTTGTAAAGTTTTTCTTTTTCACTTTTAGTTTGTCAACTGAATTGCTTGAGGACAAGCAAAGGTTTAAGCTTGGGGGAGTTGATACGTCTCCGTCGTATCTACTTTTCCTAACGCTTTTCCTCTTGTTTTGGACTCTAATTTGCATGATTTAAATGAAACTAACCCGGACTGACGATGTTTTCAGCAGAACTACTATGGTGTTGTTTTTGTGCAGAAATAAAAGTTCTCGGGTTGGAACGAAACTTTGCGAGGATTTTTTATATAAATAAAGAAAAATACTTGAGCCAAGAACCACCGGAGGGGGGCCCTCGGTGAGCACAACCCACCAGGGCGCGCCCCCCTCCGGGCGCGCCCAGGTGGGTCATGCCCACCTGGTGGCTCCGTAGACCCTAGCTCTAACGCTATAAAATCTTATTTTTGGAGAAAAAAATCAAGGAGGAAGAATTATCGCATTTCACGAGACGGAGCCACCGCCACCTACTGTTCTTCATCGGGAGGCCAGATCTGGAGTCCATTTGGGGATCTGGAGATGGGGATCTTCGATCTTCGTCATCACCAACCCTTCTCCATCGCCAATTCCATGATGCTCCCCACCGGGAGTGAGTAATTCCTTCGTAGGCTCGTTGGTCGGTGAGGAGTTGGATGAGATTCATCATGTAATCGAGTTAGTTTTGTTAGGGCTTGATCCCTACTATCCATTATGTTCTGAGATTCATGTTGCTATGACTTCGCCATGCTTAATGCTTGTCACTTTGGGCGCGGGTGCCATGATTTCAGATCTGAACCGTTTATGTTATCACCATTATATCTATGTTGTAGATCTGATCTTGCAAGTTATAGTCACCTACTACGTGTTATGATCCGGCACCCCCGGAGTGACAATAGTCGGGACACTTCCCAGTGATGACCGTAGTTTGAGGAGTTCATGTATTCACCGTGTGTTAATGCTTTGTTCCGGTTCTCTGTTAAAAGGAGGCATTAATATCCCTTAGTTTCCAATAGGACGCCGCTTCCACGGGAGGGTAGGACAAAAGATGTCATGCAAGTTCTTTCCATAAGCACGTATGACTATTTACGAAATACATGCCTACATTATATTTATGAACTGGAGCTAGTGTCGTATCGCCCTAGGTTGTAACTGTCACATGATGAATATCATCCAACAAATCGCCGATCCAATGCCTACGATTTTCCTACATATTGATCTTGCTAAGTTACTGCTGCTGCTGTTACTATTTGTCACTGCTACAAAACTATTACTATCACTGTTACCGTTACTGTTGCTGCTACCACTACTATCAAAGCTATCATATTATTGTGCTACTGATCACTTTGCTGCAGATAATTAATCTCCAGATGTGATATTGACAACTCAGTTGCTAATACTTGCAAATATTCTTTGGCCCCCCTTGTGTCGAATCTATAAATTTGGGTTGAATACTCTACCCTCGAAAACTGTTGTGATCCCCTATACTTGTGGGTTATCACTTCTGCAGGTGCATTTGACGTAGGGGAAATGCACACGGCCTTGACAAAGTCGCATGTAAACCGAACTAGCAGTGTACGAGCCAGAAGCTGCGCTCGACCAGGAGAAGTGATCCCGAGCCTCCTCATCACACGACACCCAATTGATCGCCTGGATGAGATGCGTCAGCTGTAGGTGAGCCACAAACGAGATGTCTCCCTACACATTGTTGGTCCAACCGTTGTCCATCAACGCCGAATGCACAGTTCTCCGGTTCTGGTTCCTCACCGCCACCAAAGCTAGGATCGCCGGTGCAATATTTTTTACAGTGAAACATGTATCCATCGATCACGCAAAAAAGAACACTCTTCCCATATCCAACGGATTATGCGAACAAGGCTATCAAAGCCCACTCTCGCATCATCATCCACCATCATCGACAGCCCCTGCCACGATCTATCTGGATCAGTACATTGTAGCCATTCCCAAAGGACACGGGGTGCCAAGGCTTGCACCTTTAGATTTTTAACCCCTAGGCCACCAAACTCCATGCCACAAAGCATTGGCCACCATTAGCTCTGTCTTTCCTTGCCCAAAAGAAAGCTCTCATCCAACGGTCGATGTCTTCATAGACCCATAGAGGCGCATCCATGATCAGCAGGTGGTGGAGTGGTCTGGCAGAGACCACCGATTTGACTAGCACTAGACCTGACCTCTTGATCACCCCTCTCTGCTAAGCAAGCACAAAATGCCTCACTTAATCAAGCAACGGTTGCCACTCCGTACGCGTGAGTTGTCTGATCGCTAGCTGAAGCCCAAGGTATTTACACAAAAACTCACCGATCCTGCAAAGAAGTGCGCCTTTGACTCTCTCATGATCCGGCGGTGTCCCTCGCATCGGGATGGCCAGGGATTTGGCGTAATATTGACTCCCAACCCAGAAGCAACGCCGGACAGGAGTAGCGCCTCCCTCACAAAGTTCAGAACCCAAAAGCAACCTAGAACATCGTCTTGATGCGAGAAGAACCCTAGGACCACCTCCTTTATTAGGCAGATCGGCGGGGGCCCACACCTCTACCCGTCGGCTCCTGATCAGCAGGCCGGAGAACTCAGCGGGCACCGCTGCCACCATCCGCACCACACAGAGATGAGGGGCTGGGCCGCACCAAGACCCCCGAACTAGGCGCCATGCCGCGCACACGGCCACAACGGTCACCCAGGTCGCCAAAGAAGTCCGGAGTTGCCGCCCCATTGTCCAACTGCGCCGGAGGAGCCACGCCGTCCAAGGTCGCCATGAAACTCCAGCTGGAGATTCCGACACACGAGAAGGAAGAGGCCCCGCCGCTGCCAGTCGCACTCGGGGATGAGAGCCCGCCACCGCCATCATCTGTGCGGCCTTTGACTGGCGGCATCCTTTGGCGGTAGGCGGGAGCGGGGGCAGAGGAGAGGGAGGCGGTGGCTCTAGGGTTCCACCCGAGTTGTCCCGTCTGGGAGCGACGCGGGGTTCCTTTTCCTCGACAGATCCTTTTTTGCGAGAAAACTTCCGATCTATTCATCAACTGTCAAGGTAGTACAAAGAACACCAGAACTAAGAATTTCATCCATGTCCGTAGACTACCTAGCGACGACTACAAGCACTGGAGTGAGCTGAAGGTGTGCCGCCATCATCGCCACTCCCTCATCGGAGCCGGGCAAACATTGTTGTAGTAGACAATCGGGAAGTCGTCGTGCTAAGGCCCTATAGGACCAGCGCACCAGAACAGCAACCGTCGCCGATGAAAAGAAGCCTAGATCGGAAGGATCCATCCTGCAGACACATAGACATAGACGGATGAAGACCGGATCCAAGTGGATCCACCGAAGACAAGCGCCGACTGGATCCCACGAGATCCGCCAGAGACACACCTCCACACACCCTCCGACGATGCTTGAAACATCACCGGGAAAAGGGTTAGGCGGGGAGGACCTTATTCCATCTTCAAGAAGCCGCCTCCGCCTCGTCTTTTTGAGTATGACACAAACCCTAACAAAACTCAAAAAAACACCTAAATACGTAGCCCTCCCCCTGCTACACCAACTTGATCAACGATATGTAAAGATCAGGTTAAAGGAAACGATATATAAGAATCAAAGCTTATAACGTTATTCAGTCTGATAGCTCCGTTGTAATTGCTGCATCGATGAACAATTCGCTGGATCATTCCGTTTATGGACATCTGATGCTGAAAACCAAGAAGATTCTGGAACCTCATGGGTTTATTCCGCAGAAAATTGATCGTCATCAAAATAGAGTTGCTCATATCTAGCTAATATTGGTCGTACTGAAGGTAGCACCGCTTGTTGGTTGCATAATGTTCCAGATAGTGTTTCTAGCTTTGTATTAGCAGACTGTAATATTATTACCGAGGAATAAATCCCAATAATTTCCAGGAAAGAAAATGCACACGGCAAGATATGCTGATTTTTCCTTTCTTGCCCAGAATCTGGGCCCTAGCTAGCCAGACTACGAGCGCATGCATACATGTCCAGTGTTCCTCTGGTCTAGATAGTGAAATAAAAATGCGCATATGCAGTGTTTGTCTCGTGGGGATTAAACAATACCACTGGTTTTATTTTTTAGAAAAAAAATACTAGTAACCCACCATTTTCGTTTACGCGGCGAGGAGCAAACATTGCCGGTTCCAGTCGCCGGCCAGCCTACGTATCGACTGCACGTCACATAAAAAGATTTCCTCCTTTTGTTTTATTTTTTGCTACTATATATGTGCCACGATGACAAAAAGATAAATAGAGCGGAGATCTTTCGTGGGAAATGAGGCGTACATGACAATGAGTCATCATCATTTCTGCTTTGGATGGGGCGCATGCATGGCAATTTTGCCGTGCGCATTTTTTGCCGTGTGTCGTTGGAAATGGGGCGGACATGACAATGAGTCATCAACATTTTTGCTGTCCCATTCAGGCAGCTGTCCCATTGAGTTACAAAAGGCAAAAAGAAGCAGGGCCGGGGAAGTCAAAAATCAGGCGAACCGGCAGCGGTGTGTTTGTGCCTTTGCAATTCAATGGGACAGCTGCCTGACTGAAGCAGTCCAACGAAAATATCTGTCGGGGGCAACGGGAGCCGTTAAGGGCAACTCTAACGGGGCGATCCATTTCGTCCGCGGGCATCCGTTTGGGTCAGCGTGGACACAAAAGTCGGCCCAACGCGCCGACCCAAACGGATGCGCGTCCACTTTTCGTCCACCTGCCGACTCATTCCTGGCCCATTTTGAGCCGGATTTGCATCGGCGCGGACAAGAGACAGACGCGCGCGCTCGCTTTTTCCTCCCCCAGGCCCGCTGGTCGGTGGCAGCCTCCACCATTTCCCTTCATCCCCCCCTCCAAAAACCCTCGCGCCCGCGCGCGCTCCCGCCCCCGCCATGGACGACGACCTCGCCGCCGCCGCCGGCCTCGCCTCCCTCGCCTCGTCCGGCATGATGACCGCCCCCTCCGGCAAAGGCAAGCCTCGCGCCCCCCGCAAGACCGCCGTCGCGCCCAAGCCGAAGAAGACGCTGACGCCCGAACAGCGCGCAAGGGAGTCGGCCAAGAGGAAGGGCCGGAGGCACGCGGCGGCCGCGAGGGAGGAAGCCATCACGGCGGCCGTCGTCGCCGCCGCCAGGCAGCAGGAGGTCACCAACGCCCGCGTCGCGGCGGCAACGAGGGAGGCGCTTTATATGATAGGGTTAAACCCTAGCCAGCACGGCCTCGTCAACGCCACCGTGGCCGCGGCCAGCACCGGCTCATCCGCGTTCCCTCGGATGGTGCTGCCCGACTCGCCCCGCGCGTCGGCTTGCACCCCGATGCCCGGCTTCCACGTCTACCTGCAGGCCTCCCGCCTCTCCGGGGAGTGCTCGCCCGAGGTGAGCGTGGTGGCGCCTTCCACGCCCGCGCCCGCGCCCATCGACCTCAACGCCACACCGGTGGCCGGTGGCTCGTCATCCGGAAGCGCGAGGAAACGCGCGCGGCACATGCCAGCCGACGTGCCGGGCGCACGCAACCTGTTCGACGGAATGCCAGCCTCCGGCGACGATGACTACATGCAGAACATGATCTTCGAGGGTGGTGCGCCGGTCGCTGGCGGTGCCGCCGGGGTTGGCTACGATCCCGACGAGACACAAAGCCAGGACGGCCGAGGGGCGTTCACGCCGTCCACCTTTGATCAAGATCAGGTGGCCTTCATGCATGATCAGGTCGGCCTGGACCTGGACGGCTTCCCACTCGACCACGAGTTTCCAGATGACTACAGGCAAGAGGAAGAGGACGAGTGCGACATCGAAGGGGAGCCTTTGTTCGAGGACGAGCTCGCCAACCAAGCCACCGGGGTGAAGCCGAAGCGCAAGAGCAAGCGAACCAAGGCATACATGGCGGCCGAGGACAAGCTTCTTTGTGAGTGTTGGAGAGACATTGGGCAAGACCCCAAGACGGGTGCCGAACAAAAGGCATCAACCTTTTGGATTCGTGTCCACCGTGAGTTCCATGAGCGCAAGAAGTTTCCGTCGTACCAAATAGTAAGCACGCGCGGGTGGGTGTCCATTACGAAGCGATGGAGGGTGATCCAACAAGAGTGCAACAAGTTTTGTGCCCCTCTTGAGAGCGTCAAGGCCCGCCCCGTGAGTGGCATCGGCATGCAAACATGGTATGCTAGCAAGCCACCCTCTTTTGTGAGCGGCATAGGCCAATATGCTTGCATGAAATACATTTATAGGCATTTCAAGCTTTTGAGGCATTCAAGGTCCAACACAAATGGCAAGTGCTTCAACCTCCCCCATTTCTTTAGGGTCATCAAAGACGAGGAGAAGTTCAAGGCGCAATATGCCGCCCTCAAGTCGTGTGGGGGGAAGCAAGCCGTGGAGGAGGTTGGGGACGGCGAGAAGGCACGGCCGCGGGGGAAGACCAACTCCAAGAAGGAGGACAAGCGGGATGCGGCGTCGAACGCCTTGATCGCAAGCGTGGAGGGCATGATGAGCAAGAAGGACTCAAGGGAGGAGGAGCGTCGGCGTTACAAACAAGAGCAAATGAACGCCTTCATGGAGATCCAAAGGAGGAGGCTTGAGATGGATGCGGAGAAGCAAGCCAAGATGCTTGAGATGGAGGCGGAGAAGCAAGCCAGGATGCTAGAGATCGAGGCCGCCAACGCCTGTTGGGGAACACAGTAATTTCAAAAAAATTCCTACGCACACGCAAGATCCATCTAGGTGATGCATAACAACGAGAGGGGAGAGTGTTGTCTACGTACCCTCATAGACCGAAAGCGGAAGCGTTATGACAACATGGTTGATGTAGTCGTACGTCTTCATGATCCGACCGATCCTAGTACCGAAAGTACGGCACCTCCGCGATCTGCACACGTTCAGCTCGGTGACGTCCCACGAACTCTCGATCCAGCTAAGTGTCGAGGGAGAGCTTCGACAGCACGACGGCATGATGACGGTGATGATGAAGTTACCGGCGCAGGGCTTCGCCTAAGCACTGCAACGATATGACCGAGGTGGATTATAGTGGAGGGGGAACCGCACACGGCTAAGACAATGTCGGTTGTGTATTCTAGGGTGCCCCCTGTCGGTGTCAAAACCGGCGGATCTCGGGTAGGGGGTCCCGAACTGTGCGTCTAGGGTCGATGGTAACAGGAGACAGGGGACACAATGTTTACCCAGGTTCGGGCCCTCTCTATGGAGGTAATACCCTACGTCCTGCTTGATTGATCTTGATGAATATGAGTATTACAAGAGTTGATCTACCACGAGATCGTAATGGCTAAAACCCTAGAAGTCTATCCTGTATGACTATGATTATCTATCCTCTACGGACTAAACCCTTCCGGTTTATATAGACACCGGAGGGGACTAGGGTTGTACAAAGTCGGTTACAGAGAAAGGAATCTTCATATTTGGATGCCAAGATTGCCTTCCACGCCAAGGAGAGTCCCATCCGGACACGGGAGAGAGTCTTCGGTCCTCGTATCTTCACAGCCCATCAGTCCGGCCCATGTCTAACAGGTCGGACGCTCGAGGCCCCCTTAGTCCAGGACTCCCTCAGTAGCCCCTGAACCAGGCTTCAATGACGAGGTGTCCGGCGCGCAGATTGTCTTCGGCATTGCAAGGCGGGTTCCTTCTCCGAATACTCCAACACAGTCTTCGGACGCAACGAACATGTCCGGCTCTGCAAAACAAATCCCACACGCAACCGCAGAGAGTATAATATTTCACGAGTCCCATCTGCTGACAACTTTTGGTAATGTGATACCACGCCATCACCCTGTCATTATTTCAAACCGTTTTGCAGCCTGCCGCTTCGAGATGCGGTCTCATTGGCACGTCTTGTCAAAGCAGAGATCGTGTCCCCTTATCGCGGGATTTCTCATCAATACGAGAGTGGGTAATTCAACCGTGCCGTTTGCACAACCCTTGGGAACTGGCGAGTTTTAAGGCGAGTGGGGAGGCGCTTGATATTCACTGCCTTTATAAGGAGATAAGGATTCCCTTCTTTCACCCACGCCTTCTCTCTATCCCTGTCCTCCCATTCTCGAGCCCCAGCACCCAAGTCCTCATCTTTTTCGCTAAAAGAAAGCGCTCGAGCATGTCTGGATCCGGAGCGCAAGGCAAGTGGATGGCCTCCTCTGTCAAGGAGAAGGACATCACCAAGCTTCGGGAGCCCGGGTACCTGGCAAAAGAAATCGCCCACCGGTTCCCCGCCAAGGGGCAGATCATCCCCACCCCGAAGCCCAATGAGAGGGTGGTGTTCATCCCCCACTTCGGACTGTGGCTTAGGATGGCCAACACGCGGAGTGCGGAGGCGCCATGGTGAGCAAGCTGCCCAATGTCACATGGCCCAAGGGTACTTTTGTGGAGACCGTCAAGAGTGGCAGAAACTGTGGTTCTATATCATAGAGCCCCGCGACGCCACCTGGGCCACGGCTCCCGAATTCAAGTCCGGAGCTCCAATGCGGCTCACCTCCTGGCTAAAGAAGGGCCTGAATTGGTCTTCGTCGGACGAGCTGACGGCGCTGCAAACGCGCATCCAGAGCATGGTGGAAAAGAACATCAAGCTCGTCAATGTGATCCAGGTGATGCTAGTTCGCCGAATCCTTCCATGCCAGAGCCGGACTTGCCACTTATGGGAGTTCGATCCGGCCGAGCACCAGACCTTGCTATGGTTCTACGGAACCATGCACGAAGATATCTGGAAGGTGCTCTTCAAGGGCAACGAGACGCCACCGGAGACGACCGAAGACCGTGGGCATGCCCTGGCACGTCCCGCCAGTGCGGTAAGTCTTTCACGTTTCAAGGTGTATCTTTTACTTGCTTGTTCATGGAGGGCATCTAGACCCCGCTATTTATTTTTCTAGGGCTGGACAAAGAAGGCGGAGCGGATTCGATGTCCGGCTCCGTTGCCCGAGGAGCCAGCAATTCCTCTTCTGACAAAGATGCTGGTCCCGGTGCCTTACAAGGTGCCGGAGAAGAAGGCCAAGGGGGGCCCGAAGTGGCCTCCGCCGTAAGGGTGCTTCGGACATGTCGTCCGAAGACAACGATACTCACTCCTCCGCCGCCGAAGACGACGACGAGGAGGAGGAAGAGAGCAGCTCCCCCCTGAGGGGGGAAGGAAGAAGAGGGCGGCCTCCACAAATCTAGAGGCGGAGGCGTCCAAGAGGGGGAAGACCTCCTTCGCGGATAACTCTGCGTGGGACGTTGAGAGCAGCCCAGAGCCGCGCCCCCGAGAGAAGCCCCTGGCCGCATCGTGAGTACTGAAGAACCCTGATGCGTCCATATATCCGGCCTCTCTACTTCACAGTTTTAACATGTTGAATTATGCAATTGCAGTCCGGCCCACGACAACTCCCTGCGATCCTCATCAGGGGGTTTGCTGGATTCGAAGGCGATGGCCAGCGAGTCACCACCGACGGCTCACTCTCCCCAGGCCAAGGGCGACGCCGAGGTGCTATCCCGAAGGACCTTCCCCAGCCAGGGAGAGGTTCAGGAGGTCGTCAAGGTGGCGCCAGAGGATAACTCCTCGGCCGCCGGACACATGGGGGAGAAAGCCCCCATGGAGACTGGCGATGGGGGCCATATCCAATTCGGCCCCCAGTCGGATACCATCCCGGAGACCTACACGGTTCCGGAGTCAAGCGAGCAGCCTCCTCCAAAGGGAGGAGGTGTGCCTATTCCGCCGGTGACCTCTGTCCAACCAGAGGCACCAGATAATCTGCTGGAAGCGCTACGAGGCGCTTCCATTGTGGAGGAACACCGTATCCTAATGGGTACGGTGGTTGAGAGGGTTCAGTCCGTCAAGAGCGGACTGACCGAAGCCTGCACCAGCCTGCTGACAGGCTTTGAGGTAAGCGACACAAAAGAAAGAGTCATAGTATAGACAGTAGCCCCTGAGACACTGTCCGGTGTTCGGAAAGAAAAGCCGGACAGAGAATCAAGTAATTTTCATAGGAAACTAACTAAATATGTCTTATGGGAATATGCAGGCGTCGTTGCTGGCCGCAACCTCTCATGCTGCTGAGGTCTCCGGACTAAAGCAGAGTCTGGAGCGGGCCGAAGAAGAGCTCGGCCTTGTGAAAAGGCAGCTGGAGGACAAGCAAGGTATGTGGTGACTTGTTGTATATTCGGAAAGAATAAATGATGTGTGCTGACCGTAGTGCCATGATATTTGTAGGAGCAGCGACCGCGGTCGAGGTCCTTAAGAAGGCGCTGGCCGAGGCCAAGGAGAAAGCTGCCAAGGAACAAGCCGCCCGTGAGAAGCACGAGGCCAGGCTTGATGAGGTCCAGCAGGAGCTCCAGGATGCCGTGAAGAAGTGCGAGTCCTTGGAACGCGATGTTTCGGCTCACGAGACCGAACTCGCCAAGGCTCGCCAAAGCGCACAGGAGGCCCGGGCCAAAGCCCAAAGCGCCCTCCAGGAGATCCAACAGGCGAAGAAGATCGCAGCAGGTAAGACGTTTAGTATGCAAAGCAAGTATGTGGAGAATAGGTATCTCTTACTAACCCAGATTTGGGGTTCTCCAAGGGCGTTTGTGGATCTGCCATGCAGTGTTTCTGATGCTGCGGAATTCTTTCGAGCCGAAGAGGGGAGCTCAACAGAGAAGCTGTTCTGGTCGCAATACCTTGCGCCAGAACATCTGGTGCCCTTTAGCGATCAGCTGAAACAGCTGGTCGAACTGCATAGGGTGGCCGAACTGGCCATGAAGGACTTAATAATCTGGTTGTGGCCTGCCGAAGCTATACCCAGCAGCTACTTCAGGCTCGTCAAGCGGCTGGTCGAAGCCTGCCCCCGGCTTGACGTTATCAAGCGATCGGTCTGCATCGAGGGTGCGCGGATGGCCTTTTCCCACGTCAAGGTGCAGTTGGCGAAGATGAATGCCGTCAAGCTCGCGACCGAGGGTCCGCCCGAGGGCAAGGAGCACCGCATGCCCGAACTATATTTTGACAATGTCCTGGAGGGATCCCGCATTGTGGCGGCGCAGTGCGCCAAAGATGTAATCTTTGAATGAGTACATTTGTACTATCTTGCCCTGTATTATGGAACAAGTTAATTTATGTAAGATAAATGTTTGTTTAATATTTTACCTCCCGTGCGGCCGTGTTTATGAAATTCTGAGAGTTGGCCAGTCGTCGGCTTCACCCCCCACGTAGGTAGTACGGGGGTGTTCGGGATGGAATCTAAACACTCTTGATCCAATTGTTTGGTCCTTGAAGGAGGTGTTTAGCGCAACGAACCAGGCAATCGGACTATGTGGCTTTATCACCCTCACTTAGCCATAGGAGTTTGACAATGAAAATTTAGGCGCAACACCTAGTATCCGAACTAGGGTACTGTAAACACCTGATCAGGTAAGAACCGATCCCTCGCATAATGCGGAAAAAACCGCTAAAGATTTGAAACCTCCGAAGAGCCGACCGGCTCTCGCCGCATCATGATAGTCAGTTTTCGGCTTTCTCTACTGAGGTGCTCATCCGGATAAACCAGGACACAATCGCAGTAGTTCTCCCTTTACTACCCTAGCCGATATAGCGGAACGTAAGGTAGTAAGCACAGGAGCCGGGCAACCCAACTATTGACCAAAGACATGATTCGGAGCCAATGCATATAATGCTAAATTCGGGGTGCCGAACTATTATTGTAAAAAGTGTTCGGACTTTGTTGCCATATTATGGGTCGCAATGAAGCCCCTGGCAGATTAAAGCGTACCAAAGTGTACGTGCGCAACTTTGAGAAGATTACCAAAGAAGGAAAAAAGGGAGTAGTAAGCTAGTGCCGCAGAAGTTGGGCCGCAAACTGTTTCCGTTATAGTTTGATTAATATGCCAAAGCGTATTCGTAAAAGTGGTGCGATAAGCAACCGGGCTATTTAACATGCCACTACCAAGGAAGAGCTGCGTACATGCCCTGGAAGCAGTTAGAGTGATCGTTAAAGAGACCACCTAAAAATTCCCTTGTACGCCAGTGCTTCTTGCCATCTTGGTGTATCCGTCCTGTCGAGAGGACGAATGATCATGTCGTCGGAAGAAGCCTGCGGAAGAGAAACCTGAAAGGATAAAAAAGAAAAATTGAAAGTATGTGTGTCTAGGGGCGGTCGAGCTGTAGTGTGGATCGCAAGCTAGTTATGCCTTCGTCTATGCCCATGGTATTTTGAGTGCGTAGTTATGTACGTGTGGTACGACGTAGCTTCCCTCCAAGGAAGTGAACATCGACATACATCCTCGTCTCCCGGAGTTGTGGTTATCCCTAACCCTAACTCTCTACTTGTGGTTACTTGTCTCTTAGCACTTACTTATATCACTTTGTGTTTGCTTACTTACTACTTGTGTTACTTGCTTAGCACTTAGTACTTCACTTGCAATTGTTAGGCTCACTTTCATATTTCGCATTATTGCCTAAAATTGCTAAGTAATAATTAAAATTTGTAGTTGTACCTATTCACCCCCCTCTAGGTCCATCTCGATCCTTTCAATTGGTATCAGAGCCTCGTGCTCTATTCTTGTGGCTTAATCGCCCTAGAGCGAGATGAACCCCGATGGGACTCCCCGTGTTGCAGATCCGAAGGATAAAGGCGAGGCTTCTTCAGAAGTCAAGTCCTTTACTTCTGAGGATCTGGAATGGGCCCTTGCTAAGCAAAAAGAGGAGCATGAAGCTTCTCTTGAGGCCTTGGTCCAAATGAGAATAGCCACGTTGTCCACGGTGCTTGCACCACCTTCGGGTGGTGCGGCTCCGAGGCCAACTGTGCCTACTCCGTCACTTGGTCAACAACCTCCTAGCAATGAACACTCCAGTGTTCCTTGGCTTTATGCAAGAGCCCAAATTGAGAAACCGAAATATAACCCTCAAGGCAAACCTCCTTTACTTGATGCCACTTCCGATTTTGCCTTGTGGAGAGTTGCTATGCAGGATCATCTTCGATATGGAAATGATGAGATGCTGGAGATCTTGGAGTATGGTTACCATGTGGTTGATGCAAAGAATCCTACACCAAGAGAAATTTATGACAAGAATCTCAATGACACTGCAATCATGTGTATAAGGAGAGGTATGGTTGAAAAGCAAAGGAGACCTTTCATACACATCACAAGTGCCAAGGAACTATGGGAAAGTATTATAAGATCCAAGACCGGTACCTCCACCCTCCGGAGTGCTCAATATGAAATTGCCAAGGGGCAATTGCAAAACTTTTGTATGGAGAAAGGTGAAACTCCAAATCAACTCCTTGAGCATCTCATAACTCTCACCGCTGACATTGAGTCGTGTGAGTGTGACAAGACACAAGATGGATTCAACATGACTAAGTGATTCCTTGTGGACAAGTTGCTTCATGCTCTTGCCCCATATCACCATCAAATGGTGTGGGACATAAAACAACACCATGCCTTCAAGGAAATGACTACAGATGACATCATATCCACTTTCCAACTATTTGAAGAGTCAAAGGCAAATGCTACAAAACATCTTGCCATGCATGGTACTCCAACATCAAAGATCAATCTTGCATTTAAGGCCAAGCATGTATGTGAAGATGAGCAAAGTGAAGAAGAAGAAAAAGAAGAAGATGATGATGATGAAGATGGTGATGAAGTTGAATCCGATGAGGGCCCTTCATATGAAGACATGGCTCTCTTTGTCAAGAAGTTTAGCGCGGGAAAATTCAAGGGAAGATTTCAAAAGAAGAAAGTAAGAAAATGCTACAACTGTGAAGAAACCAACCACTTCTCCAACGAGTGCCCTTATGAGAAGAGAGAGGATAAACCAAGGTTTCCCAAGACCTTTCCCAAGAAGAAGTTGCCAAATCCTTTGAACTCCAAGCTCAAGAAGAGAGATGGGAAAGCAATGGTTGCTCAAGAAGAATCCGATCCGGATGATGTTAGTGGTGTTGCCGGAGTTGCTCAAGATTCTCAAAACACATTGAGGCTAGTCAACAAGAGTGGTGATGTTGTCACCTACAACTACATGAAGGACTACAAGGGCAACGCTCACAAGTGCCTCATGGCAAAGGCCATGGTAGAAGATGGAGAGGACCAACACTCTCCTGACAAGGTCAAGGTAACGCCACGATCAAACCCTCCTCTTTTCACTCCTCCTACTCCTAGTGATGAGTATCTTGATGCGGAGGATAGTTATGAGGATGATGATATAAATGATCCTATGCTTGCTAAACTAAATAAGTTCATGTGCTCCCTTAAAGGAAAGAAGCTCACTATGTTTCGTATGCTTATGGAGATGGTGAGTAAGCACACCATTTCCATTAAGGAACTCGAAACCCTCGTCACCGAGGAAAAGGAAAAATATGAGATCCTTGAGCGGAAAGTCCAATATGAGGAAGCACGAAATGATGAACTATGCTTAAAAATTGGTGCAAACATTGATGTTCATACTAAAGATCTTGCCTCCTTGAAAAAGGCTATTGACTCTTGCGAAGAGTTGATGAATGATAAGAGTAAGCTTGTGAAGTCTAATGCTTCTCTCTCTAAGGATTGTGAGCTCCTATCTGTGTCCCTCAAGACTAAGGAAGAAGAGCTCACCCTTCTTACAAAGAGTTTTTAGACACTCAAGCTTACTTATCTTGAAACTCTAGCCAAGGCTTACTCTTCTCCTATTATCAATGGTGATGCTTGTACTACTAACTCTAGTAGTGATCTAGCATCTATTCTTGAGGAGAATCGTTTTCTCAAGGCTCAAATCGAGAAATGGCTCATGACATGTGCTCAAGGGCAAAAGAACCTTAATGAGGTGTTGAGCCAACACAATGAAGTGTTTGCCAAAGAGGGACTCGGGTTTGACCCAAGCACAAGCAAGAAGAAGACGTCCTCTCAGAAGTGCACCACCCCTCTAAAAGAAACTTTTGTACGATAAGGGCACAAGGAGAAAGGTAAGGTTGTTAGTGGGAAGGCCACAAGGGGCATGCACACTCTCAACAAGCCAAAAGAGTTCATGCCTCCATCCTATGTACTTCGTAAGACTAAGGATGGAGAAGTTTATGCAAAGTTTGTTGGTCCTCGAAATGCATTTCGGTTTTATGCTATTTGGGTCCCTAAGACCCTTGTGACTAACTTGAGAGGTCCCATTGCAAAACGGGTGCCTCTAACCAAGTAATAATTGTGTGTAGGTTGCCTTCTCCGGTGGAGTAAAATGGGTGATTGATAGTGGATGTATCAATCATATGACCGGAGATAGCAAAATGCTCTACGATTTCATGGAAGCTATTCAACCATTTATGAGCATTATGTTTGGTTGAGGATCAAAAGGACAGGTACTCGGGTTGGGTAAGGTGGCTATCACAAATGACATGTCTCTTGCAAATGTCATGCTTGTCCAATCCCTTAAATATCATTTGCTTTCTGTTCGCCAATTGGCTTCTGTTGGTTATGATGCACTATTTGGACTAACGGATGTGAAAGTCTTTAAGAGAGATACTCTCGAAGTGGCCTTTGTTGGAGAGTTGGATGGCAACCTTTACACGGTTGATTTCTCGAAAGAGAGCACATTCCATGCAACTTGTCTAATGGCCAAGGCCGACAAGGGGTGGCTATGGCATCGCCGGCTAGCCCATGTCGGCATGAGAAATCTTCAAGATCTCTTAAAGGGTAATCACATCCTTGGACTAACAAATGTCTCTTTTGAGAAAGATCGTGTGTGTAGTGCATGCATAGCCGGGAAGCAACATCAATCAAAGCACCCACCCAAGAATATTGTGTCTACTTCAAGACCCTTGGAGCTCCTTCATGTGGATCTTTTTGGGCCTCCTTCATGGGATAGTCTTGGTGGGAAAAAGTATGGGCTTGTCATTGTTGATGATTACTCAAGATATACATGGGTCTTATTCCTCAAGTCCAAGGACGAGACGAAGATCATCTTCATTGATTTTGCCAAGCAAGCCCAACGCAAGTTTGACAAAGAAATCTTAGCAATAAGAAGTGATAATGGCTCCGGGTTCAAGAACTACACCTTGAAGAATTTCTTAGTGATGAAGGGATTGAGCATCAATATTCAGCTCCATACACTCCCCAACAAAATGGTGTGGCAGAAAGGAAGAACCGCACACCTGTGGAGATGGCAAGGTCCATGTTGGATGAATACAAGTCACCACATAGTTTTTGGACTGAAGCTGTCAACACCGCATGCCATGCATCAAACCGGCTCTTCCTACGCACTATATTGGAAAAGACTCCATATGAGCTCCTAACCGGGAACAAGCCAAATGTCAAGTACTTTCGTGTATTTGGGTGCAAATGTTTCATCCTCAACAAAAGAGAGCGGTTAGGAAAATTTCAATCTAAAACCATTGAGGGCATATTTGTTGGATATGGATCAAACTCTCACGCATATAGAGTCTACAACAAATCCAATGGATGTGTTGTAGAAACTTGTGACGTGGTGTTTGATGAATTTAATGGCAGCCATGGGGAGCAAGTTGATCTAAGTGATGTAGGTCAAGAAAATTCTTCTCAAGATATCTTGACCATGGGCGTTGGTGCACTTCTTCCAATGGAACAAGAACCTCATGATGATGAAGAAGAAGATGGAAGCTTCACACATCATCAAACTACTTCAACACCCGTACCACCACAAACTCCTATTACTCAACCAGTCCCCGTAGTCCAAGTACAAGATGATGATCAAGTTCCTCTCCAAGATAATCATCGAGAACAAGATCATCCTCAAGGGCAAGAACAAGAAAGTGCAATCATGGACAATGAACCTCAACAAATGCAAGATGAAGAAGAAGATTTTCCACCACACATTAATGATCCATATGTTGAGGACGTGGATGACGGACATGAAGTTGAACCTCGCGAAACCTTAACCTCCATCATGCCTCGAGTGGCCGGTCGTGTTGATTTTGACAAAATTCTCACTGGCATATCGGAAGGTAGAGTCACTCGTAAACAATTGACAAACTTTTGTGCTCACTTCTCGTTTGTGTCTAGTATTGATCCTCTCAAGGTATAAGAGGAATTAATGGACAATGATTGGCTCGTTGCTATGCAAGAAGAGTTGAACAGCTTTGAGTGCAACCAAGTGTGGTCATTAGTCAGGAGGCCAACTACGGAACACAACGTCATTGGAACAAAGTGGATTTTCAAGAACAAGCAAGATGAGAATGGTGTAATCATCCGCAACAAGGCAAGGTTAGTGGCACAAGGGTACTCACAAGTTGAAGGTTTGGACTTTGGTGAGACCTTTGCCCCCGTTGCCCGTCTTGAATCCATTCGCATCTTACTTGCTTATGCTACTTTCAATGGTTTTACATTACATCAAATGGATGTGAAGAGTGCTTTCCTTAATGGTCCTCTACAAGAAGAAGTATATGTATCACAACCACCTGGGTTCGTTGATCCCGATCACAAAGACTATGTGTATAAACTTCATAAGGCTTTGTATGGCCTCGAACAAGCACCTCGTGCTTGGTATGATCATCTTAAGAAGTTTTACTCGATGATGGTTTTGTGAGAGGGGTGATCGATCCCACTCTTTTTACTAAGAGGGACAAGGGTGATTTGATCTTATGCCAAATCTATGTAGATGATATCATTTTTGGTTCTCCTAACATTCATTTGTGCAAGAAGTTTGCGGCGTCCATGACCAAGAATTTTGAAATGTCACTCAATGCGGATTTGAAGTTCTTCCTCGGATTTCAAATTCAACAATTTCAAGAAGGAATTTTCTTGTCCCAAGCAAAATACCTCAAGGATATCCTAGAAAAGTTTGGCATGTCTGATGCTAGTCCATGTAAGACACCTATGCCAACCAAAATTGCACTCACTGAAAACACAAATGGTATTCCGTTCGACCCATCTATTTACCGCTCTATGATTGGTTCATTGCTTTATCTTTGTGCATCTAGACCAAACATCATGTTTAGTGTATGCATGTGTGCTAGATTTCAAGCTTCCCCTATGGAAAGTCATCATAAGGCAGTTAAGCATATTCTTAGATACCTTGTTCACACCCCAAAGTTGGGTCTATGGTACCCCAAGGATGCTAAGTTTGATCTCATTGGGTACACGGATGCGGATTGGGCCAGAGACAAAGTGGATCGTAAGTCCACCTCTGGTGCATGTCAGTTTCTTGGACGCTCCTTGGTAAGTTGGTCCTCAAAGAAACAAAATTGTATTGCCCTCTCTACCGCAGAAGCTGAATACATTGCAACCGCCAGTTGTGCAACTCAATTACTATGGATGAGGCAAACTTTGAAGGATTACGGTATCACCTATAGACACGTGCCTCTTCTATGTGATAATGAAAGTGCCATCAATATTGCCGAGAACCCCAAAGATCATACCCGCACCAAGCATATTGATATTAGGTATCACTTCTTGAGAGATCATGTGGAGAAGGGTGATATTGACATTGCTCATGTTGGCACAGATAAGCAACTTGCAGATATTTTCACCAAGCCATTGGATGAAGCAAGGTTTTGTCAACTTAGGCGTGAACTTGGTATCTTGGAGCTTGACAATATTATGTGAAATCTAGTACCCGTTCATGCATAAACTTAATGTCTTGTCTTGATGTAGGCATATAATTAGGGGGAGACATTCAATCATGAGTATTCTCACCCTATATAATGCATATATAGAACAAACACTCTCAAAGTTATCATAGTTCTTGAACTATGGTACTTTAACATGATGGAGTCGTGACCATGTGCCCAAAGTCTACATCTTTGCGGTACTATGTTCCATATGCTCAAACATGGTGACCTCGGTCACCGCTAGTAGAATGCTTGTATGGACCTTTCTTTACTTAATAAATCTTGGTTGTTAGTACATCTTAGTATGGCCTTAGATTCCTCAGGTTTTCACCCCTATAAATCTCTAAAAACTCCTTGGCGGAGTCTATATCAAATTATACTTGTTGATCCCCCTTTCAAATCTTTTCCCTGTCCTGCTCTCAGTCCAGTGGCCGGACATTCGGCTTCCCGGCCGGACATCTGGGCCCTGGGGAAAATTCCTCTTCTACTCAAACGGTCATCATACACTTCCAGTGGCCGGACATCCGGGCCCTAGCCGGACATCCAGGCCTTGAACCTTTCCTCCCTGACCTCCTTACGCCGGATATCCGTGCTTATTCCTGGATGTCTGGCCCGTTTGAGCAAATTCTTCTGCTCTCTGACCTCCGCTCGCCGGATATCCGGGACAAGCCCCGGATGTCCGGCCCGTCGCCCGCGACCACATATAACTGGGGAGGGGCGTGGGATTTGGGGGTAGTTTCTCCTCTCGTTCGTATCCCCATCTCACAGCCGTCGCCGCCGGGTCGTCGCTCCGGCGCTGCCCCGGCCCTCTCCTCCGACCTCCGGCCCCGATCTCCTGCTCACGGATTCTCCTCCTCCCGATCTATGATTCTATCCAATCCACTTCTTGGATTGTGGTGTGAATCCCTCGGGAGGGACCGGGATAGTGTGGGATTCACCGCCGGAGCTCCTCATGGCGCGCACCAAGAACTGCGGCCCCAATCGCCCCGAGCCTTCTTCACGGGGTATGGATGCTATTTCTCCTCCATTCTACTTCTATGGTGACCGAAAAATCTTAGGGCTTCATTCTCTCATGCATATCTTGGCGTCTATATCTCTCTAGAGGTTTGGTGTCTCTTGCCTAAGCCTAACGATATTTCTTTGTCCTCGGCTAATCAATTTAAATCATGGACATGTCGCAATTTTTGATCTACCACTGGACTTGTTCTATGGTCATGACCAAAAATGTTCATTCCATTGTTTAATTTGTTTTATCCGTGTTCATACTTGTTGGCTCCTTCTCATCAGGACCTCTCATTATCCATTCCAGTTGTTCGCCGGCAAGGCTCAACCGACTCCGATGAGCATGCTCGGCCTAAGAAGAAGAAGACCACCACCAAGAAGAAGAAGCGGGCACCATCCACTAGTTCGTCGGCCTTGGATCCAGATGATGCAGACTATGTTGGGGAGGAAGAGGATGACAGTGCACCAAGACATTCCGTTGGACATTCCAAGCCTGGTACTAGGAGGGCGCCAGTGCCTCAAGTTCCTGGTTCTGCAATGCCCGTTGTCCATGGCCGTCGCATCTCCATGGAGCTTCCTGACAGCACGGATCGCCCCACTCATGACTTCACCACTGTGGGGGCGGGTCAATATCTTATGTTTCGTCGGGATGTCAATCAATATGAGATGGTGGCTGATGCCGAGGATCCTCGGTTCCGGACTCGTATGCAGCAGGATCTCTATTCCAGTTTCGTTCATGGATGAGGTCTTGCTCCTCACAAATATGTGGATCTCAAATTCCTACGCGACCATCCGGCCATGTTTCCTAACAATCCAGTCAAGATCATTGATGATATGACCCTAGGTCCTGCAATGACCTTCAGGTGTGATTGGAATGAAGCTACCATTCTTCAGTTCTATGCCACCTGCTTCTTTGGTCCGGACAACACTCTCACATGGATGACCGATGACACTACACTAAGTATCACCTATGATCAGTTTGTTCAGATTTTGGCCCTCTCTGGAGTTGGACATCGCATTCACAGCTTGGATCCAGAGTATAAGCCCAAAGGGATTGATGCTTGCTTGCCTCTGGTGAAGCCTACCTCTCAGCTCACTAAAGAGGAACGTGGATATCCTCTCAATGAGGTATCCATCTTCCGTGCTCCTTACTTCATCCTTTATCAGTGTGTGCTTCACACCCTCTATCCTAAGAAGGGAGATCGCTCAAGGGCTCGCAACTACTGTATTGAATTGATGGTTCGAACGCTTGACGAACCCACTCTGCCACTGGACACAGCCCATTTCATTTGGCATGAGATCCGTCTTTGCAGCTTCATTCAGTCGCGCCAGTTTCCTCATGCTCCATTTATTCAGGCTCTGATTGATCACGCTGCTCCCTTTGAGGTGGTTAAGACTGTTGTGCACTCCATTTGGACGCCTCCTCCTCATATGCGCGTGGTGGTTAGTGCTCAGACTGCTGCTCCTACTCAGCCTAGGAGGTCTACTAGTGGGAATCCGCCAACTGGTTCCTCTGCTCCATCTTCCTCGACCGCTCCTCTTGGCCGTCTTGCATCGTTCTTGGGCAAGGCTCAGTCTGCTATCATGAAGGCAATCACTTTCAGCTGTCAGCAGAATCATGATGTTTAGAAGCGCCTTGTCATCTCCAAGAATCAGCTCAAACAACACCTCCGTGAACGTGGGAGTCCCGTGAGCGATGATGATCCTCTTCCCGCGGCTCCGTCCTCGTCCACCTTTGGCTTTCCATCTCGTGTCGAGTACCCTAAGTTCTTTGATGATGATGATGACATCCGCCAGGAGTGATTGAGTCTGTTTAGTTCTTTGCCCCTTTTTACTTGTTGCCGTCAAAGGGGGAGAAGTAGTATCCCAGCAGTAATCTTAGGTCATGCTATGTTATGTTGACTATTTGTGTTAACTACTATTCGAACTTGTTATGTTGCTACCTATGGTACTTGATCGTGTGAGACTATGATATTATCTTGGATTATCTTATGGTTATGAGATGTTCTTAAGTCTGTGAGTTATTGTTTATTGTGGTTTCATATGTGCATGTCTCTCACATTTATATCTAGCTACATATGCTAACTTACGGAGATTGTGTTGTACCTCTTAACATAGTCATTCCATGCACACATTGAGGGGGAGCTAAAAGCAAATAGAAACATAAACTTATTCTGTACTTTTGCTCTCATGATTGTCAATGCTAAGATTATTTATTGCATCTATGATAATACATGTATGGTTGTCATCAACAAACAAAAAGGGGGAGATTGAATCATGCCCTTACATCATGTTTTGATGTTGATGACAATATACATGTAGGGGACTAACAATGGTTGTCATGTAAATCTCAGGTATTAGTCCCTGGTTCATCGATGTGTGTGGATCAAGAGCTTACAAGTGATTTTACTCAAGGATGAAGCATAAAAATTGATTTCACATTTGTTTTCTTGAGTATAGGATCCTGAACTATTAAGAGGGGATCGATAGGGTTAGTAAAATACTTGCTCTTGCCATGATATCTCTTTTATATGACTCATTTGATCTATCACCACTCTTTGGTTTATTCTGCTCCTGGGAGTGCCAGATGTCCGGGCCTCATGCCGGATGTCCGGGCTGCTCCTCGGATATCCGGCTCTTACCCCGGATGTCCGGACTTACCCTGCTTCATATCCAGAAGGTTTCTGGTTCCACGCCAGATGTCCGGGTTTTCCCTGGATGTCCGTGTTGGGAAACGTAGCAGAAATTCAAAATTTTCTACGCATCACCAAGATCAATCTATGGAGTAATCTAGCAACGAGGGGAAGGGGAGTGCATCTACATACCCTTGTAGATCGCGATGCGGAAGCGTTGCAAGAACGCGGATGAGGGAGTCGTACTCGTAGCGATTCAGATCGCGGTTGATTCCGATCTAAGCACCGAAGAACGGTGCCTCCGCGTTCAACACACGTGCAGCCCGGTGACGTCTCCCACGCCTTGATCCAGCAAGGAGAGAGGGAGAGGTTGGGGAAGACTCCATCCAGCAGCAGCACGACGGCGTGGTGGTGATGGAGGAGCGTGGCAATCCCGCAGGGCTTCGCCAAGCACCGCGGGAGAGGAGGAGGAGGGAGAGGGGTAGGGCTGCGCCGAAAGAGAGACGTTCTCATGTGTTGGGCAGCCCCAAAACCCCAATATATATAGGGGAGGGGGAGGGCTGCGCCCCCCATCTAGGGTTTCCCCCTCAAGGGGTGCGGCCAGCCCTAGATGGGGCTTGGGGGGCGGCCAAAGGGGGGAGGAGTGCCTCCCAAGTCAAGTGGAGGCCCTCCCCCTTAGGGTTTCCCCTCTCCCATGCGCATGGGCCTTGGGGGGGCTGGTGCCCCTGGCCCATTAAGGCTAGGGCGCCCCCTTACAGCCCATGCTTCTGTATTGGACGTGGTGGAACATTTTCCGGACCTCCAGATCCCTCCGGAATCCTCCGGAACCTTCTGGAAGCTTCCCGGTACAATACCGAAAAAACCCGAACTTTTCCCGGAACCCGAACAACAACTTTCCATATATAAATCTTTACCTCCGGACCATTCCGGAACTCCTCGTGACGTCCGGGATCTCATCCGGGACTCCGAACAACATTCGGTAACCACGTACATACTTTCCCTATAACCCTAGCGTCATCGAACCTTAAGTGTGTAGACCCTACGGGTTCGGGAACAATGCAGACATGACCGAGACGTTCTCCGGCCAATAACCAACAGCGGGATCTGGATACCCATGTTGGCTCCCACATGTTCCACGATGATCTCATCGGATGAACCACGATGTCGGGGATTCAATCAATCCCGTATGCAATTCCCTTTGTCCATCGGTATGTTACTTGCCCGAGATTCGATCGTCGGTATCCCGATACCTTGTTCAATCTCGTTACCGGCAAGTCTCTTTACTCGTTCCGTAACTCACATCATCCCGTGATCAACTCCTTGGTCACACTGTGCACATTATGATGATGTCCTACCGAGTGGGCCCAGAGATACCTCTCCGTTTACACGGAGTGACAAATCCCAGTCTCGATTCGTGCCAACCCAACAGACACTTTCGGAGATACCTGTAGTGCACCTTTATAGTCACCCAGTTACGTTGTGACGTTTGGTACACCCAAAGCATTCCTACGGTATCCGGGAGTTGCACAATCTCATGGTCTAAGGAAGTGATACTTGACATTAGAAAAGCTCTGAGCAAACGAACTACACGATCTTGTGCTAGGCTTAGGATTGGGTCTTGTCCATCACATCATTCTCCTAATGATGTGATCCCGTTATCAACGACATCCAATGTCCATGGTCAGGAAACCGTAACCATCTATTGATCAACGAGCTAGTCTCCTAGAGGCTTACTAGGGACATGGTGTTGTCTATGTATCCACACATGCATCTGAGTTTCCTATCAATACAATTCTAGCATGGATAATAAACGATTATCATGAACAAGGAAATATAATAATAACCTATTTATTATTGCCTCTAGGGCATATTTCCAACAGTCTCCCACTTGCACTAGAGTCAATAATCTAGTTCACATCACCATGTGATTAACACTGACAGGTCACATCACCATGTGACCAACATCCAAAGAGTTTACTAGAGTCAATAATCTAGTTCACATCATTATGTGATTAACACTCAATGAGTTCTGGTTTGATCATGTTATGCTTGTGAGAGAGGTTATTAGTCAACGGGTCTGAACCTTTCAGATCCGTGTGTGCTTTACGAATATCTATGTCATCTTGTGGATGCTACCACGCGCTATTTGGAGCCATTTCAAATAATTGCTCTACTATACGAATCTGGTTTACTTCTCAGAGTCATCCGGATTAGTGTCAAAGTTCGCATCGACGTAACCCTTTACGACGAACTCCTTTTCACCTCCATAATCGAGAAAATTCCTTAGTCTACTAGATACTAAGGATAAGTTCGACCGCTGTCATGTGATCCATTCCCGGATCACTATTGTACCCCTTGACCAACTCATGGCAAGGCACACTTCATGTGCGGTACACAACATAGCATACTGTAGAGCCTACGTCTGAAGCATAGGGGACGACCTTCGTCCTTTCTCTTTCTTCTGCTGTGGTCAGGTCTCGAGTCTTACTCAATACTCACCCCTTGTAACACAGCCAAGAACTCCTTCTTTGCTGATCTATTTTGAACTCTTTCAAAATCATGTCAAGGTGTGCGTTCTTTGAAAGTATCATCGGGCGTCTTGATCTATCTCTATAGATCTTGATGCCCAATATGTAAGCAGCTTTTATCCAGGTCTTCCTTTGAAAAACTCCTTTCAAACAACCCTTTATGCTTTCCAGAAATTTTACATCATTTCGGATCAACAATATGTCATTCACATATACTTATCAGAAATGTTGTAGCGCTCCCACTCACTTTATTGTAAATACAAGTTTCTAACAAACTTTGTATAAACCCAAAAACTTTGATCACTCCATCAAAGCGTATATTCTGACTCCGAGATGCTTGCTCTAGTCCATGGAAGGATCGCTGGAGCTAGCATACCTTTTAGCATCCTTAGGATCGACTAAACCTTTCTGATTGTATCACATACAACCTTTCCTTACGAAAACAGGTAAGGAAACTTGTTTTGACATCCATCTGCCAGATTTCATAAAATGCAGCTAATGCTAACATGATTCCGACGGACTTAAGCATCGCTACGGATGAGAAAATCTCATCGTAGTCAACTCCTTGAACTTGTGGAAATACTCTTTGCCACAAGTCGAGCTTCATAGACGGTAACATTACCGTCCATGTCCGTCTTCTTCTTAAAGATCCATTTATCTCGGATTTCATGGCTTCTAACCATTTGTCGGAATATGGGCCCACCATCGCTTCTCCATAGCTCGTAGGTTCATTGTTGTCTAACAACATGACTTTCAAGACAGGATCACGTACCACTCTGAAGTATTACGCATCCTCGTCGTCCTACGAGGTTTGGTAGTGACTTGATCCGAAGTTTCATGATCACTATCATAAGCTTCCACTTCAATTGGTGTAGGTGCCACAGGAACAACTTCCTGTGCCCTGCTACACACTAGTTGAAGTGACGGTTCAATAACCTTATCAAGTCTCCACCATCCTCCCACTCAATTCTTTCAAGAGAAACTTTTCCTCGAGAAAGGACTCGTTTCTAGAAGCAATTACTTTTGCTTCCAGATCTGAAATAGGAGGTACACCCAACTGTTTTGGGTATTCTATGAAGATGCATATATCCGCTTTGGGTTCGAGCTTATCAGCCTGAAACTTTTTCACATAAGCATCGCAGCCCCAAACTTTTAAGAAACGACAACTTAGGTTTCTCTAAACGGTGTCGTCTCAACAGAATTGCGTGGTGCCCCTTTTAAAGTGAATGCGGTTGTCTCTAATGCCTAACCCATAAACGATAGTGGTAATTTGATAAGAGACATCTTGGTATGCACCATATCCAATAGGGTGCAGCTATGATGTCCGGACACACCATCACACTATGGTGTTCCAGGCGGTATTAGTTGTGAAACACTTTCCACAATGTCTTAATTGTGTGCCAAACTCGTAACTCAGATACTCATCTCTATGATCATACCACAGACATTTTATCCTCTTGTCACGACGACCTTCAACTTCACTCTGAAAATACTTGAACCTTTCAATAATTCAGACTTGTGTTTCATCAAGCAAATACACTCAGCATCTACTCAAACCATCTGTGAAGTAAGAACATAACGATATCCACTGCATGCCTCAGCACTCATTGGACTGCATACATCAAAATGTATTACTTCCAATAAGTTGCTCTCTTGTTCCATCTTACTGAAAACGAGGCCTTTCAGTCATCTTGCCCATGTGGTATGATTAGCATGTCTCAAGTGATTCAAAATCAAGTGAGTCCAAACGATCCATCTGCATGGAGTTTCTTCATGCATATATACCAATAGACATGGTTCGCATGTCTCAATCTTTTCAAAAATGAGTGAGTCCAAAGATCCATCTACATGGAGCTTCTTCATGCGTTCTATACCAATATGACTCAAATGGCAGTGCCACAAGTATGTGGTACTATCATTACTATTTTATATCTTTTGGCACGAACATGTGTATCACTGCGATCAAGATTCATTTTAGGTGCAAGACCATTGAAGGTATTATTCAAATAAACAGAGTAACCATTATTCTCCTTAAATGAATAACCGTATTGTGATAAACATAATCCAATCATGCTCAACGCAAACACCAAATCTCGATAGTAGAGGGAGCATGCGATGCTTGATCACATCAACCTTGGAAACACTTCCAACATACATCGTCATCTCACCTTTAGCTAGTCTCCATTTATTCCGCAGCTTTTATTTCGAGTTACTAACACTTGGCAACCGAACCGGTATCTAATACCCTGGTGCTGCTAGGAGTACTAGTAAAGTACACATTCATATAACGTATATCCAATATATTTCTGTCGACCTTGCCCGCCTTCTCATCTACCAAGTATCTAGGGTAGTACTGCTTCAGTGACCGTTCCCCTCATTACAGAAGCACTTAGTCTCGGGTTTGGGTTCAACCTTGGGATTCTTCACTAGAGCAGCAAATGACTTGCTGTTTCATGAAGTATCCCTTTTGCCCTTGCCCTTCTTAAACTAGTGGTTTTACTAACCATCAACAATTGATGCTCCTACTTGATTTCTACTTTCGCGGTGTCAAACATCGCGAATAGCTCAAGGATCATCATATCTATCCCTGATATGTTATAGTTCATCATGAAGCTCTAGTAGCTTGGTGGTAGTGACTATGGAGAACCATCACTATCTCATCTGGAAGATTAACTCCCACTTGATTCAAGCGATTGTGGCACTCAGACAATCTGAGCACATGCTCAATGATTGAGCTTTTCTCCCTTAGTCTGCAGGCTTAAGAAACTTTGTCAGAGGTCTCATACCTCTTGACGTGGGCACTAGTCTGAAATCCCAATTTCAGTCTTCGGAACATCTCACATGTTCTGCGACGTTTCAAAAACGTCTCTGGTGCCACAATTCTAAACCGTTAGCATTACGCACTGAACTATCACGTAGTCATCAAAACGTGTATGTCAGATGTTTCGTAACATCTACAGACGGCGTTGAGGTTCAGCACACCGAGCGGTGCATTAAGGACATAAGCCTTCTATGCAGCAATGAGGACAATCCTCAGTTTACGGACCCAGTCCGCATAATTGCTACCATCAACTTTCAACTAAATTTTCTCTAGGAACATATCTTAAACAGTAGAACTAAAGCGTATGACATAATTTGCAAAGACCTTTTGACTATGTTCATGATAATTGAGTTCATCTGATTAATGAACTCCCACTCAGATAGACATCCCTCTAGTCATCTAAGTGATTCATGATCCGAGTCAAACTAGGCCGTGTCCGATCATCACGTGAGACGGACTAGTCATCATCGGTGAACATCTCCATGTTGATCGTATCTACCATACGACTCATGTTCGACCTTTCGGTCTCTTGTGTTCCGAGGCCATGTCTGTACATGCTAGGCTCGTCAAGTCAACCTAAGTGTTTCGGATGTGTTCCGAGGCCATGTCTGTACATGCTAGGCTCGTCAACACCCGTTGTATTCGAACGTTAGAATCTATCACACCCGATTATCACGTGGTGCTTCGAAACAACGAACCTTCGCAACGGTGCACAGTTAGGGGGAACACGTCTCTTGAAATTTTATAAGGGATCATCTTACTTACTATCGTCGTTCTAAGCAAATAAGATGCATAACATGATAAACATCACATGCAATCAAATAGTGACATGATATGGCCAATATCATTTTGCTCCTTTGATCTCCATCTTCGGGGCACCATGATCATCTGTGTCACCGGCATGACACCATGATCTCCATCATTGTGTCTTCATGAAGTTGTCACGCCAACGATTACTTCTACTTATATGGCTAACGCGCTTAGCAATAAAGTAAAGTAATTTACATGGCGTTATTCAATGACACGCAGGTCATACAAAAATAAAGACAACTCCTATGGCTCCTGCCGGTTGTCATACTCATCGACATGCAAGTCGTGATTCCTATTACAAGAATATGATCAATCTCATACATCACATATATCATTCATCAAATCTTCTGGCCATATCACATCACAAGGCACATGCTGCAAAAACAAGTTAGACGTCCTCTAATTGTTGTTGCAAGTTTTTACGTGGCTTGTATAGGTTTCTAGCAAGAACGTTTCTTACCTACGTAAGACCACAACGTGATATGCCAATTTCTATTTACCCTTCATAAGGACCCTTTTCATCGAATCCGTTCCGACTAAAGTGGGAGAGACAGACACCCGCTAGCCACCTTATGCAACTAGTGCATGTCAGTCGGTGGAACCTGTCTCACGTAAGCGTACGTGTAAGGTCGGTCCGGGCCGCTTCATCCCACAATGCCGCCGAAACAAGATAAGACTAGTAGCGGCAAGAAGAATTGGCAACATCTACGCCCACAACTACTTTGTGTTCTACTCGTGCATAGAAACTACGCATAAACCTGGCTCATGATGCCACTGTTGGGGAACGTAGCAGAAATTCAAAATTTTCTATGCATCACCAAGATCAATCTATGGAGTAATCTAGCAATGAGGGGAAGGGGAGTGCATCTACATACCCTTGTAGATCGCGATGCGGAAGCGTTGCAAGAACGCGGATGAGGGAGTCGTACTCGTAGCGATTCAGATCGCGGTTGATTCCGATCTAAGCACCGAAGAACGGTGCCTCCGCGTTCAACACACGTGCAGCCCGGTGACGTCTCCCACGCCTTGATCCAGCAAGGAGAGAGGGAGAGGTTGGGGAAGACTCCATCCAGCAGCAGCACGACGGCGTGGTGGTGATGGAGGAGCGTGGCAATCCCGCAGGGCTTCGCCAAGCACCGCGGGAGAGGAGGAGGAGGGAGAGGGGTAGGGCTGCGCCGAAAGAGAGACGTTCTCATGTGTTGGGCAGCCCCAAAACCCCAATATATATAGGGGAGGGGGAGGGCTGTGCCCCCCATCTAGGGTTTCCCCCTCAAGGGGTGCGGCCAGCCCTAGATGGGGCTTGGGGGCGGCCAAAGGGGGGAGGAGTGCCTCCCAAGTCAAGTGGAGGCCCTCCCCCTTAGGGTTTCCCCTCTCCCATGCGCATGGGCCTTGGGGGGGCTGGTGCCCCTGGCCCATTAAAGCTAGGGCACCCCCTTACAGCCCATGCTGCTGTATTGGACGTGGTGGAACATTTTCCGGACCTCCGGATCCCTCCGGAATCCTCCGGAACCTTCTGGAAGCTTCCCGGTACAATACCGAAAAAACCCGAACTTTTCCCGGAACCCGAACAACAACTTTCCATATATAAATCTTTACCTCCGGACCATTCCGGAACTCCTCGTGACGTCCGGGATCTCATCCGGGACTCCGAACAACATTCGGTAACCACGTACATACTTTCCCTATAACCCTAGCGTCATCGAACCTTAAGTGTGTAGACCCTACGGGTTCGGGAACAATGCAGACATGACCGAGACGTTCTCCGGCCAATAACCAACAGCGGGATCTGGATACCCATGTTGGCTCCCACATGTTCCACGATGATCTCATCGGATGAACCACGATGTCGGGGATTCAATCAATCCCGTATGCAATTCCCTTTGTCCATCGGTATGTTACTTGCCCGAGATTCGATCGTCGGTATCCCGATACCTTGTTCAATCTCGTTACCGGCAAGTCTCTTTACTCGTTCCGTAACTCACATCATCCCGTGATCAACTCCTTGGTCACACTGTGCACATTATGATGATGTCCTACCGAGTGGGCCCAGAGATACCTCTCCGTTTACACGGAGTGACAAATCCCAGTCTCGATTCGTGCCAACCCAACAGACACTTTCGGAGATACCTGTAGTGCACCTTTATAGTCACCCAGTTACGTTGTGACGTTTGGTACACCCAAAGCATTCCTACGGTATCCGGGAGTTGCACAATCTCATGGTCTAAGGAAGTGATACTTGACATTAGAAAAGCTCTGAGCAAACGAACTACACGATCTTGTGCTAGGCTTAGGATTGGGTCTTGTCCATCACATCATTCTCCTAATGATGTGATCCCGTTATCAACGACATCCAATGTCCATGGTCAGGAAACCGTAACCATCTATTGATCAACGAGCTAGTCTCCTAGAGGCTTACTAGGGACATGGTGTTGTCTATGTATCCACACATGCATCTGAGTTTCCTATCAATACAATTCTAGCATGGATAATAAACGATTATCATGAACAAGGAAATATAATAATAACCTATTTATTATTGCCTCTAGGGCATATTTACAACAGTCTGGGCCCTCTCCCGGATGTCCGGCCTCTGCTAACCGTGGAATAGCTGAGGTTCTGTTACTTGTTCGTGATCGCGCCGGATGTCCGGCTGTCTGCCGGATGTCCGGTCCTTCCTGTTGAGCCGGATGTCCGGGCTTGGCCCCCGGATGTCCGGCCCCCTCTGTTTTCTATTATGCTTCCATGTTGTTCCTCGTAGCTTGCCAGGACGGATGTCCGGCCTGCTCATTCACTTACACTACAACAGCCATATTTGTTCTCACACTATATATAGCCCTTCTTCCCCACGGGAGAGGCTTGACCACTCACTTTGAACAAACCCAAGAACACACTTCACTCTCTCTCTCTCACTCCTCCACACCAAATCTTAGATCCCCAAGGGATTTGAGAGCATTTGAGAGAAGTTCTCCGATCAAGTGATAGATCCACTCCTCCTTCTTTGCACCAAAGGAATTCGTGATTTGAGCAAGTCTTGAGCTTTTCCCCATCGTTCTTGTTACTCTTGGAGGTTGGAGACTCCTAGGCGGTAGGAGTCTTTCGGAGAGGAATCGACCTTTGTGATTACCCCCGGAAAAGTTTGTGAGGATTTGGAGACCACCCCAAGGTCTACCACTAGTGGTTGAGAAACGCCTCCGTGGTGTTGTCTCAAAGGGAGAATAGGGTGAGCCTTCGTGGCATTGGTGTGCCTTCGTGGTAACATCCACCTCTCTAACGGTGACGTAGCTTCCCTCCAAGGAAGTGAACATCGGCATACTTCCTCGTCTCCCGGAGTTGCGGTTATCCCTAATCCTAACTCTCTACTTGTGGTTACTTGTCTCTTAGCACTTACTTATATCACTTTGTGTTTGCTTACTTACTACTTGTGTTACTTGCTTAGCACTTAGTACTTCACTTGCAATTGTTAGGCTCACTTTCATATTCCGCATTATTGCCTAAAATTGCTAAGTAATAATTAAAATTTGTAGTTGTACCTATTCACCCCCCCTCTAGGTCCATCTCGATCCTTTCAAAGACCATGGGTTGAATTTTGGGGCGACTGGCTCCATCGCATAGACGTCCCTGAGTGCGCGCTTGCGTTCCCTCTTGGGGATGTGGGTAGCATATATCATGTTCACCGTTTTGACCTGAGGGGGAAACATCTTCCGTCCCCCTGTTTTCGTTGGCCAAGGCTCCTCGTCATCGTCCTCGCTCTGTGACCCCTTCTCCTTGTTCTCGGCATTTAACTTGCCGGCCTGTTTAAAAACCCAATAATCTCTGTTGGTATGATTGGCTGGTTTGTATGGGGTGCCATGGATCTGGCACGGACGATCGAGTATGCGGTCCAAGCTGGATGGTCCCAGGTTGTTTCTTTTATATGGCTTCTTCCGCTGACCGGACTTGGAGCCACTGAATCTGGTGTCGACTATCGTGTCATCGGTATTGTCACCATTGCTTCGACGTTTGTGCCTATTGCGGTGGAGCTTGCCGTTGCTGTTTCTTACATCGGAGGTGCCCGCTTCGCTTGCCGTGTTTTTGCTACGAGCCAGCCAACTATCCTCACCCGCACAAAAGCGGTTCATGAGTGCCGTGAGGGCTGCCATGGATTTCGGCTTTTCCTGGCCGAGGTGGCGGGCGAGCCATTCGTCGCAGATGCTATGTTTAAAGGCCGCTAGGGCTTCGGCATCCGGACAGTCGACGACCTGGTTCTTTTTAGTTAGGAACCTAGTCCAGAATTTCCTGGCTGACTCTCCGGGCTTTTGAACTATGTGAGTTAAGTCATCAGCATCCGGTGGTCGTACATATGTGCCTTGGAAGTTGTCACGGAAGGCGTCTTCCAAGTCCTCCCAGCTGCCAATAGAGTTTTCAGGCAGACTGTTTAACCAGTGCCAAGCTGGCCCTTTGAGTTTTAACAGGAGGTATTTGATGGCGTGAAGGTCATCTCCGCGGGCCATGTGGATATGGAGAAGAAAATTCTCAATCCATACCACGAGGTCAGTTGTTCCATCATATGATTCGATATTCACGGGTTTAAACCCTTCTGGGAATTCATGCTCCATTACTTCGTCAGTGAAGCAAAGAGGGTGTGCGGCGCCTCTATATCGGGCCACGTCGCGACGTACCTCAGATGAAGTCCGTCTGCGGTTTTCGGCCCGGGCGTGACTAGGCTTGTCACATCCGAATAGATGGTCGTCGTCGCGTGCCGGGGCACGTCCTCACAATCCGTAGATCGATCTGGTATGTCCTGCTCTACTGTCCAGGTCCTACCGAAGGTCATGTGTATAACCACGAGCTGTTTTATCTCTGCCTTTACGACGAGGCGGGGCGGGCTGGTGTTCGGCTTGAGTTGCCACTTTATCCCGACCACGTGGTGGTCGGTCAGCTGCATTGCGCGATGATGGTACGGGCTCCGGCGCCTCATCATCGAACTGAGGTAGCAATTTGCGCTTTGGGTAGCTTTTGGCTGGGCGCTTGAGGTCGTATTCTTCGGCTGCTAGGACATCAGTCCATCTATCATTGAGCAGATCTTGGTCAGCTTGAAGCTGCTACTGCTTCTTTTTCAGGCTCCTTGCAGTGGCTATTAGCCAGCGCTTAAAGCGCTCCTGCTCGAGAGGTTCCTCAGGCACGATAAAATCCTCGTTGCCGAGGCTCACCTCATCCTCGGAGAGTGGAAGATAATTACTGTCCTCCGAGTCGTTCTTTATGGCCTGTTCGTCAGGGCTAACTTGCCCGTTTTCCCGTTCCTCCTGTTTGGAAGTTATCTCAACGGGATCTTCATTATCTTCGGCATCGTCCGGAGTATTGTTTTCTCCCGTGCCAGTATTGCTGTCTTTTCCATGACGTGACTTAGAGCGGCGCCACTGGCGCCGGCGTTTTGGCTGTATCACAGGAGGTTCATCCTCAACTAGATCTTCTTTGTCATCGTCGTTAGTTCTTTTAGGTGTATCCACCATGTACACGTCGTAAAAGAGGTGGCCGTCCAGCGTCCGGTAAACGGCGGGTTTTGCCCTGCTCCTCATCGGCATTGTCGTCCATACCGTCGATGTCTTCGGAGCCATAATCGAGCGTGTCGGTTAAGTCTTCGACAGTGGCTATGAAGTGGGCGGTGGGTGGGAAGAAAAATTCTCCGTCGTCAGCCTCCAGTTCAAACCGGATATAATTCGGCTGTGAGCCCCCACTAAGGATAGTGCTTTTAACGAGTTTAACACGTCGCCCAAAGGCGAGTGCCGAAAAATGTCCGCGGAGCTGAATTCAATGATTGATGACTGATCGAGCTCGATGCTTGTGGACGCACATAGTTCGGAACCTATAGCCGGAAACGAGTCCGAGGTTCCGGTGACACAGATTCCACTCGAGGTTGGGTCTGTGTGCGGCTCTAATGCCGCTGGGACTGCGGCATCCGTGGCGGGGTTGAGCTTCCCGTCTTCGGATGGCGCGATCTGCTCCGGATCTAAGGCCAAAGCAGTTATAGGTGTTATCTCCTGGGTATGGTCCGATGACAGATTTAAGTCATGTTCATCGTGGTGACGGGGAGCGGCTGCCGTGGTCTCGAATCTGTCGAAGATCAAGTCTCCGCGGATATCCGCGACGTAGTTCAAGCTCCCAAATCTGACCTGACGGCCAGGGGCGTAGCTATCGATCTGCTCCAGATGGCCAAGCGAGTTGGCCCGCAGTGCGAAGCTGCCGAATACAAAGATCTGTCCGGGGAGGAAGACTTCTCCTTGGACAGCATTGTTGTAGATGATTGAAGGGGCCATCAAACCTTTTTAGGACGGCACAGTGGAACTCTCAATGAAAGCACCAATGTCGGTGTCAAAACCGGCGGATCTCGGGTAGGGGGTCCCGAACTGTGCGTCTAGGGTCAATGGTAACAGGAGACAGGGGGCACAGTGTTTACCCAGGTTCGGGCCCTCTCTATGGAGGTAATATCCTACTTCCTGCTTGATTGATCTTGATGAATATGAGTATTACAAGAGTTGATCTACCACGAGATCGTAATGGCTCAAACCCTAGAAGTCTAGCCTGTATGACTATGACTATCTATCCTCTACGGACTAAACCCCTTCGGTTTATATAGACACCGGAGGAGACTATGGTTGTACAAAGTCGGTTACAGAGAAAGGAATCTTCATATTTGGATGCCAAGCTTGCCTTCCACGCCAAGGAGAGTCCCATCCGGACACGGGAGAGAGTCTTCGGTCTTCGTATCTTCACAGCCCATCAGTCCGGCCCATGTCTAACAGGTCGGACGCCCGAGGACCCCTTAGTCCAGGACTCCCTCACCCCCTGCCTCCATATATAAAGGAGCAAGGGGGGATGCCGGCCGGCCCTAGGGCGCGCCAAGGAGGGGAGGAGTCCTCCTAGTAGGAGTAGGACTCCCCCTTTCCTAGTCCTACTAGGAGGGGGAAGGAAGGAGGAGAGGGAGAAGGAAAGGGGGGCGCCGCCCCCCTTCCCTAGTCCAATTCAGACCCAAGGGGGAGGGGGCGCGCGGCCTGCCCTGGCTGGCCCTCTCTCTCTCCACTAAGGCCCATGTGGCCCATTAGTTCCCCGGGGGGGGTTCCAGTAACCCTTCGGCACTCCGGTTTTCTCCGAAATCACCCGGAACACTTCCAGTGTCTGAATATAGCCGTCCAATATATCAATCTTTATGTCTCGACCATTTCGAGACTCCTCGTCATGTCCGTGATCATATCCGGGACTTCGAACTACCTTCGGTACATCAAAACACATAAACTCATAATACCGATCGTCACCGAACGTTAAGCGTGCGGACCCTATGGGTTCGAGAACTATGTAGACATGACCGAGACACGTCTTCGGTCAATAACCAATAGCGGAACCTGGATGTTCATATTGGCTCCCACATATTCTACGAAGATCTTTATCGGTCAAACCGTATAACAACATACGTTGTTCCCTTTGTCATCGGTATGTTACTTGCCCGAGATTCGATCGTCGGTATCTCAATACCTAGTTCAATCTCGTTACCGGCAAGTCTCTTTACTCGTTCTGTAATGCATCATCCCACAACTAACTCATTAGTTACATTGCTTGCAAGGTTTATAGTGATGCGCATTACCGAGAGGGCCCAGAGATACCTCTCCGACAATCGGAGTGACAAATCCTAATCTCGATCTATGCCAACTCAACAAACACCATCGGAGACACCTGTAGAGCACCTTTATAATCACCCAGTTACGTTGTGATGTTTGGTAGCACACAAAGTGTTCCTCTGGTATTCGGGAGTTGCATAATCTCATAGTCATAGGAACATGTATAAGTCATGAAGAAAGCAATAGCAACATACTAAATGATCAAGTGCTAAGCTAACGGAATGGGTCAAGTCAATCACATCATTCTCTAATGATGTGATCCCGTTAATCAAATGACAACTCATGTCTATGGCTAGGAAACTTAACCATCTTTGATTCAACGAGCTAGTCAAGTAGAGGCATACTAGTGACACTCTGTTTGTCTATGTATTCACACATGTACTAAGTTTCCGGTTAATACAATTCTAGCATGAATAATAAACATTTATCATGATATAAGGAAATATAAATAACAACTTTATTATTGCCTCTAGAGCATATTTCCTTCAGTCTCCCACTTGCACTAGAGTCAATAATCTAGATTACACAGTAATGATTCTAACACCCATGGAGTCTTGGTGCTGATCTGTAACGCCCACGATGCGGCTATATCTCCCACGTGTCGAGGCACGACTTAGAGGCATAACCGCATAGTGGTTTTGTCGCAAGAAGGGTCATCTTCACGTAATGAACAAGAATGGGATAAAGAGTTGGCTTACAATCGCCACTTCACACAATACATAAATATCATCATACATCATCCAAAATACAATCATATAGATCGACTACGGACAAAATCCAGATGAAAATAAGATAACCCCAAATGCTAGATCCCTGATCGTCCCAACTGGGCTCCACTACTGATCATCAGGAAAAGACACATAGTAACGACCACGTTCCTCGTCAAACTCCCACTGAGATCGACGCCATCATCTGCACTGGCATCGTCGGCACCTGCAGCTGTTTTGGTAGAATCTGTGAGTCACGGGGACTCAGCAATCTCACACCCGCGAGATCAAGACTATTTAAGCTTAAAGGGGGGAATGGTGCAAAGAGGTGGAGCTGCAGCGGCAAAAGCATATATGGTGGCTAACTTGCGCAAAAAGAGAGCGAGAAGAGAAGCAACGGAACGGACGTCATCTAGCAATGACCAAGAAGAGGTCCTGAACACCTACTTACGTCATACATAACACAGACCGTGTTCACTTCCCGGACTCCGCCGAGAAGAGACCATCACGGCTACACACGCAATTGATGTATTTTAATTGGGTCAAGTGACAAGTTATCTACAACCGGACATTAACAAATTCCCATCTGCCTCATAACCGCGGGCACGGCTTTCGAAAGATAATACCCTGCAGGGGTGTCCCAACTTAGCCCATCATAAGCTCTCATGGTCAACGAAGGATAAACCTTCTCCCGGAAAGACCCGATCAGTCTCGGAATCCCGGTTTACAAGACATCTCGACAATGGTAAAACAAGACCAGCAAAGCCGCCCGAATGTGCCGACAAATCCCGATAGGAGCTGCACATATCTCGTTCTCAGGGCACACCGGATTTTCCAAGCTTCCGATAGGCCAGACCAGAGTTGCCCCTGGTGGCCACCGGCGACTGACAGTTTGGACCAATACTCAGAGGAGCACTGGCCCGGGGGTTTAAAATAAAGATGACCCTCGGGCTCTAGAAAACCCGGGGGAAAAAGGTATAGGTCGCAAATGGTAAATCCAAGGTTGGGCCTTGCTGGAGGAGTTTTATTCAAGGCGAACTGTCAAGGGGGTCCCATAAATCACCCGACCGCGTAAGGAACGCAAACTCAAGGAACATAATCCCGGTATAACAATAACTAGGGCGGCAAGAGTGGAACAAAACACCAGGCATAAGGCCGAGCCTTCCACCCTTTACCAAATATATAGATGCATTAATTAAATAAGAGATATTGTGATATCCCAACATATCCATGTTCCGACATGGAACAAACTTCAACTTCACCTGCAACTAGCAACGCTATAAGAGGGGCTGAGCAAAAGCGGTAACATAGCCAAACAACGGTTTGCTAGGAAAGGATGGTTAGGGCTGACATGGATAAAATGGGAGACATGAATATAGCAAGTGATAGGTAACGGAGCATGGCAATAGAGCGAACAACTAGCATAGCAAAGATAGAAGTGATTTCGAGGGGTGGTCATCTAGCCTGCAAGATTCTCAGAGTTGTCGAAGGCTTGATCCTCGTAAGCGTACTCGACAGGTTCCTCGTACACGAATTCGTCTCCCGGCTCTACCCAAGACAAGAACACAAACAAACGAAACCACAATCAACAACGAGGAATGCACAAGCAACATGATGCAAAACATGTATGATATGCAAGATATGATATGCGATGCATATGCGTGCTCTGGAAGGAAAATGATGAACATGGCAGTAACTTGGCAAACCAAGCATGCCACTAGAAAGATTAGATGATTTCGGTCGAAATCGATATAAAGATCACCGGAATCGGATGCACGGTTTGCAAATGGCGAGCAAAACAAGAATGACACTAATCTGCGATAAACAGCAAGATAGCACTTAAAAGGCAACAAGTAACAATGCTACAGCACCCCAACATATCCAACAAAGCACATGGCAGTAAACTAAAGGACATGCTTGACAAAAGATGAACACTGAGCTACGGCTAGTTCACAACATATCAAGCTCAAACAAGCATGGCAAAAGTGCAAAAGATTACAGGTTCACAGACTTCGTGAAAAACTGGACATGGCAGAAATCATCATCAGGTAGCAATGTTCAGAGCAAGAAATCAACATGCTACAGGAACTTAACATAGCAAAACAAGGCATGGTAGTGTTCTACCAAATGCACATGACAAAAGTCCCTTACTGACCATAAGCCAAAAAGGACCAGAAGATATGATGGCAAGCATGTAAACATAGCAAGTTTCGTTATCAGGTTTCAGACTTAGCAGAAAACAGAGCAAGGCAGAAATATTAATATGTAGGCCTCTTTGTGAGCTTGATGCACTCACTACAGAGCAATGCATGACAAACCAAGCATACCTACAGTAAGATGGCATGTTTATGAAGATATTTATGGCAAGAACAATTGCATAGCATGTATGGATCAACTACAATAAGCTTGGCAAAAATGCATATCATGTTAAGAATCTGCCAGAAATATTTTATAGCAAAAGTAGAGCAAGATTGAGTCATGCTATGGCACTCAATAATTGCAAACAATTGCAGGAATGGATCAATTACAACTATATCTACAAAACATCCTTAATGAACATCTCCAAAATATGCACGGATCTCTCTGTAGCATCAAGTTTACATGGCAACAAAATTACAGCAGACAAGGACTTAGAGAAATCACCAAGTCCCTGAAATCAGAAATATTACGGGGCCTACTTTGCATGCTTGTGCTAGTCACCACAGAGCTCACACAAATACATGGACTACACCAATGGAAAGATGGCATGGCATACTTCAAAACACATGTAGAGCTCATGCTCAAAAGATGCACAGATTAAATGATAGAAAAATGACAAATCTCCAAATTCTGTCAAGAACCAGAGAATAACAGCAACTAGCCCTCTTCCAACGAAGATTTGGGCATCAAGATGACCACTAATGAACAAGGTGCAATTGAACAAAATGAAGAACATCACGAGGCGAACAATTTGACATATTACACGCGCGAATCGGAGCTACATGCAAGAAGTTATCACATCGGGAACAGGAGCACTTGCTGATGGAATTCCAGACTTAGAGAAAAAAACGGGCGCGAGAAAGTCAACGGGGCCTCACCAGATCGGATCGGGCTTCGCTACAGGAGCTCGAGCTCATCGGCCGGAGGAAGAGAAGAGGAGGCCGGAGGCAGCGGCCGGCGAGGGGGGGGGCGGAGGCCGGAGGTGGCGGTCGCCGGCGGCGGGGGCGGCGAGGCGGCGGTGTTCCGCGGCGGCACGGCACGGCGGTGTCGGAGACGGGCGGCGGGGCCGGCGGTCGGCGGCGGCGACGGCCGCGGCGGCGCGCTGCGGCGGCGGCCGACGGGAGGCGCGCGCAGAGGAGCGGGCCGAGGGGGCCGGGGACGGGCTCCGGCGGGCCGCGGGAGGAGAGAGAGAGATGGTGACGTGGCGGCGGCGGCGGACGTTGTCCGGCGCGGACGGACGCGTCCGGCGCAGCGCGGAGGGAGAGGGTTAGGGTTCGTCTGTGATTTCGTTTTTGGGGGAGATGGAGTTTTATAGGTAGAGGGAGCTAGGAGACTCCAAATGAGGTGCGGTTTTCGCCCACACGATTGTGATCGAACGACCTAGAGCATGGAAGAGAGTTTGGTGGGTTTTGGGCTGGTTTTGGAGGGGGGTTTTGCTGGACACTCAAATGGACTTTGCGGATGCCCGGTTAACCGTTGGGGTACCAAACGACCTCCGAATGGAACGAAACTTGACCGGTAGTCTCCAGGTGATATATTAAGGCCACTTGACAAGCCTCGGTCCATTCCGAGAAAGTTTGACACACGCACACGAAAGAAAACAAGAGGGGTGCACCAGAGGAGATAGGAGCGCCGGATTGGAAAACGGACAACGGGGAAAATGCTCGGATGCATGAGACGAACACGTATGCGAATGCAATGCACATGATGACATGATATGAAAATGCATGACATTACAAAATACAAAACGAAAGACAAAACCCGACCACGGAGGGAAAAACATATCACATAGCCGAAAATGGAAAGAGTCAGAGTTACAAATATGGCAAGTTACATGCGGGGTGTTACATGATCATGTTTTGCTCGTGAGAGAGGCTTAGTCAACGGGTCTGCAACATTTAGATCTGTATGTATCTTAAAAATCTCTATGTCTCCCTCCCTGACTTGATCGCTGATGGAATTGAAGCGTCTCTTGATGTGCTTGGTTCTCTTGTGAAATCTGGATTCCTTTGCCAAGGCAATTGCACCAGTATTGTCACAAAAGATTTTCATTGGACCCGATGCACTAGGTATGACACCTAGATCAGATATGAACTCCTTCATTTGCTGCTTCCGAAGCAGCTATGTACTCCGCTTCACACGTAGATCCCGCCACGACGCTTTGCTTAGAACTGCACCAACTGACAACTCCACCGTTCAATATAAATACGTATCCGGTTTGTGACTTAGAGTCATCTGGATCAGTGTCAAAGCTTGCATCGACGTAACCATTTACGACGAGCTCTTTGTCACTGAGGGAGTCTTGGACTAAGCGGTCCTCGGGCGTCCGGCCTGCTATCTATGGGCCGGACTGATGGGCTGTGAAGACATGAAGGCCGAAGACGGTACCCGTGTCCGGATTGGACTCTCCTTGACGTGGAAAGCAAGCTAGGTGACCAACTATGAAGATTCCCTCTGATGTAACCGACTCCATGTAACCCTAGATCTCTCTGGTGTCTATATAAACCGGAGAGCGTAGTCCGGATAGACAGATACACATGACCATAGTCATACAGGCTAGACTTCTAGGGTTTAGCCATTACGATCTCGTGGTAGATCAACTCTTGTAACACTCATATTCATCAAGATCAATCAAGCAGGAAGTAGGGTATTACCTCCATAGAGAGGGCCCGAACCTGGGTAAACATCGTGTCCCTCGTCTCCTATTACCATCGATCCTAGACGCACAGTTCGGGACCCCCTACCTGAGATCCACCAGTTTTGACACCGACATTGGTGCTTTCATTGAGAGTTCCACTGTGCCGTCGACGAAAGGTTTGATGGCTCCTTCAATCGTTGATAGGGACGCTGTCCAAGGAGAAACCTTCCTCCCCGGACAGATTTTTGTGTTCGACAGCTTTGTACTGCGGGCCAACTCGCTTGGCCATTTGGAGCAGGTCGATAGCTACACCCCTGGCCATCAGGTCAGATTTGGAAGCTTGAAGTACATCGCGGATACCCATGAAGACTTGATCTTCAGCGGGTTTGAGACCGCGGCGATTGCTCTCCCTCGCCCCGATGAACATGACTCAGATCTTTCATCGGATCACATCCAGGAGATGGTTCCTGTTGCTGCAACGGCCTTAGAACCGAGGCAGATTGTGCCCTCCGAGGCCACAAAGTCCGCGGCGTTGGAGCCACACACGGACTCGACATTCTGCAATATTTGCGTCAATGGAACTCCGGACTCATCTCCGGCTATAAGTTCCGGACCAGGTACGCCTGTGGACACCGAGCTGGATCGGTTATCGATTTTCGAATTTAGCACCGCAGACATCTTCCAGCACTCACCTTTTGGTGACGTGCTAAACTCTTTAAAGAACTTGTCCTTGGAGGAGGACTCACAGCCGAACTATGTTCGGTTAGAGCTAGAGGCAGATGACGAGGAATTTTGCTTCCCACCCGCCACCCACTTCATAGCCACTGTCGATGACTTAACCGACGTGCTTGACTATGGCTCCGAAGACATCGACGGTATGGACGACGATGCCGATAAGGAGCAAGGCCAAGATCCGCCATTCACTGGACATTGGACGGCCACCTCTTCGTATGACGTGCACATGGTTGATACACCTAAAGGATCTGGCGACGACAAAGAAGAGCCAGATGCGAATAAGCCCTCTGAGACGCAGTCGAAGCGCCGGCGGCCCAAACGCCATTCTAAGCCCCGTCGCTCAAAAGAAGGCAACACTGGCACCGGAGAAAATAGTACTCCGGGCGACGCCGAAAACAATGAAGACCCTGTCGGAGCTGCATCCGAACAGGAGGAACACGACAACGGGCAAGATAACCCTGATGAACAGGCCATAGAAGATTACTCGAAGGACGATAGTTGCCGTCCACCCTCTGAGGAGGAGACAAGCCTCGGCAGCGAAGACTTCATCGTGCCTGAGGATCCTCTGGAGCAGGAGCTCTTTAAGCTTCAGCTCATAGCCACTGCAAGGAGCCTGAAAAGGAAACAGCAGCAGCTTCAAGCTGAACAAGATCTGCTCGTCGATAGATGGACTGATGTCCTGACAGCCGAAGAATACGGCCTCAAGCACCCAGCCAAGAGCTACCCGAAACGCAGACTGCTACCTCAATTCGACAAGGAGGCGTCGGAGCACATATCTCCCTCGCGTAATACGGAACGACCACCACGTGGTCGAGACAGGGCGGCCGAGTGGCCACCCCGCGGTCGGGATAAAGCGGCAACTCAGGCCGAACAGCAGCCTGCCCCACCGCCCCGTAAAAATAGAGACGGAAGAGTTTGGGGTCATACGTACGACCTCCGGCAGACCCTGGACAGTAGAGCAGGACATACAAGATCGATCTACGGATCGCGAGGACGTGCCTCGAGGCACGACGACAGCTACCTATTCGGACGTGACAAACCTAACCACGCCCGGGCCCAATGCCGCAGACGGACTCCATCAGAGCTACGCCACGATGCGGCCCGATATAGAGGCGCCGCACACCCTCTCTGCTTCACGGATGAAGTACTGGATCATGAATTCCCCGAGGGGCACAAACTCGTCAATATCGAATCATACGACGGCACAACCGATCCTGCAGTATGGATTGAGGATTTTATTCTCCATATCCATATGGCTCGAGGAGATGACCTCCACGCTATTAAATACCTCCCACTAAAGCTCAAAGGGCCAGCTCAGCACTGTCTTAACAGCCTACCTGAAAATTCTATTGGCAGCTGGGAGGACTTGGAAGAAGCCTTCCTGGACAACTTCCAAGGAACCTATGTCCGGCCACCAGACGCCGACGACTTAAGCCACATAGTTCAACAACCTGGAGAATCAGCCAGAAAATTCTGGACTAGGTTCCTAACCAAAAAGAACCAGATCGTTGACTGTCCGGATGCTGAGGCCCTAACAGCGTTCAAACACAACATCCGTGAAGAATGGCTAGCACGCCACCTCGGCCAAGAAAAGCTGAAGTCTATGGCAGCCCTTACGGCACTTATGACCCGCTTTTGCGCGGGTGAGGACAGCTGGCTGGCTCGTAGCAAGAACACAGCCAGCGAGGCAGGCCCCTCCGAGGCCAAGAACAACACCAGCAAGCTCCAGCGCAATAGACACAAACGCCAAAGCAATGGCGACAACACCGATGACACCGCAGTTAACGCCGGATTCAGTGGCTCCAAGTCCGGCCAACGGAAGAAGCCCTACAAAAGAAACAATGAAGGACCTTCCAGCCTAGACCGCATACTCGACCGTCCGTGCCAGATACATGGCACCCCAGACAAACAAGCCAATCACACCAACAAAGACTGTTGGGTTTTCAAACAGGCTGGCAAGTTAAACGCTGAAAACAAAGAAAAGGGATCACAAAGTGAGGACGAGGACAAAGAGCCCCGGCAGACAAACACTGGGGGACAGAAGAAATTTCCCCCTCAAGTCAAAACGATGAACATGATATACGCTACACACATCCCCAAAAAGGAGCGCAAGCGAGCACTCAGGGACGTCTACGCGGTAGAGCTAGTCGCCCCCAAATTCAATTCGTGGTCATCATTCCCGATCACCTTCGATCGTCGAGATCACCCAACTAGTATCCGCCATGGCGGTTCAGCCGCACTAGTCCTCGACCCAATTATTGACGGGTTTCACCTAACACGAGTCCTGATGGACGGTGGTAGCAGCCTCAACCTGCTTTATCAGGACACAGTGCGGAAGATGGGCATTAACCCCTCACGAATCAAACCAACAAAGACTACCTTTAAAGGAGTCATACCAGGCGTCGAGGCCCGCTGTACGGGCTCAATCACGCTGGAGGTGGTCTTCGGTTCCCCGGACAACTTCCAAAGCGAAGAGTTATTCTTCGATATCGTCCCCTTCCGCAGCGGCTATCACGCACTGCTTGGACGAACCGCGTTTGCCAGATTCAACGCAGTGCCACACTATGCTTATCTCAAGCTCAAGATGCCCGGTCCACGCGGCGTCATAACAGTCAATGGCAATACGGAGCGCTCCCTCCGAATAGAGGAGCACACCGCCGCCCTAGCAGCAGAAGTACAGAGCGGCCTTCTCAAGCAGCACCATAGTACGACTATCGAGCCCCTGGACATCATTAAGAGGTTTTGGACTACACTGCAACAGGACAGCGCGGCTCATCAAGAGCTCGATTAGCAATTCGGCCTCCGTCCCAGTCCCGATGAAGTAGTGGCATTCGTACCACGCGTACATAATTGCGCACTCAAAATTCCATGGACATCGACGGAGGCACAAGCTAACCTGGGATCTACAGTTGGCTAGACCGATCCCGGACACACATACTTTCAATTTTTCTTCTTGTTTCAGGTTCCTTTTCCCGCGGGCCTGATCACCAGTCCTTTCGAAGGATTGGCATAAAACGGAGGCAAGCAGCACAGGTGTGTAGGGTAACCTCTATACGTTCTTCTTGATGGTATTTATACTTATTTCTCAGGACCCGCACGCTGCGCCCTATTGATTCCGGCATGTTAAATAGCCCGGATACTTATCGCACCATTTGTACAAGATACGCCTTGACATATCCATCCAGTTATAATAAAAATGGTTTGTGGCCCAGTTTCTGTGGTTTTCGCTTCTTACTTCATTTTATTTCGATCTGCTTATCGTCTGCATCGGTGCTCTTTTGTACATTTCATATTCGCCAGGGGCTACTTATAGCCCCACAATACGGCAGCAAAGTACGAACACTTCTTATAGATAAGTTCGGCACCCCGAATTTAGCATTATATGCATTGGCTCCGAATCATGTCTTTGGTCAATAGTTGGGTTGCCCGGCTCCTATGCTTGCTACCCAACGTTCCGCTCTATCGGCTAGGGTAGTAAAGGGAGAACTACTGCGATTGTGCCCTGGCCTTGACCGGATGAGCACCTCAGTAGAGAACGCCGAAAACTGACTGTCATGATACGGCGAGAGCCGGTCAGCTATTCGAGGGTTACAAAATCGTTGGAGATTTTTTCCGCGTTATGCGAAGGATCGGCACTTCCCGATCAGATGCTGACAGCACCCTGGCTTGGACCAGGGGCTGCGCCCATGCTTTATTATAAAACTCCTATGGCTAAGTGAGGGCGTTTAAGCCGTATAGTCTGATTGCCTTGTTCGTTGCGCTAAACAACTCCTTCAAGGACCATATAATTGGATCAAGATTGTTTAGATTCCATCCTGAACACCTCCGTACTACCTACGCGAGGGCAGAAGCCGACGACTGGCCAACCCTCAGATTGCACGGCCGCACAGGAGGATACAATTAAAGCATAACGAAATTACATTACAAAACAGGCTTTGATTTCATAATACAAGGCAAGGGCAACACAAATGTTTTCATTCGAAAATAATGTCCTGCCCGCACTCAGCTGCCGCAAGTCGAGACCCTTCTATGACATCCGCAAAATATCGCTCGGGTGTGCGGTGCTCCTTGCCCTCTGGCGGCCCTCTGGCCACTTCAACGGCGTTCATCTTCGCCCACCACATCTTGCAACGGGCGAAGGCCATGCGGGCACCTTCAATACAGGCAGGGCGCTTGACAACGTCCAACCGAGGACAGGCGTTCACCATCCGCCTCACGAGTCTGAAGTAGCTGCCAGGCATAGCTTCGGCTGGACATAGCCGGATTATCAAATCCTTCATGGCTAGTTCGGCCACCCTATGCAGCTCCACCAGCTGTTTCAGCTGATCGGTGAAGGACACGGGAGGTTCTGGCGCCGCATATTGCGACCAGAATAGCTTTTCCGCCGAACCCCCTCCTTCAGCTCGATAGAACTCCACGGTGTCCGATACACTGCGTGGTAAATCCGCAAAAGACCCTGGGGAACGCAAAACCCGGGTTAGTAAAAGGTATCGCTTCTCCGCATACTTGCTTTGCATCTTAAATGCCTTACCCGCCGCGATCTTCTCGGCCTCCTGGATTTCCCGGAGGGCGGCCTGGGCGTCATTCCGTGCGGCCTCCGCGCTCTGACGAGCCTTGGCGAGTTCGGTCCCTTGAACCGACGCATCATGCTCCAAGGCCTCGCATTTCTTCACCGCATCCTGGAGCTCTTGCTGGACTTCTTTGACTCGGGCCTTGAGCTTCTTACGAGCGGCTTGCTGCTGGACAGCCTTCTCCTCGGCCTCGCCCAGGGCCTTCCTCAGGGCCTCGACCTCGGTCGCGGCTCCTGCACATATTACGACACTACAGTCAATATACAACGCCTATGCTTTCCGAATACACAACAAGTCGTTACTCACCTTGCTTCTCCTGGAGCCGAACCTTAACCTCGCCGAGCTCGCTCTCGGTCCGCTCCAGCCTCTGCCTCAGTTCAGAGACTTCGGCAGCATGCGAGGTTGCGGCCAACAGCGACACCTGCTTATGCATACATATCACGTTAGTCTCCTAAAATAAAATATTGATCCTCTGTCCGGTTCTTCTCTCCGAGCACCGGACAGTGTCTCGGGGGCTACTGACTACATGGGGTTTTTCTCTTTCTATGACACTTACCTCGAAACCTGTCAACAGGTTGCGGCAGGCTTCGTTCAGTCCACTCTTGGCGGACTGAACCTTCTCGATCACCGCGCCCATAAGGACACGGTGCTTGTCCATAACGGAGGCGCCTCGTAGCGCCTCCATCAGGTTATCCGGTGTCCCTGGATGGACAGGGACCACCGGCGGAAGCGGCGCACCCCCTTCAAAGGGGGCTGCTCGCTCGACTCCGGAGCCATATGGGTCTCCGGAATCGTATTCGGCTGAGGGCCAAACTGGATGCAGCCCTCTTCGCCAGTCTCCATGGGGATCTGCTCCCCCATGTGTCCGGTAGTAGAGGTCTCGCCTTGTGGCGCCTCCCGAACAACGTCCTGGGCTCCTCCCTTCAGAGCGGTCCTTCGGGACAACACTTCTGTGTCGTCCCTGACCCCGGGGGAGTAAGCAGGCGGTGGCGACATGCTCGCCATCTCCGACGGAGTCAACGAACCTCCAGATGAGGATCGCTGGATAAGGTCACGGGCCGGACTGCAATAGTGAAGTTAACTATGTTAAAATAATAAAGAGAAAGGGTTGGGTGTGCGCATGAATGAGCCATGTCACTTACGATGTGGCCTGGGGCTTAGGCGTCGTTCCGGACTACTGTCAACGTCCCACGCGGTATTGACCGCTGGGGCGCCCTTCCCCTTTTTGGGCGCTTCCGCCTCCAGATGCGCCGAGGCTGCCCTCTTTTTCTTCTTCTCCTCGGAGGGAGGGTTATTTTCCTCCTCCTCCTCCTCTTCCTCGTCATTGTCCTCAGGGACAGAGGAATGGGCTTCGTCATCTTCGGACGTCACGTCCGAGGTGCCCTTGCGACGGGGACCACTCTTGTCCCCCTTGGCCTTCTTCTTGGCCTTCTTCTCCGGCGCCTTATACGGCGCCGGCACCAGCATCTTCGCTAGACGCGGGATGACCGGTTCTTCAGGCAGCGGAGCCGGACACTGGATCCGCTTCGCCCTCTCCATCCAGTCCTGAAAGAGCAATAATAAAAGCTCAGACATCATCCTCGAAACAATTAAGTTGGGGATACGTCAGAAATAACATACCTCGCTGGTGGGGTGTTTACAATCGTGACCACGGTCTGAGTCCGTGGCCGGTGGCTTCTCATTGCCCTTAAAGAGCAACTTCCAGGCGCCTTCGTGAGTAGTCTCGAAGAGCCTTATCAAGGTCTGGTGCTTCTTCGAATTGAACTCCCACAGAGGTCGGCTTCGGCACTGGCACGGAAGAATCCGACGAACCAGCATCACCTGGATTACGTCAGCAAGCTTGACATTCTTGGTCACCATGCTCTGAACACGCGTCTGCAGCGCTATCAACTCGTCGGGTGAACACCAGTCCGGACTCTTCTCGACCCAGGAGGTGAGTCGCATGGGAGCACCGGAGCGGAATTCGGCAACTGCGGCCCAGGTGGTGCCACGTGGTTCTGTGATGTAGAACCACTGCTTTTGCCACTCCTTTGCTGTCTCCACAAAAGTGCCTTTGGGCCAGGAGACATTGGATAGCTTGCTCACCATGGCTCCCCCGCACTCCGCGTGCTGGCCATCCACCACCTTCGGCTTCACGTTGAATACTTTGAGCCACAGCCCGAAGTGGGGTTGGATGCGGAGGAAGGCCTCACACACGACGATAAACGCCGAGATGTTGAGGAAGGAATTCAGGGACAGATCATGGAAATCTATCCCATAATAATACATCAGCCCGCGGACGAAAGGGTGGAGTGGAAACCCTAGCTCGCGGAAGAAATGGGGAATGAATACTACCCTCTCAGTGGGCTTTGGCATAGGGACGACTTGTCCCTCGGCCGACAGACGGTGGTCGATCTCCTTCGCCAAATACCCGGCTGCCCGAACCTCAGTAATGTCCTCCTCCCTGACGGAGGAGACCATCCACTTACCCTGGCCTCCGGATCCGGACATGATTGCTTGAGTGGAAAGGAGATGAGTACTTGGGCGCTGGAGCTCGAGATTGGAAAGACGGAGACAGAGAGAAGGCGTGAGAGAGGAAGAGGGAGTCCTTATCCCCTTATAAAGGCAGCGAATATTAAAAGCCTCCTCACTCGCCCTAAAAACTCGCCTATTCCCAAGGGCCGTATAAACGGCACGGTTGGGTTACCCATGCCCGCATTGATGAGAATCCCGCGATAAGGGGACACGATCTCTGCTTTGACAGGACGTGCCAATGGCAACCGCGTCTCAAAACATGGAGCGGCAGACAAGAAACGGTTCGAAATTATGACCAGACAGACGTGATGCCGTGTTATTAAAAAAATTGTCAGCAGATAGAACTCGTGTAAAAATATGTATTCTCTCTGCGGCTGTGTATGGTGTGTGACAGGTCCAGATACTATCATCGCATCCGAAGACTATCTTGGGGTTCGGAAGAAGGGGAACCGCCTTGCAATGGCCGAAGACAATCTGCGCGCCGAACTCATCATCATTGAAGCCAGGTTCAGGGGCTACTGAGGGAGTCCTGGACTAAGGGTTCCTCGGGCGTCCGGTCTGCTATCCATGGGCCGGACTGATGGGCTGTGAAGACATGAAGGCCGAAGACGGTACCCGTGTCCGGATTGGACTCTCCTTGACGTGGAAAGCAAGCTAGGCGACCAACTATGAAGATTCCCTCTGATGTAACCGACTCCATGTAACCCTAGATCTCTCCAGTGTCTATATAAACCAGAGAGCGTAGTCCAGATAGAAAAAAACACATGACCATAGTCATACAGGCTAGACTTCTAGGGTTTAGCCATTACGATCTCGTGGTAGATCAACTCTTGTAGCACTCATATTCATCAAGATCAATCAAGCAGGAAGTAGGGTATTACCTCCATAGAGAGGGCCCGAACCTGGGTAAACATCGTGTCCCCCGTCTCCTGTTACCATCGGTCCTAGACGCACAGTTCGGGACCCCCTACCTGAGATCCGCCGGTTTTGACACCGACAGTCACCTCCATAAACGAGAAACATATCCTTAGTCCTTTTCAAGTATTTCAGGATGTTCTTGACCGCTGTCCAGTGATCAACTCCTGGATTACTTTGGTACCTCCCTGCTAAACTAATAGCAAGGCACACATCAGGTCTGGTACACAACATTGCATACATGATAGAACCTATGGCTGAAGCATAGGGAATGACTTTCATTTTCTCTCTATCTTCTGCAGTGGTCGGGCATTGAGTCTGACTCAATTTCACACCTTGTAACACAGGCAAGAACCCTTTCTTTGCTTGATCCATTTTGAACTTCTTCAAAACTTTATCAAGGTATGTGCTTTGTGAAAGTCCAATTAAGCGTCTTGATCTATATCTATAGATCTTGATGCCTAATATATAAGCAGCTTCACTGAGGTCTTTCATTGAAAAACTCTTATTCAAGTATCCTTTTATGCTATCCAAAAATTCTATATCATTTCCAATCAACAATATGTCATCCACATATAATATTAGAAATGCTACAGAGCTCCCACTCACTTTCTTGTAAATACAGGCTTCTCCAAAAGTCTGTATAAAACCATATGCTTTGATCACACTATCAAAATGTTTATTCCAACTCCGAGATGCTTGCACCAGTCCATAAATGGGTTGCTGGAGCTTGCACACTTTGTTAGCATCCTTTGGATTGATAAAACCTTCAGGTTGCATCATATACAACTCTTCTTCCAGAAATCCATTCAGGAATGGAGTCTTTACATCCATTTGCCAAATTTCATAATCATAAAATGCAGCAATTGCTAACATGATTCAGACGGACTTAAGCATCGCTACGGGTGAGAATGTCTCATCGTAGTCAACTCCTTGAACTTGTCGAAAACCTTTCGCAACAAGTTGAGCTTTGTAGACAGTAACATTACCGTCAGCGTCAATCTTCTTCTTGAAGATCCATTTATTCTCAATGGCTTGCCGATCAACGGGCAAGTCAATCAAAGTCCACACTTTGTTCTCATACATGGATCCCATCTCAGATTTCATGGCCTCAAGCCATTTCGCGGAATCTGGGCTCATCATCGCTTCCTCATAGTTCGTAGGTTCGTCATGGTCAAGTAACATGACCTCCAGAACTGGATTACCGTACCACTCTGGTGCGGATCTTACTCTGGTTGACCTACGAGGTTCGGTAGTAACTTGACCTGAAGTTACATGATCATCATCATTAGCTTCCTCACTAATTGGTGGAGTCACAGGAACTGTGATGAACTACTTTCGAATAAGGGAGCAGGTACAGTTACCTCATCAAGTTCTATTTTCCTCCCACTCACTTCTTTCGATAGAAACTCCTTCTCTAGAAAGGATCCATTCTTAGCAACGAATGTCTTGCCTTCGGATCTATGATAGAAGGTGTACCCAGCAGTCTCCTTTGGGTATCCTATGAAGACACATTTCTCCGATTTGGGTTCGAGCTTATCAGGTTGAAGCTTTTTCACATAAGCATCACAGCCCCAAACTTTAAGAAACGACAACTTGGGTTTCTTGCCAAACCACAGTTCATTAGGTGTCGTCTCAACGGATTTAGATGGTGCCCTATTTAACGTGAATGCAGCCGTCTCTAAAGCATAACCTCAAAACGATAGCGGTAAATCAGTAAGAGACATCATAGATCGCACCATATCTAGTAAAGTACGATTACGACGTTCGGACACGCCATTACGTTGTGGTGTTCCGGGTGGCGTGAGTTGCGAAACTATTCCGCATTGTTTCAAATGAAGACCAAACTCGTAACTCAAATATTCTCCTCCACGATCAGATCGTAGAAACTTTATTTCTTGTTACGATGATTTTCCACTTCACTCTGAAATTCTTTGAACTTTTTCAAATGTTTCAGACTTATGTTTCATCAAGTAGATATACCCATATCTGCTCAAATCATCTGTGAAGGTGAGAAAATAACGATACCCGCTGCGAGCCTCAACATTCATCGGACCACATACATTAGTATGTATGATGTCCAACAAATCTGTTGCTCGCTCCATTGTTCCGGAGAACGGCGTTTTAGTCATCTTGCCCATGAGGCATGGTTCGCAAGTACCAAGTGATTCATAATCAAGTGATTCCAAAAGTCCATCAGAATGGAGTTTCTTCATGCGCTTTACACCAATATTACCCAAACGGCAGTGCCACAAATAAGTTGCACTATCATTATCAACTCTGCATCTTTTGGCTTCAATATTATGAATATGTGTGTCACTACTATCGAGATTCAACAAAAATAGACCACTCATCAAGGATGCATGACCATAAAAGATATTACTCATATAAATAGAACAACCATTATTCTCTGATTTAAATGAATAACCGTCTCGCATCAAACAAGATCCAGATATAATGTTCATGCTTAACGCTGGCACCAAATAACAATTATTCAGGTCTAAAACTAATCCCGAAGGTAGATGTAGAGGTAGCGTGCCGACGGCGATCACATCGACTTTGGAACCATTTCCCACGCGCATCGTCACCTCATCCTTAGCCAATCTTCGCTTAATCCGTAGTCCCTGTTTCGAGTTGCAAATATTAGCAACAGAACCAGTATCAAATACCCAGGCATTACTGCGAGCATTAGTAAGGTACACATCAATAACATGTATATCACATATACCTTTGTTCACGTTGCCATCCTTCTTATCCGCCAAATACTTGGGGCAGTTCCGCTTTCAGTGACCAGTCCCTTTGCAGTAGAAGCACTCAGTCTCAGGCTTAGGTCCAGACTTGGGTTTCTTCACTTGAGCAGCAACTTGCTTGCCGTTCTTCTTGAAGTTCCCCTTCTTCCCTTTACCCTTTTTCTTGAAACTGGTGGTCTTGTTGACCATCAACACTTGATGCTCTTACTTGATTTCTACCTCCGCAGCCTTTAGCATTGCGAAGAGCTCGGGAATTGTCTTATCCATCCCTTGCATATTATAGTTCATCACGAAGCTCTTGTAGCTTGGTGGCAGTGATTGAAGAATTCTGTCAATGACACTATCATCAGGAAGATTAACTCCCAGTTGAATCAAGTGATTGTTATACACAGACATTTTGAGTATATGCTCACTGACAGAACTATTCTCCTCCATTTTGCAGCTGTAGAACTTATTGGAGACTTCATATCTCTCAATCCGGGCATTTGCTTGAAATATTAACTTCAACTCCTGGAACATCTCATATGCTCCATGACGTTCAAAACGTCGTTGAAGTCCCGGTTCTAAGCCGTAAAGCATGGCACACTAAACTATCGAGTAGTCATCAACTTTGCTCTGCCAGACGTTCATAACATCTGGCGTTCCTCCTGCAGCGGGTTTGGCACCTAGCGGTGCTTCCAGGACGTAATTCTTCTGTGCAGCAATGAGGATAATCCTCAAGTTACGGACCCAGTCCGTGTAGTTGCTACCATCATCTTTCAACTTAGCTTTCTCTAGGAACGCATTAAAATTCAACGGAACAACAGCATGGGTCATCTATCTACAACAACATAGACATGCAAAATACTATCAGGTACTAAGTTCATGATAAATTAAAGTTTAATTAATCATATTACTAAAAAACTCCCACTTAGATAGGCATCCCTCTAATCATCTAAGTGATCACGTGATCCATATCAACTAAACCATGTCCGATCATCACGTGAGATGGAGTAGTTTTCAATGGTGAACATCACTATGTTGATCATATCTACTATATGGTTCACGCTCGACCTTTCGGTCTCAGTGTTCCGAGGCCATATCTGCATATGCTAGGCTCGTCAAGTTTAACCCGAGTATTCTGCGTGTGCAAAACTGGCTTGCACCCGTTGTATGTGAACGTAGAGCTTATCACACCCGATCATCACGTGGTGTCTCGACACGACGAACTTTCGCAACGGATGAAACTTTTTTCCGGATTCTTTTTATCTATTCATGTTCAATCATTGCAGTACAACGAATACCGAAAATATTGAAATTACATCCAGATTCATAGACCACCTAGCGATAACTGCAAGCACTGAAGTGACCCGAAGACTCGCCGTCGTCATTGCCCCTCCCTCGCCGGAGCCGGGTAAAACTTGTTGTATTAGACAGTCGAGGAGTCGAGCAACCGCTGCCGATGAAGAGTACTGTAGATCGGAGGTTTCCAATCTGAAGACACACGAACATAGACGAACGACGATCAGGTCCGAACAGATCTACCAAAGATGGATCCACCGGAGAAACACCTTCACACACCCACCGACAGTGCTAGACGCACCACCGGGACGAGGCTAGGCGGGAGAACCTTATTCCATCTTCAGGGAGCTGTCGTCGTCTCGTCTTCCTGAACAGGACACAAAACCTAAGAAAAGTCCAAAAACATCTAAATACGGAGCCCTCTTGCCGGCAAGGGCCGAGATCCACCGCGTCCCCATGGCCCTAAGGTCACCAGAGACGAGCCGGACCGACGGTGGCATCGGCAGGAAGCAGGGGGACCTAATCTTTTTTGGGGAGGAGGAGGCGGATGTGTGTTGTTGGGCGTATACATTTTGTTTTGCTTTCCATTTCGTGATGAAACTATGCAAGCAATGAAAACATTTGTCCATGTTTGCTAGTTTTTTTTTTATTTCTTTATTTCGGAGAGATCCTAGCAAGCCATTTTTTCCCTAAAAAAAAGCAAGCCTCATTTTTCGGCAGGAACGTGTGTCACGTGTGTAGGATGGGATGGTACCGTCGAATCGATTGTCTGGTGGCAGATTACAAAATAAAACATTCGGTCAACTAGTAGTGTCTCCTTACTTATAAATCTGGGAATAAAATCAACCTCGTGCTTGCTCAACCCTCCCTCCATTCTCCCCATCCCGCGCTCTCTCCTCCATGCTCATCACCAGACCATCTCATCTCATGAAATAGTACAGTCATCCTCACACAAATACCAATTCATCATTTCGGTCTCTTATATCCTCCCAACCATCAATTCTCTCTTTCTCTAGAACTGTAGTAGTAAATCCTTGTGTTCGATCGAACACTGCGTCTTTTGCCACTGCTGGGACTCGGATTGCTTTTCTCCTCAACTTTTGCATTCGATCGGTGTAAAGGTCTTCCCTTCCCGTTCGCCATCATTTCCTCTTCTTCCTCGGCGATAAACAAATTTTGTTTAGCGCCACCTCCACCTGACCTGACCCCAGCAAAAGCAAAACCAAGCGCCCTGCCATTAAAAGCCTTCCTTTTTTTGGCTCCAAATCTGCGTCCGGTTTGGTTCCTTCCTTCCACCAATCTCTCCGGCGGCTCTCCTATTCCATTCCACCATCGAAATCCAATCCTTGACCTTCACCTTGACCTCGGGCGACCTCCCTCCAATTCCCCAAGAACAAGCATAAGCAGACAAGCTTGGCCGCTCCGATGGGGATGCTCGCCGACAGGCTCAGGGCCTTCTCCACCAACCGATGGCTCGTCTTCGTCGCCGCAATGTGGCTGCAGTCCATGGCCGGCATCGGCTACCTCTTCGGCGCCATCTCGCCAATCCTCAAGGCCGCGCTCGGCTACAACCAGCGCCACGTGGCGGCGCTCGGCATCGCCAAGGACCTCGGCGACTGCGTCGGCTTCCTCGCCGGCTCGCTCTCCGCCATGCTGCCCGCCTGGGCCATGCTGCTCATCGGCGCCCTGCAGAACTTCCTCGGATACGGATGGCTCTGGCTCATAGTCACCAAGCAGGCGCCGCCGCTGCCCCTCTCCATGGTCAGTAAGTCAAGTCTCTCCTCTGCCGCTGCTTCTTTCTTTCTTTCTTTCTTTCTTTCTTTCTCTCTTTCTTTCTTTTTGAATTGTGCGCTGCTTCTTTCTTACAGTAGATTGATTGATGCTACTATGAATCTGATTGAATCACAGAGCTGTTCAAAATGGTCCTCAACTTTGAATGCTACTGCTGAATTACACACACAATACATTCAGGTCGTCGTGCCAATTTGTTTAGGAATTGCACACAAGGTGGGCTGTAGACCGCAGAGCACATGATAATTAAATAAAATGAGGGGCACATGATCATTAAATAAGATGAGGGTTACTGGCTGGATAGGATCAGCTGATGAAAATGGCGTGGAGGGAGAGTACATCTTAGATTAAATCAGTTTTCTAGGCACCGGCTTTCTTGTGAAATTGACCAATCACACATGTTTAAGTGCGGAATGCCGGCCCGCCAATGGTGTATTCTTCTACTCCTAGTGTAGCATTCTTTATTTACAATAACTTGTCCTTGTCACTACTTTTGTTTTCAGTAGTCACCATGTTATGCCTAATTATTTACTGTCACAGCAACCAATTGCCTATTTGTCAATATTCAAGTCTTCAATTCTTTATCGGCGTGAATTGATGCAACAGAGATTATCCTTAATTCAAATATTATGTTGCTTTTTTAACACAATTTTCTCTCTTTAATATTATAATGGATTCACTATAAACTTTATTGGCCTTATCTGGATTAGATGACAAAGTAGTCAAGTCTTACTTCCTAAACTTCCTATGTTTCTCCAAATTTCTAACATGTCAGAAGTAATATTGTAAATTTATGGCTGTCAAGAGTGTGCACATAGCTTTGCAAGGTGTGATGTTTGATTGCAAAATCTGCACGCCATATCATAAATCATCATCACAATCACTATGATTGACCGGTGAATGGCTGAATGGTTGCTTATTTACAAGTAAACAATTAGTTTGTCCACATCATTTTCTACACAGCCTCAGTTGCTTCGTCAAGCAAATGTTCGTGTGCAGCTCAGGATAATGTAATCCACACATTTGTTGCTTGCCATGCAGAGCTGCATTCTTTGTTTTGTTTCTATCTCTTAAATTTATGAATTCATATATTGTACACTATGTATGCTCAGTTCTGTATACGGAACTACAGAGAGAATGCAAAAAGTTATAGAATTGGTATGGTCTTCTCCAAATAAAATTGATGAACGAGTTTCATTGTTATCCAGATGGCCTGGATTCCAAACTACGTGGAGGAAATAGGGAATCCCCACAATTAGATAAATATGAAACAAAAATCTGGAAACTGACTAGTTATTTGCTTCCCTTTGCTCAATTTTCGACACTAATATAATACTTCTTGATGTTTTTAATTCAGATGTGTGTCCTTATTTTTGTTGGAACCAACGGCGAGACATATTTCAACACAACTTCACTGGTTACATGCATCCAGAATTTCCCAAAGAGCAGGGGCCCAACTGTGGGCATTCTGAAAGGATTTGCTGGCCTTAGCAGTGCAATTCTGACTCAACTGTTTGCAGTAATGCACACACCAGACCATGCAACTCTTATCTTCATGGTCGCAGTTGGGCCATCACTTGTTGCCATTGGCCTCATGTTTGTTATAAGGCCTGTCGGGGGTCACCGACAGGTGCGGTCATCTGACAAGAACAGCTTCATGTTCATCTACACCATTTGCTTGCTCCTTGCCTCATATCTCGTTGGTGTCATGCTAGTCCAAGATTTCCTGGAAGTGAGTGATAATGTGGCCATTTCTCTCACAGTGTTTCTTTTCATCTTGCTTATTTCACCGATCGCGATCCCCGTGGTCCTGACATTTAGCTTGAAAACTGAATATCCAAGTCCATATGAAGAGGCTCTGCTGTCTGAAGCATTAAAAGGAGAGGCAGGTACTTCACATGAAAGGGAGGATCAACCAGAGTTGATTCTAAGTGAGATGGAAGACGAGAAGCCTAAAGACATAGACTCTTTATCCCCATCTGAAAGGAGAAGGAGAATTGCAGACTTGCAGACCAAGTTAGTTCAAGCTGCAGCAAGAGGTGGGGTTAGAGTCAGGAAGGGACCACGTAGGGGGGAGAACTTCACCCTGATGCAGGCATTGGTCAAGGCTGATTTTTGGCTTATTTGGTTATCGCTTCTGCTCGGGTCTGGATCAGGGCTGACGGTGATTGATAATTTGGGTCAGATGAGCCAAGCTGCCGGTTTCAAAGACGGGCATAACTTCGTGTCATTGACGAGCATATGGAACTTCCTTGGTCGTGTTGGAGGTGGCTATTTCTCTGAGAATATTGTCAGGTACCAACACTAGGTTCTCCGCATTTTGATCTGGCATCCACTGTTAACACAGCAAATAAAAATGATTGCTATCATTTTTCAGTACCTGTATTCTCAGTAAAATATAGAAATACTACTGTAGTTTTTATCGTAGTTGTGACTCATATTTACTTGACTTCTACTGTAATATTCTGCCATGGTACTTGTTTGTCAAATTTGGATAATTCTGCAGACATCTCAAATTTTGGCCAGGCTTTCTTCATACATTGACCAACTATTCTTCTGATGATCAGGGAACATAAATACCCAAGGCACATAGCATTGGCCTTAGCTCAGATACTCATGGCTGCTGGGCATTTCCTCTTTGCAATGGCTTGGCCTGGAACTATGTACATGGGAACCTTCCTGGTTGGGCTTGGATATGGCACTCACTGGGCTATTGTGCCGGCTGCTGTTTCTGAACTTTTCGGCGTAAAACACTTTGGCGCAATGTATAATTTCCTCACAGTAGCAAACCCCACAGGGTCGCTGATCTTCTCAGGTCTCATTGCCAGTAGCTTCTATGACTATGAAGCTGAGAAGCAAGCACAGCGCCATCAGAGCTCAGCGTCGTCGTCTCCACAGTTTCTTCAGGGCATGGGTTTACTTGCAGATGGGCCACTGAAGTGTGAAGGGGCTGTTTGCTTCTTTGTCAGCTCGTTGATCATGTCGGCGTTTTGCGTCGTGGGTGCTGGCTTGAGCCTTGTCATTGTTCACAGGACCAAGCGAGTCTACTCTCACCTCTATCGATCTGTCCGGTGATGAACTTTTTTCCATGGATAGATCATCCCCGTTGTACCATGTACCATACATACATTATTGAACATATGATTCATGAACCAAGACACAAGAAGTTAAAGTTTATTTGTTTGCATAGTTTCAGACCATTTTATAGTTAATATTGTAAGCAACCCGTTCCCAGATGTAAATTGCAGGTCTTTTTTGTCCGAGGATGCGACTGTGTATTTATCTGTCAAATGCTACTTTACTTTGGCTGTAATGAACCCTCTCTCATGATAACACCTTGTATGGTTTCTGCCAATGCTGGAAACATGAAACTTGCGAAACTGTCCGGCTATTTTTATTATACTTTCTTGCCGTGTATGAAACTTGTGACTAGTAAATGTTCTCATGCTTTTCATGTATATATAGTACTATGGAATAATAACCTCAAGTGACCAGGGTCAGGAATTCAAACTCCAAAAATGACTGTGGGGTGGAGCATCTCCACATTTTGTCGCTGGAGTTTTCATGCTATTTATGTACCAGGTATGCACCACCTTGACTGTGATCTTAGTTCCATCCTGAAACTGAACACATCAACTGCCTAACTTGCAGCTACTTGCAGATCTAGGCACCTATGTATGTATCTGGGCTGCCCATCATATGGACGCTGCTACTTTGGTCTGGCAGCAAAACTCCTAGAGACTTTGTTGTTTAGGCTTGTGAACATGACACATTATTATCCAAGTGATCTTCCTTTGGTGACTGGCAACATGTATGTTAGCTGATCCTGTCACCTGAAGATTCAGCTCCTAGGTGCTACTGCCAAACAACTATCAGTTCTTGAACAAAGTGACAGAAACACAATCTGCTCGGCTCAGTTCTCACACAAGTCAGCTGCCACATTTTCCTTGTGAAGACACTTTTCTACAGTAGTTCAATCTGTAATCAATGTTAACCTACTAGACACTTGAAATCTGAACAGCTGGGATCTCCAGACTTATCAACAAGAGCACAGAGTGGCATGGTTCAAGATCACACAAGAGGCATTCTGAACTGGATGCAACTCAGAGCTGAATGCAGACTCATTCTTCTTGTGTACTTTTTCTTTGCATGCTCAAATGAGGCAAATTTGAACCTAGGGCTGTGCCATGATGTATTATTACCAGCAACATCCTTGGATTTTTTGTTGCAATAGCAGAATATAAGTAAGTAGCAGGTGTGTCAGCCCTGCTAGATATTTTGCTAGTTCTTGTGCTGCTATTGTCATATGCCTACTTTTATTATTTCCTCTGAGATACCAGTACAAATTGCTGGTGAGGTGATGATGTAGAGAGGGTGTGTGTGTGTGTGTACTTAAAGGGTAACAGGGAGAGTGGGGCCCACATTGGGGGAGAAAAAGGTTCCCAGTCTGCACACAAGGTATCTCTTCTCAGGAAAAAAATATTAGGGTTCACTGGACTGGAGAGGAGAGCAAAGCTTTTTGTGGCTGGTGGTTGTGATTTTAACTTAACCCTAGGCATAATCCTTGCTAGGTAGTAGGAAATACCTGAAACAACCCTAGTCACATCTGATTGATCTAACAACAGAGCACTAGGGTTACGCTCCTGCTGTACCCAGCGCTGTGGTTTTACAGAAATAGCCCCTCCCTAATAAAGGTTTCTCACCTTATATAATGCGTATACGTACCTGCCCATGTATACACTCTAGTACCATGACGAGTGGGCCCAGCTGGGGGATACTTAGGACACTTTCCCATGTGCTCTGCCCTGTATTAACGTCAAATCTACAGCTTAAAACGGCCATTAATAATATTAAAGCCCGAATTAAAGCACATGATCAACTCAGCTTCCCCCCCCCCCCCCCCCCTACCTAAAGATAAAGAAATACTAGTAGTACTCCAGTATGTTTGTATCTGAGCCGGAAATGGCGAGAATGCCCCTGGGTTGACACCTGACCTGGGGTTTGGGCCTGCACTGTGGGGGGAGTTTAATTGGGGGCACCAAATGAGGGCAAAGTTTGAAACTTTTAAAGGCAAACAAAAAACAAAGTGGAATGATCTATTTTTACAGGACACAGAGGCACACGGCCTGACCTACACTCGCTCCTTTTCTACTACTACTGCTGCTCTGCTGCTACCCCTCTCATTTGGTATTACGATTTTTGGGGCTTTGACTAAAAGTCTTGAGCTAAAAAGCTTCATTTTTTTAGAGCTCCTTCCTCCTCCCCCCGAAATTAAATCCGGGGCCGAGGGATTCGCAATTCGGGGGAGCTCGTGGCCTCCAATCCGCCCCGATTCCTGCGCCTCCTCCAGCCGATCCGCATGGGTACGTCCTCCCCCGGCTCTTCCCCTCCTTGGCTCTCGATTCAGGTGCTTTTCGCCGCCGGCCGTGGCCTGTCGCGGCAGATCTGGCGGCCTAGGGTTCTTGGGGCTCTAGATTTTTCGCGCCCGGGGTCAGCGCTGCTGCTGGGCCGGCGCGCCGGGGACGCGGATCGCGCGGATCGGTGGTCCTCCCGGCCGGATTCCTGATGGGGTTTTGGGCTGTTCTTGAGCTGATTTGGACGCTTCCTGGCACTTGGATGTGTTCATTTCGCTTGGGTTTTGGCGCTGTCCCGGGGGAGCCGCGGCTCCAGATTCTCTAGTTTTGTGGGGAAAGCTGGGCTGGATCTTTCTCGCACTGTCTCTTGCTACCCGAGATTAATTGCCTTCTTGGTCGGGGCGGTGTAGCTCCGGTCGCTGATCTGCTAAGCTTTCAAGTTCCGATTCGCTGAAGCAAATCTCAGTGGCGCGTAGTCCATTCTCGTGGAGTAGATTTGTTGTACTGCCAAATAAATTTGTCGGAGCTGAAAATAAATGATGACGAGATAGATTTCGCTCCCAGATTGTTTTCCAGTCCTGCCAAATTAGAAATTAATAGATCGTTTCCGGCTGATAGTGCCGAAATTCACAGTGCCCGTCTACTTCACTGCTTGGTTTACATGTTTTCTCAGGTTTCACTTCACTGTCGACGCTGTGCTATGTTGTTTGCGATTCCATCGAGTGTGCTCTGTATTTTGTTCCTCAATATTCTTACCATTGGCCCTACTTTGCTGCAGATCAATGGAGTTCTCATAGGTCTCAAGGTTAAGATCGAAAGGACTGTGCAGTGAATTCTTGTTCATTTCTTGGTCCTGGGCTTCTTCATTCTTGCTCAAGTCCAGCTGTCTGTTGATCCAATTCAAAGGTGGAGATGAGTGTGGAGTACAATATGGATGAAGCTTTGAAAGCACGAAATACTGCAGAGAGCAAGTTTCATGCGCGCGACCTCAGGGGCGCGCGCAAGTACGCGGTCAAGGCCCAGAATCTCTGCCCATCACTTGAGGGCATATCCCAGATGGCGTCGACTCTTGAAGTTCATCTTGCAGCGGAGTCCAAGATTGATGGAGAGAGTGACTGGTACCGGATCTTGTCCCTGCCCGCCTTTGCAGATGAAGAGGATGTGAAGAAGCAGTACAGGAAGCTAGCTCTCCAGCTGCACCCTGATAAGAACAAGTCAGTCGGTGCTGAGGAGGCCTTTAAACTGATCTCTGAGGCGTGGAGTGTGTTGTCTGATACTAGTCGGAAGACAATTTATGATCAGAAGAGGTCAGATCATTCTGTTGTCAACGTAACCAATGGCATGTATACGTATGACAAGAAGGCGACCAAGAGAGCTCGAAAGAATGCTGCTGCTGCCGCCGCCGCCGCCGCTGCTGCTGCGGCTGCTGCTGAGGCTACTGCTCGTCCTGCTGGTGTTGATACTTTCTGGACATCTTGCAATCGCTGCCGTATGCAGTATGAGTACTTAAGAATGTATCTTAATCATAACCTTCTGTGCCCAAACTGCCATCACGCGTTCATGGCGGTAGAGACTGGATTTCCTTGCAACGGAAGCAGTTCATCTTTCTCCTGGTCAACCAAGCAGCAGCCACAGAACCACAGTTCCACCAAACATTCATATGGCTCAACAAGCAGGACTTCTAGCATTCCGGGGACAGGGCATGTGGGGTATCAGCAAGATAGTACTTATGATTCCTACAACAGTCAAAGCTTTCAGTGGAATCAGTACTCCAAGACAGCGCCTGCAGCTGACACAAATGCTTACAGTACCCAGGCTTCCGAGAAACCTAGAAGAAATGAAGAGAGCTACAGCTACAACTACCCTGAAAGTGGAAACACATGTGACCCTGAGAGAACTACTTCAAGGCGTGGCCGGTTTGCAAAGCGGAGAAGGCATAGTAATGATTATACGACTGTGGATTATGCTGGAGATAACAAAGAAACAGTGGTTGCAAGCACAGAGACAAATGCTTTCACTGATGTGGGGCGGGTTAATGGCACTTCAGTGGAAAAGATGAGATCTGCAGTGAGTGTAAGGAGAGCTAATGTTTTGAGAGAGATCTCCCAGATTGATACACGGGGTCTACTTGTTGAGAAAGCCAAAGAAGCCGTCCGGGGAAAATTGCAAGAGCTGAGCATGGCAGCATGTTCACGGTTTGCAGAGAAAAGGAAGTCAGAAGGAAAGGTATATCCTAGTGACAACAACATAAAGGCAAATGGGGTCCTCTCTGGCAAGCTTGGCAAAGGACTCAAGCTATGCAGTTCAATAAGTGTCGACACCCACATACCTGCAGCTGCAACTGATGAAAAAAATCCAGAACAGAAGCGTGTGCCTGTTTCGATTGATGTCCCAGATCCTGACTTCCATGATTTTGATAAGGATCGCACAGAGAGAGCTTTTTATAGTGACCAAGTATGGGCTACATATGACAGTGAGGATGGAATGCCTCGTCTGTATGCAATGGTGCAGAAAGTTCTTTCAATGAGACCTTTCAGAATCCGCATGAGTTTCCTCAATTCCAAATCCAATATTGAACTGTCGCCAATAAACTGGGTTGCCTCTGGTTTCCAGAAAACATGTGGCGATTTTAGGGTTGGAAGGTACCAGATTACGGAAACAGTCAACATATTTTCGCACAAAGTCAGCTGGACTAAAGGCCCCCGTGGGATTATCAGAATTATTCCTCAGAAAGGTGATACATGGGCTTTGTACCGAGACTGGTCTCCTGATTGGAACGAGCTTACACCTGATGATGTGATATATAAATACGAGATTGTCGAAGTTATTGATGATTTCACTGAGGAGCAAGGGCTGACTGTCATTCCATTATTGAAGGTTGCTGGCTTCAAAGCTGTGTTCCATAGGCACATGGACCCCAAGGAGGTGAGGAGGATACCAAAGGGTGAGCTGTTTCGATTCTCGCATCAGGTTCCTTCTCGACTGCTGACTGGTGAAGAAGGCAACAATGCCCCGGAAGGTTGTCATGAGCTCGATCCTGCTGCAACCCCAGTGGACCTTCTTAAGGTTATTACAGAGGTGAATGAAGACGTGGTGGCGCAGACTGCTGAATAGAAGAGGGCAACAACTCTGAACACTGAAGATAGCTTGGGTGTCTGAAGTGTGAAATGTACTACACAGATGACAACAAGTCAACATTTGTTGGTGTCTTAGTTCTATTATGCCATCTTATTTTTGGCTGATGACTTGGACAATACTGCCAGGGCAAGCAGCTTATGTCGTGGACTTCTGACTGTTAATTCTTAGGCATTTCTAACACTTGGAGTTTATCGCGCCATGGATATCATCTTCTAGAGTAAAAGAAGCATTGGGAGGCGATTGATGCGGCGACTAGTCAAAGGAAAGCTATGGAGCCTCATGGCTTGCTGACGGCGTTACTCTGTTCAGGTATGGTGTTGAGCATAGGAGCCATCAAGTTCGAGGGGGGAGACGCCACTGGACTTCCCCATGTACCCGGAAATTATTAATGTACCAAATTTACCTAAGATGTTGTATTTCCTTTAATCTATAGTGATGCGTCCTTATATAATGTTGAACTCGATAATTTCAAAATTCTGATTTGAACTCGGTGAACTGGTTCGGCAATTTAATATTATATTTAGTGGAAGCTCGAGCTCCTCGTGGGCTTGTTCTCTTTCCCTTTATTGCTTGGCTGGATTAATGATGGAGATGGAAATTTTGTGCTGTTGACAATACAGTGTTCACTCCATGTTCATTCGATTTTCGAGATAAATGCAGTGTTCACTTCTTGCTGGTTTTCCACTATTCAGTGGAGCATGTGAATGGTTTGGTATGCCCTGTGAACGATCTTTTTTTAAGTTCAAAATTTTCCCTTATTCATTCATGAGAATAGTAGCATCATTTACAAGCCTGGACATTACAGCCTCAGGGGCATCTTTTGGCTAAACATTAGGAGGATTAAATCTAGCTAAACTAGCTAGTTCATGGGCTACCTGATTACATTCTCTATGACTGCTCAAAGATGACATGGGTGAACTCCACATTCTCTATGACTATGCTCAAAGATGACATGGGTGAACTCCAAAGTCATGAGATACCAGTCATCAAATATGTCGCTTGCAACTGAACTGACGATGAGTTTCAGTAGTAGTGATCACCTCGAAAGTCATCTTCTGCTCGCGAGCTCAAATGAGCCCGCAATGAACAGTAAAATTAAAAAAATGAAACAAAATTCAAAAATTCTGAATTTTTTTTGTGGCGAACTTTGACAAATGTTTTCAGTGCTTGCAAAATTTAATCATTGAAATGACATTTGTGGAAGGCACGGCAAAAAATATATAATTAGCACTCCAAAATGCTTTTGAAAATAACACTTTTGGAGCATTGATTTTTTGCCACAATTTCCTCGTATATCATTTAATGATGGAATTTTGTGAGCACTCAAAACATTTGTCAATTTTTGCAAACAAAAAAAATCAGGATTTTGGATTTTTTTTTCTCAAATTTTTGTCGCGAGCTCATTTGGGCTCGAGCTCAGAAACGTCACATCCTACTGTCCTTGCAAGGTTCAGCCCAAACCTTGTTAATTCGACCAGGCATCGAAGCAGAACTTAATATTTTCATTTGCCGCTACTATGAACTTTCCACTGGGGTCTCTCATAACCGCCCGTACAATACCTTGAAGAGAGTTGGAACCATGGTTCCATCCACAATGAGCTTTGCATAGAGCCTCATTGGTTTGGTCCATGCACATATCTCACCATCACTTTCGAAGTGCAAGTAATAGAAAATTTAACAGCTAGTGAGCAAACAACTAGAAGAATTTGGCCCATCAATTGAGCTTCCTCCGTTCCCACCACATGAACCATATTGCAACAACAATAAAACTCGCCTGGCCAAGCACCGAAACCTCCTCTTCCGGTATGCTCAACAGGGAAGTCCAACCTTGCTTCACTAGCCAAATCAACAAATCCGGACCTTGTGATAACGTCATCAACACCTAATATGGGCCACATCTCCTTAACTATAGGGCATTCAAACAACATATGCCTTATGGTATCCGGACTAGTTTTACAACCGAAACATTGGGCTTCAATCTTTATATATTTGTCGGCGAGAGCGGCTCTACAAGGGATGGCTCCCCGCAACCACACAAATATTTTCACCTTCGCACGAGAAAGAAGACTCTAGACAGTACCCCATGTATTGTTTCTTGTAGAAGGATCAATAAGATCACTAACCCGAGAGAGGAGTTGGTTTCCTCTAACTGCTAGAACTTTGTTGCATGATGACTACGGAATCCATGCATCTTCTCAGATGTTTATTTTTTTGCCATACTCTCCAAATGTGACCACGCTTAATTGTATTAACTCTGCCATAATGCTCTGTCATGCATATGATGATTTGTTCTTCAAACTAGCATTGAGTAGATCACCATACGGAAAGTATTTGATTCTAAGAATGGTATTACAGAAGGAATCAGGATCATCAATTAAACATCATGCTTGTTTTGCCAACAAATCAAGGTCAAAGCAATGGATACTACAGAATACCATTTCACCACTCTTTGGGATACAGATTTTCCACCAGGCGAACCAGTGCATTCTTTTATGGTTTGCATCGTCAACCCACTAAAATCTTGACATCGCCATATGTAATTCCTTAGGAATTTTGAAGACAAGCATTGCATGTTGGTATTGCTTGTGCAACCAATTTTAATAACACCACTTTTCCACCTGAAGAAAGACACTTCTCTTTCCATTCCGTCAATCATTGAATAAGAGGGTCAATAAGATACTAGAAACTATCACTTTTATCTAGCCCTAAAGTAGCCGGCAACCCGAGATATTTATCACTCATTGCTTCAGTCATAATATTGAGGGTAGAACAAACTTGGGCCTTCATGTTTAGTACTAGGGTTGAAAAGATATACTTGACTTATCCACATTTGACTAGGTGTCCTGATACTGAACAATACATATCCAGACTTGCTTTCAAACATGCATCATTTTTGTAACACCCCAAAAAATTTATTTGGTTTTATCAAATTCTTTATTTGATTTGAAGGAGGTAGTTTAATTTTTTTTTCTAAAGGACTCTCCTTCTCAAAAAATTTCTTTTATGACAAGTATTTTCTTTGGGTTCATCCAAAACTTAATCTTTGGTCTTGAGGGTTTTTCATCTTGTGTTGACTCAACACAAATGTTTTTCTTTGGGAAAGTTTTTTTTTGAAATCTTTTCTTTTAAAAATAACCCTATGGCTTATGGAGTGATCCTTCCCCTTTCAAAAATTATCTCTTGCCATGACCTAAGTTGGAATCCCCTCCCAAAAGCCATCTTCCCACCTTGTGTCAAGTCAAGCTTCAAATCCAGCAAGTTTAACTCCCCCTTGAATTTATTTCCAATTATTTTTAATCAAAAATCTTTTCTGTCTCCTATTTTGGCCCTTAGAGATTTACAAGGGAAACACTAGAATTCCTTTGAGTTTTGATTGCAAACAAGTTTCCTGGCTAGTCCTTAGAACCCTCAACCAAGATCCATGAAGATCCACTGGTCCACAGTTCAAAATTTTCAAAAATTGCTTGCTGCAAGTTTGGACCATATTTGTCTTTTTTTAATAAAATTCATTTGTTTTCTTCTCCTAAAAATCTGAGAAAAATCAGGCAGCCTCTGGATGCATCAAGAGGTCACCTCACCAAGTCCCAGCTCCAGAAAATTTTTCCTCCTGCCCAAAACATATCGTCGAACACCTGGCGTGCACTGTTACTGTCAAGTTCAGAGTTTCAGAGAACAGTTTCAGTAGTCAATGTCGTTTTCTTCAGAACCTCACGTCGATCTCGCCAGTAACTGTAGTGGCGCCTTGCTCCCTATTCCTCCTTCTTATCCACCGCGCCGCACGGTCGCTTGGACAGTTGCGGGCGTCGGCGGTGAGCTAGCAGAGGAGCATCACCCCCGTGAGCGGCGGCAGCAGCACTCGCTGCGGCTGCCAGAGAGGCGCAGCGAGGGACGGCGCCGTCCAGCACCGCCCAAACCACCTGAAGCCTCCGCGTGGCCGTCCCCTTCCCTGTGCGTGCTGCAGAGCCATCGTCGTGGCCCGGAAGGCACGGAGCGCGCTCCCTGCCGCCGACGTGCCGGTGAGGCCGTTCCGTCGAGGGTCGGAGTATCGCCCAAGTCCGACCGAGATTTAACTGAGAAACGGTACCAGTGGACCATCACGATGATGCCCAATCACCTAAACCTCCTGCCCGACCCCTGCCTCGCCGTAATCGCCCGCCGGCGTTATCCCGTTCACGGCAACCGCCTCGGATCGACTATAAAAGGAGGCCCCGAGCTCGATCTCGACCAAGCACCATCACTCCACCTCGCCAGAACCACGCCCAGCCACTGGGAAGACCTCGAGGAGGTCTTCTTCCCCGACTCCGGCCGCCCCGACCCGCCTCGGGCCCCGGCACGATTCGCTCCGGTGAGACCACCTCCGCCTCTCAACCCATGCCAGTAGCCTTCTAGTGCATCCACTTCCCTAACCCGCACCCTAATTTGAAGATTGCAGCTTCCGTCGAAGAGCACCATCCTCGCCCGAACCACCGTTCGCCGGAGTTAAGGCCACCGTCGACGTGGTGCTCGCCGACGACCAAGACCACCACCCACCGACGCGGAAAGACACCGTGAACCCTTAGGTACCCTCCGATCCCCCTGCCTCGCCGTGGATCAACGCCGGCGACCACCGCAGCCCTCGGGCGCCGGCGAGCTCTGTTTCAAAGTTTGAACCTGACGAGTGGGACCCCCTCGTCAGCCTCTCCTCTTCTTATTCGAACCGTTTTCTGAAGGCGCCTTCGGGCAAAGTGCGTTTTCCTTCTGGGTTGGCGTATTTCTAGCCGAAACGTTTTCTGTTTTTATAAACTAACCCCTGGGTCTTTTCTGTTTCATCACAGATTAGTCCTTGGACTAAAACCCTTATATCTTTTAAACAAAAGATGCTTTTTGGTTGATTCTTTTTCTGTTAGTCTTATATTTTTGTCTAGTTTTTTATAGTATTTATTTGAAAAAAAATTGGAATAATTTTTATACACACACGGTATTTACGTTAGTATGCGGTTTCTTTATACCGTAGATACCGGAGGAGGTGACGGAGCCGCGAACTTCGCCGAGCTAGACTCCAACTACTCCAAACCAGGCAAGCATGTTTGAACCTTTGATATGATGAGTGTTTTGCATGTTTGCTTGAATAGTTTGTGCATGGCATGTTTATATGGGCATCAGTGAGTGTTACATTGCATGCAAGGCAACTACCAGTATGCTTCGAAGCTTGATGTGATCCTTTGATGGGAGATAACCTGATCATGTGGTGACATGAAAGGTGGTAAGATGGTATTGTTGTAGCATGCCAGTCTTATGTCAACCGTTAAACTCCGGTGTTAACGTGGATCGAACCACGTTACCGTCCATCCCCTTTTCGTGCTGCCACATGTTTTCTGCAAAGAATACGGTTTAGTAAGTTGCAAACCTCTTTCCTTGTACACACCAAATAGAGGGGCCGTGATGAGGGTTTCATGGCCCTGGATTAAAGCCAGTCATCCGGTCAGGGGGCATGGGTGTTTCCGGTTGGGACCGAGAGGGGGGCACCCCTTAGAGCGCGCGATATAAATTTGATCCCATGCTACGCGAGGTTGTAGCCTCCCCGTCTCAAGGTTTTTCGTGAACATTGCCTAGGGTGATGCCTGGCAGCGGAATGTGGAATGGGTGTGTACTGGTTAGATGTGTTTCGCCTAAAACACCGTAAACGGAACTAGTCCCTTGTGACTACTGAAATCCGTTGGCTGTGGTTAAAAGTACAAACTCTGCAGAGTCAAAACTTTTCGAGTAATCGTGTCCCTGGTCAAGCACCTTGGTCAACATACCCATATCAGTATCCATATCAGTCTCAGTGTCAGTCTCTGTGTCAGTCTCAGTGAAAATCCCCGGTGAACAAACATGAGTGGTAAACCAGGTTGAATGCTATTCCTGTGGATGGACTAACCAGTTTATTATTACGTACATGAGCATTTCCTTGAGATGAATTAAATTCATGAGCTACTTGAATTCAAATAATGAAATATAAGCCCTTTATGTGATGTCGCTCAGACGTCCGACTGTGGCACCCTTGTTATTTACTTTTGATATAAGTCCTTTATGTGATGTCGCTCAGACGTCCGACTGTGGCACCCTTGTTATTTACTTTTGATATAAGCCCTTTATGTGACGTCGCTCAGACGTCCGACTGTGGCACCCTTGTTATTTACTTTTGATATAAGCCCTTTATGTGATGTCGCTCAGACGTCCGACTGTGGCATCCTTGTTATTTACTTTTGATATAAGCCCTTTATGTGATGTCGCTCAGACGTCTGACTGTGGCACTCTTGTTATTTACTTTTGATATAAGCCCTTTATGTGATGTCGCTCAGACGTCCGACTGTGGCACTCTTGTTATTTACTTTTGATATAAGCCCTTTATGTGATGTCGTTCAGACGTCCGACTGTGGCACGCACTGTCATTTACATTCCAATATAAGCCCTTTATGTGGTGTCGCCCTGACGCCCGACTGCGGCATTGTTAATTTATTTTTACCTTTTCGAGGCGTTGCTTCAGACACCCGATCGGTCTTCAGTTATTTCATTGGGATTTCGGGAGGACTACCGCCTGACTTCCTTTTTATTTACCATGCAATGCAAATTTTATTATCTGAGTGCGCGTTACTAATCTGCTCATGTGCATCATGTTTGCATTTGTTATATCTTATGTCCAAACTGTCTTGCGAGTACTTTCATAGTACTCACCTGGCTTGTTGATTTGGCCAGATGTTGACGAAGGCGATCTTATGGATGAAGAGTTCGATAGCGAGTCCGACGCCTAGAGGAGTCCCAGTCAGTCCCTTGCGATCCTGGAAATTGGTCACTTGTATTATACGCTTCCGCTACCCAGAATAAAAGCCCTCGAGCCTCACTCCGACGCTCGATGAGTTGTAAGATTTAGGAGTCATGTCAACCACCTCGCTGTGACATATCCACCATCACTTTTATTACGAGTCAGTAGTTATGCCACCAAAACCCTTGTGTCATATCCGCCTTTATGATTTGTATCGGCGTGCTTGTAATAAATTGTTGAGCAGCCTCAGCTCAACCCTATATTATATTCAGTACTTCTGGATTTCTGAAAATCAAGGATTTGTCTACCAGTAAGACGGAGTCTTCTATACTGGTCCGTTAAAGGGGTCGGTTTCTCAATAAATGTTTTATTTGAAAACCGGTCGTGACAAACTTGGTATCAGAGCCAGGCTGACTGTAGGAAGCCACTAGGTGCGATCGCTAATCGGTTATTAGCGTCTTCAGTGCTTTTTCAGCATTTTGCAAATGTAGCTATTTTCTGTTGGTCATCATAAATTTATGATTTGACTATTCGGAATTTTTGCCTACTTTTGTAGATGGCTGGCAACGACTGCGAGTCACAGGTGTTCGCCAATGTGCCTGAGGGGTTTATCAAGCTTCTCGTCTCCATCACCAAGCTCACGATCGGGCCATCGACTCGTCCAGAGTTCACACTCTACCAGCACAAGATCAGCGACAACGTGTCTATGCACCAGGCCGTGGTACAATTCAAGGGAGGACGTTCTGCATCTCGCCACTTCCGTTTTGTGGGAAGGGCCATGCCTACGGAGAGGCATGCCATGCAGATGGCTGCCCGTGAGGCGATAGCTCGTCTTCGGGATGTTCTTCCTACGATGAAGACTCGTCGCTACCGCTACCTCCCATGCCATGTGCCATATACTTGTCACTATGCATTCGCTTGCCCTAGGGGAGAGAGAGATGAGGCTATTGAGATGCTTGTTTAATATCTCAAAGCTCTTGAGGCAGCTTTTGACAACCTCGTGGACGACCTTGTGGCTGCCCGTATGGACTCAGTTCAGGGCTGTTCCGCCAACAGGAGGGAGCTTCTCCACATGGCACCGCCGCTGACTTTCCTCTCGTCCTCAGCATCCTATGCACCTGCCATTTTAGCCACCGCTCGCCGCCTGCCTACCACTGAGGAGTTTGACCAAGTCATTGCTCCTACTCCAATCAGAGCTGCACCACCGGCCGCACCCGCACCAACTCCTCAACGCAGTACTTCGCGCCTGGAGCCTATTAGTGAGGAGGAGGTTGAGTCTCCTGCACCACTGGGTCTTACCCTCGGCAGGCCAAAGGAAATTTTCACCCTCTCCGACTGAGTGCGCCTAGAAGCCGTGCGATGTGCCAGCTTGTATGATATGTTTATATGTACATAGGTTTGGTGAGAAGTAGTTTGTGTGCGCATCATGTAGGAACTCGGAGAAGTGCACTAGCCTAAATAACATGTCAGGAATGTGTACGCACATCCTGAGTGATGTATTGTATAATTACGACTCGCGTGTAAGATATGTACTGAGCAGTCCTTCTCCATGTGCAATCAAGTATTTTCCTTGGAAAATCTTGGAGTCTTTTAAATTTCGCCTTTGCAAAATTATTCTTGTGCCACGCGGTTTTTCTCATGAATTTTGCAAAAAATAACCCAGAGTGGAAAATGCCTCGTCCCTGGACCCGTTCCATGCCAAGTCCGCCGGAAGAAATTTATGGTAACCAGACAAGCAACAACTTCACACAGGGGCAGTCAAGTCAGCAAGGCAGTGAAGTAGCATTTTCTCAAGTATGCCGCCTATATGAGCAAAGCCAGCAGCAGCATAAAGAAATAATGAATCATGTTATCAATATGGGAAATCACCGTAAACCATACCAGCCGCATTCCAAGTTGTCTGAACTACAAAAGACACGTCCCCCAACGTTCGCTCACACTGATAGGCCGCTTGAGGCCGATGATTGGCTTCGAGACATCGAAAGGAAATTAATTATTGCACAATGTTCAGACCGTGAGAAGGTACTTTATGCACCTCACTACCTCACTGGAGCAGCTGCATCATGGTTGGAGAATTTTCTACACATGCACCCCAATGAAAATAACATCACCTGGGAAGAGTTTAAGGAAGGTTTTCGTGAGGCGCACATTCCCAGGAGCATTATGAAGATCAAGAAAAGGGAGTTTGATGACCTCAAGCAGAGAAGCATGACAGTAACTGAGTACAATAGTCAGTTTACACAATTATCTCGTTATGCCAACGAAGAGCATATGACTGAAAATAAAAGGATGGAGAAATTTTTGGACGGTCTGGCGCCAGCACTTAAATGCCAGCTGGTCGTACACACCTTTCCAGATTTCAAAACACTGGTTGACAAGGCTATTACATTGGAGAATGAGCGCCGCAGCCTGGAGGATATTCGCAAGCGCAAAAGGGACAAGACGACTCATGCTCACAACAACCGGAGCAAGACTGATTTTCAGAGAAATGGAGCAAACAAATCCACGAACAATGTTCCAAGCCCAATCAAACATTTTCATGCAAGGGACAAGGACTTTATGTATCGCCCAGGTGTTACTTGCTATGCCTGTGGAGAGGAAGGACACTATGCCAAACAGTGCCCAAAGCCAAGGAACTTGGCCCCCAAGCCGAACCATGGTGGGAATAATCCAGCCCCCAAGCGTAACAACTTCAACCCCAATAACAATCACAAGAAGGGTCACCTGAACCATGTGACCAAGGAGGAAGCACAGAATGCCCCAGATATCGTGCTCGGTACGTTCCCTGTCAACACAACACCTGCCACGGTTTTGTTTGATTCTGGAGCTTCTCACTCGTTCATTTCGAAGAGTTTTGTTTTGCAACATGGTTTTCCGATACTTCCTTTGGAAAAGTCCATGATCATCAAGTCCCCCGGGAATAAGCAAATCACTCAGAGTTACTGCCAAGGTGTGATTATTGAGTTTGAAAGACTAAAGTTTCGGGCGAATCTCATCGTGTTGGAAAAGAAAGGACTGGATGTTATCCTAGGAATGGACTGGTTAACCACCAACAAGGGATTTATCGACTGCTTAAATCGGACTGTGATTCTCACTCATCATCACGGCAAGAAAATAAAAGTGGCAGCTCAAGAAAGACCAAGGTCACGACAACCAAAGTTGAACAAGGTGGACATTTCAGAATTAAGAAAAGTTCCAGTGGTGTGTGAGTTTCTTGACGTATTTCCCGAAGAACTACCAGGCATGCCACCAGACCGGGAATTAGAGTTCAGCATTGAACTAGCACCTGGAACCACCCCCATTTACAAGAAACCTTATAGAATGGCACCCTTCGAGTTGGTAGAATTAAAGAAGCAAATAAAAGAATTACTGGACAAAGGGTTTATACGGGCCAGCTCCTCACCTTGGGGTTCACCAGTATTATTTGCAAAGAAAAAGGATGGGACACTGAGATTATGTATAGACTATCGAGCACTCAACATGGTCACCATCAAAAACAAATATCCGATGCCACGGATAAATGATTTATTTGACCAGCTCGCACAAGCCAAGGTTTTCTCGAAAATCGATTTAAGATCGGGCTATCATCAATTAAAGGTACGGACAGAAGATATCCCCAAGACAGCATTCACCTCCAGATATGGATTGTATGAATTTACAGTAATGCCATTTGGACTAACAAACGCCCCCGCATATTTTGTTCACCTCATGAACAAAGTGTTTATGAAATTTATGGACAAATTTGTCGTGGTGTTCATTGATGATATTCTGGTATACTCCAAGACACCGGAAGAACATGCTGAACATCTCAGGATTGTACTGGGAGAATTAAGGAAACACCAATTATACGCCAAGTTCAGCAAATGTGAATTTTGGTTAAGGCAGGTTGGTTTTCTAGGCCATGTATCGACCCAAGAAGGTGTTGCCGTAGACCCAGAAAAGGTCAAGGCCGTACTTGGCTGGAAACCACCAGCCAACGTAACTGATGTACGAAGTTTCCTAGGAATGGCTGGATATTACCGAAGGTTTATTGAGGGATTCTCCACCGTAGCAAAACCAATGACACAGTTACTCAAGAAGGATAAGAAATTTGTATGGACTGAAGCGTGCGAGAAAAGCTTCCAAGGACTCAAAAGGAAATTAACAACAGCACCGGTTTTGGTTGTACCAGACATACACAAAAGTTTTGAAGTGTATTGTGACGCATCCCGGAAGGGCCTCGGGTGCGTATTGATGCAAGACGGCAAAGTTGTCGCATATGCTTCCAGGCAACTACGGAAGCATGAAGAAAATTATCCTACTCATGACTTGGAGTTGGCAGCAATCATCCATGCACTCAAAGAGTGGAGGCACTTTTTGCTGGGGAATCGTTGTGAAATATATACGGATCATAAAAGCCTTAAATATATTTTCACGCAACCAGAACTCAATTTACGGCAACGACGCTGGTTGGAATTAGTCAAGGATTATGATGTCGGCATTCACTACCATCCAGGAAAAGCGAATGTAGTGGCAGATGCTCTTAGTCGGAACCCCAGCTCGGGCAACGACAGTCTACAGAACTTGAGGCCAGAATTTCAGCAGGAGTTCACCAAACTCAACTTGGTGATGGTCACTGAGGGCAACGTGTCAAATTTGGAAATACAGCCCACCCTAATGGAACAGATTAAGAAAGCTCAGCATGGACATCCCAGCATTGAAGGTATAAAGAGAAAAGTGAGCCTGGGCAAAGCTTCAGAATTCGTCGTAGACGATGAGGAAATATTATGGTACGAGGACAGACTTTGCGTACCAAACATAGAGGGCCTCAAACAGCAAATTCTAACCGAAGGCCACACCGCTCCATATTCAATCCACCCTGGAGGGACCAAAATGTACAAGGACATCCAGGAAATTTTTTGGTGGCACGGTATGAAGAGGGACATAGCCACCTTCGTCGCATGTTGTGATTCATGTCAGCGCATTAAAGCTGAGCACCAAAAACCAGCAGGGCTACTACAGCCAAACAGGATACCTGAGTGGAATGGGACGAAATTGGAATGGATTTTATTGTCGGACTACCTCGGTCACAACACGGAAATGATGCCATATGGGTCATCACAGATAGACTAACCAAAGTAGCACATTTCATTCCCGTAAAGACAACCTACTCCACTCAGAAGCTTGCTAAGCTTTATCTCTCCCGTATAGTTTGTCTGCATGGAGTTCCAAAGACTATAATATCCGACAGAGGCACTCAATTTGTCTCTAGATTTTGGGATCATTTACAACAAGCTCTAGGAACTCAACTAGCATTCAGTACAGCATACCACCCCCAGACTGATGGACAAACTGAACGCGTGAACCAAATCCTAGAGGACATGCTGAGAGCATGTGTTCTCACCTATGGAACCAGTTGGGAGGAAAGCTTGCCATATGCCGAGTTCGCATACAATAACAGTTACCAGGCCAGTCTACAAATGGCACCTTTTGAAGCATTGTACGGACGGAGATGTCGTACCCCATTAAATTGGTCAGAAACAGGTGACAGTCGTATCTTCGGCCCAGGCATGCTCAAGGAAGCCGAGGAGAAAGTTAGACAAATCAGGGACCGACTCAAGACAGCTCAAAGCCGACAAAAGAGCTATTACGATCGAAAACATCGTAAAGTCAGCTTTGAACCCGGTGAATATGTGTACCTACGAGTGTCTCCTATGAGGGGCCTGCAACGGTTCAAAATTAAAGGAAAGCTAGCCCCAAGATTTATTGGACCCTTCTGTGTGGCTGCACGAAGAGGCACAGTAGCCTACCAGCTAGACCTACCCAAGGAGCTGTCAGACGTCCACGACGTGTTCCACGTCTCACAGTTGAGGAAATGTGTAAGCAACCCAGAAAAGCATGTATCTCATGAGAGCATTGACGTGCAACCAGACCTCACCTATAGGGAGCGGCCGATAAAAATATTGGAGGAGTCCGAAAGGAGAACCCGTCAGAAAAACACTAAGTTTTTCAAGGTTCAGTGGAGCAATCACACCGAGAATGAAGCAACATGGGAAAGAGAGGATTTTCTTCGGGCAGAGTACCCACACCTATTTGAGGATCGGCTGGAATCTCGGGGACAAGATTTTTCCTAAGGGGGTAGGTGTTGTAACACCCCAAAAAATTTATTTGGTTTTATCAAATTCTTTATTTGATTTGAAGGAGGTAGTTTAATTTTTTTTTCTAAAGGACTCTCCTTCTCAAAAAATTTCTTTTATGACAAGTATTTTCTTTGGGTTCATCCAAAACTTAATCTTTGGTCTTGAGGGTTTTTCATCTTGTGTTGACTCAACACAAATGTTTTTCTTTGGGAAAGTTTTTTTTTGAAATCTTTTCTTTTAAAAATAACCCTATGGCTTATGGAGTGATCCTTCCCCTTTCAAAAATTATCTCTTGCCATGACCTAAGTTGGAATCCCCTCCCAAAAGCCATCTTCCCACCTTGTGTCAAGTCAAGCTTCAAATCCAGCAAGTTTAACTCCCCCTTGAATTTATTTCCAATTATTTTTAATCAAAAATCTTTTCTGTCTCCTATTTTGGCCCTTAGAGATTTACAAGGGAAACACTAGAATTCCTTTGAGTTTTGATTGCAAACAAGTTTCCCTGGCTAGTCCTTAGAACCCTCAACCAAGATCCATGAAGATCCACTGGTCCACAGTTCAAAATTTTCAAAAATTGCTTGCTGCAAGTTTGGACCATATTTGTCTTTTTTTATAAAATTCATTTGTTTTCTTCTCCTAAAAATCTGAGAAAAATCAGGCAGCCTCTGGATGCATCAAGAGGTCACCTCACCAAGTCCCAGCTCCAGAAATTTTTTCCTCGTGCCCAAAACATATCATCGAACACCTGGCGTGCACTGTTACTGTCAAGTTCAGAGTTTTAGAGAACAGTTTCAGTAGTCAATGTCGTTTTCTTCAGAACCTCACGTCGATCTTGCCAGTAACTGCAGTGGCGCCTTGCTCCCTGTTCCTCCTTCTTATCCACCGCGCCGCACGGTCGCCTGGACAGTTGCGGGCGTCGGCGGTGAGCTGGCAGAGGAGCATCGCCCCCGTGAGCGGCGGCAGCAGCACTCGCTGCGGCTGCCAGAGAGGCGCAGCGAGGGACAGCGCCGTCCAGCACCGCCCAAACCACCTGAAGCCTCCGCGTGGCCATCCCCTTCCCTGTGCGTGCTGCAGAGCCATCGTCGTGGCCCGGAAGGCACGGAGCGCGCTCCCTGCCGCTGATGTGCCCGTGAGGCCGTTCCGTCAAGGGCCGGAGTATCGCCCAAGTCCGATCGAGATTTAACTGACAAACAGTACCAGTGGACCATCACGATGATGCCCAATCACCTAAACCTCCTGCCCGACCCCTGCCTCGCCGTAATCGCCCGCCGGCGTTATCCCGTTCACGGCAACCGCCTCGGATCGACTATAAAAGGAGGCCCCGAGCTCGATCTCCACCAAGCACCATCACTCCACCTCGCCAGAACCACGCCCAGCCACTGGGAAGACCTCGAGGAGGTCTTCTTCCCCGACTTCGGCCGCCCCGACCCGCCTCGGGCCACGGCACGATTCGCTCCGGTGAGACCACCTCTGTGACGCCCCCGATTTGACCGTACACTAATCATGCACGCAAATGTGTACGATCAAGATCAGGGACTCACGGGAAGATATCACAACACAACTCTACAACATAAATAAGTCATACAAGCATCATAATACAAGCCAGGGGCCTCGAGGGCTCGAATACAATTGCTCGATCATAGACGAGTCAGCGGAAGCAACAATATTTGAGTACAGACATAAGTTAAACAAGTTTGCCTTAAGAAGGCTAGCACAAACTGGGATACAGATCGAATGAGGCGCAAGCCTCCTGCCTGGGATCCTCCTAACTACTCCTGGTCGTCGTCAGCGGGCTGCACGTAGTAGTAGGCACCTCCAGTGTCATAGGAGTCATCGTCGACGGTGGCGTCTGGCTCCTGGACTCCAGCATCTGGTTGCGACAACCAGATAGAAAGGAAAGGGGGAAAAGAGGGAGAGAAGCAACCGTGAGTACTCATCCAAAGTACTCGCAAGCAAGGAGCTACACTACATATGCATGGGTATATGTGTAAAGGGGCATATCAGTGGACTGAACTGCAGAATGCCAGAATAAGAGGGGGATAGCTAGTCCTGTCGAAGACTATGCTTCTGGCCATCTCCATCTTGCAGCATGTAGAAGAGAGTAGACTGAAGTCCTCCAAGTAGCATCGCATAGCATAATCCTACCCGGCGATCCCCTCCTCGTTGCCCTGTTAGAGAGCGATCACCGGGTTGTATCTGGCACTTGGAAGGGTGTATTTTATTCAGTATCCGGTTCTAGTTATCATAAGGTCAAGGTACAACTCTGGGTCGTCCTTTTACCGAGGGACACGGCTATTCGAATAGATAAACTTCCCTGCAGGGTGCACCACATAACCCAACACGCTCGATCCCATTTGGCCGGACACACTTTTCTGGGTCATGCCCGGCCTCGGAAGATCAACACGTCGCAGCCCCACCTAGGCTCAACCGAGAGGTCAACACGCCGGTCTAAATCCTATGCGCGCAGGGGTCTGGGCCCATCGCCCATTGCACACCTGCACGTTGCGAGGGCGACCGGAAGCAGACCTAGCCTAGTGGCGTTCCAGTCCAATCCGGCGCGCGCCGCTCCGTCGCTGACGTCAAAAAGAGCTTCGGCTGATACCACGACGCCGGGATACCCATAACTACTCCCGCGTAGATGGCTAGTGCGTATAGACCAAATGGCCAGACTCAGATCAAATACCAAGATCTCGTTAAGCGTGTTAAGTATCGGCGAACGTCGACCAGGGCCAGGCCCACCTCTCACCTAGGCGGTCTCAACCTGCCCTGTCGCTCCGCCACAAAGATCCACTTGCGGGTACTCCTACGAGCCGACCCGACTTTAGTCACCACAGGTGTCATGTATTTAGTATATGAGTATATACCCGTGATCACCGCCCAGGTGATCACGGCCCGATAGTATAGCACAGCAGACAGACAAGAATGTAGGGCCACTGATGGAAAACTAGCATCCTATACTAAGCATGTAGGATTGCAGGTAAAGGTAACAACAGTAGAAGCAAGGGCAGGCTATGCATCAGTATAGGATTAACGGAAAGCAGTAACATGCTACACTACTCTAATGCAAGTAGTATAGAGAAGAATAGGCGATATCTGGTGATCAAGGGGGGGGGCTTGCCTGGTTGCTCTGGCAAGTAGGAGGGGTCGTCAACTCCGTAGTCGAACTGGGCAGCAGCAGTGTCGGTCTCGTAGTCTACCGGAGAGAAGAGGGGGGAAGAAACAGTAAATACAATGCAAACATAAGCATGACGATGCGTGACATGACAATGAGCAGTGCGAGGTGTGTCCTAACGCGACAGTAGGTGGTACCGGCGAAGGGGGGGAACATCCGGGAAAGTATTCCCGATGTTTTGCGTTTTCGGACAGATGAACCGGAGGTGAAATGTTACAGGTTTGCTATGCTACGGATGTGTGGCGGACGAACGGGCTGCGTATCCGGATTCGTCTCGTCGTTCTGAGCAACTTTCATGTACAAAGTATTTCCATCCGGGTTACGGATTAAAAGATATGAATTTCAAAAGAATTTATTAATTTCTGGAATTTAATTAATTATTTAATTTAATTCGAAATTTGGATTTATGACATCAGCATGATGTCATGCTGACGTCAGCAGTCAACGTTGACCGTTGACCTGGTCAACCTGACAGGTGGGTCCCACCTGTCAGTGACTGTTAGTTAATTATCAGTAGTTAATTAGGTTAATTAGTTATTAGTTTAATTAATCTTAATTAATTAATACTAACATGATTAAATAAGTTAATTAATTATCTTAATTAATTAATTAATTATTATTATTATTATTATTTTCATTTCCTTTTTTATTTCGTTCTGGGGCCGGGCCCCGTTTGTCATAGGCCAGGGGCGGACATGTCCGCCCGGGCCCTTTGGGCACCGGACTTGTCCGGGCTCGGCCATAGTGGGCGCGGGCGCACGGGCGAGCGGGCGCGCGTGCGGCCGTGGGCGCGCACGAGCGCGCGGACGGGCTCGGTCGCCGCGCGGGCGACCGCGGGCGCTGGACCTGGACGCGGCCAGCCGGGGCCACGGCTTGGGGGGAGGGTTCGCCGGCGTGGCAGCGGCGAGGCCACGGCAGGGCAGAAGGGGAGGAGCAGGGCGCGGGCGCCGGAGCGCCAGAGGTGGCCATGGGCGTGGGGCGTCGCCTACGCGTGGGGGAAGGAGGCCGCTGCGACGGGACAGGGGGAGGCCGGGGTGAGGCCACGACGGGCGTGGTGCGGGCGCGGGCACGGCGCGGTGAGCGCGCATCGGACGCGGCCGGAGCGCGTCAACCGCGGGCGAGATCGGCGGGGACCGCGGTGACGAGCGCGAGCGCACGAGGGAGAGGGAGGGAGCGAGGCGGGGCTCACTGGGGCCGTAGGGGGATTGGCAGCGGGGCGCGAGGCGGTTGACGGCGACGACCGGGCGACGAGGAGGCAGGCCGTTGAGGTGGGGGAAGCAGGCCGGCGGGGGAGGAGGAAGCAGGCCGGTGGGGAAGAGGCGCCGGCGAGGTCCAGGCGGCGGGGTCGTCGGGCCCGAGGCGCGCGCGTGCGAGCGAGTCCCGATCCGATCTGGATCGGGGGGGAAGGAGGGGAACGACGTGGGGGAAGAGTGGTGGGTTAGGGTTTCGGGACCCTGGGGAGTGGGGGGGATAAGGGAGTGGGGGCGCGGGGTGGGCCGGCCCGAGGGTTGAGGCAGGGGTGGGCCGGTCGGGCGGCCTGGTGGCCAGCTGGGCCAGTCGGCCCAGTGGGGGGAGGGTTTTCTCTTCTTTTTTTCTGTTTGTTTCTCTTTTGTATTTTCTTTCTTTTATTTATTTTCTTTTCTGTTTTATTTCAATTTAAATTATTTAGGCATTTTATAAAAATGTATTTACTACACCATATTTACTTATGCAAAATATGGCATCTCCCGAACATTTTGTTTTAAATTTTGAAAAACTTTTATTGTTGACACTAATTGAATTTAAATTATGAAACGGTTTTGGATCATCGCACGGTTAACAACAGTAACCGAGGTGACGTGGCATGATTAGCTGGGAATTACTGTAGCTTGATTACCCGGGCATTACAAATCTCCTCCACTACAAGAAATCTCGCCCCGAGATTTAGGAGGTAGAAGGAAAAAATGCGGGGTATTCTTCGCGCAGACGATCCTCTCGTTCTCAAGTGGCTTCATCTTCAGAATGGTGCGACCACTGGACTTTGAGGAACTTGATCGCCTTCTGACGTGTGCGGCGTTCAGCTTGGTCGAGAAAGCGGACCGGATGCTCCTTATAGGAGAGGTCCTGCTGCAATTCGAGCACTTCATGATCCACTGCTCGGATTGGGTCCTTGAAGCAACGGCGGAGCTGTGACACATGGAACACATCGTGAACCTGAGAAAGGTTCGGTGGAAGCTCCAGTTGGTATGCCACTTTTCCACGCCTTTCGAGAATAATGAATGGGCCAATATATCGAGGAGCTAGTTTGCCCTTGATTCCGAAGCGGTGAGCACCCTTCATTGGTGTGACTCGAAGATAAGCCTTTTCGCCAGGTTGATAGACCATGTCTTTATGATGACGGACATACTGACTCTTCTGACGTGACTGAGCAGTCTTGAGATTCTCGCGAATAATGCGGACTTGTTCTTCGGCATGTTGAATAATATCCGGACCGAAGAGTGGACGTTCCCCAGTTTCTGAGCAGTTTAGAGGGGTTCGGCACTTTCGTCCATATAACACTTCGAAGGGGGCCATCTTCAGACTAGCTTGATAGCTATTATTATAAGAGAACTCAGCATACGGGAGAGATTCCTCCCATTTCTTGCCGAAGGAAATAACACAAGCTCGAAGCATATCTTCGAGAACTTGGTTGACGCGTTCAACTTGCCCTTGCGAGTGAGGATGAAACGCAGTACTGAATGACAGATGAGTTCCCAAGGCTTCTTGGAAACTTGCCCAGAATCTTGAAGTGAATAAGCTGCCACGGTCTGAACTGATAACCAATGGAATACCGTGGAGTGAAACAATCCTGGACATATAGAGCGTTGCCAGCTGGCTAGCAGTGATCGTTTCTTTGACCGCCAGAAAATGTGCAACTTTCGAAAGCCGGTCAATGACGACAAGAATAGCATCATTACCTTTCTGTGATTTGGGAAATCCAGTGACGAAGTCCATCTCAACATGGTCCCATTTCCATTCAGGAATAGAGATAGGTTGCAGAGTTCCAGCAGGCCTTTGATGTTCTGCTTTGATACGACGGCAAACGTCACACTCAGCAACATAACGAGCAATGTCTTGCTTCATATTAGACCACCAGAATCTCTGACGGATGTCTTGGTACATCTTTGTACTACCAGGATGGATACATAGAGGCGTATCATGAGCTTCTTTCATAACTTCCTGTGTCATATCCAGGTTTTTCTCTGGACATGGCACCACTAGGCGGCCCTTGAAGTATAAGGTGCCATCTTCAGCAATAGTGAAGAATGAGGGCTTTCCTTCTGCGAGGTAGCGCTTAATCTTGTGGGCTTCAGAGTCATACTTCTGTAGCCTTTTGATGCTGTCCACGAGATCTGGTTTAGCAACTAGGGTATTGAGGGAACCCTGGGTAACAACATGGAGGTTCACCTTGCCAAACTCCTTAGGAGGGGGAGCGAGTGCACCCGGAGGAACAATATGGAGGTTCAGCTTCCTGAATTCTTCAACAAGCGAGGGCTGAACTTTGTGAACCTGGAGGTGGTTGCAGTAAGACTTGCGGCTCAAGGCATCAGCCATTACATTAGCCTTGCCTGGCGTATAGGAAATACCCAAGTCAAAGTCTGCAACAAGCTCCATCCATCTCTGCTGACAGAGGTTCAGGTCTGGCTGAGTAAACAGATACTTCAGACTTTGGTGGTCAGTGAAGATCTCGCAACGATTACCGAGAAGGTAATGTCGCCACTGCTTCAGCGCATGAATGACAGCATCAAGTTCGAGGTCGTGAACTGGGTAGTTCTCTTCGTGAGGGCGCAATTGCCGAGAGGCATAAGCAATCACTTTGCGGTCTTGCATTAGGACACAGCCTAATCCTTGACGGGAAGCGTCGGAGTAAATGACGAAGTCCTTCTTAGTATCAGGTGGAGCTAGAACTGGGGCAGAAGTCAACTTGTCTTTGAGTGCCTGGAAACTTTCTTGACATTTGTCTGTCCATTGGAACTTGACGCCCTTATGCAACAGGTTAGTCAGAGGCCTGGCGATCTTGGAGAAGTTCTCGACGAATCGACGGCAATAGCTGGCGAGACCGAGAAAACTTCTGACTTGCTTAACGTTCTTGGGAGGAGTCCAATCAAGGATAGCCTGGACTCGTTCAGGGTTGACGGCAATACCATCCTTAGAGATGACATGCCCAAGATAGGTTACTTCCGGTAGCCAGAATTCACATTTGGAGAACTTGGCATATAATTGATGCTCTCGTAGCTTTTCCAACACAAGTCGAAGATGTTCAGCATGTTCTTCTTCGTTCTTTGAAAATACCAGGATATCATCCAGATAAACCACGACGAACTTGTCGAGGTAATCCATGAATATATAGTTCATCAGACGAGAGAAGGTGGCTGGAGCATTGGTTAAACCGAAAGACATGACGGTGTACTCGTATGAACCATATCGAGTCACGAAGGCGGTCTTTGGGATATCCTCTTCGCGAACACGGATCTGGTGGTAACCCAACCTCAAGTCGAGCTTAGAGAACACTGACGAACCCGCCAGTTGATCATATAGATCATTGATCCGAGGAAGAGGGTATTTATTCTGAATGGTGGCTTGGTTTATAGGACGGTAGTCTTGAACCAATCGGTTAGTCCCATCCTTCTTCTTGACAAAGAGAGAAGGTGCTCCCCAAGGAGAGCAACTTGGGCGAATGAATCCTTTGCGAAGAGAATTGTCGATTTCCTCCTTAAGCTCAAGGAGTTCATGCGGCGGCATCTTGTAGGGTCGCTTGGCTATAGGGGTGGTGCCTGGTTTCAAGTCGATGATGAATTCGACAGCTCTAGCAGGGGGAATCCCTGGAAGTTCTTCAGGAAAGACGTCGAGGAATTCACGCACGACGGGAATGTTTTCAATGCCCTCGAGTGGTGCAGCATTCAATGCATTCAATGCATAGAGCCTTGCCTCGGCATTTTGCACCAGATGGGCTTGGTAAGTAACTATCTCATCTGAAGGGTGTAGCAGATGGACGGTCTTAGTGGTGCAAACAATTGAAGCAGTATGCGCTTTTAACCAATTCATTCCCAGAATGAGATCAATGCTACAGGACTTCAGTACGATGGGAGAGACAAGAAATTCCAGTCCTTCGATTTCAACGGGGACGTTGTTGCAAATCATGGAGGTTCGACATTGGCCCGCAGGGCTGTGTACTAATAGTGAAGCATTCATGTCTTCGCTTCTAATGCCACGCATGAATGCAAAATCTTCTGACATGAATGAATGTGATGCACCTGTATCAAATAAAACGGATGCTGGTACTGAATTTACGAGGAGTGTACCCATCACAGTAGCAGGCTGGTCTTGAGCTTCGTTGAGATCAACGTGGTTGGCATGAGCACGACCATAAGACTTAGCATTGTTGTTGCGGGGCTGGTTGTTACCACGGCCAGTTGCTGGAAGGGCCAGTTGATTCTGGTTCTGGTTGCATTCTCTAGCACGGTGCCCTGGTTGACCACACCTGAAGCACAAGCCATTATTGGGAGTGGGAACAGGGGCTTGGGACGGTGGGGCTGGAAGTCTTGACTGCCTAGATGGTGGTGGAGGCACACGAGGTGCAGCATAGGTCTGCCTTGGGGCAGATGCATTTGGACGGTACATGCTGTTCGGGATCCATATCTTACGCTTCTGTGAGGGCGAGCCCGAAGATGAGCCCGTGTCACGGTTGCGCCTGTGAGAGCTCTGGTATTCCTGCAGACCAGTTTCGACATTGATGGCCTTGTTCACCAGGGTGGCGAAATCAGCAAAGTCATGCACTAGAAGTGCGAGCTTGATGTCAGCTTGAAGGCCATCACGGAACTTCTCCTGTCTGCGTGCATCAGTTGCAATGTCCTCTTCAGCATAGCGAGACAAGTCCAGAAACTCCCGCTGATAAGCTTCAACAGTCTTGTTGCCTTGGGTGAGGTTGCGGAACTCAGGCTTCTTCCGGTCCATGACTCCCTGAGGAATGAAGCGGGCACGGAAAGCTGCTTGGAAGTCTGGCCAGGTGATGATTGTTCCAGCTGGCAGAGTACGCCTGTGGCTGTCCCACCATTGAGCTGCGGGTCCCTTCAGGAAGAAGGAAGCAAAGGTGACATAGCTGGCAGGAGCTACATCGGCAGACTCCATCTCATAGGTGATGTCACGGAGCCAGTCATCGGCATCCAGAGGCTGAGTTGAGCTGCGGTACACAGTTGGGTTCAGGCGCATGAAATCCTGCAGAGTTACTGGGGTTGGTTGCTGGTCCATATTGGGGCGAGGAAACTGAGCCATCATATTTTCCATGAATTGGCGGTTCAGTTCGAACTGTTGGATCATACCAGCCATGTACTCAGGTGGTGGTGGGGCATTGCCACCACTACCACGACCACCTGGTCTAACCATCCTGCTAATATATAACAGGGGTAGTTCAGCATTGAGAAATTTGCAAAGACAAGAATCATTCATGATGAAACATGCATAATGAAAGGAGCACGATAGCTACTACATAGTAGTCGGCATAACTTACAAAAGGGGTCATGCATAGAGTTCAGTACATAGAGTTCAGTACATAGACTAAAACATCATAGGCGGCACACAGGCTCGCGGCGAATGCATCTAACACTACAAGCAAGCCTACATCAGTCCCAAGAGGTACTGTGGAGGTAATCGTAGCCCGACAGTTGGTAGTGAGGCAATGGATAGCCCTCCACGTCAGCAGACTGGGGGCCGCGGATACTTAGGTGTAGAGCCCGACGCTCAGGTGGCAGAAGAGGACCAAGTGCGGGAGAGTAGCCTCCCACCTCTGGCCAACCGACACCGTGGGGCATCACGGTCCTGGCTGGGTAGATCGCAGTACGCGGTAGCTGTCCAGATCGGACAAAGGGGTGCAGCAGCGTCAAAGCATGGTAAAGGTGCTGACGGGTGGTGTACATCTCGTGGCGAAGAGCTCGGTTAGCTCAATCCAGCCCATCAGCATGCCGAACCAGGTTCTGATGGTAGAAGGGCTCTCGGGTGACAGTGGAGTAGGCAGCAGTATAGTATCCCTCCGCACCAACATCGGATGCGATAGCAATGTGCCTGAAAGGGGAGGTGTCCAACTCCCGATACTCTCCACGAAGACGTGTCAGAGCAGCATAGGCAGCATCGTGGACAGCCATATCGATGGTCACACCAACACCATGAGCGGTGTGCAGCACAGTAGTGGAGTCATACTCTCGCGAGTAGAGGTGGACGATGGCACGGTACTGCTCCTGGTTAAAGTCCTAGTACTCCTCGTAGACGGTGTACTCAGGGTGCCAGCGATAACCCAGATAGGTCATCATCTCAGCTAGCACAGCCGGTGATCCCGAGGCACCAATGGCCGTCGTGTGGCGCACGACCTGCCTCGTGGGTTCCATCTGAAAGCAAAGACGTTTCAAAGGAGTCAAATGACAGTGTGTGAATTGTTCAAAATACTATTCTAAGAATTAACTATGGCTTATCCAACTTTGGGGTGAATGCGGTCACGGGATCCTAGTGTTAGAGTTAGTAAATTCGTTTAACCCGAGTAGAAGAGAGTTCAGAGTCCCAGAGTAAAGGTCGAGGAGTAAAAGATCCTAATACCACCCAATGGCGACGTGGGCCCGTAAGCCACACAGCCATGTTAGTAAAAGTTTAGCAAAGACTACACTCAACTTCGACCAAGGAGTTGGAAAGGGGGATTCCTACAGGCAGTCGGCTCTGATACCAACTTGTGACGCCCCCGATTTGACCGTACACTAATCATGCACGCAAATGTGTACGATCAAGATCAGGGACTCACGGGAAGATATCACAACACAACTCTACAACATAAATAAGTCATACAAGCATCATAATACAAGCCAGAGGGCTCGAATACAATTGCTCGATCATAGACGAGTCAGCGGAAGCAACAATATATGAGTACAGACATAAGTTAAACAAGTTTGCCTTAAGAAGGCTAGCACAAACTGGGATACAGATCGAATGAGGCGCAAGCCTCCTGCCTGGGATCCTCCTAACTACTCCTGGTCGTCGTCAGCGGGCTGCACGTAGTAGTAGGCACCTCCAGTGTCGTAGGAGTCGTCGTCGACGGTGGCGTCTGGCTCCTGGACTCCAGCATCTGGTTGCGACAACCAGATAGAAAGGAAAGGGGGGAAAGAGGGAGAGAAGCAACCGTGAGTACTCATCCAAAGTACTCGCAAGCAAGGAGCTACACTACATATGCATGGGTATATGTGTAAAGGGGCATATCAGTGGACTGAACTGCAGAATGCCAGAATAAGAGGGGGATAGCTAGTCCTGTCGAAGACTATGCTTCTGGCCATCTCCATCTTGCAGCATGTAGAAGAGAGTAGACTGAAGTCCTCCAAGTAGCATCGCATAGCATAATCCTACCCGGCGATCCCCTCCTCGTCGCCCTGTTAGAGAGCGATCACCGGGTTGTATCTGGCACTTGCAAGGGTGTATTTTATTCAGTATCCGGTTCTAGTTGTCATAAGGTCAAGGTACAACTCCGGGTCGTCCTTTTACCGAGGGACACGGCTATTCGAATAGATAAACTTCCCTGCGGGGGTGCACCACATAACCCAACACGCTCGATCCCATTTGGCCGGACACACTTTTCTGGGTCATGCCCGGCCTCGGAAGATCAACACGTCGCAGCCCCACCTAGGCTCAACCGAGAGGTCAACACGTCGGTCTAAATCCTATGCGCGCAGGGGTCTGGGCCCATCGCCCATTGCACACCTGCATGTTGCGAGGGCGACCGGAAGCAGACCTAGCCTAGTGGCGTTCCAGTCCAATCCGGCGCGCGCCGCTCCGTCGCTGACGTCAAAAAGAGCTTCGGCTGATACCATGACGCCGGGATACCCATAACTACTCCCGCGTAGATGGCTAGTGCGTATAGACCAAATGGCCAGACTCAGATCAAATACCAAGATCTCGTTAAGCGTGTTAAGTATCCGCGAACGTCGACCAGGGCCAGGCCCACCTCTCACCTAGGCGGTCTCAACCTGCCCTGTCGCTCCGCCACAAAGATCCACTTGCGGGTACTCCTACGAGCCGACCCGACTTTATTCACCACAGGTGTCATGTATTTAGTATATGAGTATATACCCGTGATCACCGCCCAGGTGATCACGGCCCGATAGTATAGCACAGCAGACAGACAAGAATGTAGGGCCACTGATGGAAAACTAGCATCCTATACTAAGCATGTAGGATTGCAGGTAAAGGTAACAACAGTAGAAGCAAGGGCAGGCTATGCATCAGTATAGGATTAACGGAAAGCAGTAACATGCTACACTACTCTAATGCAAGCAGTGTAGAGAAGAATAGGCGATATCTGGTGATCAAGGGGGGGCTTGCCTGGTTGCTCTGGCAAGTAGGAGGGGTCGTCAACTCCGTAGTCGAACTGGGCAGCAGCAGTGTCGGTCTCGTAGTCTACCGGAGAGAAGAGGGGGGAAGAAACAGTAAATACAATGCAAACATAAGCATGACGATGCGTGACATGACAATGAGCAGTGCGAGGTGTGTCCTAACGCGACAGTAGGTGGTACCGGCGAAGGGGGGAACATCCGGGAAAGTATTCCCGATGTTTTGCGTTTTCGGACAGATGAACCGGAGGTGAAATGTTACAGGTTTGCTATGCTACGGATGTGTGGCGGACGAACGGGCTGCGTATCCGGATTCGTCTCGTCGTTCTGAGCAACTTTCATGTACAGAGTATTTCCATCCGGGTTACGGATTAAAAGATATGATTTTCAAAAGAATTTATTAATTTCTGGAATTTAATTAATTATTTAATTTAATTCGAAATTTGGATTTATGACATCAGCATGATGTCATGCTGACGTCAGCAGTCAACGTTGACCGTTGACCTGGTCAACCTGACAGGTGGGTCCCACCTGTCAGTGACTGTTAGTTAATTATCAGTAGTTAATTAGGTTAATTAGTTATTAGTTTAATTAATCTTAATTAATTAATACTAACATGATTAAATAAGTTAATTAATTATCTTAATTAATTAATTATTATTATTATTATTTTCATTTCCTTTTTTTATTTCGTTCTGGGGCTGGGCCCCGTTTGTCATAGGCCAGGGGCGGACATGTCCGCCCGGGCCCTTTGGGCACCGGACTTGTCCGGGCTCGGCCATAGTGGGCGCGGGCGCACGGGCGAGCGGGCGCGCGTGCGGCCGTGGGCACGCACGAGCGCGCGGACGGGCTCGGTCGCCGCGCGGGCGAGCGCGGGCGCTGGACCTGGACGCGGCCAGCCGGGGCCACGGCTTGGGGGGAGGGTTCGCCGGCGTGGCAGCGGCGAGGCCACGGCAGGGCAGAAGGGGAGGAGCAGGGCGCGGCGCCGGAGCGCCAGAGGTGGCCATGGGCGTGGGGCGTCGCCTGCGCATGGGGGAAGGAGGCCGCTGCGACGGGACAGGGGGAGGCCGGGGTGAAGCCACGACGGGCGTGGTGCGGGCGCGGGCACGGCGCGGTGAGCGCGCATCGGACGCGGCCGGAGCGCGTCAACCGCGGGCGAGATTGGCGGGGACCGCGGCGACGAGCGCGAGCGCACGAGGGAGAGGGAGGGAGCGAGGCGGGGCTCACTGGGGCCGTAGGGGGATTGGCAGCGGGGCGCGAGGCGGTTGACGGCGACGACCGGGCGACGAGGAGGCAGGCCGTTGAGGTGGGGGAGGAGGAAGCAGGCCGGTGGGGAAGAGGCGCCGGCGAGGTCCAGGCGGCGGGGTCGTCGGGCCCGAGGCGCGCGCGTGCGAGCGAGTCCCGATCCGATCTGGATCGGGGGGAAGGAGGGGAACGACGTGGGGGAAGAGTGGTGGGTTAGGGTTTCGGGACCCTGGGGAGTGAGGGGGATAAGGGAGTGGGGGCGCGGGGTGGGCCGGCCCGAGGGTTGAGGCAGGGGTGGGCCGGTCGGGCGGCCTGGTGGCCAGCTGGGCCAGTCGGCCGAGTGGGGGGGAGGGTTTTCTCTTCTTCTTCTTTTTTCTGTTTGTTTCTCTTTTGTATTTTCTTTCTTTTATTTATTTTCTTTTTTGTTTTATTTCAATTTAAATTATTTAGGCATTTTATAAAAATGTATTTACTACACCATATTTACTTATGCAAAATATGGCATCTCCCGAACATTTTGTTTTAAATTTTGAAAAACTTTTATTGTTGACACTAATTGAATTTAAATTATGAAACGGTTTTGGATTATCGCACGGTTAACAACAGTAACCGAGGTGACGTGGCATGATTAGCAGGGAATTACTATACTTGATTACCCGGGCGTTACAACCTCCGCCTCTCAACCCATGCCAGTAGCCTTCTAGTGCATCCACTTCCCTAACCCGCACCCTAATTTGAAGATTGCAGCTTCCGTCGGAGAGCACCATCCTCGCCCGAACCATCGTCCGCCGGAGTTAAGGCCACCGTCGACGTGGTGCTCGCCGACGACCAAGACCACCACCCACCGACGCGGAAAGACACCGTGAACCCTTAGGTACCCTCCGATCCCCCTGCCTCGCCGTGGATCAACGCCGGCGACCACCGCAGCCCTCGGGCGCCGGCGAGCTCTGTTTCAAAGTTTGAACCTGACGAGTGGGACCCCCTCGTCAGCCTCTCCTCTTCTTATTTGAACCGTTTTCTGAAGGCGCCTTCGGGCAAAATGCGTTTTCCTTCTGGGTTGGCGTATTTCTAGCCGAAACGTTTTCTGTTTTTATAAACTAACCCCTGGGTCTTTTCTGTTTCATCACAGATTAGTCCTTGGACTAAAACTCTTATATCTTTTAAACAAAATATGCTTTTTGGTTGATTCTTTTTCTGTTAGTCTTATATTTTTGTCTAGTTTTTTATAGTATTTATTTGAAAAAAAATTGGAATAATTTGTATACACACACGGTATTTACGTTAGTATGCGGTTTCTTTATACCGTAGATACCGGAGGAGGTGACGGAGCCGCGAACTTCGCCGAGCTAGACTCCGACTACTCTGAACCAGGCAAGCATGTTTGAACCTTTGATATGATGAGTGTTTTGCATGTTTGCTTGAATAGTTTGTGCATGGCATGTTTATATGGGCATCAGTGAGTGTTACATTGCATGCAAGGCAACTACCAGCATGCTTCGAAGCTTGATGTGATCCTTTGTTGGGAGATAACCTGATCATGTGGTGACATGAAAGGTGGTAAGATGGTATTGTTGAAGCATGCCAGTCTTATGTCAACCGTTAAACTCCGGCGTTAACGTGGATCGAACCACGTTACCGTCCGTCCCCTTTTCGTGCTGCCACATGTTTTCTGCAAAGAATATGGTTTAATAAGTTGCAAACCTCTTTCCTTGTACACACCAAATAGAGGGGCCGTGATGAGGGTTCCATGGCCCTGGATTAAAGCCAGTCATCCGGTCAGGGGGCATGGGTGTTTCCGGTTGGGACCGAGAGGGGGGCACCCCTTAGAGCGCGCGATATAAATTTGATCCCATGCTACGCGAGGTTGTAGCCTCCCCGTCTCAAGGTTTTTCGTGAACGTTGCCTAGGGTGATGCCTGGCAGCGGAATGTGGAATGGATGTGTACTGGTTAGATGTGTTTCGCCTAAAACACCGTAAACGGAATTAGTCCCTTGTGACTACTGAAATCCGTTGGCTGTGGTTAAAAGTACAAACTCTGCAGAGTCAAAACTTTCCGAGTAATCGTGTCCCTGGTCAAGGACCTTGGTCAACATACCCATATCAGTATCCATATCAGTCTCAACGTCAGTCTCTGTGTCAGTCTCAGTGAAAATCCCCGGTGAACAAACATGAGTGGTAAACCAGGTTGAATGTTATTCCTGTGGATGGACTAACCAGTTTATTATTACGTACATGAGCATTTCCTTGAGATGAATTAAATTCATGAGCTACTTGAATTCGAATAATGAAATATAAGCCCTTTATGTGATGTCGCTCAGACGTCCGACTGTGGCACCCTTGTTATTTACTTTTGATATAAGTCCTTTATGTGAGACGTCCGACTGTGGCACCCTTGTTATTTACTTTTGATATAAGCCCTGTATGTGATGTCGCTCAGACGTCCGACTGTGGCACCCTTGTTATTTACTTTTGATATAAGCCCTTTATGTGATGTCGCTCAGACGTCCGACTGTGGCACCCTTGTTATTTACTTTTGATATAAGCCCTTTATGTGATGTCGCTCAGACGTCCGACTGTGGCACTCTTGTTATTTACTTTTGATATATGCCCTTTATGTGATGTCGCTCAGACGTCCCACTGCAGCACTCTTGTTATTTACTTTTGATATAAGCCCTTTATGTGATGTCGCTCAGACGTCCGACTGTGGCACGCACTGTCATTTACATTCCAATATAAGCCCTTTATGTGGTGTCGCCCTAACGCCCGACTGCGGCATTGTTAATTTATTTTTACCTTTTCGAGGCGTCGCTTCAGACACTCGATCGGTCTTCAGTTATTTCATTGGGATTTCGGGAGGACTACCGCCCGACTTCCTTTTTATTTACCATGCAGTGCAAATTTTATTATCTGAGTGCGCGTTACTAATCTGCTCATGTGCATCATGTTTGCATTTGTTATATCTTATGTCCAAACTGGCTTGCGAGTACTTTCATAGTACTCACCTGGCTTGTTGATTTGGCCAGATGTTGACGAAGGCGATCTTATGGATGAAGAGTTCGATAGCGAGTCCGACGCCTAGAGGAGTCCCAGTCAGTCCCGTGCGATCCTGGAATTGGTCACTTGTATTATACGCTTCCGCTACCCAGAATAAAAGCCCTCGAGCCTCACTCCGATGCTCGATGAGTTGTAAGATTTAGGAGTCATGTCAACCACCTCGCTGTGACATATCCACCACCACTTTTATTACGAGTCAGTAGTTATGCCACCAAAACCCTTGTGTCATATCCGCCTTTATGATTTGTATCGGCGTGCTTGTAATAAATTGTTGAGCAGCCTCAGCTCAACCCTGTATTATATTCAGTACTTCTGGATTTCTGAAAATCAGGGATTTGTCTACCAGTAAGACGGATTCTTCTATACTGGTCCGTTAAAGGGTCGGTTTCTCAATAAATGTTTTATTTGAAAACCGGTCGTGACAATTTTGTACATTGGCTTTCATCAAAACTAAGGAGTCATCAGCAAAGAGAAGGTTTGTACCAGCAGGAGCATCACGGCAGACCTTGACACCATTGGAACTACCATTCTCCTCTGCATGTGTCAACAAAGTTAATGGGCCTTCAATACAAGGTAGAAAAGGTAAGGGGTTAGTGAAGCCCCCTATTGCAGCCCCCTCAAAGGTTTAAAACTTCCAGTCTCCTATGTATTAAGGCGCACTAAACACTTGAAACACATAGCATTACCAACCCAATCAACATGAAAACCCAATTTTAGTAAAATAGCCTCCAAGAAACTTCATTCCACACGATCATAAGCTTTATGCATATCCAACTTTACCACACACCAGCGCCCTTTGCCCACCTTTTCATTTTTTATTGCATGGAGACTCTCATACCTGATGAAAACATTATCAGTGATTAACCGATCCGGAACAAAAGCACTCTGTGTTAGACTAATAACCTCATGCAGAAGGCCTTCGAGTCTGGCAACTAGCATCTTTGAAATAACTCTGTAAAAAACATTACACAAGCTAATTGGTCTAAATTGGGTAACTTTTTCAGGTGAGTTTACATTCAGCATCATCACAATAGTCGTATCATTCCATCCATGTGGTTTCACCCCAGTATTAACTGCTTTAGGAACCTCCTCAATAAGTTCATCCCTAACATAAACCAAAACCTTTTATAGAATGCAACGTGAAGTCCATAAGGACCAGGAGCATTGAAGTCACCGACAGAGAACAAGACTTTTCTAACCTCCTCCACGGAATAAGGGGCCAAGAGGGCATAGTTCATCTCACAAGAAATTATCCGCCGTACTCGGGATATGACATCAACATTAGGTGCTTGAACTTTGGTAGTAAATATGCAGAAAAATAATCCTTAATGGAACCGTTTAGCCCATCTGTACCGTTTCTCCAAACCCCGAAATCGTCCAAAAGTTTTTAAATATAGTTTATTTTCCTCCGAGCCGATGCGGCCTTATGAAAGAATGATGTGCCCCTCTCTCCATGCATAAGCCAATTGGCCCAACCTCTCTGGAGCCACACCAGTTCTTCCTGATCCAGAAGATTTTCGATGAGTGCTTGAAGATCTTTCATTTTTGACTGAGATTCAACTGCCAAAGGCCCATGCCTTAATTTCTCTAACTCTTTCTGCAGCTTTGCAACTATTTTTTGGGACTCTTCAAAACATCTTTGTCCCACTGATCCAGATCATTACGAATCGCTTATATGGTCAGCCAAGGATGGGCCGGTCCAAGCAAGTTTCGAATGTTCCCAAGTTGTTGTAACAATTTTAGTCACGGTCTCCTCGTTGAGCCAGCGGGCTCCGGATTTCCTTGGACCCATAGACCATTGTGTATTTACAAGAGCAAAGTACTCCGTATCAAGGAGAATGGGCATGTGATCCGAGTGAACATGGTGTTCATGTATTTTATTTTATTTTGAGAAAATCTGGTGCTCATGCAATAGTGCAGAAGAAGAAAATTTCTCAGCCCTAGTTTCATTGCGTAAGGCTCTATCAAGGCGTTCCCTGATCACGCCTCGACTCCATGTGAAAGGATTTCCAATTACATACACTTTTTGAAGAGCAAAGTTATCCACACAATCCCTAAAGCTCTGCATCATTTGTTGTGGTCCAATATTTCCGCCTTCCTTTTCACTAGCAACTAGAATGTCATTAAAGTCACCAATTATCATCCAAGATGTTGTAGCATTGTTGTGAAGATCCCGCAAGTAGGACCAAGAAAGGTGTTTCTCATCCCATGCTAGTTCGCCATGGAAACCAATCAAGCGCCAAGCAACGCTATCACCTTCCATTACCAAACCATCGATGAAGTTAGGAGTAGCATAGTTCAACACCACTTCGTTAGACTGATTGTCAAAAAAGAACTAGGCCGCCTGAACGACCATCACTTTGTATTACATGAAGGAAATCAAAACCTGGCTCAACTCTCAACTCAACTGCCTTAGCTTTATCTAGATGGGATTTAGACAGAAAATCGCATTCGCTCTCACTCGCCCTTGGAGATCCAAGAGCTCTCAAACAGTTCCGCCCTTGCAAGAGCTAACCACTTATGTTTCTCTCCTGGTTCATCCAATTCCTTCTCCCAAATCAAATTGTCGAGTTCACCATTCTCTAGATGAAGTGTCGCTAGAAGAACTAGGATCATCTACATTCTTCCCACATGAACTACCTTGTCTTCCTTCTCCGACAAATTTGCCATGACTTCCGATCTCCCCGTCACTGCATCCAACCCCTCGCTACCTCGCCTGCAGAACCCCTCGCTACCTCGCTTTCAGAGTGGTTGCAGGCAACAAGGGAACCATTGATCGCAACGGAGAGATGTCGTACTCGGTGAACGCACAGCGGCAGCCACCAGAAGAAGGTAAAACTATGGTCTAATGGACTCCTTGGCAGAGCTGACGATCTGATTGTTACAGTTCTACAATCAGCAAGTGTCCCCATTCGGCTGAACATATTCATCATGAACAAATTACTCAGGAAATCAATAGTGTGCAACAACAGGAGAAAATTATGCCAAAACGCATGCAAGAGATAATATCGTCGTGGCTGACACATAGTGTAGGTTTGTCTAGCAAAGCGCCAACAAAAACATCGCACCGGTGGTAGCACACTGGGTGTGTCTTAAGACACGTAATGTCTGTTCTAAGCAGCACACGACCATGGAAACACAAATCTTATCTATATCCTGATCGCAGAATCTTGGCCACAAACATCTCCAAGCTAAAAACGCAGATAACATCAAATCGAAATGGTTCCAGATAAGTCTCTGTCAGCAGGCAATACAGCAGACAACAGGTACAAGATTGAAAAAGGCAGCACCAGTCAGATCACAACCAATAATCGGGTTAACGACCTTGAAATTACATCATGATGATGTGAATGCTCCACTCGGCCTATGCTCCGTCGGTGAGGGACCGCTTCGACGTGCTGATGTATAGGACTGCACCCAAACAAGAGGCAATCAGAACGGAGAAAAGGCAGGCAAATTGGAGTTTGATTGAAATATACATGACACACATACCGTTGTTGCCTCTTATGAAGGCGTCACCATACTTGTTCTTCAGTTGGCCGTTCACGTACTCTTCGGTTTGCTCCATCGCAATGTTCATATAGCCATCCAGACAAGCCAGAATACCTGGTTCAGAGTTGATGTAAATACAACGCTATCATTAAATTTTGAATAACCATGTCCGGATGCTAGCTAAGTCGACTGGATATAAGATAAAAATAAGGAGGGCGGCATTTGCTGGAAATTTAGTGTATATATTGTTTTTATTGTACACTTAATGAACTGAGTTGGTGTATGTATCCAAGCATGGGAATTCCAAATGCAACAGTAGTGCTCATCAAGCAATAGAACATATCACTCCATTCTGAATTATAAGATATTTTGGATACTTCAATATGGACTACATACAGACTGAAACGAGTGATCAGGCACAATGAAAGGCGTCTAGATACATGTGATTCATAAAAAAACTAGAACATCTTATAATTCGGAACGGAGGGAGTAGTTATTAGACTCGCGATTCGCCATTTTCCATGAATTGAATTCGATAGGGGATATACATCTACGATTTGCGAATCGGCTTGATGGGATTTGCGTTTCGGTTCAATTTGACAATCAAAGATGAAATATATTTTGAAGAACTAAAAGACGAGAGAAGACGACCCATCAGGCAGTTGGACCAGCCCAGCAAGTGCCACTTCCTCTCTCATAACCAAGAACCATTGGATGCTCAAATAGTGATCTGCACTGTCCAAGTCAATACCCTCCTCATTTCTGCCCTAACTCCCTGACAAACTAAGGTCAAAACCACCAGCCACACGTCCTCACTTCCTTCCTCCAGTCCCAGCCCCACAAACTGCTGCTCCTTCTACCCAACCGCTGCAGCCTGCTCCCATGTCTTCCCAGCGACGTGTCCTTGTTGCTCCGCGCTGGCTGCAGCTCCCTCCCATCTACTCCCAATGATGTCCAGGCTGCTCCTTGATGGCCGGTGCTCCTGGTTGATCGTTACTCCCACCTCGCCTGCAATTAATGGCAACGGAGGTAGCACGGTCATGTAGCAACAGTGAGGACATGGACACCCATGTTCCTATGACTTTGTCCTTGGGTCGCGAATCGGGAACGAACCGAACGAATTTGAACCATGATCTAGATCAATCGATCCAGATCAGAGTTCAACGATGTTTTGAGCGAATCCGGCAACTATGCAATAGAAGTGACATATCAACTTAGTGTGGTCAGTATCGCTGTGTACTTCTAACAATTATTACAGTTACAGTTGCAAAGTGCAAAGTTTGCAGCAACTGGTCACTAATGCACATAGTGTAAACAAAGGTTTGTCCATACGAGACTACGAGAGAAGAAAAAAGGGACCAAATCAAAAGCACATATCACTATTTTAGGAGGTTGCTAGCTTGAAGAAGGTATCCAGCAGCTTGACACTTAACCATTCTGCTTCCCATTTACAGTTACTGCCGGAGTTGCTTTTGATGGAACAAGACTATGCACTGAGAAATACCATTTGTTATCTTGCTATTCTAGAATGGTTATTACTATTTACTTATCATATTTAACTTGGGCAGTCTTACTGATAAACAGTATACTACTATAGTAGTAAATTGCAGAACAATGTAAATTAATGGGCACCCTCGTGTCTAAATATCTATTGTTTTACAAAAGGATAACCATTACTATTTCCATGTATCCCAAATGTTAAGTCACATGGATTGACAAGGTAAACGGATATTGTCAAGAATACAGTACTGCAGATAATTGTTTCTTTACTAGAACAGACATTAGCACAAATACCACCAGAGGCAGACAACACTATTGACCCTTTGAACTTACTAGCGAGGCACTCACCATAGCAGTATAGTCACTGAGAATAGCTACAGTGCACTTTCACCTTTCATCACTATATCTTCTAACATATGTATAAGCTACAATTTTAGGCTACTCAATGGAACTGTTAATTAACTGACACGGTACTAGCTACAGTTCTTGCAGTGCAGTGCTTCGCAGGGTACAACATGCCCAGCTGAGGACTGAGTCCAACCATTTGATCCAGGTGATTCATAGCTAGATGCTTGGAGTTCAGGTCCTCACGTGTAAATATCCTGTAGCCCGTATTTTAGAATTTTAATTCATGCAAGATAAAATTTAATAAACATCTAAAGACTTTTTTACCTCAGTAAAATATTCCAAAATAAGGGAAATCACAGGAGCCTTAAATCTTTCAAGTCTTGAAGGGTCATCCAGAGAAGCACTGCGGCAGCAATTAAATAACTTCTGTTGCACATTCCACACTCTCACTTTTACGGTTTTACCTACCAATTGTGGTGGGAATCAAGCTCTGAAGTAAGATTTAAGGCTCCTGTGATTAAATAACTTCTGTCGCACATTCCACACTCTCACTTTTACCTACCACAAACCGTGGTGGGAATCAAGCTCTCAAGTAACTAGGATACTTGGCTCAGTAGCATTCTCTAGGTGAAGGAAGTGACTGCTGGAAGCCTGGAACTACCTAGGTGAAACTGAGAGTGAACTCAACATGCATAAAGCAAGCATGCACCCAAAATACAGGTGGTTATCTATTTAATTTGTTCTTCACCTTTGTTCAAAATATTTTATTCCATGCTTTGTACCTGATTCAAGCATATGAAGTGTGACAAGTTATCATATGCTAATGAGTAGCTGTGCCTTGGGGGATCAAAGAGTTCTGCTCTTCTAGGATGTTCGGAGTTTTAGTAGACACTGTTAATGTCAGACTGTGAGAAGTGTGAAATTTCACCCCCATGACTGTGAACCCCAGGTTAGGAAGCTCATGTTCATTTTTTATACCAATTAGTTCCCTCTCTAATAAAAAAAACAGTTATCCCCGACATTCTGTTATTCTTGGTAAATCACCAAATATTTTTTTTTGCCGGTGCAATCAAATATTCTTGTGCATGCTTGCTGAGTGTGACTTCATACTCATTCTTGCTTATCCGATTTTGGCAGCAAACAGCAGTGATGGTCATAAACTAATGATGGTGGGCAGTAGGTTTAGCACCATGGGACGGAATTATAAAGTTTGTTTTTAGAGATTTGTGTGCGGTAGAAAACGATGGTCATCGATGAACATGTACAAATTTTAGCCTGGCATGTTTATGAAGTTGGGCTTATAAATGTGTGGTGGCTGTTCTGTCGAACCCCTGTTTTGGGGCGTGACATCAAATCTCAATGGTCCCAATAGAAGGAATCTCTTGATTACAATGCACATTTTGCGTAACAATATCCGAATTCTTTAGATTACTTCACTTGAAATGTGTGGTGCATAAAATTAGAATATCATGACATATGAATGTACATGTCAAAATGCACAAGTTTCTTGAATCAGTTTGCTACTTTACAACTTGTCTACAACCCCGAGAGACGAGAGTAATTTGTGAAACCCAAATAATAGAGTTCATTTGGTAATTCTAGTTCTGCAAGATGAGCTGCTGCCACGTGAGCTTCAAGCAAAGGGCAACGAACCTAACATTGAATTATCCTCCTTTGCAGAAGACCAAATTTTACAGCTAAAATAACCTAAAGCATCTAGTAACTATCCAAGTGATAAATCAACGTCGGTGCTCTCCGACCTAAACTCCGGGATAAAAAGCTATCCGCAAGCAGGCTCCCAGTAGCCCTGGTTTATCTCAACAGAAGTCTCATAGGTCGGGGGATCTACCGAATTTACCAAACTGCGCACAAAACATACTGCGCTTCCTAGGGTTGGTGCTATGGAAACGAGACAGGGATGGAGACGGACCTCGGTAGTCGACGCCTGAGTTGAGTTTAACGACGACGGGTCGGCCCCTGATCGACTTGAGGAAGTCTGACGGCGTCTTCACCGGCCCACCAGCTCCTCCGCCGCCGCTGCCGGACTTGTCCGCGCCGCCGGTGCTCATCTCTCTCGGTTGTGTGGCTGGGACTGGGAGGCTGCGAGGGTTTGGTCTTGGGCTTGGTTGGGCTGAGTTGGGTGGGATTCAGCTTTGAAGGCTCGGTCTGTTGGTTTGGAGTTCGAGGCGAACTGAGTTTACTGGACCTAGGGGAAATCCTGTCTGTTAATTATATATCTAACGGATCAGGAGAGACCTGGTGCAATGCTTTATTTTTCTCATCGTATGATAAGTATCACATGTATGGCACGAAGTAACACCGCCCCACCTTTCAAAAAAAAAGTAACACCGCCCTGACATTTTTATAACTACAATTGCCATCCAAAAAATAAACCTCAAAAAACTGAAACTTGCCATCCAAACAGAAAGTTATCATACTTCACAACTAAAGTTGCCATCCTCGAGTAATTAAAATTGCCATCCTCGAGTAACTAAAATTGCCATAAAAACGTTAGAACGGAATTGCTTCATGCCACAAGTGTGACACTTACTAGGGTCCTTATTTTTATCTCCAATCCAAATTAAATGACGCAACTTTGGGAGGGAGCACAACTTTTTAGCTTTCGTATTCATATGCACAAATACATTAGAGTTTAAAGGAAGGATATATGATGGGTTTAATGCACCGGTGAAAGTTACGCGGTACTAGAGAGACTAGCAATGATGGAAGGATGAGAGTGCGTATAATTCATGGACTCAACATTAGTCATATTCGGTAGATCCAGGGCCGCTTCATCTTAACAACCACTCACCTCGAGCTCCTCGCTCCCTAGCCGCGCCGGTGGCCACTCCGGCCCCGGCGGCCACCCACTGCCTCTCGCCGGCCGCCTCCCCGACCCCCGATGGACATCTCCCCTCCCCCCTGGAGGCCAGCACCCGGTACCCGCGCTGGCTTGCCTCAAGCCCCTCCTCCGCTGGATCTGGCTCCGTGGCATCCTCCTACCGCGACACCCTCCTCGCCTCCCCAGCCCCCTCTGTCGGCGACCTCCAGGCCGGTCCTCCGCCCCGCCGGCCCGGACCGCGGTCGGAGGTTCACCGCGTCGCCCTTCCGTTGGAGGAGCCATGGCAGGCGGCCCGGGACCACCGCCGGAAGCGTCTGCGGTAGCCTCGCCCACGTCCGCGCCGCCCTGAGGCGCCCCCGCGTCTCCGCTCCCCGGCCGCTTCCGGTGGCGAGTGCCCCCGCTGCCTCTCCCCTGGCCACCTGCTCGCGGACTGCCGCAAGGACATCCGTTGCCGGCGGTGCAGGTTCTTCGGTCACAAGGCACGCGCTTGCACCGTGCCCCATGCCTCCCTCCCTCCGGCCAAGCGACCGCGCGCCGCGCCACCCTCCCCGGTGCCCAGCTTCAACGGTTCCGGCCTTCCCGTGTCCTCCGGGCAGGCCTCACCGTCCCCGTCGCCGGCCCCCTCCCCGCGCCCCTCGTCGACGTCCTCGGGCGCGGCTCCGCCTTCGCGGCCGTCTTCCTCGCCCTTGCTCGCGGCGCCGTCCCCGCGGCCCTTGTCGTCGTCCTCTGCTGCGGCGACTTCCTCCTCGGGCACTCCACCGTGATGTCTGGCCATCCCTCCCTCCGTCCCGCCTCCGCAACGTGCTTCCTCCCCCGCTCCGACGAGATCGACGCCGCCGAGACTGCGCTTCAGCGTGCCCTGGTGGCCACGGTCGCCGGCCACCGTACTAGTGTCCCCTGCACTGACGTCACGGGGCTGGTTAGCGGGCGCTTCGACATCCCCGCCGACGAGTTTTCGGTCCACCGTTGCGGCCCGGCGCAGTTCTTGATCCGGTTCAGGAACATGGAGGACCGTGCCCGGGTGGCTGCGGGCGTCGCCCGTGGGCCGCGGTTCCGCCTCCTCATGCATCCATGGTGCCGCCTCGCCGACGCTCAGGAGGTCTCTCTCCGGTTCAAGGTCGACTTGGAGATCTTCGGCATCCCGGAGCACGGGTGGCACCGTTCGTTCGCGGTGACTCTGCTCGCGCCGTTCTGCAAGGTTGATGAGCTCGCCCCCGAGACCAGCAGCGGCGCCGACATGTCCGTGTTCCACCTATCGGCGTGGACTCCCAACCCCGATGTGATCCCCCGGACTTCTAATCTCTACCTCCCGGAGCAGGACGCGGTGCTCCCTGATGCCAACCCCAACGTCGTCGAGCGCTTCGCGTTGGGGGTCCTGCGTTATCCAGTGACCATCCACGTGACGCGCTCCACGGACTTCCGTCTGCCTGCTCCGGCGCCGCCACCGCCGCCCCCTCTGACGACGGCAACCCCTTCGACGTGCCCCCGTCGCCGCCGTGCCCTGCCGCCTGGCCGCGTCACTACGACTTTCCGCGTCGGTCCGGAAGCTCTGGTGATGCGCGCCGTCCCCGCCCTGGCCCTGGCAACTCCGGCACCGGTCCGCGTTCTCGTCGTCGGCGCCACCCCCGTCTCCTCCCTCCGACTGGCACGGGATCCTTGGAGCCCACCCGCTGCATGCTGACGCTCCCCCCTGGGCCCATGCAAAAAGCCGCCTCGGCTCGGCTAAAAGCCGCCTTGACCATCGCTCGGGCAGCGCGACCTGGTCTCCCGCCCCGGCTGTGCCTGCGCGGCCCGCCCCCACACCGCTGCTGCTGACATACTGGCCCCACCAAGATTTGGATGGATATTCCTCCCCTGGCCGCACAGCTCGCGAGACTTCCATGGCCCCACCCTCGCTCCATGACAAGGCGGATGCTGGCCTGGGCCAGGCCTCCCTGACCAACGGGTGGTCAGAGGATCAGGAGAGCGCGATTCCCCCTCTCCCTGATTCACCGCAGGCGGATGCGGATCCCGAGGCTTCCTCTTGCATGGTGGCCCCGCTTTCCCCCTGGTGCCGCGGCAGATCGGGACGGATCCAGAGGCCGCATTGTCGCCGACCCCACCATCCCCCGCTGCATGCACGTGCTCTCCCAGCCAGCTCTCTGCTGCGGCCACCCCCTTCCTGCCAGGTGTCCAAGCCCTACTCGCCCCGGCCTCGCTGGACCATGCAGGCACCGCTCCAGCTACCCCCGATGACTGCACTCTGCAGGACTTCATCCTTGGGATCCAACGCCGCGAAGCGCCGGTTCTCCCCACTCCTGGCCCCAAGAGGAAGAGAAAGGAGCTCCCACCCAACTTAACCCCGAGAAGGAGTCACCGGATTGCAAAGAATGACCGTGGACGGGACTCTGAAGCAAAGGCCAAGAGGGGGCTCCTACTCCGGCTCGGCCTTGTCCGCGATGGCGAGCCTATATCCTCTGCTTCCATGGAGCGATACAGCAAGCTCTTTGAGCAGCCCCTTGCGGAGGACGTTGTCCAGGCCTTTGCGGACTACTACGGCTGGCACATCCCCACCGGCACCTTGGCCGGCAACACCCCCTCGGCGGCACGCGGCATTGCCGCGAACTAGCTCCGTTCCGCCGCTACCCACGGACCCCTCTTCTTCATATGGATTGTAATCTTAAGATTGTTTTCTGGAACGTCCGCGGTCTCAACTGCAGGGCCAAACGTAACACTGTGCGCTCCGTTATTGCTTCGGTTTCTCCCACCATCGTGTGTCTCCAAGAGACCAAGCTCGACTCGGTCTCCTTGCCGCTCGTCATCGAGACCCTTGGCCCCTGCTTCGCTGACTTCTTCTCCCTACCAGCTACTGGCACCCGTGGCGGAATTCTACTCGCTTGGAACCGTAACGAGATCTCCATCTCTAGCCCCTACATTGGGCAACACCACATCACTGCCCTTGTCTCTACCACCACCGGTGCGCACCCTTGGTGGATCTCCGGTGTGTATGGCCTGCAAGAGGATGATGAGAAGATTCTATTCCTCCAAGATTTACAGGAGACTCGGGAGTCTTGTGCCGGCCCTTGGCTGCTTGGCGGTGATTTCGACCTTGTTTCTTCCATTGAAGATAAGAGCAATGGGCGCATCAATAGACGCACCTCGAGCCGCTTCCGCAGGTTCATCGCGGACATGGAACTTCGGGACGTATACATGCATGGCCTCCGCTACACTTGGTCCAACGAACGAGACTCTCCAACCCTTGTGCGCAACGACAGATTCCTCTGTACTTCCGACTGGGACACCTCGCAGCCTCACGCTCACCTTCGGTGCCTTGCAACAACTGTCTCCGATCACTGCTCGTTGTTCCTGGACTGTTCCCCGCTCCAAGCAGGCCCTAAACGATTCCACTTCGAGCGATTCTGGATCAAACTCAACGGCTTCCAGGAGACGGTGGCGGATGCCTGGGCCGGCGTCCACGACCCAAACCCCTTTCGGCATGTTTACCTCCACCTCAAGCACACTGCGCGCCGCCTCCAGAGCTGGGGTGCGCGTACCATCGGCCACGTTTCACTTCAGCTCTTGATCACGCGCGAGCTCACGGCTCGGCTGGATGCGGCGCAAGACTACCGTCCTCTCTCCCCCTCGGAAACCTGGCTGCGCAGAAATCTCAAGCGCGCTTATCTGTGGCTGGCCTCACTAGAGAGGTCCATTGCCCACGAGTGGATCAGGTTCAGCTGGCTCAAGGAGGGCGAAACCAACACTGCGTTTCTGAAGATCCACGCAGCCCACAGGCGTCACAAAAACCGCATCTTCTCTCTGCGGGTTGATAACACAACTGTCCACGACGAGCAAGGCATGGCAGAAGCTGGGTTCCACCACTTCTCCTCCCTCTTTGGATCATACTCACCTCGGGAATTCTCCATCGACCTCGACCAGATCGACGACCGGTCCTTTGACTTGGCCGATCTTGAGCACCCATTCACAGAAGATGGAATCCTCAGAGCGGTGCGGGCGCTCCCCCGTGGCAAAGCTCCGGGCCCCGATGGCTTCATCGCGGAATTCCTCGTTGCCTGCTGGGACACGATCAAGGCCGACATCTGCGAGGTGTTCGACAAATTTTAATCCATGAATGGGCGCAGCCTGCAGCGTCTCAACGAGGCCCTCATCACCCTCCTGCCAAAAAACAAGATGCCTCTGCCCTCTCGGACTACCGGCCCATCAGCTTGATCCACCTTATTGCCAAGCTCATCGCCAAAGTCCTCTCGCTCCGAATCGCTCCTCGTCTGAGCCAGCTCGTGTCCACTAACCAGAGTGCATTCATCGCCGACCGTTGTGTTCACGACAACTTCATGCTTGTCCAACAGACCGCTCACCAGCTGCACAACTTGCGGGCGCCTAGGGTGCTCCTCAAGCTCGACACCACGCGCGCTTTTGACACGGTCTCCTGGCCCTTCCTCATCGACGTCCTACGTCACCTGGGCTTCGGCAGGCGTTGGATCGAGTGGATCACCATCCTCCTTTCCACCTCCAGCACGCGTGTCCTCGTCAACGGGGTCCCCCGGTCCCCCGATCGCCCTCGCCTGCGGCCTGCAACAAGGAGACCCTATCTCCCCGATGCTATTCACGATGGCCATTGATGCCCTCAACTCACTACTGGTGCATGCCCATCGGTGTGGACTTCTGCAGCGACTCACCGCTAGGCATGCTGCTTCGAGCATATCCCTCTACGCCGATGATGTCGTCGTGTTCTGCCACCCCTCCACCCACGACCTGCGAGTCATCCGTGAGCTGCTGCGTGTCTTTGGGATGGCGTCTGGGCTATGCACTAACTTCTCGAACTGCTCGGCCATGCCCATTCAGTGTGGCGATGACGAGATTGCTTGCATCCAGAGTGAGCTTGCCTGTGCTGTGGTTGGCTTCCCCATCATCTACCTCGGCATCCCGTTATCCATGCGGAAACCGTCGGCGTCATCCCTGCTGCTGTAACGCCCCAAGACCGACGCTTCAGAAGACTTCCATATTTCGTGATCACCGTGTGTTTCTTTTGTGCTTGCTCTTTTATTTTTCATTGCATCATGTCATCATGCCTTCATGTCATTTAATTTTTAAAACTGAACTAAATAAATTGCATAGATTTTTGATCCATTTAAATCAAGGGAAACACACATGGTGATTTCTCTTTATAACAATTACCTCCCAATATTATTAGGGAGCTATGATAAATATTCCATCCTTTAGGAATAAACCATAACACACTTACAGTTTAAGTTCCATGCATTTTTCTACCTCAATTCCTTGCCTCAAACTTTGCCAACAATTCTTATCTCATTTATCGAGGCTCTTCCAAAATTCTCAACATTTTTGGATCTACCAAATACCCACTTCCTTCCTACACTCATTTGAAAATAATTCGAATGAGTTTGAATTCAACTTCACGCCCATGCTCACTTTCTATTTTTCTTGGATCAAGCTCATTTTTATGAGTCCGGGAAAATTGTCCGCATGCACAAATTCTTTCCCTAACCCTCGCTTTCTTTTCTTCTCTCTAATTCTTTTCTGCTAAAGAATATGAGGGAGAGAGAGAGCCCAGCTAGGCCTCTTGGGCCTAACCAACCAGACCGACCCGTTCCCACAGCCCACTAAAACCCCTCCTAACCCTAGCCGCACCCAGCGCCCGATCCCCAATTCCCATCGATCACTCCTCCTCCTTCCCTCGCGCCGCCACACATCGCCAGAGAGAGGAGCTCCCCGTGCTACAAGGCCCGAGCGCCTCTTCCCCTCCTCGCCATCGCCGCCCTGGCGAGCGAGCCCCAGCGCCCCTCCATGCGACGCCTCCCCTTCTCCTGCTCCTACACGACGCCCTGCTGCCGGCCAAGTCCCGGCCTCCAACGACAGGATCAGCCCCGAGCTGCCGCGCCTCCACGCCGTCATCCGCATCCCCAGCCTCCTCGCCGGTGACATGCAGTTCCAGCAGACCCCGCGCGCCCTCTCCTTCCCTTCCTGCCTCGTCCTCGGTGCTTCGTCCCTGAGCCCTACGCGCCCGACGCTGTCCCGTCTCCTCGCGCCGGCCCCGTCACCAAGTCCCGCCGCTGGAGCTCGCCTTCGTCCCGACTCCGGCCGTATCAGGTCCCGCCGGATCCGCCCTTGCGTGAACCGGATCCGCCGCTGCCGCTCATCCATGGCGCCATGGCCTCTGCCCCTTTTGGCCGAACGACGTTGCCGCCGACGTGCTCTGCCAGGATCCGGAGGATCTCGGCTTCCCCCGCGGCTCTGCCGCCCCGCCATATTCCCGGAGCCACGGTGCCCTGCATCGCGCCAAGTCCCGCGGCCGTCGCCCCTGCATCGCGCCCCGTTGCTATTGACGCCAAGTCCAAGGACCACCGAGCATGGGATTCGCCAAGTACCACTACTAATGCCTTTGGATTCGCCAAGTACACCACCGGCAAGACCACACGGATGCTCGAACGAGTGCCGAACGAAACACCAAGTCCCTCTTCTGGATCTGTGTACGACCTTTGTAACGATGTGCCGAGTACCTCTACGGGCGCACTGAACGTCTATGAACCATGCACGACTACAACGCGAACGGGTACCCGATTGCCCCGAAGAACTCGGATTCGTCGAGTCCCTCTCCAAGACGTGTACCACTACTTCCACTACCGTCACCGTGTACCACTACTTCCACTACCGTCGCGAGAACGACTACTTCTACTACGACCCGTGAACGACTACTTCCCTCGACATTTTTGAACCGCCTTGAAACGCACGCTTCAAAGGTATAATGACGAGACGACCACCGTGGACCGAATGCATGTGTTGTATGAGATGCTCGTGTTTGCACCATGTCTGATTTGTCACTCGTTTCCATGCCACTAACCTGTGGGAACCCGGTAGTCGGGAGCACCCCACCATCTCTAGCATGTTTCGCACATCCGCACACTTGCTTCTTTTGCACCGGTATCTCCATGAGCTACCGGAATCGATATGTTGCCGTGGCATCATTTTCGGATTCGTTGCCGTGGCACCCCTTTCTTCCACCACGGTGACAAACGCCTCGTATCTTGCTCAAGTCAATATTTTCATTAAATTGCATAAAACTTGCATATGTCATCCGCATCATGTTAACAACATTTAAAATTGTTGTTTGCTTTAAATTGCTATATGCATATGGGGGTTTTCCGGAATTGTTGTTTGTTATTTCCGGCCTCATTTAAACTTTCCTAAATAGATAGTTTATTTATGCTTCACCCCTTGCCATGTTGAATAACATTTAATATTGTTGGGTACATAAACAAGAGCGAACTAAATAACTCGAATGTGGTGTTTCGTCAATATGCAACTCGTTGCATATTGAGCTCCACTTAATTTGTGTTGGAGATCGTTGCAGATTTTAAAAAAAATTCTACGCATCACCAAGAACAATCTATGGAGTCTTCTAGCAACGAGAGGGAAAAGAGTGCATCTACATACCCTTGTAGATCGCGAGCGGAAGCGTTCAAGTGAACGGGGTTGATGGAGTCGTACTCGTCGTGATCCAAATCACCGATGACCGAGCGCCGAACGAACGGCACCTCCGCGTTCAACACACGTACGGTTGGGGAAGACGTCTCCTCCTTCTTGATCCAGCAAGGGGAGGGAGAGGTTGATGGAGATCCAGCAGCACGACGGCGTGGTGGTGGAAGCAGTGGGGATCTCGGCAGGGCTTCGCCAAGCTCAGCGAGAGGGAGAGGTGTCACGGGAGGGAGAGGGAGGCGCCAGGGGCTTGGGGTGCTGCTCCCATGCGCCTCCCCACTATATATAGGGGTGGAGGGGGCTGGTTTCTTGCCCTCCAAATCCATTGGGGCGTTGGCAAAGGTGGGGGAAAGAAATCCCATCATTTCCCTTCCCCACCGATTGTTATCCCCCTTTTTTAGGGATCTTGATCTTATCCCTTCGAGATATGATCTTATTCCTTCTAAGGTGGGATCTTGGTGCGCCTTGACCAGGGGTGTGGGGCCTTGCCCCCACTACCCACGTTCATGTGGGTCCCCCCATGCAGGTGGGCCCCACTTCGGAACCTTCTAGAACCTTCCCGGTACAATACCGAAAAATCCCGAACATTTTCCGGTGGCCAAAATAGGACTTCCCATATATAAATCTTTACCTTCGGACCATTCCGGAACTCCTCGTGTCCGGGATCTCATCCGGGACTCCGAACAACTTTCGGTTAACCGCATACTAATATCTCTACAACTCTAGCGTCACCGAACCTTAAGTGTGTAGACCCTACGGGTTCGGGAGACATGCAGACATGACCGAGACGACTCTCCGGTCAATAACCAACAGCGGGATCTGGATACCCATGTTGGCTCCCACATGTTCCACGATGATCTCATCAGATGAACCACGATGTTGAGGATTCAATCCATCCCGTATACAATTCCCTTTGTCAATCGGTACGTTACTTGCCCGAGATTCGATCGTCGGTATCCCAATACCTTGTTCAATCTCGTTACCGGCAAGTCACTTTACTCGTACCGTAATGCATGATCCCGTGACCAAACACTTGGTCACATTGAGCTCATTATGATGATGCATTACCGAGTGGGCCCAGAGATACCTCTCCGTCATACGGAGTGACAAATCCCAGTCTCGATTCGTGCCAACCCAACAGACACTTTCGGAGATACCCGTAGTGCACCTTTATTGCCACCCAGTTACGTTGTGACGTTTGGCACACCCAAAGCACTCCTATGTATCCGGGAGTTGCACAATCTCATGGTCTAAGGAAATGATACTTGACATTTGGAAAAGCTCTAGCAAACGAACTACACGATCTTGTGCTATGCTTAGGATTGGGTCTTGTCCATCACATCATTCTCCTAATGATGTGATCCCGTTATCAATGACATCCAATGTCCATAGTCAGGAAACCATGACTATCTGTTGATCAACGAGCTAGTCAACTAGAGGCTCACTAGGGACATGTTGTGGTATATGTATTCACACATGTATTACGATTTCCGGATAACACAATTATAGCATGAACAAGAGACAATTATCATGAACAAGGAAATATAATAATAACCATTTTATTATTGCCTCTAGGGCATATTTCCAACAGTCTCCCACTTGCACTAGAGTCAATAATCTAGTTACATTGTGATGAATCGAACACCCATAGAGTTCTAGTGTTGATCATGTTTTGCTCTAGGGAGAGGTTTAGTCAACGGATCTGCTACATTCAGGTCCGTATGTACTTTACAAATATCTATGTCTCCATTTTGAACATTTTCACGAATGGAGTTGAAGCGACGCTTGATATGCCTGGTCTTCCTGTGAAACCTGGGCTCCTTGGCAAGGGCAATAGCTCCAGTGTTGTCACAGAAGAGAGTCATCGGGCCCGACGCATTGAGAATAACTCCTAGGTCGGTAATGAACTCCTTCACCCAGATTGCTTCTTGTGCTGCCTCTGAGGCCGCCATGTATTCCGCTTCACATGTAGATCCCGCCACAACGCTTTGCTTGCAACTGCACCAGCTTACTGCCCCACCATTCAAAATATACACGTATCCGGTTTGTGACTTAGAGTCATCCAGATCTGTGTCAAAACTAGCATCGACGTAACCCTTTACGACGAGCTCTTCGTCACCTCCATAAACGAGAAACATATCCTTAGTCCTCTTCAGGTACTTCAGGATATTCTTGACCACTGTCCAGTGTTCCATGCCGGGATTACTTTGGTACCTTCCTACCAAACTTACGGCAAGGTTTACATCAGGTCTGGTACACAGTATGGCATACATAATAGACCCTATGGCCGAGGCATAGGGGACGACACTCATCTTTTCTCTATCTTCTGCCGTGGCCGGGCATTGAGCCGTGCTCAATTGCACACCTTGCAATACAGGCAATAACCCCTTCTTGGACTGATCCATATTGAACTTCTTCAATATCTTGTCAAGGTACGTACTTTGTGAAAGACCAATGAGGCGTCTTGATCTATCTCTATAGATCTTGATGCCTAATATATAAGCAGCTTCTCCAAGGTCCTTCATTGAAAAACACTTGTTCAAGTAGGCCTTTATGCTTCCCAAGAATTCTATATCATTTCCCATCAACAGTATGTCATCCACATATAATATGAGAAATGCTACAGAGCTCCCACTCACTTTCTTGTAAACACGGGCTTCTCCATAAGTCTGTGTAAACCCAAACGCTTTGATCATCTCATCAAATCGAATGTTCCAACTCCGAGATGCTTGCACCAGCCCATAGATGGAGCGCTGGAGCTTGCATACCTTGTTAGCATTCTTAGGATCGACAAAGCCTTCCGGTTGCATCATATACAATTCTTCCTTAAGAGAGCCGTTAAGGAATGTCGTTTTGACGTCCATTTGCCATATCTCATAATCATAGTATGCGGCAATTGCTAACATGATTCAGACCGACTTCAGCTTCGCTACGGGTGAGAAAGTCTCATCGTAGTTAACCCCTTGAACTTGTCGATAACCCTTAGCGACAAGTCGAGCTTTATAGATGGTAACATTACCATCCGCATCTGTCTTCTTCTTAAAGATCCATTTGTTTTCTATCGCTCGCCGATCATGGGGCAAGTCTGTCAAAGTCCACACTTTGTTTTCATACATGGATCCTATCTCAGATTGCATGGCTTCAAGCCATTTGTCGGAATCTGGGCCCGCCATTGCTTCTTCATAGTTCGAAGGTTCACCGTTGTCTAACAACATGATTTCCAAGACAGGGTTGCCGTACCACTCTGGCGTGGAACGTGTCCTTGTGGACCTACAAAGTTCAGTAGGAGCTTGATCCGAAGTACCTTGATCATCATCATCATTAACTTCCTCTCTAGTCGGTGTAGGCACCACAGGAACATCTTCCTGAGTTGCGCTACTTTCCGGTTCAAGAGGTAGTACTTCATCAAGTTCCACTTTCCTCCCACTTACTTCTTTCGAGAGAAACTCTTTCTCCAGAAAGGACCCGTTCTTGGCAACAAAGATCTTGCCTTCGGATCTGAGGTAGAAGGTATACCCAATGGTTTCCTTAGGGTATCCTATGAAGACGCATTTTTCTGACTTGGGTTCGAGCTTTTCAGGTTGAAGTTTCTTGACATAAGCATCGCATCCCCAAACTTTTAGAAACGACAGCTTAGGTTTCTTCCCAAACCATAATTCATACGGTGTCGTCTCAACGGATTTCGACGGAGCCCTATTTAAAGTGAATGCGGCAGTCTCTAAAGCATAGCCCCAAAATGAGAGCGGTAGATCGGTAAGAGACATCATAGATCACACCATATCCAATAGAGTGCGATTAAGACGTTCGGACACACCATTTCACTGAGGTGTTCCAGGCGGCGTGAGTTGTGAAACTATTCTACATTTCCTTAAGTGTGTGCCAAATTCGTGACTCAAATATTTCCCTCCACGATCTGATTGTAAGAACTTTATTTTTGTGTCACGTTGATTCTCAACCTCACTCTGAAATTCCTTGAACTTTTCAAAGGTCTCAGACTTGTGTTTCATTAAGTAGACATACCCATATCTACTCAAGTCATCAGTGAGAGTGAGAACATAACGATAGCCACAGCGAGCCTCAACACTCATTGGACCGCACACATCAGTATGTATGATTTCCAATAAGTTGGTTGCTCGCTCCATTGTTCCGGAGAACGGAGTCTTGGTCATCTTACCCACGAGGCATGGTTCGCACGTGTCAAATGATTCGTAATCAAGAGACTCCAAAAGTCCATCTGCATGGAGCTTCTTCATGCGTTTGACACCAATGTGACCAAGACGGCAGTGCCACAAGTATGTGGGACTATCATTATCAACCTTACATCTTTTGGTATTCACACTATGAATATGTGTAACACTACGTTCGAGATTCATTAAGAATAAACCATTAACCAGCGGGGCATGACCATAAAACATATCTCTCATATAAATAGAACAACCATTATTCTCGGATTTAAATGAGTAGCCATCTCGAATTAAACGAGATCCTGATACAATGTTCATGCTCAAAGCTGGCACTAAATAACAATTATTGAGGTTTAAAACTAATCCCATAGGTAAATGTAGAGGTAGCGTGCCGACGGCGATCACATCGACCTTGGAACCATTCCCGACGCGCATCGTCACCTCGTCCTTTGCCAGTCTCCGTTTATTCCGCAGCTCCTGCTTTGAGTTACAAATATGAGCAACCGCACCGGTATCAAATACCCAGGAGCTACTATGAGTGCTGGTAAGGTACACATCAATAACATGTATATCACATATACCTTTGGTGTTGCCGGCCTTCTTGTCCGCTAAGTACTTGGGGCAGTTCCGCTTCCAGTGACCACTTCCCTTGCAATAAAAGCACTCAGTCTCAGGCTTGGGTCCATTCTTTGGCTTCTTCCCGGCAACTGGCTTACCGGGCGCGGCAACTCCCTTGCCGTCCTTCTTGAATTTCTTCTTACCCTTGCCTTTCTTGAACTTAGTGGTTTTATTCACCATCAACACTTGATGTTCCTTTTTGATCTCCACCTCCACTGATTTCAGCATCGAATGTACCTCAGGAATGGTCTTTTCGATCCCCTGCATATTGAAGTTCATCACAAAGCTCTTGTAGCTCGGTGGAAGCGACTGAAGGATTCTGTCAATGACCGCGTCATCCGGGAGATTAACTCCCAGCTGAGTCAAGCGGTTGTGTAACCCAGACATTTTGAGTATGTGCTCACTGACAGAACTATTTTCCTCCATCTTACAACTGAAGAACTTGTCGGAGACTTCATATCTCTCGACCCGGGCATGAGCTTGGAAAACCATTTTCAACTCTTCGAACATCTCATATGCTCTGTGTTGCTCAAAACGCTTTTGGAGCCCCGGTTCTAAGCTGTAAAGCATGCCGCACTAAACGAGGGAGTAATCATCAGCACGCTGCTACCAAGCGTTCATAACGTCTTGGTTCTCTGGGATGGGTGCGTCACCTAGCGGTGCTTCTAGGACATAATCTTTCTTGGCAGCTATGAGGATGATCCTCAAGTTCCGGACCCAGTCCGTATAGTTGCTGCCATCATCTTTCAGCTTGGTTTTCTCTAGGAACGCGTTGAAGTTGAGGGCAACATTAGCGTGGGCCATTTGATCTACAAGACATATTGTAAAGATTTTAGACTAAGTTCATGATAATTAAGTTCATCCAATCAAATTATTCAATGAACTCCCACTCAGATAGACATCCCTCTAGTCATCTAAGTGAAACATGATCCGAGTCAACTAGGCCGTGTCCGATCATCACGTGAGACGGGCTAGTCAACATCGGTGAACATCTTCATGTTGATCGTATCTTCTATACGACTCATGCTCGACCTTTCGGTCTTCCGTGTTCCGAGGCCATGTCTGTACATGCTAGGCTCGTCAAGTCAACCTAAGTGTATTGCGTGTGTAAATCTGGCTTACACCCGTTGTATTCGAACGTTAGAATCTATCACACCCGATCATCACGTGGTGCTTCGAAACAACGAACCTTCGCAACGGTGCACAGTTAGGGGGAACACTTTCTTGAAATTATTGCGAGGGATCATCTTATTTAAGCTACCGTCGTTCTAAGCAAATAAGATGTAAAACATGATAAACATCACATGCAATCAAATAGTGACATGATATGGCCAGTATCATATTGCTCCTTTGATCTCCATCTTCGGGGCGCCATGATCATCTTCTTCACCGGCATGACACCATGATCTCCATCATCGTGTCTTCATGAAGTTGTCACGCCAACGATTACATCTACTTCTATGGCTAACGTGTTTAGCAATAAAGTAAAGTAATTTACATGGCGTTATTCAATGACATGCAGGTCATACAAAAAATAAAGACAACTCCTATGGCTCCTGCCGGTTGTCATACTCATCGACATGCAAGTCGTGATTCCTATTACAAGAACATGATCAATCTCATACATCACATATATTTCATTCATCACATCCTTTTGGCCATATCACATCACAAGGCATATGCTGCAAAAACAAGTTAGACGTCCTCTAATTGTTGTTGCATGTTTTTACGTGGCTTCTATTGGTTTCTAGCAAGAACGTTTCTTACCTACGTAAATCCACAACGTGATATGCCAACTTCTATTTACCCTTCATAAGGACCCTTTTCATTGAATCCGATCCGACTAAAGCTGGAGAGACAGACACCCGCTAGCCACCTTATGCAACTAGTGCATGTCAGTCGGTGGAACCTGTCTCACGTAAGCGTACGTGTAAGGTCGGTCCGGGCCGCTTCATCCCACGATGCCGCCGAAACAAGATAAGACTAGTAGTGGCAAGAAAATTGACAACATCGACGCCCACAACAAGTTTGTGTTCTACTCGTGCATAGAAACTACGCATAGACCTAGCTCATGATGCCACTGTTGGAGATCGTTGCAGAAATTAAAAAAAATTCTACGCATCACCAAGAACAATCTATGGAGTCTTCTAGCAACGAGAGGGAAAAGAGTGCATCTACATACCCTTGTAGATCGCGAGCGGAAGCGTTCAAGTGAACGGGGTTGATGGAGTCGTACTCGTCGTGATCCAAATCACCGATGACCGAGCGCCGAACGGACGGCACCTCCGCGTTCAACACACGTACGGTTGGGGAAGACGTCTCCTCCTTCTTGATCCAGCAAGGGGAGGGAGAGGTTGATGGAGATCCAGCAGCGCGACGGCGTGGTGGTGGAAGCAGCGGGGATCTCGGCAGGGCTTCGCCAAGCTCAGCGAGAGGGAGAGGTGTCACGAGAGGGAGAGGGAGGCGCCAGGGGCTTGGGGTGCTGCTCCCATGCGCCTCCCCAATATATATAGGGGTGGAGGGGGCTGGTTTCTTGCCCTCCAAGTCCATTGGGGCGTTGGCAAAGGTGGGGGAAAGAAATCCCATCATTTCCCTTCCCCACCGATTGTTATCCCCCTTTTTTAGGGATCTTGATCTTATCCCTTCGAGATATGATCTTATTCCTTCTAAGGTGGGATCTTGGTGCGCCTTGACCAGGGGTGTGGGGCCTTGCCCCCACTACCCACGTTCATGTGGGTCCCCCCATGCAGGTGGGCCCCACTTCGGAACCTTCCCGGTACAATACCGAAAAATCCCGAACATTTTCCGGTGGCCAAAATAGGACTTCCCATATATAAATCTTTACCTTCGGACCATTCCGGAACTCCTCGTGACGTCCGGGATCTCATCCGGGACTCCGAACAACTTTCGATTAACCGCATACTAATATCTCTACAACTCTAGCGTCACCGAACCTTAAGTGTGTAGACCCTACGGGTTCGGGAGACATGCAAACATGACCGAGACGACTCTCCGGTCAATAACCAACAGCGGGATCTGGATACCCATGTTGGCTCCCACATGTTCCACGATGATCTCATCGGATGAACCACGATGTCGAGGATTCAATCAATCCCGTATACAATTCCCTTTGTCAATCGGTACGTTACTTGCCCGAGATTCGATCGTCGGTATCCCAATACCTTGTTCAATCTCGTTACCGGCAAGTCACTTTACTCGTACCATAATGCATGATCCCGTGACCAAACACTTGGTCACATTGAGCTCATTATGATGATGCATTACCGAGTGGGCCCAGAGATACCCCTCCGTCATACGGAGTGACAAATCCCAGTCTCGATTCGTGCCAACCCAACAGACACTTTTGGAGATACCCGTAGTGCACCTTTATAGCCACCCAGTTACGTTGTGACGTTTGGCACACCCAAAGCACTCCTATGGTATCCGGGAGTTGCACAATCTCATGGTCTAAGGAAATGATACTTGACATTTGGAAAAGCTCTAGCAAACGAACTACACGATCTTGTGCTATGCTTAGGATTGGGTCTTGTCCATCACATCCTTCTCCTAATGATGTGATCCCGTTATCAATGACATCCAATGTCCATAGTCAGGAAACCATGACTATCTGTTGATCAACGAGCTAGTCAACTAGAGGCTCACTAGGGACATGTTGTGGTATATGTATTCACACATGTATTACGATTTCCGGATAACACAATTATAGCATGAACAATAGACAATTATCATGAACAAGGAAATATAATAATAACCATTTTATTATTGCCTCTAGGGCATATTTCCAACAATTTGTAGCATTGTTTGTGCACCTTGCCATGCCATGCCTCTTTATATGGACATGCATCATACTTGTTTGTGCATCATGCCATGTGTATGTGATGGATGTTTACCATGTTGTTTGCTTCTTTCCGGTTTGCTTCTCTCGCTAGCTTCGGTTTCGTTCCGGAGTTGTGAGGATTCGTTCGACTACGTCCGTTTGTCTTCTTCATGGACTCGTTCTTCTTCCTTGCGGGTTTTCAGGCAAGATGACCATACCCTCGAAATCACTTCTATCTTTGCTTTCTAGTTGTTCGCTCTATTGCTATGCCGCGCTACCTACCACTTGCTATATCATGCCTCCCATATTGCCATGTCAAGCCTCTAACCCACCTTTCCTAGCAAACCGTTGTTTGGCTAAGTTACCACTTTTGCTCAGCCCTTCTTATAGCGTTGCTAGTTGCAGGTGAAGTTGAAGATTGCTCCATGTTGGAACATGTTTATGTTGGGATATCACAATATCTCTTATCTTAATTAATGCATCGATATACTTGGTAAAGGGTGGAAGGCTCGGCCTTATGCCTGGTGTTTTGTTCCACTCTTGCCGCCCTAGTTTCCGTCATACCGGTGTTATATTCCTTGATTTTTGCATTCCTTACGCGGTTGGGTGATTTATGGGACCCCCTTGACAGTTCGCTTTGAATAAAACTCCTCCAGCAAGGCCCAACCTTGGTTTTAACATTTGCCACCTAAGCCTTTTTCCCTTGGGTTCTGCAGACTCAAGGGTCATCTTTATTTTAACCCTCCGGGCCAGTGCTCCTCCGAGTGTTGGTCCAAACTAGAGCCCTTTGCAGCGCCACCTCGGGGAAACTTGAGGCCTAGTTTTAGTTGTACGGACTGCTCATTCGGTGTGCCCTGAGAACGAGATATGTGCAGCTCCTATCGGGATTTGTCGGCACATTCGGGTGGTCTTGCTGGACTTGTTTTACCATTGTTGAAATGTCTTGTAAACCGGGATTCCGAGACTGATCGGGTCTTCCCGGGAGAAGGAATATCCTTCGTTGACCATGAGATCTTATAATGGGCTAAGTTGGGACACCCCTGCAGGGTATAAACTTTCGAGAGCCGTGCCCGTGGTTATGTGGCAGATGGGAATTTGTTAATATCCGGTTGTAGAGAACTTGACACTTGACTTAATTAAAATACATCAACCGCGTGTGTAGTCGTGATGGTCTCTTTTCGGCGGAGTCCGGTAAGTGAACACGGTTTGGGTTATGTATGAACGTAAGTAGTTTCAGGATCACTTCTTGATCACTTCTAGCTTCTCGACCGATGCGTTGCTTCTCTTCTCGCTCTTATTTGCGTATGTTAGCCACCATATATGCTTAATGCTTGCTGCAGCTCCACCTCATTACCCTATCCTTCCTATAAGCTTAAATAGTCTTGATCTCGCGGGTGTGAGATTGTTGAGTCCTCATGACTCACAGATTCTACCAAAACAGTTGCAGGTGCCGACAATACCAGTGCAGTTGATGCTACCGAACTCAAGTGGGAGTTCGACGAGGACCTTGGTCGTTACTATGTTTCGTTTCCTGTTGATCAGTAGTGGAGCCCAGTTGGGACGATCGGGGATCTAGCATTTGGGGTTATCTTCTTTTCATTTGGATTTGACCGTAGTCGGTCTATGTGTATATTTTGGATGATGTATGAATTTATTTATGTTTTGTGTGAAGTGGCGACTGTAAGCCAACTCTCTCTATCCCATTCTTGTTCATTACATGGGATTGTGTGAAGATGACCCTTCTTGCGACAATACCTACAATGCGGTTATGCCTCTAAGTCATGCCTCGACACGTGGGAGATATAGCCGCATCGTGGGCGTTACAGCTGCCCATCGTCGAAAGGCTATCTAAGAAACTCTCCACATGGCGCGCAACTCTCCTCTCCCGTGGCGAGCGCCTTGCCCTAGTCCGTCACGTGTTATGTGCGATCCCCTCCCACATCATGGTCGCCATTGCCATCTGCCCTCCGGTGCTTAAGCAGGTCAACCGCATCATTCGGGAGTTTCTTTGGCACGGCAGAAAGGACACCCGTAGTGGGCATGGCCCCGTCAACTGACAGCACGGCTGTCGCCCTCTCGAGCTTGGCGGCCTCAGGATCCAGGACCTCCACCACCAAGGCATTGCGCTGCGCGTGCGTTGGCTGTGGCTTCAACGCACGGACCCCAGCAGACCTTGGGCGCATCTTCATCTCCCAAGCGACCCCGACGCCTCCGCTATCTTCTGGGCCTCTACATCCTGGGACGTCGGCGATGGCCGGACTTGCCGATTCTGGACGGACAACTGGATCAATGGCCAGGCAGTCTCCGATGTCGCCCCTTCCCTCCTCCCCTTGTCCCACGGCGCCTGCGGAAGCGCACGATGGTAGAGGCGCTCCACGGCCGCAGCTAGATCGCTGACCTTCATGGCGCCCTGACCCCTGGTGCACTTGCCAACTACGTGCACCGGTGGAGAACGCTCCGGCCTATCGTTCTCTCCAGCCTACCCGACCATCAGATCTGGAGATGGACCGCGAATGCCAAGTACTCGGCCAAGTCTTGCTACCTGGCCTTGTACGCTGGTTCCACTGCGGCCCCATTCTAGCAACTGACGTGGAAATGCTGGGCTCCCCTGTGAGTCAGGATCTTCACATGGCTCGCCGACCTCGACCGTTGCTGGACCGCCGCCAGACTCGCTTGACACGGCCTGCCACACAACAACCGATGTGTCCTTTGTGATCAGGCTATGGAGACCATGCAGCACATCATCATTGGCTGCCCTTTCTCTCGGCAAATATGGCATGATGTGCTTGCTTGGGTGCGTGCTACCCCCCCCCCCCCCGACCGGAGACGAAGACTTCCTCCCCTGGTGCACGTCGGCCATCGTTGGATCCCCCTCCGGCCTTCGTAAGGGCCTTGCCACGTTAGCTACGCTCACAGCTTGGTGCATCTGGAAACACCGCAACCGCTGCGTGTTCGACAGCGATTCCCCCTCCACCTCGAGGCTGTTTGCATCTATTCAGGACGAGGCTAGGTTGGGATCGAGCTGGTGCTCGTCAACTAAATCTATTGCTGGCATAGGAGTGTAATAATAATATTGTTGGGCTGAGCATCCCACCCTCAAAAGGCTCTGCGGCTCCTTCTTCGAGCCCGCACAGCCCCCTTGTATTCTCCCTACCTATCAATGAAATGATACGCACTTTTGCGTATTCGCGAGAAAAAAAACATACTTATTGCAAAAAATTATTAGCCATCAAAGCAAAGTACTACACGCATGCTCTTAGGGGGATAGATTGGTAGGAAAAGACCATCGCTCGTCCCCGACCGCCACTCATAAGGAAGACAGTAAAAAAAAATCATGCTCTGACTTCATCACATAACGGTTCATCATACATGCATGCTATGGGAATCACAAACTTTAACACAAGTATTTCTACCAATCCACAATTACTCACTAGCATGACTCTAATATCACCATCTTTATATCTCAAAACAAATGCAAGGAATCAAACTTCTCATATTATTCAATGCTCTTATATGAACGTTTTTATTATATCCCTCTTGGATGCCCATCATATTAGGACTAAATTCATAACCTAAACAAATTACCATGTTGTTTAAATACTCTCAAAATAATATCAGTAAAGTATGAGAGTTCATCAATTTCTACAAAATAAAACCACCGCCGTGCTCTAAAAAGATATGAGTGAAGCACTAGAGCAAACTGTCTAGCTCAAAAGATATAAGTGAAGCACATAGAATATTCTAATAAATTCATGATTAATGCGTGTCTCTTTCAAAAGGTGTGCACAACAAGAATGATTGTAGCAAACTAAAAAGCAAAGACTCATATCATACAAGACACTCCAAGCAAAACACATATCTGTGGTGAATAAAAATATAGCCTCAAGTAAATTTACCGATAGATTGAAGACGAATGAGGGGATGCCATCCGGGGCATCCCCAAGCTTAGATGCTTGGTTGTCCTTGGATATTACCTTGGGTGCCTTGGGCATCCCCAAGCTTAGGCTCTTGCCACTCCTTATTCCGTGGTCCATCAAAACTTTATCCAAAACTTGAAAACTTCACAACACAAAACTCAACAGAACGTAAGCTTCATTAGTATAATAAAGCAAATCACCACTTTAGATACTATTGTGAACTCATTCTAAATTTATATTGGTGTAATATCTACTGTATTCCAACTTCTTCATGGTTCATACCCCCGATACTACCCATAAGTTCATCAAAATAAGCAAACAACACATAGAAAACAGAATCTGTCAAAAATAGAACAATTTGTTGTAATCTGGAAACTTCGTATAGTACTGTAACTCCAAAAATTCTGAAAAATTAGGACATCCTAGGAAATTTGTATATCAATATTTAAAAAAAAATCATAATTTTATCACGCTTCTACGATTTTAAACAATTCTGCTACTGGACACTTTCTGTTTTTCAGCAAGATCAAATCAACTATCACCATAGACCACCCCAAAGGTCTTACTTGGCACAAACACTAAATAAAAACACTAAAACGCAACTACTACAGAAGTAATCATGTGTATTTATTCAAGAACAGTAGCAAAAACAAAAAACAAAAAATAAAATTGGGTTGCCTCCCAACAAGCGCTATTGTTTAACGCCCCTAGCTAGGCATAAAACATAGATCTAGGTATTGTCATCTTTAGTATGTAATTCTTTCCTGATCAAATCTTCCAAAACCTTTCTTAGTAAATCTTTCTTTTCATGTTCTTCCTTTCTAGCGGGAGAGCTTAAAGCATGGAAAGGACTCCGATTAGTGATTTTAACATTCATAATGTCATACTTAGGATCATCACCAAAAATATCTTCATAAGGAACATGTAATTCACTCTTAATGGGTTTTCTAGATAAGTCTTCAATCCATTCTTTATTAGAACCTTCATCAATTCCTTTAGTAACCCAATCAAATCTATCATAAGCATCAATGTATAAGGCTTGCATAATTTCGGGATAAGGAACCCTTTTTCTTCGATTTTCACTAAAAGCATCATAATCCTTAGATTCAAAACCACGTAAAGTTTCTTTATCATCAAGAATCTCTTCTATTTGAGGATGCTCAATATTCATGTTATAGAAAGCAAAAAAATTCCCTAGCCTCTCTGACTACATAATCAAATTCATGCATAAGGATAATGGTAGCAAGTTTCTTAGCTTTGGGATCTAAGATATTGGGGAGTTCATAAAACATCTTTTCTAAAGCAGGATGAATGTGTAAAAATTCTCTTTCCAGTTTAAGCACAAGCATAGAAATAGCATCCGCATAGCAATTGGTATTATCAAGGATAGCTCCCCTAGTCATTGGCATAACTCCCGTGCAATAAAAAAATCTTGAATAACATTCTTTCCAATAATATTACCATCACCAACATAAAAGATTTTTATTTTAAGATCGGTGAGAGTATCGGTTTCAGGAGGATCATGGTTAAGAACAAGAGATTCAAAATTTTCCTCGAGATTGTTACTACTCTCTTCAATGAAAACATCCCCGGATTCAGACATGATGGCAAGAAACTAATCTAGCACACAAGCAAACAAAAGCAAACAAAAAGACGAACAAAAGAAGGCGAATAAAAAGGCAAATATTTTTGTGTTTTTCTGAAAATGTTTTAGAAGTGGGGGAGAGTAAAACGAGAGGAAAATGGAAAGTAATGTAAGTGCAAGAGATGAGAGTTTATGATAGGTACTTGGTAGGCTTGATGTAGAACCTCCCCGGCAACGGTGCCAAAAATTCTTCCTACTACTTCTTGAGCTTGCGTTGATTTTTCCCTTGAAGACGAAAGATTGATGCAGCAAAGTAGAGATAAATATTTCCCTCAGTTAAGAACCAAGGTATCAATCCAGTAGGAGGCACAAGCAAGTCCCCAATATATTCCCTACACAAACTAACAAACACTTGCACGCAAGGCGAAAGAGGGGTTGTCAATCCCTTCACGGTCACTTGCATGAGTGAGATCTAATAGAGATAGGTATAAAAGATAAGTAAATAACAAAACAAAGTAAATATAAATAAATTTCAGCAAGGTATTTTTGGATTTTTTTGGTTTATAGATCTGAAAATAATATGATGGAAAATAGACCCAGGGGCCATAGGTTTCACTAGAGGCTTCTCTCTTGAAGAAAGCATACGGTGAGTAAACAAATTACTGTTGAGCAATTGATAGAAAGGCGCAAAGTTATGATGGTATCTAAGGCAATGATCATGAATATAGGCATCATATCTGTGACAAGTAGACCGAAATGATTCTGCATCTACTACTATTACTCCACACATCGACCGACTCCTGCCTGCATCTAGAGTATTAAGTTTATAAGAACATAGTAACGCTTTAAGCAAGATGACATAACGTAGAGGGATAAACTCAAGCAATATGATATAAACCCCATCTTTTTATCCTTAATGCCAACAATACAATACGTGCTTCGCTGCCCCTTTTGTCACTGGGAGAGGACACCGCAAGATTGAACCCATCACAAAGCACTTCTCCCATTGCAAGAAAAATCAATCTAGTTAGCCAAACCAAATCGATAGATCGGATAGAGTTACTAAGCTATCTCAATCATGCATAAAATAGTTCATAAAAGACTCAAATAATATTCATAGATAATCTGATCATAAATCCACAATTCATCGGATCTCAACAAACGCACCGCAAAAGAAGATTACATCGAATAGATCCCCAAGAACATCAAGGAGAACATTGTATTGAAGATCAAAGAGAGAGAAGAAGCCATCTAGCTACTAGCTATGGACCCTTAGGTCTGTGGTAAACTACTCACGCATCATCGGAAGGGCAACAAGGTTGATGTAGAGGCCCTTTGTGATCGAATCCCCCTCCGACAGAGTGCCGGAAAAGGCCCCAAGATGGGATCTCATGGGAACAGAAGCTGCGGCGGCGGAAAAGTATTTTTTGTGTGTGCCTCGGTATAGGGGGAATATTTGGGTATTTATGGAGCAAGAATTAGGGCTGGAGGGTCTACGAGGGGCCCACAAGCCTGGGGGGTGCGCCCCCTGGGCCGCGCCCGTAGGGCTTGTGGCCACCTCGTAGGTCTTGTGGCCCCCTCTCCAAGTCTTCTGGGTTTCTTCTGGTCCAAGAAAAATCACCGTAAAGTTTTATTCCGTTTGGACTTCGTTTGATATTCCTTTTCTGTAAAAGTCAAAAACAAAGAGAAAATAGACACTGGCACTGGGCTCTAGGTTAATAGGTTTGTCCCAAAAATAATATAAAATAGCATATTAGTGCATATAAAACATCCAAAACAGATAATATAATAACATGGAACAATAAAAAATTATAGATACATTGGAGATGTATCAATCACCAAGTCGGCGTTGTTGCGCCGGTGAGGAAGGAGGCGACGACTGTGGATTCGGCGAGGACCCGTCCTGGCGCCTGATACGCCCATTTTGCATCATGCTTTTATATCGATATTTATTGCATTATGGGTTGTTATTACACATTATGTCACAATACTTATGCCTATTATCTCTTATTTTACAAGGTTTACATAAGGAGGGAGAATGCCGGCAGCTGGAATTCTGGGCTGGAAAAGGAGCAAATATTAGAGACCTATTCTGCACAACTCCAAAATTCCTGAAACTCCACGAAAGTTATTTTGGAAATAATAAAAAATATTGAGCGGAAGAAGTACCTCAGGGGGGCCCACCTGGCCACGAGGGTGGGGGCGCGCCCTACCCCCAGGGCGCACCCCCTGCCTCGTGGGCCCCCTGTTGGCCCTCCGGTGGCTATCTTCTGCTATATGAAGTCTTTCGTCCGAAGAAAAATCATAAGCAACCTTTCGGGACGAGACTCCGCCGCCACGAGGCGGAACCTTGGCGGAACCAATCTAGGGCTCCGGCAGAGCTATTCTGCCGGGGACACCTCCCTTCGGGAGGGGGAAATCATCGCCATCGTCATCACCAACGCTCCCCTCATCGGGAGAGGGCAATCTCCATCAACATCTTCACCAGCACCATCTCCTCTCAAAACCTAGTTCATCTCTTGTATCCAATTCTTGTCTCCAAGTCTGGGATTGGTACCTGTAGGTTGCTAGTAGTGTTGATTACTCCTTGTAGTTGATGCTAGTTGGTTTATTTGGTGGAAGATCATATGTTCAGATCCTATATGCATATTAATACCCCTCTGATTATGAACATGAATATGCTTTGTGAGTAGTTACGTTTGTTCCTGAGGACATGGGAGAAGTCTTGCTATTAGTAGGCATGTGAATTTGGTATTCGTTCGATATTTTGATGAGATGTATGTTGTCTATCCTCTAGTGGTGTTATGTGAACATCGACTACATAACGCTTCAACATTATTTGGGCCTAGAGGAAGGCATTGGGAAGTAATAAGTAGATGATGGGTTGCTAGAGTGACAGAAGCTTAAACCCTAGTTTATGCGTTGCTTCGTAAGGGGCTGATTTGGATCCATATGTTTCATGCTATGGTTAGGTTTACCTTAATACTTTTGTTGTAGTTGCGGATGCTTGCAATAGAGGTTAATCATAAGTGGGATGCTTGTCCAAGTAAGGGCAGCACCCAAGCACCGGTCCACCCACATATCAAATTATCAAAGTACCGAATGCGCATATGAACGTGATGAAAACTAGCTTGACGATAATTCCCATGTGTCCTCGGGAGCGCTTTTCTCTATATAAGAGTTTGTCCAGGCTTGTCCTTTGCTACAAAAAAGGATTGGGCCACCTTGCTGCACTTTATTTACTTTTGTTACTTGTTGCTCGTTACAAATTATCCTATCACAAAACTATCTGTTACCTATTATTTCAGTGCTTGCAGAGAATACCTTGCTGAAAACCGCTTATCATTTCCTTCTGCTCCTCGTTGGGTTCGACACTCTTACTTATCAAAAGGACTACGATAGATCCCCTATACTTGTGGGTCATCAAGACTCTTTTCTGGCGCCGTTGCCGGGGAGTGAAGCGCCTTTGGTAGGTGGAATTTGGTAAGTAAAAATTTATATAGTGTGCTGAAATTTACTGTCACTTGTTACTATGGGAAGTAATCCTCTGAGGGGCTTGTTCGGGGTATCTTCACCCCGACCAGTAGAGAAAAGAGTTGCTCCTCAACCTACTGAACCTACTGAAAATGAAAATGAAGATGTCCACTTTGATATTCCTTCAGGTATGTTAGAAAAACTGCTAGCTAATCCTTTTGCAGGAGATGGAACAAAGCATCATGATGAGCACCTAATATATGTGGATGAAGTTTGTGGATTATTTAAGCTTGCAGGTATACCCGGTGATGTTATTAAGAAGAAGGTGTTCCCTTTATCTTTGAAGGGAGATGCATCGACATGGTATAGGCTATGTGATGATACGGGATCATGGAACTACAAACGATTGAAATTGGAATTTCATTAGAAATTTTATCATATGCATCTTGTTCATCGTGATCGCAATTATATATATAATGTTTGGCCTCGCGAAGGAGAAAGCATCACTCAAGCTTGGGGGAGGCATAAATCAATGTTATATTCATGCCCCAATCATGAGCTCCCAAGAGAAATAATTATTCAAAGTTTTATGCTCGGCTTTCTGAAAACAATCGCACCATGCTCGATACTTCTTGTGCTGGCTCTTTTATGATGAAGACTATTGAATTCAAATGGGATTTATTGGATAGAATTAAACGCAACTCTGAAGATTGGGATCTCGACGAAGGTAAGGTGTCAGGTATGACACCTAAGTTTAATTGTGTTAAATATTTTATGGATACTGATGTTTTCCGTAAGTTTAGCACTAAATATGGACTTGACTCTGAGATAGTAGCCTCTTTCTGTGAATCTTTTGCTGCTTATGTTGATATCCCTAAGGAGAAGTGGTTTAAATATCATCCTCCCATAGAAGTAAAAGTAGCTGCACCTATTAAAGTTGAAGAAAAGACTATCACTTATAATGATCCTATTGTTCCTACTTCTTATGTTGAGAAACCACCTTTCCCTGTTAGGATAAAGGATCATGCTAAAGCTTCAACTGTGGTTCGTAAAAGCAATATTAGAACTTATACACCTCCTGAGCAAGTTAAAGTTGAACCTAATATTGCTATTGTTAAAGATCTCTTGGCTGATAATATTGATGGGCATGTTATTTATTTCTGCGGTGAAACTGCTAGAATTGCCAAACCTTGTGCTAAAGATAAACATAGACCTGTGGTAGGCATACCTGTTATTTCTGTTGAAATAGGAGATCATTGTTATCATGGCTTGTGTGATATGGGTGCTAGTGTTAGTGCAATACCTTATGACTTATACAAAGAAATAATGCATGATATTGCACCTGCTGAGATAGAAGATATTGATGTCACAATTAAACTTGCTAATAGAGATACTATTTCACCAATGGGAATTGTTAGAGATGTTGAAGTCTTGTGTGGGAAAACTAAATATCCTGCTGATTTTCTTGTTCTTGGTTCCCCACAAGATAGCTTTTGTCCCATTATATTTGGTAGACCCTTCTTGAACACCGTCAATGCTAGGATAGACTGCGAAAAGGATGTTGTTACTATAGGCTTGGGTGATATGTCTCATGAGTTTAATTTCTCTAAATTTAGTAGACAACACCATGAAGAGGAATTACCTAGTAAGGATGAAATTATTGGTCTTGCTTCTATTGCCGTACCTCCTAGTGATCCTTTAGAACAATATTTGCTAGACAATGAAAATGATATGTTTATGAATGAAAGAAGGGAAATAGATGAAGTATTCTTTAAACAGGAACCTATCCTGAAGCACAATTTGCCTGTGGAAATCCTAGGGGATCCTCCTCCACCCAAGGGTGATCCCGTGTTTGAGCTAAAACCGTTACCTGATACTCTTAAATATGCTTATCTTGATGAGAAAAAGATATATCCTGTTATTATTAGTGGTAACCTTTCAGAGCATGAAGAAGAGAGATTATTGAAAACTCTGAAGAAGCACCGTGCTGCTATTGGATATACTCTTGATGATCTTAAGGGCATTAGTCCCACTCTATGTCAACATAAAATAAATTTGGAAGAAGATGCCAAACCAGTTCGTGATCATCAACGACGGCTGAATCCTAAGATGAAAGAAGTGGTAAGAAAAGAAATACTAAAGCTCCTTGAGGCAGGTATAATTTATCCCGTTGCTGATAGTCAGTGGGTAAGTCCTGTCCATTGTGTCCCTAAGAAGGGAGGTATTACCGTCGTTCCTAATGATAAAGATGAGTTGATCCCGCAAAGAATTATTATAGGTTATAGGATGGTAATTGATTTCCGCAAATTAAATAAGGCTACTAAAAAGGATCATTACCCCCTACCTTTTATCGATCGAATGCTAGAAAGATTATCCAAACATACACATTTTTGCTTTCTAGATGGTTATTCTGGTTTCTCTCAAATACCTGTGTCAGCCAATGATCAATCAAAGACTACTTTTACTTGCCCTTTTGGTACTTTTGCTTATAGACGTATGCCTTTTGGTTTATGTAATGCACCTGCTACCTTTCAAAGATGCATGATGGCTATATTCTCTGACTTTTGTGAAAAGATTTGTGAGGTTTTCATGGACGATTTCTCCGTTTATGGATCCTCTTTTGATGATTGCTTGAGCAACCTTAATCGAGTTTTGCAGAGATGTGAAGAAACTAATCTTGTCTTGAATTGGGGAAAGTGCCACTTTATGGTTAACAAAGGTATTGTCTTGGGGCATAAAGTTTCTGAAAGAGGTATTGAAGTTGATAAAGCCAAGGTTGTTGCTATTGAAAAGATGCCATGTCCCAAGGACATCAAAGGTATAAGAAGTTTCCTTGGTCATGCCGGTTTTTATAGGAGGTTCATCAAGGACTTCTCAAAAATTTCTCGGCCTCTGACTAATTTATTACAAAAAGATATACCATTTGTCTTTGATGATGATTGTGTAGAAGCATTTGAAATACTTAAGAAAGCATTGATCTCTGCACCTATTGTTCAGCCACCTGATTGGAATTTACCCTTTGAAATTATGTGTGATGCTAGTGATTATGCTGTAGGTGCTGTTCTAGGGCAAAGAGTTGATAAGAAATTAAATGTTATTCAATATGCTAGTAAAACTCTAGACAATGCTCAAAGAAATTATGCTACTACTGAAAAAGAATTCTTAGCAGTCGTATTTGCTTGTGATAAGTTCAGACCTTATATTGTCGATTCTAAAGTAACTATTCACACTGATCATGCTGCTATTAAATACCTTATGGAAAAGAAAGATGCTAAACCTAGATTTATTAGATGGGTTCTCTTGCTACAAGAATTTGATTTGCATATTGTTGATAGAAAGGGAGCTGAGAACCCCGTTGTAGACAACTTGCCTAGGTTAGAAAATGTTCTTGATGACCCACTACCTATTGATGATAGCTTTCCTGATGAACAACTAAATGTCATAAATACTTCTCATACTGCTCCCTGGTATGCTGATTATGCTAATTACATTGTTGCTAAATTTATACCACCTAGTTTCACATACCAGCAAAAGAAAAAGTTTTTCTATGATTTGAGACATTACTTTTGGGATGACCCACATCTTTATAAAGAAGGAGTAGATGGTGTTATTAGACGTTGTGTACCTGAGCATGAACAGGAACAGATCCTACGCAAGTGTCACTCCGAGGCATATGGAGGACACCACACTGGAGACAGAACTGCACATAAGGTATTGCAATCCGGTTTTTATTGGCCTACACTTTTCAAGGATGCCTGTAAGTTTGTCCTGTCTTGTGATGAGTGTCAAAGAATTGGTAATATTAGTAGACGTCAAGAAATGACTATGAACTATTCACTTGTTATAGAACCATTTGATGTTTGGGGCTTTGATTATATGGGACCTTTTCCTGCCTCTAATGGATATACACATATTTTAGTTGCTGTTGATTACGTTACTAAGTGGGTAGAAGCTATTCCAACTAGTAGTGCTGATCATAACACTTCTATTAAGATGCTTAAGGAAGTTATTTTTCTGAGGTTTGGAGTCCCTAGATATTTAATGACTGATGGTGGTTCACACTTTATTCATGGTGCTTTTCATAAAATGCTTGCTAAATATGATGTTAATCATAGAATTGCATCTCCTTATCACCCACAATCTAGTGGTCAAGTAGAATTGAGCAATAGAGAGCTCAAATTAATTTTGCAAAAGACTGTCAATAGATCTAGAAAGAATTGGTCCAAGAAACTTGATGATGCTTTATGGGCCTACAGAACTGCATATAAAAATCCTATGGGTATGTCTCCGTATAAAATGGTTTATGGTAAAGCATGTCACTTACCTCTCGAACTAGAACATAAGGCTTATTGGGCTATTAAAAAGCTCAATTTTGATTTCAAACTTGCCGGTGAGAAGAGGTTATTTGACATTAGCTCACTTGATGAATGGAGAACCCAAGCCTATGAAAATGCCAAGTTGTTTAAAGAAAAAGTTAAAAGATGGCATGACAAAAGGATACAAAAGCGTGAGTTTAATGTAGGTGATTATGTATTGCTATACAACTCTCGTTTAAGATTTTTTGCAGGAAAACTTCTCTCTAAATGGGAAGGTCCTTACGTTATCGAGGAGGTCTATCGTTCCGGTGCCATAAAAATCAACAACTTCGAAGGCACAAATCCGAAGGTGGTAAACGGTCAAAGAATCAAACACTATATCTCAGGTAATCCTATAAATGTTGAAACCAATGTTATTGATACCGTAACCTCGGAGGAATACATAAGGGACACTTTCCGGAACGTTTCAGACTTCGAAAAGGAATAGGTATGTGGTACGGTAAGTAAACTGACTCCAAAACAGTTTTTATGGAAATATTTCTCTGTTTTGGAATATTTAGAAAAATAAGAAGCAGTCCGGGAAGGACACGAGGCCTCCACGAGGGTGGAGGGCGCGCCTTACCCTACTGGGCGCGCCCCCCTACCTCGTGGGCACCTCGTGTGCTCTCCGGACTCCGTTTTCTTGCACGTTACGTATTTTGGTCGGTAAAAATTCATTATATAATCTCCCGAAGGTTTTGACTCCTATATCACGTAAATATTCTCTGTTCTTGTTTCGAGCTGTTGCTGCTGCAGATTAGAGCAAGATGTCTTCTCAAGAGTCAGTTGGGGAGAGCCGGGTGTCTCATCCGGCATCGGAACCAAGGACAAACAGCGATGCTGACCACTTTGGGCCAGCAATGGAGGAAGAGATGGAGGCTGATTTGATGAGGATAGATGCCATGGAGGATCAAGAAGTCACTTCTCGCTTCCGAGTTGGGTTCACGATGGGAGAACTACAGAGCTCAGCCATTCCAAACTCGGTTATCCCTTCCAATGTTAGATTTCTTTCTTATGAAAATATGAAGAAGAGTGTCACTTGTTCTCCCGCAGCTATGCAACACCCTTGGGTGCAAGGAGCTTTAGCCGTTACAGGAAAGCTTCGTAAGGAAGTAATGGACCTCAAGCAGCAAGTCAACAAGCTTGAGGAGGAGAATCGTATCCTGAGGGGCATCATCACCAAGAATATCGCACCATCACCTCCGAAGAAGGAGACATAATCACATGGGTATGGGCACTCCCCTTGGCAACTGCCAAGCTTGGGGGAGATGCCTCGATATCGTATCGCAACCACATCTCCTATCTTTACCGTTTTTCTTAGTTCGATCCTATTAGTAGTATCTTGATCTAGTAGAATAAAAGTTTTGGTATGCTCTAGTTTTGAGTTTTACTTTACGATCCCTTCTATGTAATCGAGTCCGTGAGCTATATAATAAAGATTAGTGTTGAGTCAAGGGCTTGATTATCTTGCTATGATCTTGAGTGAATAAAAGAAAAGAGAAAAGAATAAAAAGAAACATAGGGATCATATTGATTTTATGGATAGTAATGACTTCACATAGAAAGAGTATGATGATTAAAAATTGTTGAGAGTTGACAAACATAGCTTTGGTCATCGTTGCAATTAATAGGAAGTAATAAAGAAAGAGAGGTTTCACATATAAATATACTATCTTGGATATCTTTTATGATTGGGAGCACTCATTAAAATATGACATGCAAAAGAGTTGATGTTGGACAAGGAAGACAACGTAATGGGTTATGTTTTCTTATATCTGAGATAAAGTATATTATCATGGATCATCCAACATGTTGAGCTTGCCTTTCCCCCTCATGCTAGCCAAATTCTTTGCACCAAGTAGAGATACTACTTGTGCTTCCAAATACCCGTAAACTAGTTTTGCCATGAGAGTCCACCATACCTACCTATGGATTGAGTAAGATCCTTCAAGTAAGTTGTCATCGGTGCAAGCAATAAAAATTGCTCTCTAAATATGTATGATTGATTGGTGTGGAGGAAATAAGCTTTATACGATCTTGTGATGTGGAAGTAATAAAAGCGACAGACTGCATAATAAAGGTTCATATCACAAGTGGCAATATAAAGTGACGTTCTTTCGCATTAAGATTTTGTGCATCCAACCCTCAAAGCGCATGGCAACCTCTGCTTCCCTCTGCGAAGGGCCTATCTTTTACTATTATCTTCTACCTTATGCAAGAGTCATGGTGATCTTCACCTTTCCTTTTTATATTTTATCCTTTGGCAAGCACAGGGTGTTGGAAAGATCCTGATAGATATATCTAATTGGATGTGGGTTAGCATGAACCATTATTGTTGACATTACCCTTCAGGTAAAAGGTTGGGAGGCGAAACTATAAGCCCCTATCTTTCTCTGTGTCCGATTAAAACTCCGTAACCACAAGTATTGCGTGAGTGTTAGCAATTATGAAAGACTAAATGATAGTTGAGTATGTGGACTTGCTAGAAAGCTCTGACATAGACTCTTTCTGATGTTATGATAAATTGCAATTGCTTCAATGACTGAGATTATAGTTTGTTAGTTCTCAATAAAGTTTCGGATTCATACTTTACATTGTGAATAGATTATTACTTGAGCATAAGCAATCATATGACAATATCCATATATGTTGCTGTTATGAGAATAATCATGATGCCCTCATGTCCGTATTTTATTTTATCGACACCTCTACTTCTAAACATGTGGACATATTTATCATTTTCGGCTTTCGCTTGAGGACAAGCGAGGTCTTAGCTTGGGGGAGTTGATACGTCCATTTTGCATCATGCTTTTATATCGATATTTATTGCATTATGGGCTGTTATTACACATTATGTCACAATACTTATGCCTATTCTCTCTTATTTTACAAGGTTTACATAAGGAGGGAGAATGCCGGTAGCTGGAATTCTGGGCTGGAAAAGGAGCAAATATTAGAGACCTATTCTGCACAACTCCAAAAGTCCTGAAACTCCACGAAAGTTATTTTTGGTAATAATAAAAAATATTGAGCGGAAGAAGTACGTCAGGGGGGCCCACCTGGCCACGAGGGTGGGGGGGGGCGCGCCCTACCCCCCAGGGCGTGCCCCCCTGCCTCGTGGGCCACCTGTTGGCCCTCCGGTGGCCATCTTCTGCTATATGAAGTCTTTTGTCCGAAGAAAAATCATAAGCAACCTTTCGGGACGAGACTCCGCCGCCACGAGGCGGAACCTTGGCGGAACCAATCTAGGGCTCTGGCAGAGCTGTTCTGCTGGGGACACTTCCCTCCGGGAGGGGGAAATCATCGCCATCGTCATCACCAACGCTCCTCTCATCGGGAGAGGGCAATCTCCATCAACATCTTCACCAGCACCATCTCCTCTCAAACCCTAGTTCATCTATTGTATCCAATTCTTGTCTCCAAGTCTGGGATTGGTACCTGTAGGTTGCTAGTAGTGTTGATTACTCCTTGTAGTTGATGCTAGTTGGTTTATTTGGTGGAAGATCATATGTTCAGATCCTATATGCATATTAATACCCCTCTGATTATGAACATGAATATGCTTTGTGAGTAGTTACGTTTGTTCCTGAGGACATGGGAGAAGTCTTGCTATTAGTAGTCATGTGAATTTGGTATTCGTTCGATATTTTGATGAGATGTATGTTGTCTATCTCTAGTGGTGTTATGTGAACGTCGACTACATAACGCTTCACCATTATTTGGGCCTAGAGGAAGGCATTGGGAAGTAATAAGTAGATGATGGGTTGCTAGAGTGACAGAAGCTTAAACCCTAGTTTATGCGTTGCTTCGTAAGGGGCTGATTTGGATCCATATGTTTCATGCTATGGTTAGGTTTACCTTAATACTTTTGTTGTAGTTGCGGATGCTTGCAATAGAGGTTAATCATAAGTGGGATGCTTGTCCAAGTAAGGGCAGCACCCAAGCACCGGTCCACCCACATATCAAATTATCAAAGTACCGAACGCGAATCATATGAACATGATGAAAACTAGCTTGACGATAATTCCCATGTGTCCTCGGGAGCGCTTTTCTCTATATAAGAGTTTGTCCAGGCTTGTCCTTTGCTACAAAAAGGATTGGGCCACCTTGCTGCACTTTATTTACTTTTGTTACTTGTTGCTCGTTACAAATTATCCTATCACAAAACTATCTGTTACCTATTATTTCAGTGCTTGCAGAGAATACCTTGCTGAAAACCGCTTATCATTTCCTTCTGCTCCTCGTTGGGTTCGACACTCTTACTTATTGAAAGGACTATGATAGATCCCCTATACTTGTGGGTCATCAGCGCCGCGGGCTCCCTCACTCCGGCTGACACCGCCGCTCGCTCGCCCGCGACGGCTGCCTCCGGCGGTAGGAGGCGGGGTAGGGTTGTTGGGGAACATAGTATTTCATAATTTTCCTACGATCACGCAAGATCTATCTAGGAGAAGCATAGCAACGAGCGGGGAGAGTGTGTCCACGTAACCTCGTAGACCGAAAGTGGAAGCATTTAGTAACGCTGTTGATGTAGTCGAACGTCTTCGCGATCCAACCGATCCCAGTACCGAACATACCGCACCTCCGCGATAAGCACACATTCAGCTCGGTGACGTCCCTCGAACTCTTGATCCAGTTGAGGCCGAGGGAGAGTTCCATCAGCACGATGGCGTGGCAATGGTGATGATGAAGTTTATCGGCGCAGGGCTTCGACTAAGCACTACGACGATATGACTGAGGTGTGTAACTGTGGAGGGGGCACCGCACACGGCTAAGAGAAACTTTTGTGTGCCTTTGGGGTGCCCCCTCCCACATATATAAAGGGGGAGGAGAGGAGGCCGGCCATAGGTGTGGCGCGCCAAGGGGGGAGTCCTACTTGGACTCCCGGTCCAAGTAGGATTCGCCCCCCCTTTCCTATTTCCGCAAGGAGAAGGGGGGAAAGAGGAGGAGGAGAGAAGGAAAGGGGGGCCACCCCCCAACCCTAGTCCAATTCGGATTGGGCTTGAGGGGGGCGCGCGCCTCCACCTGGCTTCCGCCTCCTCTCTTCCACTAGGGCCCATGAAGGCCCATTAACCCCCCGGGGGGTTCCGGTAACCCCCCGGTACTCCGGAAAATGCCCGAACCTATCCGAAACCATTCCGGTGTCCAAATATAGCCTTCCAATATATCAATCTTTATGTCTCGATCATTTCGAGACTCCTCGTCATGTCCATGATCTCATTCGGGACTCCGAACAAACTTCAGTACATCAAATCACATAACTCATAATACAAATCGAACGTTAAGCGTGCGGACCCTACGGGTTCGAGAACTATGTAGACATGACCAAGACACATCTCCGGTCAATAACCAATAGCGGAACCTGGATGCTCATATTGGTTCCTACATATTCTACGAAGATCTTTATCGGTCAAACCGCATAACAACATACGGTGTTCCCTTTGTCATCGGTATGTTACTTGCCCGAGATTTGATCGTCGGTATCATCATACCTAGTTCAATCTCGTTACTGGCAAGTCTCTTTACTCGTTCCATAATGCATCATCCTATAACTAACTCATTAGTCACATTGCTTGCAAGGCTTATAGTGATGTGCATTATCGAGAGGGCCTAGAGATACCTCTCTGATACACGGAGTGATAAATCCTAATCGCGATCTATGCCAACTCAACAAACACCATCGGAGACACCTGTAGAGCATCTTTATAATCACCCAGTTACGTTGTGACATTTTATAGCACACAAGGTGTTCCTCCAGTATTCGGGAGTTGCATAATCTCATAGTCTGAGGAACATGTATAAGTCATGAAGAAAGCAATAGCAGAAAAACTAAACGATCATTATGCTAAGCTAACGGATGGGTCTTGTCCATCACATCATTTTCTAATGATGTGATCCCGTTCATCAAATGACAACACATGTCTATGGCTAGGAAACTTAACCATCTTTGATTGCTGTCCAGTGAACATATCCTTAGTCCTTTTCAGGTATTTCAGGATGTTCTTGACTGATGTCCAGTGATCCACTCCTGGATTACTTTGGTACCTCCCTGCTAAACTAATAGCAAGGCACACCTCAGGTCTGGTACACAGCATTGCATACATGATAGAACCTATGGCTGAGGCATAGGGAATGAGTTTCATTTTCTCTCTATCTTCTGCAGTGGTCGGGCATTGAGTCTGACTAAACTTCACACCTTGTAACACAGGCAAGAACCCTTACTTTGCCTGATCCATTTTGAACTTCTTCAAAACTTTATCAAGGTATGTGCTTTGTGAAAGTCCAATTAAGCATCTTGATCTATCTCTATAGATCTTGATGCCTAATATTTAAGCAGCTTCACCGAGGTCTTTCATTGAAAAATTCTTATTCAAGTATCCTTTTATGCTATCCAGAAATTCAGTATCATTTCCGATCGACAATATTTCATCCACATATAATATCAGAAATGCTACATAGCTCCCACTCACTTTCTTGTACATACATGCTTCTCCAAAAGTCTGTATAAAACCATATGATTTGATCACACTATCAAAGCGTATATTCCAACTCCGAGAGGCTTGCACCAGTCCATAAATGGATCGCTAGAGCTTGCACACTTTGTAAGCACCTTTTGGATTGACAAAACCTTCTGGTTGCATCATATACAACTCTTCTTTAAGATATCCATTAAGGAATGCAGTTTTGACATCCATTTTCCAAATTTCATAATCATAAAATGCGGCAATTGCTAACATGATTCGGACAGACTTAAGCATCACTACGGGTGAGAAAGTCTCATCGTAGTCAACTCCTTGAACTTGTCAAAAACCTTTCGCAACAAGTCGAGCTTTGTAGACAGTAACATTACCGTCAGCGTCAGTCTTCTTCTTGAGGATCCATTTATTCTCTATGGCTTGCCGATCATCGGGCAAGTCAACCGAAGTCCACACTTTGTTCTCATACATGGATCCCATCTCAGATTTCATGGCCTCAAGCCATTTCGCGGAATCTGGGCTCATCATCACTTCCTCATAGTTCGTAGGTTCATCATGGTCAAGTAACATGACTTCCAGAACAGGATTACCATACCACTCTGGTGCGGATCTTACTCTGGTTGACCTACGAGGTTCAGTAGTAACTTGATCCGAAGTTTCATGATCATCATCATTAGCTTCCTCACTAATTGGTGTAGGAATCACTGGAACTAATTTCTGTGATGGACTACTTTCCAATTCGGGAGAAGGTACAATTGCCTCATCAAGTTCTACTTTCCTCCCACTCACTTCTTTCGAGAGAAACTCCTCTAAAAAGGATCCATTTTTAGCAACGAATATCTTGCCTTCGGATCCGTGATAGAAGGTGTACCCAAAAATTTTCTTTGGGTATCCTATGAAGGCACATTTTTCCGATTTGGGTTCGAGCTTATCAGCTTGAAGCTTTTTCACATAAGCATCGCAGCCCCAAACTTTAAGAAACGACAACTTGGGTTTCTTGCCAAACCACAGTTCATATGGTGTCGTCTCAACGGATTTAGATGGTGCCCTATTTAACGTGAATGCAGCCATCTAAAGCATAACCCGAAAACAATAGAGGTAAATCAGTAAGAGACATCATAGATCGCACCATATCTAATAAAGTGCGGTTACGACATTCGGACACACCATTACGCTGTGGTGTTCTAGGTGGCATGAGTTGCGAAACTATTCCGCATTGTTTCAAATGAAGACCAAACTCATAACTCAAATATTCACCTCCATGATCAGATCGTAGAAACTTTATTTTCTTGCTACGATGATTTTCCACTTCACTCTGAAATTCTTTGAACTTTTCAAATGTTTCAGACTTATGTTTCATCAAGTAGATATACCCATATCTGCTCAAATCATCTGTGAAGGTGAGAAAATAACGATACCCGCCGCGAGCATCAACACTCATTGGATTGCATACATCAGTATGTATTATTTCCAATAAGTCTGTTGCTCACTCCATTGTTCCAGAGAACGGAGTCTTGGTCATCTTGCCCATGAGGCATGGTTTGCAAGCATCAAGTGATCCATAATCAAGTGATTCCAAAAGCCCATTAGCATGGAGTTTCTCCATGCGCTTTACACCAATATGACCTAAACGGCAGTGCCACAAATAAGTTGCACTATCATTATTAAACTTGTATCTTTTGGTTTCAATACTATGAATATGTGTATCACTACTATCGAGATTCAATAAAAATAGACCACTCATCAAGGGTGCATGACCATAAAAGATATTACTCATATAAATAGAACAACCATTATTCTTTGATTTAAATGAATAACCGTCTCGCATCAAACAAGATCCAGATATAATGTCCATGCTTAACGCTGGCACATTATAACAATTATTCAGGTCTAAAAGTAATCCCGAAGGTAGATGTAGAGGTAGCATGCCGACCGCGATCACATCGACTTTGGAACCATTTCCCACGCGCATCATCACCTCGTCCCAATCTTCGCTTAATCCGTAGCCACTGTTTCGAGTTGCAAATATGAGCAACAGAACCAGTATCAAATACCCAGGCGCTACTACGAGCATTAGTAAGGTACACATCAATGACATGTATGTCAAATATACCTTTCACTTTGCCATCCTTCTTATCCGCCAAATACTTGGGGCAGTTCCGCTTCCAGTGACTAGTCCCTTTGCAGTAGAAGCACTTAGTCTCAGGCTTAGGTCCAGACTTGGGCTTCTTCACTTGAGCAGCAACTTGCTTGCCGTTCTTCTTGAAGTTCCCCTTCTTCCCTTTACCCTTCTCTTGAAACTGGTGGTCTTGTTGACCATCAACACTTGATGCTCCTTCTTGATTTCTACCTCCGCAGCCTTTAGCATTGCGAAGAGCTCGGGAATTATCTTATCCATCCCTTGCATATTAAAGTTCATCACGAAGCTTTTGTAGCTTGGTGGCAGTGATTGAAGAACTCTATCAATGACACTATCAACAGGAAGATTAACTCCCAGTTGAGTCAAGTGATTGTGGTACCCAGACATTCTGAGTATGTGTTCACTGACAGAACTATTCTCCTCCATTTTGCAGCTATAGAACTTATTAGAGACTTCATATCTCTCATTCTGGGTATTTGCTTGAAATATTAACTTCAACTCCTGGAACATCTCATATGCTTCATGACGTTCAAAACGACGTTGAAGTCCTGGTTCTAAGCCGTAAAGCATGGCACACTGAACTATTGAGTAGTCATCAGCTTTGCTCAGCCAGACGTTCATAGCGTTCGGAGTTGCTCCTGCATTGGGTTTGGCACCCATCGGTGCTTCCAGGACGTAATTCTTCTGTGCAGCAATGAGGATAATCCTCAAGTTACGGACCCAGTCCGTGTAGTTGCTACCATCATCTTTCAACTTAGCTTTCTCTAGGAACGCATTAAAATTCAAAGGAATAGTAGCACAGGCCATTTATCTACAACAACATAGACATGCAAAATACTATCAGGTACTAAGTTCATGATAAATTAAAGTTCAATTAATCATATTACTTAAGAACTCCCACTTAGATAGACATCCCTCTAGTCATCTAAATGATCACGTGATCCATATCAACTAAACCATGTCCGATCATCACGTGAGATGGAGTAGTTTTCAATGGTGAACATCACTATGTTGATCATATCTACTATATGATTCACGCTCGACCTTTCGGTCTCAGTGTTCCGAGGCCATATCTGCATATGCTAGGCTCGTCAAGTTTAACCCGAGTATTCTGCGTGTGCAAAACTGGCTTGCACCCATTGTATGTGAATGTAGATCTTATCACACCCGATCATCACGTGGTGTCTCGGCACGACGAACTTTAGCAACGGTGCATACTCAGGGAGAACACTTATACCTTGAAATTTAGTGAGAGATCATCTTATAAGGCTACCGCCGTACTAAGCAAAATAAGATGCATAAAGGATAAACATCACATGCAATCAATATAAGTGATACGATATGGCCATCATCATCTTGTGCCTTTGATCTCCATCTCCAAAGCACCGTCATGATCACCATCGTCACCGGCTTGACACCTTGATCTCCATTGAAGCATCGTTGTCGTCTCACCAACTATTGCTTCTACGACTATCGCTACCGCTTAGTGATAAAGTAAAGCAATTACATGGCGATTGCATTTCATACAATAAAGTGACAACCATATGGCCCCTGCCAGTTGCCGATAACTGTTACAAAACATGATCATCTCATACAACAATTTATATATCATCACGTATTGACCATATCACATCACAACAAGCCCTGCAAAAACAGGTTAGATGTCCTCTACTTTGTTGTTGCAAGTTTTACGTGGCTGCTACGGGCTTCTAGCAAGAACCGTTCTTACCTACGATTCAAAACCTCAACGATTTTTCGTCCAGTGTGTTGTTTTAACCTTCAACAAGGACCGGGCGTAGTCAAACTCGATTCAACTAAAGCTGGAGAAACAGACACCCGCTAGCCACCTGTGTGCGAAGCACGTCGGTAGAACCAGTCTCATGAACGCAGTCATGTAATGTCGGTCTGGGCCGCTTCATCCAACAATACTGCCAAATCAAAGTAAGACGTTGTTGGTAAGCAGTATGACTATTATCGCCCACAACTCACTTTGTTCTACTCGTGCATATAACATCTACGCATAGACCTGGCTCGGATGCCACTGTCGGGGAACGTAGTATTTCAAAAATTTCCTACGATCACGCAAGATCTATCTAGGAGAAGCATAGCAACGAGCGGGGAGAGTGTGTACATGTACCATCATAGACCGAAAGCGGAAGCGTTTAGTAACACGGTTGATGTAGTTAAACGTCTTCGTGATCCAACCGATCCAAGTACCGAATGTACGGCACCTCCGCGATCAGCACACGTTCAGCTCAGTGAAGTCCCTCGAACTCTTGATCCAGTTGAGGCCGAGGGAGTTCCATCAGCACGACGGCGTGGCGACGGTGATGATGAAGTTTATCGGCGCAGGGCTTCGCCTAAGCACTACGACGATATGACCGAGGTATGTAACTGTGGAGGGGGGCACCGCACACAGCTAAGAGAAACTTTTGGGTGCCCCCTCCCACGTATATAAAGGGGGGGAGGAGAGGAGGCCAGCCATAGGTGTGGCGCGCCAAGGGGGGAGTCTTACTTGGAATCCCGATCCAAGTAGGATTCGCCCCCCCCTTCCTATTTCCACAAGGAGAAGGTGGGAAAGAGGAGGAGGAGAGAAGGAAAGGGGGCCGCCCCCCAACCCTAGTCCAATTTGGATTGGGCTTGCGGGGGCACACGCCTCCACTTGGCTACTGCCTCCTCTCTTCCACTAGGGCTCATGAAGGCCCATTAACCCCCCGGGGGGTTCCGGTACCCCCCGGTACTCCGGAAAATGCCCGAACCTATCCGAAACCATTCCGGTGTCCAAACATAACCTTGCAATATATCAATCTTTATATCTCGACCATTTCGAGACTCCTCGTCATGTCTGTGATCTCATCCGGGGCTCCGAACAAACTTCAGTACATCAAATCACATAACTCATAATACAAATCGTCATCGAACGTTAAGCGTGCGGACCCTGCGGGTTCGAGAACTATGTAGACATGACCGAGACACATCTCCGATCAATAACCAATAGCGGAACCTGGATGCTCATATTGGTTCCTACATATTCTACAAAGATCTTTATCGGTCAAACCGCATAACAACATACGTTGTTCCCTTTGTCATCGGTATGTTACTTGCCCGAGATTCGATCGTTGGTATCATCATACCTAGTTCAATCTCGTTACTGGCAAGTCTCTTTACTCGTTCGGTAATGCATCACCTCATAACTAACTCATTAGTCACATTGCTTACAAGGCTTGTAGTGATGTGCATTACCAAGAGGGCCCAGAGATAGCTCTCCGATACACGGAGTGACAAATCCTAATCTCGATCTATGTCAACTCAACAAACACCATCGGAGACACCTGTAGAGCATCTTTATAATCACCGAGTTACGTTGTGATGTTTGATAGTTCCTCCGGTATTCGGGAGTTGCATAATCTCATAGTCTTAGGAACATGTATAAGTCATGAAGAAAGCAATAGCAGAAAACTAAACGATCATTATGCTAAGCTAACGGATGGGTCTTGTCCATCACATCATTTTCTAATTATGTGATCCCGTTCATCAAATGACAACACATGTCTATGGCTAGGAAACTTAACCATCTTTGATTAATGAGCTAGTCAAGTAGAGGCATACTAGGGACACTTTGTTTGTCTATGTATCCACACATGTACTAAGTTTCCGGTTAATACAATTCTAGCATGAATATTAAACATTTATCATGATATAAGGAAATATAAATAATAACTTTATTATTGCCTCTAGGGCATATTTCCTTCAAGGGTGGGTGGGTCGTGGGTGCATTGGGTGACGATACGCATCGTACCTATAGGGCGCGTCACGCCTCATAAGGGCGATAGTAACAGAATAATATTTTGTTACTATTTACATAATAGTCCAGTCCTATATATAGAGAAAATACATCTTATCATCCGGTGGTAGTTACCCCACATGTCTCATATAATATCATGTAGTAGTATATATACACTACTTTATCATTCTACATATATTCAAATACTATATCTAAGAAATTTCAAAGCAAGTTACGCGAAAAAATGCATATGAGCCCATAGTTTTTGTTATATTTATGAAATATGTACATATTTGTACGGAAAAAAGAGTAGGTATATAATACCTAAACATTGTTATATACTAAATACTACACATATGTACTCTCGGTTTTGATAGATACTACATACAACACAGAAAACTCAAGTGGTGGTAACGACCACCGGTGGTAGATAAAATTTGTCCTATATACATTATTCCGCTAAGTGCCAACAATATATTCCATCTAAAACATGAACAACGAAGCCCCAAGAACAACTTAATCTAAAATCTCTTTGTACCCATGAATAAATCACCAAGTTTGAGAGGTATAAATCTTTTATTGAAGAAAATAAACGCCCTTCCACTAAACCAAAAAAATAAGAAGAAATCAATGTAATTGAAAGGTTAAAAAGGAAAAGAGCTAACCTGGGCTGCATGCAGAATATGGACGGATGCATAGGCGAGGTGTAGCATGCCTATGCATCCGTTCATATTATGCGTGTAGCCCCAAGGCCGACCCTTTTGCATGCCCTCTGAGACCGGGCATCGATGGCTCCTTGTCCATGGTGAAACCTTCTGCACTGAGTCCAACGCTACGCCTAGGCCACCTTCGGCCCAAAATGGAGAGAAGAGGGGAGGGGAACCCCTTTGGATCACGGCGTCGGAAACGCGTGCGGCTCTGGTTCGGAGCCATCGAGCCAGTGATTCCCATGGCCGCGAGGAAGAGGAACTACATGCTGGTAGGAGCGATCAGGGAAGAGGACAGAGAGGAAAGGTTGGAGGAGAGGGTGTCGTGCTGCTGCCCTACCGCTAATGCTGCGCTGCTCAATCGCTCTACCGTCGATAGTTGGGAGAGATGAGAGATGAGGGAAGAAATTGGGGGAAGAGGTTGCACGGGGGGATAAAACCGGTCGAGGAAGATTCGCGAAGGGTTTCATACTTACCCTGGTGAAGCGGTGGAGGAAGAAGATTAAGGCCTAGCCCAAGATATGTTGGTGGCTGTAACATCCCAAATTTTCAATTTGGAATGTTATAAATAGGTCATTTATGCATATCATGTTTTTATCGCATTTCGTTTCACGATCCTCGAAATTCTAAGCAACTCAAGGACCCACGGAGAGAGTTGGGAATTTCGTTATTTTCATATTTGAGTTTTTCTCAAATTTTGAAAAGAGGATAATTTGGTTTTAATTATTTTTCTGTTCGAAAATATTTCATATTAAAATATATGAGAGGAGATAATATGACTTCTCCAAAATAAAAGAAATATGGGAGGAAAAATGTTAAAATCAAATAAATAATTTTATTTGGATTTTATTGCTATTTTATTTGAGTTAGGAAAAATATGCGTTTTTCAAAAATTGCTTTAGAGGCCCAAATAAATGTTCACTTTGTCCGCAATATTATTAGAGGACCGTGAAAATTTATTTCAGGATTTGTGGACTCCGTTTAGTATTTCTTTTAGTTGTTTTTTCGTGTCAGGATTATTTAAAAAAACGCGAACCGACCTATCGGGCCGTGCCCGAGCCGGAGTCCTCCGGCCGGGGCTTTTATAAGCCGCCAGATCGCGACCTCGAGGCCCAAGTTGCGCCGCCGCCCCAAACCCTAACCCTAGCGCCGCCCAGCCGCCGCCGCGGTCGCGCACGCCGCCCACCGCCGCGCTGCCGTCCGTCGCCTTGCCGCCGCCCGCGTTGCCGCCGCCCCGCCGTCTCCCGCGCCACCGTCCGCCGCTGCTGCCGCGGATCCTGCCAGAGTTCGCGCCGCCAGTTTTCTTCGCCGGTTTTCGTCGGTTTTGTTTTTGGTAAAAACCCTAGATCAGTTTTTTTAGATCGGTTTTCTTCGGTTTAGTTAAATAGCGGATGTTTGTCCCTACGTTCGTTTTAGCGAACGCTGTTCATCAGCCGCAGACAACGAACGTTTGTTCGTTAGCCTGTTCATCTCGTTTTATTTTCCAGGGTTTTTCCGCGATTATTTTCGATCGCGATTTCTGCCCAGATTTTCGTTTTAGTTTATATTTTCGCTCGTTTATCCAAATTAGGTGAAACAAGCGCCTAGATCTTCATCTTGAAGCCCTCTTTCTGTTTAACCAACTTGAACAAGATTTTGGTACTCTAAAATTTGACTTTAGTCCAGATTAGTAAACGGATCTTGTTTCTTTTGTAGTTTGAGTTTTGTTGCTCCGTTTGATTTGATTCTTTTTGCAAACCGGAGTTCTTCAGTTGAACCTTCTGGTTAGATCTTTTTATTTGAGTTTTACCCGTGCATCTTTGCTTGAGTGCTTATGTATGCTATTGTTTGTTTGCGATAGGATTCCCGGAGTGCGAAGCGTGCTACTACGAGTCACTAGGTTTTGCGAATCGTCAGCAAGGCAAGTAACACATTGATCATACTCTTTTCATACCCCGTTTTTATGCATTAATTAAAATCCTCAAACACTGCATGATTAGGATGTGATTAACTTGTGGGTATTGGGAAGTAGATGATGAGGAACCTATTACCTGTTTTATTATCAAACCCTTGGGAGTTACTTCTACGTTATGCTTATATTGCCATGCTATGGTCGTAGACGTGGATTGGGTTTGAGTGTATCCATGATAGACGTGAGTTGTTAATTTAATGGTTCAACTTAAGGTGGCAACTTTAATACACATCTGGGTGGATTGTTGGTTTAGGGCACCTGGGGTTATACCGGTGTTGTCCTAGGAGATCCCGGGGTTATACCATGTGATCCTCCTATGGTCTGCCACCCAGGCTCAAAGGGATCATAAGATTTTTCATGCTAGAAACTTCCGTGTGCAACCACAAGCTATTATGGGCTCTAGCATAGTTGAGTATGTTGCATGACCTCTTCCAATGGTAGGCTAGCAGATGTAGGGGATGTAGGTTGGTACTGTCTACCCGGGGTTAGAGTTAATGCTGCTGAAAGACTGTGTCTCGGTCATCCATTTCTCAAACACAACGTAGTGCGAGAAATCCAACGGAGGAGATCGAGTCTTGTGGGGAAAAGTGCGCAAACCTCTGCAGAGTGTACAAACTAATCATGGTTAGCCGTGTCCCCGTCTATGGACAACTTGAGTATCTAGTACTTGGATTATTGATTTGATCTCGTCACTCTAAAGTAATTTGTTGGGCTGCTAATGAATACTTTTAATTGGGATTGAGATGGGGGTACCATTCTCAATGTTTCAACCACCAAGATAGTTAAATAAAATATATTCCTTTGTTGTAGGAAAAAATTGGCTTATCGCAAAAACATTTTAACCATAGAGCCTCCACCAGCCATATATGCATATAGTGATAGTATTTATCTGTTCATTGCTCTACTGTGTTATATTGCCAGCATATTCCATGTGCTGACCCATTTCGGGCTGCAACATATCATGTTGCAGACTTTTCAGACGAGGAGTAAGGTGCGCTAGGTCGTTTGTCGTGCACTCAGCTATGCCGTTGGAGTTGATGGATTCACCTTATATTCCAAGCCTTCCGCTGTTATCTTATTTAGATGGCCTTAACCATATTTATTGTATTAAGTTCTCTTTTGAGATATTCGATGTAATAAGTGTGTGATTGCTACTCTGTTATAAATCCTTCGAGTACTGTGTGTGTCAGCATTACCGATCCAGGGATGACACTGAACACAGAGATTTGACCGTCTGAGGTCGGATCGCTACAGTGGCCTTGTGCGGTAAATCCCATGGATCAGTAAAAAAACGAAAGAATTTCTCAAAAAAATAAAGTAAAAATTCAAAACAATAAAACTAAAGCTTAGCTAACCAAATGTGAAAGTAAATACACGTGTCAAAGAGAGAGAGAGAGAGAGAGCACCCACCAAAGCTTCAAACGCATAAGATGGCCTCTAGCTTAGCCACTTTAATTCTTATGTATATATATATAGCCGGTCTATTATGCTAATATTAGCAGAATAGGTTATTCTGCTAACACTTCCGATCTGCATGCTCAACGGAAGTGCACTACATCTCTGTACAGTGAGCACTGCAATGCTTCATGAGAGAACTGCTTCGTAGTTTTGCGGTCCGTCTGTGAGTTCTGTGTGCAATCGGGTGTTGCGGGACGATTTTATTTGTTTCTGGACGCTAGTTGACCTTTATTCTTTGTAATTTACAGGAAAAATGACTAAAATCTATGCAAATCGAGTGATTTGGCGGGCGAGCTTTGCTCTGTTCGTTCGTGTTTGTGTCGGATGCGACTTTTTCGCGCTCGGACGTTGTTTGTTAGTAGGAATTCCTTGATTGCGTTCATTTAATCGCTCCCTTTACTCTATGATCTGTGTAATTTTTAGGAATTAGGTTTCAATTTCTGCGAAATCGATTGTGTGGGCGTATGAGCTTCATCCGCTCCTCTGTACTTGTTATTTTTTTTGGATTTTGTACATCGATGCATTTTGAATCTTGTAATTAGTGTCTCTATTTGGTTTGAATTAACTATATTGCGCCTGTAATCTTCATATTTTCATGGCGCATGTTGTTCATACCAGTGGCAGTGGGTTCGATGTAGTTTTTCAAGGAAATATGCCCTAGAGGCAATAATAAAGTTGTTATTTATATTTCCTTATATCATGATAAATGTTTATTATTCATGCTAGAATTGTATTAATCGGAAACTTAGTACATGTGTGAATACATAGACAAAACAGAGTGTCCCTAGTATGCCTCTACTTGACTAGCTTGTTTATCAAAGATGGTTATGTTTCCTAGCCATAGACATGTGTTGTCATTTGATGAACGGGATCACATCATTAGAGAATGATGTGATGGACAAGACCCATCCGTTAGCTTAGCATTATGATCGTTAAGTTTTATTGCTATTGCTTTCTTCATGACTTATACATGTTCCTCTGACTATGAGATTATGCAACTCCCGAATACCGGAGGAACACCTTGTGTGCTATCAAACGCCACAACGTAACTGGGTGATTATAAAGATGCTCTATAGGTGTCTCCAAAGGTGTTTGTTGGGTTGGCATAGATCAAGATTAGGATTTGTCACTCCGTGTATCGGAGAGGTATCTCTGGGCCCTCTCGGTAATGCACATCACTATAATCCTTGCAAGCAATGTGACTAATGAGTTAGTTACGGGATGATGCATTACGGAACGAGTAAACAGACTTGCCGGTAACGAGATTGAACTAGGTATGATGATACCGATGATCGAATCTCGGGCAAGTAACATACCGATGACAATGGGAACAACGTATGTTGTTATGCGGTTTGACCGATAAAGATCTTTGTAGAATATGTAGGAGCCAATATGAGCATCCAAGTTCCGCTATTGGTTATTGATCGGAGATGAATCTCGGTCATGTCTACATAGTTCTCAAACACATAGTTCTCGAACCCGTAGGGTCCGCACGCTTAAAGTTCGATGACAATCGATATTATGAGTTTATGTATTTTGATGTAAAAGGTAGTTTGGAGTACCGGATGAGATCACGAACATGACGAGGAGTCTCGAAATGGTCGAGACATAAAAATTGATATATTGGATGACTATATTCGGACACCGGAATGGTTCCGAGGTGTATCGGGTATTTACCGAAGTACCGGGGGGTTACTGGAACCCCTGGGGGGTTATTGGGCCTCATGGGCCTATTGGTGGAAAAGAGGAGGCAGGCCAAGGCAGGGCGCGCACCCCCTAGTCCAAACCGAATTGTACTAGGGGGGTCGGCCTCCCTTTCCTTCTCTCCTCCCTCACCTTCCCCCTTCTCCTTGTTGGACTAGGAAGGGGGGGGGGCGAATCCTACTTGGAGTAGGATTTCCCCCCTAGGCGCGCCTCCTCCCCTTGGCCGGCCTCCTCCTCCCTCCCCCTTTATATACGTGGGAGGGGGCACCCAAAAGGCACACCAAAAGTTTCTCTTAGCCGTGTGCTGTGCCCCCTCCACAGAAACACACCTCGGTCATATCGTTGCAGTGCTTAGGCGAAGCCCTGTGCCAGTAACTTCATCATCACCGTCACCACGCCGTCGTGCTGACGAAACTCACCCTCGGCCTCAGCTGGATCAAGAGTACGAGGGACGTCATCGAGCTGTACGTGTGCAGATCGCGGAGATGTCGTTTCGGTGCTTGATCGTTTGGATCGCGAAGACGTTCGACTACATCAACCGCGTTACATAACGCTTCCGTTTTCGGTCTACGAGGGTACATGGACACACTCTCCTCATTCGTTGCTATGCTTCTCCTAGGTAGATCTTGCGTGATTGTAGGATTTTTTTTGAAATACTATGTTCCCCAACAGTGGCATCCGAGCCAGGTCTATGCGTAGATGTTATATGCACGAGTAGAACACAAAGAGTTGTGGGCGATAATAGTCATACTGCTTACCAGCATGTCATACTTTGATTCGGTGGTATTGTTGGATGAAGCGGCCCAGACCGACATTACATGACCGCGTTCATGAGACTGGTTCTACCGCTGTGCTTCACACACAGGTGGCTAGTGGGTGTCTGTTTCTCCAACTTTAGTTGAATCGAGTGTGACTACGCCCGGTCCTTGTTGAAGGTTAAAACAACATACTTGACGAAAAATCGTTGTGGTTTTTGATGCGTAGGTAAGAATGGTTCTTGCTAAACCCGTAGCAGCCACGTAAAATTTGCAACAACATGTAGAGGACGTCTAACTTGTTTTTGCAGGGTATGTTGTGATGTGATATAGTCAAGACGTGATGATATATAAATTGTTGTATGAGATGATCCTATTTTGTAACAGTTATCGGCAACTGGCAGGAGCCTTATGGTTGTCGCTTTATTGTATGAAATGCAATCGCCATGTAATTGCTTTACTTTATCACTAAGCGGTAGTGATAGTCGTGATAGCAATAGTTGGCGAGACGACAACGATGCTTCGATGGAGATCAAGGTGTCAAGCCGGTGACGATGGTGATCATGACGGTGCTTTGGAGATGGAGATCAAAGGCACAAGATGATGATGGCCATATCATATCACTTATTTGATTGCATGCGATGTTTATCTTTTTATGCATCTTATTTTGCTTAGTACGGCGGTAGCATTATAAGATGATCTCTCACTAAATTTCAACGTACAAGTGTTCTCCCTAAGTATGCATCGTTGCGACAGTTCGTCGTGCTGAGACACCAAGTGATGATCGGGTGTGATAAGCTCTATGTTCACATACAACGGGTGCAAGCCAGTTTTGCACACGCAGAATACTCGGGTTAAACTTGACGAGCCTAGCATATGCAGATATGGCCTCGGAACACTGAGACCGAAAGGTCAAGCGTGAATCATATAGTAGATATGATCAACATAGTGATGTTCACCATTGAAAACTACTCCATCTCACGTGATGATCGGACATGGTTTAGTTGATATGGATCACGTGATCACTTAGATGATTAGAGGGATGTCTATCTAAGTGGGAGTTCTTAAGTAATATGATTAATTGAACTTTAATTTATCATGAACTTAGTCCTGATAGTATTTGCATAACTATATTGTAGATCAATAGCTCGCGATGTAGCTCCCCGTTTATTTTTGATATGTTCCTAGAGAAAAACTATGTTGAAAGATGATAGTAGCAATGATGCGGACTAGGTCCGTGATCTAAGGATTATCCTCATTGCTGCACAAAAGAATTATGTCCTTGATGCACCGCTTGGTGACAGACCTATTGCAGGAGCAGATGCAGACGTTATGAATGTTTGGCAAGCTCGGTATGATAACTTCTTGATAGTTTAGTACGCCATGCTTTACGGCTTAGAACCGGGACTTCAAAAACGTTTTGAAATGCCATGGAGCATATAAGATGTACCAAGATCTGAAATTGGTATTTCAGACTCATGCCCGAGTAGAGAGGTATGAGATCTCTGACAAGTACTTTGCCTACAAGATGGAGGAGAATAGCTCAACCAGTGAGCATGTGCTCAGAATGTCTGAGTACTACAATCACTTGAATCAAGTGGGAGTTAATCTTCCAGATAAGATAGTGATTGACAGAGTTCTCTAGTCACTATCACCAAGTTACTGGAACTTCGTGATGAACTATAATATGCAAGGGATGACAGAAACGATTCCCGGGCTCTTCGTGATGTTGAAATCAACGAAGGTACAAATCAAGAAAAGCATCAAATGTTGATGGTTGACAAGACCACTAGTTTCAAGTAAACGGGCAAGGGAAAGAAAGGGAACTTCAAGAAGAATGGCAAGCAAGTTGCCACTCCCATGAAGAAGCCCAAAGTTAGACCCAAGCCTGTAACTAGTGCCTCTACTACAAAGGAAATGGTCACTGGAAGCGGAACTGCCCCAAATACTTGGCGGATAAGAAGGATGGTAAAGTGAACAAAAGTATATATGATATACATGTTATTGATGTGTACTTTATTAGTGTTCATAGTAGCCCCTGGGTATTTGATACTCGTTCAGTTGCTATAATTAGTAGCTTGAAACAGGAGTTACAAAATGAACAAAGACTAGTTGAGGGCGAGGTGACGATGTGTGTTGGAAATGATTCCAAAGGTTGATAAGATCACCATCGCACACTCCCTTTACCTTCGGGATTAGTGTTGAACCTAAAATAATTGTTATTTGGTGTTTGCGTTGAGCATATGATTGGATCATGTTTATTGCAATATGGTTATTCATTTAAGTCAAAGAATAATTGTTATTCTGTTTACATGAATAAAACCTTCTGTGGTCATACACCCAAGGTGAATGGTTTATTGAATCTTGATTGTGGTGATACAGATATTCATAATATTGAAGCCAAAAGATGCAAGGTTAATAATGATAATGCAACTTATTTGTGGCACTGCCGTTTAGGTCATATTGGTGTAAAGCACATGAAGAAACTCCATGCTGATGGGTTTTTGGAATCACTTGATTATGAATCACTTGATGCTTGCAAACCATGCCTCATGGGCAAGATGACTAAAACTCCGTTCTCCGGAGCAATGGAGCGAGCAACAGACTTGTTGGAAATAATACATACTGATGTATGCGGTCCAATGAGTGTTGAGGCTCGCGGAAGATATCGTTATTTTCTGACCTTCACAGATGATTTGAGCAGATATGGGTATATCTACTTGATGAAACATAAGTCTGAAACATTTGAAAAGTTCAAAGAATTTCAGAGTGAAGTGGAAATCATCGTAACAAGAAAATAAAGTTTCTACGATCTGATCATGGAGGTGAATATTTGAGTTACGAGTTTGGTCTTCATTTGAAACAATGTGGAATAGTTTCACAACTCACGCCACCCGGAACACCACAGCGTAATGGTGTGTGCGAACGTCGTAACTGAACTTTATTAGATATGGTGCGATCTATGATGTTTCTTACCGATTTACCACTATTGTTTTGGGGTTATGCATTAGAGAATGCTGCATTCACGTTAAAAAGGGCACCATCTAAATCCGTTGAGACGACACCGTATGAACTGTGGTTTAGCAAGAAACATAAGTTGTCGTTTCTTAAAGTTTGGGGTTGCGATGCTTATGTGAAAAAGTTTCATCCTGATAAGCTCGAACCTAAATCGGAGAAGTGCGTCTTCATAGGATGCCCAAAAGTAACTGTTGGGTACACCTTCTATCACAGATCCGAAGGCAAGATATTCGTTGCTAAGAATGGATCCTTTCTAGAGAAGGAGTTTCTCTCGAAAGAAGTGAGTGGGAGGAAAGTAGAACTTGATAAGGTAATTGTACCTTCTCCCGAATTAGAAAGTAGTTCATCACAAAAATCAGTTCTAGTGATGCCTACATCGATTAGTGAGGAAGTTAATGATGATGATCATGAAACTTCAGATCAAGTCACTACCGAACCTCGTAGGTCAACCAGAATACGTTCTGCACCAAAGTGGTACGGTAATCCTGTTCTGGTAATCATGTTACTAGACCATGACAAACCTACGAACTATGATGAAGCGATGATGAGCCCAGATTCTGCAAAATGGCTTGAGGCCATGAAATCTGAGATGGGGTCCATGTATGAGAACAAAGTATGGACTTTTGTTGACTTGCCCGATGATCAGCAAGCAATAGAAAATAAATGGATTTTCAGGAGGAAGACGGACGCTGATAGTAGTGTTACTATCTACAAAGCTAGACTTGTCAAAAAAGGTTTTTGACAAGTTCAAGGTGTTGACTACGATGAGATTTTCTCACTCGTAGCGATGCTTAAGTCTGTCTGAATCATATTAGCAATATCCACATTTTATGAAATCTGGCAAATGGATGTCAAAACTATATTTCTTAATGGATTTCTTAAAGAAGAGTTGTATATGATGCAACCAAAAAGGTTTTGTCAATCCTAGGTGCTAACAAAATGTGCAAGCTCCAGTGATCCATCTATGGACTGGTGCAAGCATCTCGGAGTTGGAATATATGCTTTGATGAGTTGATCAAAGCATATAGTTTTATACAGACTTGCGGTGAAGCCTGTATGTACAAAAGTGAGTGGGAGCACTACAACCTTTCTGATAAGTATATGTGAATGACATATTGTTGATCGGAAATAATGTAGAATTTTCTAGAAAGCATAAAGGAGTATTTGAAAGGAGGTTTTCAAAGAAAGACCTCGGTGAAGCTGCTTACATATTGAGCATCAAGATCTATAGAGATAGATCAAGACGCTTGATAAGATTTTTTTTCAATGAGTATATACCTTGACAAGATTTTGAAGTAGTTCAAAATGGAACAGTCAAAGAAGGAGTTCTTGCCTGTGTTGCAAGGTGTGAAGTTGAGTAAGACTCAAAACCCAACCACGGCAGAAAATAGAAAGAGAATGAAAAGTCATTTCCTATGCCTCAGCCATAGGCTCTATAAAGTATGCTATGCTGTGTATCAGACCCATTGTGTACCTCACCATGAGTTTGGAAAGAGGGTACAATAATGATCCATGAGTGGATCACTGGACAGCGGTCAAAATTATCCTTAAAAGGACTAAGGAAATATTTCTCGGTTATGGAGGTGATAAAGAATTCGTCGTAAAGAGTTACATCGGTGCAAGCTTTGACACCGATCTGGATGAATCTGAGTCTCGATCTAGATACATATTAAAAGTGGGAGCAATTAGCTAGAGTAGCTCCGTGCAGAGCATTGTAGACATAGAAATTTGCAAAATACATACGGATCTGGATATGGCAGACCCGTTGACTAAACCTCTCTCACAAACAAAACATGATCGCACCTAAGTACTCTTTGGGTGTTAATCACATAGCGATGTGAACTACATTATTGACTCTAGTAAACCCTTTTGAGTGTTAGTCACATGGCGATGTGAACTATGGGTGTCAATCACATAAAGATGTGAACTATTGGTGTTAAATGACATGGCGATGTGAACTAGATTATTGACTCTAGTGCAAGTGGGAGACTGAAGGAAATATGCCCTAGAGGCAATAATAAAGTTGCTATTTATATTTCCTTATATCATGATAATTGTTTATTATTCATGCTAGAATTGTATTAATCGGAAACTTAGTACATGTGTGAATACATAGACAAAACAGAGTGTCCCTAGTATGCCTCTACTTGACTAGCTTGTTTATCAAAGATGGTTATGTTTCCTAGCCATAGACATGTGTTGTCATTTGATGAACGAGATCACATCATTAGAGAATGATGTGATGGACAAGACCCATCCGTTAGCTTAGCATTATGATCGTTAAGTTTTATTGCTATTGCTTTCTTCGTGACTTACACATGTTCCTCTGACTATGAGATTATGCAACTCCTGAATACCAGAGGAACACCTTGTGTGCTATCAAACGTCACAACGTAATTGAGTGATTATAAAGATGCTCTACAGGTGTCTCCAAAGGTGTTTGTTGGGTTGGCATAGATCGAGATTAGGATTTGTCACTCCGTGTATCGGAGAGGTATCTCTGGGCCCTCTCGGTAATGCACATCACTATAAGCCTTGCAAGCAATGTGAATAATGAGTTAGTTACTGGATGATGCACTACAGAACGAGTAAAGAGACTTGCCGGTAATGAGATTGAACTAGGTATGATGATACCGACAATCGAATCTCGGGCAAGTAATATACCGATGACAAAGGGAACAACGTATGTTGTTATGCGGTTTGACCGATAAAGATCTTCGTAGAATATGTAGGAGCCAATATGAGCATCCAGGTTCCGCTATTGGTTATTGACCGGAGATGAGTCTCGGTCATGTCTACATAGTTCTCGAACCCGTAGGGTCCGCACGCTTAACGTTCGATGACGATCAGTATTATGAGTTTATGTGTTTTGATGTAAAAGGTAGTTTGGAGTCCCGGATGAGATCACGGACATGACGAGGAGTCTCGAAATGGTCGAGACATAAAGATTGATATATTGGATGACTATATTCGGACACCGGAATGGTTCCGAGGTGTATCGGGTATTTACCGGAGTACCGGGGGGTTACCGGAACCCCCCGAGGGGTTATTGGGCCTCATGGGCCTATTGGTGGAAGAGAGGAGGCAGGCCAAGGCAGGGCGCGCGCCCCCCTAGCCCAAACCGAATTTGACTAGGGGGGTGGCCCCCCTTTCCTTCTCTCCTCCCTCACCTTCCCCCTTCTCCTTGTTGGACTAGGAAAGGGGGGACCGAATCCTACTTGGAGTAGGATTGCCCCCCTAGGCGTGCCTCCTCCCCTTGGCCGACCTCATCCTCTGTCCCCCCTTTATATACATGGGAGGGGGGCACCCCAAGGCACACCAAAAGTTTCTCTTAGCCGTGTGCGGTGCCCCCTCCACAGAAACACACCTCGGGCATATCGTTGCAGTGCTTAGGTGAAGCCCTGCGCCGGTAACTTCATCATCACCATCACCACACCGTCGTGCTGATGAAACTCTCCCTCGGCCTCAGCTGGATCAAGAGTACGAGAGACGTCATCGAGTTGTACGTGTGCATACCGCGGAGGTGTCGTGCGTTCGGTGCTTGATCGGTTGGATTGCGAAGACATTCGACTAAATCAACCCCGTTACTTAATGCTTCCATTTTCGGTCTACGAGGGTACGTGGACACACTCTCCTCGCTCGTTGCTATGCTTCTCCTTGATAGATCTTGCGTGATCGTAGGATTTTTTTTGAAATACTACGTTCCCCAACAGTTTTTTGTGGGGTATTTTTCAAAATTGAGTGATTGCGCAATTTTTAGGCGAGTTATCGAACTGCGAGTGGAATTGGCACCTCTGTTAGTCTCCCACATGTCTGGATCTGTACTGCTTTGATTTTATTGTTACAGTTCTGGCATATGTTGTAGTGTACTGCATTTTTGTTAGTAGTGGACTTCACTATAAACTGTATTACAGTGGGCATGATAGCTTATGAGATTTCTCTTTTCTTAAAATGCATTTTGTGTTTTAGAGAACTGCATAATATGCACTTTCGTACTAAATTAGAAGAATAATTATTCTGCTATTCTGCTATTACAATAGACTGTCTATTATAAGTCTTCAGGTGACTTCCAAACCTTCACAAACTCGTTCACTCGGCGATCCACAATTTCCTCTTGGATGCTCTAGACCATGACGCCTAACCATCTGGAAGAAGCACAGTCTTCAAAGGTAACAAGCGTTGGATCCACGCAGGATGAATCTCTTCAGTGATGCTCAATCACTTGGGGTTTGTAGGTGTTTGGGTTTGGGTTTTCCTCACTTGATGATTTTCACTCAAAGTCCTCGGAGGATGGGATGCTCTCAATTGACAAGTGTCAGTTTCCCTCGGAGCAGCCAACCAGCTAGTGGTTGTAGGGGGCGGCTATTTATAGCCTAGGGAGCAGCCCGACATGATAAGACATAAATGCCCTTCAATGATATGACCGTTAGGTGGGTAGATATTTTGGGACAGCTGGCGCATAGCACAGCAACGGTCGGAAATTTGAGTATCAAATTCCTTAGGGCTATCATGTTCCTCACTGTGTAGGCAATCCGCACTGGCGAATTCCTAACTCCTCAGTCAGAACAAATTCCTCAGAGACCAGAAGAGCTTCGTCTCTGTCACTGAAGAATATGACTGAACTGTATGAGATTTCCAATGGCTTCACTCGAAGGGATTGGTAGGTGTAGGATTTTGAGTTGAGCATCACATGGAAATTTTTCCTTAGTATTTCCTCGACCCCCTTTAATAGTACGGTGTTTCCTATGACTCAAGAAAGAGAAAATGAAACTACGAAAACAAAAGTCTTCATGCTTCATGTTCCTCAAATGAATACCAAGTCTTCAAGGTCACACCGATTTCTTCACTTTCAAAGTCTTCAGAAAGTCTTCAGAAATCCAAAGTCTTCAGTCGAAGAACTCCATTTTTAGGGGTCGACTTTCTCTGTAAATATCAATCTCCTCATAGACTTATAGACCTGTGTACACTCATAAGCACATTAGTCCCTTAACCTATAAGTCTTCAATACACCAAAATCACTAAGGGGCACTAGATGCACTTACAATCTCCCCCTTTTTGGTGATTGATGACAATATAGGTTAAGTTTTCAACGGGGATAAACATATGAAGTGTAAATACTGATATTGAGGAATTTGATTGCAAGATATAGAAGAACTCCCCCTAGAGATGTGCATAGTGAGGAATTTGCTTTTGAAGCAATGCACACTTGAAGAGTTGAATCATGGAGATCTCCCCCTATATCTTGTAATTCATACACGCATTTGACATAATATATGAAGAATTTGAAATGCATAATGAAAATCTGGTGACTGATGTAATTCAGCATGCGTGCAATAACATTAACGAGGAATAAGCATGTAGAAGAAACAACAAAAGTATCAGGCCACCATAGAGTTTTAAGTTTACAACTCGGTCCAACAAAGTCATCAGAAGAACGAGAGTTGTAACTTAGAAAAAAAACGCCCATATAAGATAGACCCGCTTGAAGACTAACTCAAATTTCTCCCCCTTTGTCATCAAATGACCAAAATGTTCGAAAATGAGGACTAACGCCCCTGAAGAATATCAAGGTGATGAAGGAGCGTCAGCGTTGTTGGGGTCGTTTGTTGTAGTAGGGCCTGCCGCAGTGTCGTCCAAATCTTCATGTTCATCTGTGTCACGTGATGAAGAATAGGAGCTGGCCACCAAGGAAGGAACCTTGACCTTCTTGTACTTCTTCGGAGGAGGTGCAACCCAGTCAAAATCTTCCTTGAGACCCATTTTCTTCAGATCTTCTTCACCATATATGTGCGACAGAACAGCCCAGGTGCGGTTGAGGGTTTCATGAAGGTAGTAATGGTTTTTCTTCACTACATTATGGGTAGCAGTCATGTTGTGAAGAATTGAACCAAACTGACGCTTGACCCATTTATGATTGCGATCAACCTTCTGGTGAAGACTGAGGAGAAGCTCACGGTCAGTCATCACCCTGGGTGCTGTGCCTTGAGGATTTTGCTTGGGTGCGTTGGCGGCAGAGTCATGGGTGGCAGAGTCATCATTGGTGGAGTAGGATGCAGCCTTGCGAAATTGACCATCCAATGGACGAATGCCTTCATCAATTACAGCAGTAGCCTTGCCCTTTTCATCAGCTGAGGAAAATGTCCTTTTGAGGACTTCAATCGGGGGCAAGTAGCTGCAATGGTTCAGTGTATCAGCTTTGTAGTTGAGTGAAGACCTTGTTCTGATGAATCTCATAATCCACGGTGCATAAGGCTTCAACTCAAATGGTGAAATTGCGACATTGGCCAGAGTCCTCATGAAGAAATCATGGAAGTTGACGGGAACACCATGAATGATATTGAAAAGCAGATTCTTCATGATGCCAACGACTTCTTCTTCATTCGAGTCGTGGCCCTTGATAGGACTCAATGTCTTCATCAGAATGCGATAGACAGTCCGAGGCACATACAACAATTCCTTCACAAGGAATTTTGTTCTTGGGGCCAGACCTGGCTTCAAAGGCTTCATCAACACTTGCATATAGTGATCGGTAAGCTCAGGTTCATTGTAGACGCAACAAGCACCTTCAAGGGGCGGACTAAGAGGCAAAGCACAAAGCAATTCAGTAGCTGGTGCTTTGTAGTGAGTGTTTTCAGACATCCAGTCCAGCACCCATGAATTCACGTCTTCAGAGTTGCCGGTGATGTGCAGAGTTGCATAAAATTGAAGAATTAGCTCTTCATTCCAATCACATATGTCAGTGCAGACATTTAACAGTCCAACATCGTAGAGAACACTGAGGACTAGCCCGAAGCATGGCAGAGATTCCATATCCACGTGAGGAATGTGCTCATGATCGAAGACTTTGTCTTTGTTGAACAGCACTGAGGAATAGAAATTTGCCTGGCTGGCAGTCCAGAAACGCCTTTTCCTTAAACGAGCAGAGTCATAAGGGTTGTAATCAGTGAAGAATACGTGCTCGCCAAAGAAATCATCAGCCTTGAATTTTTGCTTCCTTGAGAATGGATCCTTTGGCTTGGGCAGTGGAGTGTCAGTCAGTTGCATGATGACCTCAGGAATCGCAATCTCAGGTTCTTCAGGCTGAGGAATTTCTGGTTCCTCTTCAGTGGCAGCCTGGTTCTTCAATTCTTCATTTTCATTTTCTTCAGCACTAGCGGCTGGAATGTCTTCATGAGCTTCATCAGATCCCATTTGAACTGTAGTGGCTGGGGACTGAGGAATTTGCTGTAGTGGAGTGAAGAGTGGAGAATTGGGGTGCTGACTTTCCCAAAAGTCATCATTCATCACTGGTGTGGTACAACCAATGTCCAGATCTTCTTCTTCAATTTCTTCAACGCGAGCCTCTTCAGCAGTAAACTGAGGCATAGGCGAGGAAACTGTGGGGGTTGAAGGGATTTTATCCACTTCAATTTTTTCATCCATCTGCTCTGACGAAGCAGCAGAAGGATTTTCTTCATCAGATCCGCTAGGGATCACATATTCTTCATCAAAAGGGATGATTTCCTTTGATGGCATGGAGGAAACTGGAACAGCATCAATTGGATGAGCAAATGAGCTTGTCAATTTCTTCATGTTCTTCGGTGCTAAAGAATCTGAAGGAGCTGATGCTTTCCTTTTCTTCACTGTTGCACGCTCTGTAGCCTTGGTCTTCTTCACATCTGATGCAGATGGAAGGATTGGAGTTGGAGTAGGCGCAGGAGGAGCAGAGGAATGTGGTTGATTTTCTTCAGGCACAACTGATGCAGTTGCCCTGACCTCTTCATTTTCTTCAGGCGCACCACTAGTGGGTGCCCAATCAATTTCTTCAGCGGCTGGAATGCAGTCATCAGCCCTGGAACTCACATTTTCTTCAGCAGCCTGATTGTCATCAGCGGTGCTGGCATGTCCTTCAGTTGGCTGAGCAGAGGCTTCAGCCTGAGGAATTTCTTGTTGCGATGGGGCTGCAACATTTGAGGTGAACATCTTAGTCAGTTTGACAAACCTGACCTTGGCTCCTTTCCAATCAGCATAGTAAGCATTGAAATCATCGCTGAGGACTTTGATTTCAGACTGGATCTTTACAAGTTCATCAGTTGTCATAGAGACAACGTTGTTCTTCAGGAATTTTTCCTTCCTGCACTGTGCTTTCTTGAGCTGTCTGGCCTTCTCAAATTTCCATTTTTCTTCTTGGATGAAGGCAGTCAGCATATGACTTTGACCAGGAGTCAGCTTGAAGTCAGGCATAGGAGTGTTTGGGTTCTTGTGCCAGAGGTCAATGTAGTCGAGGATCAACTTTGGATCCAAAAGCAGTGGCACATTTGTGCCCTTGGCTCTAGCGGCCCTGACTTGCCTGTCTCTGATGATTTCAGCAAGTTCTTCATCATCAGCTTCGTCTTCTTCAGACGGCACTTGGAAGGCGACCTGCCTCTTGTGAGGACTTGGGCGAGAGCCTCGTCCAGCAGCGGTCTTTGTCTTCAGCAGAGATGGTCCTGTTGAAGAATTTGGTGCAGCTGAGGAACTAGCTGAAGCTCCTAAGGCAATGGAGATGCCTGTAGTCCTTTGGCACGTGGCTAGATGCACAGGTGCTGAGGATTTGGGCGGAGCAACTGAGGACTTTGGAGGAGCAGGAGCGGCTTGAGGAATTGGCCGTGAGGGCTTAGCTGAGGAAATTGGCCGTAAGGGCATTGAAGAAGAGGCACTTGGCTTGTGCGCAGGCTTCTTTGCCATGGATTTCTTCGGCCTTACAAAGGCCTCAGCAGCAGCATCAGTAGAGTCTTCGTTGAATTTCTTCACTGCATTTTTTGCATGTTTGGCCAACTTGGCCTGGCACTTGGCCCATTCTTCAGGAAAATCCTCACCGCGCTTGATGCTAGTGGGATCTGCCTCTTGGCCAGGTGCCAATGGTGGTCTTGAGCATGGAGGAGTAACAGCGAATTTCTTCATGTATTTTGGAGTCACATACCTGTACTCCCTCCACTCTTTTGCCCATCTCCTTTCTATCCTCTGAATGCGCACCTTGCGCTGATTTCTATCTTCCTTAGGGGGTGTGCAGTACCCAGCATAAATGTCCTCAGGGATTTCAAAGGCAGTATTGATTTCAGGCCTCTTTCCTCCTTTCTGTGGCTTCTTTCCATCAGCCATTTTCTTCAGTTGAGGAATTTGAACAATTGAACTTTCTGAAGAAGTATGCAACTTTTCTTCGAGGAATGCTGCAAATGAGTTAAGTTGATGAGAACCTAGTGATTCAGCAGCGGACATGAATACCTGTGAACAGAGTATAGTTGCGAGGAATTTGGAGAGGTCATATGCGTTCTAAGAAGGTTTTTCAAAAACAAAATGTTTGAGGAATTTGACCAGTTGAGTCTTGAAGAATTTCACTAAGCGTTCTTTGTCTTAGGTTCCAGAATTGTATAGATCAAAGATCCACACAATTGAGGAATCTTGAAGAAAAATGATGCTTACGGAAACAAATCAAGAATAGATGAGATGTGAGGTGTGTGTGAAAAATTTGAAGAATAAACACCTTTGAAGATTTTGTAGGAATCATTTGAATCAAAAGGGGCAGTAAAAGTAACTTTTAATTACCCTGGACGAAGAACACGACGAACTGTGAGGTGGAGAAGTGAAGTTCGTCTGTGCAGATCTTCCACGCCCTAACTTGGCAGAGGAAGACGGCTACGGCGGCGGCGGAGTGAAGATTTCCGCGGCCGGCGTGAGTACGGCGGTGATGAGGTCGAGGCAGTGAAGCTCGTCCTCACCGGCGATGATGAAGTAGCGGCGGGGCTAGGGTTTGAGAAGCTTGAGCTGGAGAAAGGTCGAGCGGAGTAAAAGAAGTGAGGAAGGGGAGAGGGGGTATTTATAGCCATGGTGAAAAATTGTTCGCCCGAAGAAATTGGACGAACATGCCCCTGACCTTTCTCATTCGCTTGACATGTGTCACCCACGTACTGAGAAGTGGAGATCGTGTTAGATCGTGGGCGAATAGATAAGTATATCATGGGATGCAGAACGGTTTGAGCGGCAAAGCCAATTTTTTTGGATAAGATAAGTTAAAAGTTCCGTTCGCAAATTCTTCAGCGGACAAGGACACAGTGAAGATTTTGAACGAGTTTCAAATAGAACGCACATGAAGAATTTGTGAATAGATTGGGTTGAGTAAAGCATAGAGGGGGAAGGGTCCGATCACATTCACTTAGCAGAAACACCAACTTGAAGAATTAGCCATAAGTGAATGCTGTAGAGGACATAAACTCATATATATATAGCCAATGAAGAAAAACGATGGAAACAGTGAAGACAATGCAAAGTTGAAGAAAATGAACAACTGAGGAATTTCAAAAACTGAGGAAAAACTCAAATTGAAGATTTTCAACTTTTGTGGTGGCGTGACCCGCCGTATAAGAATGATGATTTCAGACACCGCGTACAATTGTCGTAGGGTTCTGAGAATCAAATTCTTCATTAATTTCTTCACACTTAGAGTGTTATTCTTCATTGATTGAAGAAAAACGTTTCTTCATGTGTTGCACGTCTAAGTCATCAATTTTGCATAAGTGTTAGGATGAGTGTCCTTTTCAAAGAACATTCGAAGATTCTAGGATATTTAGCTCACACCGCAACTTGCTAAACCTCTTCTCATCCAAGGGCTTTGTGAAGATATCGGCTAGCTGTTCTTCAGTCTTCACATGCTCAATAGAAATGTCGCCCTTCAACACATGATCGCGAAGAAAATGATGACGAATCTGAATGTGCTTTGTCTTCGAGTGCTGAACTGGGTTTGTGAGCAATCTTGATGGCACTCTCATTGTCACAGAAGAGAGGCACATTCTTCACGTTGACGCCGTAGTCCTTGAGAGTTTGCTTCATCCACAACAATTGAGCACAGCAAGAGCCAGCAGCAATGTACTCAGCTTCAGCAGTAGACAGTGATACGCAGTTCTGTTTCTTCGAGGACCAACAGACCAAAGATCGTCCGAGGAAATGACATGTACCAGATGTTGACTTGCTCCACACGATCACCAGCATAGTCAGAGTCAGAATATCCAATGAGATAAAAAACCGAGCCCTTGGGGTACCATAATCTTAGTGTTGGTGTGTGAGCTAGATATCGAAGAATATGTTTCACAACCTTATGGTGTGATTCCTTCGGTGTAGCTTGAAATCGGGCACACATGCAAACACTAAGCATAATATCTGGCCTAGATGCACATAAATACAATAAAGAACCAATCATGGAGCGGTATACCTTTTGATCGAAGTCAATACCATTTTCATCAGTGCACAGATGGCCATTTGTGGGCATAGGAATTTTGACACCTTTGCAATCTTGCATGCCGAATTTCCTCAGTACATCCTTGAGGTATTTCTCCAGAGATATGAATATGCCATTGCGCTGTTGATGAATTTGAAGACCTAAGAAGAATTTCAACTCTCCCATCATAGACATTTGATATTCTTCACTCATCATATAGGCAAATTCATCACTATAACGTTGGTCAGTACAGCCAAAGATGATATCATCAACATATATTTGGCACACAAACAATTCATCATCATATGATTTAGTGAAAAGAGTAGGGTCAAGTGAACCGGGTTTGAAGCCTTTCTTCATGAGGAATTCCTTCAAAGTATCATACCACGCCCGAGGGGCCTGCTTGAGGCCATAGAGGGCCTTATTTAGTCTGAAGACTTTGTCAGAATGCTTAGGGTCTTCAAAACCTGGGGGTTGAGCAACATATACTTCTTCCTCAAGCTTACCATTGAGGAATGCACTTTTCACATCCATTTGATATAAAGTGATATCATGATGGTTAGCATAAGCAAGTAATATGCGAATAGCTTCAAGTCTAGCAACAGGTGCAAAAGTTTCATCGAAATCAATTCCTTCAACCTGTGTGTAGCCTTGAGGTACTAGCCGTGCCTTATTCCTCACCACAAGGCCATTTTCATCTTGCTTGTTGCAGTAGATCCACTTTGTGCCAATGATATTGTGTTTGCGAGGATCTGGACGATTAACCAGTTCCCAGACGTTGTTGAGCTCGAACTGATGTAATTCTTCTTGCATGGCCTGAATCCACTCAGGCTCCAGAAATGCTTCATCTACCTTAGTGGGCTCTGTGATAGAGACAAAGGCATAGTGCCCACAAAAGTTAGATAAATGTGAAGCTTTTGAGCGTGTGAGAGGACCTGGTGCTTCAATGTCATCGATGATCTTTTCAACTTGCACTTCTTTTGCAACGCGAGGATGAGTTGGTTGTCGTCGAGGAATTTGATCAACATTTTCTTCAGCACCATTTTCTTCAGCATTTTCTTCAGCACCATTTTCTTCAGCATTTTCTTCAGGTGCATTAGCTCGACGTTCTTCTTGTTCTGGAATAAATTCTTCAGCAGATTCTTCGGTAGGAATGACATCCTCAGTAGCCTTGAACTTGATAGTTTCCTCAGGTGCTGGTTCATCTATCACAGAGGGTAGGTGCTCTCTTTGCAAGCCATTAGTTTCATCGAACCGCACATCTACAGTTTCAACAACCTTGTGAAGAACGTTGTTGAAGACTCTGTAGGTGTGCGAGTCCTTTCCATAACCAAGCATAAAACCTTCATGTGCTTTCGGTGCAAATTTAGCATTGTGATGAGGATCTCTAATCCAACATTTAGCACCGAAGACTTTGAAATAACTCACATTGGGTTTCTTGTCAGTCAGGAGTTCATAGGCAGTCTTCTTGAAGAATTTGTGAAGATATACCCTGTTGATGATGTGGCACGCAGTATAAATTGCCTCAATCCAGAAGTGACGAGGCATCTTGTACTCATCAAGCATAGTGTGAGCCATCTCAACAAGAGTCCTGTTCTTGCGCTCCACGACGCCATTCTGCTGAGGAGTGTAAGGAGCAGATAACTCATGAGTAATACCAAGTTCATCAAGATAGTCATCAAGACTAGAATTCTTGAACTCAGTTCCATTGTCACTTCTGATGTGCTTGATCTTCACACCAAAGTTGGTTGAAGCCCTCGAGGAAAATCGTTTGAAGACTTCATGCACTTCATGTTTGTAAGTAACAATGTGTACCCATGTGTAACGAGAGTAATCATCAACAATAACAAGGCCATAGAGAGATGCGTTATTTGTGACGGCTGAGTAATGGTTAGGATCAAAGAGGTCCATGTGAAGAAATTTGAATGGTCGAGTAGTGGTCATGATAGTCTTCGCTGGATGCTTAGCCTTGGTCATCTTTCCAGCTTCGCAAGCTCCACACAGGTGATCCTTGAGGAATTTTACATTCTCAATGCCAATGACATGCTTCTTCTTCGCAAGCGTGTGCAAATTCCTCATGCCTGCATGACCAAGTCGTCGATGCCATAGCCAACCTTCTGAAGCTTTTGCAAGTAGGCACACGGCTGGTTGCGGTCCTGTAGAGAAATCAACAATATACAAGTCTCCTCTCCTAAAGCCTTCGAAGACTTTGGAATTGTCAGCTTCCATAACCACAACACAACGATACTTGCCAAAGACAACTACCATATCAAGATCACAAAGCATTGAGACAGACATAAGATTGTATCCTAAGGACTCGAGAAGCATGACTTTGTCCATGTGTCGATCCTTTGTGATCGCAACCTTACCTAGACCCAATACCTGACTTTTGCCTTTGTCAGCGAAGATGATATGCTTCAGATGCGATGGTGATAAGGGTGCATCTATCAATAGATTCTTGTCACCAGTCATGTGATTTGTACATCCACTATCGAGGACCCACTCAGTGGCTTTGGCTTGATCATCCTGCAGATGAATTAGTGCGGCTTACGAACTTCATATACTTCATCAGTGAAGAATATGACATCACAATTCATTAGACAAATTTCATCAAGCAATGCAACAGTTAAAACAGTATGAGGACGTGAGAAATGAAAGTTCATTTCTTCATGATTAGCCTGCGTCCTTTCAGGCACTCTTCAGGTCTCCAGCAAATTCTTCAGACGTTTAAGCATGTCTGGAGACCTGACCCTGCAGAAGAGATTAGTTCTTTTTCTTCAGCACCCACATCTGAAGGGGTGGCAAAGAGTTCATCACTCTGCGAGCTCCATACGAGAAAGGTGGCATAGAAGCTAATCCATTTCGTTTCACATAAGAGAAGTTAGGGTAAGCATATGAATAAGCAGAGAAATTCTTCGAGGACTTATGAACATAATGATTAGAATAATAATGCTCATATTCATAGCCCTTGGCTCTTCCCTGCGAAACAAAGTTGTTAGCACGATGATGTTCATATGAGGACTTTGATCCTTTTGAGGAATTTGGTCCGTATGAGGACTTGGATCCATATGAAGAATTTGATCTGGGGTTCATATTCTTCACAGGTGGTGTCATGAGGACATTCACCTGAAGACTTTCAAGGCACTTTTTGGGAACCCAGATTTTCTTCATAGGAGAACCGTTCCTGCAGTTAGTGCCAACATATCTAGCAAATACTTCACCATTCTGATTTTTGAACAGTTTATAGTTGGAGTCAAATGACTTATCAGAAGAATGAGAAGATTCACATGTAAAGCCAGATAAATTAGATGGATCAACTGGAGGTCCCTTTTCAGCAACCCATGAGGTTTTGGGGTACTGCTCAGGCTTCCAATATGTACCATCAGCATTGAGTTTCCTCTCAAAGGCAATACCCTCTTTCCTAGGGTTCCTATTGAGGATCTGCTTTTTAAGCACATCACAAAGAGTCTGATGCCCTTTGAGGCTTTTGTACATGCCTGTCATGTACAATTCCTTCAGCCCTGCATCGTCAGTGATACTAGCAATGTCCTCAGATGAGGAATTAGTGATAGCAGAGACAGTTGAAGAATTTGTAGCATTAGAAGCATTTGAACATTCAGGTGAAGAATTAGCAGATTCACGTTCAATGCATTTCAAACATGGAGGAACAAATTCTTCCTGAGCAGCGCTGATTTGATGAGCAAGTAATGAATCGCGCTCCTTCTGAAGATCTTCATAACTCACTCTTAGCTTTTCAAGATCTTGCTTCCTTTGAAGAAATTCATAAGAAAGCTTCTCATGATCAGACAAGAGAGTGTTATGATGACCTTGAAGGTTGTCAAACCTAGTCTGGAGTCTCTGAAGATTTTCAGTCAAGGTTTTAGTGCGATCCATTTCTTCACCCAACATATCATCACTTTTGTCTAGCATGTTTTGAACCTTTTCAAAAGCCCTTTGTTGTTTCACAGCAATCTTAGCAAGTTTAGAATAGCTGGGCTTAAGGTTTTCATCAGATTCATTCTCACTTGATTCAGAGGAGGTATATTTGAGTACCTTGGCACCCTTTGCCATGAAGCAATAGGTGGGAGCGTAGTCATCATTGCCTTCATCAGCCTTGTTGGTGAGGTCATTTTCTTCAGTGTTGAAAATAGACTTGCTGACGAATGCAGTAGCGAGGGCTAGGCTCGCCACACCGGATTCGGAATACTCAGATGCCTCCTCTTCCTCATTTTCTTCAGATTCAGCCTCAGAGTCCATTTCCTTGCCAATGAATGCCCGAGCCTTCTTGGAGCTGCTCTTCTTGTGAGATGAAGACTTTGAGGATTTTGATGATGAAGATTTTGAGGATTTCTTCTTTTTCTTCGCATCATCAGAACTGTAATCCTTGTATTTCTTCTTCTTCGATTCCTTTTCCCACTAAGGACAATCTTGAATGTAGTGTCCTGGTTTCTTGCATTTGTGACAAAGCCTCTTCTTGTAGTCACTGGATGAGGAATCATTTCTCCTTGAGGGTCTTCCAAAGCGACCACGTCTTGAGAACTTCTGGAATTTCTTCACGAGCAGTGCTAGATCATGGCTCAGTTCTTTAGGGTCACCAAGGCTGCTGTCAGAGTCTTCATCCTCAGACTCAGAAGCTGCCGTGGCCTTCAGTGCACGTGATTTGCCATAGCTCGAACCATATAGATCTCTCTTTTCAGCAAGCTGGAACTCATGAGTGTTTAGCCTTTCGAGGATATCAGCGGGATCAAGTGACTTGTAGTCAACACGTTCTTGTATCATCAATGCCAGAGTATCAAATGAGGAATCAAGCAATCTCAACAATTTCTTCACCACCTCATGGTCGGTGATGTCAGTGGCACCAAGTGCTTGAAGCTCATTTGAGATGTCAGTGAGGCGATCGAAGGTTTGTTGAACATTTTCATTGTCGAGTCTTTTGAAGCGGTTGAAGAGATTGCGAAGAACATCAACTCGAGAGTCACGCTGAGTTGAGACTCCTTCATTTACTTTGGACATCCTATCCCAGATAAGCTTAGCAGTTTCCAAAGCACTCACTCTTCCATACTGTTCTTTGCTCAGATGACCACATATGATATTCTTCGCTTGAGAATCGAGTTGCTTGAATCTCTTCACATCGGCAGCGTTCAGTGAGGGTGAGATAGAGGGAACACCATTTTCCACCACATACCATAGATCGTTATCAATTGCCTCAAGATGCATTCGCATCTTATTCTTCTAGTAGGGGTAGTCCGTCCCATCGAAGGTAGGACACCCAGCAGAGACCTTGATCATACCTGCGGTCGACATAACTAAAACTCCAGGCAGTTAAACCAAAATCACACAGAACAAGGGAGTACCTCGCTCTGATACCAATTGAAAGTGCGTTATATTGACTAGAGGGGGGGGGGGGTGAATAGGTGATTTTTATGAATTCTTCACTGAGGAATTTGCTAGTGAGGAAATTCCTTAGCGAAGAACTACTTGCAGCGGAATAAGTACTCAAAAGTATGCATAGCAGAACACAAGCATAGTCATCATGATGAAATGAAAGCAAGCACAGAGTACAGAAAGCGTAAACACAGGATAACACAGGATGAAGACAAACAGACTGAAGAAATGGAACTGAGGAAATTGAGAAAGTCTTCAGTCAAAGTCTTCAAACACAGATATGAACAAGTGCACAACATAGTAATGAGGAAATGAAAGAGTTGAGGAAATAGAACCACTAGGCTTGGTGAAGACAATGATTTGGTAGACCAGTTCCAATTGCTTTCTCAGTTGTACGTCTGGTTGGAGCGGCTAGGTATTTAAACCTGAGGACACACAGTCCTCACCGTATTCTCCTTGAACTAAGGTCACACAGACCTCGTCCAATCACTCATGGTATGTCTTCAGGTGACTTCCAAACCTTCAAAAACTCGGTCACTCGGCGATCCACAATTTCCTCTTGGATGCTCTAGACCATGACGCCTAACCGTCTGGAAGAAGCACAGTCTTTAAAGCTAACAAGCTTCGGATCCACGCAGGATCAATCTCTTCAGTGATGCTCAATCACTTGGGGTTTGTAGGTGTTTGGGTTTGGGTTTTCCTCACTTGATGATTTTCGCTCAAAGTCCTCGGAGGATGGGATGCTCTCAATTGACAAGTGTCAGTTTCTCTTGGAGCAGCCAACCAACTAGTGGTTGTAGGGGGCGGCTATTTATAGCCTAGGGAGCAGCCCGACATGATAAGACATAAATGCCCTTCAATGATATGACCGTTAGGTGGGTAGATATTTTGGGACAGCTGGCGCATAGCACAGCAATGGTCGGAAATTTGAGTATCAAATTCCTCAGGCCTACCATGTTCCTCACTGTGTAGGCAATCCGCACTGGCGAATTCCTAACTCCTTAGTCAGAACAAATTCCTCAGAGACCAGAAGAGCTTCGTCTCTGTCAATGAAGAATATGACTGAACTGTATGAGATTTCCAATGGCTTCACTCGAAGGGATTGGTAGGTGTAGGATTTTGAGTTGAGCATCACATGGAAATTTTTCCTTCGTATTTCCTCGACCCCCTTTAACAGTACGGTGTTTCCTATGACTCAAGAAAGAGAAAATGAAACTACGAAAACAAAAGTCTTCACGCTTCTGTTCCTCAAATGAATACCAAGTCTTCAAGGTCACACCAATTTCTTCACTTTCAAAGTCTTCAGAAAGTCTTCAGAAATCCAAAGTCTTCAGTCGAAGAACTTCATTTTTAGGGGTCGACTTTCTCTGTAAATATCAATCTCCTCATAGACTTATAGACCTGTGTACACTCATAAGCACATTAGTCCCTTCACCTATAAGTCTTCAATACACCAAAATCACTAAGGGGCACTAGATGCACTTACATCATGCATGTACATCCATGACGATTTTATGACAGAATCAAGATAGTCATACATGTGCTGTCGTAGAAGTGTTCCATGACATTACCAAAATTATCATCACGGAAGTGTCCACTTCCATGACGATAGATCGCGCGTCACAGAAGTGCTTTCGTCAAGGGTGACCGACACATGACATCCACCGTAACGGGTCGCCGTTAAGCTATCGGGTTCCAATTTGGATCCGATAACCCATTAACAGCCCAGACCAAAGGGAATTTTCCACGTGTAAATTTCTCATTGGCCGGAGGAAACACGTGTTGGCTCACCGCTGGGACAGATGTCATCCACTCATTCGACAGGAGGCGCCAATGATAGCTCGACATGTGGCACGGCCCAACAGTGGCCCATTCCGGTGAAAAGGCCGGCCCATTTGACTTGGTCAAAAGGTAATGGATAGGCCCACAGAAAGCCTGTTAACGTCCTGTTCGCATATGGCCCATTTACGGCTCGTTACGGCCTATCAGAATTAATCCCAGTACCTTCATCTGGGCCGTCCATTATGATTCCAGCCCATTGTAGCTTCCGGCCCATGTATGGACCATGATGTCTTTCGGCCCATATGAGGCCCTTTGTTACTCTTGGCCCATTAACGGCCCGTGATGAAACTGGCCCGTAATGAACAATGCACCCGCTTTATACCCATTAACGGCCCATTATTCCATTGGGCCGTTTCCAACCCGTGTTATCTTTCGGCCTCCTCAGGGCCCATTTATTCTTGGGCTCATTTCCAGCATTCGGTTACTTATGGCCCGTTACTGGCCTTTTCTGCTTGTGGGCCAAATTCAGCCCGTGGTTACAATCGGTCCGTTTGCGGACCGTTAATCTGTTGGGCCGTTTTCATAATACGACCAATTAATGACATCCCGTTATGGTCGGCCCATGAACGGACGATTCCAACTCTAGCCCGTTTACGGCCCATAATGCGGTCTATTATTGGCCCATGTTTGGCCGATCGATCATACGGCCCGTAGAAGGCCCATTGATGCTACGACCTGTAGAAGGCCCACTGTTTCTGCGGCCTGTAGAAGGCCCATTGTTTCTACATCCCGTAGCAGGCCCATTGTTTCTACGGCCCGTAGGAGGCCTAGGGTCACTATAGTAAATATGTAGCACATGGTTATTGTGGCCTAGTTTAAAAAAAAGGGTTATTGCAGGCACTAGCAAACCGCGGAAAAAGAACTGCACTGACTACAAGCAAACAAATAAACAAGACAACAAGGAAATAAATAAGCAAGCAACTTACGCTAGGATATCACGACTATTACACATATTACATCCACTGGGCATCAAAGTTCGCCACGAGTGCAAATATAGGGAACAAAGCAGCATATCACATACACTGGTTGTCAAAGTTGGCGACTAGTGCAAATAAACGCCGCAGCAAAACAAGTCCAGAACTGAAACCACTTCAGAAGAGCTCAAGAAACAATATCCTGGGTACCCATAATGCTGGCAAGATGCTTAGCAAGCTTATTAATTTTCTCTTGTTTGGCGCTTAAATCCTCCAGCACTTGCTGTTGCACCAGAAAGTATGCATCTGAATTCTGCAGGGACTTCCTTAGTCCTTCGGCTTCCTGTCGCATAACATCTGATCGATGTCTTTCAACTTGAAGTTGAGACTCAAGAAGCCGAACTGATTCAGGCAGTGAGTTCGAAGAGCTGGTGCCAGCAGTAGTATCCAGTAACTCGAACACTACATCAAGACAGGACTTTGGGGTTGTCTCAGTGTCTTCCATATAGTTTTTATCAGCTTTCTTGGAGACCAATAGGGATGTCTCACTATCTTGAACCTTATCTGCATTACTTCCTTTACCATTGCATAACGGGGTACTCTTCTGTAATATTTTATCCGCGTTCTAAAAGAGAAACAAACAAACACATCACATGTTTACCATGTTGTATATGGAACTCATTTTGGTAAACCAGTTCAGTAGTAACGTGGACAGGATAACAACATGAAACAAACATATATCTATGTAGTATGGTCACTGTATGGTCTATATCATTCTAGTTTATGTTGCCAAATCAAGATAGAGACAGTTCAAATCATATATATTTAAGACAAAGCGTCATAGACAGAATATAAGTGTGGGAAACTACACAGCAATAACAACACTTGTAATGTGCATGGCATGAGAACATAACTGTTTATTCAATTGAAACTGGAATAAACATAGAGCAAGTTACAACAGCAAACACATTAAAGAAACAGGTTTAAAACATACCTATTGCGCCATTGGAGTTTCAATTGCATCCTTCAAATTTGAAATTAGTTCGTATGAGTAAATACAGTGATGCAAGAGAAAAGGAGTATGAACCATAGCTACGGAACCTGACCCGAGAACAATTCTTCTTCTGCTTTAAGCGTTGACTTGGGGTTCAGAGTGGTGGTCCTCGTGCTTTGGGCACTGCAGTTGCCTTACTAACTGCTCATGTTTGGGTGCTCTGTGGTGGAGATGGTGTTGTGTCAATTGGAACTGGGTTACTATCTGCTGGGGTTGGGGTTAGAAGGGGTGTAGCTGGTTCTCTGTCCAACTGGGTAGGGGTACAATCTGCGTGAGTCTGGGTTATGTGTGGTGGGGCTGGTTCTTGGGCAAGTACAACAGTGGTTCTATCCGCATCGACAGGTAGTACGATCTTTTCTGAAGACCGTGTTTTCACTCCCACAGATACTGCCATCACCCCCTCCAATTGAAATGACTGATAAACAAGAAAAGTAATTGAATGTGTAAGATAGATAGGTGCAATGGATAGTAGGGAAGAAAACAAGGCATGAAATAATTCACATTTATGTTGTCTAACCAAACAGAATAGCAAGACATAATTTCACATATATGATGGCTAATTAAACAGGATAGCATGACACAATTTCACATGTATGATGGCTAACGAAACAGGATAGATTGACATACTTCAAAATAAGATGACTATGTAAACAGGATGACATGATATAACTATACGATATGTCTATTAAAGTGGTTGGCATGCCATAAATCACAAACATGCCGTCGATGGAAAAATGATGGCATGATATAATTCACGGAAAGAATGACATAATTCAAAATATGATGACTATGTAACAGGATGAGATGATATAACTATATTGTGTCTTTAGAAAATGGGTTGGCATGCCATAATTCAGATACATGCTGTCTATGTAAACATCATGGCATGATATAATTCAAATATATGATTTATATACTAAGCAAGTGAGCAGAGGGCAATCGCATATATGATGCGTCAACCAAGGAGATGGCATTCAATATTGTGTATATGATGTAAAAACTAAGCATTACAATACAACATATGCATGATATGAGTAATATAACCCTGCCAAGTTTGAGCATACACCTCAGGGGGATAATAGGACCGGTCATCTGCCTCTGAATCCTCCTCTGAGGAGCTATCTGTACCCAGCAAGATATCTGCTTCAGCAGGTAGCATTGTCTGCTCTGAAGACCTTGTTTTCACTCCAGATTTCTCCATCACCAATTCAAATGGCTGATGCACAGGAAGAGCAATTAAATATACAAACATTGTCGACAAATGCAATGAGAAATACAAAAAAAGGACGACATGATATAATTCACATATATTCGCTTGGCTAAACAGCATGGCATTGCATAACTCACATATATAATGCCTTGCAACAAGATAGCATTGCATAATCTTTCCCTATCTTTCCCTATATAATAATAATAATAATAATATAATATAATATAATAATAATAATAAAGCTGCCCGCCGGCTCACCGTCATTAATTATGCCCTAAAAGTTGCAAATAATTACCCACCGTTGCCATCCGTAAGTGCGAAAAAGATTCACCGCTACGCAAAAAATAAATAAATAAACCCACCCATCGTCCCCAACCCGCAATCGCGCCAACACGCCCTTTGCCTCCGCCACCACGGCCGTCCGCGCCGCCCTTTGCCTCCGCCACCACAGCCGTCCGCGCCGCCGCCCCCATAGGCGTCCAAATCGCTTTCGACCGTCGCCCGACGACATCGCGCTTCAAGGACTCCACCCACGGCCGCCACTTCCTCTACTCCATCGCATCGCTCTCTGCCTCCACGCACGGCCGCAAGCTCTCCGACCCGCTCCACTCCCCCGCTGTCTATGCGCTCCTCGACCTCATCTCTACGTTGTTCGCCTTGCTTGCGTCCACCCCGCCGTTCCTGCACAGCTCCCGCTACGCAACCCCGCCTTCCGCCTCTGGCACCAGAAGCTTGCCGACTCCATCAACGAGGTTATCGCCCCGATTACAGCCACCTCCGCGTCCCCCTCGGACCTCGCCGACTCCGAGGTCGAGAAGTACAAGGCTGAAGTGCTTGAGAAGGTGTCCGTCATGCAGCATTTCCTCTTTGGCTCACTTATCAAATGGTTTGGATTCTGAACACTCTTTAATCATGGTGTAAGTTTATCTGATGCCAACTATTGGATCCTGTTAGTTGATACTTGAATCTTCTATCCAAGAAATAGACGAGAGATTAGTTAGTGCTTCAGTTTCTTTCCCAAGTAAGCTTCAAAATAGCATAATGATTTTCAGGGCAATTGCTTTTGGTAATCTCTATTTGTTAGTAACAAGTGGACAATTCAGTGTTCATTGGCAACAAAAAGAAGTGAATAATATTATGCCATAATTTAGTGTTGCTACCCGGTCCTGAATAGATGATGTAATCAAGCTAGGAAATCTACAGATTGATTATCTGCAGGCTATTTGTCCATGCTTCTCCATGATCTAAACATATTCCATCTTAATTAGGAACTTCTGAAACTATACAATCTTCTACATGGTGTCTCAGTCTCAAGTTCATAATTTTTGCATCATTTGAATTGTATACAATAAGATACAGAAGCAGTAGGTCTCCAGCTGACACAAAAAGGCAGACTTGGATCTATTTTAGAAGTAGTAGCATAATGTCAGATGGACCGATGTACTTCTGACATTATTTCTTAATAAGATCAAATCAGAAGCACATTGATGGAACCTATTCTTTTATACTCTCCTTGCTTGAGTTAATGGAGTACAGTATTGCATTTGACTGAGATGATCTACTCGATGCAGGTTTGGAGCCGACCAAGGAAGTTGTAGTTATACAGGGCGTGAGTGCTTCAGACTTGTAAGAGCTCGAGGAGGAGGGGCGTGTGGAGGTTGCCGCCGTCAGTGGCTGCCCCGGCGGTCTTCATTGCCTGCTCTGGCCAGATTCAGCCGGACCTATCCTATCGGTTCTCCATCGCTTCACTCTGCTTCATTTGCATCTGGGCAGAGGAGATGATGACCCAACCTGCCTGGTCACTCAACACTGCCTCCCAGTCTTGTTCTTCGCCACCCACACTCTCCCTCAGGTGGTAATAAATCTCAAGGCATTTTCTGTTGTTATATGAAATTATTTACTTACAATTTTTTGTGGTTGCATTCTATATAAATGACACTCCGACAAAAAAAATGTTCATCTAATAATGGAAAAGATTCAGACCTTCGATTCTGTAGAAATGATTTTATTGCTGGAGAACAATATGTGTTTACGAAAGAACATGAAAAGGCAAGTTTTCCTACATTGGAACTTTCATTACATCTTGTTCCCTGGAATCCTTGAGTGAATAGGTTCTCTCCATTGAAACAGTTTAGGCAGAATACTTATGGTGGTAATAATTGTTTTACCATTATTTTAATTTCAGCTGTGCAAAATTTGATTGTAGATATAAGGATCCAAGTTTGTCTCAAGGTGTTAGCTGACGATAAACCTTAGTAAAAGTCGAAAACTGCATCCATTTGTATTATATTCTGCTGAATAATATAACAAATTATCCATCTCTTTTAGGGCGGTTTACTAGCTTATTTGGCATAACATTTCTAACCACATCAAGTGTGCTCTTTGACAAATCCTAAACAGTCAGGTATAGATGTACATCTTGATTAGGCCACCTAATCAAGAGAGCAAACTTTTGTAACATGCTTCTAGTTCTCTCAAGTATGACCTACCCAATTGTATCTGGGGAAGCTTTATCTATTTATTTCGGTTTCTGCATATATGACAGGTCCAGACCGTACGGACGATGACTGATGTTGTCGTGCATGTTAAGTTGTGATTAACAAATGTTATTCTGCTAGAAAATAGAACTGGTCTATTAAGACATGCTTCTGATGGTTATGCCTTAGATCACGGAAAGGGAAAGTGCCACCCGGCTACAACAGAAATTGAAGGAAGTCAGTTTTCTTAAAAAAAATATAGGTCATCAGTTATGTATGCGAACTTGCAGTCTGCCTTGAAGATCATCAGTTATGTAAGTAAGGCAACACATCCATGCATTCTCTCTCTTTTTCCTCTTGTCCATTTTTTATTGAAGATCAGTAGAAGAAACAATATTGCTGAAGATTCGATGTGAAAAGTATCAAGTCATCAAACACCATTTGAGTATAATTGTCTTGGCTAAAGATTAACATGATGTGCCATACTTGTAAAAACATTCCTTGCGTCCTTAAGTATTGGTGAACGAAAACCAATATTTATGTTCTCTCGAAGAAATGGTGAGTAGAGCAAGGGTTGATGATTAGACAGAAAGGGAGGATGGAGATTTATATTCTGAAGCAGAGCTTGGTCAAAAACAGACCCATGTGCAGTAATTCTAAGCTTTAGTTGAGCTGAGAATCATTTGTTTTCCACGGAAGTGGTGCGAGGGTTGCTACCTCTTGAGCACTGCATTGGTTTTCCCTTGAAGAGGAAAGGGTGATGCAGCAAAGTAGCGTAAGTATTTCCCTCAGTTTTGAGAACCAAGGTATCATTCCAGTAGGAGGTTACGTACAAGTCGCCTCGTACCTACACAAATAGATAAGAACCTTGCAATCAACGCGATAAAGGGGTTGTCAATCCCTTCACGGCCACTTGCAAAAGTGAGATCAGATAGAGATAATAAGATAAATATTTTTGGTATATTTATGATATAGATTGGAAAGTAAAGATTGCAAAATAAAAGACGGAAGGAATAGTAAATTGATAGAAAAATAATATGATGAAAGATAGACCCCGGGGCCATAGGTTTCACTAGTGGATTCTCTCAAGATAGCATAATTTACGGTGGGTGAACGAATTACTGTCGAGCAATTGATAGAAAAGCGCATAGTTATGAGAATATCTAGGCATGATCATGTATATAGGCATCACATCCGCGACAAGTAGAACGAAACGATTCTGCATCTACTACTATTACTCCACACATCGACCGCTATCCAGCATGCATCTAGAGTATTAAGTTCATAAGAACAGAGTAACACATTAGGCAAGATGACATGATGTAGAGGGATAAACTCAAGCAATATGATATAAACCCCATCTTTTTATCCTCGATGGCAACAATACAATACGTGCCTTGCTGCCCCTGCTGTCACTAGGAAAGGACACCGCAAGATTGAACCCAAAGCTAAGCACTTCTCCCGTTGCAAGAAATATCAATCTAGTAGGCCAAACCAAACTGATAATTCGAAGAGACTTACAAAGATAATTAAATCATGCATAAAAGAATTCACAGAAGATTCGAATATTGTTCATAAATAATCTTGATCATAAACCCACAATTCATCGGATCTCGACAAACACACCGCAAAAAGAATTACATCGAATAGATCTCCAAGAAGATCGAGGAGAACTTTGTATTGAGATCTAAAGAGAGAGAAGAAGCCATCTAGCTAAAAACTATCGACCCGAAGGTCTGTGGTAAACTACTCACACATCATCGGAGAGGCTATGGTGTTGATGTAGAAGCCCTCCGTGATCCATTCCCCCTCCGGCGGAGTGCCGGAAAAGGCCCCAAGATGGGATCTCACGGGTACAGAAGGTTGCGGCGGTGGAAATAGGGTTTCGTGATGCTCTCGGATGTTTTCAGGGTATATGAGTATATATAGGCGAAAGAAGTAGGTCGGTGGAGCCACGAGGGGCCCACGAGGGTGGGGGGCACGCCTACCCCCCTAGGCGCGCCCTCCTACCTTGTGGCCTTCTCGGTTCTTTCTTGACCTCCACTCCAAGTCTCCTGGATTGTGTTTGTTCCAAAAATAACTCTCCCGAAGGTTTCATTCCGTTTGGACTCTGTTTGATATTCCTTTTATGCGAAACACTGAAATAGGCAAAAAACAGCAATTTGCACTGGGCCTTCGGTTAATAGGTTAGTCCCAAAAATAATATAAAAGTGCATAATAAAGCCCATTAAACATCCAAAACAGATAATATAATAGCATGGAACAATAAAAAATTATAGATACGTTGGAGACGTATCAAGCATCCCCAAGCTTAATTCCTGCTCGTCCTCGAGTAGGTAAATGATAAAAACAGAATTTTGATGTGGAATGCTACCTAGCATATTTCTCAATGTAATTTCCTTTATTGTAGCATGAATGTTCGGATCCGAAAGATTCAAGATAAAAGTTTAATATTGACATAAAAATAATAATACTTCAAGCATACTAACAAAGCAATCATGTCTTCTCAAAATAACATGGCCAAAGAAAGTTATCCCTACAAAATCATATAGTCTGGCTATGCTCTATCTTCATCACACAAAGTATTTAATCATGCACAACCCCGATGACAAGCCAAGCAATTGTTTCATACTTTTGATGTTCTCAAACTTTGTCAATCTTCATGCAATACATGAGCGTGACCCATGGACATAGCACTATATGTGGAAGTGGTTGTGGAGAAGACAAAAATGAGAAGATAGTCTCACATCAACTAGGCGTATCAACGGGCTATGGATATGTCCATCAATAGATATCAATGTGAGTGAGTAGAGATTGCCATGCAACGGATGCCCTAGAGCTATAAGTGTATGAAAGCTCAACAAAAGAAACTAAGTAGGTGTGCATCCAACTCGCTTGCTCACGAAGACCTAGGGCATTTTGAGGAAGCCCATCATTGGAATATACAAGCCAAGTTCTATAATGTAAAATTCCCACTAGTATAGGAAAGTGACAACATAGGAGACTCTCTATCATGAAGATCATGGTGCTACTTTGAAGCACAAGTGTGGTAAAAGGATAGTAACATTGTCGCTTCTCTCTTTTTTTATATTTTTTTATTTGGGCCTTTTTCTCTTTTTTTATGGCCTCTTTTTTTTTCTTTTTTTTTTCTTTTCGTCCGGAGTCTCATCCCGACTTGTGGGGGAATCATAGTCTCCATCATCCTTTCCTCACTGGGACAATGCTCTAATAATGATGATCATCACACTATTTACTTACAACTCGATACTAGAACAAAGATATGACTCTATATGAATGCCTCCGGCGGTGTACCGGGATGTGCAATGACTCAAGAGTGACATGTATGAAAATTATGAACGGCGGCTTTGCCACAAATACTATGTCAACTACATGATCATGCAAAGCAATATGACCATGATGATGCGTGTCATAGTAAACGGAACGGTGGAAGGTTGCATGGCAATATATTTCGGAATGGCTATGGAAATGCCATAATAGGTAGGTATGGTGGCTGTTTTGAGGAATATATATGGTGGGTGTATGATGATCATCACACTTTTATTTACTTACAACTCAAAAATTACAACTCAATACTTGGAACAAAATATGACTCTATGTGAATGCCTCCGGTGGTGTACCGGGATATGCAATGAATCAAGAGTGACATGTATGAAAGAATTATGAAGGTGGCTTTGCCACAAATACAATGTCAACTGCATGTTCATGCAAAGCAATATGACAATGATGAAACATGTCATAATAAACGGAACGGTGGTAAGTTGCATGGCAATATATCTCGGAATGGCTATGGAAATGCCGTAATAGGTAGGTATGGTGGCTGTTTTGAGGAAGGTATATGGTGGGTGTATGATACCGACGAAAGGTGCGCGGTATTAGAGAGGCTAGCAATGGTGGAAGGGTGAGAGTGCATATAATCCATGGACTCAACATTAGTCATAAAGAACTCACATACTTATTGCAAAAATCTATTAGTTATCGAAACGAAGTACTACGCGCATGCTCCTAGGGGGATAGATTGGTAGGAAAAGACCATCGCTCGTCCCCGACCGCCACTCATAAGGAAGACAATCAATAAATAAATCATGCACCGACTTCATCACATAACGGTTCACCATATGTGCATGCTACGGGAATCACAAACTTTAGAATAAGTATTTCTTAAATTCACAACTACTCAACTAGCATGAATCTAATATCACCATCTTCATATCTAAAAATAATTATCAAGTATCAAACTTCTCATAGTATTCGATGCGCTTTATATGATAGTTTTTATTATACCTATCTTGGATGTTCATCATATTAGGACTAATTTTATAGCCAAAGCAAACTACCATGCTGTTCTAAAAGACTCTCAAAATAATATAAGTGAAGCATGAGAGATCAATTATTTCTATAAAATAAAACCACCATCGTTCTCTAAAAAGATATAAGTGAAGCACTAGAGCAAAATTATCTAGCTCAAAAGATATAAGTGAAGCACATAGAGTATTCTAATAAATTCTGATTCATGTGTGTCTCTCCCAAAAGGTGTGTATAGCAAGGATGATTGTGGTAAACTAAAAATCAAAGACTCAAATCATACAAGACGCTCCAAGCAAAACAAATATCATGTGGTGAATAAAAATATAGCCTCAAGTAAAGTTACCGATAGACGAAGACGAAAGAGGGGATGCCTTTCGGGGCATCCCCAAGCTTAGGCTTTAGGTTGTCCTTGAATTTTACCTTGGGGTGCCTTGGGCATACCCAATCTTAGGCTCTTGCCACTCCTTATTCCATAATCCATGAAATCTTTACCCAAAACTTGAAAACTTCACAACACAAAACTCAACAGAAAATCTCATGAGCTCCGTTAGTATAAGAAAACAAATCACCACCATAAGGTACTGTAATGAACTCATTCTTTATTTATATCGGTGTTAAACCTACTGTATTCCAACTTCTCTATGGTTCATACCCCCCGATACCAGCCATAGATTCATCAAAATAAGCAAACAACACACGAAAAACAGAATCTGTCAAAAACAGAACAGTCTGTAGTAATCTGGATCAAACGTATACTTCTGTTACTCCAAAAATTCTGAAATAAATTGGTGGACGTGCGGAATTTGTCTATTAATCATCGGCAAAAAGAATTGGTACTTTATCACGTTCTGGTGAATTTTAACAATTAGTTTTGTGAGCGCAAAATTTCTGTCTTTTTTCAGCAAGATCAAACAACTATCACCCAAGAAGATCCTATTGGTTATACTTGGCACAAACACTAATTAAAACATGAAAACACATCTTAACAGAAGCTATATGAATTATTTATTACTAAACAAAACCAAAAAGCAAGAAGCAAAAATAAAATTGGGTTGCCTCCCAACAAGCGCTATCGTTTAACGCCCCAAGCTAGGCATTGAGATTTCGATGCTGCTCACACGAAAGACAAGAATTGAAGCACAAAGAGAGCATCATGAAACACGTGACAAACACATCTAAGTCTAACATACTTCCTATGCATAGGCATTTTATAGGAAAACAAATTAGCAAGACAAGCAAGATCTAGCATATGCAAGGAAGAAGAAAGAAACAATAGCAATCTCAACATAACGAGAGGAAATTTAGTGACATGAAAATTTCTACAACCATATTTTACTCTCTCATAATAATTACATGTAGGATCATAAGCAAATTCAACAATATAGCTATCAAAAAACATATTCTTAACACGATCCACATGTATGCAAAGTTGACACTCTTCCAAAATAGTGGGATTAACATTAACTAAAGTCATGACCTCTCGAAACCCACTTTTATCAAAAACTTCATAAGAGTGAACATTCTCCAAATATGTGGGATCTAAAGTTGACACTCTTCCTAACCCACTTTCAATATTATTGCAAACATTATTATCAATCTCATATTCATCATGAGGCTAAAATAAAGTTTCAAAATCATAAGAAGAATCACCCCAATCATGATCATTGCAATAAATAGTAGTCATAGCAAAACTAGCATCCCCAAGCTTGAGGTTTTGCATATCATTAACACAATTGACATTAAGAAAATTTATAATAACATCATTGCAATCATGCTTTTCATCGAAGGAACTATCAAGTATGGGTGCAATAGCAACGATCTCTTGTTTAACATAAGGAACTATAGCAATTCATCTTCATAAATATTGGCATCATGGCCACAAGAATAGCAAGCATCATGTTCATCAAGGGATATTTCAATCAAATCATCAGAATCATAATTATCTATAGATTCATGCATATCATTATTTTCTTCATAAGAAACGGTCATTCTTTCAATAAATTCTTTGACATAGACATTATGAGCATAGTTTTCATAGCAATATTTAAGTATGTCAAAAATTTCAGATTGTAGAGAGTAATATCATACTTTTCAATCAAAGAAGCAACTTCATAAGCACCCTTAAAAGCAACAGATTCTTCAATTTGTTCGATATCGTAGTAACTATAAACACCCTTTGCATAAGAAGATTTCATTATCGTTAAACTCACATAGGTAGGGGAGGTGTTTTTTAGGGTTCTTAGAGCAACAAGTAAAATCATAAATTTCACAAAGATTCCAAGCATAACATAGCAATCTATTTATTTGATCCCATAAGAGTCTCCCTTTTTCAGACAAATGGTGACGCACAAAATGAGCATGCTCATCTAAAGATTTCCCATCAACTAGGCTAGTTGGGGTTTCAGCATGAGCGCATAAGGATCGAAGATGATCCAAGTAGAACACTTTAAGCGGATCCATATCAATAGATTTTTAGCAAGAAAAGATGCAAGCAAATAGAAGGCACATGGAAACACAAACAAAAAGACATACGGGAAGAAGGCGAAGAAAATGGCAAGGGTGAAGTGGGGGAGAGGAAAACGAGAGGCAAATGGCAAATAATGTAATGCGAGGATAAGAGTTTGTGATGGGTACTTGGTAGTCTTCACTTGGCGTAAGTCTCCCCGGCAACGGCGCCAGAAATCGCACATTGGCGGGAGATCAAATCTTGACTTGACTTGGTGTAAGCCTCCTCGACAACGGCGCCAGAAATCCTTCTTGCTACCTCTTGAGCACTGCGTTGGTTTTCCCTTGAAGAGGAAAGGGTGCTGCAGCAAAGTAGCATAAGTATTTCCCTCAGTTTTGAGAACCAAGGTATCAATCCAGTAGGAGGTTACGCACAAGTCGCCTCGTACCTACACAAACAAATAAGAACCTTGCAAACAACGCGATAAAGGGGTTGTCAATCCCTTCACGGCCACTTGCAAAAGTGAGATCTGATAGAGATAATAAGATAAATATTTTTGGTATTTTTATGATATAGATTGGAAAGTAAAGATTGCAAAATAAAAGACGGAAGGAATAGTAAATTGATAGGAAAATAATATAATGAAAGATAGACCCGGGGGGCATAGGTTTCACTAGTGGCTTCTCTCAAGATAGCATAATTTACGGTGGGTGAACAAATTACTGTCAAGCAATTGATAGAAAAGCGCATAGTTATGAGAATATCTAAGCATGATCATGTATATAGGTGTCACGTCCGCGACAAGTAGACCGAAACGATTCTGCATCTACTACTATTACTCCACACATCGACCGCTATCCAACATGCATCTAGAGTATTAAGTTCATAAGAACAGAGTAACACATTAGGCAAGATGACATGATATAGAGGGATAAACTCAAGCAATATGATATAAAACCCATCTTTTTATCCTCGATGGCAACAATACAATACGTGCCTTGCTGCCCCTGCTGTCACTGGGAAAGGACACCGCAAGATTGAACCCAAAGCTAAGCACTTCTCCCATTGCAAGAAAGATCAATCTAGTAGGCCAAACCAAACTGATAATTCGAAGAGACTTGCAAAGATAATTAAATCATGCATAAAAGAATTCAGAGAAGATTCAAATATTGTTCATAGATAATCTTGATCATAAACCCACAATTCATCGGATCTCGACAAACACACGCAAAAAGAATTACATCGAATAGATCTCCAAGAAGATCGAGGAGAACTTTGTATTGAGATCCAAATAGAGAGAAGAAGCCATCTAGCAAATAATTATGGACCCGAAGGTCTGTGGTAAACTACTCACACGTCATCGGAGAGGCTATGGTGTTGATGTAGAAGCCCTCCGTGATCGATCCCCCCTCCGGCGGAGCGCCGAGAAAGGCCCCAAGATGGAATCTCACGGGTACAGAAGGTTGTGGCGGTGGAAATAGGGTTTCGTGGTGCTCTCGGATGTTTCCAGGGTATATGAATATATATAGGCGAAAGAAGTAGGTCGGTGGAGCCACGTGGGGCCCATGAGGGTGGGGGCGCGCCTACCCTCCCTGGGCGCGCCCTCCTACCTTGTGGCCTCCTCGGTTCTTTCTTGACCTCCACTCCAAGTCTCCTGGATTGTGTTTGTTCCAAAAATAACTCTCCCGAAGGTTTCATTCCGTTTGGACTCCGTTTGATATTCCTTTTATGCGAAACATTGGAATAGGCAAAAAACAGCAATTTGCACTGGGCCTTCGGTTAATAGGTTAGTCCCAAAATAATATAAAAGTGCATAATAAAGCCCATTAAACATCCAAAACAGATAATATAATAGCATGGAACAATAATAATTTATAGATATGTTGGAGACGTATCAAGGGTTTGTGCTTGTGCTCGACAAGAATTGTTAGAAACAATTGTGATACTATTTTTTGAGGGAAGATGACGGCATGGAGATTAGTCACTATATGCAAAAGGAGCACCTACTTTGTTTTGTTATTAGTATTACCAACACTAAACTGCATGCATGGGAACTGAGAGTTTGAGACAGGCTTGCAGTAAGCTGTAAGCCGCGACCATACAATTTCAGTATCTATTCGTGTGTCCGTGCAGGAGAACGGAGAACACCTCCAACACAATAGCCATGGGTGCCTGACCCGGATTTCACATATTCGTCGGTGTCATACAAAGGAAGCCTCGACCGGATCACATCACAAGTTTTGAAGACAAACAGTCCAATGTCGCCTCCACCGACTTCGCCGTCGCCTCCGCCAACTTTGCGGGAAGACCATCCACTATTGTCTCTGTGGACTTTGGTGCAAGACCATCTGCCGTTACCTCCGCCGACTTTGCCGGAAGACCATCTACTATCGTCTCCGCCTACTTCACCGCAGGTATCTTTTTTTGTTTGCAAATTATGATGCAACTATTTTGAGTTACAACCAGAGCTTACTGATGGTTATAGGATGAAAAAACATGCATATAAGTTGCACGATTTTGAATAGCAATTTCAATGTATATGTTCTCGTGCACTTGTGCTGATGAACTCACTCACTCACATGGACTGTGGTTAATTAGAAGAGACAGTCACATGTGAGGATGAAAGCTTGGATCAGCTCCTGTAGTCGCTATCTTTCATTTACAACCGAGTTTTCTTATGGTTATAGGATAGAAACTTTGTATTATTTTGCCATCTTCTTTCCATTGTGTGAAACTAGCTACAGCAAGTAGCAATTTAAATTGGTGCGAGCAAGTATCTATTCTTGAATGTCCAGCTAAAGATTTTTCAGTTGAAAACATCAACCAAGATACAACAGATCCTCATGGTCAGCAATCTTACCGTTATAAAGTTTCAGTCATCCTTTTAGATAATTTTGTTTTAGTTCTCAATGTAACTCCCCAGCTAATAAGGCCTGAGCTCGTTAACTTTCCAATTTCAGATACTGTTGTCATCAAGATAGTAGTGGATGCTGCAATTGATAATTACTTGTTCTTTGAGATGGTGGCTCCTGAAAATGATTCAGGACATCCTTGTGATTTTGAAGACGAAGAAGAAGGAGAGTTCTCTTACTTGCTGGTTATACTATTACTAATTGCTTCTGCATTGAGTATCATCTGTAAAAGGTGCCCTAGTCCCTTTGACTGTTTTGTATGCACTGATATGTTTGACATGCTTCAAAAAAATACAAGAAACGAACTAAGTGGTCAAGGGCAGAAAGTAAAACTTACTGTAACTTAGCTACCAATGTGACATACTACTGGTTAGGTTTTCCCACTCACCATTAATATGCTGATGGAGTTCTCCAATTCTGGAACAAATTCACCGTGCATTGAATGGATCATTCAATTGTGCAGTGCAAATGGTGTGTCCTCCATTAGTTAGAGGATCTGAGCATCGGGATAGATCAGGATGGGTTTCATATGTGAATGTTTGCTTAATGGATGCTCCAAGTTTCCTCTAATCAGCAACCTATGGGATACAGGCCTCTGTTTGCTCTTGGTACTCCTGATGCAGGAGCAACACTTCCAGTTTGATTGCCCGAGGGAAGGATCTCGCTCCAATTGCTTAAGGTTATGACATGATTTTTTTGCGTTGAACGGTAGTACATGGGCTTAACCGTGTCCAGAACTAAACTTTAGTATTAGGGACAACAAAATTATCTAAAAATACCATATAAATGGTCAAAGAATGCCAAACAGTTAAGAAAAACTGTAAAGAAATGCGAACCAAAAGGAAGGGGCAAATTGTTTTCTAATGTGAGAAGTCCGATTGAACTCTGTAGTGGTTATCTTATTTCTGTTGGCTCTATGCTAACCTTCTTATATATGCAAGTTACTCTGAAGAAGCAAGATAAACAAGGTGATGTATCATGAAAATAGGGTCTACGTAGCATAATCTAATTTGTGTATCTTTTCTCCTACATTCATTTCTTTACTTTGGTCCACAAGTTTCCCGAGATCTTCTATTTGAAACAACCAACCTGCTCTCTTTTCTATAATTCATGGCCCAGTTTGGTTCGGCTGTGGATTTCTAAAAGCAGTTGTGAAAAATCTGCTGTGGAAAAAATGTAGGTCATTTGGCAAACCAGCTGATACAGCTTTTTCAGATTTTGGCCCGCAGCGGAATCAGATTTTGGAAAGCACGTCCTGGGCTACTTCCGCTTTTGGTTCAAATTTTGGCAGCGGATTTCTGGAATCGGATTCTGCTGGGTTCTCCCTTTGGTTCATATGCCGCTGCGCGGCAGCGGAATCCGTCGATAAAAGCTGAACCAAACAGGGCCTATAAGCCGTATAATTGTACTTATTTTTAATATATGTTGAAGCATTTGGTACCAACAGATTTTTCCGCAACTAACAATGTGCACATTTGTCATGGTTGGATTTTGTTTAATATTGAAAACCTAAGATTAGAGCTATATACCGGGAGTCATGGTCAGAAGTTGAATGATAAGGGATGAAATAATTGATTTTGGGTCATAAATCAAATCAAATGTGATGATTTTTTTCTTCCGTGGCAACGTACGGGCTTTTTTGCTAGTTCACATATATAATGTCTTGCAACAAGATGGCATTGCATAATTCACATATATGGTAATTAGACATTAAACATGTGGCATTCACACAAAGCATGTCTAAACTAAGCAAATGACATAGCAATGCAAGATACCATACGCACGATATGAGCAACATAACCCTGCCAAGTTAGAGCATGCACCTTGGGGGGGGGATAGGACTGGTCATCTATCTCTGAATCCTCCTCTGAGGAGCTATCCGTAACCAGAAAGACATGCGCTTCGTCAGATAACATTGTCTGCTCTGAAGACCTTGTTTGCATTCTAGATTTTTTCATGACCGTGCTGAATGGCTGATTCACATGAAGAGTAATTGAATGTACTAAAATTTCTGAAAAATTTAATACATAATAAAAAATGATGGCATGATATAATTCACATATAAGATGTCTGGCTAACCAGGGTGGCATTGCAAAATTCACATATGTGATGCCTGGCTAAACAAGATGGCATTGCATGATTCACATATACGATAAAGAAACTAAACATATGGCATTCACACAAAGCATGTCTAAACTAAGCAGATGACATATTTGATGTATAAAGTAAGCAATGCAAGGCACCATATGCATGATATTACCAACATCAGCATGCCAAGTTAGAGCGAAGACCTCAGGGGGTAAATAGGAGTGGTCTTCTCCTTCTGAATCCCCCTCAGAACAGTTATCTTCCTCTTGACTACAATCCGAAATCGATGGAGGGTGGCTGCCTTTGCGCTCACCATGGAGCGACGTTTGCATGAAATTTTATTGCCACGCAAGGCTTGTCTCTTTTGCTCTACATGTTCAGTTCCATTGTGTACAATAACTGACATGCATAGGAATAAAACGTAGTGAGATTATGTAAGGAGTGCATGCACAAATCCAGAGTGACGGTAGCAAACTGTGGATAGACCCAAAACCAATGATAGCGGGCAGATAATAGCTTTAGTTAAAAAATACAGATAATGGCTCCTTTAATGTTTGTTTGCACCCAACATGGAAATCATAGCAGACACCCAAGATTAACCAGATAGTAGACAGATAGTACTGATTGTTGCCCCAATATGTACCCCACAACCATTTAAAAACTCAAGTTTCAACATTAGTTTGGACCTGACTCGGAGTCTAATAGGTGAACACGACGATAAAGTAGCATGTCATCATATTAAGCGATGCATAACGTAAGCAGACACGGAAGAGTGCGACCTATCTTGCGGACCCGTGTAGTCCTCAAGGTCATCTGCTCAGTTGATGATGGTAATGCAGTTGTCGTGGCTGCCGGCGGTGGGGAAGATGTTCTGAGGTGGCGAAAGACAATTTGGAGAGCGGATCCCTGCTGTGGTGAACCCTTCCGTCGTTGGAGCAGCTGAGCTGGGGTGGAACACAACACAGTAGGAGCGGGACAAACCACACAAGGTTTTATTTGACACATATCTGTAACAGAAGTAATTGTGTAAGGGCTTGTTTGAATTTGAGGATTATAACAATGCAGGGATAGGAAATACATAGGAATAAGATAGGAATGCACGTGCAAAATAGAGAATTTAAAAACACAGGATTTCTGGCAATCTGGTGTTTGGTTCACGAGAATTGGAAGATCACAGGATGCAAAGAAGCATGGTGAGATTAAGTCAAACCACAAGAAAATGTACGGTTATAATGCTATTATGCTACTATCTCTTAGTCTTGTGCTTAATGAATAGGAATTTGAAAAGGAGGACAAGTGGATATTAAAATTCCTACGGTTTTTCATTCAAGGAGACACTAAAGGAACAAATCCTATAGTTTTGCTTTACTCCATTCCTTTGAACCAAATGCATGAATAGTAGTACCATAGGAAACTTTCCAATTCCTATGTTTTTCCTTCACTTTTCCTTTCAAGCACCGGCGATTCTAGTAGGCAGGCTTTGAAGGAAATATGCCCTAGAGGCAATAATAAAGTTGTTATTTATATTTCCTTATATCATGATAAATGTTTATTATTCATGCTAGAATTGTATTAACCGGAAACTTAGTACATGTGTGAATACATAGACAAACAGAGTGTCACTAGTATGCCTCTACTTGACTAGCTCGTAATCAAAGATGGTTAAGTTTCCTAGCCATGGACAAGAGTTGTCATTTGATGAACGGGATCACATCATTAGAGAATGATGTGATTGACTTGACCCATCCGTTAGCTTAGCACTATGATCGTTTAGTTTATTGCTATTGCTTTCTTCATAACTTATACATGTTCCTATGACTATGAGATTATGCAACTCCCGAATACCGGAGGAACACTTAGTGTGCTATCAAATGTCACAACATAACTGGGTGATTATAAAGATGCTCTACAGGTGTCTCCGATGGTGTTTGTTGAGTTGGCATAGATCGAGATTAGGATTTGTCACTCCGATTGTCGGAGAGGTATCTCTGGGCCCTCTCGGTAATGCACATCACTATAAGCCTTGCAAGCAATCTGACTTATGAGTTAGTTGCGGGATGATGCATTACGGAACGAGTAAAGAGACTTGGTGGTAACGAGATTGAACTAGGTATTGAGATACCGACGATCGAATCTCGGGCAAGTAACATACCGATGACAAAGGGAACAACGTATGTTGTTATGCGGTTTGACCGATAAAGATCTTCGTAGAATATGTAGGAACCAATATGAGCATCCAGGTTCCGCTATTGGTTATTGACCGGAAGTGAGTTGATACGTCTCCAATGTATCTATAATTTTTTATTGTTCCATGCTATTATATTATCTGTTTTGGATGTTCAATGGGCTTTATTATACACTTTTATATTATTTTTGGGACTAACCTATTAACCGGAGGCCCAGCCCAAATTGCTGTTTTTTGCCTATTTCAGTGTTTCGCAGAAAAAGGAATATCAAACGGAGTCCAAACAGAATGAAACCTTCGGGAGAGTTATTTTTTGAACAAACGTGATCCAGAGGACTTGGAGTGGACGTCAAGCAACCAATAACAAGGCCACGAGGCAGGGGGGGCACACCTACCCCCCGGGCACGCCCTCCACCCTCATGGGCCCCTCGTGGCTCCACCGACCTACTTCTTCCTCCTATATATACCTACGTACCCCAAAACCATCGAGGAGCACCACAAAAACCTAATTCCACCGCCGCAACCTTCTGTACCCGTGAGATCCCATCTTGGGGCCTTTTCCGGCGCTCCGCCGGAGGGGGCATTGATCACGGAGGGCTTGTACATCAACACCATAGCCTCTTCGATGATGTGTGAGTAGTTTACCTCAGACCTTCGGGTCCATAGTTATTAGCTAGATGGCTTCTTCTCTCTCTTTGGATCTCAATACAAAGTTCTCCTCGATTCTCTTGGAGATCTATTCGATGTAATCTTCTTTTGCGGTGTGTTTGTCAAGATCCGATGAATTGTGGGTTTATGATCAAGATTATCTATGAACAATATTTAATTCTTCTCTGAATTCTTTTATGTATGATTGGTTATCTTTGCAAGTCTCTTCGAATTATCAGTTTGGTTTGGCCTACTAGATTGATCTTTCTTGCAATGGGAGAAGTGCTTAGCTTTGGGTTCAATCTTGCGGTGCTCGATCCCAGTGACAGTAGGGGAAACAACACATATTGTATTGTAGCCATCGAGGATAAAAAGATGGGGTTTATATCATATTGCATGAGATTATCCCTCTACATCATGTCATCTTGCTTAAAGCGTTACTCCGTTCTTATGAACTTAATACTCTAGATGCATGCTGGATAGCGGTCGATGTGTGAGTAATAGTAGTAGATGCAGGCAGGAGTTGGTCTACTTGTCATGGTCGTGATGCCTATATACATGATCATACCTAGATATTCTCATAACTATGCTCAATTCTATCAATTGCTCGACAGTAATTTTTTCACCCACCGTAATACTTATGCTATCTTGAGAGAAGCCACTAGTGAAACCTATGGCCCCCGGGTCTATTCTCTATCATATTAATCTCCCATTATTTCTATCACCGTTTATTTTGCGATCTTTACTTTTAATCTTTATCGTAAAAATACCAAAAATATTATCTTATCATCTCTATCAGATCTCACTTTTGCAAGTGGCCATGAAGGGATTGACAACCCCTTTATCGCGTTGGTTGCAAGGTTCTTATTTGTTTGTGTAGGTACAAGGGACTTGAGCGTGGCCTCCTACTGGATTGATATCTTGGTTCTAAAAAACTGAGGGAAATACTTACGCTACTTTGCTGCATCACCCTTTCCTCTTCAAGGGAAAACCAACGCAGTGCTCAAGAGGTAGCAAGAAGGATTTCTGGCGCCATTGCCGGGGAGTCTACGCACAAGTCAAGACATGCCAAGTACCCATCACAAACTCTTATCCCTCGCTTTACATTATTTGCCATTTGCCTCTCATTTTCCTCTCCCCCACTTCACCCTTGCCGTTTTATTCGTCCCTCTTTTCCGTTCGCCTTTTTCTCGTTAGACCTTTTGTTTGCTTGTGTTGCCATGTGCCTTCTATATGCTTGCATCTTCACTTGCTGAAAATCTATTGTTATGGATCCTAATCCTCTTGCTAATCTTTTTAAAAGATCCAATTATGACGAACCTATTGCTCGTGAGTTTTGTGCACTAGATTATCTTTATGAGGTTTTGCTTGAAATTCGTGAATCTGAAAATTGTGATGAAGTGTTGAAAGAAGAAACTTATGAAGTGATTCATGATAGTTCCTTCGATGAAAAGCATGATTGCAATGATGTTATTATAAATTCTCTTGTTGTCAATTGTGCAAATAATATGCAAAACCCTAAGCTTGGGGATGCTAGTTTTGCTATTTCTACTACTTGCTGCAATGATCATGATTGGGGCGATTCTTCTTATGATCTTGAAAATTTATTTAAGCCTCATGATGAATATGAGATTGATAATATTGTTTGCAATAATATTGAAAGTGGGTTTGGAAGAGTGTCAACTTTAGATCCCACATATTTGGAGAATGTTCAATCTTATGAAGTTTTTGATAAGAGTGGGTTTGGAGAGGTCATGACTTTAGTTAATGTTAATCCCACTATTTTGAAAGAGTGTCAACATTGCATACATGTGGATCGTGTTAAGAATATGTTTTGTGATAGCTATATTGTTGAAATTGTTTATGATCCTACAGGTAATTATTATGAGAGAGGAAAATATGGTTGTACTCCCTCTGTAAACTAATATAAGAGTGTTTAGATTACTAAAATAGTGATCTAAACGCTCTTATATTAGTTTACGGAGGGAGTAGAAATTTTCATGTTACTAAATTACCTCTCGTTATGTTGAGATTGCTATTGTTTCTTTCCGCTTCCTTGCATATGCTAGTTTTTGCTTTCCTTGATAATTTGTTTGCCTATAAGATGCCTATGCATAGGAAGTATGTTAGACTTAGATGTGTTTGTCACGTGTTTTATGATGCTCTTTTTGTGCTTTAATTCTTATCTTTTTATGTGAGCATCACTAAATCTCAATGCCTAGCTAAAAAGGCTTTAAAGAAAAGCGCTTGTTGGGAGACAAGCCAATATTTATCCTTGCTATTTAGGAATAAATCTTTGATCTAGCCTCTGGTTATATGTGCTTTTATGTTTTAGTTAGTGTTGGTGCCAAGTTAAACCTATAGGATCTTCTTGGATGATAGTTGTTTGATCTTGCTGAAAATTTCAGAATTTTCTGTTCACGAAAACAATTGTTTAAAATCACCAGAACGTGATAAAATACTGATTCTAATCGCAGTAGATCAATAAAAAAATTATATAGGTCGTCCTATTTTGGTAGAATTTTTGGGGTTCCAGAAGTTTGCGTTAGTTACAGATTACTATAGACTGTTCTGTTCTGACAGATTCTGTTTTTCGCGTGTTGTTTGCTTATTTTGATGAATCTATGGCTAGTAAAAGAGTTTATAAACCGTAGAGAAGTTGGAATACAGTAGGTTTAACACCAATATAAATAAATAATGAGTTCATTACAGTACCTTGAATTGGTGTTTTGTTTTCTTTCGCTAACGGAGCTCACGAGATTTTCTGTTAAGTTTTGTGTTGTGAAGTTTTCAAGTTTTGGGTAAAGATTTGATGGATTATGGAACAAGGATTGGAAAGAGCCTAAGCTTGGGGATGCCCAAGGCACCCCAAGGTAAAATTCAAGGACAGCCAAAAGCCTAATCTTGGGGATGCCCCGGAAGGCATCCCCTCCTTCGTCTTCGTCTATCGGTAACTTTACTTGGGGCTATATTTTTATTCACCATATGATATGTGTTTTGCTTGGAGTATCTTGTATTATTTGAGTCTTTGATTTTTAGTTTATCACAATCATCCTCGCTGTACACACCTTTTGAGAGAGACACACATGATTCGGAATTTGTTAGAATACTCTATGTGCTTCACTTATATCTTTTGAGCTACATAGTTTTTGCTCTAGTGCTTCACTTATATCTTTTAGAGCACGGTGTTGGTTTTATTTTATAGAAATTATTGATCTCTCATGCTTCACTTATATTATTTTGAGAGTCTTAAACAGCATGGTAATTTGCTTTAATTGTGAAATTAATCCGAATGTGATAGGCATCTAAGATGAGCATAATAAAAACTTCCATATTGAGTTCATTGAATATCATGAGAAGTTTGATACTTGATAAGTGTTTTGAGATATAAAGGTGGTAATATTAGAGTGTGCTAATTGAGTAATTGTGAAATTGAGAAATACTTGTGTTAAGGTTGGCAAGTCCCGTAGCATGCACGTATGGTTAAAGTTGTGTTACAATTTTGACACATAAGGTGTTCTTTTATTGCTTTCCTTATGAGTGGCGGTCGGGGACGAGCGATGGTCTTTTCATACCAATCTATCCCTCTAGGGGCATGCGTAGTAGTACTTTGCTTCGAGGGCTAATAAACTTTTGCAATAAGTACATGAGTTCTTTATGACTAATGTGAGTCCATGGATTATACGCACTCTCAAACCTTCCACAATTTTCTAGCCTCTACGGTACCGTTGACGGCGTTCTGGGAACGGGGATCCCCAGACTTGCCTGCCTGCGGCCCATGGTGTGGCTGTGCTAGTAGGCCTGTACGGCCCATCTTCATCAACAAGGCTTTCAAGACCCTCGCGAGGGACCAAGCCTCGCGAGGCGGACGACGCAAGACCTCCTCAGGAGCTGCCTCCCCAGGCAGGCTCACGAGGAGCGGAGATATCAAGGCGGGGCGAACCTCGCGAGGCTCCTGTGACATGAGCCATGACGATCGACACCAGCCGGGCGCCAGCGCGCACAGTGTCCTTGTTTTCTCTTTGGTGCTAAGGAAGCAGGCGCATGCGCGGAGTACCGAGGCATCAGGCAAAGGTTTCTATATCGGTGCAACGATACCAAGACCAGCGGGATGGCAAGACGGAGGTCACCATGGAGCCCAAGACGGCGTCACCACCAGAGCCTTTTGCAGGCGAAGACCGCTTTTGTCGGGATAGCTTGTACTAGCTGTCCCCTTTCAAATTCGCCCGCCGTTGTTGGCTCCCTTCCCGCTCAATATTTGGGGAGAGGACCAGGGCCTATATAAGTAGAGCTAGGTACCACAGTAGGGACATCTCATCCGGTCTGGAGCCGACCCACGCTCGCACAAGAACACCTCAACCTCAGGAGGCTGTTCTTCCCCTTGTACTGTTCATCATCAGTCCAAGAGGGAATCCACCCCCACACACTGGAGTAGGGTATTACACCACATCGGTGGCCCGAACCAGTATAAACCCCGTGCCTCTCTGTGTTGTGAGTTCGTCGAGTTCGTCCGTGAGATCTTAGCGAGCTAGCGCGTGGATCGGTAGGGGGGAAAGAACTTCGCGCGCACCCCAGAGTTCGAACCTTAAGGGTTTTGCCAGAACCCAAGATCCGACATTTGGCGCGCCAGGTAGGGGTGCGCCGTAGCTTCTCTCCATCGGCCTACGCCCCGCGCCGCCACACTTCGCCCCCATGGCGGGTGCCCCACCATCCGCTCCTGCGGCCGGTGTCGACGACGGGGCCAGGGGGCTCCGAGCCCTGGCCCCCGCCCTGCGACGGGTGCGATGGCCACCCAAGTTCAGGCCGGAGATGCCGCCGCGCTACGACGGCACGGCAGACCCGACGCCGTTCCAACTGGCGTACGAGGAGGCCGTCCTCGAGGCCGGGGGCGACGACAAGGTCATGGCCAACTGGTTCCCCATGGCCCTCGCCGGCGAGCCACGCGCCTGGCTGCTCAACCTCCCTGGATCCGCGGTGGCGTTCTGGGGGGAACTCCGCGACCTCTTCACTGCTCGCTACGCGGTGCCGGCGCACCACGCAGTCGCAGCCCTGCTGGGCGGCTCTCAAGCACCGCCTTCAGATCGCCACGTCAAGCCGTTCCTCCGCCAGGTTGGGCTGCGCCAGAGGCCGACCTCACCTTCAGCTCAGAAGACCACCCCAACTCCACCGCCGGCTTGGGCATGCTCCCAATGCTCTGCACGCCCACCATCTGCAATGTGGCTGTTACCAAGACCCTCATCGACGGCGGTGCCGGCCTCAACTTGCGCTCCGTGGAGGCCTTCAGCCTTCTTCACGTGCCGCTCGAGCAGTTAGTCTCAGCAAGCCCTTCTTGAGAGTTGGTGGCGGCGCTGCCCACTCTCTGGGACAGATCCGTCTCCCAGTCACCTTCGGCACACGCAACAACTACCGCACCGAGCTGGTTGACTTCGACATCGCCCGCATCGGCCTCCCGTACAACGCCATCCTCGGGTACGCGGCTCTCGCCCAGTTCATGGCGGCGACTCACCCAGCCCACAACCTCATGAAGATGCCTGGGAGCAAGGGCATCCTCACCATCAAGGGGGACACCAAGGAGGCCATAACGGCACTCAAGCTTGCCTTCAAGACCGCAGCAGAGGCGCAGCCCGCCGGCGCCGGTACCCCCGAAGCCAAGGAGGCCGCGCCTACCAAGAAGAAGAAGCTGTTCACCCAAGACAAGGCGGAAACCAAGCAGGTGCCAGTCAATGAGGACGGACCCTCAGGGGCCACCTTCACCATAGGTGCCGGCCTCGGTTCCGTCCAAGAAGAGGCGCTGGTGAGGTTCTTGCGCGCAAACAAGGATATATTCGCATGGGAGACCAATCAGCTGGTGGGGGTTCCGAGAGAGGTGATTCAACATCACTTAAGGGTGTGCCCCAACATGCGCCCTGTCAAGCAACGAGCAAGGCGGCAATCCACGGAGAAGCAGGCCTTCATCGTCCGAGAGACCCGCAAGCTGGAGGCGGCGGGTGCCATTCTCGAGGTTCGGTATCCCACATGGCTGGCAAACCCAGTCGTAGTGCCGAAGAAAGGCGGGAAGGAACAGATGTGTGTCGACTTCACCAACCTTAACAAAGCCCACCCCAAGATCTGTTCCCGCTCTCGCGCATCGACCAGATCGTCGACTCCACCGCTGAGTGCGACTTGCTGTGTTTCCTGGATGCGTTCTCAGGATATCACCAGATCAAGATGGCGTGGAAGATGTGGAGAAGACAGCCTTCCTAACCCTGTGTGGGGTGTACTGCTACACCTGCATGCCCTTCGGGCTGCGCAATGCAGGCACGACCTTTCAGCGACTGATGCATCGCCTTGGGGCGGCAGCTCGGGAGAAACACAGAGGCCTACGTCGACGACATAGTGGTAAAGTCTCGGGAGGCGAGAACCTTGATTCAAGACTTGGAGGAGACCTTCGAGAGCCTGCGCCAGGTGAACTTGCGGCTTAACCCGGAGAAGTGTGTGTTCGGTGTCCCTTTTGGCAAGCTGCTGGGATTCCTCGTGTCCCACAGAGGGATCGAGGCGAACCCGGAGAAGATCAAGGCCATCGAGGACATGAGCCCACCATAGACCCTCAAAGAGATACAGAAGCTGGCGGGACGAGTGACTGCATTGGGGCGTTTCATCTCCAAGCTGGGAGAGCGCGCCTTACCCTTCTTCAAGCTCATGAAGAAGAAGGGCCCATTCGAGTGGACCCCGGAGGCCGACCGAGCCTTCCAAGACCTCAAGAAGTACCTGACCAGCCCTCCGGTGATGGTGGCACCATGACCTCTCGAGCCCCTAGTGCTCTACCTTGCCGCCACCCCGTACTCCGCCAGCGCAGCACTGGTGGCGGTTCGGGAGGAGCACCAAGCCAAGGGCGCATTGCGCCAAGCTATAGCTGCAGTAATGCAGGGTCAAGAAGGCGCTGCAAAAGCCTTGGCAGCAAAAGACCAAGCTCGGCAAGACGACATTGCCAAAATTCCCGAAAGCAGTCAGGCCTCAGGAGCCCATCCACCTCAGGAGACGCCCCAATCTCCGCAAGACCCGAGCCTCAACAGCGCGCCAGCCCTCGTCGAGCACCCGGTGTACTTTGTCAGCACCGTGTTGCGGGACGCTAGGGCACGATACCCCATGCCTCAAAAGCTCCTGCTCGCGCTCTTGGTGGCCTCACGCAAGCTGCGGCACTACTTCTAGGGACACCCTATCAAGGTCGTCTCGGCCTACCCATTAGAGAGAGTGCTCAGGAGCCCCAACTCAGCTGGAAGGGTCGCTGAGTGGAACATTGAGCTGCAAGCATTCCAGTTGGAGTTCAGCACTACCAGGGTCATCAAGGGGGTCGCGCTCGTTGATTTTGTGGCGGAATGGACGGATGCCCCGACACTCGAAGAAGGCGAAGACCGATCCACCTCACCAGGAAGCGAGGCACCGGACGGTTGGGTCATGTACTTCGATGGCACCTTCGCGCACCAGGGCGCAGGGGCCGGAGCAGTACTAATCTCGCCCACTCAGGATAAGCTCTACTACGCCGTGCAACTCTGCTTCCAGCATGGCGAGAAGGCCTCCAACAACATCGCAGAATACGAAGGCCTCATAGTTGGCCTGAAGGCCGCGATAGCTCTGGGGGTGAAGCGCCTTACCGTTAGAGGCGACTCGCAGCTTGTCGTCAACTTCTCCAACAAAGTATACGAGCCGAAGGACGAGCATATGGAGGCATACCTCGCGGAGGTGCGCAAGATGGAGAAGCAGTTCTTGGGCCTGGAGCTACAGCACGTGCCCCGGGGCACCAACAAGGAAGCCGACGACATCGCCAGGAGAGCATCCAAGTGGCAGCCGCAAGAGCTCGGTGTCTTTGAGGAACGGCTCTTCAAGCCATCAGCGACACCACCACTTTCAAGCATGGCTCAGCCTCGGGAGGAGCTTCCATAGCCACCTGCCACGGGAGCCCCAGCCTGTGGCCCGACCTCAGGAGCTCGCCTGCTCTTGGCGCTCGAGCCCCAGAAGGAATGCTGGACCAAGGAATTCAAGGAGTACCTGATGCAAGGGACGCTGCCGGAGAAGGAAGAGGACGCAGAGTGCGTGGCCCGGCAGGCCATGGCATACTTTATCCAAGACGGTGAGTTGTACAGGAAGCGACCGAACGATGTTACGCTGCGCTGCATCTCCAGTGACCAAGGAAAGGAGTTGCTGGTTGACATACACGGTGGGGACTGCGGACACCACTCGTCGTCACGGACTCTTGCCGGCAAGGTGTTCCGCAGTGGATTCTACTGGCCCACGGCGCTCAACGACGCGGCCGAGTTGGTGAAGTCCTGCGAGGCTTGCCAGTTCCACGCCAAGCAAATTCATCAGCCGACTCAGGGCCTCTAGACCATCCCGCTCACGTGGCCGTTCGCAGTCTGGGGGCTGGACATCTTGGGCCCGTTCCCTCGAGCGCCAGGGGGCTACCGCTACCTCTACGTCGCCATCGACAAGTTCACCAAGTGGGCCGAAGTGGAAGCCGTCTGTACCATCCCAGCCGGCTCTGCTGTCAAGTTCATCAAGGGCCTCGTGAGCCGCTTCGGGGTCCCCAACCGCATCATCACAGATAACGGCTCGCAGTTTACTAGTAACCTCTTCAAAACCTACTGTGCTAACCTTGGAACGCAGATTTGCTACGCTTCGGTGGCGCACCCCAGGAGCAATGGTCAGGCCGAACGCGCCAACGCGGAGGTCCCGAGGGGCCTCAAGACCAGGACCTTCAAGAAGAAGCTCGAGGCCTGTGGCAGGGGCTGGCACGACGAGCTTCAGTCCGTGTTGTGGTCCATCCGCACCACCGCCACCAAGCCAACGTGCGAGACCCCATTCTTCCTTGTCTACGGAGCTGAAGCAGTCCTCCCTCACGAGGTCAAGCATCGCTCCGCATGGGTCCTGGCGTTCGACGAAACACAGCAGGATGCCACGCGGGGGATGGATCTCGTGCTGGGAGAGGAACATCGTTGCGAAGCTGCACTGAGGGCGGCAAGGTACCAGCAAGCGCTGCGGCGATACCACCGCCGCAACGTCCACTCCAGGACGCTCGAGGTGGGCGACCTCGTCCTGAGGCGGGTCCTCTCCAGGGAAGGGCTGCACAAGCTCTCGCCCATGTGGGAGGGCCCGTTCAGGGTCGTCCATGTCTCCAGGTCTGGCGCCGCGCGCCTGGAGACACAGGACGGGATACCCATCCAGAACGCCTGGAACATCCAGCACCTCCGGAAGTTCTACCCATGAAGCAAGGCCCAGAGCCTGTGAAGAAAGCCCCAAAGCCTGTGAAGAAGGCCCGGTGCTTGTGAAGAATCGCCGCCCGTGACACTCTCACGTAATAATGAGTGGGGCTGTACATGCCCCGGAGTCTCAGGAGCGCCGACCTCAGGCCCTGGGGCTCCCTCCCACGCCTAGTGGCAGCACTCAGCTCCGCGCTGGTGAGAAGACTTGAAGACTAGATTAGGTGCCGGACGCGGCTTTTCATTTGCTTTCCGTAGTTGGCTCGCTTTTTCTTAACCGAAGTTTGCTTTTAGTGTTCCTTGCTGATTCGATTCCCTCGCCTCTTACTGCATTTTCTGGCTCTGATTCGCTCGTGTTCTCTCTCTTGCATACCTCGCGAGGGGGCTAGGCAGGTGCCCTCGCGAGCATTTTTCTCCTCTCTGCCTTCTCACGAGCCACCCTCGTTCGAGCCCAAAAACGGGCGCATCTCTCCTAGTCCGTGCCCCTCGGGTACCATGATACAAAGCGCCAGGGCAAGGCTTGGGTGGACGGAAAATCTTCTAGCGCACCTCCTAACAAATTTTTGCAGTTCCTGAGCAAGCACAGACCACCAGGTCAGGATGGACACGAGGAAACAAACACCTCGTAAGGAAGAGGGCGTCCCGGATGCACCAGGTTAAGTTATCTTTTGCGCAAAATAGCAACACGGCACGGGAACAACACGCATAGTGCAATAATCAAGGAACCACAGTTCGATACATGCCCCTATGGGCCCATACTGGTTTCATTTTTTGATGCAGGGAAAAGAACAAAACAAAAGCAGCGTTGCAGCGATCCACGGAGGCAGGCCCCTAGTGACATCCCGAGCCTAGCCAGACCCCTCCTCGCGCTTCACGAAGGAGCGGCGACGAGACGACCCGCTGCCGCCTTCAAAGCGAGCGCGGCGGCTAGTCATAGCCACCACTGCTGGAGCTGTCGCCGGAGGAAGAGCCGCCATAGCTGGACGAGACACGGTCGCCGCTGAGGGCGGGCTCGCCCTCATGCTCGTCGTGACCGTCGCCAAGGCCGAGCACCTCCTCGCCGTCGTTCGTCTCGGGGTAGCACCCAACGCGGCGACCATCTTCCCCAAACACCCTCACATAGAGGGTCGCTCCACCATCATACTTGAAGTGGAGGGTGCTGGCCAGGCCGCCCGCGCGGGCGAACACTTGCCAGCTGCGGGCCAGGACTATGTTGCCCGCGGCGGAAGTCTCGACCGCGACCCAAGAGGCCTTGCTGCAGCAACCATCCACTTGCAACCAGAGCTCGCCTGGACCAGAGGCCGGCAGTTCGTCGACGAAGAAGCGCGGGAGCTGGAGCCAGTTGCCGGCCAGGTTCTCCAACCAGACGACGAACTCCGGCAACACTTCCGCCGAATGGAAGCGCGGACGGGGAGGCCGCGCCACCATGGCGCACCTCCCTTCGTCAACTTGAACGCCATGGCTGGGACGACCCCCTCCGCGTGCCGCGGTGCCGCCACGACAGTGGGCCGCGGCAGGGGTCGCGACGTGCTTGCGCGGACGGTTGCGTCCGCGCTTGGGCACCGGGGAACCGGGTCCCTCGCGAGGGGCTTTCCCCTTCTCAGCGGCAGAGAACTTCCTTCGTGGCGCCATTGGTGGCGCTGCTAGCAATGGAGCGAGGAGGAAGAAGCAAGCGAGCAAGGAAGAGATGGGCGATGGGGGCTCCGCCCCCTCCCCATTTATAGCGGAAGAAGGCCAACCGGCGCCTCCCACTATCACAGGTAATGATGGTTTTCCTTGCATGTCGCAGGGACTTGTCAAATCAAGCAGTTGCTGAGGTAGCGTGGGGAAGCGAAGACGCCCACGTCCAATCAACTGTCACGCGTCAACCGAGGCCGCAGGCTTTTGGGGCCCGCGGCGCTCCGTACTTGACCTTTGGCTTCGCCTCAAAGCCAAGCCCGAGCGCACCTTGGGCCCGGGGGCTACTGTCGGCGTTCTAGGAATGGGGGTCCCCAGACTTGCCTGCCTGCGGCCCACGGCGTGGCTGTGCTAGTAGGCCTGTACGGCCCATCTTCATCAACAATGCTTTCAAGACCCTCGCGAGGGACCAAGCCTCGCGAGGCGGGCGACGCAAGACCTCCTCAGGAGCTGCCTCCCCAGGCAGGCTCACGAGGAGCGGAGATATCAAGGCGAGGCGAACCTCGCGAGGCTCCTGTGACGTGAGCCATGACGATTGACACCAGGCGGACGCCAGCGCATGCAGTGTCCTTGTTTCCTCTTTGGTGCTAAGGAAGCAGGCGCAGGCGCGGAGTACCGAGGCATCAGACAAAGGTTTCTATATCGGTGCAACGAGACCAAGACTAGCGGGACGGCAAGACGGAGGTCACCATGGAGCCCAAGACGGCGTCACCACCAGAGCCTTTTGCAGGCGAAGACCGCTTTTGTCAGGATAGCTTGTACTAGCTGTCCCCTTTCAAATTCGCCCGCTGTTGTTGGCTCCCTTCCCGCTCAATATTTGGGGAGAGGACCAGGGCCTATATAAGTAGAGCTAGGTGCCACAGTAGGGACATCTCATCCGGTCTGGAGCCAACCCACGCTCGCACAAGAACACCTCAACCTCAGGAGGCTGTTCTTCCCCTTGTACTGTTCATCATCAGCCCAAGAGGCAATCCACCCCCACACACTGGAGTAGGGTATTACACCACATCGGTGGACCGAACCAGTATAAACCCCGTGCCTCTCTGTGTTATGAGTTCGTCGAGTTCGTCCGTGAGATCTTAGCGAGCTAGGGCGTGGATCGGTAGGGGGGAAAGAACTTCGCGCGCACCCCAGAGTTCGAACCTTAAGGGTTTTGCCGGAACCCAAGACCCGACAACCGTGCATTGCCCTTTCTCACCTTGAGAGTTGGTGCAAAGTTCGCCGGTGCATCCAAACCCCGTGATATGATATGCTCTATCACACATAAACCTCCTTATATCTTCCTCAAAACAGCCACCATACCTACCTATCATGGCATTTCCATAGCCATTCTGAGATATATTGCCATGCAACTTTCCACCGTTCCGTTTATTATGACACGCTCCATCATTGTCATATTGCTTTGCATGATCATGTAGTTGACATCATATTTGTGGCAAAGCAACCATTCATAATTTTTCATACATGTCACTCTTGATTCATTGCATATCCCGGTACACCACCGGAGGCATTCACATAGAGTCGTATTTTTGTTCTAAGTATTGAGTTGTAATTCTTGAGTTGTAAGTAATAAAAGTGTGATGATCATCATTATTAGAGCATTGTCCCATGTGAGAAAAGGATGATGGAGACTATGATTCCCCCACAAGTCGGGATGAGATTCCGGACTAAATAAAAAAAAAGAGGCCAAAGAAAAAAAAGAGAAGGCCCAAGAAAAAAAAAGAAAAAAATGGGAGAAAAGAGAGAAGGGACAATGTTACTATCCCTTTTCCACACTTGTGCTCCAAAGTAGCACCGTAATCTTCATGATAGAGAGTCTCCTATGTTGTCACTTTCATATACTAGTGGGAATTTTTCATTATAGAACTTGGCTTGTATATTCCAATGATGGGCTTCCTCAAAATGCCCTAGGTCTTCGTGAGCAAGCAAGTTGGATGCACACCGACTTAGTTTCTTTTGTTGAGCTTTCATATATTTATAGCTCTAGTGCATCCGTTGCATGGCAATCCCTACTCCTCTCATTGACATCAATTGATGGGCATCTCCATAGCCTATTGATTAGCCGCGTCAATGTGAGACTTTCTACCTTTTTGTCTTCTCACATAACCCCCATCATTATACTTTATTCCACCCATAGTGCTATATCCATGGCTTGCGCTCATGTATTGCGTAAGGGTTGAAAAGGCTGAAGCGCGTTAAAAAGTATGAACCAATTGCTCGGCTTGTCATCGGGGTTATGCACGATGAGAACGTTTTGTGTGACGAAATTGAAGCATGGCCTAACTATATGATTTTGTAGGGATAAGCTTTCTTTGGCTATGTTATTTTGATAAGACATAATTGCTTGGTTAGCATGTTTGAGGTATTATTGTTTTTATGTCAACATTAAACTTTTATCTTGAATCTTTCGGATCTAAATATTCATGCCACAATAAAAGGAATTACATTGAAATTATGCTAAGAAGCATTCCACATCAAAAATTCTATTTTTATCATTTACCTACTCGAGGACGAGCAGGAATTAAGCTTGGGAATGCTTGATACGTCTCCAACGTATCTATAATTTTTGATTGTTCCATGCTATTATATTATCTGTTTTGGATGTTCAATGGGCTTTATTATACACTTTTATATTATTTTTGAGACTAACCTATTAACCGGGGGCCCAGCCCAAATTGCTGTCTTTTTTGCCTATTTCAGTGTTACGCAGAAAAGGAATATCAAACGGAGTCCAAACGGAATGAAACCTTCGGTAGAGTTATTTTTGGAACAAACGTGATCTAGAGGACTTGGAGTGGACGTCAAGCAACCAACGAGGAGGCCATGAGGCAGGGGGCGCGCTTAACCCCCCTGGGCGCGCCCTCCACCCTCGTGGGCCCTTCGTGGCTCGACCGACCTACTTCTTCCTCCTATATATACCTACGTACCCCGAAACCATCGAGGAGCACCACGAAAACCTAATTTCACCGCCGCAACCTTCTGTACCCGTGAGATCCCATCTTTGGGCCTTTTCCGGCGCTCCGCCGGAGGGGGCATTGATCACGGAGGGCTTCTACATCAACACCATGGCCTCTCCGATGATGTGTGAGTAGTTTACCTCAGAACTTCGGGTCCATAGTTATTAGCTAGATGGCTTCTTCTCTCTCTTTGGATCTCAATACAAAGTTCTCCTCGATTCTCTTGGAGATCTATTCGATGTAATCTTCTTTTGCGGTGTGTTTGTCGAGATCCGATGAATTGTGGGTTTATGATCAAGATTATCTATGAACAATATTTGAATCTTCTTTGAATTCTTTTATGTATGATTGGTTATCTTTGCAAGTCTCTTCGAATTATCAGTTCGGTTTGGCATACTAGATTGATCTTTCTTGCATGGGAGAAGTGCTTAGCTTTGGGTTCAATCTTGCGGTGCTCGATCCCAGTGACAGTACGGGAAACGACATGTATTGTATTGTTGCCATCGAGGATAAAAAGATGGGGTTTATATCATATTGCATGAGTTTATCCCTCTACATCATGTCATCTTGCTTAAAGCGTTACTCCGTTCTTATGAACTTAATACTCTAGATGCATGCTGGATAGCGGTCGATGTGTGAGTAATAGTAGTAGATGCAGGCAGGAGTCGGTCTACTTGTCACGGACGTGATGCGTATATACAAGATCATACCTAGATATTCTCATAACTATGCTCAATTCTCTCGGAAGTAATTTGTTCACCACCGTAATACTTACGCTATCTTGAGAGAAGCCACTAGTGAAACCTATGGCCCCCGGGTCTATTCTCTATCATATTAATCTCCCGTTATTTCTATCACCGTTTATTTTGCAATCTTTACTTTTAATCTTTATCATAAAAATACCAAAAATATAACTTATCATCTCTATCAGATCTTACTTTTGCAAGTGGTCGTGAAGGGATTGACAACCCCTTTATCGCGTTGGTTGCAAGGTTCTTATTTGTTTGTGTAGGTACAAGGGACTTGAGCGTGGCCTCCTAAGTGATTGATACCTTGGTTCTCAAAAACTGAGGGAAATACTTACGCTACTTTGCTGCATCACCCTTTCCTCTTAAATGGAACACCAATGCAGTGCTCAAGAGGTACCATGAGTCTCGGTCATGTCTACATAGTTCTCGAACCCGTAGGGTCCGCACGCTTAACGTTCGATGACGATCGGTATTATGAGTTTATATGTTTTGATGTACCGAAGGTAGTTCGGAGTCCCGGATGTGATCACGGACATGACGAGGAGTCTAGAAATGGTCGAGACATAAAGATCGATATATTGGAAGGCTATGTTTGGACACCGAAAGGGTTCCGAATGAGTTCGGGCATTTACCGGAGTACCGGGGGGTTACCGGAACCCCCCGGGGAGTCAATGGGCATTATTGGGCCTTAGTGGGAGAGAGGAGGAGGCGGCCAGGTGGAGGGCGCCCCCAAGCCCAATCAGAATTGGGTGGGGGGCCGGCCCCCTTTCCTTCCCTCTCTGCCCCTCTTCCTTCTTCTCCTACTCCAAGAAGGGAAGGGGGAAAACCTACTCCTACTGGGAGTAGGACTCCCCCTTGGGTGCGCCCTATGAGGGCCGGCCCTCCCCTCCTCCACTCCTTTATATACGGGGGAGGGGGGCACCCCATAGACACACAAGTTGACAGTTGTCTTAGCCGTGTGCGGTGCCCCCCTCCACAGATTTCCACCTCGGTCATATTGTTGTAGTGCTTAGGCGAAGCCCTGCGTCGGTAACTTCATCATCACCGTCATCACGCCGTCGTGCTGACGAAACTCTCCCTCGGCCTCAACTGGATCAAGAGTACGAGGGATGTCACCGATTTGAACATGTGTAGATCGCGGAGGTGCCGTGCATTCGGTACTTGATCAGTTGGATCGCGAAGACGTTCGACTACATCAACCGCGTTGCTTAACGCTTCCGCTTTCGGTCTACGAGGGTACATGGACACACTCTCCCTGCTCATTGATATGCATCACCTAGATGGATCTCGCGTGTGCATAGGATTTTCTTTGACATTACTGCGTTCCACAACAGTGGCATCCGAGCCAGGTCTATGCATAGATGTTATATGCACGAGTAGAACACAAAGAGTTGTGGGTGATAATAGTCATACTGCTTACCAGCATGTCATACTTTGATTCGGCGGTATTGTTGGATGAAGCGGCTCAGACCGACATTACGCGTACGCTTATGCGAGACTGGTTCTACCGACGTGCTTCACACACAGGTGGCTAGTGAGTGTCTGTTTCTCCAACTTTAGTTGAATCGAGTGTGACTACACCCGGTCCTTGTTGAAGGTTAAAATAGCAAACTTGACGAAAAATCGTTGTGGTTTTGATGCGTAGGTAAGAACGGTTCTTGCTAAGCCCGTAGCAGCCACGTAAAACTTGCGACAACAAAGTAGAGGACGTCTAACTTGTTTTTGTAGGGCATGTTGTGATGTGATATGGTCAAGACGTGATTATATAAATTGTTGTATGAGATGATCATGTTTTGTAACACAGTTATCGGCAACTGGCAGGAGCCATATGGTTGTCGCTTTATTGTATGAAATGCAATTGCCATGTAATTGCTTTACTTTATCACTATGCGGTAGCGATAGTTGTAGAAGCAATAGTTGGCGAGACGACAACGACGCTACGATGGAGATCAAGGTGTCAAGCCGGTGACGATGGAGATAATGACGGTGCTTTCGAGATGGAGATCAAAGGCACAAGATGATGATGGCCATATCATATCACATATTTTGATTGCATGTGTTATCTTTTATGCATCTTATTTTGCTTAGTACGGCGGTAGCACTTAAGATGATCCCTCACTAAATTTCAAGGTATAAGTGTTCTCCCTGAGTATGCACCGTTGCTACAGTTCGTCGTGCCGAGACACCACATGATGATCGGGTGTCATAAGCTCTATGTTCACATACAACGGGTGTAAGACAGTTTTGCACATGGAGAATACTCAGGTTAACCTTGACGAGCCTAGCATATGCAGATATGGCCTCGGAACACTGAGACCGAAAGGTTGAACGTGAATCATATAGTAGATATGATCAACATAGAGATGTTCACCATTGAAAACTACTCCACCTCACGTGATGATCGGACATGGTTTAGTTGATATGGATCACGTGATCATTTAGATGACTAGAGGGATGTCTATCTAAGTGGGAGTTCTTAAGTAATATGATTAATTGAACTTTAATTTATCATGAACTTAGTCCTAGTATTAGCATATCTATGTTGTAGATCAATAGCTCGCGATGTAGCTCCCCCATTTATTTTTTATATGTTCCTAGAGAAATATAAGTTAAAAGATGATAGTAGCAATGATGCGGACTTGGTCCGTGATCTGAGGATTTTCCTCATTGCCGCACAGAAAAATTATGTCCTTGATGCACCGCTAGGTGACAACACTATTGCAGGAGCAGATGCAGACGTTATGAACGTTTTGACAAGCTCGGTATGATGACTACTTGATAGTTTAGTGCACCATGCTTTACGGCTTAGAACCGGGACTTCAAAAATGTTTTGAATGCCACAGAGCATATAAGATGTTCCAAGAGTTGAAATTGGTATTTCATACTCATGCCCGTGTCAAGAGGTATGAGACCTCTGACAGTACTTTTCCTACAAGATGGAGGAGAATAGCTCAACCAGTGAGCATGTGCTCAGATTGCCTGGGTACTACAATTGCTTGAATAAAGTGGAAGTTAATCTTCCAGATAAGATAGTAATTGACAAAGTTCTCTAGTCACTATCACCAAGTTACTAGAACTTCGTGATGAACTATAATATGCAAGGGGTAATGAGAACAATTCCCAAGCTCTTTGCGATGCTAAAATCGGTGAAGGTAGAAATCAAGAAAAGCATCAAGTGTTGATGGTTAACTAGACCACTAGTTTCAAGAAAAGGGCAAAGGGATAGAAAGGGAACTTTAAGAAGAATGACAAACAAGTTGTCATCCTCGTGAAGAAGCCCAAAGCTAGACCCAAGCCCGAAACTGAGTGCTTCTACTGCAAAGGAAATGGTCATTGGAAGTGGAATTGCCCTAGATACTTGGCGGATAAGAAGGATGGCAAAGTGAACAGAGGTATATTTGATATACATGTTATTGATGTGTACTTTACTAGTGTTTATAGAAACCCCTCGGTATTTGATACTGGTTCAGTTGCTAAGAGTAGTAACTCGAAACGGGAGTTGCAAAATAAACAGAGACTAGTTAAGGGCAAGGTGATGATGTGTGTTGTAAGTGATTCCAAGGTTGAGAAGATCATCATCGCACACTCCTTTTACCTTCGGGATTAGTGTTGAACCTAAAATAAATGTTATTTGGTGTTTGCGTTGAGCATGAATATGATTGGATCATGTTTATTTGCAATATGGTTATTCATTTAAGTCAAAGAATAATTATTGTTCTATTTAAATGAATAAAACCTTCTATGGTCATACACTCAATATAAATGGTTTATTGAATCTCGATCGTAGTGATACACATCTTCATAATATTGAAGCCAAAAGATTCAAAGTTAATAATGATAGTGCAACTTATTTGTGGCACTGCCGTTTAGGTCATATTGGTGTAAAGCGCATGAAGAAACTCCATGCTGATGGGCTTTTGGAATCACTTGATTATGAATCACTTGATGCTTGCGAACCATGCCTCATGGGCAAGATGACTAAGACTCCGTTCTCTGAAACAATGGAGCGAGCAACTGACTTACTGGAAATAATACATACTGATGTATGCGGTCCGATGAGTATTGAGGCTCGCGGTGGGTATTGTTATTTTCTGACCTTCACAGATGATTTATCTACTTGATGAAACATAAGTCTGAAACATTTGAAAAGTTCAAAGAATTTCAGAGTGAAGTGGAAAATCATCGTAACAAGAAAAAGTTTCTACGATCTGATAGCGGAGACGAATATTTGAGTTATGTGTTTGGTCTTCATTTGAAACAATGTGGAATAGTTTCGCAACTCACGCCACCTGGAACACCACAGCGTAATGGTGTGTCCGAACATCATAACCGTACTTTATTAGATATGGTGCGATCTATGATGTCTCTTACCGATTTACCACTATCATTTTGGGGTTATGCATTAGAAACAACCGCATTCACGTTAAAAAGGGCACCATCTAAATCCGTTGAGACGACACCGTATGAACTGTGGTTTAGCAAGAAACCTAAGCTGTCGTTTCTTAAAGTTTGGGGTTGCGATGCTTATGTGAAAAGTTTCATCCTGATAAGCTCAAACCCAAATCGGAGAAGTGCGTCTTCATAGGATACCCAAAAGTAACTGTTGGGTACACCTTCTATCACAGATCCAAAGGCAAGATATTCGTTGCTAAGAATGGATCCTTTCTAGAGAAGGAGTTTCTCTTGAAAGAAGTGAGTGGGAGGAAAGTCGAACTTGATAAGGCAATTGTACCTTCTCCCGAATTGGAAAGTAGTTAATCACAGAAATCAGTTTCAGTGATGCCTACACCGATTAGTGAGGAAGTTCATGATGATGATCATGAAACTTCAGATCAAGTCACTACCGAACCTCGTAGGTCAACCAAAATACGTTCTGCACCAAAGTGGTACGGTAATCCTGTTCTGGAAATCATGTTACTAGACCATGACAAACCTACGAACTATGAGGAAGCTATGATGAGCCAAGATTCCTCAAAATGGCTTGAGGCCATGAAATCTGAGATGTGATCCATGTATGAGAACAAAGTATGGACTTTGGTTGACTTGCCCGTTGATCGGCAAGCAATAGAAAATAAATTGATCTTCAAGAGGAAGACGGACACTGATAGTAGTGTTACTATCTAAAAAGCTAGACTTGTCGAAAAAGGTTTTTGACAAGTTCAAGGTGTTGACTACGATGAGATTTTCTCACTCGTAGCGATGCTTAAGTCTGTCTGAATCATGTTAGCAATTGCCACATTTTATGAAATCTGGCAAATGGATGTCAAAACTACATTCCTTAATGGATTTCTTAAAGAAGAGCTGTATATGATGCAACCAAAAAGTGGCACTTTTCCCAATTCAAGACAAGATTAGTTTCTTCACATGTCTGCAAAACTCGGTCAAGGTTGCTCAAGCAATCATCAAAAGAGGATCCATAGACGGAGAAATCGTCCATGAAAACCTCACAAATCTTTTCACAAAAGTCAGAGAATATAGCCATCATGCATCTTTGAAAGGTAGCAGGTGCATTACATAAACCAAAAGGCATACGTCTATAAGCAAAAGTACCGAAAGGGCAAGTAAAAGTGGTCTTTGATTGATCATCGGCTGACACAGGTATTTGAGAGAAACCAGAATAACCATCTAGAAAGCAAAAATGTGTATGTTTGTATAATCTTTCTAGCATTTGATCAATAAAAGGTAAGGGGTAATGATCTTTTTAGTAGCCTTATTTAATTTGCGGAAATCAATTACCATCCTATAACCTGTAATAATTCTTTGCGGAATCAATTCATCTTTATCATTAGGAACGACAGTAATACCTCCCTTCTTAGGGACACAATGGACAGGACTTACCCACTGACTATCAGCAACGGGATAAATTATATCTGCCTCAAGGAGCTTTAGTATTTCCTTTCTTACCACTTCTTTCATTTTCGGATTCAGCCATCGTTGGTGATCATGAACTGGTTTGGCATCTTTCTCCAAATTTATTTTATGTTGACATAGAGTGGGACTAATGCCCTTAAGATCATCAAGAGTATATCCAATAGCAGCGCGGTGCTTCTTCAAAGTTTTCAATAATCTCTCTTCTTCATGCTCTGAAAGGTTAGCACTAATAATAATAGGATATATCTTTTTCTCATCAAGATAAGCATATTTAAGAGTGTCAGGTAATGGCTTAAGCTCAAACACGGGATCACCCTTGGGTGGAGGAGGATCCCCTAGGATTTCAACAGGCAAATTGTGTTTCAGGATGGGTCCCTGTTTAAAGAATACTTCATCTATTTCCCTTCTTTCATTCATAAACATATCATTTTCATGGTCTAGCAAATATTGTTCCAAAGGATCATTAGGAGGTACGGCAATAGAAGCAAGACCAATAATTTCATCCTTACTAGGCAATTCCTCTTCACGGTGTTGTCTACAAAATTTAGAGAAATTAAACTCATGATACATATCACCCAAACCAATAGTAACAACATCTTTTTCGCAGTCTATCTTATCATTAACAGTGTTCAAGAAGGGTCTACCAAAAATAATGGGACAAAAGCTATCTTGTGGGGAACCAAGAACAAGAAAATCAGCAGGATATTTAGTTTTCCCACACGAGACTTCAACATCTCTAACAATTCCAATGGGTGATATGGTATCTCTATTGGCAAACTTGATGGTAACATCAATATCTTCTATCTCAGCAGGTGCAATATCCTGCATAATTTCTTTGTATAAGTCATGAGGTATAGCACTAGCACTGGCACCCATATCACATAAGCCATGATAGGATCAGAACGAGATTTTCTTTGAAAGAGGTGCTCGGGTAGCAAAGTTGCCTACCATTAGGTATTGTTTGAGCCCGTAACTTCCATTAGGGGAGGCATCCTCGCTCAGTTTCAACTGGTGGTTACGGGGAGGCCTGAGAGGCGGTGGTTTACCCTGTGGCGGATGTCAGCGGTTTTTTCCATTCGAGAAACGAGGAGCACGACTGAAGTGGCTATACATACAAATCCATACAATGATCTCCTATTTTAACAAAAATAACAGGCATGCCTACCACAGGTCTATATTTATCTTTAGCACAAGGTTTAGCAATTCTAGCAGTTTCATCACAGAAATAAATAACATGCCCATCAATATTATCAGCCAAGAGATCTTTAACAATAGCAATATTAGGTTCAACTTTAACTTGCTGAGGGGGTGTATAGGTTCTAATATTGCTTTTACGAACCACAGTTGAAGCTTTAGCATGATCCTTTATTCAAACAGGGAAAGATGGTTTCTCAACATAAGCAGTAGGAACAATAGGATCATTATAAGTGATAATCTTTTCTTCAACTATAATAGGTGACTCCTTCTTTATGATATATGCATGATATAATATATACATCATGCATTTGTATCTGAGCTACCTTTACTTCTATGGGAGGATGATATTTAAACCACTTCTCCTTAGGGAGATCAATGTGAGCAGCAAAAGATTCACAGAAAGAAGCTACTATCTCAGAGTCAAGTCCATATTTAGTGCTAAATTTACGGAAAACATCAGTATCCATAAAAGATTTAACACAATCAAACTTAGGTGTCATACCCGACTCCTTACCTTCGTCGAGATCCCAATCTTCAGAGTTGCGTTTAATTCTTTCCAATAAATCCCATTTGAATTCAATAGTCTTCATCATAAAAGAGCCAGCACAAGAAGTATCGAGCATGGTGCGATTGTTATTAGAAAGCCGAGCATAGAAATTTTGAATAATTACTTCTCTTGGAAGCTCATGATTGGGGCATGAATATAACATTGATTTGAGCCTCCCCGAAGCTTGAGCGATGCTTTCTCCTTCGCGAGGCCAAAAATTATATATATAATTGCGATCACGATGAACAAGATGCATAGGATAAAACTTCTGATGAAATTCCAATTTCAATCGTTTGTAGTTCCATGATCCCATATCATCACATAGCCTATACCATGTCAATGCATCTCCCTTCAAAGATAAAGGGAAGACCATCTTCTTAATAACATCATCGGGCACACCTGCAAGCTTAAATAATCCACAAACTTCATCCACATATATTAGGTGCTCATCAGGATGCATTGTTCCGTCTCCTGCAAAAGGATTAGCTAGCAGTTTTTCTAGCATACCCGAAGGAATCTCAAAGTAGACATTTTCATCTTCAGTAGGTTCAGTAGGTTCAGTAGGTTGAGGAGCAACTCTTTGCTCTACTGGTCGGGGTGAAGATACCCCGAACAAGCCCCTCAGAGGATTACTTTCCATAGTAACAAGTGACAGTAAATTTCAGCACACCATATAAATTTTTCCTTACCAAATTCCACCTACCAAAGGCGCTTCACTCCCCGGCGACGGCGCCAGAAAAGAGTCTTGATGACCCACAAGTATAGGGGATCTATCGTAGTCCTTTCGATAAGTAAGAGTGTCGAACCCAACGAGGAGCAGAAGGAAATGATAAGCGGTTTTCAGCAAGGTATTCTCTGCAAGCACTGAAATTATAGGTAACGGATAGTTTTGTGATAAGATAATTGGTAACGAGCAACAAGTAACAAAAGTAAATAAAGTGCAGTAAGGTGTACCATTTTGTAGCAAAGGACAAGCCTGGACAAACTCTTATATAGAGAAAAGCGCTCCCGAGGACACATGGGAATTATCGTCAAGCTAGTTTTCATCACGTTCATATGATTCGCGTTCGGTACTTTGATAATTTGATATGTGGGTGGACCGGTGCTTGGGTGCTGTCCTTACTTGGACAAGCATCCCACTTATGATTAACCCCTATTGCAAGCATCCGCAACTACAAAAGAAGTATTAAGGTAAACCTAACCATAGCATGAAACATATGGATCCCAATCAGCCCCATACGAAGCAACACATAAACTAGGGTTTAAGCTTCTGTCACTCTAGCAACCCATCATATACTTATTACTTCCCAATGCCTTCCCCTAGGCCCATATAACGGTGAAGTGTCATGTAGTCGACGTTCACATAACACCACTAGAGGATAGACAACATACATCTCATCAAAATATCAAACGAATACCAAATTCACTTGACTACTAATAACAAGACTTCTCCCATGTCCTCAGGAACAAACGTAACTACTCACAAAGCATATTCATGTTCATAATCAGAGGAGTATTAATATGCATAAAGGATCTGAACATATGATCTTCCACCAAATAAACCAACTAGCATCAACTACAAGGAGTAATCAACACTACTAGCAACCTATAGGTACCAATCCCAGACTTAGAGACAAGAATTGGATACAAGAGATGAACTAGGGTTTGAGAGGAGATGGTGTTGGTGAAGATGTTGATGGAGATTGCCCTCTCCCGATGAGAGGAGCGTTGGTGATGACGATGGCGATGATTTCCCCCTCCTGGAGGGAAGTGTCCCCGGCAGAACAGCTCTGCCGGAGCCCTAGATTGGTTCCGCCAAGGTTCCGCCTCGTGGCGGCGGAGTCTCGTCCCAAAAGCTTGCTTATGATTTTTCTTCGGACGAAAGACTTCATATAGCAGAAGATGGCCACCGGAGGGCCAACAGGGGGCCCACGAGGCAGGGGGGCGCGCCCAGGGGGTAGGGCGCGCCCCCACCCTCGTGGCCAGGGTGTGGGCCCCCTCTGGTATTTCTTCCGCTCACTATTTTTTATTATTTCCAAAAATAACTTTCGTGGAGTTTCAGGACTTTTGGAGTTGTGCAGAATAGGTCTCTAATATTTGCTCCTTTTCCAGCCCAGAATTCCAGCTGCCGGCATTCTCCCTCCTTATGTAAACCTTGTAAAATAAGAGAGAATAGGCATAAGTATTGTGACATAATGTGTAATAACAGCCCATAATGGAATAAATATCGATATAAAAGCATGATGCAAAATGGACGTATCAACTCCCCCAAGCTTAGACCTCGCTTGTCCTCAAGCGGAAGCCGATAACGATAAATATGTCCACATGTTTAGAGGTAGAGGTGTCGATAAAATAAAATACGGACATGAGGGTATCATGATTATTATCATAACAGCAACATATATGGATGTTGTCATATGATTTCTTATGCTCAAGTAATAATCTATTCACAATGTCAAGTATGAATCAGAAATTTTATTGAGAACTAACAAACTATAATCTTAGTCATTGAAGCAATTGCAATTTATCATAACATCAGAAAGAGTCTATGTCAGATCTTTTTAGCAAGTCCACATACTCAACTATCATTTAATCTTTCACAATTGCTAACACTCACGCAATACTTGTGGTTACGGAGTTTTAACCGGACACAAAGAAGATAGGGGCTTATAGTTTCGCCTCCCAACCTTTTACCTCAAGGGTAATGTCAACAATAATAGCTCATGCTACCCTATATCCAATTAGATATATATATCAGGATCTTTCCAACATCCTGTGCTTGCCAAAGGATAAAATGTAAAAAGGAAAGGTGAAGATCACCATGACTCTTGCATAAGGTAGAAGATAAAAGTAAAAGATAGGCCCTTCGCATAGGGAAGCAGAGGTTGCCATGCCCTATCAGGGTTGGATGCACAATATCTTAATGCGAAAGAACGCCACTTTATATTGCCACTTGTGATATGAAACTTTATTGTGCAGTCCGTTGCTTTTATTTCTTCCACATCACAAGATCGTATAAAGCTTATTTCCTCCACACCAATCAATCATACATATTTATAGAGCAATTTTATTGCTTGCACCGATGACAACTTACTTGAAGGATCTTACTCAATCCATAGGTAGATATGGTGGACTCTCATGGAAAACTTGGTTTAAGGGTATTTGGAAGCACAAGTAGTATCTCTACTTGGTGCAAAGAATTTGGCTAGCATGAGGGGGTAAGGCAAGCTCAACATGTTGGATGATCCATGACAATATACTTTATCTCAGATATAAGAAAACATAACCCATTACGTTGTCTTCCTTGTCCAACATCACCTCTTTAGCATGTCATATTTTAATGAGTGCTCACAGTCATAAAAGGTGTCCAAGGTAGTATATTTATATGTGAAACCTCTCTTTCTTTATTACTTCCTATTAATTGCAACGATGACCAAAGCTATGTTTGTCAAGTCTCAACAACTTTTAATCATCATACTCTTTCTATGTGAAGTCATTACTCTCCATAAGATCAATATGATCTCTTTGTTTCTTTTTATTATTTTCTCTTTTCTTTTATTCACTCAAGATCATAGCAAAATAATCAAGCCCTTGACTCAACACTAATCTTTATTATATATAGCTTACGGACTCGATTACATAGAAAGATCATAAAGCAAAACTCTAAACTAGATCATACTAAAACTTTATTCTACTAGATCAAGATACTACTAAAAGGATCGAACTAAGAAAAATAGTAAAGATAGGAGATGTGGTGGTGATACGATACCGGGGCATCTCCCCCAAGCTTGGTAGTTGCCAAGGGGAGTGCCCATACCCATGTGATTATGTCTCCATCCTCAGAAGTGGTGGTGATGGGGTTGTTGATGAAGCAGGCTTGTCGTCCCTCTTCCAAGGCATGGGCTCACCATCATAGAAGGATGATCGAGTCTCCGGGATCCTCAAATCTGCAGCCAAACTCATTCTCTTGAATCTATATTCACATTCACAGTTTTGGTTTTGCAGGTCATAGGTTTGGGCTTGGAGGTGCTCAATTTTCTCGTGGAGCTTGAAGATGGCCTCCCCAATGTCCTTGGCATCCATCTTGTGGTTGTTGGTGAACTCTGCGATCATCATGTGATTGGAGTCAAGTCCACGCTCCACCATCTCCTGGCACTTGAAAAATTGTTGCTCCATTGCCTCGAGCCTTGTCTCCACGCTTCCAGTCTTCCTCGGTCCCTCAACATCGCGGATGTGCAGCACCCCCTCATGCATCTCAATGGTTTGAGGGTGTTGCAGCACCTCCGCGATATAGGGATTGATGACCTTCTCGAAGAACTTGTCCTTGGGGGCACTTGGAGACGTCATGATGATCTAGATTTGTCAAAAAACAGATCTAACAAGAACAGACGATATTTGCGTGGTACAGGAGTCAAAACCTTCGGGAGATTATATAATGAATTTTTACCGACCAAAATACGTATCGTGCAAGAAAACGGAGTCCGGAGAGCGCACGAGGTGCCCACGAGGAAGGGGGCGCACCCAGGGGGGTAGGGCGCGCCCTCCACCCTCGTGGAGCCCTCGTGTCCTTCCCGGACTGCTTCTTATTTTTCTATTTTTCTAAATATTCCAAAATGGAGAAACATCTTCAGTAGGTTCAGTAGGTTCAGTAGGTTGAGGAGCAACTCTTTGCTCTACTGGTCGGGGTGAAGATACCCCGAACAAGCCCCTCAGAGGATTACTTTCCATAGTAACAAGTGACAGTAAATTTCAGCACACCATATAAATTTTTCCTTACCAAATTCCACCTACCAAAGGCGCTTCACTCCCCGGCGACGGCGCCAGAAAAGAGTCTTGATGACCCACAAGTATAGGGGATCTATCGTAGTCCTTTCGATAAGTAAGAGTGTCGAACCCAACGAGGAGCAGAAGGAAATGATAAGCGGTTTTCAGCAAGGTATTCTCTGCAAGCACTGAAATTATAGGTAACGGATAGTTTTGTGATAAGATAATTGGTAACGAGCAACAAGTAACAAAAGTAAATAAAGTGCAGTAAGGTGGTCCATTTTGTAGCAAAGGACAAGCCTGGACAAACTCTTATATAGAGAAAAGCGCTCCCGAGGACACATGGGAATTATCGTCAAGCTAGTTTTCATCACGTTCATATGATTCGCGTTCGGTACTTTGATAATTTGATATGTGGGTGGACCGGTGCTTGGGTGCTGTCCTTACTTGGACAAGCATCCCACTTATGATTAACCCCTATTGCAAGCATCCGCAACTACAAAAGAAGTATTAAGGTAAACCTAACCATAGCATGAAACATATGGATCCCAATCAGCCCCATACGAAGCAACACATAAACTAGGGTTTAAGCTTCTGTCACTCTAGCAACCCATCATATACTTATTACTTCCCAATGCCTTCCCCTAGGCCCATATAACGGTGAAGTGTCATGTAGTCGACGTTCACATAACACCACTAGAGGATAGACAACATACATCTCATCAAAATATCAAACGAATACCAAATTCACTTGACTACTAATAGCAAGACTTCTCCCATGTCCTCAGGAACAAACGTAACTACTCACAAAGCATATTCATGTTCATAATCAGAGGAGTATTAATATGCATAAAGGATCTGAACATATGATCTTCCACCAAATAAACCAACTAGCATCAACTACAAGGAGTAATCAACACTACTAGCAACCTATAGGTACCAATCCCAGACTTAGAGACAAGAATTGGATACAAGAGATGAACTAGGGTTTGAGAGGAGATGGTGTTGGTGAAGATGTTGATGGAGATTGCCCTCTCCCGATGAGAGGAGCGTTGGTGATGACGATGGCGATGATTTCCCCCTCCTGGAGGGAAGTGTCCCCGGCAGAACAGCTCTGCCGGAGCCCTAGATTGGTTCCGCCAAGGTTCCGCCTCGTGGCGGCGGAGTCTCGTCCCAAAAGCTTGCTTATGATTTTTCTTCGGACGAAAGACTTCATATAGCAGAAGATGGCCACCGGAGGGCCAACAGGGGGCCCACGAGGCAGGGGGGCGCGCCCAGGGGGTAGGGCGCGCCCCCACCCTCGTGGCCAGGGTGTGGGCCCCCTCTGGTATTTCTTCCGCTCACTATTTTTTATTATTTCCAAAAATAACTTTCGTGGAGTTTCAGGACTTTTGGAGTTGTGCAGAATAGGTCTCTAATATTTGCTCCTTTTCCAGCCCAGAATTCCAGCTGCCGGCATTCTCCCTCCTTATGTAAACCTTGTAAAATAAGAGAGAATAGGCATAAGTATTGTGACATAATGTGTAATAACAGCCCATAATGGAATAAATATCGATATAAAAGCATGATGCAAAATGGACGTATCAACTCCCCCAAGCTTAGACCTCGCTTGTCCTCAAGCGGAAGCCGATAACGATAAATATGTCCACATGTTTAGAGGTAGAGGTGTCGATAAAATAAAATACGGACATGAGGGTATCATGATTATTATCATAACAGCAACATATATGGATGTTGTCATATGATTTCTTATGCTCAAGTAATAATCTATTCACAATGTCAAGTATGAATCAGAAACTTTATTGAGAACTAACAAACTATAATCTTAGTCATTGAAGCAATTGCAATTTATCATAACATCAGAAAGAGTCTATGTCAGATCTTTTTAGCAAGTCCACATACTCAACTATCATTTAATCTTTCACAATTGCTAACACTCACGCAATACTTGTGGTTACGGAGTTTTAACCGGACACAAAGAAGATAGGGGCTTATAGTTTCGCCTCCCAACCTTTTACCTCAAGGGTAATGTCAACAATAATAGCTCATGCTACCCTATATCCAATTAGATATATATATCAGGATCTTTCCAACATCCTGTGCTTGCCAAAGGATAAAATGTAAAAAGGAAAGGTGAAGATCACCATGACTCTTGCATAAGGTAGAAGATAAAAGTAAAAGATAGGCCCTTCGCATAGGGAAGCAGAGGTTGCCATGCCCTATCAGGGTTGGATGCACAATATCTTAATGCGAAAGAACGCCACTTTATATTGCCACTTGTGATATGAAACTTTATTGTGCAGTCCGTTGCTTTTATTTCTTCCACATCACAAGATCGTATAAAGCTTATTTCCTCCACACCAATCAATCATACATATTTATAGAGCAATTTTATTGCTTGCACCGATGACAACTTACTTGAAGGATCTTACTCAATCCATAGGTAGATATGGTGGACTCTCATGGAAAACTTGGTTTAAGGGTATTTGGAAGCACAAGTAGTATCTCTACTTGGTGCAAAGAATTTGGCTAGCATGAGGGGGTAAGGCAAGCTCAACATGTTGGATGATCCATGACAATATACTTTATCTCAGATATAAGAAAACATAACCCATTACGTTGTCTTCCTTGTCCAACATCACCTCTTTAGCATGTCATATTTTAATGAGTGCTCACAGTCATAAAAGGTGTCCAAGGTAGTATATTTATATGTGAAACCTCTCTTTCTTTATTACTTCCTATTAATTGCAACGATGACCAAAGCTATGTTTGTCAAGTCTCAACAACTTTTAATCATCATACTCTTTCTATGTGAAGTCATTACTCTCCATAAGATCAATATGATCTCTTTGTTTCTTTTTATTATTTTCTCTTTCCTTTTATTCACTCAAGATCATAGCAAAATAATCAAGCCCTTGACTCAACACTAATCTTTATTATATATAGCTTACGGACTCGATTACATAGAAAGATCATAAAGCAAAACTCTAAACTAGATCATACTAAAACTTTATTCTACTAGATCAAGATACTACTAAAAGGATCGAACTAAGAAAAATAGTAAAGATAGGAGATGTGGTGGTGATACGATACCGGGGCATCTCCCCCAAGCTTGGTAGTTGCCAAGGGGAGTGCCCATACCCATGTGATTATGTCTCCATCCTCAGAAGTGGTGGTGATGGGGTTGTTGATGAAGCAGGCTTGTCGTCCCTCTTCCAAGGCATGGGCTCACCATCATAGAAGGATGATCGAGTCTCCGGGATCCTCAAATCTGCAGCCAAACTCATTCTCTTGAATCTATATTCACATTCACAGTTTTGGTTTTGCAGGTCATAGGTTTGGGCTTGGAGGTGCTCAATTTTCTCGTGGAGCTTGAAGATGGCCTCCCCAATGTCCTTGGCATCCATCTTGTGGTTGTTGGTGAACTCTGCGATCATCATGTGATTGGAGTCAAGTCCACGCTCCACCATCTCCTGGCACTTGAAAAATTGTTGCTCCATTGCCTCGAGCCTTGTCTCCACGCTTCCAGTCTTCCTCGGTCCCTCAACATCGCGGATGTGCAGCACCCCCTCATGCATCTCAATGGTTTGAGGGTGTTGCAGCACCTCCGCGATATAGGGATTGATGACCTTCTCGAAGAACTTGTCCTTGGGGGCACTTGGAGACGTCATGATGATCTAGATTTGTCAAAAAACAGATCTAACAAGAACAGACGATATTTGCGTGGTACAGGAGTCAAAACCTTCGGGAGATTATATAATGAATTTTTACCGACCAAAATACGTATCGTGCAAGAAAACGGAGTCCGGAGAGCGCACGAGGTGCCCACGAGGAAGGGGGCGCACCCAGGGGGTAGGGCGCGCCCTCCACCCTCGTGGAGCCCTCGTGTCCTTCCCGGACTGCTTCTTATTTTTCTATTTTTCTAAATATTCCAAAATGGAGAAAAGTTGCCATTAGAACTGTTTTGGAGTCGGTTTACTTACCGTACCACATACCTATTCCTTTTCGGAGTCTGAAACGTTCCGGAAAGTGTCCCTTATGTATTCCTCCGGGGTTACGGTTTCAATAACATTGGTTTCAACATTTATGGGATTACCTGAGATATAATGTTTAATTCTTTGACCGTTCACCACCTTCGGATTTGTGCCCTCGAAGTTGTTGATTTTTATGGCACCGAAATGATAGACCTCCTCGATAACGTAAGGACCTTCCCATTTAGAGAGAAGTTTTCCTGCAAAAAATCTTAAACAAGAGTTGTATAGCAATACATAATCACCTACATTAAACTCACGCTTTTGTATTCTTTTGTCATGCCATCTTTTAACTTTTTCTTTAAACAATTTGGCATTCTCATAGGCTTGGGTTCTCCATTCATCAAGTGAGCTAATGTCAAATAACCTCTTCTCACCGGCAAGTTTGAAATCATAGTTGAGCTCTTTAATAGCCCAATACGCCTTATGTTCTAGTTCGAGAGGTAAGTGACATGCTTTTCCATAAACCATTTTATACGGAGACATACCCATAGGATTTTTATATGCACTTCTGTAGGCCCATAATGCATCATCCAGTTTCTTAGACCAATTCTTTCTAGATCTATTAATAGTCTTTTGCAAAATTAATTTGAGCTCTCTATTGCTCAATTCTACTTGACCACTAGACTGTGGGTGATAAGGAGATGCAATTCTATGATTAACATCATATTTAGCAAGCATTTTACGAAAAGCACCATGAATAAAATGTGAACCACCATCAGTCATTAAATATCTAGGGACTCCGAACCTCGGAAAAATAACTTCTTTAAGCATTTTAATAGATGTGTTATGATCAGCACTACTAGTTGGAATAGCTTCTACCCACTTAGTAACGTAATCAACATCAACTAAAATATGTGTGTATCCATTAGAGGCAGGAAAAGGTCCCATATAATCAAAGCCCCAAACATCAAATGGTTCAATAACAAGTGAATAATTCATAGGCATTTCTTGACGTCTACTAATATTACCAATTCTTTGACATTCATCACACGATAAGACAAACATACGGGCATCCTTGAAGAGAGTAGGCCAATAAAAACCGGATTGCAATACCTTATGTGCAGTTCTATCTCCAGCGTGGTGTCCTCCATAAGCTTCGGAGTGACACTTGCGTAGGATCTGTTCCTGTTCATGCTCAGGCACACAACGTCTAATAACACCATCTACTCTTTCTTCATAAAGATGTGGGTCATCCCAAAAGTAATGTCTCAAATCATAGAAAAACTTTTTCTTTTGTTGGTATGTGAAACTAGGTGGTATAAAGTTAGCAACGATGTAATTAGCATAATCAGCATACCATGGAGTAGTACGAGAAGCATTTATGACATTTAGTTGTTCATCTGGAAAGCTATCATCAATAGGTAGTGGGTCATCAAGAACATTTTCTAACCTAGACAAGTTGTCTGCAACGGGGTTCTCAGCTCCCTTTCTATCAATAATATGCAAATCAAATTCTTGTAACAAGAGAACCCATCTAATAAGTGTAGGTTTAGCATCTTTCTTTTCCATAAGATATTTAATAGCAGCATGATCAGTGTGAATAGTTTCTTTAGAATCAACAATATAAGGTCTGAACTTATCACAAGCAAATACAACTGCTAAGAATTCTTTTTCAGTAGTAGCATAATTTCTCTGAGCATTGTCTAGAGTTTTACTAGCATATTGAATAACATTTAATTTCTTATCAACTCTTTGTCCTAGAACAGCACCTACAGCATAATCACTAGCATCACACATGATTTCAAAAGGTAAATTCCAATCATGTGGCTGAACGATAGGTGCAGAGATCAATGCTTTCTAAAGTATTTCAAATGCCTCTACACAATCATCATCAAAGACAAATGGTATATCTTTTTGTAACAAATTAGTCAGAGGCCAAGAAATTTTTGAGAAGTCCTTAATGAACCTCCTATAAAAACCGGCATGACCAAGGAAACTTCTTATACCTTTGATGTCCTTGGGACATGGCATCTTTTCAATAGCATCAACCTTGGCTTTATCAACTTCAATACCTCTTTCAGAAACTTTATGCCCCAAGACAATACCTTCATTAACCATAAAGTGGCACTTTTCCCAATTCAAGACAAGATTAGTTTCTTCACATCTCTGCAAAACTCGATCAAGGTTGCTCAAGCAATCATCAAAAGAGGATCCATAGACGGAGAAATCATCCATGAAAACCTCACAAATCTTTTCACAAAAGTCAGAGAATATAGCCATTATGCATCTTTGAAAGGTAGCAGGTGCATTACATAAACCAAAAGGCATACGTCTATAAGCAAAAGTACCGAAAGGGCAAGTAAAAGTGGTCTTTGATTGATCATCGGCTGACACAGGTATTTGAGAGAAACCAGAATAACCATCTAGAAAGCAAAAATGTGTATGTTTGGATAATATTTCTAGCATTTGATCAATAAAAGGTAAGGGGTAATGATCTTTTTAGAAGCCTTATTTAATTTGCGGAAATCAATTACCATCCTATAACCTGTAATAATTCTTTGCGGAATCAATTCATCTTTATCATTAGGAACGACAGTAATACCTCCCTTCTTAGGGACACAATGGACAGGAGTTACCCACTGACTATCAGCAACGGGATAAATTATACCTGCCTCAAGGAGCTTTAGTATTTCCTTTCTTACCACTTCTTTCATTTTGGGATTCACCCGTTGGTGGTGATCACGAACTGGTTTGGCATCTTTCTCCAAATTTATTTTATGTTGACATAGAGTGGGACTAATGCCCTTAAGATCATCAAGACTATATCCAATAGCAGCGCAGTGCTTCTTCAGAGTTTTCAATAATCTCTCTTCTTCATGCTCTGAAAGGTTAGCACTAATAATAACAGGATATATCTTTTTCTCATCAAGATAGGCATATTTAAGAGTGTCAAGTAACGGCTTAAGCTCAAACACGGGATCACCCTTGGGTGGAGGAGGATCCCCTAGGATTTCAACAGGCAAATTGTGTTTCAGGATGGGTTCCTGTTTAAAGAATACTTCATCTATTTCCCTTCTTTCATTCATAAACATATAATTTTCATGGTCTAGCAAATATTGTTCCAAAGGATCATTAGGAGGTACGGCAATAGAAGCAAGACCAATAATTTCATCCTTACTAGGCAATTCCTCTTCACGGTGTTGTCTATGAAATTTAGAGAAATTAAACTGATGATACATATCACCTAAACCAATAGTAACAACATCCTTTTCGCAGTCTATCTTAGCATTAACAGTGTTCAAGAAGGGTCTACCAAAAATAATGGGACAAAAGCTATCTTGTGGGGAACCAAGAACAAGAAAATCAGCAGGATATTTAGTTTTCCCACACGAGACTTCAACATGTCTAACAATTCCAATGGGTGGTATGGTATCCCTATTGGCAAGCTTGATGGTAACATCAATATCTTCTATCTCAACAGGTGCAATATCATGCATAATTTCTTTGTATAAGTCATGAGGTATAGCACTAGCACTGGCACCCATATCACATAAGCCATGATAACAATGATCTCCTATTTTAACAGAAATAACAAGCATGCCTACCACAGGTCTATATTTACGTTTAGCACAAGGTTTAGCAATTCTAGCAGTTTCATCACAGAAATAAATAACATGCCCATCAATATTATTAGCCAAGAGATCTTTAACAATATCAATATTAGGTTCAACTTTAACTTGCTTAGGGGGTGTATAGGTTCTAATATTGCTTTTACGAACCACAGTTGAAGCTTTAGCATGATCCTTTATTCTAACAGGGAAAGGTGGTTTCTCAACATAAGCAGTAGGAACAATAGGATAATTATAAGTGATAATCTTTTCTTCAACTTTAATAGGTGCAACTACTTTTACTTCTATGGGAGGATGATATTTAAACCACTTCTCCTTAGGGAGATCAACGTGAGCAGCAAAAGATTCTCATAAAGAAGCTACTATCTCAGAGTCAAGTCCATATTTAGTGCTAAATTTACGAAAAACATCGGTATCCATAAAAGATTTAACACAATCAAACTTTGGTGTCATACCTGACTCCTTACCTTCGTCGAGATCCCAATCTTCAGAGTTGCGTTTAATTCTTTCCAATAAATCCCATTTGAATTCAATAGTCTTCATCATAAAAGGGCCAGCACAAGAAGTATCGAGCATGGTGCGATTGTTATCAGAAAGCCGAGCATAGAAATTTTGAATAATTATTTCTCTTGGAAGCTCATGATTGGGGCATGAATATAACATTGATTTAAGCCTCCCCAAGCTTGAGCGACGCTTTCTCCTTCGCGAGGCCAAAAATTATATATATAATTGCGATCACGATGAACAAGATGCATAGGATAAAACTTCTGATGAAATTCCAATTTCAATCGTTTGTAGTTCCATGATCCCATATCATCACATAGCCTATACCATGTCAATGCATCTCCCCTCAAAGATAAAGGGAAGACCTTCTTCTTAATAACATTATCGGGCACACCTGCAAGCTTAAATAATCCACAAACTTCATCCACATATATTAGGTGCTCACCAGGATGCATTGTTCCATCTCCTGCAAAAGGATTAGCTAGCGGTTTTTCTATCATACCCGAAGGAATCTCAAAGTAGACATTTTCATCTTCAGTAGGTTCAGTAGGTTGAGGAGCAACTCTTTGCTCTACTGGTCAGGGTGAAGATTCCCCGAACAAGCCCCTCAGAGGATTACTTTCCATAGTAACAAGTGACAGTAAATTTCAGCACACTTTATAAATTTTTCCTTACCAAATTCCACCTACCAAAGGCGCTTCACTCCCCGGCAACGGCGCCAGAAAAGAGTCTTGATGACCCACAAGTATACGGGATCTATCATAGTCCTTTCGATAAGTAAGAGTGTTGAACCCAACGAGGAGCAGAAGGAAATGATAAGCGGTTTTCAGCAAGGTATTCTCTACAAGCACTGAAATTATAGGTAACATATAGTTTTGTGATAAGATAATTGGTAACGAGCAACAAGTAACAAAAGTAAATAAAGTGCAGCAAGGTGGCCCAATCCTTTTTGTAGCAAAGGACAAGCCTGGACAAACTCTTATATAGAGAAAAGCGCTCCCGAGGACACATGGGAATTATCGTCAAGCTAGTTTTCATCACGTTCATATGATTCGCGTTCGGTACTTTGATAATTTGATATGTGGGTGGGCCGGTGCTTGGGTGCTGTCCTTACTTGGACAAGCATCCCACTTATGATTAACCCCTATTGCAAGCATCCGCAACTACAAAAGAAGTATTAAGGTAAACCTAACCATAGCATGAAACATATGGATCCAAATCAGCCCCTTACGAAGCAACGCATAAACTAGGGTTTAAGCTTCTGTCACTCTAGCAACCCATCATCTACTTATTACTTCCCAATGCCTTCCCCTAGGCCCATATAACGGTGAATTGTCATGTAGTCGACGTTCACATAACACCACTAGAGGATAGACAACATACATCTCATCAAAATATCGAACGAATACCAAATTCACATGACTACTAATAGCAAGACTTCTCCCATGTCCTCAGGAACAAACGTAACTACTCACAAAGCATATTCATGTTCATAATCAGAGGAGTATTAATATGCATAAAGGATCTGAACATATGATCTTCCACCAAATAAACCAACTATCATCAACTACAAGGAGTAATCAACACTACTAGCAACCTACAGGTACCAATCCCAGACTTAGAGACAGGAATTGGATACAAGAGATGAACTAGGGTTTGAGAGGAGATGGTGCTGGTGAAGATGTTGATGGAGATTACCCTCTCCCGATGAGAGGAGCGTTGGTGATGACGATGGCGATGATTCCCCCTCCCGGAGGGAAGTGTCCCCGGCAGAACAGCTCTGCCGGAGCCCTAGATTGGTTCCGCCAAGGTTCCACCTCGTGGCGGCGGAGTCTCGTCCCGAAAGCTTGCTTATGATTTTTCTTCGGACGAAAGACTTCATATAGCAGAAGATGGGCACCGGAGGGCCAACAGGGGGCCCATGAGGCAGGGGGCGCGCCCAGGGGGGTAGGGCGCGCCCCCACCCTCGTGGCCAGGGTGTGGGCCCCCTCTGGTATTTCTTCTGCTCAGTATTTTTTATTATTTCCAAAAATAACTTTCGTGGAGTTTCAGGACCTTTGGAGTTGTGTAGAATAGGTCTCTAATATTTGCTCCTTTTCCAGCCCAGAATTCCAGCTGCCGGCATTCTCCCTCCTTATGTAAACCATGTAAAATAAGGGAGAATAGGCATAAGTATTGTGACATAATGTGTAATAACATCCCATAATGCAATAAATATCGATATAAAAGCATGATGCAAAATGGACGTATCAATGACATATTGTTGATTGGAAATGATGTAGAATTTTTCTGGAGAGCATAAAGGAGTGTTTGAAATGAGTTTTTCAAAGAAAGACCTCGGTGAAGTTGCTTACATATTGAGCATCAAGATCTATAGAGATAGATCAAGACGCTTGATATGTTCTTTCAATGAGTACATACCTTGACAAGTTTTTGAAGTAGTTCAAAATGGAACAGTCAAAGAAGGAATTCTTGCCTATTTTGCAAGGTGTGAAGTTGAGTAAGACTCAAAGCCCAACCACGGTAGAAGATAGACAGAGAATGAAAGTCATTCCCTATGCCTCAGCCATAGGTTCTACAAAGTATGCCATGCTTGTACTAGACCTATTGTATACCCTGCCCTGAGTTTGGCAAGGGAGTACAATTGTGATCTAGGAGTAGATAACTGGACATTGGTCAAAAATTATCCTTAGAGGACTAAGGAAATATTTCTCGGTTATGGAGGTGATAAAGAGTTAGTCAAAAAGAGTTATGTCGATGCAAGTTTTGACACCGATCTGGATGTCTCCGAGTCTTGATCTGGATACATATTAAAAGTGGGAGCATTTAGCTAGAGTAGCTCCGTGCAGAGCATTGTAGAAATAGAAATTTGCAAAATACATACAGATCTGAATGTGGCAGACCCGTTGACTAAACTTCTCTCACAAGCAAAACATGATCACACCTTAGTGCTCTTTGGGTGTTAATCACATGGCGATGTGAACTAGATTATTGATTCTAGTAAACCCTTTGGGTATTGGTCACATGGCGATGTGAACTATAAAGTGTTAAATCACATGACGATGTGAACGATTGGTGTTAAATCACATGGCGATGTGAACTAGATTATTGACTCTAGTGCAAGTGGGAGACTGAAGGAAATATGCCCTAGAGGCAATAATAAAGTTGTTATTTATATTTCCTTATATCATGATAAAATTATTCATGCTAGAATTGTATTAACCGGAAACTTAGTACATGTGTGAATACATAGACAAACAGAGTGTCACTAGTATGCCTCTACTTGACTAGCTTGTTAATCAAAGATGGTTAAGTTTCCTAGCCATGGACAAGAGTTGTCATTTGATGAACGGGATCACATCATTAGAGAATGATGTGATTGACTTGACCCATCCGTTAGCTTAGCACTATGATCGTTTAGTTTATTGCTATTGCTTTCTTCATAACTTATACATGTTCCTATGACTATGAGATTATGCAACTCCCGAATACCGAAGGAACACTTAGTGTGCTATCAAACGTCACAACGTAACTGGGTGATTATAAAGATGCTCTACAGGTGTCTCCGATGGTGTTTGTTGAGTTGGCATAGATCGAGATTAGGATTTGTCACCCCGATTGTCAGAGAGGTATCTATGGGCCCTCTCGGTAATGCACATCACTATAAGCCTTGCAAGAAATGTGACTAATGAGTTAGTTGCGGGATGATCCATTACGGAACGAGTAAAGAGACTTGCCGGTAACAAGATTGAACTAGGTATTGAGATACCGACGATCGAATCTTGGGCAAGTAACATACCGATGACAAAGGGAACAACATATGTTGTTATGCGGTTTGACCGATAAAGATCTTCGTAGAATATGTAGGAACCAATATGAGCATCCAGGTTCTGCTATTGGTTATTGACCAGAAGTGAGTCTCGGTCATGTCTACATAGTTCTCGAACCCGTAGGGTCCGCACGCTTAACGTTCGATGACGATCGGTATTATGAGTTTATGTGTTTTGATGTACCGAAGGTAGTTCGGAGTCCCGGATGTGATCACGGACATGACGAGGAGTCTCGTAATGGTTGATACATAAAGATCAATTTATTGGAAGGCTATGTTTGGACACCGGAAGGGTTCCGGATGAGTTCGGGCATTTACCGGAGTACCGTGGGGTTACCGGAACCCCCCGGGGAGTCAATGGGCCTTATTGGGCCTTAGTGGGAGAGAGGAGGAGGCGGCCAGGTGGAGGGCGCGCCCCCGAAGACCAATACGAATTGGGTGGGGGGCTGGCCCCCCTTTCCTTCCCTCTCTGTCCCTCTTCCTTCTTCTCCTACTCCAACAAGGGAAGGGGGGAAACCTACTCCTACTAGGAGTAGGACTCCCCCGTTGGGCACGCCCTATGAGGGCCGGCCCACCCCTCCTCCACGCCATGTGTGGTGCCCCCCTCCATAGATTTCCACCTCGGTCATATCATTGTAGTGCTTAGGTGAAGCCCTGTGTCGGTAACTTCATCATCATCGTCATCACGCCGTCGTGCTGATGAAACTCTCCCTCGACCTCAACTGGATCAAGAGTACGGGGGACGTCACCGAGTTGAACGTTTGCAGATCGCGGAGGTGCCGTGCGTTCGGTACTTGATTGGTTGGATCGCGAAGACGTTCGACTACATCAACCGCGTTGCTTAACGCTTACGCTTTCGGTCTACGAGGGTATGCACTACAAAAAATACACTTCCGTGATGATACGTGTTTGTCACAATAGGTCACATTTTCTGTCATGCATGTACATCGATGACAATTTTATGACAGAATCAAGATAGTCATACCTATGCTGTCGTAGAAGTGTTCCATGACATTACCAAAATTATCATCACGGAAGTGTCCACTTCCATGACGATAAATCGCGCGTCACAGAAGTGCTTTCGTCAAGGGTGACCAACACGTGGCATCCACCGTAACGGAACGCCGTTAAGCTATCGGGTCCGGTTTTGGATCCGATAACCCATTAACAGCCCCGACCAATGGGGATTTTCCACATGTAAAATCATCATTGGCTGGAGGGAACACGTGTTGGCTCGCCGTTGGGACAGATGTCATCCACTCATTGGACCCAAAGCGCCTATGATACGTCGACATGTGGCATGGCCCAACAGAGGCCCATTCCTGTGAAAAGGCCGGTCCGTTTGACTTGGTCAAAAGGTGGCGGGCCGGCCCACGGCAAGCCTATTAACGGCATGTTCGCATATAGCCCATTTACAGCCCGCTAACCCAAGGCCCGTTTACGGCCTATCTGTGTTAGGCCCAGTAGCGTCATCTGGGCCGTCCAATATAATTCCAGCCGTTTTAACTTCCGGCCCATGTATGGCCCATGACGTCTTTCGGCCCATATGAGGCCCTTAGTAACCCTCGGCCCATTAATGGCCCGTGGTAAAACTGGCCCGTAATGAACAGTGTATCACTTTATACCCGTTAACGGCCCATTATTCCGTTGGGCCGTTTCCAGCCCATGTTATCTTTCGGCCTTCTCAGGGCCCATTTATTCTTGGGCTCATTTCCAGCATTCGTTTACTTTCGGCCCGTTACTATCATTTTCTGCTTGTGGGCCAAATTTAACCTGTGGTTACAGTCGGCCCGTTCGTGGCCCGTTAATACGTTGGGCCGTTTTCATAGCGTCATCAAATACGGCCGATTAACGACGACCCATTATGGTCGGCCCATGAACGGACGCTTTCAACTCTAGCCCATTTACGGCCATAATGTGGTCTATTATTGGCCCATGTTTGGCCAACCGATCATACGGCCCGTAGAAGGCCCATTGATGATACGACCCGTAGAAGGCCCATTTTGTCAACAGCCCATATAAGGCCCATGGTTTCTACACCCCGTAGAAGGCCCATTGTTTCTACGGCCCTTAGAAGGCCAATTGTTTCTACGGCCCGTAGGAGGCCCATGTTAACTACAGTAAATATGTAGCCCATGGTTAATGTGGCCTAGTTTTAAAAAATTGGTTATTGCGGCCACTAGCAAACCGCGGAAAAAGAATTGCACTGACTACAAGAAAACAAATAAACAAGACAATAAGGAAATAAATAGGCAAGCAACTTATGCTAGGCTATCACAGCTATTACACATATTACATCCACTGGGCATCAAAGTTCGCCACCAGTGCAAATATAGGGAACAAAGCAGCATATAAACGCCGCAGCAAAACAAGTCCAGAACTGAAACCACTTCAGAAGAGCTCAAGAAACAATATCCTGGGTACCCATAATCCTGGCAAGATGCTTAGCAAGCTTATTAGCTTTCTCTTGTTTGGCGCTTAAATCCTCCAGCACTTGCTGTTGCACCAGAAAGTATGCATCTGAATTCTGCAGGGACTTCCTCAGTCCTTCAGCTTCCTGTCGCATAACATCTGATCGATGTCTTTCAACTTGAAGTTGAGACTCAAGAAGCCGAACTGATTCAGGCAGCGAGTTCAAAGAGCTGGTGCCAGCAGTAGTAGCCAGTAACTCGAACACTACATCAAGACAGGACTTTGGGGTTGTCTCAGTGTCTTCAATATAGTTTTTATCAGCTTTCTTGGAGACCAACAGGGATGTCTCACTATCTTGAACCTTATCTGCATTACTTCATGTACCATTGCATAATGGGGTACTCTTCTCCAATATTTTATCCGCATTCTAAAAGAGAAACAAACAAACACATCACAGGTTTACAATGTAGTATATGAAACTCATTTTGGTAAACCAGTTCAGTAGTAAGGTGGACAGGATAACAACATGAAACAAACATATATCTATGTAGTGTGGTCACTGTATGGTCTATATCATTCTAGTTTATGTTGCCAAATCAAGATAGATACAGTTCGAATCATATCTATTTAAGACAAAACAACTTAGACAGAATATAAGTGTGGGAAACTACACAGCAATAACAACACTTGTAAGGTGCATGGCATCAGAATATAACTGTTTATTCAATTGAAACTGCAACCAACATAGAGCAAGTTACAACAGCAAACACGTTAAAGAAACAGGTTTAAAACATACCTGTTGCGTCATTGGAGTTTCAATTGCATCCTTCAAATTTGAAATTAGTTGGTATGAGTAAATACAGTGATGCAAGAGCAAAGTAGTATGAACCATAGCTACGGAACCTGACCTGAGAACAATTCTTCTTCTGCTTTAAGCGTTGACTTGGGGTTCAGAGTGGTGGTCCTCGTGCTTTGAGCACTGCAGTTGCCCTACTAACTGCTCGTGTTTGGGTGCTCTGTGGTGGAGACGGTGCTGTGTCAACGGGAATTGGGTTACTATCTGCTGGGGTTGGGGTTAGAAGGGGTGTAGCTGGTTCTCTGTCCAACTGGGTAGGGGTACAATCTGCGTGAGTCTAGGTTATGTGTGGTGGGGCTGGTTCTTGGGCAAGTACAACCGTGGTTCTATCTCCATCGACAGGTAGCACGATCTTTTCTGAAGACCGTGTTTTTACTCCCACAGATACTGCCATCACCCCCTCCAATTAAAATGGCTGATAAACAAGAAAAGTAATTGAATGCACATACATTGTAAGATAGACAGGTGCAATGGATGGTAGGGAAGAAAACAGGGCATGAAATAATTCACATTTATGTTGTCTAACCAAACAGAATAGCAGGACATAATTTCACATATATGATGGCTAATTAAACAGGATAGCATGACACAATTTCACATGTATGATGGCTAACTAAACAGGATAGAATGACATACTTCAAAATATGATGACTATGTAAACAGGATGACATGATATAACTATACGATGTGTCTATTAAAGTGGTTGGCATGCCATAAATCACAAACATGCCGTCGATGGAAACATGATGGCATGATATAATTCACGGATAGAATGACGTAATTCAAAATATGATGACTATGTGAACAGGATGAGATGATATAACTATATTATGTCTTTAGAAAATGGGTTGGCATGCCATAATTCAGATACATGCTGTCTATGTAAACATCATGGCATGATATAATTCAAATATATGATTTATATACTAAGGAAGTGAGCAGAGGGCAATCGCATATATGATGTGTCAACTAAGGAGATGGCATTCAATATCGTGTATATGATGTAAAAACTAAGCATTGCAATACAACATATGCATGATATGAGTAATATGAGCATACACCTCAGGTGGATAATAGGACTGGTCATCTGCCTCTGAATCCTCCTCTGAAGAGCTATCTGTAACCAGCAAGATATTTGCTTCACCAGGTAGCATTGTCTGCTCTGAAGACCTTGTTTTCACTCCAGATTTCTCCATCACCAATTCAAATGGCTTATGCACAGGAAGAGCAGTTGAATATACAAACATTGTCGACAAAAGTAATGAGAAATACAAAAAAAGGACGGCATGATATAATTCACATATATGACGCTTGGCTAAACAGCATGGCATTGCATAATTCACGTATATAATGCCTTGCAACAAGATAGCATTGCATAATTCACATATATAATGTCTTGCAACAAGATGGCATTGCATAATTCACATATATGGTAATTAGACACTAAACAGGTGGCATTCACACAAAGCATGTCTAAACTAAGCAAATGACATAGCAATGCAAGATACCATACGCACAATATGAGCAACATAACCCTGCCAAGTTAGAGCATGCACCTCGGGGGGGGGGGATAGGACTGGTCATCTGTCTCTGAATCCTCCTCCGAGGAGCTATCTGTAACCAGCAAGACATGCGCTTCGTTAGATAGCATTGTCTGCTCTGAAGACCTTGTTTCCACTCCAGATTTTTCCATGACCGTGCCGAATGGCTGATGCACAGGAAGAGTAATTGAATGTACTAAAATTGTTGACAAATTTAACACGTAATAAAAAAATGATGTCATGATATAATTCACATATAAGATGACTGGCTAACCAGGGTGGCATTGCAAAATTCACATATATGATGCCTGGCTAAACAAGATGGCATTGCATGATTCACATATACGATAAAGAAACTAAACAGATGGCATTGACATAAAGCATGTCTAAACTAAACAGATGACATCTTTGATGTATACAGTAAGCAATGCAAGGCACCATATGCATGATATTACCAACATCAGCATGCCAAGTTAGAGCGAAGACCTCATGGGGTAAATAGGAGTGGTCTTCTGCTTCTGAATCCCCCTCAGAACAGTTATCTTCCTCTTGATTACGATCCGAAATGGGTGGAGGGGGGGTCTGCCTTTGCGCCCACCATGGAGCGACGTCTGCATGAAATTTTATTGCCATGCAAGGCTCGTCTCTTTTGCTCTACATGTTCAGTTCCATTGTGTACAATAACTGACATGCATAGGAATAAAACATAGTGAGATTATGTAAGTAGTGCATGCACAAATCCAGAGTGATGGTAGCAAACTGTGGATAGACCCAAAACAAATGATAGCAGGCAAATAATAGCTTTAGTTAAAAAATACAGATAATGGTTCCTTTAATGTTTGTTTGCACCCAACATGAAACTCATAGTAGACACCCGAGATTAACCAGATAGTAGAAAGATAGTACTGATTGCTGTCCTAATATGTACCCCACAACCATTTAAAAACTCAAGTTTCAGCATAAGTTTGGACCTGAGCCGGAGTCTAATAGGTGAACACGACGATAAAGTAGCATGTCATCATATTAAGCAATGCATAACGTAAGCAGACACGGAAGAGTGCGACCTCTCTTGCGGACCCGTGTAGTCCTCAAGGTCATCTGCTAAGTTGATGATGGTAATGCAGTTGTCGTGGCTGCCAGCGGCGGGGAAGAAGATCTGAGGCGGCGAAAGACAGTCTGGAGAGCGGATACCTGTTGTGGTGAACCCTTCCATCGTAGGAGCAGCTGAGCTAGGGTGGAACACAGCACCGCAGGAGCAGGACAAACCACACAAGGTTTTCTTTGACACATATCTGTAACAGAAGTAATTGTGTAAGGGCTTGTTTGAATTTGAGGATTCTAACAATGCAGGGATAGGAAATAGACAGGAGTAGGATAGGAATGCACGTGCAAAACAGAGAATTTAAAAACATAGGATTTCTGCCAATCTGGGTGTTTGGTTCACAAGAATTGGAAGATCACAGGATGCAAAGAAACATGGTGAGATTAAGTCAAACCACAAGAAGTGTACAACCTCTTTGGCGAAGCCATGTCGATCTCAGCGTGATTGGGTTGGCCGGTGAGGATGCTCCGGCTGACTTGGCTGTTGGAGGAGGGGAAGAAGATCTTAGGCGTCTGGAGATGGAGCCCGAGGTACTGCTCTGATGTGATGGAGGGTTTCGTTGTTGGAGCAGCTCTGGTGAGTTGTACGATGCCGAGGCTGAAGCAAGACAAGAGAGACAACGTTAACCTGAGTGGAATTCTAATAGCATCTCCAATAGATGACGTAAAATACATAACCGCAAAGTGTAGACGTATACACCAGCCACTCATCTCTGAACTTAACTGTCAAAACTGAATTTAACTGTCGAAACTGAACTTAACTGCCGAAACTGAATTTTGCTGTCGAAACTGAATTTTACTGTCGAAACTGAACGCACTAGAGGTGAGGCTACACGTCAGTCAACTGACTTTTTCATCTCTGGTTAGTCGATTTTGAAGCCGTTGGATACAAAATCAAGGGCACGCAGTTCATCTTCAACCTCCACCCCCCTGAGCCGCCAGCCACCACCGGCCAAACAGCCGCCCCCCCGCCCCCCGCGGCCGGCGGTGTGCCGCCCCGCCCGCCCCGAAAACACTCCCCACCGCCGGTCCGCCGCCGCCCCGGCCATCCCTCTAGCCCTCCCCGTGCCGAGCTTTTTCTCCGGCAATCGCCACGCCACCGCCCCACCACCGCCGGCGACCACCGCTCCCACCCTGAACCCTAAGATAGATAGTGGGGTACCTCTCCGGCGAGCCCCCCTCTCCGCTGCGGCTGGTTCTTCCTTAATTCCGGCGAGCCCCCCCCCCACCCCCTGAAAATAAACTGACCCAAAAGTCAATTCATTCGATTGAAGTGTAGCATCGCAAGCAAGAGCGAGAGCAGCAGCGCGAGCAAGAGCAGACATGCAGGGGACCGAGAGCAAGAGCAGAGCAGCAGCGCGAGCGAGAGCTAAAGCAACAGCAGCTCCTACTGATGTGGACGTTGCCGCCGAGGGAGCGACGCCGTGGAGGAAGTGGCCGGCGACGCCGTCGTGGATGGAGCCGCGCCGTGTCAGCTCGGGACCGAGCGCCGGTAGCACCGTGAGATCGAATCAAGAAGAAAATGCGGCGATTAGTGTACAACCTCTTTGGTGGCGCCGATTAGGCCGCAACTTCATCCGAGGAAACGGTGATGATGATGCTCTTCCGGTGGTGCAGGTGAAGACGGCGGTGTGGGAATGGAGGTGGTGCGAAAGACGAGGGGAACGTCGGGGCAGCTCCTTGGAGGTGGAGGACGGGGTGACTGAACCGGCGGGACGACCAAATCGACGACGGATCCTCATCCGGTACGGTGGATGAGGGACGTCGAGGTGTTGCTGTGGACGACGTCGTCGGGGAAGAGGCTCCGGCTGGGTGGCGGACGGAGGAGGGTGTGGGGCTTCGCGGGTTTTCCCGGCCTCGGTGTACAAATGGGTGGGCGGATGGGATGGGAGTGGGGAACCATGGCTTAGGGACGCGCTTGTCCGAAATGTGGGGTAAGTTACGAAAGAACCCCCACTGATTTGAGGCGGTTCTTTTGGTTCAGGGGTATCACGGGCATTTCGCGTGTCGGGATTGCACAGGAGGTGGGAGTTTTCGCGCGCGTTGTAATTTTGGAATAGCAAGGCGCGGGTTGAGATGGAGGGAGTTGTCGGAGCACAACGAGACAAAGATTTATCTTAAATATTTCGGGCTAAGAAGGTGCGGGTTGAAGAGGCGGGAGTTTCGCAGCACGATAGAGAGAGACGCTAGCTTGAAATTTCGGGAGAACAAGCTTAACGTGTACCCAAAAGAAAAAAAAGACAATTTAGACTAGTATGATATACTACGTACAATGTGTTTAACACGCACAACACACACACAAACACCATTTAGACTAGTAAGGTACATGTGCATTGCACACATGAGATTTGGCAACCAAATTATGAATAAATACCACATTATAGCATGCAAGCTTTGAGTCATATATGCATGATGTAGATGTTCGTTTAATTCTTATAGTTTATTTCATTCAAAATCATCTAGTTTTTATAAGAAAGCTAATCTATTTTAAGATTCATGGAATTGTGCGTTGTAAGGCATAAAGTAAAAACAAATCATGTAGAAAAACATTTGGGCAATTCTGATACGGAAGATTCTAGAACAAAGAAGAAGTGCTTGTGTTTTGAGGTTTGTGCATTATGCTTAAGTTCAACCATAGAGTCTTCTACATTGTACATGTGGCAAAATTTGGTGGAATCTAGATGATATTCAACGGCCAGTAGTGCTCAAATTTGCCAGCTCTGCACCATCGGATTGGCCTCATCCAACGACCATCTTTCAAAGTTAAAGTTATCCGCACACTATATAGAAAATATAAAATAATATATATATATATATATATGGGTATAGATATAGATATGTGATGTGAAAGCCATCCATAATCTCCAATTAGAATAGTGTGTCCATGCACGAATGCAATGTGGCCAAACGATGTCTGCCATCGGTATCTCAAATTTAAACCAGTCTGACCTTGTTCAATGTGTATACATTACAACATGCTTGTTTCCAAACCACACCGCGCAGATCTCCGTTATATTCATGCATGCATGGGTTTCAAACATCATGATCTCTTATTCAAATATTTGAATTCAACTTTACAGTGATTATGACCTCACCTAGTCTTTTACACCCACACATTGGTCTTCTCTTTATAATTGTACCACTAACTTTCTCTCGTGCATGCATGCACACACACTACCAGTCGGCGTTATCCATCGCACACATGCAATCTTTTTCTTCAGGTCGGTCTCCCATGAAGGCACACACACACACACACATCCCCCTCTCCATCATATCGGTCATTCTTTATCTCTCACGTGCATTCGCAATGATCGATGTTCCTCTATGTGTGTGTGTATATAGCTAGGTCTTTCATAGTTTTCCACATAAACCGATCAATCTATATATCTAGTGTGGTCTCACCCTCTTTCCCACGTCCACATCGATCAATCTATACCTCTCTATATAGGATTACATATATAGCTAATACACCCACATTAATTATATATCCAACGCCCCCTCTCATCATCCATGCCTTCCGCTTCATCTCCCAGACGCGCGCACAATGGCGAAGATAGGGGGCAGCAAGGGCCCTGCCCCCTAACATCACTATATATCGAGGCTAATATGAATGTGATCATTAGACAATTGCTGGTAAAAATGGTTTAAGTTGATGAATTGGCCCTCCTCGTAAAGGATTAGCAATGCTTGGCCCCCTAGATCATGGGACATTTTTCATGGCTCCGCAACTGCGCGCAACGGTGCACGTTCTCGCCCCCTCTCTCTAAATATCGATCTCGCAGTTGTGCACTCCTTCATAGTCTCCCTCCACTCGGCCCCCTCGCACCATCTTCTAGCCCCCCACCGGATTTTGCCACATGTACAATCTTGCAGACTCCATGGTTGAACTTAAGCATAATGCACAAATCTCAAAACAACAGTGGTTCTCCTTTGTTCTAGAATCTTCCGTATCATAACTGCCCAAACTTTTTTTCTAGTTGAATTGCCATTATTTGTTTTTACTTATGCTTTACAATGCACAATTCCATGAATCATAAAATAGATTAAGGGCTTCTTTGATTCAAAGGATTCTCGAAGGAATTTTGGAGGATTCTAATCCTTAGGAATTTTTCCTATCTTGGTTGTTTGATTTGTAGGATTGTAAACCATAGGAATTTTTCCATATGATTCATTTGCACTAGATTTCATAGGAAACATCCCATCCACTCAAACCTCTTTGAAAGAATTCTGCGTTTTTTCTATGCACAATCAAACACTCGTACCATTCTGTAGGATTCAAGACTACATTCCACTCTAATCCCATGTTCTTCCTATTCCCGCATTTCGGAAATCCTACGAATCAAAGAGGCCCTAGGTTTTTTATAAAAACTAATTGATTTTGAATGAGATGAACTATAAGAATTAAACGAAGGTCTACATCAGGCATATATGACTCAGAGCTTACATGCTACAGTGTGGTATTTATTCATAATTTGGTTGCAAAATCTGACGTGTGCAATGCACGTGTACCTTACTAGTACTTCGAGTATGTGCAAAACACAATGGCACGCTACACAGTGTCTCTCTTACAGTTCATGAAGCCACGTGGCACATGTGGAGGCGTTGTCACGACATCCTTGTGTGGATTGATCACAGTGACGTGCTGCTGGTTCCAGAAGAATGTACTCGTCCTCCCTGAGCCGCACTGGCGGTACATGCACGAAGCGAAGAGGTGCACGCACGCCACGCACGCACTCATTCCCTCGCACGCACACGCGGGTACACGGGCGGACGCAATTTTGTACCAAGATCCACCCATGTGATAATTTGACACGTGTAAAGTCCTTCACTTCTTTGATGGTCAATTAATACAGCGCATGCAAATTGAGTGGACGTGAGGGCGAAAGAAAGACATTACTACTCCACTGCGCGCATGCGAGTAGTTAAATCATGGGTTGCTAGTAGTACTTCCATTGGTCTCCTTCGTATTTTGTGCCAATTTTTGACAGTAACATAATATTTACGCATCTGAGCAGTGTAGTCTACTTGAAATTTATGTTCCACTAAACTCATGGGGAGCCGTTTCGGGCCTCGAAACCAAAAACCATCAATTAATCTTTACCTTGTTCCCATCACATTCGAAAGTACTAGTGCTACAATTATGTGCAAGCCTGCTCACACCTACCAGTACGTACCAAACCTGAACGTGTTCCCACTATGCAGGTTTTAGTACTAGTGCTAGTACTTAGGTTATAAAAAGGGGAACTACCTAACCGAAAATTACTCTACCTTCCTCCTCATAAGTCCTCCTTCTTCATCCATCCTTGCCATGGCCGGTGTGCAGAGCTCTAGGTCGAGAACTACTCGTAACAAGGGAGCGGCAACCAAGGCTGCAGGAAAAAAAGAGAGGGCTCACCGCCATGCAGAGACCTCGAAAGATCTCTCACGCGCAGGCGATGGCTCCCAGGAGCGCCCTAGACGCGGAGGCGAACATGCCGAGCTGGTGGCGCTGGGGTCGTTATCCCTCGACGGCATGCCCGATCAGCCCAATAAGCACCTCAATAAGTAGAAGGAGTTCATCCACGGCTTGGTGGAGCTGCTGAAGGAGAGCCTCGACGACATGCAGGGGGAGTTGACCGCCGGCTTGGTGATGCTGCTGAAGAAGAGCATTGCCTCGGAGAAGAAGGCGACCGGCGAAATCCTGCAACTTCAGGAGGACAAGGCGAAGCTCTGCCATGAGCTCGACCTGCTGAAGGAGGAGAACGCCGGCTGGAAGAAGCTGCATGAGAATAGTAGTTCCTCGATGAAGATGTTGCAGGCCCTCGTCATGGAACAGAAGGAGGAGTTGGCGAAGCTCCGCATCGAGCAACCGGCTGCTGTCAAGGTACGTAATGCGGCCGTGGAACAGATGATGAAGGCTCGCATCGAGAAATCCCGCGTCATGGACACAATGATGAAGATGGCGGAGGAGACGCGCAAGGAGATGGAGGTCGTGGAGGTGATGAAGAAGCAGTTACGACTCCGCGGCCAGCAACCCTTCATGTAGTGAGAGCAGCGCCCCAGACTTGTGTGTGTGCCTTCCTTCTTTTTTTGGGGTGATAATCCTCCTTCTTCTTTTGCTCCTGTGTTTCTTATTTTGCTTCGGGTGTTTCGCCGCACGTGTCACCTTCTCTGCGAGGCATGAATAGAACAATGCTAAAAATGAGATGACTAGCAAATTAGATCATTCTTTACCGCCAATAGAACAATGCCTCTTGCTAGTAATATATAATAAGAGTAGAGAGTAGAGGATATGGCACTCGGCTGCCATGTTTCGTGCTCCTCCGTCGTACTCCAGTGGAAAACTTGAGTATACCGCACGGTTCTTTTCTCCTCCTCAGGTCGTCGGCACATTTATACGACCAGTCAAATCACAAGGCCCCGCCTTCCAGCAGTAATGAGCCATCAAATCACAAAGGCCCTCGCCTCTCATGAAAAGGACCAAGCTAGACTGCCTCGCCCTTTCGCCTTTTGAAAAATGTATACATTTGTACAGTAGTAGTGTCGATGGATTGCGCCATGGAGCAAAACTAACAAGATGTAATTAAAGAAAAAAGGTGGTACATATAGAGAGCGCTCGTCGCCAAATTATGCATATACTATATGACACTACCCACTATGAAGGTACTAGTAACATAGACTAGTAACTAGTCTATGCTACTCTCCACTATGACCAGCCAAAGTTGAGGCGCGGATACCAATGAGGGCCTGGTTGTGTCTATACTTGGACAACTCACCCGACTGCATGCGCACCAGGCAGACGAAGCTCGTGTCGTGTTGGTGCCGTGTGCGGCCCGCACATTAACCAAAACCTCGCGCCTCCATCTTAGCCTCCGCGTTTTAAACTTCTCAATCTCAAGGCCAAGGAGCAACGTGAAACCTATGATAGAGCTAATCAGATGGTTGATAACACTACAATTCGTAGCTACAGATGCATGTGTGAGAGAGGACGAGTGCGTGCGTGCACCTCTTCTCAGAGTACAACTGTACGTGGGTGGCACCGACCTAGGGAGCAGTGATGGTGCCTGCGAGAAGTCCCGAGAGATAGGTGTAATGCCTCTGAAAAAAGACTAGTCTATAGCTCACCACGAGGCTATTCCCGTCGAACGCCAAGCGTAAGATATGTATCCGACGGTGCCAGTTTTTGCACGTACACAGCAGTAGAAAAAGAACTAGTACCATGGCATATGATACACCACGGCCGAGAAAACATGTCGACGTTACGCCATCAGGGAATAGTGCCACACTTCGAAACTAGAACCGTCAATAAATTTTGAGCGCGTCTAGTCACATTCCAAATTACTACTACTACCACGCTATATTTAATTGCAAACCTGTTGACACCGATCACAACCTAAACGGTTTCCCACTTAGGAGCGTATTAGTAGTACTCGGTTATAAATACTACTATGCTAAGATGACTGCACATTCCTCCTCAACTCCTCATCCACAAAAAACAATCAAGTCAATCAAGCCATAGCCAGCGTGAGTTCTGGGTCGAGAGATTTCCACCAGGGAGAGGTGAGCATGGAAGAGGAAGCACAAGAGATGTCCCGCCTCGCCGCGAAAGCAGCCGACATGTCCAGCCGCGCAGCAGTAGCAGCACAGAGGTCCCGCCGCACCGCCGAAGCAGCACGGAGGTCCCGCTGCACCGTCGATGTAGCAGACTGGTCCGGCCACGCCGCGGAAGCAGCGGAGATGTCCCGCCTCGCCGCCGAAGCAGCAGGGAGGTCCCGCCGCGCCGCGGTGCCCTGGGAAAATTTCTCACGGGCAGGCGAGGACTCTTACACGCGCATGCATGGGATAGTCCATAGCCAGATGGATCAGATCTCCGGCTGGGCGAGGATGCAAGACGAGGCTACCGGCGTCATTCGACAACTAGGGGAGGGCAATGCGAAGCTCCGGGGCGAGCGCGACCTGCCGAGGGCGAAGATCGCCGGAAGGGCGAAGCAGGAGGAGGAGACCGCTGCCTTGTTGCAGAGGACGGGCGTCATCATCAAGAAACTTATGGACGAGAATGCCATGCTCTGCATCGAGCGCAACAGGCTGGTGGAGGAATCCATGGATGCTGCCAAGCAGCGTATTAAGGACATGAAACTGATGAAAGAGATCATCGCCCGCCGCGAGAACTAGTCTCCGCGACCTGCAGCGCATAAAGAAAGTAGAGATCAGCGAGCCAGATCGTTGTATGCATCTTCCTTCTTCTTTTGCCCTTGTGTATTTAGGGCGTAGCCGCATGTGGCTTTTTTAATTATCTTCCTAATTATGTAAGACAATTATTATCCACTCTCGTCGTCCTTATATATATTCATCAGTCTTGCTATAAGTCGCAGTAGATGCTATATAGGTCCGTCGGATCTTACATCAAGATCCGTGCAAAATTTTCTTTTCAGATTTTCTTTTTTCTCTCTTAAATCTCAGTCGAGTGAGACATTGCCACGCCATTAAACAGAGGCTCGGGCGCCATTAACGGAGACCTTGGGAGAGAGGTGGACGACAGATGGAGGTCAAAGCGCTCTCCTCCCGATAAGCACGCGCAGGGGTCTGATCGCACGCCCCCCGTACTCAAATAGCTACCCTGCACGACGCCTCCTAGCTAATAAAAAAAGGGACGCATGGCGGCACGTAAATGGTAAATAGAACGCCCGCGGTTTCCATAATACTTGTGTTTCCGATTGTAACGTGACAACACTTGTTCCAAAATGACTTTGTTGATTGTTAATGTGTGGGCCTTTGCAAACCGGACAGCAAAATTACCACATCATGTTGGTGCCATGTCATGACACCAAGCCAAGTTTCATGATTTTCATGCGTGTTTCGTACAGGAATTAAAAAAACCAAGTTTCTCAATGTTTCCAGCCGAGCCATGACGCCCAGTTGTTTGAATTTCATTCCCATTTCTGGCATGGGACCTAGAAATTTACCCGAGGACACACATGTGATTTTTCAACCAGCTTTGGTGCACTGGAGCATGTGCTTGTATTTAAAATTTGAATTATGCACACAAAGGTGACACGTTCCCTCTTAGAACCACGAGCCTTCTTGAGAGAAGCTCCGGTTTGCAAGAAATTTATACCAAAACTTGTTCCTATTCTGCAATTTTTTTTACCACAGCATGGTAGTACCATGACATGACACCATGCCAAGTTTCATGATTTTCAGGCGTGTTTTGGATTTACAAGAATTTTAAGACCAAGCTTCTGAATGTTCTCGGCCGAACCACGATGCCCAGATGTTTGAATTTCATTCCCATTTCTTGCATGTGACCTAGAAATTCACCCGAGGACACACATGTAATTTTTCAGTCAACTTTGGTGCATGGGAGCATGTGCTTGTAGTTCAAATTTGAATTATGCACATTAAATGACCAGAAACTCAATTAATGTATAAAAAAGGCCAAACGAACCCGGAATAATTCCAAAATTTAACAAGGCACTCATATAGTTCTATGTTGCCTCTGTAAAGAAAATCTGGGGGGAGGCAGCGTATATTGTTTCGCACACAAAGGTATAAAGAAATAAAGAAACTAGCATACCTATTTAATTCTTGGGTTCTTATTATTTATGCCACTAGTTGTGTATCACTACTCGGTTTTGCCATTAGAAGTTACAACTACTCAAAAAATACCATCGATCCGTGAGATGCCTGCTCAAAAATGCAATTAGATATCTAAAAAATGCCATCGTTAAGTTAGATGTTTGCTCAGAAATGCCATTAGGCATTGTTATTTTCACGTCAAACCCGTTGACCATGTTACATGACAAAAATAAGCCGATTCTCACAATGATAAGTTAATGGTGTCCAGCACAACACACCCCTAAAATAAAACTAAGCACCCTGGAATTCTTTGACAAAACTAAGCACCCTGTAGTTCTTTGACAACTAAACTGCTGGCTATATGATGCTGGCCATATATATTGTACGTATATAATGTCAAGAAACGAGTGGTAGTACTATACCAACTAAAAGTTGAAATGTACGAAATATAACGAGAAGAAACATAACATAGTTCTGCTGGGGGCTCAGCATAACACACCCCTCAAATGAAACTAAGCAAACCAGAAATTAAACTAAGCAACTAATCCGGTAGACATTGCATTAGAACCACCATGAGCAATGACACTGCCACCTTACTCGGAATCCTCCTCCACGTCCTCGACTTCGTCCTTGTCCCTCTTCCTCTTGGGCGATACTTCTTTGCTTGAACCGCACACTTGGCTCTTGCTCTTCATCCAACCCTTGTAGATATTGAAACAAAGGTAGCCATCCATTGGAGCGTAGTAGATGTGGTCTATATCTAGTACAGTCCACTGCCATGCACGATGAAACGTGTGCGGAGGTTTCTTCAGTTCACCGTACGAAGGATGAACCATGGCTCCTGCCAGGGTCAACATTGAAGGCTGATCAAGGGAGGGCACCAGCCCTTCCTTCTGGAGGTCGAAGGGGTTGCCTACAACGAGGCCTATCTGACCCAGGATTTTCTTGTCGTTCCTAAAGTCTACAGTAACGAATTTGACTCGACCGCCCTTGAGGGACTTCTTAAATTCCTCGCACTCAACGTCGGCATGGCATATGTGGTAGACCAAGCATAAGTCATGCACGCAAACCTGGATCACGGCGGGCTTCTTCTTCTCTGCCTCCTTTAGTTTCTTCTCGCTTCCCAGGACTGTGGTGTACTCAACATCTAGCCCATCAACCCACTCATCATTTGAGTTTTCGAACATGCGTTTGAAGCGAGCAAGGCATTCTTTCACCGTTGCGGAAGAACGGGTGTAGATGACGTCGAACTCATCACCGGTGATGGTTCTAACCTTGTACTCACCGCCAATCATGGAGATTTGGGACGCCATGGATTTGGGAGGAGGGTTAGGATTAGTGGAACTGCCGTAATGTGAAAGGACGGGACGACTAGGAGCGGTTTATCGATTGTAAAAATGTCGAGTGGGGGGGGGGCGTGCGAATGGCAGAGTAGTGGCTTGCCTGATGGATAAATGGATTCATGCACAATACTATGGGGTCCCAATTAGATGTCATGTCTACTCGACACCCAATTAAATGGCTTTCGATGTCATGTCAAGCGCCGGGAAAATTACAGGTGATATGAAGCTTTCCATTCTCCCATGGTACGGGCTTCCGAGAGCCCTTGGATCTGAGATCGAGCAGTTGCATGGCGTGATTCTAGACCTATGGGTGAATATCCTATCCTGGAGGGTTATTCTGCAAATTTTCAGCAACTTAGCATGCGACCGTTCGATCTTAGATCCAAGGGCTGCCAGCAGCCCGTATCATGGTCGCCCCTACCACGACCGTCGCCTCGCTCGCGTGGTCGCGCCCTTGGAGATTTAACACGGTGCGTTAGGCTATCTGATGTTGGCATGTCATACATAGTCATCACTTAGTCACTCATACAACAAGGTTAGCTATAAGGTTGGCTATAAGAGTATTTTTTGTTTACTTCTCTCTATCTCTTTCTTCGTAGTATTTATTGCATTTGCCAAGGAGTGACCTCTTCCAATGAAATGGTGCTTAGATAAGGTGCTATGGGTATTAGATGGCTTAGCAACTCAAGTCCCCAATGCATAGGTGCTTAGTTTTTTGTTGCTAAGTTTGCTTCATCTAGGTACACGCGCTTATCACCGTTTCTTCCTGGGGTCACCAAACTAGTCTCTCTCTTCTTAATTAACTTGCCACATTAGAACTTATGCCTATGTGGCAGGCTTAGCACCTGTAGGATCAAGTACAATAGTGGACTATAAGCCCGCTTTACATGGCATTATTTCATATGTGGGGGAAAGAGGCAAGGAAAAAGTGGAGGAGTGGGCTCTCAAGCAAGAGGCCTCTACATGGTGGAGCATCGGGAGAGGCACCTGTATGGAGGTGGTCAGGAATCGGGAGACTCAAGCCGGTCGTAGCGCCGCAGTTAAAATGATAATGGCAAGTCAAATCACCGGGCCCCACCTGTCCAGCAGTAACTCACTGTCAAATCACACAGCCCTACGTTTGCAGCAGCCTACTCCCTCATCTTCTCGCGTCTCTGTCGAACCGACTAGGCGGAACTGCCCGCCTACCACGCGGGAAAAGCCCTGCCCTCGACTTTTAAATAGTACAGTATACTAATTTTGTATCCATGGATTGCGCCATGGAGCAAAGCCTCAAGAAAATGGCGGCACACATGTACGGAGTATACAGCATGCCCGTCGCGTTCGCATCACACCCCAGATGGTCGGTCAGTCTGGCACGCCGCTCTCCAAATGGAACGCGCGTCATATTGCGTTTGCACACACATGTGGGACCACAATTGAGAACCGACCATAGGCACACTCCCCGGCCCCGCAAGTCGGGTGAGTTAATAGAAGTACATACGTTGGTACCTGGACGGTCCCTGCAAGACACGGAAGATCAGTTCGTCCATGCATGTGACCAGACTCCAGCAGACACGCCTGGATTGGCTATCGTCTACATATCGTGCAGGCTGTGTTGTACAGGGCTGTAGTTCTAGTCAGAAATCTAAAAAAAAGGTTTCTTGTCATCTCGCAAAATTAGGTGTCATGTGCTTCGGATCACTGCGAGGGTTAAACAGCGACAACTGAGTTGGGCTAGTCATTGGGGGCACATGCGCGAAGACTACTCGGCTGCCATCTAGGTCAAACCGGCTATGTTAATTAGGACATCTATCGACGGACCCCTTTTCTACGAGTTTATCTTTAATTTGAGCTTTGATCCTCATCTAGTTTGTCCGTCGGGATTCATCTTGTCTCCTTTGGGCAGTGAGGTTATGATTTCTTGTCATGTGGCATTTTTTCGTGTTATATGTTATAATCCGGTGCTTCAGATCAAAATGACGACAACTGCGCCTCCGGGGCACGTGCATGAAGACTTCTCGACAGTCATTGCCGAGGTCAAGCCAGCTCCAGCCGGTAGACAAAAGAAAACTAGTACTCCACTATATAGGCAGGAGCCTCCGCGCTTGCTTGCTTGTGTTGCTCTCTTCACACTGTCTCGTCCTCTCCAGATCTAAACACGACAGCGGTGGCCACACACACTCTCTCTACTCACCGCTGGTCACAGATCCAGCCGGATCCTCTCCGCCAGGGAAGGTGAGAAGGTGCAACATTCACGCAGTCGTCCTCGACGACGGCTCTTACCCACTGCCGGCGTGTCCCGATCAGCGTGCCTTGCCGTTCTCTCCCAAGCATCGCTGGCGAGGGAGGGCCTCCCACCCCTTCTTCCTCGCTGCCGTAGTGTGGGCAGATCCGGCCTCCCGCCACCCACCTAGCGACATCCCGGCGACCCTCAGGTATAACTTCCTTCGAAACCGACCTTGCTCTACTTCCCGAGCTCCTGACGTCGCTGCATTTGTATCTTTTACTATTTCTCAGGCCCCCTCGTGTAGATAGGATCGATCGGCTGTTCAAAAACCACCTATTTTTTTACTGTTAAGAGGTAAAACTAGTTCATGCACTCGAATATAGTAGTACTTGGTTCAAACAAGGAAGAAAGGGGGTGGGGGTGGGGGAAGATTTGTTACCTGAATCTAGGACTTGGTCGAAAGAGGAAATAATGGGGGCGAAAAGTAGCAGAGACTGGCTATCCAACTGGTCTCTAGGTCTAATAGGGAAATAAAGGGAACGCAGTACAAACTCCATATAAACCCGATCTATTGGTTGAAAAAGGAAAGAAAGTGGGGACTGGGGGACAAGTCAACAGAGTAAGTCCAGCACTAGATTTGCTAGCCTCACACAGTATAAGGTGGCTATATACCGAACAAAAATGGGACCAACCCGGATATCCTCTTCTGATGTTTGTTGCCCCGAGCCGCTCTTATGTAATGCCACTGGTAAAATGTAGCAGTCGCACTGTTAAAAGTAAGGACACGTTAAACCAATGTTGTTTTCAATGTAATGCCTCCAGTAATATGAATCAATGGCACTTTTTTTCATGTCCTGCTAAATTTCCCATTAAGATAAGTTGCTTCTTTTCATTAGAGATGCAACTGTCCTGGTCCGCCTACTCTCCAGGAGCTTCATGACCAACCTTGATGTTGCTCAATTTTATTGCAACTAATGAAGAAGAACCTCTGTGGGTTTTGTTTTCTGATGGAAATGGAACCGGGGCTGGAGCCCTTTTCTTAAAAGAAGAAGAAGCTGCTAGCTCATGGGACATTGCTTCATTTTAGGTGAACTGCACCAAAAGGTCCCATGAATTGAATCATCCATGTTGGTGACTGGTGTCATCCCTTCTACGATGGCATTGACTGCAGATATGGTTCCCATCACGAGGTATGTTCCTTTTTGGTCTGACCGTTTGCCAAAGATCCTGCATGTTGATCCTGCTCTTGTGCTACTGTTTTGGCACTGCCATGATAAAGTAGTAATGTTATTATTTTGCACCTTAATCTAGTGGTACTATTAATTTGAGGCAATGTTTTGGCACCGCTAGTGCCACTATTTTTTTATATATCGAAAGAGGGGGTTCCCTCCGATTTCATGAAAGAAACCCAACCATAGAGAACCATTATCCGACAACATCTCAGTGTAAACGGGCAGTTATGCAACTACTACTAGAACAGACTGAGTACTAGCAGGAGACAAGTTCGCCACATAAGCTAGGCAGGTAGGGGGACGCAGCACCAGCTCGACCAAGTTTGGATTACAACCCAAATGCTACCACAGAAACATCAGGGGGAAGATTGGGACTGAAAGAGCCAGCTTCAGCATCCCAGTCTAAGCACCCCGACCTTCATCCTTGCGACTCACGGTACACCTCGTTTGCCACCTGCTCGACCCTAGTGTCATTGATAAAATGAAGTAATAATACAGTTAAAATAGAGCGAGTGTCCTCTCTATCATTTCATTTCCAATGTAGATAAAGAAAGTGCTTCTCTTTGTTAATGTATGTTTCATCAACTAGTCCCATTGTTAATGTTTAAGCGTTTCTACAAACTGGGGTGCTTAATTTTAGTTGATCTGCACAAAAATAGAGATTTGAATGTCTCAAGGCCCCTCCTTGTACTACCGCTGTACACTGATGTTCATCACTGGCAGAAGGTGTATCGGGGAGACTTGGGTCGATTTCCAGTATGATGTAATATTTTCTTCTGTTTATTAGTGTATGTTTCATCAACTAGTGCCACTATAATGTAATCACGCCTTTTCATTATCTGTGCAAACAGGGTTATTCAGCTGCATTTTGGTGGAATTGCACAAATGTACGGATGGAACCGGCAGATATGCAGAGTGCGAGGTGCCAAGTAAAAATTACCGACACCAACCCTGCTCCATCTAAGCATTGGCATCCACCACCATCAGTGGGATGTGTGGCGCTCACTGTGGACGGATCTTTCTCGGCAGCAAATCCTCTAACCAAATACTAGTAGCTTAGACTTAAAAAAATACTAGTAGCTTATATTGGCAGTTTTCTAGGGGTGTACTCTTTTCTGAAAGAAGCACCAATCTATTTTTCTTTATTTGTACACAGTGTCACAAGTTTGACCCAAAGGTCCAGAGCTATTTTAGGGTGATTGGCGTAGTACTCGGAGACTGATTGTAAGCATGATTTTTATTAGTTGTCACACTGATTGTAAGCATGAGCAGATGGAAGATTAGGTTAGTGCGAAGCTTACCTTAAACCCTACCAACGCCATTGAAATGAGGCGAGCATCGAGGGAACCATGGAGAACGGCGGGGAAGCGACATCGCCCCATCCGGCCTCCTCTTGCGGTGGGAGAACGGATACTCCTGTGGCTCCGGCTGGCTCTACACCCTCACGAATGGCACACCATACTCGATCGATTCGTTATCCTCTGGGTGCTCGACCTTCGACCTGTACGCCCACCACCTCCGTCTGACTTTCGCCTTGGGCGAATCTGTCTGCTCCATCACCCAGAGGAGATACTCGATGAACTCGAAGGACTGCGGCGCGACTGCCGCCGAGGAGTACATCGTCGCCCTCATCGCCGTCGTCTCGCTCTTTCACATACATTGCCACATGGCCCTCACCGTCCTCGAAATCTCCCACTCATTGTCAAACCAAGTAAGGATCTCCTTCAACCTGGCTAACTTTGCCTAGTCGCCGCCGGCGATCTGCCTGATTTGCTGCTGCATCCCCTCCATAGATGTCCTTCTGAGTGGTCCGGTGCTAGCTTTGGAAGATGGGAGGAGAGACGGTGGTCTTGCAATAGAGAAGAGGGAGAGCCGAGACAGTGGTTTTGGAATGGAGATGATGGAGAGGAGAGGGGGTGGTTTTGAAATGGAGAAGAGGGAGAGGCGAGACGGTGGTTTTGTAATGGAGATAATGGAGAGGAGAGGTTCTCCCGCCTTTCGGTCGTTGACAGGTGGGCCCCGCGCTTGGTGGGACCCATGTGTCAGTGTCTCAATGGCAGGATGGGCTACGTCAGGGGATCCTCGTCCGAGGAGAGAGGAGGTGGTTTTGCAATGGAGAAGAGGGAGAGGCGAGACGGTGGTTTTGGAATGGAGATGATGGAGAGGAGAGGAGGTGGGTTTGCAATGGAGAAGAGGGAGAGGAGCGTGCAGTAGCGATTTAGGATTGGACGAGAGGGCCGGCGCGCTGTGACTGGATCAAAATCAAAATCAATTTACCCTTCAATTAAGAAAGCGACCCCACATTAACTAGTCTCCCTTTTATTCTGAGTCATAATTGACCATGATTTTCGCAAATAAAATATATGTTATACATTGCAAAAACAATATAATTTGAAAGTACATTCAGATACGAACCAAACGATACAATTTTTGGTGACATGCATTCACATTTTGCTTGTCAAATACAGTACGTGGTCAAACTTTGACCCAAAATACGCAAAACAAAAAAATACTTCCAAGACCAGCGCCGCTCTTCCGCTCTTCTCCTCTTAAACCACCGCCGCACCTCTCCTGTTCCAATCTAAATCCAGCGCCGCTCCTCTCCTCTTCCATTTCAAAACCACCGCCCCTCCTCTCCTGTTCCAATCCAAAACCAACATCGCTCCTCTCCCGTTCTAAACCAAAACCAGCGCTGCTCCTCTCCTCTTCCATTCAAAAACCATCGCCGGCGAGTGAAGGTGTTGTGGAGAAGTAGATCGATGGAGGAGTACAACCGATACGTGAGGATCGCAGACGGCGACCCTGTGAAGCTAGCTAGGATGTTGGAGATACAGTCTTGGTTTGACAACAAGGACCAACTAGTGGCAACGGCGACATCCATGGCCAAATATCTGCAACAGAGCGAAAAGGCGGCGATACTCCCGGAGGGAGTCGCGCGGGAGTACATAGAGCTGCTCCTGTGGGCCATGGAGCAAACAGATTCACCGAATCCGATCGTGAGGGAGCGGTAATGGGAGTATCGATCCCAGATGGAGCATCCACCAGAGATTGAAGGATCGAGCATCTACAGGGTGCCGTTTGTGATGGCGTCGTGCCAGAGCGAGCCGGTGGAGCCTTCGTCGACCGAACCCAACTGCAAGAGGAGAAAAATAGTTGGCCCGACGATGCTTCCCCGCCATCCTCTCCCTCGCCGTTCACATCGTCTCACGGGGTGGTTGTCTGCCGCCGAGGAATAGGAAGGATTGCCCCCCCAGACCAATAGTCGGGCAGGTTGTGAATTTTCAGGAGGAGCTTAGGGTTGTTAGTATTTGCAGGTTGTGAATTGTGTTTTGTGTTGTGTATTTTGAGAGTACTTTCAGATATGAATGTCTTTTGAATTTCAGATTTGCAGTATTGAGCATATGAAGTATTTTATGAATTCTAGAGATCTATTTTTAGCACTTAAAAAATGTAGTTTCATAGGAGTATAAAAGTGCAGACAATGTGATTCTCAGAGAAGAAACTGCAAGTTTCAGTTTCAGATAAGAAACTCCAAGTTCAGTTTCAGATAAGAAACTACAACTTTCAGAGGCAGAGCATTTATATTAACACGGCCTTTTCAAACAGTGTTAACATCATGCTGGAAGTTTTATTCATGGTCGAAACTGGAACTACCAGCTAGTTAACATCATGCTGATCAACATTCATGCATAGCACATCTTCATATGATGCACAGTCAAAAAGATATGCTATTTTCAAGATGCCCACACAATGTCAAGTGTGCGAAAAACAGAGAAAACGAGGGACGAAGTTTTGGCAAGTGTTGGACGTGGTGTGCGTAGATGACAATTGGGACCCACATGTCAATAAAGGCAGAGGCAAAAAATTTGGAGATATTTTCTCTACACGGGTGGAATCGAACCCGGGCGGAACACCTGTCGGGTAGTGTCACTCGGCCACTAGGCTAGTTCAGTTGTGTCGTTACTAATAAGGCACTTCCTCAAGTGGTTGAATCTCCTCCTGCGCCTTTGTGCGCTCACCGCAATGCCGCTGTCTGCCGTTGTGAACATGCTGAACAAACGAGAGGAATCTGGAGAGGACTGTACGTGGAGAGGCGGACAGTCGGGACCCACCAGGTCTATGGCCGTACGCAAGCAAGTGCCTCATCGAAAAAATACTTCCTCCTAATGCTATACTGACGTTGGGGCCCATGGGTTTGTCAACATAGTTACATTTTTTAGGTGCTTCGACGTAGTTACTATAGGAGATAAATTCACAACGAAGCCGGGGAGCTGGCAGGTATCATTTATTATCACTGGGGCAGCAAGTATCAACTGGGGTTTGGGCTGCCCCATCTAGGCTTTCCTTTTTAACATGCACAGCCCACGACCTCGGATGGAGGTCCATAGGCCTGTTTGTATTTTCTTGAGGGTCGTCATGTATCGACCGGCCTATGGACCTCCCATCCGAGGTTTTATTTTTCCTGAAACATCGGCAGCCCAATTTATGTATTTTTTTGAAGAAAACGCAGAGGTCTGTTGTATTTTTCTATATAAGAATAGGAACGGCTGGTCCAACTTATGTTTCCATTCTAACTATATTATATATATTTAAATTATTCTATATGTTATTATACATTATTGTTATTGTCATCATATATTTAACAGATACTTACATATGTAGGAAAACAATATCCCACATCTTATTAACTTATAAAAATAATTTCTTAACAATAAAATCCTGGATTTTTTTTGGCAATGAAAATCCTGGTGATTGTGTACAAAAGCTTGGTAAGATTTAAGGACCAATGTAATAATAAATCACTTATTATTTAAGTATATATATATATATAACAAAATGCTCAGCCCCTGTTTATTTTTTGATAACATTGCTGTGCCCACCCCAACATTATAATTAGAATAAGCCCAGCAAAGTCGTGTATTTCGAGAAAGTGCAAATGGCCTGTAATTTTTTAGGAAAAACATAAATGGGCCGCATGGACGCTACATTATTTGTTCACCCCGCCCAGCTAATGGACTGTAATTCAAAAAAAGAAAGATCAAATGGACCGTAAATTCTACCCCGCAAAAAAAGTATAAATTCTGAAAAAATGGGTTGAATACGTGCCACATTTTTGGAGGCTGAAATGTGGGCCAATAGGTCGAAGCCAATGCAAGTCGTTGTCAACTTAGTCAACAAATGATTCTGACATCGTTAGCCGTTGGATTTACATCCAACGACCGGCATCCATCTTCAATCTCTTGTCTTCTTCCTCCAGCACCGCAGGGACCACCTGCTCCCGCCTCCTGCTGCTAGCAGCTCTGCTTAGCACGCTTCGCTGTGAAGCGCTACTCCACCGTTGGCCAGGCCATCCCTCCACCCATCCACACCTCATGTTCTTCTCCACCGACTGCCGAACCACACCGCACCAGAACCAGTTAACCCTCGTACACCTCTCCGTCTGTGACTCTACTCCCGCGTCTTCCCATCTCCGGCTCGTTGCTGTCCGGGGCCTCGCCGTCGTCCACCACCTTGGATGCGCTCGACACGGAGTGGTCAACGAACGACATCATCGGAAGTAGACTATGCGTGGAGAGGCTGACAGCTGGGTCCACGGCCGCACGCAAGGAAATGCCTCCTTATTACGCGCAAAATAATGATTCCTGCACCTGACAGCTAGGACCCACCGGAAGGGCCTCTGAATTTCGCGAAAAACGTTCCCACCGCTGACAGGTCGGACCCACCAGCTATATCTTCGCACGCAAGGAAGTGCCTCCTTATTACGCACAAAAAATGAATACCCCCTGCTAGCTGGGACCCACAATAGTGGCAGGCTGACTTGTGGGCCAACTAAGTTGACGGGGACGGAGGGCTTTGTCAACTTAGTCAATATGAACGATTCTAGCTCCAGTGACCATACGATGTCCACCCAACGGCCGTAGTGCTTCTTCAACCTCTGGTCTTCTTGCTCCAGCCACCCAAAGCAGCGCCGGTCGTGCCTCATGCTCCTGCCTCCCGTAGCCGGCTGCGATGCCACGGAGGCCTCACCGCCCCCTACTACTCCCACCGCTGGCCAGACCATCCCTCTACTCACCCACACCCCCTGTTATTCTGCGGTGACGGCAGCCTCACACCGCAGCGAACCAGTGAACCCTCATACTCCTCTACGCGTGGGCATCCACTGCCGCGTCTTCCCGGCTCCGCGTCGTCCCCTTCCTAGGCCTCACCGTCGTCCACCGCCCTGGTGCTCTCGGCGCGGCGTGGTCAACGTGGTCAAGGAACAACTTCCATCGGATGTGGACTGCATGTGGAGAGGCTGATAGCTGGGTCCACGGCCGCACGCAAGGAAATGCCTCCTTATTACGCGCAAAATAATGATTCCTCCACCTGACAGCTAGGACCCACCGGAAGGGCCTCTGAATTTTGCGAAAAACGTTCCCACCGCTGACAGGTCGGACCCACCAGCTATATCTTCGCACGCAAGGAAGTGCCTCCTTATTACGCACAAAAAATGAATACCCCCTGCTAGCTGGGACCCACAATAGTGGCAGGCTGACTTGTGGGCCAACTAAGTTGACGGGGACGGAGGGCTTTGTCAACTTAGTCAATATGAACGATTCTAGCTCCAGTGACCATACGATGTCCACCCAACGGCCGTAGTGCTTCTTCAACCTCTGGTCTTCTTGCTCCAGCCACCCAAAGCAGCGCCGGTCGTGCCTCATGCTCCTGCCTCCCGTGGCCGGCTGCGATGCCGCGGAGGCCTCACCGCCCCCTACTACTCCCACCGCTGGCCAGACCATCCCTCTACTCACCCACACCCCCTGTTATTCTGCGGTGACGGCAGCCTCACACCGCAGCGAACCAGTGAACCCTCATACTCCTCTACGCGTGGGCATCCACTGCCGCGTCTTCCCCGGCTCCGCGTCGTCCCCTTCCTAGGCCTCACCGTCGTCCACCGCCCTGGTGCTCTCGACGCGGCGTGGTCAACGTGGTCAAGGAACGACTTCCATCGGATGTGGACTGCATGTGGAGAGGCTGATAGCTGGGTCCACGGCCGCACGCAAGGAAATGCCTCCTTATTACGTGCAAAATAATGATTCCTCCACCTGACAGCTAGGACCCACCGGAAGGGCCTCTGAATTTCGCGAAAAACGTTCCCACCGCTGACAGGTCGGACCCACCAGCTATATCTTCGCACGCAAGGAAGTGCCTCCTTATTACGCACAAAAAATGAATACCCCCTGCTAGCTGGGACCCACAATAGTGGCAGGCTGACTTGTGGGCCAACTAAGTTGACGGGGACGGAGGGCTTTGTCAACTTAGTCAATATGAACGATTCTAGCTCCAGTGACCATACGATGTCCACCCAACGGCCGTAGTGCTTCTTCAACCTCTGGTCTTCTTGCTCCAGCCACCCAAAGCAGCGCCGGTCCTGCCTCATGCTCCTGCCTCCCGTAGCCGGCTGCGATGCCGCGGAGGCCTCACCGCCGCCTACTACTCCCACCGCTGGCCAGACCATCCCTCTACTCACCCACACCCCCTGTTATTCTGCGGTGACGGCAGCCTCACACCGCAGCGAACCAGTGAACCCTCATACTCCTCTACGCGTGGGCATCCACTGCCGCGTCTTCCCGGCTCCGCGTCGTCCCCTTCCTAGGCCTCACCGTCGTCCACCGCCCTGGTGCTCTCGGCGCGGCGTGGTCAACGTGGTCAAGGAACAACTTCCATCGGATGTGGACTGCATGTGGAGAGGTTGATAGCTGGGTCCACGGCCGCACGCAAGGAAATGCCTCCTTATTACGCGCAAAATAATGATTCCTCCACCTGACAGCTAGGACCCACCGGAAGGGCCTCTGAATTTCGCGAAAAACGTTCCCACCGCTGACAGGTCGGACCCACCAGCTATATCTTCGCACGCAAGGAAGTGCCTCCTTATTACGCACAAAAAATGAATACCCCCTGCTAGCTGGGACCCACAATAGTGGCAGGCTGACTTGTGGGCCAACTAAGTTGACGGGGACGGAGGGCTTTGTCAACTTAGTCAATATGAACGATTCTAGCTCCAGTGACCATACGATGTCCACCCAACGGCCGTAGTGCTTCTTCAACCTCTGGTCTTCTTGCTCCAGCCACCCAAAGCAGCGCCGGTCGTGCCTCATGCTCCTGCCTCCCGTGGCCGGCTGCGATGCCGCGGAGGCCTCACCGCCCCCTACTACTCCCACCGCTGGCCAGACCATCCCTCTACTCACCCACACCCCCTGTTATTCTGTGGTGAAGGCAGCCTCACACCGCAGCGAACCAGTGAACCCTCATACTCCTCTACGCGTGGGCATCCACTGCCGCGTCTTCCCCGGCTCCGCGTCGTCCCCTTCCTAGGCCTCACCGTCGTCCACCGCCCTGGTGCTCTCGATGCGGCGTGGTCAACGTGGTCAAGGAACGACTTCCATCGGATGTGGACTGCATGTGGAGAGGCTGATAGCTGGGTCCACGGCCGCACGCAAGGAAATGCCTCCTTATTACGTGCAAAATAATGATTCCTCCACCTGACAGCTAGGACCCACCGGAAGGGCCTCTGAATTTCACGAAAAACGTTCCCACCGCTGACAGGTCGGACCCACCAGCTATATCTTCGCACGCAAGGAAGTGCCTCCTTATTACGCACAAAAAATGAATACCCCCTGCTAGCTGGGACCCACAATAGTGGCAGGCTGACTTGTGGGCCAACTAAGTTGACGGGGACGGAGGGCTTTGTCAACTTAGTCAATATGAACGATTCTAGCTCCAGTGACCATACGATGTCCACCCAACGGCCGTAGTGCTTCTTCAACCTCTGGTCTTCTTGCTCCAGCCACCCAAAGCAGCGCCGGTCGTGCCTCATGCTCCTGCCTCTCGTGGCCGGCTGCGATGCCGCGGAGGCCTCACCGCCCCCTACTACTCCCACCGCTAGCCAGACCATCCCTCTACTCACCCACACCCCCTGTTATTCTGCGGTGACGGCAGCCTCACACCGCAGCGAACCAGTGAACCCTCATACTCTTCTACGCGTGGGCATCCACTGCCGCGTCTTCCCCGGCTCCGCGTCGTCCCCTTCCTAGGCCTCATCGTCGTCCACCGCCCTAGTGCTCTCGGCGCGGCGTGGTCAACGTGGTCAAGGAACGACTTCCATCAGATGTGGACTGCATGTGGAGAGGCTGATAGCTGGGTCCACGGCCGCAACAAGGAAGTGCCTCCTTATTACGTGGAAAATAATGATTCCTCCACCTGACAACAGGGATCCACCGGACGGGCAACCATATTTCGCGAAAAAAACATTTCCCCCCTGACTGCTGGGACCTACCAGCGACATCTTCGCACGCAAGGAAGTGCGTCCGGGCAAAAAAATGATTCGCCCCCTGACTGCTGGGACCCACCAGCTACATCTTCGCACACAAGGAAGTTCCTGACAGTCGGGACCCACCTGGTCGAAGCATATGTAGCGTTGTCATTCTGGTCGCGAACGTGTACGTACATACTGGTCGATGTAGATGCGCGCACGTGTCGTAGTAGAGGCGCGCACGTAGCATGTACACGTACGTACAGCGGCCAGGGTGCAGGAAAGTAAATACGGCCACAAACGTACATACGGGCGGGGTCTTGAACGCCTACTCGCGCATACGTATGGCCAGGGCTCGTGTACATGGCTGGGTCGGAACGGAGAAACTGCGTCATCGTCGTGTTCATGGGGAGGCAACGGAATGCGTCGTGTTCATCGGGAGGCAACGGAATGCATGGGAGCCAACCGGCTTGGACGGAACAGCCGATGGAAACGAGGCCTGGCGTACCGCAGAACGGAGGAAACGACCTTGTGTTCGACCGGCCACGTTTGAAACGGGATCCTGTTCATCGGGAGGGGTCTGGCGTACCGCAAAACGGAGGAAACAGACCTCCTACGGTCGAAACGGGGGTCCTGTTGATCGGGAGGGGTGTGGTGTACCACAAAATGGAGGAAACGGACTTGTGTTGGAGCGCTACGGTCGAAACGGGGGTCCTGTTCATCGGGAGGGGTGTGGCGTACCGCAAAACGGGACTCCACGGGATACTATTCATCTCCACCGTCGACTCCCTCCAGCCTCCACGGGCTACTGTTCATCCACCGTCGACCTCCTCCAGCCTCCACCTGTGACTGTTCATCCATGGGCTCCTGTTCATCCAGCCTCCACCGCGCGCTACTCCACCGGCTACTGTTCAACCAGCCCTCTCCACGGGCTACTGTTCAACCACCCCTCCACCATCTACTGTTCATCCAGCCCTCCACGGGGTGGTCCTGTTCATCCAGCCCTCCACGGGGTCCTGTTCATCTAGCCCCAACCGGCTCGATCGATCGGGGTCCTGTTCATCCAGAGGCAACACCACGGGGTCCTGTTCATCCACCCCCACCGGGAACTGTTCATCCAACCCCCCCAGCAATGCTCACTGTTCATCCAGAGGTAGCATCGATCGGCTTCAGTTAGCAGAAGTAGCAAAGGAATCGCTCGATCGGGTTCAGTTAACAGCCATCGATCGATCGCTCGGGTTCAGTAACGCATAGCCTGCAGTGCAATCGCTCGGGTTCAGTTAGAGCCCAACGCCTCGCACCCACGCACGTGCGTGTACGAGAGAAACGCGCATCGCTCGGCCCCGACCACCCACCGTAACCGGGAACACCCCGATATTTTCCTCGCCCTCGCTTCTACCACGGTTTTTTCCGTCATGGACGGCCCAAAGAATGTCATGTAGCTGTGTCTCCGGCCCGCCCAGGACGAAAAACCCATTTTCTGTCATGATTTTTTGTCATAGAAGTAGGAGCACACCACATCTATGATGATACCGGGTTTTGACACAATTATCGTCATAGAAGTGTCATAAGTATGACATAATTTTTTTTCGTTCGGCCAAAATGTCACGGATGTGTCTTTTTTTGTAGTGACGTGGACACACTCTCCCCGCTCGTTGCTATGCATCACCTAGATGGATCTTGCGTGTGCGTAGGAAACTTTTTGAAATTACTGCGTTCCACAACAGGCTTGAGCAAGGAAAAGCCTACACTCAAAAAATGTTTTTGTGCTACTTCTACTACTTTGGACCCAGGCCACTGCCCTACTAGCTCAACTCCCAGGCCCATTGACAAATGCACAGCTCAAACGCGCAGAAATAAATAATGATGGCATTCAAGAGAGTCCATCACAGATAGCTAAGTTGCCTGGTACCTCACTGCTTGTCATATAGTAGGAGAAACTAATCGTATTTCACGTTACTACGTATGCTCAGTGGACAATATGTATAACATGTAGAGTAAAAAAGAGATGCAATAAGTGTACAACCTCTTTGGTGAAGCCATGTCGATCTCAGCATGATTGGGTTGGTCGGTGTGGATGGTCCGGCTGACTTGGCTGTCGGAGGAGGGGAAGAAGATCTTAGAGAATCTCCAATAGATGGTCCAAATTTTGGCGGTCCAAAACCGGATATGTAAAATTTGGACAGCCAAAAAGTGCATTTTGGAGCTCCGAAAAACGCTCAATTCCAACAGATGGTCCAAATTGATGGTCCAAAAGAGCAACTCCAATAGATGGTGCAAACCAAAGATGTAAAAATCTGAAAACGGCCGCGCGGCTGCTGCCAGCCACTGTTCAGCCGCGGTTTTGCATTGAAATAGCATCAAAAATTTGAAAATAAAGTGCATCATCATCATAGTTTCAATCAAAAGTGCATCACCATCATAGTATCAAATCCCTCTACCAAAATAGCATCGTCTCAATCAAAGTTTTTCGCCCTAGAAATTGAAATGCACATGAATATTACTCATGCGGGTCATCAACACCACCGGCGTTGTGAACCGCGGTACGATCATCATCTTCACCACCGTCTTGGTCGACGTTCTCAACAAGCAGTGAACTCTCGTTGTCGTGAGCACAACCGAAAGCATCTTCATTGCATCCCATACCGGTCATGTTGCCGATGAAGCCAACTCCAACGCCACTCATGGCCGCCATAGCCACCTCCCAAGCCACCCATCATGTTATCGCCAAGCCACCTCCCATGCTGCCAAAGCTACCTCCCATGCCGCGAAAGCCACCTTCCATGTTGCCACTGAAGCCACCTCCCATGTTTCCGCCAAATGCACCATTCATCGAACCTCCAATCATGTTCATGTAACCACCCATGGCACCTCCCATGCCTCCTCGCATGCCTCCTCCCATGTCTCCTCCCATGCCTCCTCCCATGGCACCTCCCATGCCTCCTCCCATGGCACCTCCCATGCCTCCTCCCATCATCATTTGCCTCATGAGCATTTGCTTCTTCGTGAGCATTTCATAGCGACAAAGTTCAACATATGCCTTTGCCTTGACATCAAGAGTTGATATGTCCATAAGCATAAACTTGAGTGTCCTCTCCTCAACCACCTTCCTCTCCTCGGCCGCGGCCTTCTTCTCCTCTAGGTCCACCGTCCTCTCCTCCACCGCGGAACAAAGAGGAAATATTTGACAAAGCATGCACGAAGAGGAAATATTTACTGTCGGATTTTGGGTTCCGGCAAAACCCTCGAGGTTTGAACACTGGGGTGTGCACGAAGATCTCCCCTACCTAATCACGCCCTCAGCCTCACCGCAATCTCAAGGCCTAGCTCAACGCAAGAGACATGAGATTTATACTGGTTCGGGACACCGTTGTGGTGTAATACCCTACTCTAGGGTGGTGTGGTGGATTGCCTCTCGGGCTGATGATGAATAGTACAAGGGAAGAACAGCCTCCAGAGGAGAGGTGTTCTTGTGCTTGGTGAGTGTGAGGATGATGTGAATCAGTTCAGGCTGAGTTGCCTCCTACTATGGTGGCTAGTCCTATTTATAGAGGTCCTGGTCCTCTCCCCAAATATTGAGCGGGAAGGGAGCCAACAACGGCCAAATTCGAAGGGAGACAACTAGTACAAGTTATCCTGACTAAAGGTGGTCTTCACCTGCCAAAGGCTCTAGTGGTGACGCCGTCTTGGGATCTACGGTGACCTTCGTCCTGCCGTCCTGCTAGTCTTGGTCTCGTTGCACCGATATGGAAACCTTTGCCTGATGCCTCGGGACTCCTCGCCTGCGCTTGCTCCTTTAGCACCAAAGAGGAAATGAGGACACTGTGCGCGCTGGCGCCCGACTGGCGCCAGTCGTCATGGCTTGCGTCACAGGAACCTTGCGAGGTGTCTCTTGCCTTGATCTCTCCGCCCCTCACGAGCCAGCCTGGTGAGGTCGCTCCCGAGGAGGTCTTGTGTCGTCCGCCTCGCGAGGCTCGACCCCTCGCGAGGGTCTTGAGTGTTTGTTGGTGAAGATGGGTCGTACAGGGCCGCTGGCGGAGCCACGCCGTGGGCTGCAGGCAGGCAAGTCTGGGGACCCCCGTTCCCAGGACACCAACATTTACCAAGTCACTATCACCGAACCATTGGGTTCATGCGAGCAACGTTTGACAAGCAACCGACCCACTTTTGGCATTCGGCGTTGATGGTGGACCAACATTGGCGTAGAAAGTCGCTCGAACGGAAGTGACCACTTGTGTTGCGCTCATCGAAGTACTCCTTGATGCATTGCCAATAGGTGTTCATCGTTTGGTCACTTCCAACGCTTGCATCTTGAGACATTTTCTTCCAAGGGGTGCATATCAACACATCCTCCATGGTGGTATAATTTCCACTTCTTCCCTTGACAACAGAGCCCTCATCGTCCACATCAAGATTGTCATCATCATATTGGGTTTCATATTCTTGTGACATATACATGTAATCATCATTTGCCACATTTGTCGCGTGCATGAAAGCTTCATCACAAAAACTACAATTGGACGCACAAACAATCAAGAACACACACAATTTGAAACAACAAATGAGAGCACAACCGGAAAATTTATACCTTTGCGAAATTTTGTCGAACATGTTGGAGGCGGTGGCCATTGGCGTGGCCACATCTTCCTCCACGACCGGCAGTGGTGGTGGGGGAGGTTGAGGAATGGATGTGTGGCTGTTGGAGGAGGCCGTCGGCCGCACCGGCTACGAGTCATCGCCTCGAGCCGCCGCGGCCGCCTTGGAGACCTTCACCGGCCGCGTAGAACTGTCGGTCGGGTTGCAGCTGCGGTTGGCCGGCCATTTTCTGCCGCCTTGGCCCTTCGCCAGCTTCGCCGCCGGTGCGGTGGCCACCGGCCGGGGCGGCACGAATCCGGGCCAGCGGGCGGGGGGCAGCGGCATGGCAGCGGTTGCGGGCGAGATGGCGGCGGCGGCCACGTGGGTCAGCGCACCGGCTGCGGCAGCGGCGGAGAAGGCGGCGGGGTCGTTGCCTTCGGCCATGGCGGCGCCAGACGGCAGGGGGCGGCGGTGGCCGGGCGGGTCGCGGACGGGAGGACGGGCGCAAGCGGGCAGGAAAGGAAAGGAACTGGCGGTTGGGCGTTCGCGTGCGACGGCTGGTTTTGTACCAGATGCACCTCATGATGTAAATTTGCACCACGAGGTGTTGTATTTTACATCACGAGGAGGCCGTGGTCCAATTTTTTTTACATATGGACCGTCTATTGGAGCAGCGTTTTTTGCCCCAGACGGTCCAAAAGTTAGGTATTTTTACATTTGGACCGTCTATTGGAGATGCTCTTAGCCGTCTGGAGATGGAGCACGGGGTACTGCTCTGTTGTGATGGAGGGTTTCATCATTGGAGCAGCTCCGGTGAGTTGTACGACGCCGAGGCTGAAGCAGGACAAGAGAGACAACGTTAATCCGAGTGGAATTCTAATAGCATCTCCAATAGATGACGTAAAATACATAACCACAAACTGCTAGATGTAAAATACATCAGCCTCTCATCTCTGAACTTAACTATCGAAACTGAATTTAACTGTCGAAACTAAACTTAACTGTCGAAATTGAATTTTGCTGTCAAAACTGAATTTTACTGTCGAAATTGAACGCCCTAGAAGCAGAAAAGCAGTAGCAGTAGCAGCAGCGCCCGGAGCAGTAGCGCGTGCAAGAGCCGGGGCAGCTGGTCGGGTAGCAGCATCAGGGTGAGGTTACACGTCAGTCGACTGACTTTTTCATCTCTGGTCAATTGATTTTTCAGCCGTTGGATATGAAATCAAGGGCCTGCAGTTCATCTTCAACCTCCACCCCTGAGCCGCCAGCCACCACTGGCCAAACCGCCGCCCCCGCCACCTGCGGCCGGCGGTGCGCCGCCCCGCCCGCCCCAAAACCACTCCCCACCACCGGTTCGCCACCGCCCCGGCCATCCCTCTAGGCCCCCCCGTGCCGAGCTTTTTCTCCGGCGATCCCCATGCCACCGCCGGCGACCACCGCCCGCACCCTGAGCCCTAAGATAGACAGTGGGGTACCTCTCCAGCAAGCCCCCCTCTCATTGCGGCTGGTTATTCCTTAACTCCAGCGAGCCCTCCACCCCCTAAAAATCGACTGACCCAAAAGTCGATTCAGTCGATTGAAGTGTAGCTAAATCGAAGCAGCATCGCAAGCAAGAGCAAGACCGAGAGCAGCAGCAAGAGCATGAGCGAGAGCAGCAGCGTGAGCAAGAGCAAGAGCAAGAGCAGACCAGGCAGGGGACCGAGAGCAAGAGTAGAGCAGCAACGCGAGCAAGAGCCAAAGCAGCAGCAAGTCCTACTGATGTGGACGTCGCTGCCGAGGGAGCGACTGTTGGGGAACACAATATTTCAAAAAATTTACCTACGATCACACAAGATCTATCTAGGAGATGCATAGCAACGAGAGGGAGAGTGTGTCCACATATCCTCGTAGACCGAAAGCGGAAGCGTTTAGTAACGCGGTTGATGTAGTCGAACGTCTTCAGGATCCAACTGATCCAAGTACCGAACGTACGGCACCTCCGTGTTCAGCACACGTTCGGCACGATGACGTCCCTCGAGCTCTTGATCCAGTTGAGGATGAGGGATAGTCCTGTCAGCACGACAGCGTGGCGACGGTGATGATGAAGTTACCGGCGCAGGGCTTCGCCTAAGCACTACGACGATATAACCGAGGTGTGTAACTATGGAGGGGGGCATCGCACACGGCTAAGAGGAGACTTGGTGTGTCTTTGGGGTGCCCTCCTCCCACGTATATAAAGGAGGGGGGAGGAGGAGGCCGACCCAAGGGGGGCGTGCCAAGGGGGGAGTCCTACTTGGACTCCCAGTCCAAGTAGTATTCGGCCCCCCTTTCCTATTCCAACAAGGGGAAGGAGGGAAGGAGAGGGAGAGGGAAAGGAAGGGGGGCCGCACCCCCTCCCCCTAGTCCAACTCGGACTGCCCTGGGGGGGCACCTTATGGCCCATTAGGGCCCATAACTTCCCTGGGGGGTTTCGGTAACCCCTCGGTTCCCCGATAAATATCTGAAACGTCCCGAAATCTTTTCGGTGTCCGAATACCTTCATCCAATATATCAATCTTTACCTCTCGACTATTTTGAGACTCCTTGTCATGTCTGTGATCTCATCCGGGACTCCGAACAAACTTCAGTCATCAAATCACATAACTCATAATACAAATCGTCATCGAACGTTAAGCGTGCGGACCCTACGGGTTCGAGAACTATGTAGACATGACCAAGACACATCTCCGGTTAATAACCAATAGCGGAACCTAGATGCTCATATTGGTACCTACATATTCTACGAAGATCTTTATCGGTCAAACCGCATAACAACATACGTTATTCCCTTTGTCATCGGTATGTTACTTGCCCGAGATTCGATCGTTGGTATCATAATACCTAGTTCAATCTCGTTACCGGCAAGTCTCTTTACTCATTCCGTAATGCATCATCCGCAACTAACTCATTAGTCACATTGCTTGCAAGGCTTATAGTGATGTGCATTACCGAGAGGGCCCAGGGATACCTCTCCGATACTTGGTGTGACAAATCCTAATCTCGATCTATGCCAACTCAACAAACACCATCGGAGACACCTGTAGAGCATCTTTATAATCACCCTGTTACGTTGTGACATTTGATAGCACACAAAGTGTTCCTCCGGTATTCGGGAGTTGCATAATCTCATAGTTAGAGGAATATGTATAAGTCATGAAGAAAGCAATAGCAATAAAACTAAACAATCATTATGCTAAGCTAACGGATGGGTCTTGTCCATCTCATCATTCTCTAATGTTGTGATCCCGTTCATCAAATGACAACACATGTCTATGGTTAGGAAACTTAACCATCATTGATTAACGACCTAGTCAGGTAGAGGCATACTAGGGACACTTTGTTTGTCTATGTATTCACACATGTACTAAGTTTCCGGTTAATACAATTCTAGCATGAATAATAAACATTTATCATGATATAAGGAAATATAAATAACAACTTTATTATTGCCTCAAGGGCATATTTCCTTCAGTCTCCCACTTGCACTAGAGTCAATAATCTAGATTACATAGCAATGATTCTAACACCCATGGAGTCTTGGTGCTGATCATGTTTTGCTCGTGAGAGAGGCTTAGTCAACGGGTCTGCAATATTCAGATCCGTATGTATTTTGCAAATCTCTATGTCTCCCTCCTTGACTTGATCGCGGATGGAATTGAAGCGTCTCTTGATGATGAAGTTACCGGCGCAGGGATTCGCCTAAGCACTACGACGATATGACCGAGGTGTGTAACTGTGGAGGGGGGCACCGCACACGACTAAGAGAAGACTTGGTGTGTCTTTGGGGTGCCCCCTCCCACGTATATAAAGGAGGGGGGAGGAGGAGGCCGGCCCAAGGGGGCGGACCAAGGGGGGGGGAGTCCTACTTGGACTCCCGGTCCAAGTAGTATTCGGCCCCCCTTTCCTATTCCAACAAGGGGAAGGAGGGAAGGAGAGGGAGAGGGAAAGGAAGGGGGGCCGCGCCCCTCCCCCTAGTCCAATTCGGACTGCCCTTGCGGGGGGGGCACCTTGTGGCCTTCCCTCTCCTACTCCCTTATGGCCCATTAGGGCCCATAAATTCCCCGGGGGGTTCCGGTAACCCCTCGGTTCCCCGATAAATATCTGAAACGTCCCGAAACCTTTCCGGTGTCCGAATACCTTCGTACAACATATCAATCTTTACCTCTCGACTATTTCGAGACTCCTCGTCATGTACGTGATCTCATCCGGGACTCCGAACAAACTTCGGTCATCAAATCACATAACTCATAATACAAATCGTCATCGAACGTTAAGCGTGCGGACCCTACGGGTTCGAGAACTATGTAGACATGACGGAGACACATCTCCGGTCAATAACCAATAGCGGAACCTGGATGCTCATATTGGTTCCTACGTATTCTATGAAGATCTTTATCGGTCAAACCGCATAACAACATACGTTATTCCCTTTGTCATCAGTATGTTACTTGCCCGAGATTCGATCGTCGGTATCATCATACCTAGTTCAATCTCGTTACCGGCAAGTCTCTTTACTCATTCCGTAATGCATCATCCCGCAACTAACTCATTAGACACATTGCTTGCAAGGCTTATAGTGATGTGCGTTACCGAGAGGGCCCAGAGATACCTCTCCGATACACGGAGTGACAAATCCTAATATCGATCTATGTCAACTCAACAAACACTATCGGAGACACCTGTAGAGCATCTTTATAATCACCCAGTTACGTTGTGACGTTTGATAGCACACAAAGTGTTCCTCCGGTATTCGGGAGTTGCATAATCTCATAGTCAGAGGAATATGTATAAGTCATGAAGAAAGCAATATCAATAAAACTAAACAATCATTATGCTAAGCTAACTGATGGGTCTTGTCCATCTCATCATTCTCTAATGATGTGATCCCGTTCATCAAATAACAACGCATGTCTATGGTTAGGAAACTTAACCATCTTTGGTTAACGAGCTAGTCAGGTAGAGGCATACTAGGGACACTTTGTTTGTCTATGTATTCACACATGTACTAAGTTTCCGGTTAATACAATTCTAGCATGTATAATAAACATTTATCATGATATAAGGAAATATAATTAACAACTTTATTATTGCATCTAGGGCATATTTCCTTCAGCGACACCATGGAGGAAGTGGCTGGCGACGCCGCCGTGGATGGAGTGCGCCATGTAGGCTCGGGACCGAGCGCCGGCAGCACCGTGAGATCGAATCAAGAAGAAAATGCAGCGATTAGTGTAGAACCTCTTTGGTGGTGCCGATTAGGCCTCAGCTTCGTCCGAGGAAACGGTGATGATGCTGCTCTTCCGGTGGTGCAGGTGAAAATGGCGGTGTGGGAATGGAGGTGGCGGGAAAGACGAGGGGAACGTCGGGGCAGCTCCTTGGAGGTGGAGAACGGGGTGGCTGAACCGGCGGGACGACGAGATCGACGATGGATCCTCATCTGGTGCGGTGGGTGAGGGACGTCGAGGTCTTGCTGTGGACGACGTCATCGGGGAAGACGCTTCGGCTGGGTGGCGGAAGGAGGAGGGTGTGGGGCTTCACAGGTTTTCGCGGCCTCGGTGTATGAATGGCTGGGCGGATGGGATGGGAGGGGGAACCATGGCTTAGGGGCGCACTTGTCCGAAATGTGGGGTAAGTTATGAAAGTACCCCCATAGATTTGAGCTAGGCGGTTCTTCCAGGTGAGGGGTATCACGGGCATTTTGTGTGTCGGGATTTCGCAGGAGGTGGGAGTTTTCGCGCGCGTTGTAATTTTGGGATATCAAGGCGCGGGTTGAGATGGAGGGAGTTTTCGGAGCACAACGAGACAAACATATATTAAATACTTCGGGGTAACAAGGCGCGGGTTGAAGAGGCGGGAGTTTTGCAGCACGATAGACAGAGATGCTAGCTTGAAATTTCGGGAGAACAAGCTTAACGTGTACCAAAAAAAGACAATTCGCACCTCATCACTAGAGAGAGCCATGTCCCGTTTTACTATATTACAAGAAATGCATTCAAATATAACAACAACAAAACTAAAAAATTAGGACAACAAACATAACATGTACAGTACCAAAACAATTTGCACTTCCCTCAAGAATAAAAAAACAATGGGTGTTGTCTAGCATATGGACTAAATTTGAGTACATTTTCCCTGTTTGAATGAGATTGTACTTGGGTTAGTTATACAACCATCTAAATATTATCTTCACAACACATGACATGAATATAGGAGAAGTAAATTCCTATATAAATACGAACTACATGCACATACGATCTCAAATTCAAATATATGTATCCATTTTATGTTGAATTCAAATCATAGTACATGTATGCTCTAGCTAGATGTTCGGAATCTAAACCATGTATGATACTACGTATAATGTGTTTAACACGCACAACACACACACAAACACCATTTAGACTAGTAAGGTACACGTGCATTGCACGCATGAGATTTGTCAACCAAATTATGAATAAATACCACATTATAGCATGTAAGCTTTGAGTCATATATGCATGATGTAGATGTTCGTTTAATTCTTATAGTTCATTTCATTCAAAATCATCTAGTTTTTATAAGAAAGCTAATCTATTTTAAGATTCATGGAATTGTGCGTTGTAAAGCATAAAGTAAAAACAAATAATGGCAAATCATGTAGAAAAACATTTGGGCAATTCTAATACGGAAGATTGTCGGTGCAACAAACCCTGGGTCTGTCGCCTAGACTGTGCACAGGCATGGGAACAAGATCAAAGGACCAGCACACAGATTAGAGGGACCAAGATCGAGCCAGAGAAGCAGAATATCGACAAGAGAAGGGCCTCCCTTGCCGGGTAGGTGAGCTCGGCAAGGGGCGAGGCCACCCCCAGAAGCAGACGACCAAGACACCCCGACAGGGCCTGCCGGGGCTCACAGAAGCAAAACCACTCGACCAACCACTCCAGCACGACCCACGTCGTCCATCAGTGCGATGTCAAGCTGCAAGGTGATTAAGTGGCAGCCATTCGCGACATGGCAGCCATTTCCTACAGAAGAAACCCACAGATGACACCTGTCCTGCGACATATCAAGAGAACAGGTGCAGACCTGGCAAGATAGCCCGGCAAGGCTTGCCGGGCAACCAGTGGTGTGACACTAAGCGGTGCATTTAATGTGCCCTATCAGCCCACAGAGTTAGGTATGATAGCACTGTTTGCTATCATATCAGTGCATAATGACTACTTTGCCATTCTGCTAACCTCTTGATCTATAAAAGGAGGCCCATGGCAACCGTAGAAAAGGTTGGAAAGTTGATGAACCCAGACCCCCATACGCGCGTAGTCGCTGCTGCCCCAAGGCAACCCCTGCCGGGCAAGTGTACTATGCTTCACCACCTCCATTCCACCATTAATCCACCAAAGAAGGAGTAGGGTTTTACGCCTCGTGGTGGCCCGTACCTAGGTAAATTGCTTGTGTGCTCTCTGCCGTGCTGTCGTACGCTGGTCTGCTCTTTGTGCAATGCGACGTCCCCCTGCCGAACCAGCAAGGGGCCTCCTGGTCCCATAGGTGGCCGTGGATATTGATACGTCTCCAATGTATCTATAATTTTTGATTGCTCCATGCTATTATATATTCTGTTTTGGATGTTTAATGGGCTTATTTATACACTTTTATATTATTTTTGGGACTAACCTATTAACCCAAGGCCCAGTGCAAATTGCTGTTTTTTTGCCTATTTCAGTGTTTCGCAGAAAAGGAATATCAAACGAAGTCCAAATGGAATGAAACCTTCGGGAGCGTGATTTTTGGAACAAACGTGATCCAGGGGACTTGGAGTGGACGTCAAGAAATCAACGAGGAGGCCACGAGGCAGGGGGCGCGCCTACCCCCTGGGCACGCCCTCCTTCCTCGTGGGCCCCTCGTGGCTCCACCGACCTACTTCTTCCTCCTATATATACCTACGTACCCCGAAACCATCGAGGAGCACCACGAAACCCTATTTCCGTAGCCGCAACCTTCTGTACCCATGAGATCCCATCTTGGGGCCTTTTCTGGCGTTCTGCCGGAGGGGGCATCGATCACGGAGGGCTTCTACATCAACACCATAGCCTCTCCGATGATGTGTGAGTATTTTACCACAGACCTTCGGGTCCATAGTTATTAGCTAGATGACTTCTTCTCTCTCTTTGGATCTCAATACAAAGTTCTCCTTGATCTTCTTGGAGATCTATTCGATGTAAATCTTTTTGCGGTGTGTTTGTCGAGATCCGATGAATTGTGGCTTTATGATCAAGATTATCTATGAACAATATTTGAATCTTCTCTGAGTTCTTTTATGTATGATTGGTTATCTTCGCAAGTCTCTTCGAATTATCAGTTTGGTTTGGCCTACTAGATTGATCTTTCTTGCAATGGGAGAAGTGCTTAGCTTTGGGTTCAATCATGCGGTGCTCGATCCCAGTGACAATAGGGGAAACGACACGTATTGTATTGTTGCCATCGAGGATAAAAAGATGGGGTTTATATCATATTGCTTGAGTTTATCCCTCTACATCATGTCATCTCGCTTAATGCGTTACTCTGTTCTTATGAACTTAATACTCTAGATGCATGCTGGATAGCGGTCGATGTGTGGAGTAATAGTAGTAGATGTAGGCAGGAGTCGGTCTACTTATTGCGGACTTGATGCCTATATACATGATCATGCCTAGATATTCTCATAATTATGCACTTTTCTATCAATTGCTCGATAGTAGTTTGTTCACCCACCGTAATACTTATGCTATCTTGAGAGAAGCCACTAGTGAAACCTATGGCCCCCGGGTCTATTCTCCATCATATTAATCTCCCGTCAACTAGCTATTTCTGTCGCCGTTTATTTTGCTTTCTTTACGTTTAGTCTTTATCATAAAAGTACCAAAAATATCATGTTATCATCTCTATCAGATCTCACTTTCGCAAGTTGCCGTGAAGGGATTGCCAACCCCTTTATCGCGTTGGTTGCGAGGTTCTTATTTGTTTGTGTAGTTACGAGGGACTTGCGTGTGGCCTCCTACTGGATTGATACCTTGGTTCTCAAAAACTGAGGGAATACTTACGCTACTTTACTGCATCACCCTTTCCTCTTCAAGGAAAAAACCAACGCATGCTCAAGAGGTAGCAAGAAGGATTTCTGGCGCCGTTGCCGGGGAGTCTACGCACAAGTCAAGACATACCAAGTACCCATCACAAACTCTTATCCCTCACATTACATTATTTGCCATTTGCCTCTCATTTTCCTCTCCCCCACTTCACCCTTGCCATTTTATTCGCCCTCTTTTTCCATTCGCCTCTTTTTCGCTTGCCTCCTGTGTCCCGTGTGCCGTCATGGCCAGTCCTTTATCTGCTCCTTTGTCTCCTGGGTTTGAAGTTCTTCACTTCAAATAAAGACAAGGAGAAAACTTAAAAGATGCTTGGTATAGGATGATGGAATCTTATCGTAATTGCACCTTAGAGGTGAGTTTTAGTATTTTTCTTCGCAACTTTTATGTTGGACTAAATATGTCCCATAGAAAACTCTTGGATTGTGTTGCCAAAGGAAATTTTATTGAAATTGGTCCCAGTATTGCGCATGAAATCATAGAGGGGGTAGTGGGAACACTACCTCAACAAAAGGGGCCACAACATACCCAGGAAGAGACACAAGTTTTTGAAAATATTTGCGAAGTAACTAAGATTTTACAAAAGTCTCTTGAACCTCTTAAGAGTGTTAGCGGAAATCTTCACCGCATGAACATGTTGATTACCCTTTGCAATAACCGGTTGGATTCTTTAGATCTAAAAATTTCCGAATATGAAGGGAAACGTAAAGAACCTCGGATTTGAGCATGACTCCACTAAAAAATTAAAAGCCAAATATGTCAATACCTAGATCTATCCTTGCCTTTATGCCTAGCTAGGGGCGTCAAACGGTAGCGCTTGTTGGGAGGCAACCCAATTTTATTTTTGTTTATTGCTTTTTGGTTCTGTTTAGGAATAAATAATCCATCTAGCTTCTGGTTAGATGTGTTTTTGTGTGTTTCATTTAGCGTTTGTGCCAAGTAGAACCTTTGGGAAGACTTGGGTGAAGTCTTTTTGATCTTGCTGTAAAAAACAGAAACTTTAGCGCTCACGAGATTAGTTACAACTTTTTACTGGAGAGTGCTATTCAGTTGATTATTTTTGCAGATCATTAATAGATAAATTCCTCACGTCTAGCAATTTATTTTAGAATTTTTGGAGTTCCTGAAGTTTGCGTTAGATGCAGATTACTACAGACTGTTCTGTTTTTGACAGATTCTGTTTTTCGTGTGTTGTTTGCTTATTTTGATGCATCTATGGCTAGTAATGGAGGTAATGAACCATAGAGAAGTTGGAATACAGTAGGTTTAACACCAATATAAATGAAGAATGAGTTCATTACAGTACCTTGAAGTGGTGTTTTCTTTTCTTTCGCTAACGGAGCTCACGAGATTTTCTGTGAAGTTTTGTGTTGTGAAGTTTTCAAGTTTTGGGTAAAGATTTGATGGATTATGGAACAAGGAGTGGCAAGAGCCTAAGCTTGGGGATGCACAAGGCACCCCAAGGTAAAATCTAAGGAAAACCCAAAAGCCTAAGCTTGGGGATGCCCCGGAAGGCATCCCCTCTTTTGTCTTCGTTCATCGGTAACTTTACTTGGAGCTATATTTTTATTCACCACATGATATGTGTTTTGCTTGGAGCGTCTTGTATGATTTGAGTCTTTGCTTTTTAGTTCACCACAATCATCCTTTCTGTACACACCTTTTGAGAGAGACACACATTATTCAGAATTTATTAGAATACTCTATGTGCTTCACTTATATCTTTTGAGCTAAACAATTTTGCTCTAGTGCTTCACTTATATCTTTTAGAGCACGGCGGTGGTTTTATTTTATAGAAATTATTGATCTCTCATGCTTCACTTATATTATTTTGAGAGTCCTTTAGAACAGCATGGTAATTTTCTTTGGTTATAAAATTAGTCCTAATATGATAGGCATCCAAGATAAAAACTTTAAAGTGCATTGAATACTAAGAGGAGTTTGATACTTGATAGTTGTTTTGAGATATAAAGGTGGTAATATTAAAGTTGTGCTAGTTGAGTAGTTGTGAATTTGAGAAATACTTGTGTTGAAGTTTGCAAGTCCCATAGCATGCACGTATGGTAAACGTTGTGTGACAAATTTGAAACATGTGGTGTTCTTTTATTGTCATCCTTATGAGTGGCGGTCGGGGACGAGCGATGGTCTTTTCCTACCAATCTATCCCCCTAGGAGCATGCGCGTAGTGCTTGGTTTTTGATGACTTGTATATTTTTGCAATAAGTATGTGAGTTCTTTATGACTAATGTTGAGTCCATGGATTATACGCACTCTCAACCTTCCATCATTGCTAGCATCTTCGGTACCGTGCAATGCCCTTTCTCACCTTGAGAGTTGGTGCAAACTTCGCCGGTGCATCCAAACCCCATGATACGATATGCTCTATCACACATAAACCTCCTTATATCTTCCTTAAAACAGCCACCATACCTACCTATTATGGCATTTCCATAGCCATTCCGAGATATGTTACCATGCAACATTCCACCGTTCCATTTATTATGACACGCTTCATCATTGTCATATTGCCTTGCATAATCATGTAGTTGACATCGTATTTGTGGCAAATCCACCATGCATATTATTTCATACATGTCACTCTTGATTCATTGCCCTTCCCGGTACACCGCCGGAGGCATTCATATAGAGTCATACTTTGTTCTAGTATCGAGTTGTAACCATCGAGTTGTAAATAAATAAAAGTGTGATGATCATCATTAATACAACATTGTCACAAAAAAAGAGAAAGGCCAAAAAAAGAAAGGCCCAAAAAAAATAAAAAAAAGAAGAGAAATAAAAAGGGACAATGCTACTATCCTTTTTCGACACTTGTGCTTCTAAGTAGCACCATGATCTTTATGATAGAGAGTCTCTTGTTTTATCACTTTCATATACTAGTGGGAATTTTTCATTATAGAACTTGGCTTGTATATTCCAACGATGGGCTTCCTCAAATGCCCTAGGTCTTCATGAGCAAGCAACTTGGATGCACACCCACTTAGATTCTTTTGTTGAGCTTTCATACATTTATAGCTCTAGTGCATCCGTTGCATGGCAATCCCTACTCCTTGCATTGACATCAATTGACAGGCATCTCCCTAGCCCGTTGATTAGCCGCGTCAATGTGAGACTTTCTCCTTTTTTGTCTTCTCCACACAACCCCCATCATCATATTCTATTCCACCCATAGTGCTATATCCATGGCTCACGCTCATGTATTGCGTGAAAGTTGAAAAAGTTTGAGATTACTAAAGTATGAAACAATTGCTTGGCTTGTCATCTGGTTGTGCAAGATGAGAGCATCTTGTGTGACGAAAATGAAGCATGGCCAAACTATATGATTTTGTAGGGATGAGCTTTCTTTGGCTATGTTATTTTGAGAAGACATAATTGCTTTGTTAGTATGCTTGAAGTATTATTACTTTTATGTCAATATTAAACTTTTATCTTGAATCTTTCGGATCTGAACATTCATGCCACAATAAAGAGAATTACATTGAAGAATATGCTAAGTAGCATTCCACATCAAAAATTCTGTTTTTATCATTTACCTACTCGAGGACGAGCAGGAGTTAAGCTTGGGGATGCTTGATACGTCTCCAACGTATCTATAAGTTTTTATTGCTCCATGCTATTATATATTCTGTTTTCGATGTTTAATGGGCTTATTTGTACACTTTTATATTATTTTTGGGACTAACCTATTAACCCAAGGCCCAGTGCAAATTGCTGTTTTTTGCCTATTTCAGTGTTTCGCAGAAAAGGAATATCAAACGGAGTCCAAACGGAATGAAACCTTCGGGAGCATGATTTTTGGAACAAACGTGATCCAGGGGACTTGGAGTGGACTTCAAGAAATCAACGAGGAGGCCATGAGGCAGGGGGCGCGCCTACCCCCTGGGCGCGACCTCCACCCTCGTGCGCCCCTCATGGCTCCACCGACCTACTTCTTCCTCCTATATATACCTACGTACCCCGAAACCATCGAGGAGCACCACGAAACCCTATTTCGACCACCGCAACCTTCTGTACCCGTGAGATCCCATATTGGGGCCTTTTCTGGCGCTCTGCCGGAGGGGGCATCGATCACGGAGGGCTTCTACGTCAACACCATAGCCTCTCCGATGATGTGTGAGTAGTTTACCACAGACCTTCGGGTCCATAGTTATTAGCTAGATGGCTTCTTCTCTCTCTTTGGATCTCAATACCAAGTTCTCCTTGATCTTCTTGGAGATCTATTCGATGTAACTCTTTTTGCGGTGTGTTTCTCGAGATCTGATGGACTGTGGGTTTATGATCAAGATTATCTATGAAAAATATTTGAATCATCTCTGAATTCTTTTATGTATGATTGGTTATCTTTGCAAGTCTCTTCGAATTATCATTTTGGTTTGGCCTACTGGATTGATCTTTCTTGCAATGGGATAAGTGCTTAGCTTTGGGTTCAATCATGCGGTGCTCGATCCCAGTGACAGTAGGGGAAACGACACGTATTGTATTGTTGCCATCGAGGATAAAAAGATGGGGTTTATATCATATTGCTTGAGTTTATCCCTCTACATCATGTCATCTTGCTTAATGCGTTACTCTGTTCTTATGAACTTAATTCTCTAGATGCATGCTGGATAGCGGTCGATGTGTGGAGTAATAGTAGTAGATGCAGGCAGGAGTCGGTCTACTTGCGCGGACGTGATGCCTATATACATGATCATGCCTAGATATTCTCATAATTATGCACTTTGCTATCAATTGCTCGACAGTAATTTGTTCACCCACCGTAATACTTATGCTATCTTGAGAGAAGCCACTAGTGAAACCTATGGCCCTCGGATCTATACTCCATCATATTAATCTCCCGTCAACTAGCTATTTCTGTCGCCGTTTATTTTGCTTTCTTTACTTTTAGTATTTATCATAAAAATACCAAAAATATTATCTTATCATCTCTATCAGATCTCACTTTCGCAAGTGGCCGTGAAGGGATTGACAACCCGTTTACCGCGTTGGTTGCGAGGTTCTTATTCGTTTGTGTAGGTATGAGGGACTTGCGTGTGGCCTCCTACTGGATTGATACCTTGGTTCTCAAAAACTGAGGGAAATACTTACGCTACTTTGCTGCATGATGTCTACTACACAACCTTCTTCTTGTAGACGTTGTTGGGCCTCCAAGTGCAGAGGTTTGTAGGACAGTAGCAAATTTCCCTCAAGTGGATGACCTAAGGTGTATCAATCCGTGGGAGGTGTAGGTTGAAGATGGTCTCTCTCAAACAACCCTGCAACCAAATAACAAAGAGTCTCTTGTGTCCCCAACACACCCAATACAATGGTAAATTGTATAGGTGCACTAGTTCGGCGAAGAGAAGGTGATACAAGTGCAATATGGATGGTAGATATAGATTTTTTAATCTGAAAATATAAAAACAGCAAGGTAACTAATGATAAAAGTGAGCGTGAACGGTATTGCAATGCTTGGAAACAAGGCCTAGGGTTCATACTTTCACTAGTGCAAGTTCTCTCAACAATAATGACATAATTGGATCATATAACTATCCCTCAACATGCAACAAAGAGTCACTCCAATGTCACTAATAGCAGAGAACAAACGAAGAGATTATGGTAGGGTACGAAACCACCTCAAAGTTATTCTTTCCGATCAATCCATTGGGCTATTCCTATAAGTGTCACAAACAACCCTAGAGTTCGTAGTAAAATAACACCTTAAGACACACATCAAACAAAACCCTAATGTCACCTAGATACTCCAATGTCACCTCAAGTATCCGTGGGTATGATTATACGATATGCATCACACAATCTCAAATTCATCTATTCAACCAACACATAGAACCTCAAAGAGTGCCCCAAAGTTTCTATCGGAGAGCCAAGACGAAAACGTGTGCCAACCCCTATGCATAGGTTCATAGGCGGAACCCACAAGTTGATCACCAAAACATACATCAAGTGAATCAATAGAATAACCCATTGTCACCACAGTCACCCCACGCAAGACATACATCAAGTGTTCTCAAATCATTAAAGACTAAATCCGATAAGATAACTTCAAAGGGAAAACTCAATCCATTACAAGAGAGTAGAGGGGGAGAAACATCATAAGATCCAACTACAATAGCAAAGCTCGCGATACATCAAGATCGTATCACCTCAGAACACGAGAGAGAGAGAGAGAGAGAGAGAGCTCAAACACATAGCTACTGGTACATACCCTCAGCCCCGAGGGTGAACTACTCCCGATCTCTTCTGTTCCTCAAAGGTTTTAGGGTATATTGGTATATATATAGGAGGAAGAAATACGCCAGGGGAGCCACGAGGGGCCCACGAGGGTGGAGGGCGCGCCCAGGGGGGTAGGCGCGCCCCTGCCTCGTGCCTTCCTCGTTGATCCTCTAATGTGCACTCCAAGTCTCCCGGATTGCTTTCTTTCCAAAAATAACTTTCCCGAAGGTTTCATTCCGTTTGGACTCCGTTTGATATTCCTTTTCTGCGAAACACTGAAACAAGGGAAAAAATAGGAACTGGCACTGGGCTCTGGGTTAATAGGTTAGTCCCAAAAATAATATAGAAGTGTTTAATAAAGCCCATAAACATCCAAAACAGATAATATAATAGCATGGAACAATCAAAAATTATAGATATGTTGGAGACGTATCAGCATCCCCAAGCTTAATTCCTGCTCATCCTCGAGTAGGTAAATGATAAAAACAGAATTTTTGATGTGGAATGCTACCTAACTTAATTATCTAAGTAATTCTCTTTATTATGGCATGAATGTTCAGATCCATAAGATTCAAGACAAAAGTTTAATATTGACATGAAAATAATAATACTTCAAGCATACTGATAAAGCAATCATGTCTTCTCAAAATAACATGGCCAAAGAAAGTTATCCCTACAAAATCATATAGTCTGGTTATGCTCTATCTTCACAACACAAAGTATTTAAATCATGCACAACCCCGATGACAAGCCAAGCAATTGTTTCATACTTTTGATGTTCTCAAACTTTTTCAATCTTCACGCAAATACATGAGCGTGAGCCATGGACATAGCACTATAGGTGGAATAGAATGGTGGTTGTGGAGAAGACAAAAAGGAGAAGATGGTCTCACATCAACTAGGCGTATCAACGGGCTATGGAGAAGCCCATCAATAGATATCAATGTGAGTGAGTAGGGATTGCCATGCAACGGATGCACTAGAGCTATAAGTGTATGAAAGCTCAACAAAAGAAACTAAGTGGGTGTGCATCAACTCGCTTGCTCACGAAGACCTAGAGCATTTTGTGGAAGCCCATCATTGGAATATACAAGCCAAGTTCTATAATGAAAAATTCCCACTAGTATATGAAAGTGACAACATAGGAGATTCTCTATCGTGAAGATCATGGTGCTACTTTGAAGCACAAGTGTGGTAAAAGGATAGTAGCATTGCCCCTTCTCTCTTTTTCTCTCATTTTTTTATTTGGGCCTTTTTTTATGGCCTCTTTCCCTTTTTTTTTAATATTTTTCGTCCGGAGCCTCATCCCGACTTGTGGGGGAATCATAGTCTCCATCATCCTTTCCTCACTAGGACAATGCTCTAATAATGATGATCATCACACTTTTATTTACTTACAACTCAAGAATTACAACTCAATACTTAGAACAAGATATGACTCTATATGAATGCCTCCGGCGGTGTACCGGGATGTGCAATGACTCATGAGTGACATGTATGAAAGAATTATGAACGGTGGCTTTGCCACAAATACAATGTCAACTACATGATCATGCAAAGCAATATGACAATGATGGAGCGTGTCATAATAAACGGAACGGTGGAAAGTTGCATGGCAATATATCTCGGAATGACTATGGAAATGCCATGATAGGTAGGTATGGTGGCTGTTTTGAGGAAGGTATATGGTGGGTGTATGATACCGGCGAAAGGTGCGCGGTATTAGAGAGGCTAGCAATGGTGGAAGGGTGAGAGTGCATATAATCCATGGACTCAACATTAGTCATAAAGAACTCACATACTTATTGCAAAAATCTATTAGTTATCGAAACAAAGTACTGCGTGCATGCTCCTAGGGGGATAGATTGGTAGGAAAAGACCATCGCTCGTCCTCGACCGCCACTCATAAGGAGGACAATCAATAAATAAATCATGCTCCGACTTCATCACATAACGGTTCACCATATGTGCATGCTACGGGAATCACAAACTTTAACACAAGTATCTCTCAAATTCACAACTACTCCACTAGCATGACTCTAATATCACCATCTTCATATCTCAAAACAATCATAAAGAATCAAACTTCTCATAGTATTCAATGCACTTTATATGAAAGTTTTTATTATATCCCTCTTGGATGCTCATCATATTAGGACTAGTTTCATAACCAAAACAAATTACCATGCTGTTCTAAAGACTCTCAAAATAATATAAGTGAAGCATGAGAGTTCATATATTTCTTCAAAATAAATCCACCGCCGTGCTCTAAAAGATATAAGTGAAGCACTAGAGCAAACAACAAACTACTCCGAAAGATATAAGTGAAGATCAATGAGTAGTTAAATAATTATGTAGCTATGTGAAGACTCTCTCTCATTTAAGAATTTCAGATCTTGGTATTTTATTCAAACATCAAGCAAAGCTAAATAAAATGACATTTCAAGGATAGCACTCATCATGTGAAGAAGCAAAAACTTAGGCTCAACCGATACTAACCGATAATTGTTGAAGAAGAAAGGTGGGATGCCTACCGGGGCATCCCCAAGCTTAGATGCTTGAGACTTCTTGAAATATTATCTTGGGGGTGCTTTGGGCATCCCCAAGCTTGAACTTTTGCGTCTCCTTAATTCCTTTTATTTCACGGTTTCCTAAATCTCGAAAGCTTCATCCACACCAAACTCAACAAGAACTCGTGAGATAAGTTAGTATAAACCAATGCAAAAACCTTATCATTCTCTACTGTAAAAAATCAAAAAAATTATTATTCAACATTGCATACTAAATGTCTCTGCATATTCAATACTCCTATCCTCAAATAGAATCATTAAACAAGCAAACATATGCAAACAATGCAAACATAACAGCAATCTGCCAAAACAGTACAGTCTATAAAGAATGCAAGATTCATCATAATTCCCTAACTCCAGAAATTATGAAAGAAAATTCCCACTGTAGTAAATTTATCGAGCTTATTATGCAAAAGGTTTCAACATTTTATCACATTCTGAATTTTCTAGGGAATCTTTGCAACAGCGGTAAACTTTCTGTTTTGAAACAGCAACATGTATACTTGCAAAATAAGCATGGTAAAAGCTATCCTTGACATTTTTATTGAAACTAGAGATGCAAAACATTATTCTAAATAACATAAAGTGAATACTAACAAAATAAAATGACGTTCCAAGCAAAACACATATCATGTGGTGAATAAAAATATAGCTCCAAGTAAAGTTACCGATGAACGAAGACGAAAGAGGGGATGCCATCCGGGGCATCCCTAAGCTTAGGCTCTTGGTTGTCCTTGAATATTACCTTGGGGTGCCTTGGGAATCCCCAAGCTTAGGCTCTTGCCACTCCTTATTCCATAGTCCATCGAATCTTTACCCAAAACTTGAAAACTTCACAACACAAAACTTAACAGAAAATCTCGTAAGCTCCGTTAGCGAAAGAAAACAAAACACCACTTCAAGGTACTGTAATGAACTCATTATTTATTTATATTGGTGTTAAACCTACTGTATTCCAACTTCTCTATGGTTTACAAACTATTTTACTAGCCATAGAGTCATCAAAATAAGCAAACAACACACGAAAAACAGAATCTGTTAAAAACAGAACAGTCTGTAGTAATCTGTATCAAACGTATACTTCTGGAACTCCAAAAATTCTAAAATAAATTGGTGGACCTGAGGAATTTGTCTAGTAATAATCTGCAAAAAGAATCAACTAAATATCACTCTCCAGTAAAAGGTTTTAGCTGATCTCGTGAGCGCTAAAGTTTCTGTTTTTTTACAGCATGATCATAAGGACTTCACCCAAGTCTTCCCAAAGGTTCTACTTGGCACAAACACTAATTAAAACACAAAACCACATCTAAAAAAATCTAGATGGATTATTTATTCCTAAAAAGAACCAAAAAGAAAGAAACTAAAATAAAATTGGGTTGCCTCCCAACAAGCGCTAACGTTTAACGCCCCTAGCTAGGCATGATGATTTCAATGATGCTCGCATAAAAGATAAGAATTGAAACATAAAGAGAGCATCATGAAGAATATGACTAACACATTTAAGTCTAACCCACTTCCTATGCATAGGGATTTTGTGAGCAAACAACTTATGGGAACAATAATCAACTAGCATAGGAAGGCAAAACAAGCATAACTTTAAAACTTTAAGCACATAGAGAGGAAACTTGATATTATTGAAATATGTAGAAGCATATGATCCTCTCTCATAATAATTTTCAGTAGCATCATGAATGAATTCAACAATATAACCATCACACAAAGCATTCTTTTCATGATCTACTTGCATAGAATTTTTATTACTCTCCACGTAAGCAAATTTCTTCTCATGAATAATAGTGGGAGAAAACTCAACAAAATAACAATCATGTGGTTGAAAATTAAGATCAAGATGACAAGTTTCATGGTTATGATTATTCTTTAAAGCATACGTGTCATCACAATAATCATCATAGATAGGAGGCATGCTTTCATCATAGTAAATTTGCTCATCAAAGCTTGGGGGACAAAAAATATCATCTTCATCAACCATAACTTCCCCAAGCTTGTGGCTTTGCATATCATTAGCATCATGGGTATTCAAGGAATTCATACTAACAACATTGCAATCATGCTCATTATTCACATATTTTATGCCAAGCATTCTATGTAATTCTTCTTCTTGTTGGGGAACGTAGTAATTTCAAAAAAAATCTACGCACACACAAGATCATGCTGATGCATAGCAATGAGAGGGGAGAGTGTTGTCCATGTACCCTCGTAGACTGAAAGCGGAAGCGTTAGCACAACGCGGTTGATGTAGTCGTACGTCTTCACGATCCGACCGGTCAAGTACCGAATGCACGGCACCTCCGAGTTCTGCACACGTTCAACTCGATGACGCCCCTCGAACTCCGATCCAGCTGAGTGTTGAGGGAGAGTTTTGTCAGCACGACGGCGTGGTGACGATGATGATGTTCTACCGACGCAGGGCTTCGCCTAAGCACCGCTACGATATTATCGAGGTGGATTATGGTGGAGGGGGGCACCGCACACGGCTAAGAGATCAAGAGATCAATTGTTGTGTCTTTGGGGTGCCCCTGCCCCCGTATATAAAGGAGCAAGGGGGGAGGCAGCCGGCCTAGGAGGAGGGCGCGCCAAGGGGGGAGTCCTACTCCCACCGGGAGTAGGACTCCTCCTTTCCTTGTTGGAGTAGGAGAAGGGAAGGGAGAAGGAGAAGGAAGGAAGGGGGCACCCCCCTCCCTAGTCCAATTCGGACTAGTCCATGGGGAGGGGTGCGGCCACCCTTTAGGGCCTTTCTCTCCTTTCCCGTATGGCCCATTAAGGCCCAATACGAATTCCCGTAACTCTCCGGTACTCCGAAAAATACCCGAATCACTCGGAACCTTTCCGATGTCGGAATATAGTCGTCCAATATATCGATCTTTACGTCTCGACCATTTCGAGACTCCTCGTCATGTCCCTGATCTCATCCGGGACTCCGAACTCCTTCGGTACATCAAAACACATAAACTCATAATATAACCGTCATCTAACTTTAAGCGTGCGGACCCTACGGGTTCGAGAACTATGTAGACATGACCGAGACACGTCTCCGGTCAATAACCAATAGCGGAACCTGGATGCTCATATTGGCTCCCACATATTCTACGAAGATCTTTATAGGTCAAACCGCATAACAACATACGTTGTTCCCTTTGTCATTGGTATGTTACTTGCCCGAGATTCGATCGTCGGTATCTCAATACCTAGTTCAATCTCGTTACCGGCAAGTCTCTTTACTCGTTCTGTAATACATCATTCCGCAACTAACTCATTAGTTGCAATGCTTGCAAGGCTTATAGTGATGTTCATTACCGAGTGGGCCCAGAGATACCTCTCCGACAATCGGAGTGAGAAATCCTAATCTCGAAATACGCCAACCCAACAAGTACCTTCGGAGGCACCTGTAGAGCACCTTTATAATCACCCAGTTACGTTGTGATGTTTGGTAGCACACAAAGTGTTCCTCCGGTAAACGGGAGTTGCATAATCTCATAGTCATAGGAACATGTATAAGTCATGAAGAAAGCAATAGCAGAATACTAAATGATCGTGTGCTAAGCTAACGGAATGGGTCAAGTCAATCACATCATTCTCCTAATGATATGATCCCGTTAATCAAATGACAACTCATGTCAATTGCTAGGAAACATAACCATCTTTGATCAACGAGCTAGTCAAGTAGAGGCATACTAGTGACACTATGTTCGTCTATGTATTCAAACATGTACTAAGTTTCCGGTTAATACAATTCTAGCATGAATAATAAACATTTATCACGATATAAGGAAATAAATAATAACTTTATTACTGCCTCTAGGGCATATTTCCTTCAGTCTCCCACTTGCACTAGAGTCAATAATCTAGTTCACACCACCATGTGATTTAACACCAATAGTTCACATCATCATGTGATTAACACCCATAGTTCACATCGTCATGTGACCAACACCCAAAGGGTTTACTAGAGTCAATAATCTATTTCACATTGCAATGTGATTAACACCCAAAGAGTAGTAAGGTGTGATCATGTTTTGGTTGTGAGAGAAGTTTAGTCAACGAGTCTGCCACATTCAGATCCGTATGTATTTTGCAAATTTCTATGTCAACAATGCTCTACACGGAGCTACTCTAGCTAATTGCTCCCACTTTCAATATGTATCCAGATTGAGACTTAGAGTCATCTGGATCAGTGTCAAAACTTGCATCGACGTAACCCTTTACGACGAACCTTTTTGTCACCTCCATAATCGAGAAACATATCCTTATTCCATTAAGGATAATTTTGACCGCTGTCCAGTGATCTACTACTAGATCACTATTGTACTCCCTTGCGAAAATCAGTGTAGGGTATATAATAGATCTAGTACACAGCATGGCATACTTTATAGAACCTATGGCTGAGGCATAGGGAATGACTTTCATTCTCTTTCTATCTTCTGCCGTGGTCGGGTTTTGAGTCTTACTCAATTTCACACCTTGTAACACAGGCAAGAACTCTTTCTTTGACTGTTCCATTTTGAACTACTTCAAAATCTTGTCAAGGTATGTACTCATTGAAAAAACTTATCAAGCGTCTTGATCTATCTCTATAGATCTTGATGCTCAATATGTAAGCAGCTTCACCGAGGTCTTTCTTTGAAGAACTCCTTTCAAACAATCCTTTATGCTTTGCAGAATAATTCTACATTATTTCTGATCAACAATACGTCATTCACATATACTTATCAGAAATGTTGTAGTGCTCCCACTCACTTTCTTGTAAATACAGGCTTCACCGCAAGTCTGTATAAAACTATATGCTTTGATCAACTTATCAAAGCGTATATTCCAACTCCGAGATGCTTGAACCAGTCCATAGATGGATCGCTGGAGCTTGCACATTTTGTTAACACCTTTAGGATCGACAAAACCTTCTGGTTGCATCATATACAACTCTTCTTTAATAAATCCATTAAGGAATGCAGTTTTGTTTATCCATTTGCCATATTTCATAAAATGCGGCAATTGCTAACATGATTCGGACAGACTTAAGCATAGATACGAGTGAGAAACTCTCATCATAGTCAACACCTTGAACTTGTCGAAAACCTTTTGCGACAATTCTAGTTTTGTAGATAGTAACACTACTATCAGCGTCCGTCTTCCTCTTGAAGATCCATTTAATCTCAATGGCTCGCCGATCATTTGGGCAAGTCAATCAAAGTCCATAATTTGTTCTCATACATGGATCCCATCTCAGATTTCATGTCCTCAAGCCATTTCGTGGAATCTGGGCTCATCGTCGCTTCCTCATAGTTCGTAGGTTCGTCATGGTCAAGTAACATGACCTCCAAAATAGGATTACCGTACCACTCTGGTGTGGATCTTACTCTGGTTGACCTATGAGGTTCAGTAACAACTTGATCTGAAGTTTCATGATCATCATCATTAACTTCCTCACTAATTGGTGTAGGTGTCACAGGAACCGGTTTCTGTGATGAACTACTTTCCAATAAGGGAGCAGGTACAGTTACCTCATCAAGTTCTACTTTCCTCCCACTCACTTCTTTCGAGAGAAACTCCTTCTCTAGAAAGGATCCATTCTTAGCAACGAATATATTGCCTTTGGATCTGTGAGAGAAGGTGTACCCAACTGTCTCCTTTGGATATCCTATGAAGAAACATTTCTCCGATTTGGGTTTGAGCTTATCAGGATGAAACTTTTTCTTATAAGCATCGCAACCCCAAACTTTAAGAAATGACAACTTTGGTTTCTTGCCAAACCATAGTTCATACAGTGTCGTCTCAAACGAATTTAGATGGTGCCCTTTTTACGTGAATGCAGCTGTCTCTAATGCATAACCCCAAAACTATAGTGGTGAATCGGTAAGAAACATCATAGATTGCACTATATCCAATAAAGTACGGTTATGACGTTCGGACACACCATTATGTTGTGGTGTTCCAGGTGGCACGAATTTGTGAAACTATTCCACATTGTTTTAATTTGAAGACCAAACTCGTAACTCAAATATTTGTCTCCGCGATCAGATCGTAGAAACCTTATTTTCTTGTCACGATGATTTTCCACTTCACTCTGAAATTCTTTGAACTTTTCAAATGTTTCAGACTTATGTTTCATCAAGTAGATATACCCATATCTGCTCAAATCATCTGTGAAGGTCAGAAAATAACGATACCCGCCGCGAGCCTCAACACTCATCGGATCGCATACATCAGTATGTATTATTTCCAATAAGTCAGTTGCTCACTCCATTGTTCCGGAGAACGGAGTCTTAGTCATCTTGCCCATAAGGCATGGTTCGCAAGCAAGTGATTCATAATCAAGTGATTCCAAAAGCCCATCAGCATGGAGTTTCTTCATGCGCTTTACACCAATATGACCTAAACGGCAGTGCCACAAATAAGTTGCACTATCATTATTAACTTTGCATCTTTTGGCTTCAATATTATGAATATGTGTATCACTATGATCGAGATCCAACGAACCATTTGCATCAGGTGTGTAACCATATAAGGTTTTATTCATGTAAACAGAACAACAATTATTCTCTAACTTAAATGAATAACCGTATTGCAATAAACATGATCAAATCATATTCATGCTCAACGCAAACACCAAATAACACTTATTTAGGTTCAACACTAATCCCGAAAGTATAGGGAGTGTGCGATGATGATCATATCAATCTTGGAACCACTTCCAATACACATCGTCACTTCATCCTTAACTAGTTTATGTTCATTATGCAACTCCCGTTTCGAGTTACTACTCTTTAGCAACTGAACCAGTATCAAATACCGAGGGGTTGCTACGAACACTAGTAAAATACACATCAATAATCTGTATATCAAATATACCTTTGTTCACTTTGCCATCCTTCTTATCCACCAAATACTTGGGGCAGTTCTGCTTCCATTGACCAGGCCCTTTGCAGTAGAAGCACTTAGTCTCAGGCTTAGGTCCAGACTTGGGCTTCTTCACTTGAGCAGCAACTTGCTTGCCGTTCTTCTTGAAGTTCCCCTTCTATCCCTTTGCCCTTTTCTTGAAACTAGTGTCTTGTTAACCATCAACACTTGATGCTCTTTCTTGATTTCTACCTTCGTCGATTTCAGCATCGCGAAGAGCTCGGGAATTACTTTTGTCATCCCTTGCATACTATAGTTCATCACGAAGTTCTACTAACTTGGTGATGGTGACTAGAGAATTCTGTCAATCACTATTTTATCTGGAAGATTAACTCCCACTTGATTCAAGCGATTGTAGTACCCAGACAATCTGAGCACATACTCACTGCTTGAGCTATTCTCCTCCATCATTTAGCTATAGAACTTGTTGGAGACTTCATATCTCTCAACTCGGGTATTTGCTTGAAATATTAACTTCAACTCCTGGAACATCTCATATGGTCCATGACGTTCAAAACATCTTTGAAGTCCCGATTCTAAGCCGTTAAGCATGGTGCACTAAACTATCAAGTAGTCATCATATTGAGCTAGCCAAACGTTCATAACGTCTGCATCTGCTCCTGCAATAGGTCTGTCACCTAGCGGTGCATCAAGGACAGAATTCTTCCGTGCAGCAATGAGGATAATCCTCAGAACACGGATCCAATCCGCATCATTGCTACTAACATCTTTCAACATAATTTTTCTCTAGGAACATATCAAAATAAACATAGGGAAGCAACAACGCGAGCTATTGATCTACAACATAATTTGCAAAATACTATCAGGACTAAGTTCATGATAAATTTAAGTTCAATTAATCATATTACTTAAGAACTCCCACTTAGATAGACATCCCTCTAATCCTCTAAGTGATCACGTGATCCAAATCAACTAAACCATGTCCGATCATCACTTGAGATGGAGTAGTTTCAATGGTGAACATCACTATCTTGATCATATCTACTATATGATTCACGCTCGACCTTTCGGTCTCCGTGTTCCGAGGCCATATCTGTTATATGCTAGGCTTGTCAAGTTTAACCTGAGTATTCCGCGTGTGCAACTGTTTTGCACCCGTTGTATTTGAACGTAGAGCCTATCACACCCGATCATCATGTGGTGTCTCAGCACGAAGAACTTTCGCAACGGTGCATACTCAGGGAGAACACTTATACTTTGATAATTTAGTGAGAGGTCATCTTAAAATGCTACCGTCAATCAAAGCAAGATAAGATGCATAAAAAGATAAACATCACATGCAATCAATATAAGTGATATGATATGGCCATCATCATCTTGTGCTTGTGATCTCCATCTCCGAAGCACCGTCATGATCACCATCGTCACCGGCGCGACACCTTGATCTCCATCGTAGCATCGTTGTCGTCTCGCCAATCTTATGCTTCTACGACTATCGCTACCACTTAGTGATAAAGTAAAGCATTACAGGGCGATTGCATTGCATACAATAAAGCGACAACCATATGGCTCCTGCCAGTTGCCGATAACTCGGTTACAAAACATGATCATCTCATACAATAAAATTTAGCATCATGTCTTGACCATATCACATCACAACATGCCCTGCAAAAACAAGTTAGACGTCCTCTACTTTGTTGTTGCAAATTTTACGTGGCTGCTACGGGCTAAGCAAGAACCGTTCTTACCTACGCATCAAAACCACAATGATAGTTTGTCAAGTTGGTGTTGTTTTAACCTTCGCAAGGACCGGGCGTAGCCACACTCGGTTCAACTAAAGTTGGAGAAACTAACACCCGCTAGTCACATGTGTGCATAGCACGGCGGTAAAACCAGTCTCGCGTAAGCGTACGCGTAATGTCGGTCCGGGCCGCTTCATCCAACAATACCGCCGAACCAAAGTATGACATGCTGGTAAGCAGTATGACTTATATCGCCCACAACTCACTTGTGTTCTACTCGTGCATATAACATCTACGCATAAAACCTGGCTCTGATACCACTGTCGGGGAACGTAGTAATTTCAAAAAACTTCTACGCACACACAAGATCATGGTGATGCATAGCAACGAGAGGGGAGAGTGTTGTCCACGTACCCTCGTAGACCGAAAGCGGAAGCGTTAGCACAATGCGGTTGATGTAGTCGTACGTCTTCACGATCCGACCGATCAAGTACCGAACGCACGGCACCTCCGAGTTCTGCACACGTTCAACTCGATGACGTCCCTCGAACTACGATCCAGCTGAGTGTTGAGGGAGAGTTTCGTTAGCACGACGGCGTGGTGACGATGATGATGTTCTACCAACGCAGGGCTTCGCCTAAGCACCGCTACGATATTATCGAGGTGGATTAAGGGGAGGGGGCACCGCACACGGCTAAGAGATCAAGAGATCAATTGTTGTGTCTTTGGGGTGCCCCCTGCCGCTGTATATAAAGGAGCAAGGGGGAGGCAGCCGGCCTAGGAGGAGGGCGCGCCAAGGGGGGAGTCCTACTCCCACTGGGAGTAGGACTCCTCCTTTCCTTGTTGGAGTAGGAGAAGGGAAGGGAGAAGGAGAAGGAAGGAAGGGGGCGCCCCCCTCCCTAGTCCAATTCGGACTAGTCCATGGGGAGGGGTGCGGCCACCCTTTAGGGCCTTTCTCTCCTTTCCCGTATGGCCCATTAAGGCCCAATACGAATTCCCGTAACTCTCCGGTACTCCGAAAAATACCCGAATCACTCGGAATCTTTCCGATGTCCGAATATAGTCATCCAATATATCGATCTTTACATCTCGACCATTTCGAGACTCCTCGTCATGTCCCTGATCTCATCCGGGAGTCCAAACTCCTTCGGTACATCAAAACACATAAACTCATAATATAACCGTCATCTAACTTTAAGCGTGCGGACCCTACGGGTTCGAGAACTATGTAGACATGACCGAGACACGTCTCCGGTCAATAACCAATAGCGGAACCTGGATGCTCATATTGGCTCCCATATATTCTACGAAGATCTTTATCGGTCAAACTGCATAACAACATACGTTGTTCCCTTTGTCATCGGTATGTTACTTGCCCGAGATTCGATCGTCGGTATCTCAATACCTAGTTCAATCTCGTTACCGGCAAGTCTCTTTACTCGTTCTGTAATACATCATCCCACAACTAACTCATTAGTTGCAATGCTTGCAAGGCTTATAGTGATGTGCATTACCGAGTGGGCCCAGAGATACCTCTCCGACAATCGGAGTGACAAATCCTAATCTCGAAATACGACAACCCAACAAGTACCTTCGGAGACACCTATAGAGCACCTTTATAATCACCCAGTTACGTTGTGACGTTTGGTAGCACACAAAGTGTTCCTCCGGTAAACGGGAGTTGCATAATCTCATAGTCATAGGAACATGTATAAGTCATGAAGAAAGCAATAGCAGAATACTAAACGATCATGTGCTAAGCTAACAGAATGGGTCAAGTCAATGACATCATTCTCCTAATGATATGACCCCGTTAATCAAATGACAACTCATGTCAATGGCTAGGAAACATAACCATCTTTGATCAACGAGCTAGTCAAGTAGAGGCATACTAGTGACACTATGTTTGTCTATGTATTCACACATGTACTAAGTTTCCGGTTAATACAATCCTGTAATGAATAATAAACATTTATCATGATATAAGGAAATAAATAATAACTTTATTATTGCCTCTAGGGCATATTTCCTTCACTTCTAGTACTTGAGCACAATTTTCCTTCCCATCAGTTTCAGGAAAGATATTAAAAAGATGAAGCGTATGAGACAAACTCGATTCCATTTTTTTGTAGTTTTTTTTATAAACTAAACTAGTGCAAAGACAAGAAACAAAAAGATTCGATTGCAAGATCTAAAGATATACCTTCAAGCACTCACCTCCCCGGCAACGGCGCCAGAAAAGAGCTTAGTTGACGGGGTGTGAGTGCCGCTTACCTAGCCTCCCCGGCAATGGTGACAGAAAAGAGCTTGATGTCTACTATACAACCTTCTTCTTGTAGACGTTGTTGGGCCTTCAAGTGCATAGGTTTGTTGGACAGTAGCAAATTTCCCTCAAGTGGACGACCTAAGGTTTATCAATCCGTGGGAGGCGTAGGTTGAAGATGGTCTCTCTCAAACAACCCTACAACCAAATAACAAAGAGTCTCTTGTGTCCCCAACACACCCAATACAATGGTAAATTGTATAGGTGCACTAGTTCGGCGAAGAGAAGGTGATACAAGTGCAATATGGATGGTAGATATAGGTTTTTGTAATCTGAAAATATAAAAACAACAAGGTAACTAATGATAAAAGTGAGCGTAAACGGTATTGCAATGCTGGGAAACAAGGCCTAGGGTTCATACTTTCACTAGTGCAAGTTCTCTCAACAATAATAACATAATTGGATCATATAACTATCCCTCAACATGCAACAAAGAGTCACTCCAAAGTCACTAATAGCGGAGAACAAACGAAGAGATTATGGTAGGGTACGAAACCACCTCAAAGTTATTCTTTCCGATCAATCCATTGGGCTATTCCTATAAGTGTCACAAACAGCCCTAGAGTTCGTAGTAAAATAACACCTTAAGACACACATCAACCAAAACCCTAATGTCACCTAGATACTCCAATGTCACCTCAAGTATCTGTGGGTATGATTATATGATATGCATCACACAATCTCAAATTCATCTATTCAACCAACACATAGAACCTCAAAGAGTGCCCCAAAGTTTCTACCGGAGAGTCAAGACGAAAACGTGTGCCAACCCCTATGCATAGGTTCATGGGCGGAACCCGCAAGTTGATCACCAAAACATACATCAAGTGAATCAATAGAATAACCCATTGTCACCACGGTTACCCCACGCAAGACATACATCAAGTGTTCTCAAATCATTAAAGACTCAATCCGATAAGATAACTTCAAAGGGAAAACTCAATCCATTACAAGAGAGTAGAGGGGGAGAAACATCATAAGATCCAACTACAATAGCAAAGCTCGCGCGAGAGAGAGAGATCAAACACATAGCTACTTACCCTCAGCCCCGAGGGTGAACTACTCCCTCCTCGTCATGGAGAGCGTCGGGACGATGAAGATGGCCGCCGGTGAGGGTTCCCCCCCTCCGGCAGGGTGCCGGAACAGGGTCCCGATTGGTTTTTGGTGGCTACAGAGGCTTGCGGCGCGGAACTCCCGATCTCTTCTATTCCCCGAAGGTTTTAGGGTATATTGGTATATATAGGAGGAAGAAATACGTCAGGGGAGCCACGAGGGGCCCACGAGGGTGGAGGGCGTGCCCAAGGGGGTAGGCGCGCCCCCCTGCCTCGTGCCTTCCTCGTTGATCCTCTGACGTGCACTCCAAGTCTCCCGGATTGCTTTCTTTCCAAAAATAACTTTCCCGAAGGTTTCATTCCGTTTGGACTCCGTTTGATATTCCTTTTCTGTGAAACACTGAAACAAGGGAAAAAACAGGAACTGGCACTAGGCTCTGGGTTAATAGGTTAGTCCCAAAAATAATATAAAAGTGTTTAATAAAGCCCATAAACATCCAAAACAGATAATATAATAGCATGGAACAATAAAAAATTATAGATACGTTGGAGACGTATCACTGCATCACCCTTTCCTCTTCAAGGGAAAAACCAACACATGCTTAAGAGGTAGCAGATATCCCGTGACATCTTTGGCGCGCCAGGTAGGGGAAGCGCTTGCGTGAACCTGAAAGCATGCGCGGTGCGTCATATTCATCACCATCTTCATCTTTGATGACGCCATCGACCATGGTACCCAAGAAGAAGTCCGGTACTTCGGCTCATCCATCCACCTCGAAGGCTCCGCCGCCTGCGGCCTCTAACGCCGTGGGGATGCGGAGGCAAGCGAGGGCGTGAACACTGCTGGGGACGTGGTTGGAGCAGGTGTCGCCATCACCACTTCCCCCGCGGTCGACACGGGGGCCGGAGATATCGGAGAAGAACAACATCAGCAGCGCCTCGACTGTCATGCTCCGCAAGGTGCGGGCGAGGGGGTCACTCCATCCGCACCCCCTCCTCCCACCGATGGGCACAGCCGCAGCAACAACGCTCGGTCCAGGGTAAGCCATCGTCCTCCGGCAGCCCCTGCCACGGGAGTGACCGCGGCGCATGCGCCTCCTCCCGGACGAGCCAACCAGACCGATGCGCTCGACGGAGCCGCTGACCCTCGAGCGCCACCACCGCGCAACCCCGCTGCCTAGGTGGTCGTCCCACAGCAGCGTGGGCGCAACACCGCCGCCGCTGCTGGCACCGTCAGGAGCCAGGCGATGGTGCGGTCGACATCATCAACATCTATGCCAAGCACAGCCACGGAGGCTATGGCGCGAGGGGGCCCTCCCCATGGTGCAGTCCCCACCATGGCAGCCGGCGCGGGCGCCACAGAATCAAGACCCCAACAACGTCTCAATGGCCTCTTCTGACCCTCGAGCATGTCCAGGACAACACCGAGCCCCGAAGGATAAGCGGCGAGGAGACGCGCGCGTTGTCGTAGATCGACGCCATGAAGACCTCCGCCAGACCGACGGGTGCGACGGCCTCAACGTCGATGAGCCTGCGCTCGGTGTTGGCGGGTGCCTACCTTTTGAGGTCGGCTGCCCTGCCTTTACCCGAGAGCTGCGGCAAGTCCGTTGGCCGTCCGTTCGCACGTTCAAGCCAGAGATAACCGAGAAGTACGACGGGAGGCTGAACTCGGCAGAGTTCCTGAGCATGTACACCATCACTGTTTAGGCTGCCGAGGGAAGAGATGAGAAGGTGTTCTCCAACTACTTCCCTTTGGCCCTGAAGTCCAATGTGAGGTCTTGGCTGATGCACCTGCCGGAGAACTCCATTTCGTCATGGCAGACCTGTGCCACGAGTTCATCGGTGCCTTCACCGGTGGCCACCAAGAGCCCGGCAGGCCCAGCGACCTGCAAATTCTCTAGCAGAAGGAAGGACAAATCTTCGTAAGTATTTACAGAGATTCAGTAAAGTTCATAGAAATATTCCAAATATCCATCCGGCAGCCGTTATAGCAGCTTTCCAGTCCAATGTGCGCAACTGTTGCATTCGTTCCAAGATGAACGTGCGGTTGCCCAAGACTGTGAAGGAGCTATACACACTGGTGGACAAGTGTGCTCGCATGGAGGAAGGAAGGAAGTTGCCCGGAGAGGAAGATTGCACCAATGTTGATTCAAAGGACGAGGATGAATCAACCAGTTAGAGAAAGGGCAAGAAGCGTAGTAAGAAGCCAAGAGATAAGGCAGTGATGACTGTGGAAGGTTCGGGCACACCTAGTACCGACAAGAAGGCCAAGGCTGAGGCCCCCGGCAAGGAGGCTGCCGCTTGCGCTGCTTGCCGGGAAGCCGCTTGCACTGCTTGCTAGGAAGCCGCTGCCGCCGAGAAAGCTGGGAAAGGCGATGGGCCGTACTGCAAGATCCATCGGACCAAGGGCCATGACCTTCAGGAGTGTTACCAGGTTGATCAGCTTGTCAAGAAACAGGGGGCAGGATATGATAACGTGACAAGGAAAAAGGTCAGAATGCCACTGGCGGTAAGGACCGAGGCGGTGAAGCAAAGTGCCCCAGCAAACCCTTTCGGAACCAAGGAAACCCCGCCATGGGTCAAGAGAAGGAAATCTGTGATGATGTGAGTGACGGAGGGGATGAAGGGGAAACCAGTGAGCAGGAGTTTCAGAAGGCCACTGACGCCCTATGCACTGATGGGGGTGCATCTTTGCACGCCTCCACTGCCAGCTCAAGCGATGGGCACGAGAGATCAATGCTGTGGAGCCAGCACCAAAGGCCCGGAAGCCGCTCAAATGGTCCCGCACACCCATCATCTTTGACAAAGAGGATCACCCTGGCCGCAGCACTACGGTAGGATGTTTGCCATTGTTGGTCTCCCCAACAATTCGTAACCTCAAGGTCACAAAGATGCTAGTGGATGGCGGGGCCGGGTTGAATCTGATTTCCCCGGCAGTCATCATCAAGCTTCAGATAGGAGAAGAAGAGCTAGAGGTTACCGACACGTTTCAAGGAGTTAATCCCGACAGGAGCCATCCTAAAGGGAAGATTACATTGCCGGTGACGTTTGGGGGGCGAACTGAACTATCGGACCGAGAAGATTGTGTTTGATGTGGTTGATCTCCCCCTACCGTACAATGGGATTCTTGGACGCCCGACCCTGGCCAAGTTCATGGCGGCATCCCACTATGCTTACAATACCTTGAAGATGCCTGGGCCACTGGGAGTCATTACTATCCCATCAGATGAGAAGGATGCAATTATCTGTGTGCACAAGATGTACCGGGATGCAGTCACAGCAGAGGCAGCGGTAATTCCCGCCAAGGAAAACAAAGGAAAAAAGAGGGATTGTAGGACCTCTAGTAAGGAGTCCTAGAAGCGTGCCCCCTCCGAGTGCACGACACCCGTTGACGACGTGCCAGAGTGTTCCAACAGCAAAAGATCCAAGGTTGCTACCCCCCAAGTGAAGAAGGTCCCGGCAGGGCTGGCTGGCGTTGATGGTACTTTCACCATCAGCTCCGCCCTCGATGACAAATAGGAAAGCACGCTCGTTTCCTTCCTGCGGGCGAATATCGATGTGTTTGCCTAGCACCATCTGATATCCCCGGTGTTCCCAGGGAGGTAATCGAGCACCACCTTGCTGTCTGCCCACATGCCCGACCTGTCAAGCAGAAAGTCCGGAAGCAGGCCTTGAAGAGGCAGTAGTTGATTGCCGAAAGATCAAGAAGCTAGAGGCAGCTGGTTTGGTCAGAGGAGTATTGCATCCTACATGGTTAGCAAATCCGGTGGTAGTCCGGAAGGCTAATGGGAAATGGAGGCTTTGCATTGATTTCACAGACCTCAACAAGGCTTGCCCGAAGGCTTCCCGAAGGACCCATTTCCCTTGCCGTGCATCGACCAAATTGTGGACTCCACTTCAGGTTGTGATTTGCTCTCCTTTATGGACGCGCACTCCGGATATCACCAGATCTTTATGTCCAAAGAATATGAAGAGAAGACGTCATTCATCACTCCATGTGGTACGTACTGCTTTATCCGCATGCCATTCGGATTAAAGAGTGGAGGGTCCACGTTTGCAAGGGCAGTCCAGATTGCTTTTGAGCCACAGTTGCACAGAAATATAGAAGCCTATATGGATGATATCGTGGTCAAAACCAAGGATAAGGCCACCCTTATCCAGGATTTGGAGGAGACATTGCTAATCTGCGCAAGATCAGTTTGAAGCTTAATCAGGAGAACTGTGTGTTTGGTGTTCCCTCCGGCAAGCTACTTGGTTTCTTCGTGTCCCATCGAGGGATCGAAGCTAACCCCGACAAGATCAAAGCCATTGAGCAGATCCAAGCGCCAAGGAAAGTTAAGGATGTGAGGTGCTTAATAGGATGTGTTGCCGCACTAAGAAGATTCATCTCCAAGTCTGCCGAGCGTGCCCTGCTGTTCTTTGAAATTTTGAAGAAGACAGGGCCTATGAGGTGGACCCCGGAAGCACATGCAGCTCTGCAGGAGTTGAAAGCCTACCTATCGTCTGTGCCTACCTTGGCTGCGCCCAAACTCCAAGAACTGTTGTTGCTATACTTGGCGGAACCAACCAAGTGGTCAGTGCGGCCTTGGTAGCGCGGCGAGAAGTGGATGAGGTAGAAAGGAAGAAGAAGACATCAGATTCAGATAAGGATCAGGACAGTAGTGAGCACGGCAGCGAGAACAACCCCAAGGACACTGCAAGGAAGAAAGTGATGCAGCGCCAAGTGTACTTCGTCAGCTCCTTGTTACAGGGGGCTAGGTCGAGGTACTTTGGTGTGCAGAAGTTGATCTTTGGCCTCATTATGGCCTCAAGGAAACATCGCCACTACTTCCAAGCCCATGAGATCACGGTTGTCACTCGTTTTCCGCTGCAATGGGCTTTGGAGCTATCCATCTTTGGTTTGAAGTTTGAGAGCAGATCAACTATTCAGAGCAGGGCACTGGCAGAGTTTATTGCAGAATGGACACCAACCCCTGATGAGGAAGTGACAGAGACAGCTATCCCCGACAAGGAATCACCCCAAGAATGGATTATGTATTTTGATGGTGCTTTTTCCCTACAAGGTGCAGGGGCTGGCGTGCTTCTTGTTGCCCCCTCAGGGGAGCACTTGAAATACGTCTTCCAAATGCATTTTGCCCAGGAAGAAGCCACCAACAATACAGCTGTGTATGAAGGGCTCCTTGCCGGGCTCAGGATTGCAGCAGAATTGGGAATTAAGAAGCTGATCATTCGAGGAGATTCACAGCTTGTGGTGAGACAAGTCAACAAAGATAATCAAAGTCCATTGATGGAAGCATACGTCGAGGAAGTGAGGAGATTGGAGGAGCACTTTGACGGGTTGCAAACAGAGCACGTACCCCGTGCGGAAAACAGCATAGCTGATCAGCTGTCAAAGTGTGCTGCGCAGAAGCTTCCTGTGGAACCATGAACTTTTGTTCTCCGTCTCTCTCAGCCCTCCGTATCACCAGCAACAATGGCCCGGAAAAGGAGAAAGTTGGACTACGGTAAGCCTCTCCCGGTCGAGCCGTCCGCTCCCGGCAGAGACCCTACCGGAAACAACTCCTCATAGCCTGCCAGACCACCCCCTCCAGCCGGGCTCATGGACCCTACAAACGATGCTGGTGCTCCCGCAGCAGAGGAGGTGCTGCTAGTCCTCGTTGTCGAGCCTCAGGCTCCAACTTGGGCAAGGCACATTGTCCACTTCCTCTAGACTGGAGAACTCCCTGGCGACCAAGATGAAGCTGAAAAAGTAGCCCGGAGGGCCAGTATGTATCAGTTTGTCGATGACACTCTATATAGAAGGAGGCCCAAAGGTGTGAAATTGAAGTGTGTCTGCCGGGAGGATGGAAAGGAACTGTTGGCTGAGATTCACAGAGGAATGTGCGGCTCCCACATTGGATCAAGGGCATTAGATGTGGTCAAGCTCGTCACGACATGTGAAGCCTGCTAGTTCCATTCCAAGAAAACACACCTGCCTGCCCAAGCTCTTCAAACAATCCCTCTATCATGGCCATTTTTGGTCTAGGGGCTCGATATCATTGGCCCCTTTCCCCGAGCAATCGGGGGCTTTGAATTCTTGTTCGTTGCCATCGACAAGTTTACAAAGTGGCTGGAAGTGACTGCCATGAGAAAGGTGACTACTTAGTCAGCTATCAAGTTCTTGAAAGAATTGGTGTGTCGTTTTGGAGTTCTGGCAAGGATCATCACCAACAACGTTACCCAGTTCATGGCCCACGCCTTCATGCAATATGTTTGTACCCTCGGATGCAAGAACTCATTCGCCTCTGTGGCACACCCCCGGAGCAATGGACAAGCTGGGAGGGTGAACGCTGAAGTACTACGTGGACTCAAGATAAGAACTTTTGATACGCTGCAGATGCACAGCAGGCGGTGGATCGAGGAGCTGCCGGTAGTTCTCTGGTCCCTCAGAACGACACCTAACCGAGCTCCCGGGCAGATTCCCTTCTCCCTGGTCTATAGGGCAGAAATAGTTATCCCCACGGAACTCATTTACGGGTCCCCTCGAGTGCTTGCCTATGATGAAGTAGCGCAAGATCAGCACCGGCGTGACGATGATGTGCTACTTGAGGAGAACCGTCTCCAGGCTGCTACGCGTGCTGCACGCTACCAGCAAGCCCTGCGTCGCTATCACAGCCGCAGGGTTCATGCCCAGTGTTTTGAGGAAGGTGACCTTGTCCTTAGGCGCGTTCAGTCTGCCAAGGGTGCAAACAAGCTGTCACCGAAGTGGGAAGGCCCTCACCGGGTGGTACGAGTCACCAGACCTGGCGCAGTCCGTCTGGAGACCGGAGATGGCACTCAGTTGCAAAACTCGTGGAATATTGAGCATCTCCACAAGTACTACCCGTAAGGCGCGGCTGCTGGGCCCTGCCCGGCAGCCACCCTTTTGTACATGCCTTGCCTCAGCTGCATGTAACCCCTTGTACGAAGCCGGGGCGATGACCCCGTGCAAGAGAAAATAAAGAAGCGTTGTAGGGGGGCCCCAACTAAGATTGCATGCATGCATGAGCACACCAAGATCACAGCATAAGCATTTCATGAGCATTTGCATATAGATAGGATTGCATCCTGCATTCATTCTCACCTGCATGAAGCTGCAGGTTCCGGCCTTGAACTTGGCTTCGACAAGGAGTGAAAAGATTGCCCGGCACTGCGATCACCGGCAAGCCAAGCTGATAAGTTCTACCTCTTACCCGTTAGTATTCTGTAAGCTATAACTTGTTCATTAGAAAACATCGCCTCTCTTTTGAAACTTAGGTGCTCCCATCCATGACTCGAACGCTACTTTGGTCAGGATGGTCATAGTGGCCTTTGGCGAAAAGGAGTTGGCGGGGGGCTGGTCCCTCTATCTGTTCCCCGACAGACGCATCTCTTCGGCAGACAAGAAGGGTACCGGCAGGATAGCCTACCGGGGAAAACTCGTTTATTTACATTAAAGAGGCACCACACCTCATGGACATACACATGCACGAGTTCTCGGCAAGGTTCATCTTTTTCATTCATATGCTAACGCAAGTACAAGCATTACAAAACACAAAGATGGACACGACGGATTACATTATTTGAATTAAAATTTGGCGATTGCCTATAGATTCAAGATTGAAAAAAGATAAGTGCTCCGTAATGCCCTTTCTTGTCCCTCTCCTCCTAGGCATGCACATCGAAGGCGAGGAGGGCAAAAGGAGCGCCTGGGCAGGAGCCCAGCCCGCTCCCATCGGGCTCCAGGAGAGGTAGCCCGATAGGGACAGGAGCGCGAGGGAACACCTCGATGGAAAGCAATGCGGAAAGCGGCCCCGTCAACCACCGTCACCAAGGCCAGCAGGACTCGGCAGGGCTAACGAAGCTGCAGCCCGAGAGGAAGCCTGCCGGAGTCCAGCTGGAAGGCTACTGGAGGAGCCTGGTAGCACCATCCACTCCTCTGCATCCAAATCCCCGGCAAATCACGTTGCCGGGGAGAAGACGCAGATGCAGATGATGGTGCTGCCGCATGATGAAGATGGTGCGGGTGACAATCAGCCAGAGTCAGAGTCGTCTCTCCCCCGCCCGCTGCGGCATCATCATCGTCACTGTCCTCCTCATTGCTTTTGCTCGAGGAGGAGCTTTCGTCGTCGGTCGAGCTCTCTCCGCAGCACCCTAAGCAACCACCCGAGCGCCCGAAGATCTTGACGGAGAGCAGGCCGCTCTAAATTAATTTGAACTAGAGAACATGCCCCTCTGAGAAGCCATGGGCACGGGCAAAAGTCTTCCAGTCACAACGAAGATACATCATGTGAGGGGCAGGGAAACCGACATCAACCCACATGCCGCCATTTCCACAACCCCTCATGTGCAGCCTCAGAGCGTGTGGTTGCTCGAGCTCCATCTCCCGCGCAAAGGGAGTTGGAAGACGAAGATGACCACACAAGGGCTTATACAGCCTGATTATGAACTCTCGAGGTTGGTCCCCGATGTGGCCTTCTATCGAAGGGGGAGCCACCGGTGGAGGCGCAGCGAAGGCGCCACCCCGCCCTCCTCCTCCTCGAGCACCGCGGCGGCCTCGGCCTCGCCCCCTCCTTCCTCCTCTCATGGCGGGATCCGCCACCTCAGGCTCTGGAGGAGGAGGGATGCGCAGCCGAGTGGAAGCCCTCGTCGCTGCCGCCGGAACACCACTACGCCCTCGCCCTCTTACCATGGCCAGGAGAGAAGGATTGCGGAGGAGGAAGAGAAGTGTGTGCAGAGAGGTATTGCCCTTGTCTGTTTTTATAGAAGGGACGGGGTAGGGGCTGGCCCCTCGCACAGGAAATGGCCGCCCCGCTCCCCCAGTGCAGCCCCTCTGCACCATCGGCAGCTTTGGGAATCATGGCCAACCCTCTGCTCCAACCGTCGATGCTCAATTTTCAGCCATGGCACTCCTCCCCGCGCCCTCCGCATCCTCCACCTACCACGCCCAATGCATGCGGAACACATGGCAGGCGCGTGCGAGACGGGGGGCGGGCGAGTGGGGTGGCAGTTTCCGCCCTGTAATCATGGGGCGAGGCGAATCCACAAGCATGATCGAAGTTCCCCCGCGGCGTTACGCACGACGCGCATGGAAACTGGAAACTGGCCCGGAATCAAGGCTAATGAAGAAGCAAGAGGAGACTTCAAGAGACCAACCTCTTCAGCAAGCCTTGCCTGTGCACTTATTAGGCCCTACCCCGATGACGCTCAACAGCGCATTCGGGGCAGGCCCGGGGGCTTCTGTTGGTGCAACAGACCCTGGGTCTGTCGCCCAGACTGTGCACAGGCACGGGAACAAGATCAAAGGACCAACACATAGATCAGGGGGACCAAGTTCAAGCCACAGACGTAGAATATCGACAAGAGAAGGGCCTCCCTTGCCGGGTAGGCGAGGCCACCCCCAGAAGCAGATGACCAAGAAACCCCGGTGATACGTCTCCATCGTATCTACTTTTCCAAACACTTTTGCCCTTGTTTTGGACTCTAACTTGCATGATTTGAATGGAACTAACCCGGACTGACGTTGTTTTCAGCAGAATTGCCATGGTGTTATTTTTGTGCAGAAATAAAAGTTCTCGGAATGACCTGAAACTTCACGGAGAATATTTTTGAAATTAATAAAAAATACTGGCGAAAGAATCAAGGCCAGGGGGCCCACACACTGTCCACGAGGGTGGGGGCGCGCCTACCCCCTGGGCGCGCCCCCTGCCTCATGGCCCCCCTGGTGCTCCATCGGCCTCAAATCCAACTCTATATATTCACGTTCGGGGAGAAAAATATCAGAGAGAAGGATTCATCACGTTTTACGATACGGAGCCGCCGCCAAGCCCTAATCTCTCTCGGGAGGGATGATCTAGAGTCCGTTTGGGGCTCCGGAGAGGGTATTCCGTCGCCGTCGTCATCATCAACCTTCCTCCATCACCAATTTCATGATGCTCACCGCCGTGCGTAAGTAATTCCATCGTAGGCTTGCTGGACGGTGATGGGTTGGATGAGATTTACCATGTAATTGAGTTAGTTTTGTTAGGGTTTGATCCCTAGTATCCACTATGTTCTGAGATTGATGTTGCTATGACTTTGCTATGCTTAATGCTTGTCACTAGGGCCCGAGTGCCATGATTTCAGATCTGAACCTATTATGTTTTCATGAATATATGTGAGTCCTTGATCCTATCTTGCAAGTCTATAGTCACCTATTATGTGTTATGATCCGGCAACCCCAAAGTGACAAATCGGGACCACTCCCGATGATGACCGTAGTTTGAGGAGTTCATGTATTCACTAAGTGCTAATGTTTGGTCCAGTACTCTATTAAAAGGAGGCCTTAATATTCCTTAGTTTCCAATAGGACCCCGCTGCCACGGGAGGGTAGGACAAAAGATGTCATGCAAGTTATTTTCCATAAGCACGTATGACTATATTCGGAATACATGCCTACATTACATTGATGAATTGGAGCTAGTTCTGTGTCACCCTATGTTATAACTATTGCATGAGGAATCGCATCCAGCATAATTCTCCATCACCGATTCAATGCCTACGAGCTTTTCACATATTGTTCTCCGCTTAGTTACTTTACCGTTGCCACTGTTACAATTACTACAAAACTACTACTGTTACTTTTGCCACCGTTACCGTTACTTCCATACTACTTTGCTACTAAATACTTTGCTGCAGATATTATGTTATCCATGTGTGGTTGAATTGACAACTCAACTGCTGATACTTGAGAATATTCTTTGCCTCCCCTTGTGTCGAATCAATAAATTTGGGTTGAATACTCTACCCTCGAAAACTGCTGCGATCCCCTATACTTGTGGGTTATCAAGACTATTTTTTGGCGCCGTTGCCGAGGAGCATAGCTCTATTCTTTGAGTCACTTGGGATTTATATCTGCTGGTCACTATGAGGAACATGAAATACGAAAGAACTAAGATTTTTCCCTCAACTACGAGGGGAGGTAAGGAACTGCCATCTAGCTCTGCACTTGATTCACCTTCTGTTTTGAGTAAGCTTGCGACGCCTAAACCTGCTTCTGCTATTAATTCTGATATGTCGCATGTTATTGATGATGTCACTTCTGCTATGCATGATACTTATGATGAAACTACTTCTATGCTTGATAATACTGTGCCACTAGGGGAATTTCTTGTTGAAGAACTTGCTAGGGCTAGAGAGAATAAAATTATTGAAACTGATAATATTGATGGAAGTGATGATGAAGATTCTCCCCCTAGATATGAATTGCCTGTCGTGCCTGAGGGTTACGTTATGGATGAAGAAACTGCTAGAGACTTTCTTGCTTGCAATGATAGATATGATCTTAAGAAACTGTTAGCTAAACTAAAAGAAAAATCTTTGAATGCTAGAATGAAATATGACCCTGCTTTTGCTACTTCACCTATCTGTGTTACTGATAAGGATTATGATTTCTCTGTCGATCCTGAGATAATTACTTTGGTTGAATCTGATCCTTTCTATGGCTGTGAATCTGAAACTGTTGTGGCACATCTTACTAAGTTAAATGATATAGCTACCCTATTTACTAATGATGAGATAACTCACTACTACTATATCCTTAAATTATTTTCGTTCTCATTAAAGGGTGATGCTAAAATATGGTTTAATTCTCTTGATCCTAGTTGTGTGTGTAGTCCCGAGGATATGATTTATTACTTCTCTGCTAAATATTTCCCCGCTCATAAGAAACAAGCTGCTTTAAGGGAAATATATAATTTTGTGCAAATTGAAGAAGAGAGTCTCCCACAAGCTTGGGGGGAGGCTTCTCCAATTACTTAATGCTTTGCCTGATCATCCTCTCAAGAAAAATGAAATACTTGATATCTTTTATAATGGACTAACCGATGCTTCCAGAGACCACCTGGATAGTTGTGCTGGTTGTGTTTTCAGGGAAACAACTGTTGATCAAGCTGAATTGCTATTGAATAATATGTTGACTAATGAAAACAATTGGGCACTTCCTGAACCAACTCCTAAGCCAACTCCGAAGAAAAGGGGTATTCTATTTCTCCGTCCTGAAGATATGCAAGAGGCAAAGAAATCTATGAAATAAAAAGGTATTAAGGCTGATGATGTTAAGAATTTACCTCCTATTGAAGAAATACATGGTCTTAATTTGCCGCCTGTTGAAGAAATACATGGTCTTGATAACCCGACACAGGTAGTAAAGGTAAATTCTCTTTATAGATTTGATGAAGGTGATATTCCTCGTTATAAGTCTGCTAGCCAATGCTTAGATGAGTTTGATAATTATTGTTAAACAAGAAAACTTCAATGCTTATGTTGGTAGACAATTGAAACGAAATGCTTATATGATTGAACATTTGAGTGATTATATGTCTAGAGTTAAAGGTGAACTTAAACTCGTTAGTAAACATGCTTCTATGGTTACCACTCAAGTAGAACAAGTGCTTAAAGCTCAAAATGATTTGCTCAATGAATTAAATAATAAGAAAAATGATAATTCTATTAGAGTTGTGACTAGAGGAGGTAAAATGACTCGGGAACCCACCCTAAGAGAATTGAGCAGGATTCTCAGAGAACTAATGTTGATGCACCTAGTCCTTCTAAAAGGAAGAAAAAGAAAAATGATAGGACTTTGCATGCTTCTAGTGAACCTGTTGTAGACACACCTGAGAATCCCAATGATATTTCTATCTCTGATGCTGAAACACAATCTCGTAATGAACAGGAACCTAGTGATAATATTAATGATGATGTTCATGTTGATGCTCAACCTAGTAATAACAATGATGTAGAGATTGAACCTGCTGTTGATCTTGATAACCCATAATCGAAGAATCAACGTTATGATAAGAGAGACTTTGTTGCTAGGAAGCACGGTAAAGAAAGAGAACCATGGGTTCAGAAACCCATGCCTTTTCCTCCCAAACCATCCAAGAAAAAGGATGATGAGGATTTTGAGCGCTTTGCTGAAATGATTAGACCTATCTTTTTGCGTATGCGTTTTACTGATATGCTTAAAATGAATCCTTATGCTAAGTATATGAAAGATATTGTTACAAATAAGAGAAAGATACCGGAAGCTGAAATTTCCACCATGCTTACCAATTATACTTCTAAGGGTGGAATACCTAAGAAACTTGGAGATCCGGGAGTACCAACTATACCATGCCCCATTAAAAAAAACTATGTTAAAACTGCTTTATGTGATCTTGGAGCCGGTGTTAGTGTTATGCCTCTCTCTTTATATCGTGGACTTGATTTGAATAAGTTGACACCTACTGAAATATCTTTGCAAATGGCTGATAAATCAACTGCTATACCTGTCGGTATTTGTGAGGATGTGCCTGTTGTGGTTGCAAATGTTACTATCTTAACGGACTTTGTTATTCTTGATATTCCTTGGGACGATAGTATGTCGATTATGCTTGGTAGACCATTTTTGAATACTGCGGGGGCTGTTATTGATTGCAACAAAGGCAATGTCAGTTTTCATGTTAATGGTAATCAGCATATGGTACACTTTCCGAGGAAACAACCTCAAGTCCACAATATCAATTCTATTGGAAAAATTCCAACAATTACCTTTGGGGGTTTTGAATTTCCTCTTCCTTTTGTCAATAAGAAATATGATATTCTTATTGTTGGGGATGTGCATATCCCCATTGAGGTAACCTAGTGCTATTCGAAATTTCTCCGGTTCCATGTTATTCGAAAAGAGTTTGTTAACAAGACTTGATCAACCTTGTTAGTGGATTCCTTTTGATGAGCATGAGATGGATGAAGTTAGAAAAGCACAAACTTCTGTACCCTCCTTTTTACTTTCTGTTATTTAGATTAAATAAAGCAAAAATAGTATTTTCTGAATTATCTGTGCAATAAAAATACCCCGAAAATAAAAGTTCTCCAAATGCCCTGAAAATGAAATATGATTTTTCTAGAATATTTGAGAATATTTGGCACTGAGAACACATCAGGGGGAGCAAGCACCTGGCCACGAGGATCCAGGGTGTGCCCACCCCCCTTGGGCGCGCCCCCTGCCTCGTGGGCCCCTGGTGGCCCCCCTCCACTTATTCCTGCACCCACACACTCCTTCTTCCTCCCAAAAAATCACCAACCATCTCAAGCACGAGTTCTAGCTCATCTTGCTGCCATTTTCGATCTCCTTGCTCAAAGCTCCACTCACAAAACTGCTTTGGGGGATTGTTCTTCGGTATGTGACTCCTCCAATGGTCCAATTAGTTTTTATTCTAGTGCTTTATTCATTGCAAATTTTTGCTGCTGAGGTGACCCTGTTCTTGAGCTTGCATGTCAAATTTATTCGGTCCCAAGTAGTTCTAATGCATGATGTAGTCTCTAGGCACTTGTGGGAGTAGTTGCTATCAATTTTGTTGAGTTTGGTTCACTTTTATTTTGAGTCACTAAAATTTTCATAAAGTTTTCGTAGGAAGAAATATGTTTAGGAAAATGTACCAAGGTGGTTCTTCAAGGAAGCAGGACCCAGGCCCGCAATACGTGAGCCGGACCATGAACCACCAAGAGAAGCTCAAGTGCGGCCTTGTGAATGGCCGTCAGAAGATTTCATGGTTCGTGCAAGAATTAAGGAGGAATTTGACGCATATGTGCGTAATGCTGAACTTGAGGGCTTCATGCTAGATAAGTGCCCTCAATATTATTACCTAACTGATTCCTTTGTAAGAAGGTTCAAATTTACATCTTCATGCAATTCTCACACTGTCCTATTTGATCTTTATAATAAATCGTATACCATGGACTTAGAAGATTTTAATACTGCTTGTAAGCTTCCGCAATGGGGTAGTGCTAGTGAACCTCGCAAATATGAGTTTAAAGATTTTGTTGCTAGTATCACTGTGGGGGAATCTAGAGAAATAACACAAGCTACCATAGGGAGCATTCATTTTCCTATACATTATTTTGCTCTCTTTATAGGTAGATGCATAAACGGTAAGTATGAGGCATGTCACATGTGTGTTCCTGACCTTAGTGTTCTCAAGAGTGCCGTATTAGGAGATAAACAATATAACTTGGGGGCCATTGTTACACGAAGGTTTGATAATAATGGTTTAAGTGGAGACTTGTTTGGTGGGATTTATGCAACCCGTGTGGCTAATTTTCTTGAGATACCCATACATGAAAATGATACGGAATTGCCTCCCGCTTATCTAGATTATGATGCTATGGTTCGCCATCAGTTTATTAAGAGGAATGAACAGCCTCCCCAGTACCGACTAATGTTTGACAGGCGCGCACTTTCCATGTTGCTCTCCCTGCTCCTACTTTCTTTGACTTTCAGGCAAAAGGGAGGTATATTATAACCAGGGAGGAGGCGAACGAGTATAAGAGGAGGACGGAGGCAGCCCGCCTCCAAGTGGCAGCTCATGAGGCAATAGCTGCTGCATCTCAGTACGACCCCAGCTACAACTTTGGATATCCGCCAGGCCAGCCGTGGCCCTAGACCAACTTAGGCCAAAAGCCTAAGCTTGGGGGAGTACATATTTCTCACCGACATTACATTCATGTTCACACACTCATTCCAGTTGTCAGTGCTCATACTCTTTCATTGTAATATCCATGTTAGTTTATTTTCTTTTTCTCGCTTTCTTCTTGTGTGTTTGCAAAACCTTACGAAAAACAAAAAAATTAGTTGTAGCTTTTAGTTAGTTTACTTTCCATGCCTGTAGTAGTAGTAATTAAAAGAAAACCCAAAAAGATCTCTCGTTCTTCTTTTGCTTGTTGGGAGCTTTCCCGTGTAAATAGTTTTATTTCTTTTCTTTTCTTTGGGGGTCGAGAGGAGAAGACGATGATGAAAATGTTAAGTGGCTCTCATATGCATTATTGTTGATTTAACGAAGAGCCCATATTACCTTGTCTTCTCCTGTGTTTTAAATACTTGCGGATTCCAGCTTATTCCAATTGCACGTGCACTATTATTATTACCACACCGTTCGGTCGTGCAAGTGAAAGGCAATAATGACGATATATGATGGATTGATTGAGATGAGAGAAGATGGTATGAACTTGACCTCTCTTGTTTTTGTAAATATGATTAGTTCATCGTTCCTGATTCAGCCTATTATGAATGAAACATGTTTGCAATGACAATTAGAGATTATAGTTGCTTATGCCATGCTTAATTTGCTAGGAGTTTATAATGGTTTACCTTGCGTGCCAACATGCTATTCAAATGGTTGTGATGTGGTCTGATGGGGTGGTATCCTCCTTTGAACGATTCGAGTGACTTGACTTGGCACATGTTCACACATGTAGTTGAAACAAAATCAACATAGCCTCCATGATATTTATGTTCATGGTGGATTATATCCTACTCATGCTTGCACTCAATGTTTATTAATTTTAATTCATGTTCATGACTGTTGTCGCTCTCTAGTTGGCCGCTTCCCAGTCTTTTTCTAGCCTTCACTTGTACTAAGCGGGAATACTGCTTGTGAATCCACTTCCATAAACCCCAAAGTTATTCCATATGAGTCCACTATACCTTCCTATATATGCGGTATCTACCTGCCGTTCCAAGTAAATTTGTATGTGCCAAACTCTAAACCTTCAAATGAAATTCTGTTTTGCATGCTCAAACAACTCATGTATCAACTAGGGCTGTCTGTATCTCCCATGCTAGGCGGGTTATTCTCAAGAGGAGTGGACTCCGCTCCTCACTCATGAGAAAATGGCTGGTCACCGGGATGCCCAGTCCCATGCTCTAAGCAAATCAAATCGAAATAATTGCAAACAAAACTCCCCCAGGGCTGTTGTTAGTTGGAGGCACCAATTGTTTCGGGTCAGCCATGGATTGATGCTTGTTGGTGGTGGGGGAGTATAAACTTTACCATTCTGTTTGGGAACCGCCTATAATGTGCGGTAGCATGGAAGATACCGAGATCTCTCGGTTGTTATGTTGACAATGAAAGTATGCCGCTCAAAATATTATTCATCTCTGCTTTAAAATCGAGCTCTGGCACCTCCACAAATCCCTGCTTCCCTCTGCGAAGGGCCTATCTATTTACTTTTATGTTGAGTCATCACCCTCTTATTAAAAAGCACCAGTTGGAGAGCACCGCTGTCATTTGCATGCATTATTATTAGTTTATATTGAGTATGACTATAAATGGATCTCTTTTACCATGAATTACAATGTTTAGTCAGTCCTTGATCTTCAGAGGTGCTCTGCATTTATGTTTTGCCGTCTCAGAAAGGGCTAGCGAGATACCATCTTGTTATATCATATTATGATTGTTTTGAGAAAGTGTTTTCACCCGAGATTTATTATTATTGCTCGCTAGTTGATTATGTCATTGATATGAGTAAACATGAGACCTAAATGTTATTGTGAATATGGTTAGTTCATAATCTTTGCTGAAAACTTGAATGCTGGCTTTACATATTTACAACAACAAGAGCAAACAGAGTTTGTAATTTTTTTTCTTTATCACTTTCAGTTTGTCAACTGAATTGCTTGAGGACAAGCAAAGGTTTAAGCTTGGGGAGTTGATACGTCTCCATCATATCTACTTTTCCAAACACTTTTGCCCTTGTTTTGGAATCTAACTTCCATGATTTGAATGGAACTAACCTGGACTGACGCTGTTTTCAGCAGAATTGCCATGGTGTTATTTTTGTGCAGAAATAAAAGTTCTCGGAATGACCTGAAACTTCACGGAGAATATTTTTGAAATTAATAAAAAATACTGGCGAAAGAATCAAGGCCAGGGGGCCCACACCCTGTCCACGAGGGTGGGGGGCGCGCCTACCCCCCTGGGCGCGCCCCTGCCTCGTGGCCCCCCTGGTGCTCCACCGACCTCAACTCCAACTCTATATATTCACGTTCGGGGAGAAAAAAATCCGAGAGAAGGATTCATCGCGTTTTACGATACGGAGCCGCCGCCAAGCCCTAATCTCTCTCAGGAGGGCTGATCTAGAGTCCGTTCGGGGCTCCGGAGAGGGGAATCCGTCGCCGTCGTGATCATCAACCTTCCTCCATCACCAATTTCATGATGCTCACTGCCGTGCGTGAGTAATTCCATCATAGGCTTGCTGGACGGTGATGGCTTGGATGAGATTTACCATGTAATCGAGTTAGTTTTGTTAGGGTTTGATCCCTAATATCCACTATGTTCTGAGATTGATGTTGTTATGACTTTGCTATGCTTAATGCTTTTCACTAGGGCCTGAGTGCCATGATTTCAGATCTGAACCTATTATGTTTTCATGAATATATGTGAGTTCTTGATCCTATCTTGCAAGTCTATAGTCACCTACTATGTGTTATGATCTGGCAACCCCGAAGTGACAATAATCGGGACCACTCCCGGTGATGAGCGTAGTTTGAGGATCATGTATTCACTAAGTGCTAATGCTTTGGTCCGGTACTCTATTAAAAGGAGGCCTTAATATCCCTTAGTTTCCAATAGGACCCTGCTGCCACGGGAGGGTAGGACAAAAGATGTCATGCAAGTTCTTTTCCATAAGCACATATGACCATATTTGGAATATATGCCTACATTACATTGATGAATTGGAGCTAGTTATGTGTCACCCTATGTTATAACTATTGCATGAGGAATCGCATCCGGCATAATTCTCCATCACCGATCCAATGCCTACGAGCTTTTCGCATATTGTTCTCCGCTTAGTTACTTTACCGTTGCGACTGTTACAATTACTACAAAACTACTGCTGTTACTTTTGCCACTGTTACCGTTACTTCCATACTACTTTTCTACTAAATACTTTGTTGTAGATATCAAGTTATCCAGGTGTGGTTGAAATGACAACTCAACTGCTAATACTTGAGAATATTCTTTGGCTCCCCTTGTGTCAAATCAATAAATTTGGGTTGAATACTCTACGCTCGAAAACTGTTGCGATCCCCTATACTTGTGGGTTATTACCCGACAGGGCCTGTCGGGGCTCACGGAAGCAAAACTCCTCCACCAACCACTCCAGCACGACCCACGTCGTCCATCAGTGCGGTGTCAAGCCGCAAGGTGATTAAGTGGCAGCCATTCGCCACATGGCAGCCATTTCCTACAGAAGAAACCCACAGATGACACCCGTCCTGCGACATGTCAAGAGAACAGGTGCAGAGCTGGCAAGATAGCCCGGCAAGGCTTGCCGGGCAACCAGTGATGTGACACTAAGCGGTGCATTTAATGCGCCCTATCAGCCTGCAGAGTTAGGTATGATAGCACTGTTTGCTATCATATCAGTGCATAATGACTACTTCGCCACTATGGTAACCCCTTGATCTATAAAAGGAGGCCCATGGCAATCGTAGAAAGGGTTGGAAAGTTGATGAACCCAGACCCCCATACGCGTGTAGTCACTGCTACCCCAAGGCAACCCTTGCCGGGCAAGTGTACTATCTTCACCACCTCCATTCCACCATTAATCCACCAAAGCAGGAGTAGGGTTTTACGCCTCACGGCAGCCCGAACCTGGGTAAGTTGCTTGTGTGCTCTCTGTCGTGCTGCCGTACGCTGGTCTGCTCTTTGTGCAACGCGACGTCCACTTGCCGAACCAGCAAGGGGCCTCCTAGTCCCATAGGTGGCCACGGATATCCCGCGACAAAGATTCTAGAACAAAGAAGAAGTGCTTGTGTTTTGAGGTTTGTGCATTATGCTTAAGTTCAACCGTGGAGTCTTCAAGGTTGTACATGTGGCAAAATCTGGTGGAATCTAGATGATATCCAACGGCCAGTAGTGCTCGAATTTGCCATCTCTGCACCATCGGATTGGCTTCATCCAACGACCATCTTTCAAAGTTAAAGTTATCCGCACACTATATAAAAATATAAAATATAATATATAGTGGTATAGATATAGATATGTGACGCGAAAGCCACCCATCATCTCCAATTAGAATAGTGTGTCCATGCTCGGATGCAATGTGGCCAAATGATGTCTGCCATCGGTATCTCAAATTCAAATAAGTCTGACCTTGTTCAATGTGTATACAGTACAACATGCTCGTTTCCTAACCACACCGCGCATATCCCAGTTATATTCATGCATGCATGGGTTTCAAACATCATGATCTCTTATTCAAATATTTGAATTCAACTTTACATTGATTATGACCTCACCTAGTCTTTTACACCCATACATTCATCTTCTCTTTATAATTGTACCACTAACTTCCTCTCGTGCATGCATGCACACACACTACCACTCGGCATTATCCATCGCACACATGCAATCTTTTTCTTCAGGTCGGTCTCCCATGCATGCACACACACTCACCTCCCCCTCTTCATCATATCGGGCATTCTTTATCTCTCACGTGCATGCGCAATGATCGATGTTCCTCTATGTGTGTGTGTGTATAGCTAGGTCTTTCCCAGTTTTCCACACCGATCAATCTATATATCTAGTGAGGTCTCACCCTCTTTCCCATGTACACATCGATCAATCTATACCTCTCTATATAGGATTACATAGCTAATACACCCACATTAATTATATATATCCAACGTCCCCCTCTCATCATCCATGCCTTCCGCTTCATCTCTCAGACGCGCGCACAATGGCGAAGACAGGGGCAGTAAGGGCCCTGCCCCCCTAATATCACTATATATTGAGGCTAATATGAATGTGATCATTAGATCAATTGCTGGTAAAATGGTTTAAGTTGATGAATTGGCCCTCCTCATAAAGGATTAGCAATGCTTGGCCCCCTAGCTCATTTATTTTTCATGGCTCCGCCACTGCGCACAACAGCGCACGTTCTCGCCCCCTCTCTTTAAATATCGATCTCGCACTTGTGCACTCCTTCATAGTCTCCCTCCATTTGGTCCCTCGCACCATCTTCTAGCCCCCACCGGATTTTTCCACATATACAATCTAGCAGACTCCATGGTTGAACTTAAGCATAACGCACAAACCTCAAAACACGAGTGCTTCTCCTTTGTTCTAGAATCTTCCGTATCATAACCGCCCAAACTTTTTTTCTAGTTGAATTGCTATTATTTGTTTTTACTTTATGCTTTACAACGCACAATCCCATGAATCATAAAATAGATTAAGGGCTTCTTTGATTCGAGTGATTCTCAAAGGAATTTTGGAGGATTCTAATCCTTAGGAATTTTTCCTATCTTGGTTGTTCGATTCGTAGGATTGTAAACCATAGGAATTTTTCCATAGGATTCATTTGCACTAGATTTGATAGGAAACTTTCCATCCACTCAAACCTCTCTGAAAGAATCCTATGTTTTTTCTATGCACAATCAAACACTTGTACAATCCTGTAGGATTCAAGACGACATTCCACTCTAATCCCATGTTTTTCCTATTCCCGCGTTTTGGAAATCCTACGAATCAAAGAGGCCCTAGATTTTTTATAAAAAATAATTGATTTTGAATGAGATGAACTATACGAATTAAATGAACGTCTACATCATGCATATATGACTCAAAGCATACATGCTATAGTGTGGTATTTATTCATAATTTGGTTGCCAAATCTGATGCGTGCAATGCACGTGTACCTTACTAGTACTTCGACTATGTGCAAAACACGTAAATTAGAATTCCAATGGCACGCTACACATTGTCTCTCTTTCAGTTCATGAAGCCACATGGCACATGTGGAGGCGTTGTCGCGACCTCCTTGTGTGGATTGATCATAGTGACGTGCTGCTGGTTCCAGAAGAATGTACTCGTCCTCTCTGAGGCACACTGGCAGTACATGCACGAAGCGAAGATGTGCACACACGCCACTCACGCACTCATTCCCTCGCACGCACACGCGGGTACATGGTGGGACGCATTTTTGTACGAAGATCCACCCCATGTGATAATTTGACGCGTGTAAAGTCCTTCACTTCATTGATTGTCAATTAATACATCACATGCAAATTGAGTGGACGTGAGGGGGGAAGTAGTTGAGAAAGACACTACTACTCCACTGCGTGCATGCGAGTAGTTAAATCATGGGTTGCTACTTCCATTGGTCTCCTTCGTATTTTGTGCCAATTTTTTACCATATTTTTAAGTAACATAATATTTATGCATGTCATAAAAAGTGGCACAAAAAAAGGGGGGCCAATAAACCAGGACATAGGCAGCATGATCAATTTTTGCCAGGGCTACTGTTGGTGGCCTTTGTATTTAAATATGGACGGAGTGGAGTAGTACTATCTTTATCTTAGCCTTGTAGGGCTCTCCCAGCGCCTAGGCTCGTCTCCCCGCCTCGCCCACCGGATCCCGCCATGGATAATCCCTTAGATCCCAGGATCCCGCGGGCTGCCCTCTCGCTGCGGCCCGCAGCACTGCCGCCTTTGAGAGAAACCCACATGTGTTTTAAAGGGGATCCATTGCTCTGGAATCACAGATCGGTGCCACCGGAGGACATGCGAGGGCTGCCTTTCAGGTGGTGGGCAGCAAGGGCAAATCGGATAGAGAAAGCGTCGCATTGATTGGAGAGAAGTTCCAAGGAGCCGCGCCTGGTGCAGCACAAGGCGGAGGTGTAAGTCGATCTCATGGGAGAGACGTTGAGGGATGTCAGCATCTGGCAGCGTCACATTGATTTCGAGCTAGGGCTAATGGCAGAGATCATATTCACGGAGTCAACTGCGGAGGAAAGAACGCGCATGCCTGCGGAATGGCATGAGCAGCCGGTGCAACTGTTCAAATGGGCGGTAGGAGAAGCCAAATCACGGGACAAGCTGCGGCGGCGCCGCTGGGCATGCATCATAGGCAAGGTGAGCTGCCCTCCTTCCCTGACGGCGATGCAGTGACCTACTCGGTTGCTGCTGCAGTGAACTTGCGGCTATATGTATTGTATTCCTGTGAACCAGAAGTCTCCATCATGTAATACTTAGGGTCGGTCGCACCAATAGACGGTCGGTCGGGCCCGCGACACGCATCGGCTTGGTCTGACATGTACGACCAGTTATACATCACTGACTTGTGCGATCGTATTTGACCAATAGTACTTAAAATTTGTGTTCCAGCAAACTCATCGGGAGCCGTTTCGGGCCTCGAAACCAAAACCATCAACTAATCTTTAGCTTGTTCTCATCACATTCCAAAGTGTACAATATAATTAAGTGCAAACCTGCTCACACCCTAGTACGTATCAAACCTGAACGTGTTCCCACTTCCCACTATGCAGGTTTTAGTACTAGTGCTAGTACTAGGTTATGAAAAGGGGAACTAGTACCTAGCCGAAAATCACTCTACCTCTTCCTCCTCATAAGTCTTTCTTGTTCGTCCGTCCTTGCCATGGTCGGTGTGCAGAGCTCTAGGTCGAGAACTACTCGTAACAAGGGAGCGGCAACCAAGGCCACGAAAAAAAGAGGGCGCCGCCTCGCAGAGACCTCGAAAGATCTCTCACGGGCAGGCGAGGGCTCCGAGGAGCGCCCTAGCTGTGGAGGCGAACATGCCGAGCTGGCGGTGCTGGAGTCGTTATCCCTCGACGACATGCTCGATCAGCTCAATAAGCAGGAGGAGTTCATCGACGACTTGGTGGAGCTGCTGAAGGAGAGCCTCGACAACATGGCCGCTGAGATCAATGAGCAGGGGGAGTTGACCGCCAGATTGGTGATGCTGCTGAAGAAGAGCATTGCCTCGGATAAGAAGGCGACCGGCGAAATCCTGCAACTTCAGGAGGACAAGGCGAAGCTCTGCCATGAGCTCGACCTGCCGAAGGAGGAGAACACCGGCTAGAAGAAGCTGCATGAGAAGAGTAGTTCCTCGATGAAGATGCTGCAGGCCTTCGTCATGGAACAGAAGGAGGAGTTGGCGAAGCTCGCATCGAGCACTCGGCTGTTGTCAAGGTATGTAATGCGGCCCTGGAACAGATGATGAAGGCTCGCGTCAAGAAATGCCGCGTCATGGACAGAATGAAGAAGATGGCGGAGGAGATGCGCAAGGAGATGGAGGGCGTGGAGGCGATGAAGAAGCAGTTACGACTCCACGGCCAGCAACCCTTCATGTAGTAGAGAGCAGCGCCCCAGACTTGTGTGTGCGTCTTCCTTCTTTTTTGGGGGTGATAATCTTCCTTCTTCTTTTGCTCCCGTGTTTCTTCTTTTGCTTCGGGTGTTTCGCCGCACGTGTCATGTTCTCTGTGATGCATGAATAGAACAATGCTAACGATGAGCGGCGTCGTGGGATCGATGACTAGCAAATTAGATCATTTTATCGCCAGATGGCACTGGGCTGCCGTATTTTGTGCTCCTTCGACGTACTAGTACTCGAGTGGAAAACTTGAGCGTAGCACACGGTTCTTTGCTCCTCCTTCGTCAACAACATTTATACGAGCAGTCCAATCACAAAGCCCCACCTTCCAGCAGTAATGAGCCGTCAAATCACAAAGACCCTCGCCTCTCGTGAAATCGACCAAGCGAGACTGCCCCGCCCTCTAGCCTTTTAAAAAATGTATACTTTTGTATAGTAGTAGTTGATACATCCATTCTGCATCATGCTTTTATATCGATATTTGCTACATTATAGGCTGTTATTACACATTATGTCACAATACTTATGCCTATTCTCTCTTATTTTACAAGGTTTACATGAAGAGGGAGAATGCCGGCAGCTGGAATTCTGGGCTGGAAAAGGAGCAAATATTAGAGACCTATTCTGCACAACTCCAAAAGTCCTGAAACTTCACGGAGGCACGTTTTGGAATATATAAAAAATACTGGAGAAAGAATCAACCAGAGGGGGTCCACACCCTGGCCACGAGGGTGGGGGCGCGCCCTACCCCCCTGGGCGCGCCCCCTGCCTCGTGGGCCCCCTGGCAGGCCTCTGATGCACATCTTCTGCTATATGAAGTCTTTTACCCTGGAAAAAATCATAAGCAAGCTTTCGGGAAGAAACACCGCCGCCACGAGGCGGAACCTGGCGAAACCAATCTAGGGCTTCGGCGGAGCTGTTCTGCCGGGGAAACATCCCTCCAGGAGGGGGGAAATCATCACCATCGTCATCACCATCGATCCTCTCATCGGGAGGGGGTCAATCTCCATCATCATCTTCACCACCACCATCTCCTCTCAAACCCTAGTTCGTCTCTTGTATCCAATCTTTTGCTCAAAACCTCAGATTGGTACCTGTGGGTTGCTAGTAGTGTTGATTACTCCTTGTAGTTGATGCTAGTTGGTTTATTTGGTGGAAGATCATATGTTCAGATCCTTTATGCATATTAATACCCCTCTGATTGTGAACATGAATATGATTTGTGAGTAGTTACGTTTGTTCCTGAGGACATGGGAGATGTCTTGCTATAAGTAGTCATGTGAATTTGGTATTCGTTCGATATTTTGATGAGATGTATGTTGTCTCTCCTCTAGTGGTGTTATGTGAACGTCGACTACATGAAACTTCACCATTATTTGGGCCTAGACGAAGGCATTGGGAAGTAATAAGTAGATTATGGGTTGCTAGAGTGACAGAAGCTTAAACCCTAGTTTATGTGTTGCTTCGTAAGGGGCTGATTTGGATCCATATGTTTCATGCTATGGTTAGGTTTACCTTAATACTTCTTTTGTAGTTGTGGATGCTTGCAATATGGGTTAATCATAAGTGGGATGCTTGTCCAAGGAAGGGCAGCACCCAAGCACCAGTCCACCCACATATTAAATTATCAAAGTAACGAACGAGAATCATGTGAGCGTGATGAAAACTAGCTTGACGATAATTCCCATGTGTCCTCGGGAGCGCTTTCCTTCATATAAGAGTTTGTCCAGGCTTGTCCTTTGCTACAAAAAGGATTGGGCCACCTTGCTGCACCTTGTTTACTTTTGTTACTTGTTACCCGTTACAAATTACCTTATCACAAAACTATCTGTTACCGATAATTCCAGTGCTTGCAGAGAATACCTTACTGAAAACCGCTTGTCATTTCCTTCTGCTCCTCGCTGGGTTCGACACTCTTACTTATCGAAAGGACTACGATAGATCCCCTATACTTGTGGGTCATCAAGACTCTTTTCTGGCGCCGTTGCCGGGGAGTGAAGCGCCTTTGGTAAGTGGAATTTGGTAAGGAAATATTTATATAGTGTGCTGAAATTTACTGTCACTTGTTACTATGGAACATAATCCTGTGAGGGGCTTGTTTAGGGTATCTTCACCCTCACCAGTAGAGCAAAGAGTTGCTCCTCAACCTACTGAAACTACTGAAAATGTTTACTTTGAAATTCCTTTGGGTATGATAGAGAAACTGCTAGCTAATCCTTTTACAGGAGATGGAACATTACATCCCGATTTGCACCTAATCTATGTGGATGAAGTTTGTGGATTATTTAAGCTTGCAGGTATGCCCGAGGATGTTATCAAGAAGAAGGTATTCCCTTTATCTTTGAAGGGAAAGTCATTAACATGGTTTAGGCTATGTGATGATATGGGATCATGGAACTACAACCGATTGAAATTGTAATTTCATCAGAAGTTTTATCCTATGCATCTTGTTCATCGTGATCGCAATTATATATATAATTTTTGGCCTCACGAAGGAGAAAGCATCGCTCAAGCTTGGGGGAGGCTTAAATCAATGTTATATTCATGCCCCAATCATGAGCTCTCAAGAGAAATTATTATTCAAAAATTGTATGCTCGACTTTCTCTCAATAATCGCTCCATGCTCGATACTTCTTGTACTGGATCTTTTATGATGTAGACTATTGAATGTGATTTATTGGAAAGAATTAAACGCAACTCTGAAGATTGGGATATCGATGAAGGTAAGGAGTCAGGTATAACACCCAAGTTTGATTGTGTTAAATCTTTTATGGATACCGATGTTTTCCGTGAATTTAGCACTAAATATGGACTTGACTCTGAGATAGTAGCTTCTGTCTGTGAATCCTTTGCTACTCATGTTGATCTCCCTAAGGAGAAGTGGTTTAAATATAATCCTCCCATTGAAGTAAAAGTAGTTGCACCTATTAAAGTTGAAGAAAATACTATTACTTATAATGTTGATCCTGTTGTCCCTACTACTTATATTGAGAAACCACCTTTCCCTGTTAGAATAAAGGATCATGCTAAAGCTTCAACTGTGGTTCGTAAGAGTAACACTAGAACACCTACACCCCCTGAGCAAATTAAAGTTGAACCTAGTATTGCTATGGTTAAAGATCTCTTGGCCGATAATATTGATGGGCATGATATTTACTTCTATGATGAAGCTGCTAGAATTGCTAGACCGGATACTAAGAATAAACATAGACCTGTCGTAGGCATGCCTGTTATTTCTGTTAAAATAGGAGATCATTGTTATCATGGCTTATGTGATATGGGTGCTAGTGCAAGTTTAATACCTCATTCCTTATACAAAGAAATTATGCATGATATTGCACCTGCTGAGATAGAGGAAATTGATGTTACAATTAAGCTTGCCAATAGAGACACTATTTCACCAGTTGGGATTGTTAGAGATGTTGAACTCTTGTGTGGGAAAGTTAAATATCCTGCTGATTTTCTTGTTCTTGGTTCCCACAAGATAACTTTTGTCCCATCATATTTGGTAGACCCTTCTTGAATACTGTTAATGCTAGGATAGATTGCAAAAAGGATGTTGTTACTATTGGTTTGGGGGATATGTCTAATGAGTTTAATTTTGCTAAATTTCGTAGACAACCCCATGATAAAGAATTGCCTAGTAAAGATGAAATTATTGGTCTTGCCTCTATTGCCGTGCCTCCTAATGATCCTTTAGAACAATATTTGCTCGACCATGAAAATGATATGTTTATGAATGAAAGAAGGGAAATAGATGAAGTATTCTTTAAACAGGGACCTATTTTGAAACACAACTTGCCTGTTGAAATCCTAGGGGATCCTCCTCCACCCAAGGGTGATCCCGTGTTTGAGCTTACACCATTACCTGATACTCTTAAATATGCTTATCTTGATGAAAAGAAGATATATCCTGTTATTATTAGTGCTAACCATTCAGAGCATGAAGAAAAGAAATTATTGAAAACTCTGAGGAAGCACCGTGCTGCTATTGGATATACTCTTGATGATCTTAAGGGCATTAGTCCCACTTTATGCCAGCACAAAATAAAATTGGAGAAAGACGCTAAACCAGTTGTTGATCACCAACGACGGTTAAATCCTAAGATGAAAGAAGTGGTAAGAAAAGAAATACTAAAGCTTCCGGAGGCAGGTATAATCTATCCCGTTGCTGATAGTCAATGGGTAAGTCATGTCCATTGTGTCCCTAAGAAGGGAGGTATTACCATTGTTCCTAATGATAAAGATGAACTGATCCCACAAAGAATTATTACATGTTATAGAATGGTAATTGATTTTCGCAAATTAAATAAAGCTACTAAAAAGGATCATTACCCTTTACCTTTTATTGATCAAATGCTAGAAAGATTATCCAAACATACACATTTTTGCTTTCTAGATGGTTATTCCGGTTTCTCTCAAATACCTGTGTCAAAAGAGGATCAAGAAAAGACCACTTTTACTTGCCCTTTCGGTACCTTTGCTTATAGACGTATGCCTTTTGGTTTATGAAATGCACCTGCTACCTTTCAAAGATGTACGATGGCTATATTCTCTGATTTTTGTGAAAAGATTGTTGAGGTTTTCATGGATGATTTCTCCGTTTATGGAACTTCTTTTGATGATTGCTTGAGCAACCTTGATCGAGTTTTGCAAAGATGTGAAGAAACTAATCTTGTCTTGAATTGGGAAAAGTTCCACTTTATGGTTAATGAAGGTATTTTCGTGGGGCATAAAATTTCTGAAAGAGGTATTGAAGTTGATAAAGCTAAAGTTGATGCTATTGAAAAGATGACGTGTCCTAAGGACATTAAAGGTATAAGAAGTTTCCTTGGTCATGCCGGTTTTTATAGGAGGTTCATTAAGGACTTCTCAAAAATCTCTAGGCCTCTGACTAACCTCTTACAAAAAGATGTTCCTTTTGTCTTTGATGATGATTGTGTAGAAGCATTTGAAATACTTAAGAAAGCCTTGATTTCTGCACCTATTGTTCAGCCACCTGATTGGAATTTACCCTTAGAAATTATGTGTGATGATAGTGATTATGCTGTAGGTGTTGTTCTAGGACAAAGAGTTGATAAGAAATTAAATGTTATCCAATATGCTAGTAAAACTCTAGACAGTGCCCACAGAAATTATGCTACTACTGAAAAAGAATTTTTAGCAGTTGTATTCGCTTGTGATAAGTTCAGACCTTATATTGTTGATTCTAAAGTAACTGTTCACACTAATCATGCTGCTATTAAATATCTTATGGAAAAGAAAGATGCTAAACCTAGACTCATTAGATGGGTTCTCCTACTACAAGAATTTGATTTGCATATTATTGATAGAAAGGGAGCTGAGAACCCCGTTGCAGACAACTTGTCTATGTTAGTGAATGTTCTTGATGACCCACTACCTATTGATGATAGCTTTCCTGATGAACAATTAGCTGTCATAAATGCTTCTCGTACTACTCCATGGTATGCTGATTATGCTAATTACATTGTTGCTAAATTTATACCACCCAGTTTCACATACCAACAAAAGAAAAAGTTTTTCTATGATTTAAGACATTACTTTGGGATGACCCACACCTTTATAAAGAAGGAGTAGATGGTGTTATTAGACGTTGTGTACCTAAGCCTGAACAGGAACATATCCTACGCAAGTGTCACTCAAAAGCTTATGGAGGACACCATGCCGGAGATAGAACTGCACATAAGGTATTGTAATCCGGTTTTTATTGGCCTACTCTCTTCAAAGATGCCCGTAAGTTTGTCTTGTCTTGTGATGAATGTCAAAGAATTGGTAATATTAGTAGACGTCAAGAAATGCCTATGAACTATTCACTTGTTATTGAACCATTTGATGTTTGGGGTTTTGATTATATGGGACCGTTTCCTTCCTCTAATGGGTATACACATATTTTAGTTGCTGTTGACTACGTTACTAAGTGGGTAGAAGCTATTCCAACTAGTAGTGCTGATCATAACACCTCAATTAAGATGCTTAAAGAAGTTATTTTTCCGAGGTTTGGAGTCCCTAGATATTTAATGACTGATGGTGGTTCACATTTTATTCATGGCGCCTTTCGTAAAATGCTTGCTAAGTATGATGTTAATCATAGAATTGCATCTCCATATCACCCGCAGTCTAGTGGTCAAGTAGAACTTAGTAATAGAGAGCTCAAATTAATTTTGCAAAAGACTGTTAATAGATCTAGAAAGAATTGGTCCAAGAAACTTGATGATGCATTATGGGCCTATAGAACTGCATATAAAAATCCTATGGGTATGTCTCCGTATAAAATGGTTTATGGAAAAGCATGTCACTTACCTCTCAAACTAGAACATAAGGCATATTGGGCCATTAAAGAGCTCAATTATGATTTCAAACTTGTCGGTGATACGAGGCTATTTGACATTAGCTCACTTGGTGAATGGAGAACTCAAGCCTATGAGAATGCCAAACTGTTTAAAGAAAAAGTTAAAAGATGGCATGACAAAAGGATACAAAAGCGTGAGTTTAATGTAGGTGATTATGTGTTGCTATTCAACTCTCGTTTAAGATATTTTGTAGGAAAACTTCTCTCTAAATGGGAAGGGCCTTACGTTATTGAGGAAGTCTATTGTTCCGGTGCCATAAAAATCAACAACTTCGAAGGCACAAATCCGAAGGTGGTGAACGGTCAAAGAATCAAACATTATATCTCAGGTAATCCTATAAATGTTGAAACTAATGTTATTGAAACTGTAACCCCGAAGGAATACATAAGGGACACCTTCCAGAATGTTTCAGACTCCGAAAAGGAATAGGTATGTGGTACGGTAAGTAAACCGACTCCAAAACAGTTCTAATGGCAGTTTTTCTCCGTTTTGGAATATTTAAGAAAATAGGAAAATAAGAATTAGTCCAAGAAGGACACGAGGCGTCCACGAGGGTGGAGGGCACGCCCTACCCCCCTGGACGCGCCCCTGCCTCGTGGGCACCTCGTGTGCCCTCCGGACTCCGTTTTCTTGCACGATACTTCTTTTAGTCGGTTAAAATTCATTTTATAATCTCCCGAAGGTTTTGACCACCTTACCATGCAAATATCCTCTGTTTTTGTTTCGAGCTGTTTTTCTGACAGATCTAGATCACCATGACGTCTCCAAGTGCCCCCAAGGACAATTTCTTCGAGAAGGTCATCAACCCTTACCACGCAGAAGTGCTGCAACATCCTCAAACTATTGAGATGCGTGAGGGGTTGTTGCACATCCGCGATGTGGAGGGACCAAGGAGGACCGGAAGCGCGGAGACAAGGCTCGAAGCAATGGAGCAACAAGTTTTCAAGTGCCAAGAGATGGTGGAACGTGGACTCGACGCCAATCACATAATGATCATGGAGTTCACCAACAACCACAAGCTGGATGCCAAGAACATTGGGGAGGCCATCTTCAAGCTTCACGAGAAAATCAAGCACCTCCAAGCACAGATCTATGACCTGCAAAACCAAAACTGTGAGTACGAATATAGATTCAAGAGGATGAGTTTGGCTGCAGATTTGAGGATCCCAGAGACTCGATCATCCTTCTATGATGGTGAGCCTATGCCTTGGAAGATGGACGACAAGCCTACATCATCAACAACTCCATCACCACCTCCGAGGAAAGAGACATAAACACATGGGTATGGGCACCCCCCTTGGCAACTGCCAAGCTTGGGGGAGGTGCCCCGGTATCGTATCACCATCACACTCCTATCTTTACCATTTTTGTTAGTTCGATCCTTTTGGTAATATCTCGATCTAGTAGAATAAAATTTTAGTATGATCTAGTCTTCAGTTTTGCTTTATGTTCCTTCTATGAAATCGAGTCCTTGAGCTATATATAATAAAGATTAGTTTTGAGTCAAGGGCTTGATTATCGTACTATGATCTCGAGGGAATAAAAGAAAGAATAAAAAGAAGTAAAGAGATCATATTGATCTTATGGAGAGTAATGACTTCACATAGTATAAAGAGTATGATGAATAAAAGTTGTTGAGAGTTGACAAACATAGTTTTGGTCATCGTTGCAATTAATAGGAAGTAATAAAGAAAGAGAGGTTTTCACATATAAATATACTATCTTGGACATCTTTTATGATTGTGAGCACTCATTAAGATATGACATGCTAAAAAGTTGATGTTGGACAAGGAAGACAACGTAATGGGTTATGTTTTCTTATATCTGAAATAAAGTATATTGTCATGGATCATCCAACATGTTGAGCTTGCCTTTCCCCTTCATGCTAGCCAAATTCTTTGCACCAAGTAGAGATAATACTTGTGCTTCCGAATATCTTGAAACCCAGTTTTGCCGTGAGAGTCCACCATATCTACCTATGGATTGAGTAAGATCCTTCAAGTAAGTTGTCATTGTTGCATGCAATAAAAATTGCTCTCTAAATATGTATGATCTATTAGTGTGGAGAAAATAAGCTTTATATGATCTTGTGATATGGAAGCAATAAAAGCGACGGACTGCATAATAAAGGTCCATATCACAAGTGGCAATATAAAGTGACATTCTTTTGCATTAAGATTTTGTGCATCCAACCATAAAAGCACATGACAACCTCTGCTTCCCTCTGCGAAGGGCCTATCTTTCATTCTTGTCTTATACCTTATACAAGAGTCATGGTGATCTTCACCTTTCCTTTTCACATTTTATCCTTTGGCAAGCACATTGTGTTGGAAAGATCCTGATATATATATCCAATTGGATGTAAGTTGGCATGAAATATTATTGTTGACATTACCCTTGAGGTAAAAGGTTGGGAGGCAACACTATAAGCCCCTATCTTTCTCTGTGTCGGATTAAAACTCCATAACCATAAGTATTGCGTGAGTGTTAGCAATTGTGAAAGACTAAATGATAGTTGAGTATGTGGACTTGCTGAAAAGCTCTTATATTGACTCTTTCCTATGTTATGATAAATCGCAATTGCCTCAATGACCGAGACCATAGTTTGTTAGTTTTTAATGAAGTTTCTGATTCATACTTTACATTGTGCATAGATTGTTACTTTAACACAAGAAATCATATGATAATATATATATATATATGTTGCTGTTATAAGAATGATCATGATGCCCTCATGTCCGTATTTTATTTTATCGACACCTCCATCTCTAAACATGTGGACATATTTTTTGTTATCGGCTTCCGCTTGAGGACAAGCGAGGTCTAAGCTTGGGGAAGTTGATACGTCCATTTTGCATCATGATTTTATATCGATATTTACTACATAATGGGATGTTATTACACATTATGTCACAATACTTATGCCTATTCTCTCTTATTTTACAAGGTTTACATGAAGAGGGAGAATGCCGGCAGCTGGAATTCTGGGCGGGAAAAGGAGCAAATATTAGAGACATATTCTGCACAACTCCAAAATTCCTGAAACTTCACGGAGGCACGTTTTGGAATATATAAAAAATACTGGAGAAAGAATCAACCAGAGGGGATCCACACCCTGGCCACGAGGGTGGGGGCGCCCCCTACCCCCTGGGCGTGCCCCCTGCCTCGTGGGCCCCCTGGCAGGCCTCCGATGCCCATCTTCTGCTATATGAAGTCTTTTACCCTGGAAAAAATCATAAGCAAGCTTTGGGGAAGAAACACCGCCGCCACAAGGCGGAACCTGGCGAAACCAATCTAGGGCTCCGGCGGAGCTGTTCTGCCGGGGAAACATCCCTCCAGGAGGGGGGAAATCATCACCATCGTCATCACCATCGATCCTCTCATTGGGAGGGGGTCAATCTCCATCAACATCTTCACCAGCACCATCTCCTCTCAAACCCTAGTTCATCTCTTGTATCCAATCTTTGTCTCAAAACCTCAGATTGGTACCTGTGGGTTGCTAGTAGTGTTGATTACTCCTTGTAGTTGATGCTAGTTGGTCTATTTGGTGGAAGATCATATGTTCAGATCCTTTATGCATATGAATACCCCTCTGATTATGAACATGAATATGATTTGTGAGTAGTTACATTTGTTCCTGAGGAAATGGGAGAAGTCTTGCTATAAGTAGTCATGTGAATTTGGTATTCGTTCGATATTTTGATGAGATGTATGTTGTCTCTCCTCTAGTGGTGTTATGTGAACGTCGACTACATGACACTTCACCATTGTTTGGGCCTAGAGGAAGGCATTGGGAAGTAATAAGTAGATGATGGGTTGCTAGAGTGACAGAAGCTTAAACCCTAGTTTATGCGTTGCTTCGTAAGGGGCTGATTGGGATCCATATGTTTCATGCTATGGTTAAGTTTACCTTAATACTTCTTTTGTAGTTGCGGATGCTTGCAATAGGGGTTAATCATAAGTGGGATGCTTGTCCAAGGAAGGGCAGCACCCAAGCACAGGTCCACCCACATATCAAATTATCAAAGTAACGAACGCGAATCATGTGAGCGTGATGAAAACTAGCTTGACGATAATTCCCATGTGTCCTCGGGAGCGCTTTCCTTCATATAAGAGTTTGTCCAGGCTTGTCCTTTGCTACAAAAAGGATTGGTCCACCTTTCTGCACCTTGTTTACTTTTGTTACTTGTTACCCGTTACAAATTACCTTATCACAAAACTATCTGTTACCGATAATTTCAGTGCTTGAAAAGAATACCTTACTGAAAACCGCTTGTCATTTCCTTCTGCTCCTCGTTGGGTTCGACACTCTTACTTATTGAAAGGACTACAAAGATCCCCTATATTTGTGGGTCATCAGTAGTATCGATGGATTGAGCCATGGAGCAAAACTAACAAGATGAAATTAAAGAAAAAAGGTGGTACATATAGAGAGTGCTCGTCGCCAAATTATGCATATAGTACTATTAAAAAATCTAGTACGTGCTCAAATGGGGTGCTAAATTCTATTAAAGAAATTAGCATATCGATTTAATTCTTGGGTTCTTATTATTTATGCCACTAGTTGTGTATCACTACTCAGTTTTGCCATTAAAGTTACAACTACTCAAAAATATTGATCCGTGAGATGCTTGCTCAAAAATGCAATTAGATATCTAAAAAATGCCATCGTTCTGTTAGATGTTTGCTCAAAAATTCCATTAGACAATATTATTTTCACACAAACCCGTTGACCATATTATATGACAAAAATAAGCCGATTCTCTCTATCTCACAATGATAAGTGTGGCCCCGCTTGTCAAGAGTAACCAAGCGAATAATTTTATAGGAAAATAAGAACGCTGTTGGGATCAAGTAGGCCCCACACTTTATTGTACTGTAGTGAGATAGAGGGAGAGCTGGGATGTTGGTCCATAGGTATTTATGTCATTATAACATGGCAAAAGAGATTTGAGTCACAATAATGGTGTCCAGCACAAGACACCCCTCAAATAAAACTAAGCACCCTGAAATTCTTTGACAACTAAACTGCTGGCTATATGATGTTGGCCATATATATTGTACGTATATAATGTGAAGAAATGAGTGGTTGTACTACCAACTAAAAGATGAACTGTATGAAATACTAGTATGTACGTACTGAATTGTTAAAGTAACGAGAAGGAACATAACATAGTTCTGCTGGGGGCTCAGCACAGCACACCCCTCAAATAAAACTAAGCACCCCTAAAATTAAACTAAGCAACTAATCTGGTAGACACTGCATTAGAACCACCATGAGCAACGACATTGCCACCTTACTCGGACTCCTCGTCCATGTGCTCAACTTTGTCCTTGTCTCTCTTCCTCTTGGCCGATACTTCTTTGCTTGAACCGCACACTTGGCTCTTGCTCTTCATCCAATACTTGTAGATATTGAAATAAAGGTAGGCATCCATTGAAGCGTACTGGATGTGGTCTATATCTAGTACATTCCACTGCCATGCATGACGATGAAACTTGGGCGGAGGTTTCTTCAGTTTGTCGTACGAAGGATGAACGATGGCTCCTGCCAGGGTCAGCATTGAAGGCTGATCACGGGACTGCACCAGGCCATTCTTTTGGAGGTCGAAGGGCTCGCCTACAATGAGGCCTATCCAATCCAGGACTCTTCTGTCAGTCGTAAAGTCTACAATAACGAATTTGACTAGGCCGCCCGCGAGGAACTTCTTAAATTCCGCGCACTCAACATCGGCATGGCATATGTGGTACACAAAGCACAAGTTATGCACGCAAACCTGGATCACAACGGGCTTCATCTTCTCTTCCTCCTTTAGATTATTCTCTTTGTCCAGGATTGTGGTTTACTCAACATCTAGCCCAGCGACCCACTCATCATTTGAGTTTTTGAACATGCGTCTGAAGCGAGCAAGGCGTCCTTTCACCTGTTGGGGAACGTAGTAATTTCAAAAAAATTCCTATGCACACGCAAGATCATGGTGATGCATAGCAACGAGAGGGGAGAGTGTCGTCCACGTACCCTCGTAGACCGTAAGAGGAAGCGTTATGACAACGCGGTTGATGTAGTCATACGTCTTCATGATCGATCAATCCTAGTACCGAATGTACGACACCTCCGCGATCTGCACACGTTCAGCTCGGTGACGTCCCACAAACTCACAATCCAGTAGAGCTTCGAGGGAGAGTTCCGTCAGCACGACGGCGTGATGACGGTGATGATGAAGCTACCGTTGCATGGCTTCGCCTAAGCACCGCTACAATATGACCAAGGTGGATTATGGTGGAGGGGGGCACCGCACACGGCTAAGAGATCAATGATCAACTTGTGTGTCTATGGGGTGCCCCCCTCCCCCGTATATAAAGGAGTGGAGGAGGGGGGAGGGCCGGCCCTCCTATGGCGCGCCCTGGAGGAGTCCTACTCCCACCGGGAGAAGGATTCCCCCTTCCAAGAGTAGGAGTAGGAGGGAAGGAAGGAGGAGTGAGGGGGAAGGAAAAAGGGGGGTGCCGCCCCCCTTCCTTGTCCAATTCGGACTAGAGGGGGAGGGGGCGCGCGGCCTGCCCTGGCCACCCCTTCCTCTCTCCACCAAGGCCCATGAGGCCCATTACACTCCTTGGGGGGTTCCGGTAACCCCCTGGTACTCCGGTATTCGTCTGAACTCATCCGGAACCCTTCTGAAGTCCAAACATAGTCATCCAATATATCGATCTTTATGTCTCGACCATTTCGAGACTCCTCTTGATGTCCGTGATCATATCCGGGACTCCGAACTACCTTCGGTACATCAAAACACATAAACTCATATTACCGATCGTCACCGAACGTTAAGCGTGCGGACCCTACGGGTTCGAGAACTATGTAGACATGACCGAGACACGTCTCCGGTCAATAACCAATAGCGGAACCTGGATGCTCATATTGGTTCCTACATATTCTACGAAGATCTTTATCGGTCAGACCGCATAACAACATACATTGTTCCCTTTGTCATCAGTATGTTACTTGCCCGAGATTCGATCGTCGGTATCTCAATACCTAGTTCAATTTCGTTACCGGCAAGTCTCTTTACTCGTTCCATAATGCATCATTCCGCAACTAACTCATTAGTTACATTACTTGCAAGGCTTATAGTGATGTGCATTACTGAGAGGGCCCAGAGATACCTCTCCGACAATCGGAGTGACAAATCCTAATCTTGATCTATGCCAACTCAACAAGTACCATCGGAGACACCGGTAGACCACCTTTATAATCACCCAGTTACGTTGTGATGTTTGGTAGCACACAAAGTGTTCCTCCGGTAATCGGGAGTTGCATAATCTCATAGTCATAGGAACATGTATAAGTCATGAAGAAAGCGATAGCAATATACTAAACGATCAAGTGTTAAGCTAACGGAATGGGTCAAGTCAATCACATCATTCACTAATGATGTGATCCCGTTAATCAAATGACAACTCATGTGTATGGCTAGGAAACTTAACCATCTTTGATTCAACGAGCTAGTCAAGTAGAGGCATACTAGTGACACTCTGTTTGTCTATGTATTCACACATGTACTAAGTTTCCGGTTAATACAATTCTAGCATGAATAATAAACATTTATCATGATATAACGAAATATAAATAACACCTTTATTATTGCCTCTATGGCATATTTCCTTCAGTCTCCCACTTGCACTAGAGTCAATAATCTAGATCACATCGCCATGTGATTTAACACCAATAGTTCACATCACCATGTGATTAACACCCATAGTTCACATCGCCATGTGACCAACACTCAAAGGGTTTACTAGAGTCAGTAATCTTAGTTCACATTGCCATGTGATTAACACCCAAAGAGTACTAAGGTGTGATCATGTTTTGCTTGTGAGAGAAGTTTAGTCAACGGGTCTGCCATATTCAGATCCGTATGTATTTTGCAAATTTCTATGTCAACAATGCTCTGCATGGAGCTACTCTAGCTAATTGCTCCCACTTTCAATACGTATCCAGATTGAGACTTAGAGTCATCTGGATCAATGTCAAAACTTGCATCGACGTAACTCTTTACGACGAACCTTTTGTCACCTCCATAATCTAGAAACATATCCTTATTCCACTAAGGAAATTTTTGACCGCTGTCCAGTGATCTACTCTTAGATCACTATTGTACTCCCTTGCCAAACTCAGTGTAGGGTATACAATAGATCTGGTACACAACATGGCATACTTTATAGAACCTATGGCTGAGGCATAGGGAATGACTTTCATTCTCTTTCTATCTTCTACCGTGGTCGGGCTTTGAGTCTTACTCAATTTCACACCTTGTAACACAGGCAAGAACTCTTTCTTTGACTGTTCCATTTTGAACTACTTCAAAATCTTCTCAAGGTATGTACTCATTGAAAAAACTTATCAAGCGTCTTGATCTATCTCTATAGATCTTGATGCTCAATATGTAAGCAGCTTCACCGAGGTCTTTCTTTGAAAAACTCCTTTCAAATACTCCTTTATGCTTTCAAAAAAATTCTACATTATTTCCGATCAACAATATGTCATTCACATATACTTATCAGAAATGCTGTAGTGCTCCCACTCACTTTCTTGTAAATACAGGCTTCACCGCAAGTCTCTATAAAACTATATGCTTTGATCAACCCATCAAAGCGTATATTCCAACTCCGAGATGCTTGCACCAGTCCATAGATGGATCGCTGGAGCTTGCACATTTTGTTAGCACCTTTAGGATTGACAAAAACTTCTGGTTGCATCATATACAACTCATCTTCCAGAAATCCATTCAGGAATGCAGTCTTTACATCCATTTGCCAAATTTCATAATCATAAAATGCGGCAATTGCTAACATGATTCGGTCGACTTAAGCATCGCTACAGGTGAGAAAGTCTCATCATAGTCAACTCCTTGAACTTGTCGAAAAACTTTCGCAACAAGTCGAGCTTTGTAGGCAGTAACATTACCGTCAGCATCAGTCTTCTTCTTGAAGATCCATTTATTCTCGATGGCTTGCCGATCATCGGGCAAGTCAACCAAAGTCCACACTTTGTTCTCAAACATGGATCCCATCTCAGATTTCATGGCCTCAAGCCATTTTGCGGAATCTGGGCTCATCATCGCTTCCTCATAGTTCGTAGGTTCGTCATGGTCAAGTAACATGACCTCCAGAACAGGATTACTGTACCACTCTAGTGCGGATCTTACTCTGGTTGACCTACGAGGTTCGGTAGTAACTTGATCTGAAGTTACATGATCATCATCATTAGCTTCCTCACTAATTGGTGTAGGAGTCACTGGAACAGATTTCTGTGATGAACTACTTTCCAATAAGGGAGCAGGTACAGTTACCTCATCAAGTTCTACTTTCTTCCCACTCACTTCTTTCGAGAGAAACTCCTTCTCTAGAATGGATCCATTCTTTGCAACGAATGTCTTGCCTTCGGATCTGTGATAGAAGGTGTACCCAACGGTCTCCTTTGGGTATCCTATGAAGACACATTTTTCCCATTTGGGTTCGAGCTTATTAGGTTGAAGCTTTTTCACATAAGCATCACAGCCCCAAATTTTAAGAAACGACAACTTTGGTTTCTTGCCAAACCACAGTTCATATGATGTCGTCTAAACATATTTAGATGGTGCCCTATTTAAGGTGAATGCAGCTGTCTCTAATGCATAACCCCAAAACGATAGTGGTAAATCGGTAAGAGACATCATAGATTGCACCATATCTAATAAAGTAAGGTTACGATGTTCGGACACACTGTGACAGCCTGGTTTTTGCCCTCTTTTCTTTGCCTGATTTTCAGTTGGTTTGAATTTGAAATTTGGGGTTTTGAATCTTTTCATATGGACTTAAGCACTTGGGTACCCCTTGGCTTTCACCCAAGTGTCCCATTCCCCTCTCTAACCATCATCCCAGTCTGGTTCACCTCAAAATAATATATGGAATATTTTCTTAAATAAAAAATATTCATTTCCCTCTCTTAAACCCTAGCTATCTCAATGTGCTCCAAAGCAACCCCAATTTTTCTTGGCCACAAAAATCTGAGAAAATTCACAAATATTCTTTGAACCCTAGGGCACCTTCCTGAGCAAAAATATTGCCTAACTGTTTGGAATATTTTTGCTACAGAAAATATTTTCTGTTCTGGACAGAAATGGTGGTTTCTACAGCAACTACCATTTTACTTGCTCCTTTGTGGCTGATTTTTCTTGTGCATCATCACCTTAGTAGATGATTGCTAACCTCCAAAGCCCAGTCCCCAACTCCTAGCCGTTTGACAACAGTAAGCTCTCAAAGTTACTGATCAGAAACTTACTTGGCAGTAGAAATCTATCCTACTACGTCTAGGTCCAAACCAAAGCGTGGTAATCTTCAAAACTACCACGAACAACAAGCCAGACATAAATTTTGGACTTAGGTCGGCCTGAGGGCAAAGTTCACGCGGTGACCACGCGTGTGCACGATGCCAACATGCTTGTCGCCGCGCTCTGAGTGCCGCCGAGCGCTCTGTTTCGCGCGTGCTCGCTTCCCCGACTGCCTAAGCATGCCAAACCTCGCCACAATCTTCGTCCAAGCTCTCTTAACTCTCCCCTAGCACTCGCCGACACCGAAGCTCGCCGCAGTGAGCACGGGTGCGGTCCAGCCAACGCAACAGTGCGCTCTGCACTGTGCTCGTCGCCTTCCCCTCGATCATGTGTTCGTCCCCGTTCGCCCGCAGTTCCCGCGTGAGCTGCGTCGCCTTCTCCCTCTCTCACTAACGCCGCTCGTCGCCGGGCGCCGTGTCCAGGTGTCCATCGGCGGAGCCCGAAACCCCCTCGATGCTCGCCTATAAATAAAGCCCTCCCCAGCCTCCTCGAGCACCATCCACCACTCCCACACTCTCCACGATATTGTAGAAGCCGTAGCCCGGCCGGGTAGGCCGCCGTCCCCGAGCTCGAGCTCGCCGGCGATCACCTCGGGTCGTCTCCGTAGCTCCAGCCCCTCCCAGGCCTGGGAAACCCTTCCAAGGCCTCCGCCGCTCTCTGGTGGTGCTGTTCCGCCTGGTTGGAGCCCCTGGAGTCGCCTCTGTTCGCCGTCGTCTTCGTCTCCGGTGACCTCCGCTCTCTGCCTCCGCTAGAGAGGTTGATTCCGACACCGTCCGACCACCCCTAGCTACTCTACAGGTATGGGCAGGTGCGCCTCCGTCTCCTCTCTCGATCCCTCCTTCTCGTTTTGGCCAAGAAGCCCTCGTCGCCAGCGTGTGCTCCGGCGAAGCCGCGCCGTCCTCTGTTTCCTTCCCCCTCTACCCCACACCTGACTAGCAGGGCCCGCTAGTCAGCCACTCAGTATGCGCGCGAAGCGGTACGAGTGGTGGCCCTCGAGGCTTTACGCCTTCGACGTCACCCCCCTAGTCTGTTTTTATTTAAATTCAAATTCATATTTTTCCAGAGAGCTTCAAACAGCCAAAAATCTTCAACCATAAGTCCAAATGAATTGCTTCTTTTTGCATTGTGTTCTTTGTACAGAAATCTAGCAGCTCACCAAAAATGAGATTTTTCTATGCTGTCTAGATTTTCTAGTGAATTTCAGAAGGGTTCTTGATATTTTCTTCTTGTGTTTAAAATTATTTTCAGAGGGTGAGGCTTGTCTCGAGGATCACCAGGAGGCTTGTGAACCTCATCTGCACTAAGGCAAGCCACAGCAACATTTTCATGGTGCCATTACAATATTTGTGATTTTCCTACTTGAATAAATGATTTAATCCATGCATTTAAATCTCTATTATGTTACTTATATTCTGTTAGTTGCTTGTTTAAGTTAATATGCTTGATTTACAGAAAGTTTAAAGCTAACTAAGTTGGTAAAGAAACTAGAATTATTTTTGTTATGAAAGAGTAATATAGTTATGGATATAAATAATTATGGAGTTATTTTTCTTGCATCAGAAAAATGATAAATTTGCTAGATAAGATTCTGTTAAGAGTAAGGTTTAGTCCTAACCAGAGGAGTGTCATGAGTTGTTGATGTTTATGCTTAGTGTGGATTTAGTTGACTCAGTCATTACCGTTGATATGTGATGCATATGTTAGTGTTGCATTTTCATGGCATACTATGACACTGGTTATTTTCATTTTAAGGTGAACCTGATAATAACTCAACTTGAATACATCATTGACCAGGGCATGGTGCCACTGAATCGAGTTTTTCCCAGTGCAACCACATTTTCCTTTATGGGAAGGCCTTTATTCGGTCCGTTGTCATGCCTCTGGTCGGTGCCTCCAACGAGGGAAGGTTATGGGCGTGCAGTACCCTGGCCCGGTAAGCAGACATAACCTTGTGTGCCCGTTGTTGAGATTTTGGTACCGTGTCCCCGTGTGGGACAGTTTATGTTTTGGCCACGACGGTGGTCGTTGTGTCTTTGGTAGACACTGGGCCATCCAGGACTAGCCCAGTGGGGAGTGAGTCGGAGTGGCCGGGAGAGTGTCATGGCAATGGAGGGGTTTCGTCGGAATGCCGTTGGTCCACCCGAATGGGAGTGAGAGGCCATGGGTTCTGTGGTGTGGGTACAGTGCGTTACCTCTACAGAGTGTATTAATCTATCGATAGCCGAGTCCACGGTTATGGACACGCTCGAAAGTAGGTCACACCATGGGTCAACGTTTAATAAATTCTGCACACTAAGTTATGAACTTTTGCACTGTTGATGATGGCGGAAAGGTCATCTTGTTGTTTTGGACCAAGTGTTGGTCGTGGTTGTGATCGCCGGAAGGATCACCGTTTGAGACCAAATATTGGTCGTGGTTGTGATCGCCGGAAAGATCACGAGATATTCATAGTTAAGACTTTATGGTTGGAACGTTTGGGATCCAAGAGCGATCACCGTTGGTAAGCTAGTCTGAGAGATTTTTCTCTCAGGAGCATGATCACAGCATGTTGGCTATTTTGTTGCATTATTAATAATTGGTTAATTGTCATGATATTGTTTGCCATTATGTTTATGTTTGTTGAGAGCTTGCAAGTACATTCAATGTACTGACCTGGCGTGTCAAGCCAGATTTCAGGAAAGTCTCGTTGGAAAGGAGTGCTGTCCGAGTCTAGATCGTGTCCACATCGGTGTCCCTGTGCTATGGAGTTCCGCTACGACGTTGTTCCGCTGCCGCGTAGTTGTTATGATCGAGGCCCCTTTATGTTCACTAAATAATGTACATATTGTTCAGCTGCACCGTGTGTGCCGCTTGGCCTCGCTACCTGTTGTAATATAAACTTTGATCTGCTAGCATCAATAAAGCGGTCGTTTTCTGTACCAAGATGTTGTGTGTTGCCAGAAGACATGGTCTCTGGGCTGGCAATACATGGTAAACCGGTTGCTCTGAGCCGGGGTGCCACAATGCTTGGTATCAGAGGTGCGCTGACTGTAGGCCACGCTAGACTACGACGTGTTAACTGGACATTAGATACGAGTTTAAGTTGAGTGCCGGTAGCATTTGTAGGTGGTTGTTGCATTGCATGCACTTGTTTTATTTTATGCTAACCTACTAATGGTTGTGAGTGTAGATGGCTCCGGTGCCGTATCCGTGCCAGTTGTAGCTGATGCCATTCACGTCGCCGCATCTCCTTCGTAACGTGTGGCGTCAGGTGTACCCCCTCGGTGACGATGCAGTCTATCGTGTGTACCGGGAGCGTCTTGCTGACTCAGTGTATAAGTATCATGCAGTGGTTACTCTGCGCACTAGTTCCGATTCCAGCACTTACACTCGTACCTCTCGGAGCGGTTACGCTTCTACCGCTTCTCAGGCTGTCCAAATTGCTGCATTCGAGGTCCTTGTGGAGCTTCGTTACAACGAGGTGCGGATGCAGAACCACCCAGGTTTCTACTACTATCCTTCTCTGCACGACAATGGTCGTGTCCGTTTCCCTATCATTGATCCGGAGTCTGATAGTGTTGCTAGCCATCTTGCTCGTTATATCACTGCTAGCTATCTTATGATCCACGAGCTGGCTCGAGAGCTGACTCATGCCCGTACTGCTTTAGCCTCTGCTTTAGTCTCTACCAGATCTGCCACTACTCCATCCTCCCTGGGATTTACTCCTTATATTCCAGCCAGTTCTAGTTCCCCCGTTGCACCGGTTACTCCCCCGAGTAGCTCGGGCGCCGCGACCGTGAATCCTCTCAGTGCCCCTGCTGAGTGGGTTTCACTTCTCACTACTCCTGTAGCCCCGATGCTTCACCCTACACCTGCCCCAGAGGGAGAGCCCTCGAGGTAGCGCTGTCGTGTTACCTTTAACCCGGAGGTCTCAGTTAACCTCGTCAGTTCAGGATTCGAGTCCGCTTCATGAGAGGACCTCGCAGCGCCAGTAGAGCAGTAGAGCTTCTGAGTATTCGCAGTCGTTGGGATGGTGTACGAGTGTAGTCGTACGAGTCATGAGGTTTCTTTTCATGTATGAGAGTAGTCGAACCTGGCATGTTGTTTATCTTTCATGTATGAGTCTATGTATAATTATGTTGGAACTCTATTTTATTCGCCGTATTTCCTTCGACATTTCGGTTTTTCTCGGGCTTTTATTGCTGGCTTTTCCCCAATTTATTTTGAATGTTTCTCATCTCGGTTGCGTTGTCTTGGGAAAAATCACAATAGGATGCCACGGGGAGGCAGCAGTAGCAACGTTCGTGAGGGTACTCCTGTTCGTCGTTCCGCACGACAGGCAGGACACTCCCCCAAGCCGTACGTTCCACCACCGCCTCCATCACCAAATCCGCCCTCCACCAAGCAAATTCTACGTATGTTTGAGGAAAGACGGAATGATGATCTGATTGAAATATTAAGAAGTGTGCAAGCTATGGTTGGACAGAATGGAAATCAGAACGATCATCACTCCAAGCTGTCTGATTTTCAAAGGACCAAGCCTCCTAGTTTCAGTCAGGTTATTGACCCCTTGGATGCAGACAATTGGTTGCGAACCATTGAGAGGAAACTTGAGATTGCTCGTACTGAAGAAGATGATAAAATTCCATTTGCAACTCATTATCTTGAAGGCGTTGCTGCCATATGGTGGGAAAATATATAAGCCATGTGGCCCGCTGATGAATAAATCACCTGGTCAAAATTCAAGGATCAGTTCCCAAAATATCATATCCCTACTGGAATTATGAAGACTAAGCAGCGTGAATTTCTCGTGCTCCTCCAAGGAAATCAGTCTGTGGGTGAATATTTGCAAAAATTCAATCGTCTGTCATGTTACTCCCTTCATGACGTGGACACATAAGAAAGAAAGATTGACAGATTTCTTGGTGGATTAAACCCGCAACTCTAGTGTACTCTCAGTATGTTTGATTTCCCAGATTTCCAAACTCTGGTGAACAAGGCTTTCATTGCTGAAAGGGAGCACAAGCTTGTACCGGATAATAGGCCTGCTAACAACGACCACAAGCGCAAGTTTGAGCCAAAGAAGGATGGGCAACCCGTGCAAAAGGCTCGTACCTGGCAGCAAACTCAGGTGGAATACAGGCCCAATTGGCAACAGAATGTTAACAAGACCACCACTCAAGTCAAGAATGTCGTGACCAACCCAGTGCACGAGGAGCACCAGCGCAACAATTCTAGCTTCAGTTGTGGGCAAACCAGACATTATGCCAGACAGTGTCCCAAGAACAGCAAGGTGAATGCTCTATTCAGGCCACAAGTCAATTTTATGGGGTCATGCCCGAACCAGCAAAACATCACTGGGCACGTTCATCACCTCTCCGCCAATGAAGCCCAAGAGAACCCCAAAGTCGTCATTGGTATGTTTTCTGTTAATAACATACCTGCAGTAATTTTATTTGACTCTGGGGCTTCCCACTCTTTTATTTCTCAGAGTTTTGTTGCCCAAAACAAATTTCCTTGTTCGCTTTTGGGCAAGAATATGCTGGTACAAACCCCGGGATCCTTAATCAAGAGCAATTTGGTCTGCCGTAATCTGGAAATCAATATCAACGAAGTCTGTTTTCCAACTTCATTGATAATTATTGAGTCTGCTTAGCTGGATGTTATCTTGGGTATGAATTGGCTGACTCAATATCAAGTATGCATGAATTGCGTGACACGAGAAGTCACTTTGACCAGTCAGAAGGGCAGACTACCAAATTCTATGCTCGCAGAAGCATACCCAAGAAAGAAATGGTCTTCACCGCTATGGCTGAATTGGAATTAATTCCTGTGGTCAGTGAGTTTCCTGATGTATTTCCAGAAGAGCTGCCAGGCATGCCACCAGATCGAGAGCTTGAGTTTGCAATAGATCTTGTGCCCGGAACCGCACCGTTATACAAGAAGTATTACTGGATGCCCTCATCAGAATTAGTGGAGCTAAAGAAACAGCTTGATGAAATGCTCGAGAAAGGATATATCCGTCCCAGCTCTTCACCATGGGGATCACCTGCTATCTTCGTGGACAAAAAGGATGGCAGCCTCCGTATGTGTGTGGATTACCGTCAGCTGAATGAAGTCACCATCGAAAAAAAATATCCGCTGCCAAGGATTGATGACTTATTTGATCAGCTCAGTGGGGCCAAGGTATTCTCCAAGATTGATTTACGGACAGGATATCATCAGCTCAAGATTAAAAAGGAAGATATTCCTAAGACCGCATTCACCACTCGATACGGTCTTTATGAATATACAGTTATGTCCTTTGGTCTCACCAATGCCCCTGCCTTCTTCATGCATATGATGAACAAAGTATTCATGGACTTCCTCGATAAGCTCGTGGTAGTCTTCATCGATGACATACTTATTTACTCAAGAAGTGAAGAAGATCACAAAGAACACCTCCGAGCAGTGTTACAACGACTCCGCGACCATCAGTTATACGCCAAATTCAGTAAATGCAAATTTTGGCTCAAGCAAGTTGGATTTCTTGGACATGTGCTATCCACCGAAGGTATAGCCGTGGACCCGAGCAAAGTAAAGGATGTGCTCGATTGGTTGCCGCCCACAACCGTATCTCAGATCCGGAGTTTTCTTGGATTAGCCGGATATTACCATCGTTTCATTGAAGGATTTTCCAAGATTGCTAAACCCATGACGGAGCTACTCAAAAAGGATAAGAAGTTTGAATGGACTGAGGACTGTGAGAAAAGTTTCAATGAGCTAAAGATACGGCTGACGACTGCACCTGTGTTGACTCTTCCAGATATCTACCGCAGTTTTGATGTGTACTGTGACGCCTCCAGACAAGGGCTTGGATGCGTACTTATGCAAGATGGCAAAGTAGTAGCCTATGCATCGCGACAGCTACGACCCCACGAGGGAAATTATCCTACTCATGATTTGGAATTGGCCGCGGTGGTTCATGCTCTAAAAATTTGGAGACACTATCTCATCGGGAAGAGGTGCCAAATTTTTACCGATCACAAAAGTCTCAAGTATATATTTACTCAGCCAGATTTAAATCTCCGTCAACGAAGATGGCTTGAGTTAGTCAAGGATTACGATCTTGGAATAAATTACCACCCGTGTAAGGCCAACGTGGTTGCCGATGCACTCAGTCGAAAGCCTGTCAGCCTAAATGTCATATTGAAATCCTTGCCTCCCGAACTTCAAGAGGAGATTGCTCAGCTCAACCCGGTCATAGTTGATGCCGGCCTTGCTAATATTTTGGAAGTTGCCCCCACACTTGAGGAAGAGATCCGCAAGGCCCAGCCAGCTGACACCGTTCTGCAGAAACGTGCCAAGAATATGGTAGCAGGACAGACTTCAGATTTCTCGACGGATCAATTTGGTACCCTCCGCTTCCGTGGAAGGATTTGTGTACCCAATCAAGCGGATTTAAAGCAGAAAATCCTGTCAGAAGCACACGAATCTTCGTATTCCATTCACCCTGGAGGTACGAAAATGTATGAAGACCTTCGACAAATATTTTGGTGGGATGGAATGAAGAAAGACATTGCCTATTTTGTGACCTGCTGCGACATATGCAAGAAGGTGAAGGCGGAGCATTAGAAGCCAGCCGGACTTCTCCAACCATTGCCAGTTTCTCAATGGAAATGGGATGATGTCTGCATGGATTTCATCGCAGGACTACCTAAGACTCCGCGAGGCAACGATGCAATCTGGGTCATAGTGGACACCTTAACCAAGGTTGCTCACTTTATCCCGATCAGAACCACATATCGAGCGGATCAACTTGCACAACTGTATGTATCCAGAATAGTCAGTCTGCATGGAGTACCCCGAACCATCACTTCTGACCGAGGTTCACTTTTTACCTCTGCTTTTTGGTCACGTCTCCATCAAGCCTTAGGGACAGCGCTGAAGTACAGTACTGCTTATCATTCTCAGACTGATGGACAGACAGAGCGGGTAAACCAAATACTCGAAGATATGCTGCGAGCCTGCGTTTTAGCCCAAGGACCTAAATGGGAAGACTGCCTGCTGTATGTCGAGTTCTCTTACAACAATAGCTTCCAGACCAGTCTAAAGATGTCACCATATGAGGCTTTGTATGGCCGTAAGTGCCGCACTCCTTTAAATTGGTCTCAAACTGGAGATAGCCACATCTTCAGAACAGATCTCATGATGGAAGCTGAGAAACAAGTTAAGGAAATCAGAGACAGATTGCAATTGGCCAAATCTCGACAGAAGAGTTATTATGATGCAAAGCACCGACAGATCAGTTTTGAACCCGGAGAACACATATACCTCCGAGTCACCCCTATGAAAGGAATCAAGAGATTCCAGACTCGTGGAAAGTTGGCACCCAGATTTATTGGTCCATTTCCAGTTATGTCACGAGTGGGTACTGTTGCATATCAGTTGGAACTACCCCCTGAATTGTCGGACATGCACAACGTGTTTCATGTTTCCCAGTTGAGGCGATGCATATCGCTGCCTGAGAAAAAGACTGCTATGACTGAAATAGATTTGGCAAAGGACTTAACATATGAAGAGAGACCGGTTAAAATTTTGGATCGGATGGAAAGGGTCACTCGTAGCAAAGTAAGGAAGTTCTACAAGGTTCAGTGGGAGAATCACACAGAGTCAGATCAACATGGGAACGGGAAGAATTTCTAAAAGCACATTATCCAGAATGGTTTTCCCAAGCAACCGAATCTCGAGGACGAGATTCATTCTAAGTGGGGGAGGTTTGTGACAGGCTGGTTTTTTCCCTCTTTTCTTTGCCTGATTTTCAATTGGTTTGAATTTGAAATTTGGAGTTTTGAATCTTTTCATATGGACTTAAGCACTTGGGTACCCCTTGGCTTTCACCCAAGTGTCCCATTCCCCTCTCTAACCATCATTCCCACTCTGGTTCACCTCAAAATAATATATGGATGTCACAGCCCTAGAATTTGTGCTTGCAAATAGTTGCATCTGCATCCATGCATCATGTTATTTTTCAAATTAATTTGAATTGGGGATGTTGAAACCCTAGGACCAAAAGAACTCAACTAGGTTCAAATTAAAAACATTTCCAATGAACCCAAATTGCCTCAAGAAGAGTTCATGATTTTTGGTTAAGGTAGAAACCTCTGCCAAAAATGATGAATATATTTCTAGGACATTTTTGGATTTTTGAATTAACTCATATTGTATTTTAGTTGGAGCAAATAAATCCTATAATTATTTTTATTGCTCCAATTATTCTGAAACATTTTGTGGAGTTTTGGAATAATCCATATTGCATCCACAAATAATTTCAGAAGCAACAAAAATGGTTTAGTATTAGTATTAAATCAAAACAGAGCAAAACAAATAGAAAACAGAAAGAAAAATAGGAAAGGATAGAAAACCTACCTAACTTACCTGTAGCCCAGTCGAAGGCCCAGCCCACTAGGCGTTGCCAGTCCTCCCCTACCTCTGCCAGTAGGCAGAGGCAGGACAGCGAGCGCACGCGCCAAGCGGCCACCTCCTGCTTCGTGCTGTCGACGCCTCCTGCATCCTCGCCTTGCGCCGGGGAGGCGTATGGATCCATCGCACCCCTCGTTCACTCTCCCCCTCGCCTCCCTCTCTCGTTCCTCCCCATGGCCGAGCCGGTCATGAGCGCGCCGCCGCCGTTTCCGTAGCCACCGCTGGCCCCGCGCCCCCTTTTCTCTCTCTGGAAGCTCCACCATGACCTGCTCTTCATCTCCGCCGAGACAACCGACGCCGGAACGCACCACAGCTCCTGCATCGCCCTCTTCTTCAAGCTCGGACGACCGAGATCGCCGCCACCGTTCCGTTGTCACCAAGCCGCCTCCGAGCCACTCGAGCTTCCCTCCAGGATCACCGTAAGCTCCTACACCTCCTCCCGTGCTTGCCCCCTCTGTTCCCGTCCGCTGACCGCAGCCCCGCCATGGCCGAGCACTCGCAGCCGCCGCCGCCAAGCTCACCGTTGCTAGTCACCCTACTGACTAAGCCAAGCACCTGGACAAGCTCCTGACGTCCCGTAGATATTGCCCAGTGCTCCAGTTCGCTTGCTCGCAAGCCGCAGCACCTTGCCCGAGCATAGCCGAGCTCCGGCCGCCGCCGAGGTCGACGCCGTGGCCAACTCCGGCCACCTCGTGCCCTCCCCCTGCCACCGTTGGATGCGCACGAGCCCCAGCTCCTCGTAGATGGGCTCGGCCATCGATTTGGTCGCCGGAGCCGCCGTCCCGATCATCACCACCGCGTTTCCAGGTCGCCGGCGTTGAGCTCCGGCGATGCTAACGTGGCTCTGGCTTAATTAGGCCTAACCACTAATTAGCACTGACCTAATTGACCTATGGGTCAATGACATGTGGGGCCCGGCCAGTGATTAACCTATTAGTTTATGTTTAATTAAACTGGTTTAGTCACTGTGAGACTGACATATCGGACCCACTAGTAAGTTTGACCTGGACCGCACATGTTCACTTGCTGACGTCACACCGATGTCATGCTGACGCAATAAGTCATTTTCTGGATTTAGTTTAAATTAGAATAACCAGAAAATTCCAGAAAATAGTTAAAACTTCTAAAATTCATAGTAAATAATCTATAACTCAGATTGAAAAGATTTATATATGAAAAATGATCAGAAAAATCCAAAGAATCTGAAAATGTCATTTTCATGCATGTTTGAACAAGTTAACCTCACTGAATAGGACAATTCATGATTATGGAATAAATGGTAATTAGTTTTGGAGTTGGATTTCGCTACAGGTTTGAATTCCACTTCAATGGATATGACTAACTGTTACACTAGGTCAATTAAGTACTTTAATATGACATATCGTTCATATGAATGTGCATTGCATTGATTGTGGTTCCTTTTATGTTTGCCGGTGGTTGTTCCCTCTTAGTAGACGAAGTTTCCGACGACGTGATCGATGACACCGATGAAGAGCTATACTATCTTCAGAAGTGCCAGGCAAGCAAAACCCCCTTGTTCATTCCGATACAGTCCCACTCTCTCGCTCCTGCTCTCTTTTACTACATTAGGACAACAACACTTCGACTGTTACATATTGCGGTAGCTGAACCCCTTTCCTCTGCATGACCTATCATTGCCATAGTAAATAGATGAAACCCACTAGCATGAGTAGGAGTTGTTTGAGCCCTGATGTGCCTACTCATTAATGCTTGTTTGTCATGCCTGCTACTGCCTAGAGTTGACTCAGGTCTGATTCATTGGGGATGAATTAGAGGTGTGTGGACATGTCCTACTGTTGAGAGCTAAGTGTGTGAACACGATTTGGTAAAGGTAGCGGTGAGAGGCCATGTAGGAGTACATGGTGGGTTGTCTCATTGTAGCCGTCCTCAGGAACTGAGTTCTGTGTTTGTGATCCATGAACAGCTACTACCACACATTGGGTTCCGGTAACTCGGCCCCTCTCAACTTATTAATCAACCTGATCTCTGTCCAGGAGTTGCAACTAGTTTCTGGTGTTTGTAGGTAGTGTTAGTAGTCTACCAAGTGGCACCCGGTACAGGTGGGCTTGGGACAGACTAGGCACCGTGGCCGGGTATGCCAAGCGTCGCCCGTTTGGTGGGCTTGGAACCCTATACACATCGTTTGGGGCCGTGAGCGACACCCCGGCCGGATCTCCTTGCGGATGGAACCCGAATAGGCGATAAACCTGGACGAGAGACTTGTGTGGTTAGTCAGGTCATGGCCGACTCCCTCGCCAGGCTTCCGCTTGAAGGTTGCCGAGATACACGACGTGTACATGGTGGTAAGTGGCGAGAGCGTGTGTGAAGAAGTACACCCCTGTAGGGTTAATATCATCTATTCAAATAGCCGTGTCCGCGGTAAAGGACTTCTAGGTTGCCTGTACAGTTCATAGACAAGTGAAAGTGGATACCCTAAAATGCGCAAGATAAGCATGAGTGCTATGGATGGCGTTCTCATAGGGAGACGAGAACGGATCCATAGTGGTGTATTGATATGGTGAATATGTGGACTCGTGTGCGCCACCTCAATGGAGTTACTTGCTGTCATAGTTTAGGATAGCCACCGAGTCAAAGCTGGCTTGCTGCAGTTAAATTCCACCACCCCCTTTTGTTGATACCGATGCATATGTAGTTAGTTCTGATGTAAGTCTTGCTGGGTACATTTGTACTCACATTTGCTTAATTTATGTTTTTGCAGAGAGACTTCAGTCTCGCTAGTAGTTCCGTGTGGACTTCGCCGTTTAGCTTGTTACCTCAGCTACGACCTTGTGCCTCGGCAGGGTCTTGTAGAAAGTCAGGCTTCTTAGCCTTTTTCATTTGCAGTTGTCTGTACTCAAACAAGATAAACTTCCGCATGTCCTTGTTGCTTGTATGACTTGAATGCTGGGTCGTCAGACCCATGTTTGTAATATCTGACTCCTCGGAGTCTTATGAATAAATACTCTGAGTCATAGAGTCTTGTTGTGATGCCATGTTGTATTTGCACATATCGAGCATATTGTGTGTATGATTTTGAAATGCTTGGTATGTGTGGGATCCGACAACCTAGTTGTCTATCCTTGGTAGCCTCTCTTATGGGGAAATGTAGTCGAGTGCTTCCACTGAGCCATGGTAGTCCGCTACAGTCCGGTTTACCGGAGTCCTGCTAGCCCAGTTACTACTGCTCCGGAACACTTAGACTGGCCGGCATGTGATCCACTTCGTTCCTGTGTCTGTCCCTTCGGGGAAATGTCACGCGGTGACCTCCGGAGTCATGCTAGCCTGCTACAGCCCGGGTTCCCGGAGTCCTGTTAGCCCAGTTGCTACAGCCCGGATTCACACGCTGATGGCCGACACGTTCGATGCAGGTTCATGTATGCCTATCCCCGTAAGTTAGCGCCACTTTGGGTTCACGACTGGTCATGTCGGACTGGGTTCTCTGTCATATGGATACTAGCGACACTATCATATATGTGAGCCAAAAGGCGCAAACGATCCCGGGCCAGGTAAGGTGGCACCCGTGGGAATACCGTGCGTGAGGCCGCAAAGTGATATGATGTCTTACATGCTAGATCGGTGTGACTTAGAATCAGGGTCCTGACAGCTTTGGTATCAGATCCTGACTGCCTGTAGGATTACCAAGCGAAACTGGTCGAAGTTGAGTCTAGAAATTCTTTAGTTATGTAAGGGAATTGATTGTGGATGGGAACGTAAGGCTCTTTTTACTCCTTTACCTTATGTCCTTCTGATCTGGGTCATCCTCTTCTCTTCTACGGGGATTAAGAACTAGGCTTTCTCATCTTCTATCAGGATCACGTGTTACTAATCCGTAGACTTATGGGATTGATGGTTTCAAGCCCTAGTTCAGTTCCTACTACTTTCGTGTGTTGTTAGTTAATCTCAGAACCTTGATATTGTGTTGTTAAGTGGTTATGCCACCATTTTGCAGGATCTCTCAAATCTTTTCGAGCAATTACAGCCGTTATGTTCTCCAAATCATCCCAGATTTCTAAATAGTCTGATGCATTTGCAAATCCCTTCTTTCCGGCCAGTTTAACCACACTAATCGGTGAGTTGAGGTACTCTGTTGCCTCGACATATATGTTGGAGCTATTATTATGACACTAGGGTATTCTAGAGAATCACCCTGTAATCTAGCAATGCTTTTTGTTCCCAGTGTGATGATTCTGGCCGCCATTCTCGAAAGCATCCCGTGATGCCATTTAGTTAGTAGGTATTCTATTCCTGGGTTTTGAACCCGAGATTCACTCCACTCGCCTCCTGTTGATAGTGTTTGCTAGTTCCTTTAGGATATTAGTAACCTTGCGATAGCCCTCGAGGTCCGTGGTATTTCCTTCTCCCAAATACCATAAGCTACTTATGGCAGAAGATCTTTGAACCAAAGATCACAACCAGAGTGCTCTTGATGAGTTCTCCATTCTGCATTGTGAATCTGCCAGTCCTTCCTTTTCAGCATGGGTTATCCGGAAGAAATATGTTGAACTTGTTTGACATACTAACCTATGCATCCACAACTCAGAAAGATATATGTTCCTTTGAGTTGTCCCTCTGTAGTTGTATTCCGATCCTTGTCTATCAGTTGATAGTCAAGTTTATGTCGTGCATTCGTGTTCTTCGATGCATACTATTCTTGTGGTCCGTCAAGCCGTTCTATTTCAGAATGAATAGGAGAAACAAACTCCAGAACCTCATCCATATCTAGGATTGGGTCAAAGCAATTGTATTCTGCAGATCAAAATGCCAATCCAGCTTTTGCTCTGCTCTACCTTGGAGTGTTACCATCTTTATGTCAAGAGTGTCATGAGAATTGCACCAACTCTTATGAATTCTTGACGCAGTAATACTTCTTGCCATCATTGTTCATTCCTCGATTCCCGTGTTATTGTAACTGGAATGACGACAAGTGTACTGTGATGTGCGAAGTCAATACTCCTAGCAACTCTGTTGCTTGGTAGTTAATGGACAATACTCTCATTCTTAGCGTGCTGGTTATTGAATCATGATTCTAAGACTGATCGTGCTACCTAGTCCATTTTCCTGGTGCACCCTTCGATCAAGAGTTAGGATTGTATCAATCCCTTTCTTGTTTGGTCACATCGTCTTGCCCTGAAAAGCAAGACTGTTCTTGAGCTTAGTAACATATCGGTGGTTTGTGATTTTCCGAATATCTTCTCGGAAGTGTTACCAGGTTGTCACCTGACCGCGATGTTGAGTTCGTGATCAAGCTGGTTTCTTGTAGCCACCCCTTTCTCCAAGAATCTGTGTTGGATACCCCTGAGCTAGTTGGTTAAGCTAAGCAATAACTTGGAGAGTTGGAAGATAAAAGCTTTATCTGACCCGGTTCATTCAAAGGGATATTTTTTTGTTTGTGTGTGTATTGAAGAAAGATGATATCTTCACCGATTGACACTTGTGATCAATTGTTGGAGCTATTGTCTTATCCAGTCTTTGATTTGAGTATGGGCTATCGTCAAATCAAATCAGAACCAATGATGTTCGTAATGTTGTCTTACTCGTGGTTGTTTCCTCAAGCATACACCATTATATCTTTTGGGTCTGACCAATACTATCACATAGTTCACATAATGGTGGAATTCCAGTGATATGGAAATTCCGATGAGTTGTTGTTGAGCCCATCAACAGCATCTTGTCTCCTCCATGATTCATGTTGAACATTGACCTAGTGTTGGAAACTTTGTAAGCATTGCCTTCATGTTTCGCTCATGAGGTATATGTTTTGGTGAAAGATGTGACTTTCTCCAAGTTCACGTGCATTAGGTGTAAGTTGCCGCCATGAATTTGAGAAAGGTTTGTTTTGTTTCCTCTGGAATCATTGTCGGTGTCAAAACTGGCGGATCTTGGGTAGGGGGTCCAGAACTGTGCGTCTAAGGTGGATGGTAACAGGAGGCGGGGGACACAATGTTTACCCAGGTTCGGGCCCTCTCGATGGAGGTAATACCCTACTTCCTGCTTGATTGATCTTGATGATATGAGTATTACAAGAGTTGATCTACCACGAGATCGTAGAGGCTAAACCCTAGAAGCTAGCCTATGATTATGATTGTTCTTGTCCTACGGACTAAACCCTCCGGTTTATATAGACACCGGAGGGGGCTAGGGTTACACAGAGTCGGTTACATGGGAGGAGATCTACATATCGGATTTGCCAAGCTTGCCTTCCACGCAAAGGAGAGTCCCATTCGAACACGGGACGAAGCCTTCAATCTTGTATCTTCATAGTCCAACAGTCCGGCCAAAGTATATAGTCCGGCAGTCCGAGGACCCCCTAATCCAGGACTCCCTCAGTAGCCCCTGAACTAGGCTTCAATGACGATGAGTCCGGTGCGCAGATTGTCTTCGGCATTGCAAGGCGGGTTCCTCCTCCGAATACTCCATAGAAGATTTTGAACACAAGGATCGTATCCGGCTCTGCAAAACTAATTCCACATACCACCGTAGAGAGTATAATATTTCCACAAATCTAATATGCTGACAACTTTTCATAGCGTGAAGTCCTGCCATGGCCCGGACATTATTCGAACCGTTTTTCTCAACCAGCTACTGCACATATTGTGAGGCGGTTTTCTTGGCACATCTTATCGAAGCAGAGATCGTGTCCCCTTATCACGGGATTCCCATCAATATGGGTGTGGATAACCCAACCGCGCCATCAATCACGGCGCTTGGGAAATAAGCGAGTTTACCAGGCAAGTGGGGAGGCGCACAGTTTCTACCACCCTTATAAAGGGACAAGGGCTCCTCCTTTTCACCCATGCCTTCTTCTTCCCTGCCCATCCATTCTCGCGCACTTGAGCTCCAGCGCCCAAGTTTCCATTTTCTCCGCAAAACCACTCCAAGCATGTTCGGAGCGGGAGGCAAGTGGATGGTCTCCTCCGTTACGGAGGAGAATATTACGAAGCCCCGGGAAGCCGGATACCTGGCCGCAGACATCGCGCACCGGCTCCCAGACGCGGGGCAGATCGTCCCTACCCCCGAACCCCAAGAAAGGGTTGTATTCCTTACCCACTTCGTCCGTGGGCTGGGATTTCCCCTCCACCCCTTTGTCCGCGGGCTCATGTTCTACTACGGGCTGGACTTCCATGTTCTGGCCCCTAATTTCATCCTCAACATCTCGGCGTTTATCGTCGTGTGCGAGGCCTTCCTCCGCATCAAGCCCCACTTCGTCCTGTGGCTGAAGACCTTCAACGTTAAACCGAAGGTGGTGGTCGGCCAGCAAGCGGAGTGCGGAGGCGCCATGGTGGGCAAAATGCCCAACGTCACCTGGCTCGAAGGCTCCTATGTGGAGACCGTTAAGGGGTGGCAATCGGGGTGGTTCTACATCATCGAACCGCGCGACACCAACTGGGTGGCGGCCCCTGAATTTCCATCCGGCATCCCCATGCGGCTCACCTCCTGGAAAGAGAAGGGCCTATCCTGGGGTTCATCGATGGAGCTGACCGGACTCCAGAACTGCGTCAAAAACATGGTAAGCAAGAAAATCAAGCTTGTCAACGTGGTCCAAGTCATGCTCTTCTTCAATATGTGGGAGTTCGATCCGGCTAAGCACCAGATGCGGCGAGAGCTATTCGACACAACGCACCAGGACATCTGGAAGGTGCTCTTCAAGTCTGCCGAGGTACCTCCTCCCCTTATCGAGGATCGCGGACTCAGCGCAAAGCGCCTCGCCAATCCGGTAAGATCCTTATATCTCATAAGATGTTTCTTTCCCCAGTATAATCATGTGAGGGATCTGAGCCTCCATGCCATTTAGCAGGACTGGGTCGCGACAGCAGAGTGGGTTGATTGTCCGGCCCCACTGCCCGAAGATCCGGCAAGGGTTCTCTTAACGGAGATGCTGGTTCCGGCGCCCTATGAGGCGCCGGAGAAGAAGTCCAAGAAGAAGGCCACGGGGACCAGGAAAGGTCTCCGGCGCAAGGTTGTATCGGACTCATCATCCGATAACACCGAGGCGCCCTCCTCCGACGAAAACGAGGAGGAGGAAGTGGAAAGTTCTCCCCCCCCCCCCAGCCGGGGGAGACAAGAAAAGGAAGGCCGCCCCGTCTGGGGAGGCTGAAGGGTCCAAGAAGGGAAGGACTCTCCTTCCGGAATGCTCCACAATATCCGCTTTCAGCGACGAGGAGTGGTTACCCAGGGACAAGACCCTGGCGAAGTCGTAACTATCCGGATACCATAATAGTTCTTGGTATGCTTTATTTTATTGCTTCTTATCATGCCAAACATGATCATGCAGCCCATCCAAAGCCCATATCGACGTATCCTCTTCGGATGAGTCTTTGGGCCAGTCGGAGATGAACAACGATTCACTCCCGACCGCCTCCTCCCCCCGCCCTACGGACGACGTCGATGTGTTGTCTAAAAGGACACTGAACCAAGAGGAGACAGTTCTGGAGGCGCACCAAGGCGACATTCCAGACGCTGGGCGCAGGAGGGGCAAGACTCCCATGGGCACTAATGCCGGGAGCAGAAAGTCTAGCCCCCGGCCGAATACTACGCCGGAACCTCCAGTGGTTCCGGATTCTGTCAAGCGACCCCTCGCATAGGGGGGCAAGGCGTTTGTGCTGATGGCCTCTGTCCATCCAGAGGCATCGGACAATTTGCTGGAAGCACTTCACGGCGCTTCCATTGACGAAGAGCACCGCACTATCATGAGTGCGGTGGTCCAGAAGGTTCGGTCCGCCAAAAGCGGACTGACTGAAGCCTGTGCCAGCCTCCTAACAAGCTTTGAGGTAAGCAATCAAATTATGAGAAAATGTTACAGCATAAACAGTAGCCCCTGATGCTCTGTTTGGTGTTCGCAAAGAAAGGCCAAACAGAGGATCAAATAATAATCACAGGAGTCTAATCAGAATATGTCTATGTGAATAAGCAGGCTTCGCTGCTGGCCGCTGCCGCTCGTACTGCGGAGGTCTCCGCACCGAAGCGGGACCTTCAGCGGTCCAAGGAAGAGCTTGGTCTTACCAAGAGGCAGCTCGAGGAGAACAAAGGTAAGTGATACCTCATATGTATATTGATAAAGAAAAAAGAAGGTGGTTGTTCATAGGATCGTCATGGATTTTGCTAGGGGCCACGACCGAAGTGGCGGCCCTGAAGAAGGCGCCGTCCGAGGCCGAAGACAAAGCGGCCAAGGAGCGAGCTGAGCGCGAGAAGCAAGAGGCCCGAGTCGGCAAGGTTCAGCAAGAGCTCCAGGATTTCGTCAAAAAATATGAGTCCTTGGAGCGTGACTCTAAGACGCAAGGGTCCGAGCTTGCGAAGGCCCTCGAGAACGCACAAAATGCCAAGGCCAAAGCCCAAAAGGCCCTCCAGGAGATTCAGGCGGTCAAGAAGATAGCGGCGGGTAAGGCATTCATTATGCAAAGCAAGCATGTGAAGGAAACTTTCCTTTTACTTACCCGAGTTCGGAGCTCTCCAGGAGCGTTCGCAGATCTACCCAGTAATGTGTCAGATGCCGCGGAGTTCTACCGGGTCGAGGAAGGGAGCTCGACGGAGAAGTTGTTCTGGTCTCAGTATACTGGGACCGAACATCCGATGCCCTTGAGCGACCAGTTGAAGCAACTGGTCGAGCTTCATAAGGCAGCCGAACAGGCCATGAAGGGTCTCATAGTCCGGATGTGGCCTGGCGAGCCCCTGCCTGGCAGCTACTTCGGTCTGGTAAGGCGGCTTGTGAATGCCTGCCCACGGTTTGAACTCATAAAGCGGTCCGTCTGCATTGAGGGTGCGCGCAGGGCCTTTGCCCGGGCGAAAGTGCACTGGGCGAAGATGGACGCTGAAAAGCTGGTGAAGGAGGGGCCGCCGGAGGGCAAGGAGCATCGCCACCCCGAAAAGTATTATGACAGTGTCCTGAAGGGTGCTCGCCTTGTGGCAGAGGAATGTGCTAAGGATGTAATATTTGAATGAATGTACTCATGTGATCCTGTAATATGAAACGAGTTCATGTGCGCTATGCAACGCTTGTTAATTTAAAATATTACCTTCTGTGCGGCCGTTTATAAAATTTGAGAGTTGGCCAGTCGTCGTTTTCTGTCCCCATGTAACTAGTACTGAGGTGTTCGGGATAAACCTGATCACTCTTTATCCCAGTTTTGGGTCCTTCGAAGGAGGTGTTCAGCGCAACGAACCAGGCAATCGGACTATAAAGCTTTATCACTCTCACTTAGCCATACAAGTCTACAATTTTAAATTTTGGCGAATCCCCTAGTATTCGGAAGGCCGAACTTGGGGCGCTATGTACGCCTAAATCCGACAAGGCCGACTCCTCGCCCGAAGCGGAAAAAATATTGAAGGATTTGAGACCTCTCGAACAGCGACCAGCTCTCGCCTGATCATGACAGTCAGTTTTCGGCTTTCTCTACTGAGGTGTTCGTCCGGAAGAACCGGGACACCATCGCAGTAGTTCTCCCAGCGCTACCTTAGCCGATATAGCGGAACGTAAGGTACTAAAACATGGGAGCCGGGCAAACCCAACTATTGACCCAAGACATCAGAGCTGATGCATATAATGCTATAAGTTCGGGGTGCCGCACTGTCGAAAGTGTTCGGACTTTTCATGTCGTGTTATGGGGTACACTGAAGCCCCTGGCACACTGGACATACCAGAATGTACGGGTGCAATTTGTCGTAAATAAGCAGACAAGGAAAAAAAGGAAATGCAATAATAAGCTAACGCTATACATTGTTATTTAAATGATACATCAAAGCGTATGTATACAAGTAGTGCAATAAGCAAAAAAATAGGACTATTTGACATGTCCTATCCAAGGGCAAGCTGCGTATGGGTATGTAAAACAGGTATATCGATCGTTATCAGAGACCACCTGGGGATTCCCTTGTACGTCAGAGCTTCTTGCTTCCTTGGTATTTCCTTCCCGTAATGGGTCTGATAATCACGCTGTCGGAAAGAGCTTCTAGAGAGTAGGGTCCTGAAAGAGAGAAAATGATAAAGATTATGGGCCCTGAGGTGGTTGAGCCGCATTGTGGGCCGTGCCATAGTCGTGCCTCCGCCTGCGCCCAGGGTATCTTGAGTGCGTAATTATGTACGCGCGGCGCAAATTTCGCCGCTTTTCTAGGACTATGACGGAGGCCGAATTGCTAGGCGAGCTCTGAACGTGCCTGGCGATCCGGTTGCAGGGTACTCCGGACTCGCTTGAAGGTGTCCGGGGGTTTTGTCGCCAAATTGGTGGCTTGTCTCAGAAGGCTACTTTGCACTTCTGCCGCGAGGGCCGCAGTGTGCTCCTCCGTACAGAGCGAGCATTCTGTGTTTCCATTAACTATTATAACCCCGCGAGGTCCTGGCATTTTGAGCTTGAGGTATGCATAGTGCGGTACCGCATTGAATCTGGCGAATGTGGTTCGCCCGAGCAGTGCGTGATAGCCACTGCGGAAGGGGACGATACTGAAGATTAACTCCTCACTTCGGAAGTTGTCCAGAGATCCGAAGACCACTTCCAGTGTGATTGAGCCCGTGCAACAGGCCTCTACACCTGGGATGACACCTTTAAAGGTGGTTTTGGTGGGTTTGATCCTCGAGGGGTCTATACCCATTTTGCGCACTGTATCCTGATAGAGCAGGTTCAGGCTGCTGCCACCACCCATAAGGACTCGAGTGAGGTGAAATCCGTCAATGATGGGAACAAGGACCAATGCGGCAGAACCGCCATGGCGGATACTAGTGGGAGGAAATTTCTTTTGTCCTCCTGTGTTCGGCGACCGGGGCTCCTCCTCTTTGTCGCTATGCAGCCCCTTTTCCTTGTTTTCAGCATTCATCTTGCCGGCCTGTTTGAACACCCAACATTCTCTATTGGTGTGGTTGGCTGGCTTATCGGGGGTGCCGTGAATTTCACACGAGCGATCGAGTATGCGGTCCAAACTGGATGGGCCCGAATTGCTTCGTTTGAACAGCTTTTTCCGCTGACCGGATTTAGAGCCACTGAATCCGGCATTGACTGCCATGTCTTCGGCGTTGTCACCGTTGTTGCGGTGCTTGTGTCTGTTGCGACGTGGTCTGCCGTTGCTATCGTTGGCATCTGAATTGCCAGGATTTCTTGATGTGTTGTTGCTGTGAGCCAGCCAGCTGTCCTTGCCCACGCAAAAGCGGGTCATGAGTGTCGTGAGGGCTGCCATAGACTTCGGCTTCTTTTGGCCGAGGTGTCGGGTGAGCCACTCATCACGGATGTTATGCTTGAATGCCGCTAAGGCCTCGGCATCCAGACAGTCGACAATTTGGTTCTTTTTAGTTAGGAACCGGGTCCAGAATTTCCTGGCCGATTCCCCTGGCTGCTGGGTTATGTGACTCAAGTCATCAGCATCCGGTGGTCGCACATAAGTGCCCTGGAAGTTGTCCAGGAATGCATCTTCCAGATTCTCCCAACTGCAATGGAGTTTGCTGGCAAGCTATTCAGCCAATGCCGAGCCGGTCCTTTCAATTTTAGTGGGAGGTACTTGATGGCATGTAGATCGTCACCGCGGGCCATGTGGATGTGGAGGAGGAAATCTTCAATCCATACCGCGGGGTCTGTTGTACCATCATATGATTCAATGTTCACGGGTTTAAATCCCTCTGGGAATTCGTGATCCATTACTTCATCAGTGAAGCATAGGGGGTGTGCGGCACCTCTGTGCCAGGCTATGTCACGACGCAGTTCATACGAGTCTTGTCTGCTGTATTCAGCCCGGCCGGATTTGCTTTTAGTATATCCGGCGTGATGATCATCGTCATGCGTTAGGGCGCGCCCCCGTGATCCGTACATCGATCTTGTATGTCCTGCTTTGTTTTCCAATACGTTTCACAGGTCCTACATGTTGCCCCGGGCCTTGGTGTTTTTGTTTGACTGGTGACGGGGTGCGGGCTGGACTTCGGGTTGATATGCCGTTCTGTCTCGGCCATGGGGTGGCCGATCAGCCGCATCATACGCTCGTAGTGTGGGGTTTAATGCTTCCTCCTCAAGTTGGGGTAGCAACCTGCGCTTTGGGTAACTCTTGGTTGGGTGCTCGAGTTCGTATTCCTCGGCCGCAAGGACCTCAGTCCATCTATCCGCTAGTAGATCTTGATCAGCTCGAAGCTGTTGTTGCTTTTTCTTCAGGCTATTTGCTGTGGCTATAAGCCGACGCTTGAAGCACTCCTGCTCGACGGGATCCTCAGGCATGATAAATTCTTCGTCGCCGAGGCTCACCCCGTCTTCGGAGAGGGGCATGTAATTGTCATCCTCTGATTCTCCGTCTACTGCCTGTTCCTTGGGGCTAGCTTGCCCATCCTCCCGCTCGAAGCCTGGCTGGAGGGGATTGTCTTCGTCTTCGGCACTATTTGCAGCATTACTATCTCTTGTGCCGGTATCGCTGCTTTTGCTGTGGCAGGGCTTAGAGCGGCGCCGATGATGCCAGTGCTTAGATTGCTTCTCAGGGGGATTATCCTCCGTTGCCTTGTTGCCATCGCTTTCCTTGGGGGTGTCCACCATGTATATATCATATGATGAGGTGGCAGTCCACCGTCCTGTGGGCGGTGGTTCCTGTTTGTCTCCTGCATCGTCGTCCATACCGTCGATGTCTTCGGAGCCGAAATCGAGCGTGTCGGTTAAGTCATCGACAGTGGCTATCAAGTGGGTGGTGGGTGGGGAACGAATTTCTTCGTCGTCCGCTTCCCACTCAAGCCGGACATAGTTCGGCCAAGGGTCTCCTGACAAGGAGAGAGACCTTAATGAATTTAGTACGTCGCCTAGGGGCGAGTGTTGAAAGATATCCGCGGAGGAGAACCCCATGATCGACGCCCAATCAGATTCGATAGGCACGGAAGCAGGCAGTTCGGAGCCCGTGGCCGAGGACGAATCCAAGGATCCGGCAACACATGTCTCGTAGGAGGTGAAGTCAGTGTTCGGCTCTATTGCCGCTGAGTGTGCGGCCTCCGTGGCAGGGTCCATCCACCCGTCCTCGGACGGCATGATCTGCTCCGGATTGAGGGCCAGAGTGGCTACAGGTGTGATCTCCCGAAGACCGTCCAACGACAGAGCTAAGTCATGCTCATCGTGAGTGTGCGGCGCACCTGGCATGGGTTCGAATCCGTCAAAGATCAAGTCTCCGTGGATGTCGGCAGTATAGTTCAAGTTTCCGAACCTGACCTAATGGCCAGGGGTGTAGCTCTCGATCTGCTCCAGATGGCCAAGCGAGTTGGCCCGCAGAACGAAGCCGCCGAATACGAAGAGCTGTCAGGGGACGAAAACCTCACCCTGGATCGCATCATTGCCGATGATTGAAGGAGCCATCAAGCCTTTATCGTGACGGCACAGTGGAACTCTCAATGAAAGCACCAATGTCGGTGTCAAAACCGGCAGATCTCGGGTAGGGGGTCCCGAACTGTGCGTCTAAGGCGGATGGTAACATGAGGCGGGGGACACAATGTTTACCCAGGTTCGGGCCCTCTCGATGGAGGTAATACCCTACTTCATGCTTGATTGATCTTGATGATATGAGTATTACAAGAGTTGATCTACCACGAGATCGTAGAGGCTAAACCCTAGAAGCTAGCCTATGATTATGATTGTTCTTGTCCTACGGACTAAACCCTCCGGTTTATATAGACACCGGAGGGGGCTAGGGTTACACAGAGTCAGTTACATGGGAGGAGATCTACATATACGATTTGCCAAGCTTGCCTTCCACGCAAAGGAGAGTCCGACCCGGACACGGGACGAAGCCTTCAATCTTGTATCTTCATAGTCCAACAGTCCGGCCAAAGTAAATAGTCCGGCAGTCCGAGGACCCCCTAATCCAGGACTCCCTCAATCATCCCAAATCAGTCATGTATACGTGCGAAGTATTCTATGGTTTGGTAGATTAATTACCTCCACTCCATATGTATTCCCTAGCACACCAAGCCACTGATTGACTTGTTCAAGGAGAAGAAGTTCCTTCTTAAGAGCACGCCTTATGCAAGGACATCGATATCCTCGATTATGGTTCCCAACCAGAACTCGGTAGTGTTTTGTGGTAAGGATTCTTTGTGCTCACGTTTGTCTTGTACAATGTGTTCACATGTATCCTGCAACCTAGCTCATGTTTTGGAGTTTGTTGCCGTAGTTCATTTCCCGAGACTCTCGCAACGTCATCTCGTCGGTTGTGTTGCAAACTTTCTTTTACAGACATGTTGTCTACAATATCCTGTTACCAACCAGATCTGAATCTCAGGCAGATATGATGGTTGGAACTTTTCCAAGATCTATGACGTAGGTTCTGGCAAGGTTGATGTTTTGGCCGACACACCTAGTTGGAAGACCTATTATTGTAGTATCTTGATTGAGCAAGTTGACCATCTTCTCCATGATGATTTCGAGTGACTTATTATAGAAGTTGTTCCTTATGGATCCTTTGTATCCCGAAGTCCGACCTTTACTTGATGGCCATGTCGATGCTTTTAAGCATGATCGTGGTACCTAGAACGTCAAGGAGAACATTAGAAGCGGAGTGCTAAATGTCTCTCGGTCGATCCTTCAGATTTTGTTTCCTTGGCGTCGTCAAGGTAAAATCTGAGAAAGTGTTGTCTTCCTTTGTATCTGCATCCTCCATCGCTATTCATCGTGGTAGTAGGAACTGTTGCCAAGATCTTTGGCATAGATGCTGGTAAAACCCTGATGAATATGGAAATGCTCAAGTTCTTGAGATCAAGCTCAGACACTAGGTTATATCTTCGGTATCAGTCGGATTGTGCCTTCCATTTGCCGATTGTTCTATAACCATAGTTCCATTCCAAAACTGAGTATGCCATTTCTTTGAATTCCTTCAAACGATCGTTTGTGAATTGCCATTAGCCTGGTATGAAGAGCTTCAATTATCCTTTCCGATAGAGTTTCTTTCTGTCGTCATCGTGTTGGATGAAGATCTCGAAAGCAAAGACGTCAAGATCAATTTAAAGCAATGGATCAACATCTTCGAGAAGGGCAGTTGGATCATGAACATCGTGTTAGCTTTGTGTCCCCTCTGTCTACTTACCTCACGTCTTGAATCTCGGGACGAGGTTCTTGTTTAGTGGGGGTGAGTTGTCACAGCCCTAGAATTTGTGCCTGCAAATAGTTGCATCTGCATCCATACATCATGTTATTTTTCAAATTAATTTGAATTGGGGATGTTGAAACCCTAGCACCAAAAGAACTCAACTAGGTTCAAATTAAAAACATTTTCAATGAACCCAAAGTGCCTCAAGAAAAGTTCATGAGTTTTGGTTACGGTAGCAACCTCTGCCAAAAATGATGAATATATTTCTAGGACATTTTTGGATTTTTGAATTAACTCATATAGTATTTGAGTTGGAGAAAATAAATCCTATAATTACTTTTATTGCTCCAATTATTCTGAAACATTTTGTGGAGTTTTGGAATAATCCATATTCCATCCACAAATAATATCAGAAGCAACAAAAATGGTTTAGTATTAGTACTAAATCAAAACAGAGCAAAACAAATAGAAAACAGAAAGAAAAACAGGAAACGATAGAAAACCTACCTAACTTACAAAAAATGCTCAAGATCTTTGGCATAGATGCTGGTAAAACCCTGATGAATAGTGGATGGTCTGAGGCAAACCTGGCCGCAGACATCGCGCACCAGCTCCCAGACGTGGGGCAGATCGTCCCTACCCCGAACCCCACGAAAGGGTTGTATTCCTTACCCACTTCGTCCATGGGCTGGGATTTCCCCTCCACCCCTTTGTCCGCGGGCTCATGTTCTACTACGGGCTGGACTTCCATGATCTGGCCCCTAATTTCATCCTCAACATCTCGGCGTTTATCGTCGTGTGTGAGGCCTTCCTCCGCATCAAGCCCCACTTCGGCCTGTGGCTGAAGACCTTCAACGTTAAACCGAAGGTGGTGGTCGGCCAGCAAGCGGAGTGCGGAGTCCGAGTATGCCATTCTTTAGAATCCGTTCACACGATCGTTTGTGATTGCCTTAGGCTAGTATAAAGAGTTTCAATGATCTTAGGATCAAAAGTAATTCTTTTTGCCACTTAAGGGAATAACTCTACGAGTCACCCTCCCCAAGGTGCCCTGTTATGGAATCATGGCAATTTTTCCTCGCTACTTTGAAACCCTCGTCAAATTGTTTGTTCCGTCCCTCCTGGTGCATGTTTTGCCTCTCAGCTCGAGAGATGTTTCAATGCCTCCCTCCATGAGTTGATCCTGAGTTGTTCGATATTCGAGAAGATCGATCCTTCTAGAGTTCTCCCTTTCCTCTTGTTGTCTTGTTGGTTGGAGTTCTCAGAGCAAGACATCGAGACAAAGATGGTGATCGAATCAACGTTCTTATGAAGTGCAACTTGGATCGTGAAGATCATGTTAGCTCGTACCCCCTCTGTCTTCTTACCTCACGTCTTGAATCTCGGGACGAGATTCTTGTTTAGTGGGGGCGAGTTGTCACATCCCTAGCTTCTGGTGATGCACTAGGCTAGCCTCATGTGTGCATCATGTTTAATCTTGAAAGAAAGTTGAAATGGGGATGAAAGAACCCCCAGCACCCCCTAAAACCAACTAGGGTTTACTAAAATTGGTTTCAATGAACCCAAAATGCCCTTCACAAAATGTTCATCATTTCTGGATTGGGCTAAAACCCCTGGCAAAAATGGTGCACACTTTTTCTAGGACATTCTGGATTTTTTTGAATTAAATCATAAGTATTTGACTTTGGACATTTAAATTCTATAAAATATTTAAACTGTCCAAATAATCTTGAAAGCATTTGAGGGCTATTGGAGATATTTTCAAAAGTGCCCACAATTATTTTCAGGATTTTACAAAATGAATTGGTATTTTACTAATTCAAAACAGAAACAAAATAAATAGAAAAACAGAACAAATTAAATAACAGAGAGAGAGTTAGTACCTGGGCCACTTACCTGCACGGCCCAGGAGCCAGCCCAGCCCAGCTGGCCGATGCCAGTCATCTCCCTCCTCTCGCCAGAAGGACGAAGGGCGTGTGTTCGCCGCACGCCGGCACGCGCCCGCGCCACCTCCTGCTTCCCGCCGCTTCCCCGACGCGGCTGTGAACGCCACGCACCGCCCCTGACCCCCTCGCTCCTCTCCCTCACTCTCTGCTCTCTCCCGAGCACACCCGAGCGGAGCTCGTCATCGCCGACGCAAATTACCGCGGCCACTATCCATCCCGTGCCTCCCCGATGGGTCCAGAGGAACCGCCATCACCTTCTGCGTCGTCTACACCAACCCATTCGACCGCGGGAGCCCTGTAGCGTCTTCCCCGAGCTCATCCCCAACATTCGGCCGCCGGCAACCCCACCGTCGATTCGACGCCGTCCGTGCCTCCCCAAGCTCGCCGAGAAGCTCTTCGTGACCGCGGTGAGCCCCCGGTCATTTCCCCCTAACCCTGCCCCCTTTTGGTTGCCGTAGCACCGTTCCCCACGAGCACCGAACCACGCCGCCGCCCGAGCTTCTCGCCGCCGTGGCCACAATCGTCGTAGCTCCCAACCGAGCACACCCACGTGCTCACCGCGCCGCGTAGGTGCCGTAGGAGCTAAGCCCGCCACTCCACGCCCACTGCAGCCCCGTTCCTAAGTGCGCCGAGCTCCGGCCGCCGCGGTCGAGCTCCTCGCCATCGCCTCCGGCCACCCCAGGCCCGCCTAGCGCCACCGCCCGACGCGCGCTGGTCTGGGCTCTTGAACGAGCCCAGCCACGCTGCGAACGGGGCACCACAACCCGCGCCCGAGTGCTCCGCCGCGTCTGCTGCCGCCGGCGGCTAAACGCCAGCCTAACCACTAATTAGCACTAAGCTAATGAACCCTGGGTCACTGACATATGGGCCCCACGCCCTAACTAACTCTAGTTAAGTTTCAGTTTAGATCAGTTAAACCAGTTTAACCCCTGTGTCACTGACGTGTGGACCCCACACGTCAGGTTTGACCCTGGTCAGCGTTGTTGGCCTGCTGACGTCACACTGACGTCAGGCTGACGCAGAAAATCATTTTCTGGATTAAAAACAATTCAGAAATTCCAGAAAATGCCCTAAACTTCAAAAAAACATAGAAAATCACCTATAACTCAGAATGAAATAAATTATATATGAAAAATTATCAGAAAAATCCAATCTATCCATTTATGCTACTTTCATGCATGAAAAACCAACTTATACCTGCTGTATAAGTGAAAACATTCAAATGGCATTTTAAATGCTCAAACTAGAGTTTGCATTTGAACCTCCCTTGCACTTGTTGCTAGCTGCATTAGCTCAATTCGAAGCATATTGCCATGTCACATTCATGCATCATATTGTCGCATTGCATTGATTGTGTCCTTCTCTGTTTGCCGGTAATCGTCCCCTCTCAGTAGCCGATGCTCCGATGACGTGATCGATGACACCGATGAAGAACTATAATATCTTCGGAAGTGTCAGGCAAGCAAAATCCCCTTGTTCATTCCGATACAATCCCACTCTCTCGCTCCTGCTCTCTTTTACTACATTAGGACAACAACGATTCATCTGTTACTTGTTGCGGTAGCTGAACCCCTTTATCCTCTGCATGACCTGTCATTGCCACAGTAAATAGATGAAACCCACTAGCATGAGTAGGAGTTGTTTGAGCCCTGATGTGCCTACTCATTCATGATTGTTGTCATGCCTGCTATGCTTAGAGTTGTGTCAGGTCTGATTCATCGGGGATGAATTGGAATGGTGATGAACATGTCCTACTGTGTGTGAGCTAAGTGTGTGAACAAGATTTGGTAAAGGTAGCGGTGAGAGGCCATGTAGGAGTACATGGTGGGTTGTCTCATTGAAGCCGTCCTCAGGAACTGAGTTCTGTGTTTGTGATCCATGATACAGTTACTACCACGCATTGGGCCCGAAACCAATGGACCCTCTCGGCTTCTTAATCACCCTTGTCCTCTGTCCAGGAGTTGCAAGTAGTTTCTGGTGTTTGTAGTGTGCTGGAGGCCGTGGACAGCGCTGACCGAGGGGTGGGCTGTGATGCGGTAGGCACGTGGCACGGTGTACCGGGCGCCCGTTTGGTGTCTCGGGAACCCTGCACACATCGTTCGGGGCCGTATGTGGAAACCTCGGCCGGACTCCCTGCGGATGGAACCTAAATAGGCGATAAACCTGGACTAGAGACTTGAGTGTTTAGGTAGGCTGTGGCCGACACCCACGTTGGGCTTCCGCTTGAAGGTTGCCGAGTACATGTCGTGTAAACGGCGGTAAGTGGTGAGAGCGTGTGTGTCGAAGTACGCCCCTGCAGGGTTAACATCAACTATTCGAATAGCCGTGTCCGTGGTAAAGGACTTCTGGGTTGCCTATAACAGTTCATAGACAAGTGAAAGTGGATACTCTAAAATGCGCAAGATAAGCATGAGTGCTATGGATGGCGTTCTCGTAGGGAGACGGGAGCGAATCCATAGTGGTGTATTGATATGGTGAATATGTGGACTCGTGTGCGCCACCTCAAAAGAGTTACTTGCAGTCGTAGTTCAGGATAGCCACCGAGTCAAAGCTGGCTTGCTGGAGTTAAACTCCACCACCCCCTTTGTTGATATCGATGCATATGTAGATAGTTCCGATGTAAGTCTTGCTGGGTACATTTGTACTCACGTTTGCTTATTTTATGTTTTGCAGAGAGACGTCAGTCTCGCTAGTAGTGCTGTGTGGACTTCGACGTTTAGCTTTTTACCTCAACTACGATCTTGTGCCCTCGGCAGGATCTGGTAGATAGTCAGGCTTCTCAGCCTTTTTCATTTGTAGTTGTCTGTACTCAGACAAGTTAAGCTTCCGCATGTGCTTGTTGCTTGTATGCTCTGAAAGTTGGGTCATGAGACCCATGTTTGTAATATCTGGCTCTTCGGAGCCTAATGAATAAATACTCTGAGTCGTAGAGTCTTGTTGTGATGCCATGTTGTATTTGCACATATCGAGCATATTGTGTGTATGATTGAAATGCTTGGTATGCGTGGGATCCGACAACCTAGTTGTTTATCCTTGGTAGCCTCTCTTATGGGGAAATGTAGTCTTGTGCTTCCATGAGCCATAGTAGTCCGCTACAGCCCGGTTCACCGGAGTCCTGCTATCCCAGCACTACTGCTCCGGAACACTTGACTGGCCGGCATGTGATTTACTTCGTTCCTGTGTCTATCCCTTCGGGGAAATGTCACGCGGTGACATCCAGAGTTCTGCCTAGCCTGCTACAACCCGGTTCACCGGAGTCCTGTTAGCCCAGTGCTACAGCCCGGATTCGCACGCTGCTGACCGACATGCTCGATGTTGATTCATGTATGCCTGTCCCCGTAAGTTAGTGCCACTTTGGGTTCACGACTAGTCATGTCGGCCCGGGTTCTCTGTCATATGGATGCTAGCGACATTATCATATACGTGAGCCAAAAGGCGCAAACGGTCCCGGGCCATGGTAAGGCGACACCCGTGGGAATACCGTGCGTGAGGCCGCAAAGTGATATGAGGTGTTACAGGCTAGATCGGTATGACTTAGAATCGGGGTCCCGACAGGAAATTTCTTCTGTCCTCCTATGTTCGGCGGCCGGGGCTCCTCCTCGTCGTCGCTATGCAGCCCCTTTTCCTTGTTTTCGGCATTCATCTTGCCGACCTGTTTGAACACCCAGCATTCTCTGTTGGTGTGGTTGGCTGGCTTATCGGGGGTGCCGTGAATTTGACACGAGCGATCGAGTATGCGGTCCAAACTGGACGGGCCCAGATTGCTTCTTTTGAACGGCTTTTTCCGCTGACCGGATTTAGAGCCACTGAATCCGGCATTAACTGCCGTGTCTTCGGCGTTGTCGCTGTTGTTGCGGCGCTTGTGTCTGTTGCGACGTGGTCTGCCGTTGCTATCTTTGGCATCTGAATTGCCAGAATTTCTTGATGTGTTGTTGCTGCGAGCCAGCCAGCTGTCCTCGCCCGCGCAAAAGCGGGTCATGAGTGTCGTGAGGGCTGCCATAGACTTCGGCTTCTCTTGGCCGAGGTGTCGGGCGGGCCACTCGTCACAGATGTTATGCTTGAATGCCGCTAAGGCCTCGGCATCCGGATAGTCGACAATTTGGTTCTTTTTAGTTAGGAACCGGGTCCAGAATTTCCTGGCCGATTCCCCTGGCTGCTGGGTTATGTGACTCAAGTCATCAGCATCCGGTGGTCACTCATAAGTGCCCTGGAAGTTGTCAAGGAATGCGTCTTCCAGATTCTCCTAACTGCCAATGGAGTTTGCTGGCAAGCTATTCAGCCAATGCCGAGCCGGTCCTTTGAGTTTTAGTGGGAGGTACTTGATGGCATGTAGATCGTCACCACGGGCCATGTGGATGTGGAGGAGGAAATCTTCAATCCATACCGCGGGGTCTGTTGTACCATCATATGATTCAATGTTCACGGGTTTAAATCCCTCTGGGAATTCGTGATCCATTACTTCATCAGTGAAGCATAGGGGGTGTGCGGCACCTCTGTACCGGGCTATGTCACGACGTAGTTCATACGAGTCTTGTCTGCTGTATTCAGCCCGGCCGGATTTTCTTTTAGTATATCCGGCGTGACGATCATCGTCATGTGTTTGGGCACGCCCCCGTGATCCGTAGATCGATCTTGTATGTCCTGCTTTGTTTTCCAATATGTTTCGCAGGTCCTGCATGTTGCCCTGGGCCTTGGTGTTTTTGTTTGACTGGCGACGGGGTGCGGGCTGGACTTCGGGTTGATATGTCGTTCTGTCTCAGCCACGGGGTGGCCGATCAGCCGCATCATACGCTGGTAGTGTGGGGTTTAATGCTTCCTCCTCGAGTTGGGGTAGCAACCTGCGCTTTGGGTAACTCTTGGTTGGGCGCTCGAGTTCGTATTCCTCGGCCGCAAGGACCTCAGTCCATCTATCCGCTAGCAGATCTTGATCAGCTCGAAGCTGTTGTTGCTTTTTCTTCAGGCTATTTGCTGTGGCTATAAGCCGCCGCTTGAAGCGCTCCTTCTCGACGGGATCCTCAGGCACGATAAATTCTTGGTCGCCGAGGCTCACCTCGTCTTCGGAGAGGGGCATGTAATTGTCATCCTCTGATTCTCCGTCTGCTACCTGTTCCTTGGGGCTAGCTTGCCCATCCTCCCGCTTGAAGCCTGGCTGGAGGGGATTGTCTTCGTCTTCGACACTATCTGCAGCGTTATTATCTCTTGTGCCGGTATCGCTGCTTTTGCTGTGGCGGGGCTTAGAGCGGCGCCGATGACGCCGGTGCTTAGATTGCTTCTCAGGGGGATTATCCTTCGTTGCCTTGTTGCCATCGCTTTCCTTGGGGGTGTCCACCATGTATATATCATATGATGAGGTGGCAGTCTACCGTCCTATGGGCGGTGGTTCCTGTTCGTCTCCTGCATCGTCGTCCATACCGTCAATGTCTTCGGAGCTGAAATCGAGCATGTCGGTTAAGTCGTCGACAGTGGCTATCAAGTGGGTGGTGGGTGGGGAACGAATTTCTTCGTCGTCTGCTTCCCACTCAAGCTGGACGTAGTTCGGCCAAGGGTCTCCTCACAAGGAGAGAGACCTTAATGAATTTAGTACGTCGCCCAGGGGCGAGTGTTGAAAGATATCCGCAGAGGAAAACTGCATGATCGACACCCAATCAGATTTGATAGGCACGGACACAGGCGGTTCGGAGCCCGTGGCTGGGGACGAATCCAAGGATCCGGCAACACAGGTCTCGTAGGAGGTGAAGTCAGTATTCGGCTCTATCGCCGCTGAGTGTGCAGCCTCCATGGCGGGGTCCATCCACCCGTCCTCGGACAGCATGATCTACTCCGGATTGAGGGCCGGAGTAGCTACAGGTGTGATCTCCCGAACACCGTCCGACGACCGAGCTAAGTCATGCTCATCGTGACTATGCGGCGCACCTGTCATGGGTTCGAATCCGTCGAAGATCAAGTCTCCGCGGATGTCGGCAGTATAGTTCAAGCTTCCGAACCTAACCTGATGGCCAGGGGCGTAGCTCTTGATCTGCTCCAGATGGCCAAGCGAGTTGGCCCGCAGTGAGAAGCCGCCGAATACGAAGAGCTGTCCGGGGAGGAAAACCTCACCCTGGATCGCATCGTTGCCGATGATCGAAGGAGCCATCAAGCCTTTATCGTGACGGCACAATGGAACTCTCAATGAAAGCACCAATGTCGGTGTCAAAATCGGCGGATCTCGGGTAGGGGGTCCCGAACTATGCGTCTAAGGCGGATGGTAACAGGAGGCGGGGGACACAATGTTTACCCAGGTTCAGGCCCTCTCGATGGAGGTAATGAACTACTTCCTGCTTGATTGATCTTGATGATATGAGTATTACAAGATTTGATCTACCACGAGATCGTAGAGGCTAAACCCTAGAAGCTAGCCTATGATTATGATTGTTCTTGTCCTACGGACTAAACCCTCCGGTTTATATAGACACCGGAGGGGGCTAGGGTTACACATAGTCGGTTACATGGGAGGAGATCTACATATCCGATTTGCCAAGCTTGCCTTCCACGCAAAGGACAGTCCCATCCGGACACGGGACGAAGCCTTCAATCTTGTATCTTCATAGTACAAGAGTCCGGCCAAAGTATATAGTCCGGCAGTCCGAGGACCCCCTAATCCAGGACTCCCTCAATCATCCCAAATCAGTCATGCATACGTGCGAGGTATTCTATGGTTTGGTAGATTAATTACCTCCACTCCATATGTATTCCCTAGCACGCCAAGCCACTGATTGAGTTGTTCAAGGAGAAGAAGTCCCTTCTTAAGAGCATGCCTTATGCAAGGACTTCGATATCCTCGATGATGGTTCCCAACCAGAACTCGGTAGTGTTTTGTGGTAAGGATTCTTTGTGCTCACGTTTGTCTTGTACAGTGTGTTCACATGTATCCTGCAACCTAGCTCATGTTATGGAGTTTGTTGCCGTAGTTCATTTCCCGAGACTCTTGCAACATCATCTCGTCGGTTGTGTTGCAAACTTTCTTTTACAGACATGCTGTCTGCAATATCCTCTTACCAACCAGATCTGAATCTCAGGCAGATATGATGGTTGGAACTTTTCCAAGATCTATGACGTAGGTTCTGGCAAGGTTGATGTTTTGGCCGACACACCTAGTTGGAAGACCTATTATTGTAGTATCTTGATTGAGCAAGTTGACCATCTTCTCCATGAGGATTTTGAGTGACTTACTATAGAAGTTGTTCCTTATGGATCCTTTGTATCCCGAAGTCCGACCTTTACTTGATGGCCATGTCGATGCTTTTAAGCATGATCGTGGTACCTAGAACGTCAAGGAGAAGATTAGAAGCGGAGTGCTAAATGTCTCTTGGTCGATCCTTCATATTTTGTTTCCTTGGCGTCGTCAAGTTAAAATCTGAGAAAGTGTTGTCTTCCTTTGTATCTGCATCCTCCATCGCTATTCATCGTGGCCGTAGGAACTGTTGCCAAGATCTTTGGCATAGATGCTGGTAAAACCCTGATGAATATGGAAATGCTCAAGTTCTTGAGAGCAAGCTCAGACACTATGTTATATCCTCGGTATCAGTCGGATTGTGCCTTCCATTTGCCGGTTGTTCTATAACCATAGTTCCATTCCAACACTGAGTATGCCATTTCTTTGAATTCCTTCAAACGATCATTTGTGAATTGCCATTAGCCTGGTATGAAGAGCTTCAATGATCCTTTCCGATAGAGTTTCTTTCTGTCGTCATCGTGTTGGATGAAGATCTCAAAAGCAAAGACGTCAAGATCAATTTAAAGCAATGGATCAACATCTTCGAGAAGGGCAGTTGGATCATGAACATCGTGTTAGCTTTGTGTCCCCTCTGTCTACTTACCTCACGTCTTGACTCTCGGGACGAGGTTCTTGTTTAGTGGGGGTGAGTTGTCACAGCCCTAGAATTTGTGCCTGCAAATAGTTGCATCTGCATCCATACATCATGTTATTTTTCAAATTAATTTGAATTGGGGATGTTGAAACCCTAGCACCAAAAGAACTCAACTAGGTTCAAATTAAAAACATTTTCAATGAACCCAAAGTGCCTCAAGAAAAGTTCAGGATTTTTGGTTAAGGTAGAAACCTCTGCCAAAAATGATGAATATATTTCTAGGACATTTTTGGATTTTTGAATTAACTCATATTGTATTTGAGTTGGAGGAAATAAATCCTATAATTATTTTTATTGCTCCAATTATTCTGAAACATTTTGTGGAGTTTTGGAATGATCCATATTGCATCCACAAATAATTTCCGAAGCAACAAAAATGGTTTAGTATTAGTACTAAATCAAAATAGATCAAAACAAATAGAAAACAGAAAGAAAAACAGGAAAGGATAGAAAACCTACCTAACTTACCTATAGCCCAGTCGAAGGCCCAGCCCACTAGGCGTTGCCAGTCGCCCCCTACCTCTGCCAGTAGGCAGAGGCAGGACACCGAGCGCACGCGCCAAGCGGCCACCTCCTGCTTCGTGATGTCGACGCCTCCTGCGTCCTCGCCTTGCGCTGGGGAGGCGTATGGATCGATCCCACCCCTCGTTCACTCTCCCCCTCGCCTCCCTCTCTCGTTCCTCCCCATGGCCGAGTCGGTCATCAGCGCACCGCCGCCGTTTCCGTAGCCACCGCTGGCCCCGCGCCCCCTTTTCTCTCTCTGGAAGCTCCGCCATGACCTGCTCTTCATCTCCGCCGAGACAACCGACGCCGGAATGCACCGCAGCGCCTGCATCGCCCTCTTCTTCAAGCTCGGACGACCAAGATCGCCGCCGCCATTCCGTTGTCACCAAGCCGCCCCCGAGCCACTCGAGCTTCCCTCCAGGATCACCGCAAGCTCCTACACCTCCTCCCGTGCTCGCCCCCTCTGTTCCCATCCGCGGACCGCAGCCCCGCCATGGCCGAGCACTCGCAGCCGCCGCCGCCAAGCTCGCCGTTGCTAGTCACCCCTGCTGACTAAGCCAAGCACCTGGACGAACTCCTGACGCCCCGTAGATATTGCCCAGCGCTCCAGTTCGCTCGCTCGCAAGCCGCAGCACCTCGCCCGAGCACAGCCGAGCTCCGACCGCCGCCGAGGTCGACGCCGTGGCCAACTCCGGCCACCTCGTGCCCTCCCCCTGCCACCGTTGGATGCGCACGAGCCCCAGCTCCTCGTAGATGGGCTCGGCCATCAATTTGGTCGTCGGAGCCGCCGTCCCGATCATCGCCGCCGCGTTTCCAGGTCGCTGGCGTTGAGCTCCGGCGATGCTGACGTGGCTCTGGCTTATTTATGCCTAACCACTAATTAGCACTGACCTAATTGACCTATGGGTCAATGACATGTGGGGCCCGGCCTGTGATTAACCTATTAGTTTATGTTTAATTAAACTGGTTTAGTCACTGTGAGACTAACATGTCGGACCCACTAGTCAGTTTGACCTGGACCGCGCATGGTGACTTGCTGACGTCACACCGACGTCATGCTAATGCAATAAGTCATTTTCTGGATTTAGTTTAAATTAGTATAACCAGGAAATTCCAGAAAATAGTTAAAACTTCTAAAATTCATAGTAAATAATCTATAACTCAGATTGAAAAGATTTATATATGAAAAATGATCAGAAAAATCCAAAGAATCTGAATATGTCATTATCATGCATGTTTGAGCAAGTTAACCTCACTGAATAGGACAATTCATGATTATGGAATAAATGGTAATTAGTTTTGGAGTTGGATTTCACTATAGGTTTGAATTCCACTTCAATGGATATGACTAACTGTTGCACTAGGTCAATTCAGTACTTTAATATGACATATCATTCATATGAATGTGCATTGCATTGATTGTGGTACCTTTTGTGTTTGCCGGTGGTTGTTCCCTCTTAGTAGACGATGTTTCCGACGACATGATCGATGACACTGATGAAGAGCTATACTATCTTCGGAAGTGCCAGGCAAGCAAAAATCCCTTGTTCATTCCGATACAATCGCACTCTCTCGCTCCTGCTCTCTTTTACTGCATTAGGACAACCACGCTTCAACTGTTACATGTTGCGGTAGCTGAACCCATTTCCTCTGCATGACCTGTCATTGCCATAGTAAATAGATGAAACCCACTAGCATGAGTAGGAGTTTTTTGAGCCCTGATGTGCCTACTCATTCATGCTTGTTTGTCATGCCTGCTACTGCCTAGAGTTGAGTCAGGTCTGATTCATCGGGGATGAATTAGAGGTGTGTGGACATGTCCTACTGTTGAGAGCTAACTGTGTGAACACGATTCGGTAAAGTAGCGGTGAGAGGCCATGTAGGAGTACATGGTGGGTTGTCTCATTGCAGCCATCCTCAGGAACTGAGTTCTGTGTTTGTGATCCAAGAACAGCTACTAGCACAGATTGGGTTCCGGTAACTCGGCCCCTCTCAACTTATTAATCAACCTGATCTCGGTCCAGGAGTTGTAACTAGTTTCTGGTGTTTGTAGGTAGTGTTAGTAGTCTACCAAGTGGCACCCGGTACAGGTGGGCTTGGGACAGACTAGGCACCGTGGCCGGGTATGCCAAGCGTCGCCCGTTTGGTGGGCTTGGAACCCTGTACACATCGTTTGGGGCCGTGAGCGACACCCCGGCCGGAGCTCCTTGCGGATGGAACCCGAATAGGCGATAAACCTGGACGAGAGACTTGTGTGGTTAGTCAGGTCATGGCCGACTCCCTCTCGAGGCTTCCGCTTGAAGGTTGCCGAGATACACGACGTGTACATGGTGGTAAGTGGCGAGAGCGTGTGTGAAGAAGTACACCCCTGTAGGGTTAACATCATCTATTCGAATAGCCGTGTCCGCGGTAAAGGACTTCTGGGTTGCCTGTACAGTTCATAGACAAGTGAAAGTGGATACCCTAAAATGCGCAAGATAAGTGTGAGTGCTATGGATGGCATTTTCATAGGGAGACGGGAACGGATCCATAGTGGTGTATTGATATGGTGAATATGTGGACTCGTGTTCGCCACCTCAAAAGAGTTACTTGCAGTCGTAGTTTAGGATAGCCACCGAGTCAAAGCTGGCTTGCTGCAGTTAAACTCTACCACCCCCTTTTGTTGATACCGATGCATATGTAGTTAGTTCTCATGTAAGTCTTGCTGGGTACATTTCTACTCACGTTTGCTTAATTTATGTTTTTGCAGAGAGACTTCAGTCTCACTAGTAGTTCCGCGTGGATTTCGCCGTTTAGCTTGTTACCTCAGCTACGACCTTTTGCCTCGGCAGGGTCTTGTAGAAAGTCAGGCTTCTTAGCCTTTTTCATTTGTACTTGTCTGTACTCAGACAAGATAAGCTTCCACATGTGCTTGTTGCTTGTATGACTTGAATGCTGGGTCATCAGACCCATGTTTGTAATATCTGACTCTTCGGAGTCTTATGAATAAATACTCTAAGTCGTAGAGTCTTGTTGTGATGCCATGTTGTATTTGCACATATCGAGCATATTGTGTGTATGATTTTGAAATGCTTGGTATGTGTGGGATCTGACAACCTAGTTGTCTATCCTTGGTAGCCTCTCTTATGGGGTAATGTAGTCTAGTGCTTCCACTGAGCCATGATAGTCCGCTACAGCCCGGTTTACCGGAGTCCTGCTAGCCCAGTTACTACTGCTCCGGAACACTTAGACTGGCCGACATGTGATCCACTTCGTTCCTGTGTCTGTCCCTTCGAGGAAATGTCACGCGGTGACTTCCGAAGTCCTGCTAGCCTGCTACAGCCTGGGTTCCCGGAGTCCTGTTAGCCCAGTTGCTACAGCCCGGATTCACACGCTGATGACTGACACGTTCGATGCTGGTTCATGTATGCCTGTCCCCGTAAGTTAGCGCCACTTTGGGTTCACGACTAGTCATGTCGGCCCGGGTTCTCTGTCATATGGATACTAGCGACACTATCATATACGTGAGCCAAAAGGTGCAAACGGTCCCGGGCCAGGTAAGGTGGCACCCATGGGAATACCGTGCAGGAGGCCGCAAAGTGATATGATCTGTTACATGCTAGATCGGTGTGACTTAGAATCGGGGTCCTGACAATGGAATATTTTTCTTAAATGAAAAATATTCATTTCCCCCTCTTAAACCCTAGCTATTCAATGTGCTCCAAAGCAACCCCAATTTTTCTTGCCCACAAAAATCTGAGAAAATTCACGAATATTCTTTGAACCCTAGGGCACCTTTGTAAGCAAAAATATTGCCTAACTTTTTGGAATATTTTTGCTACAGAAAATATTTCCTGTTCTGGACAGAAATGGTGGTTTCTACAACAACTACCATTTTACTTGCTCCTTTGTGGCTGATTTTTCTTGTGCATCATCACCTTAGTAGATGATTGCTAACCTCCAAAGCCCAGTCCCCAACTCCCAGCTGTTTGACCATAGTAAGCTCTCAAAGTTACTGATCAGAAACTTACTTGGCAGTAGAAATCTATCCTACTGCGTCTCGGTCCAAACCAAAGCGTGGTAATCTTCAAAACTACCACGAAAAACAAGCCAGGCAAAAAATTTGGACTTAGGTCGGCCTCAGGGCAAAGTTCACGCGGTGACCACGCGTGTACACGACGCCAACCTGCTTGTCGCCGCGCTCTGAGTGCCGCCGAGCGCTCTGTTTCGCGCGTGCTCGCTTCCCTGACTGCCTAACCGTGCCAAACCTCGCCACAATCTTTGTCCAAGCTCTCTTAACTCTCCCTTGGCACTCGCCGACGCCGGAGCTCGCCGCAGCGAGCATGGGCGCGGTCCGGCCAACGGAACAGTGCGCTCTGCACTGTGCTCGTCGCCTTCCCCTCGATCCTATGCTCGTCCCCGTTCGCCCACAGTTCCCGCGTGAGCTGCGTCGCCTTCTCCCTCTCTCACTGACGCCGCTCGTCGCTGGGCGCCGTGTCCGGGTGTCCATCGGCGGAGCCCGAACCCCCCCCCCCTCGATGCTTGCCTATAAAAAGAGCCCTCCCCAGCCTCCTCGAACACCATCCACCACTCCCACACTCTCCACGATCTTGTAGAAGCCGTAGCCCGGCCGGGCAGGCCGCGGGCCGCCGTCCCCGAGCTCGAGCTCGCCGGCGATCCCCTCGGGGCGTCTCCATAGCTCCAGCCCCTCCCAGGCCTGGGCAACCCTTCCACGGCCTCCGCCGCTCTCCGGTGGTGCTGTTCCGCCTGGTTGGAGCCCCTGGAGTCGCCTCTGTTCGCCTCGTCTTCGTCTCCGGCGACCTCCGCTCTCTACCTCCGCTAGAGAGGTTGATTCCGACGCCGTCCGATCACCCCTAGCTACTCTACGGGTACGGGCAGGTGCACCTCTATCTCCTCTCTTGATCCCTCCTTGTTTTGGCCAAGAAGCCCTCGTCGCCGGCATGTGCTCCGGCAAAGCCGCGCCGTCCTCTGTTTCCTTCCCCCCTCTCCCCCTCACCTGACTAGCGGGGCCTGCTAGTCAGCCACTCAGTCCGTGCGAGAAGCGGTACGAGTGGTGGCACCCCGAGGCTTTACGCCTTCGACGTCACCCCCAGTCTGTTTTTATTTAAATTCAGATTCATATTTTTCCAGAGAGCTTCAAACAGCCAAAACTCTTCAACCATAAGTCCAAATGAATTGATTATTTTTGCATTGTGTTCTTTGTACAGAAATCAGCAGCTCACCAAAAATGAGATTTTTCTATGATGTCTAGATTTTCTGGTGAATTTCAGAAGGGTTCTTGATATTTTCTTCTTGTGTTTAAAATTATTTTCAGAGGGTGAGGCTTGTCTTGAGGATCACCAGGAGGCTTGTGAACCTCATCTGCACTAAGGCAAGCCACATCAACATTTTCATGGTGCCATTACAATATTCGTGATTTTCCTACTTGAATAAATGATTCAATCCATGCATTTAATCTATTATGTTACTTATATTCTGTTAGTTGCTTGTTTAAGTTAATATGCTTGATTTACAGAAAGTTTAAAGCTAACTAAGTTGGTAAAGAAACTAGAATTAATTTTTGTTATGAAATAGTAATATAGTTATGGATATAAATAATTATGGAGTTATTTTTCTTGCATCAGAAAAATGATAAATTTGCTAGATAAGATTCTGTTAAGAGTAAGGTTTAATCCTAACCAGAGGAGTGTCATGAGTTGTTGATGTTTATGCTTAGTGTGGATTTAGTCGACTCAGTCATTACCGTTGATATGTGATGCATATGTTAGTGTTGCATTTTCATGGCATACTATGACACCGGTTATTTTCATTTTAAGTTGAACCTGATAATAACTCAACTTGAATATATCGTTGACCGGGTCATGGTGCCACTGAATCGAGTTTTTCCCAATGCAACCACATTTGCCTTTATGGGAAGGCCTTTATTTGGTCCGTTGTCATGCCTCTGGTCGGTGCCTCCAACAAGGGAAGGTTATGGGAGTGCGGTACCCTGGCCCGGTAAGCAGACATAACCTTGTGTGCCCGTTGTTGAGATTTTGGTACCGTGTCCCCGTGTGGGACAGTTTATGTTTTGGCCACGACGGTGGTCGTTGTGTCTTTGGTAGACATGGGGCCACCCAGGACTAGCCCAGTGGGGAGTGAGTCAGAGTGGCTGGGAGAGTGTCATGGCAATGGAGGGGTTTCGTCGGAATGCCGTTGGTCCACCCGAATGGGAGTGCGAGGCCATGGGTTCCATGGTGTGGGTACAGTGCGCTACCTCTACAGAGTGTATTGATCTATCGATAGCCGAGTCCATGGTTACTGACACGCTTGAAAGTAGGTCACACCATGGGTCAATGTTTAATAAATCCTGCACACTAAGTTATGAACTTTGCACTGTTGATGATGGCGGAAAGGTCATCTTGTTGTTTTGGACCAAGTGTTGGTCGTGGTTGTGATCGCCGGAAGGATCACCGTTTGAGACCAAATATTGGCCGTGGTTGTGATCGCCGGAAAGATCACGAGATATTAATAGTTAAGACTTTAAGGTTGGAACGTTTGTGATCCAAGAGCGATCATCGTTGGTAAGCCAGTCCGAGAGATTTTTCTCTCAGGAGCATGATCACAACATGTTGGCTATCTTGTTGCATTATTAATAATTGGTTAATTTTCATGATATTGTTTGCCATTATGTTTATGTTTGTTGTGAGCTTGCAAGTAAATTCAATGTACTGACCTGGCGTGTCATGCCAGATTTCAGGAAAGTCTCGTTGGAAAGGAGTGCTGTCCGAGTCTAGATCATGTCCACATAGGTGTCCCTGTGCTATGGAGTTCCGCTACGATGTTGTTCCACTGCCGCGTAGTTGTTATGATCGAGGCCCCTTTATGTTCACTAAATAATGTACATATTGTTCAGCCACACTGTGTGTGCCGCTTGGCCTTGCTACCTGTTGTAATATAAACTTTGATCCGCTAGAATCAATAAAGCGGTCGTTTTCTATACCAAGATGTTGTGTGTTGCCAGAAGACATGGTCTCTGGGCTGGCAATGCATGGTAAACCGGTTGCTCTGAGCTGGGGTGCCACACACACCATTACGTTGTGGTGTTCCAGGTGGCGTGAGTTGCGAAACTATTCCGCATTGTTTCAAATAAAGACTAAACTCGTAACTCAAATATTCTCCTCCCTGATCAGATCGTAGAAACTTTATTTTCTTGTTATGATGATTTTCCACTTCACTCTGAAATTATTTGAACTTTTCAAATGTTTTAGGTTTATGTTTCATCAAGTAGATATACCCATATCTGCTCAAATCATCTGTGTAGGTCAGAAAATGACGATATCTTCCACGAGCCTCAACACTCATCAGATTGCATACATCAGTATGTATTATTTCCAACAAGTCTGTTGCTCGCTCCATTGTTCTAGAGAACGGAGTCTTAGGCATCTTGCCCATGAGGCATGGTTCGCAAGCATCAACTGATTCGTAATCAAGTGATTCCAAAAGCCCATCAGCATGGATTTTCTTCATGTGCTTTACACCAATATGACCTAAATGGCAGTGCCACAAATAAGTTGCACTATCATTATTAACTTTGCATCTTTTGGCTTTAATATTATGAATATGTGTATCATTACAATCGAGATTCAATAAACCATTTACCTTGGGTGTATGACCATTGAAGGTTTTATTCATGTAAACAGAACAACAATTATTCTGTGACTTTAAATGAATAACCGTATTGCAATAAACATGATCAAATCATATTCATGCTTAACGCAAACACCAAATAACATTTATTTAGGTTAAACACTAATCCCGAAAGTATAGGGAGTGTGCGATGATGATCATATCAATCATGGAACCACTTCCAACACACATCGTCATTTCACCCTTAACAAGTCTCTGTTCATTCTGCAACTCTCGTTTCGAGTTACTAATCTTAGCAACTGAACTAGTATCAAATACTGAGGAGTTGCTATAAACACTAGTAAAGTACACATCAATAACATGTATATCAAATATACCTTTGTTCACTTTGCCATCCTTCTTATCCGCCAAATACTTGGGGCAGTTCTGTTTCCAGTGACCAGTCCCTTTGCAGTAGAAGCACTTAGTCTCAGGCTTAGGTCCAGACTTGGGCTTCTTCACTTGAGCAGCAACTTGCTTGTTGTTCTTCTTGAAGTTCCCCTTCTTCCCTTTGCCCTTTTCTTGAAACTAGTGGTCTTTTCAACCATCAACACTTGATGCTTTTCTTGATTTCTACCTTCGTCAATTTCAGCATCACGAAGAGCTTGGGAATCATTTCTGTTATCCCTTGCATATTATAGTTCATCACGAAGTTCTAGTAACTTGGTGATAGTGACTAGAGAACTCTGTTAGTCACTATATTATCTGGAAGATTAACTCCCACTTGATTCAAATGATTGTAGTACTTAGACATTCTGAGCACATGCTCACTGGTTGAGCTATTCTCCTCCATCTTGTAGGCAAAGTACTGTCAGAGGTCTCATACCTCTCGACATGGGCATTAGTATGAAATACTAATTGCAACTCTTAGAACATCTCATATGCTCCGTGGCGTTCAAAACGTCTTTGAAGCCCCGATTCTAAGCCATAAAGCATGGTGCACTAAACTATCAAGTAGTCATCATATCGAGCTTGCCAAACGTTCATAACGTCTGCATCTGCTCCTACAATTGGTCTGTCACCTAGCGGTGCATCAAGGACATAATTCTTCTGTGCAGCAATGAAGATAATCCTCAGATCACGGATCCAATCCGCATCATTGCTACTAACATCTTTCAACTTAGTTTTCTCTAGGAACATATCAAAAATAAAACAGGGGAGGTAAACGTGAGCTATTGATCTACAACATAGATATGCTAATACTACCAGGACTAAGTTCATGATAAATTTAAAGTTCAATTAATCAAATTACTTAAGAACTCCCACTTAGATAGACATCCCTCTAATCATCTAAGTGATCACGTGATCCATATCAACTAAACCATGTCCGATCATCACGTGAGGTGGAGTAGTTTTCAATGGTGAACATCACTATGTTGATCACATCTTCTATATGATTCACGCTCGACCTTTCGGTCTCCAGTGTTCCGAGGCCATATCTGCATATGCTAGGCTCGTCAAGTTTAACCCGAGTATTCTACGTGTGCAAAACTGGCTTGCACCCATTGTATGTGAACGTAGAGCTTATCATACCCGATCATCATGTGGTGTCTCGGCACGACGAACTTTGGCAACGGTGCATACTCAGGGAGAACACTTATACCTTGAAATTTAGTGAGAGATCATCTTATAATGCTACCGCCGATCTAAGCAAAATAAGATGCATAAAATATAAACAGCACATGCAATCAATATAAGTGATATGATATGGCCATCATCATCTTGTGCCTTTGATCTCCATCTCCAAAGGACCGTCATGATCACCATCGTCACCGGTGCGACACCTTGATCTCCATCGTAGCATCATTGCTGTCTTGCCAACTATTACTTCTATGACTATCCCTACTGCTTAGTGATAAAGTAAAGCAATTACATGGCGATTGCATTTCATACAATAAAGCGACAACCATATGGCTCCTGCCAGTTGCCGATAACTTTGTTACAAAACATGATCATCTCATACAATAAAATTTAGCATCATGTCTTGACCATATCACATCACAACATGCCCTGCAAAAACAAGTTAGACGTCCTCTACTTTGTTGTTGCAAGTTTTACGTGGCTGCTACGGGCTGAGCAAGAACCGTTCTTACCTACGCATCAAAACCACAACGATATTTCGTCAAGTATGTGATGTTTTAACCTTCACAAGGACCGGGTGTAGCCACACTCGATTCAACTAAAGTTGGAGAAACTGACACCCACCAGCCACCTGTGTGCGAAGCACGTCGGTAGAACCAGTCTCACATAAGCGTACGCGTAATGTCGGTCCGGGCCGCTTCATCCAACAATACCGCTGAATCAAAGTATGACATGATGGTAAGCAGTATGACTTGTATCGCCCACAACTCACTTGTGTTCTACTCGTGCATATAACATCTACGCATAAACCTGGCTCGGATGCCACTGTTGGGGAACGTAGCAATTTCAAAAAAAATCCTACGCACACGCAAGATCATGGTGATGCATAGCAACGAGAGGGGAGAGTGTCGTCCACGTACCCTCGTAGACCATAAGCGGAAGCGTTATGACAACGCGGTCGATGTAGTCGTACGTCTTCACGATCGACCGATCCTAGTACCGAACGTATGGCACCTCCGCGATCTGCACACGTTCAGCTCGGTGACGTCCCATGAACTCACGATCCAATAGAGCTTCGAGGGAGAGTTCCGTCAGCACGACGGCGTGATGACGGTGATAATGAAGCTACCGTCGCAGGGCTTCGCCTAAGCACCGCTACGATATGACCGAGGTGGATTATGGTGGAGGGGGGCACCGCACACGGCTAAGAGATCAACGATCAACTTGTGTGTCTATGGGGTGCCCCCTCCCCGTATATAAAGGAGTGGAGGAGGGGGGAGGGTCGGCCCTCCTATGGCACGCCCTGGAGGAGTCCTGCTCCCACCGGGAGTAGGATTCCCCCCATCCAAGAGTAGGAGTAGGAGGGAAGGATGGAGGAGAGAGGGGGAAGGAAAAAGGGGGGCGCCGCCCCCCTTCCTTGTCCAATTCGGACTAGAGGGGGAGGGGGCGCGCGGCCTGCCCTGGCCGCCCCTTCCTCTCTCCACCAAGGCCCATGAGGCCCATTACACTCCCCGGGGGGTTCCGGTAACCCCCCAGTACTCTGGTATTCGTCCGGACTCATCCGGAACCCTTCCGAAGTCCAAACATAGTCATCCAATATATCGATCTTTATGTCTCGACCATTTCGAGACTTCTCGTCACGTCCGTGATCATATCCGGGACTCCGAACTACCTTCGGTACATCAAAACACATAAACTCATATTACTGATCGTCACCGAACGTTAAGCATGCGGACCCTACGAGTTCGTGAACTATGTAGACATGACCGAGACACGTCTCAGGTCAATAACCAATAGCGCAACCTGGATGCTCATATTGGTTCCTACATATTATACGAAGATCTTTATCGGTCAAACCGCATAACAACATACGTTGTTCCCTTTGTCATCGGTATGTTACTTGCCCGAGATTCGATCGTCGGTATCTCAATACCTAGTTCAATTTCATTACCAGCAAGTCTCTTTACTCGTTCCATAATGCATCATCCCGCAACTAACTCATTAGTCACATTGCTTGCAAGGCTTATAGTGATGTGCATTACCGAGAGGGCCCAGAGATACCTCTCCGACAATCGGAGTGACAAATCCTAATCTTGATCTATGCCAACTCAACAAGTACCATCGGAGACACCTGTAGAGCACCTTTATAATCACCCAGTTACGTTGTGACGTTTGGTAGCACACAAAGTGTTCCTCCGGTAATCGGGAGTTGCATAATCTCATAGTCATAGGAACATGTATAAGTCATGAAGAAAGAAATAGCAATATACTAAACGATCAAGTGCTAAGCTAACGGAATGGGTCAAGTCAATCACATCATTCACTAATAATGTGATCATGTTAATCAAATGACAACTCATGTCTATGGCTAGGAAACTTAACCATCTTTGATTCAACGAGCTAGTCAAGTAGAGGCATACTAGTGACACTCTGTTTGTCTATGTATTCACACATGTACCAAGTTTCTGGTTAATACAATTCTAGCATGAATAATAAACATTTATCATGATATAAGTAAATATAAATAACACCTTTATTATTACATCTAGGGCATATTTCCTTCATCACCGTCGCGGAAGAACTGGTGTAGATGACGTCGAACTCATCGCCGGTGATGGTTCTAACCTTGTACTCACCACCAATCATGGAGATTTGGGACGCCATGGATTTGGGAGGAGGGTTAGGATTAGTGAAACTATCATAATGTGAAAGGACGTGACGACTAGGAGCAAACTGCCGTAAAGTTAAAGGACGTCCGGGGACGAGTAGGAGCGAACTGCTAGCGGTTTTTTGATTGTAAAAATGCTGAGTGGGGCGTGCGAACGAAAGGGTAGTGCCTTGCTTGGTGGATAAATGGATTCATGCATAGTACTATGGGGGCCCAATTAGATGTCATGTCTACTCGACACCCAATTAAATGGCTTTCGATGTCATGTCAAGCGTTGGGAAAATTACAGGTGATATGAAGCTTTCCATTCTCCCATGATACGGGCTTCCGAGAGCCCTTGGATCTAAGATCAAACGGTTGCATGGCGTGATTCTAGACCTATGGGTGAATATCCTATCCTGGAGAGTTATTCTGCAAATTTTCAATAACTTAGCATGCGACCGTTCGATCTCAGATCCAAGGGCTGCCAGCAGCCCCTATCATGGTCGTGCCTACCACGACTGTCGCCTCGCTCGCGCGGTCGCGCCCTTGGAGATTTAACATGGTGCGTTAGGCTATCTGATGTTGGCATGTCATACATAGTCATCACTTAGTCACTCATACAACAAGGTTAGCTATAAGGTTGGCTATAAGAGTATTTTTTTACTTCTCTCTATCTCTTTCTTCGTAGTATTTATTGCATTTGCCAAGGAGTGACCTCTTCCAATGAAATGGTGCTTAGATGAGGTGCTAAGGGCATTAAATGGCTTAGCAACTCAAGTCCCCAATGCATAGGTGCTTAGTTTTTTGTTGCTAAGCTTGCTTCATTGAATTATCTATAGACTCAAAATTGTCTTTTCACATAGGTACACGCGCTTAGCGCCATTTCTTCCTAGGGTCACCAAACTAGTCTCTCTCTTCTTAATTAACTTGCCACATAAGACTTTATGCCTATGTGGCAGGCTTAGCACCTGTACTAGCAAGTACAATAGTGGGCTATAAGCCCACTTACATGGCATTTTTGCATATGTGGAGGAGAGAGGCAAGGAAAAAGTGGAGGAGTGGGCTCTCATGCAAGAGCCAGCCTCTACATGGTGGAGCATTGGGAGAGGCACCTGTATACCATGGAGGTGGTCAGGAATCGGGAGACTCACGTCCATTGTAGCGCCGTAGTTAAAATGATAATGGCAAGTCAAATCACGAGGCCCCACCTGTCCAGTAGTAACTCGTTGTCAAATCACACATCCCTACGTTTGCAGCAGCCTACTCCCTCATCTTCTCACGTCTTTGTCGAACCGACTAGGCGGAACTGCCCCGCCTACCGCGCAGGAAAAGCCCCGTCCTCGACTTTTAAATAGTAAAGTATAATTTTGTATCCATGGATTGCGCCATGGAGCAAAGCCTCTAGAAAACGGCGGTACACATGTACGGAGTATACAGCACGCCCGTCGCGTTCGCTTCGCACCCCAGATGGTCGGTCAGTCTGGCACGCCGCTCTCCGAATGGAACGCGCGTCATATTGCGTTTGCACACACATGTGGGACCGCAATTGAGAACCTACCATAGGCACACTGCCCGGCCCCGCAAGTCGGGTGAGTTAATAGAAGAGAGAGACAAGCGATAGTACTAGAGAAGTGTTGTACATACGTTGGTGCCTGGACGATCCCTGCATGACACGGAAGATGAGTTCGTCCATGCATGTGACTAGACTCAAGCATACACGGCTGGATTGGCTATCGTCTACATATCGTGCAGGCTGTGTTGTACAGGGCTGTAGTTCTGATGAGAAATCTAAAATGGGTTTCTTGTCATCTCGCAATATTAGGTGTCATGTGCTTCGGAAGACTGCGAGGGTTAAACAGCGACAACTGAGTTCCTCCAAGGCGCTGGTCATTGGGGGCACATGCACAAAGACTACTCGGCTGCCATCTAGGCCAAGCCAGCTATGTTAATTAAGACATCTAGCAATGGACCCCTTTTCTACGAGTTTATCTTTAATTTGAGCTTTGATCCTCGTCTAGTTTGTCCGTCGGGATTCATGTTGTCTCCTTGGGGCAGTGAGGTTATGGTTTCTTGTCATGTGGCATTTTTTCGTGTTATATGTTATATAATTCGATGCTTCGGATCAAAATGACGACAACTGCGCCTCCGGGGCACGTGCATGAAGACTTCTCAACAATCATTGACGAGGTCAAGCTCGCTCTGGTAGACAAAAGAAAACTACTCCACTATATAGGCAGGAGCCTCCGTGCTTGCTTGCTAGTGTTGCTCTCTTCATACTGCCTCGTCCTCTTCAGATCCAAACACGACAGCGGTGACCACGCTCTCTCTCTGTTCACCGCTGGTCACAGATCCAGCCGGATCCTCTCCGCCGGGGAAGGTGAGAAGGTGCAACGTTCACGCAGTCGTCCTCGGCGGTGGCTCTTACCCACTTCCGGCGCGTCCCGATCAGCGTGCCTTGTCGTTCTCTCCCACGCACCGCTGGCTAGGGAGGGCCTCCGACCCCTTCTTCCTCGTTGTCATACTATGGGCAGATCCGGCCTCCCGTCGCCCACCTAGAAACATCCCGGTGACCCTCAGGTATAACTTCCTTCTAAACCGGCCTTGCTCTACTTACCGAGCTCCTAACGTCGTTGCATTTGTATCTTTTACTATTTCTTAGGCCCCTCATATATAGGATCGATCGACTGTTCGAAAGCCACCTAAATTTTTACTGTTAAGAGGTAAAACTAGTTCATGCACTCGAATCTAGTACTACTTGGTTCAAACAAGGAAGAAAGGGGGTGGGGGTGGGGGAAGATTTGTTACCTGAATCTAGGACTTGGTCGAAAGAGGAAATAATGGGGGCAAAAAGTAGTGGAGACTGGCTATCCAACTGGTCTCTTGGTCTAATAGGGGAATAAAGGGATACACAGTACAAACTCAATATAAACCCGATCTATTGATTGAAAAGGGAAAGAAAGTGGGGACTGGGGGAAAAGTCAACAGAGTATGTCCAGCACTAGATTTGCTAGCCTCACACAATATAAGGTGGCTATACCAAAAAAAAAATGGGACCAACCCAGATATCCTTTTCTGATGTTTGTTGCCCCGAGCCACTCTTATGTAATGCCACTGGTAAAATGTAGCAGTCGCACTGCTAAAAGTAAGGACACGTTAAACCAATGTTGTTTTCAATGTAATGCCTCCAGTAATATGAATCAATGGCACTTTTTCATGTCTTGCTAAATTTCCCATTAAGATAAGTTGCTTCTTTTCGTTAGAAATGCAACTGTCCTGGTCCGCCTACTCTCCCGTGCCCAAATACCAACTCTGTAGCAGCTGTTAATGTAATGTTACTGGTAAAATGAAGCAATGGCACCATTAAAGTAATGTCGTATTTAATGGTTATCATAGTTAATCCTAATGCCCACACTAATATCTAGCAATGCTACTGCTTTAGAAATTGCTACTGTCCTTGTAGGATTGCCATTCAGATAAGGAACATGCTTCTTTTCATTTGATGTATGTTTCATCACTTGTTAGTCACCCTCCTTTCCACCTTTTTGTGTGCAAATAGAGATATACATTTCACATTTGATCTTAGTTGAACCGCACAAATGATATCCAAATTATAGTTGAACATTCCATGAGCTTCACAACCAACCTTGATGTTGCTCAATTTTATTGCAACTAATAAAGAAGAAGCTCTGTGGGTTTCATTTTCTGATGGAAATAGAATCGGGGCTGGAGCCCTTTTCTTAAAAAAAATGAAGAAGAAGCTGCTAGCTCATGGGACATTGCTTCATTTTAGGTGAACTGCACCAAAAGGTCCAATGAATTGAATCATCCATGTTGGTGACTATTGTCATCCCTTCTACGATGGCATCAACTGTAGATATGGTTCCCAACACGAGGTATGTTCCTTTTTGGTCTGACCGTTTGCCAAAGATCCTGCATGTTGAGTCTGCTCTTGTGCTACTTTTTTGCCACTGCCATGATAAAGCAGTAATGTTATTATTTTGCACCTTAATCTAGTAGCACTATTAATTTGAGGCAATGTTTTGGCACCGCTAGTGACACTTATTTTTTTATATATCGAAAGAGGGGGTTTCCTCCGATTTCATTAAAGAAACCCAACCATAGAGAACCATTATCCGACAACATCACAGTGTAAACGGGCAGTTATGCAACTACTACTAGAACGGATTGAGCACTAGCTGATGATGACATGTACCTAGGGTAGGGCAATAGACCTGATCTAAGCACCCTTCCCAAGGACACTGCCTTACAGTCAAGGAAATTCAAAGGACAGCAAATTCTACCTACTGAAATCACCACAGGATGCAACCCACTCGACCGTAGGTTCCACTCGGATAACCCAATTCCCTTCGACCAGGATATAATCTTTCGACCATATCAGAAACCACTTGGAATATAGAAGATCTAAGGTCACTCTGGATGAGAACGGTCAGACGTTCACTCCATAGTCTTAATGATCATTTATATGACTTTAATACTGACGTTACCAGTAACGTCCCCTCTTTATGTACATTGAACCCTATGTAACGGGGGATGGCTGGGGTCCTGGCGCACTCTATATAAGCCACCCCCTCCTCTGAGAGAAGGGTTCGCGCCCCCTGTAACTTCACGCATAATCCAATCGACCAGCCTCAGGGCATCGAGACGTAGGGCTGTTACATCCTCTGAGAAGGGCCTGAACTCATAAATCTTGCATGCACAACTTCACCATATCTAGGATCTTGCCTCCTCATACCTACCCCCCATTCTACTGTCAGACTTAGAACCACGACAGTTGGTGCCCACCCATGGGGCAGGTGTCTTAGTGACTTTCCGGTGAGATTGTAGTTTTTCCAATTCTCATCATCATTGTTTCCAGCGGTGGATTGGCTGAGGGCCGTGAGATCCGTCTCGGCGCGCTCGTCTTCGTCGCTGACGACTCCGCCTGGCTCCAGGAGGCCCCTCTTGACGTCGAGACACTCCCCGTCCGTGGGGCCATGCACTTTCGCGCGTGCGTTCGCGGCGTCCTTCTGCGGCAGTCGTCGACCCAGTATCGGTCGGCTCCCGTGGTGTCTTCGCTCCCCGCTGTTCGCTGTCGCAAGCGATCTGGTCGGTCGCGGCTTCAGCGGTGGGTGAAGCATGCGCTGGCACGTCAGTCGGCCACCCCTCAAGTCGCGGCAATCGAGCCCGATGAATCTCTCTATGGCCTGTTCGATCCGTCGACTGGCTCCATCGAGACCTTGTCCGAGTGCGACAGCAGCGACCCTGCGGCAGAGGTCCTGATGGTCGACACACCGCATGACCCACCTGGCATGCGTCACAACGGTGGCGGCGATGGCAGCGGCGGTCCGTCACGCATTCACGAGGAGTACCACCCCGAAACCCTTTCTTCACAGCAGAGGGAGGAACTTCACCGCCGCAACATGGAGGTGCTCCACACGCCCATCGTTGGATAGACCTCTGAGGCTCGGGCCTTGGAGGAGGCGCGCCTGGCCACTTTGGCTGAGCGCACTCGATTGGAGAACCTTCAGCATGCACTCGACGAGCGTGCTCGATGGCAGATCCCTGAGTCCAATCGATGACAGCGACAACTTTTCCCGCCTGAACCACAGGTATACCGCACTCCGATTCAGAATCTTACAGCTGATGCCCGTATAGCAGAGTCGATTCAGCTGTCCCAGTCGGAAGCTGGAAGAGGTTTGATGCAGATCCGGGCTCTGCTCCGGGCAGCAGGAGACCAAAACACGGCAGTGTCTCAGTCGCGGAACAGAATCCATAGCAGATCTGTGGTGGCTGATACAGTCCAGTCGGCTCATAGCCCAAGATCGCTTCTGAGGCGTGAGGGACGTGGGCATCGCCAAGAGCAGCACTTGGATCTGAACCATGAGCAATATGGTCACTGACTCGGCCATGATGACCGCCGTCGAGTGCCTACACCCCCTCTGAGGAGCGGATCATATGTGCCCCGGCATTATGATGACAGGTGCCCGTACAACGATGAGCGGAGGTTGCCAGTCGACCCAAGAGAGCCAGGATTTGATGCAAGGTCAATTCTGGTGCAAGGTCTGGTTGACAGGGACCGAGCACACAGAGAAGGACAAGACAGAGGTCACCCGACTGGAAGCAGAGTGCATGTTTCTGGTCCCGAATGTTTTAGCAGAGCCATCAGGGCTGCAGAAATTCCTCCCAACTTCAGGTTGGCGACTGGAGTTAGTAAGTTCACTCGAGAGTCGAAGCCTGGCACTTGGCTAGAAGACTACCAAGTGGCCGTGCAGATCGGTGGTGGAAATGATGAAGTAGCTATGAAACATCTTCCACTTATGTTGGAGGGTTCGGCCAGATCATGGTTGAATCAGTTAGCTCCTGACAGTATTTTCAGCTAGGAAGAATTGGCTCGAGTGTTTGTCAGAACTTTTGAGGGTACGTGCAAACGACCTGCAGGATTGGTGCTGCCTCTTGAGCACTGCGTTGGTTTTCCCTTGAAGAGGAAAGGGTGATGCGGTAAAGTAGCGTAAGTATTTCCCTCAGTTTTTGAGAACCAAGGTATCAATCCAGTAGGAGGCCATGCACGAGTCCCTCGCACCTACACAAACAAATAAATCCTCGCAACCAACGCAATAAAGGGGTTGTCAATCCCTTCACGGTCACTTACGAGAGTGAGATCTGGTATATATGGTAAGATAATATTTTTGGTATTTTCATGATAAAGATGCAAAATAAAATAAAAGACAATGGAAATAGCTTGTTGTTGGAAGATTAATATGATGGAAAATAGACCCGGGGGCCATAGGTTTCACTAGTGGCTTCTCTCATGAGCATAAGTATTACGGTGGGTGAACAAATTACTGTTGAGCAATTGACAGAATTGAGCATAGTTATGAGAATATATAGGTATGATCATGTATATAGGCATCACGTCCGAGACAAGTAGACCAATTCCTGCCTGCATCTACTACTATTACTCCACACATCGACCACTATCCAGCATGCATCTAGAGTATTAAGTTCATAAGAACAGAGTAACGCTTTAAGCAAGATGACATGATGTGGAGGGATAAACTCATGCAATATGATATAAACCCCACCTTGTTATCCTCGATGGCAACAATACAATACATGCCTTGCTGCCCCTACTATCACTGGAAAGGACACCGCAAGATTGAACCCAAAGCTAAGCACTTCTCCCATTGCAAGAAAGATCAATCTAGTAGGCCAAACCAAACTGATAATTCGAAGAGACTTGCAAACATAACCAATCATACATAAAAGAATTCAGAGGAGATTCAAATATTGTTCATAGATAAACTTGATCATAAACCCACAATTCATCGGTCTCAACAAACACACCGCAAAAGAAGATTACATCGAATAGATCTCCACAAGAGAGGGGGAGAACATTGTATTGAGATCCAAAAAAGAGAAGAAGCCATCTAGCTAAGAACTATGGACCCGAAGGTCTGAGATAAACTACTCACACATCATCAGAGAGGCTATGGTGTTGATGTAGAAGCCCTCCGTGATCGATGCCCCCTCCGGCGAAGCTCCGGAAAAGGCCCCAAGATGGGATCTCACGGGTAAAGAAGGTTGCGGCGGTGGAATTAGGTTTTTGGCTCCGTATCTGGTAGTTTGGGGGTACGTAGGTATATATAGGAGGAAGAAGTACGTCAGTGGAGCAACGTGGGGCCCACGAGGGTGGAGGGCACCCCAGGGGGTAGGCGCGCCCCCCTACCTCGTGCCCTCCTGGTTGATGTCTTGACGTAGGGTCCAAGTCCTCTGGATCACGTTTGTTCCAAAAATAACTCTCCCGAAGGTTTCATTCCGTTTGGACTCCGTTTGATATTCCTTTTCTGCGAAACTCTAAAATAGGCAAAAACAACAATTCTGGGTTGGGCCTCCGGTTAATAGGTTAGTCCCAAAAATAATATAAAAGTGTATAATAAAGCCCATTAATGTCCAAAACAGAATATAATATAGCATGGAACAATCAAAAATTATAGATACGTTGGAGACGTATCAAGCATCCCCAAGCTTAACTCCTGCTCGTCCTCGAGTAGGTAAATGATAAAAACAGAATTTTTGATGTGGAATGCTACTTGGCATAATTTCAATGTAATTCTTCTTAATTGTGGTATGAATATTCAGATCCGAAAGATTCAAGATAAAAGTTCATATTGACATAAAAGTAATAATACTTCAAGCATACTAACTAAGCAATTATGTCCTCTCAAAATAACATGGCCAAAGAAAGTTCATCCCTACAAAATCATATAGTTTAGTCATGCTCCATTTTCGTCACACAAGAATGCTCTCATCATGCACAACCCCGATGACAAGCCAAGCAATTGTTTCATACTTTAGTAATCTCAAACTTTTTCAACCTTCACGCAATACATGAGCGTGAGCCATGGATATAACACTGTGGGTGGAATAGAATATAATGATGGGGGTTATGTGGAGAAGACAAAAAAGGAGAAAGTCTCACATCAACGAGGCTAATCAATGAGCTATGGAGATGCCCATCGATTGATGTTAATGCAAGGAGTAGGGATTGCCATGCAACGGATGCACTAGAGCTATAAATGCATGAAAGCTCAACCAAAGAAACTAAGTGGGTGTGCATCCAACTTGCTTGCTCACGAAGACCTAGGGCATTTGAGGAAGCCCATCGTTGGAATATACAAGCCAAGTTCTATAATGAAAATTCCCACTAGTATATGAAAGTGATGAAACAAGAGACTCTCTATCATGAAAATTATGGTGCTACTTTGAAGCACAAGTGTGGTAAAAGGATAGTACCATTGTCCCTTCTCTCTTTTTCTCTCATTTTTTTGGGCCTTCTTCTCTTTTTTTATGGCTTTTCTCTTTTTTTCCTCACTTGGGACAATGCTCTAAAAATGATGATCATCACACTTCTATCTATTTACAACTCAATGATTACAACTCGAAACTAGAATAAAGTATGACTCTATATGAATGCCTACGGTGGTGTACCGGGATATGCAATGAATCAAGAGTGGCATGTATGAAAAATTATGAATGGTGGCCTTGCCACAAATACGATGTCAACTACATGATCATGCACAACAATATGACAATGATGAGCATGTCATGATAAACGGAACTGTGGAAAGTTGCATGGCAATATATCTCGGAATGGCTATGGAAATGCCATAATAGGTAGGTATGGTGGCTGTTTTGAGGAAGATATAAGGAGGTTTATGTGTGAAAGAGCGTATCATATCACGGGGTTTGGATGCACCGGCGAAGTTTGCACCAACTCTCAATGTGAGAAAGGGCAATGCACGGTACCGAAGAGGCTAGCAATGATGGAAGGGTAAGAGTGTGTATAATCCATGGACTCAACATTAGTCATAAAGAACTCACATACTTATTGCAAAAATCTACAAGTCATCAAAAACCAAGCACCACGCGCATGCTCCTAGGGGGATAGATTGGTAGGAAAAGACCATCGCTCGTCCCCGACCGCCACTCATAAGGAGTCCCATACGTGCATGCTACGGGACTTGCAAACTTCAACACAAGTATTTCTCAAATTCACAACTACTCAACTAGCACAACTTTAATATCACTACCTCCATATCTCAAAACAATCATCAAGCATCAAACTTCTCTTAGTATTCAACACACTCATAAGAAAGTTTTTACAAGTATTGAATACCTAGCATATTAGGATTAAGCAAATTACCGTGCTGTTTAAGACTCTCAAAATAATATAAGTAAGCATGAGAGAACAATAGTTTCTATAAAACAAATCCACCACCGTGCTCTAAAAGATATAAGTGAAGCACTAGAGCATTATAATCAATTCCGAATCATGTGTGTCTCTCATCAAAAGGTGTGTCCAGAAAAGATGATTGTGGTAAACTAAAAAGCAAAGACTCAAATAATACAAGACGCTCCAAGCAAAACACATATCATGTGGTGAATAAAAATATAGCTCCAAGTAAGTTACCGATGGAAGTAGACGAAAGAGGGGATGCCTTCCGGGGCATCCCCAAGCTTTGGCTTTTTGGTGTCCTTAGATTATCTTGGGGTGCCATGGGAATCCCCAAGCTTAGGCTCTTGCCACTCCTTGTTCCATAATCCATCAAATCTTTTACCCAAAACTTGAAAACTTCACAACACAAAACTTAACAGAAAATCTCGTGAGCTCCGTTAGCGAAAGAAAACAAAACACCACTTCAAGGTACTGTAATGAACTCATTCTTTATTTATATTGGTGTTAAAACTACTTTATTCCAACTTCCCTATGGTTTATAAACTATTTTATTAGCCATAGATTCATCAAAATAAGCAAACAACACACGAAAAACAGAATCTGTCAAAAAACAGAACAGTCTGTAGTAATCTGTAACTAACACAAACTTCTGGAACTCCAAAAATTCAGCCAAAATAGCACGACCTAGACAATTTGTTTATTGATCAGCAGCAATTAGAATCAATATTTTATCAAGTTCTGGTGATTTTTAACAATTATTTTCGTGAACAGAAAGTTTCTGGAATTTTCTGCAAGATCAAATAACTATCATCCAAGAAGATCCTATAGGTTTAACTTGGCACAAACACTAATTAAAACATAAAAACACATCTGACCAGAGGCTAGATCAAATATTTATTCCTAAACAGAAGCAAAAAGCAAAAAAATAAAAATAAAATTGGGTTGCCTCCCAACAAACGCTATCGTTTAACGCCCCTAGCTAGGCATAAAAGCAAGGATAGATCTAGGTATTGCCATCTTTGGCTTTTAATTTTTTAGCGGAATCATACTCGAATCCGGGAGGTTCTTTACGTTTCCCTTCATATTCAGATATTTTTAGATCTAAAGAATCCAACCGCTTATTGCAAAGGGTAATCAACATATTCATGCGGTGAAGATTTCCACTAACACCCTTAAGAGGTTCAAGAGATTTTTGTAAAATTTTCGTTACTTCGCAAATTTTCTCAAAAACTTGTGTTTCTTCCTAGGTATGATGAGGCCCCTTTTGTTGAGGTAGTGTTCCCACTATACCTTCTATAACTTCATGCGCAATACTGGGATCAATTTCAATAAAATTGCCTTTGGCAACGCAATCCAAGAGTTGTCTATGAGACATATTCAGTCCAACATAAAAATTGCGAAGCAGAATTCTAAGGTTTACTTCAAAGGTACAATTGCGATAAGACTCCATCATTCTAAACCAAGCATCTTTTAAGTTTTCTCCTTGTCTTTGTTTGAAGTGAAAAACTTCAAACTCAGGAGACAGCGGAGTAGAAAGAGGACTAGCCATAATGACCAAGCGAGCGGTAAAGAGGCGAATGGAAAAGAGAGGGCGAATAAAACGGCAAGGGTGAAGTGGGGGAGAGGAAAACGAGAGGCAAATGGCAAATAATGTAATGCGGGAGATAAGGGTTTGTGATGGGTACTTGGTATGTTGACTTTTGCGTAGACTCCCCGGCAACGGCGCCAGAAATGGCTCATTGTCGGGAGTCCAAATCTTGACTTGACCTTGCATAAGCCTCCCCGGCAACGGCGCTAGAAATCCTTCTTGCTACCTCTTGAGCACTGCATTGGTTTTTCCTTGAAGAGGAAAGGGTGATGCAGTAAAGTAGCGTAAGTATTTCCCTCAGTATTTGAGAACCAAGATATCAATCCAGTAGGAGGCCACGCACGAGTCCCTCGCACCTACACAAACAAATAAATCCTCGCAACCAACGCAATAAAGGGGTTGTCAATCCCTTCACAGTCACTTACGAGAGTGAGATCTGATAGATATGATAAGATAATATTTTTGGTATTTTTATGATAAAGATGCAAAGTAAAATAAAAGCAAAATAAAAGATAATGGAAATAGCTTGTTGTTGGAAAATAGACCCGGGGGCCATAGGTTTCACTAGTGGCTTCTCTCATGAGCATAAGTATTACGGTGGGTGAACAAATTACTGTTGAGCAATTGACAGAATTGAGCATAGTTATGGGAATATCTAGGTATGATCTCCTGCCTGCATCTACTACTATTACTCCACACATCGACTGCTATCCAGCATGCATCTAGAGTATTAAGTTCATAAGAACAGAGTAACGCTTTAAGCAACATGACATGATGTAGAGGGATAAACTCATGCAATATGACATAAACCCCATCTTGTTATCCTCGATGGCAACAATACAATACGTGCCTTGCTGCCCCTACTGTCACTGGGAAAGGACACCGCAAGATTGAACCCAAAGCTAAGCACTTCTCCCATTGTAAGAAAGATCAATCTAGTTGGCCAAACCAAACTGATAATTTGAAGAGACTTGCAAAGATAACCAATCATACATAAAAGAATTCAGAGGAGATTCAAATATTGTTCATAGATAAACTTGATCATAAACCCACAATTCATCGGTCTCAACAAACACACCGCAAAAGAAGATTACATCGAATAGATCTCCACAAGAGAGGGGGAGAACATTGTATTGAGATCCAAAAAGAGAGAAGAAGCCATCTAGCTAATAACTATGGACCCGAAGGTCTGAGGTAAACTACTCACACATCATCGGAGAGGCTATGGTGTTGATGTAGAAGCCCTCCATGATTGATGCCCCCTCCGGCGGAGCTCCGGAAAAGGCCCCAAGATGGGATCTCACGGGTACAGAAGGTTGCGGTGGTGGAATTAGGTTTTTGGCTCCGTATTTGGTAGTTTGCGGGTACGTAGGTATATATAGGAGGAAGAAGTACGTCGGTGGAGCAACGTGTGTCCCACGAGGGTGGAGGGCGCGCCGAGGGGAGTAGGTGCGCCCCCTACCTCGTGCCCTCCTGGTTGATGTCTTGACATAGGGTCCAAGTCCTCTGGATCACGTTCATTCCAAAAATCACGTTCCCGAAGGTTTCATTCCGTTTGGACTCCGTTTGATATTCTTTTTCTGCGAAACTCTGAAATAGGCAAAAAACAGCAATTCTGGGCTGGGCCTCCGGTTAATAGGTTAGTCCCAAAAATAATATAAAAGTGTATAATAAAGCCCATTAATGTCCAAAACAGAATAAAGCCCATTATAGATACATTGGAGACGTATCAATTGGCCGAGTTGCAGCATTGCGTACAAAAACCAAATGAGACTTTGAGAGATTACATCCAGAGGTGGACCACTTTGCATCACACAGTGGAGAATGTATCTCAGCACCAAGCAGTTTGCGCCTTCAAGGAGGGCGTTCGGTATCGAGAGCTTAACCTAAAATACAGTATGACAGGAGATATGACTCTGACTCGGATGATGGAAATAGCCACTCGGTACGCTAATGGAGAAGAAGATGATCGACTCCGCAGTGGAAAGGGCAAACCAGTCACCAAGACACCGGAGGAGGTCGGAAGCAGAAACGCAAAGCCGAGCCAGCAGGTCCTGGTGAAGCTTTAGTTGTGGCTCAAGGAAAATTCAAAGGGAAGCCCAAAGGACTCTGGATCCCCAAGAAGGTAAAGGATCAAGCAGGAAATGATGTGTTGGATTTTCCATGTCACGTTCACACCAAGAAGGACAAAGAGGGTAATCTGATCTACCCCAAACATACCACTCGGCAATGTTGGCTCCTAATCCAGCAGTTCCGAGAGAAACAGCCCAGTGAGAAGGAGAAGGAGTCTGATAAGGACGAGGACAAGGAAGAATATGATGATGGTTTTCCCAACGTCAATTCCACTTTGGTGATTTTTGCTGACGTTGAAAGCAAAAGTCGACTAAAGGTCATCAACACAGAAGTAAACATGGTTGCTCTAGAAATGACAACATATTTGAAGTGCTCGAAGACTCCCATCACATTCGACCAGTCTGACCACCCTCCGCGTGTTGCCATCCCCGGGAGGCAAGCGGTAGTGGTCAACCCAGTCGTGGGAGGCACCCGACTAACCAAGGTCTTGATGGATGGAGGCAGTGGTTTGAACATTTTGTACGCTGAAACTCTCCGAGGGATGGGCATTCCGATGTCCAAACTCAGCGAAAGCAACATGCGGTTCCATGGAGTCATCCCTGGGAAGAAAGCCGATTCACTCGGCTAAATCACACTTGACGTGGTTTTCGGTGATTCAAAGAATTACCGTAAGGAAAAGTTGACATTTGAAGTTGTGGATTTTCACAGTGCCTATCATGCCATCCTGGGCAGAACTGCGTATGCTCGTTTCATGGCTCGACCATGTTACGTGTACCTCAAGCTAAAGATGCCTGGACGTAGGGGCATGATCACAGTCACTGGTAATCGGCAACGAGCAGAAGAGTGCCTCCAGAAGGGCTTGAAGATTGCCGATGAACAAATGGTAGCAGTAGAAATGGAAGAATACATGAAGACGGCAGATCTGAGTGATTTGTTGAGGGCAAAGAAGCCTGCTTCAGACTCTGCATTTAAGTCGTCTGGTGAAACAAAGGCAGTTCATATTCACCTGACTGATCCCAATGCTGCTCCGACTCATATCTCAACAACACTCGACAGCAAATAGGAAGAAGCGCTCATCCAGTTCCTCCGTGAGAACTGGGACATCTTCGCATGGAAACCTTCTGACATGCCAGGTGTGCCCAGGGGACTGGCTGAGCACCGTTTGCGAGTCGACCCAAAGGTAAATCCAGTCAAAGAGCATCTCCAATGGTCCGCCATACAGAAAAAAGCAATTGGCAAGGAAGTGGCTCGGCTTCTGGCAGCTGAGTTCATCCGAGAGATTTACCACTCCGAGTGGCTCGCCAATGTCGTCATGGTTCCCAAGAAAGATGATTCACTCCTTATGTGTATCGACTTCAAGCATATCTATCGGGCCTGCCCGAAAGATCACTTCCCTCTTCCCCGCATCGATCAGATAGTCGACTCGACTGCGGGATGTGAGCGATTGTCCTTTCTGGATGCATATTCCGGGTAGCATCAGATCCGACTGTATGGACCCGATGAAATAAAACAGCTTTTATCACCCCATTCGGGTGCTTTTGCTATGTTACCATGCCCTTTGGTCTCAAGAATGCTGGTGCCACATTCATGCGAATGATTCAGAAGTGCCTACTCACTCAAATCAGTCGGAATGTGGAAGCATACATGGATGACATCGTGGTTAAGTCACGTAAAGGTTCCGACCTACTGACTGACCTCGCTGAAACCTTTGCCAACCTGAGAAGATATGATATCAAGCTTAATCCATCGAAGTGTACATTCGGAGTTCCAAGTGGAAAGTTACTCGGTTTTTTCGTTTCCGAACGTGGGATCGATGCAAACCCAGAGAAAGTTGGTGCAATACTCCGAATGAAACGCCCTGTGCGCGTACACGACGTTCAGAAGCTTACTGGTTGTTTGGCTGCTTTGAGTCGATTCATCTCTCGTCTCGGTGAAAAGGCATTGCCTCTTTACCGACTGATGAAGAAATCTGATAAGTTCGAGTGGACTCCTGAAGCTGACACAACGTTTGCAGAGCTCAAAACCCTGCTTTCCACCCAGCCGGTGCTCGCTGCTCCAATCAGCAAGGAGCCTTTACTGCTTTATATTGCAGCCACTTGACAAGTCGTCAGTACAGTACTCACGGTCAATCGGGAAGAAGAAGGTAAAGCCTACAGGGTTCAGCACCCAGTGTATTATATTTCTGAAGTCTTAACTCCATCCAAGCAGAGATATCCACATTATCAGAAACTTGTCTATGGAATTCACTTGACCACAAAGAAGGTTGCACATTACTTCTCAGATCATTCAATTACAGTCGTCAGCGACGCTCCATTGTCAGAAATTTTGAACAACAGAGATGCAACTGGTCGAGTGGCTAAGTGGGCGATTGAACTCCTTCCGTTGGATATCAAGTTCGAGGCAAAGAAAGCAATCAAATCCCAAGCAATAGAAGATTGTCTCGTCGAGTGGATTGAACAGCAGCTGCCGACTCAAATTCAGTCGGAACATTGGACTATGTTCTTTGACGGGTCCAAGATGTTGAATGGTTCAGGTGCTGGGGTAGTCCTGGTATCTCCGCGAGGTGACAAGATCAGTTATGTTCTCCAGATTCACTTTGGCTCCTCCAACAATGAAGCTGAATATGAGGCACTTCTGTACGGGTTGCGTATGTCCATTTCACTCGGCGTCCGACGCCTAATGGTCTACGGTGACTCAGATTTGGTGGTCAATCAAGTGATGAAGGAATGGGATGTTAGGAGTCCAGCTATGACTGGTTATTGCAATGCAGTGAGAAAATTGGAAAAGAAGTTTGAGGGGTTAGAGCTTCACCATATACCCCGATTGAAGAACCAAGCAGCTGATGACCTGGCAAAGATAGGTTCCAAACGGGAGCCCATTCCCAGCAATGTGTTTTTGGAGCATATTCACACACCATCAGTTCAAGAGGATCCCTTCACTGGGTGTGGCCCCCGAGTGAGAGGCTTGCTCTTCACTCATCTGGCCATTTGCTGTTTGGGGATTGGATATGGTTGGACCTCTGAGGACCGGCAGGAGTGACTTCACCCATCTGCTCGTAGCAATCGACAAGTTCACAAAATGGATTGAAGCTAAACCTATCAAAAACCTCGAATCAAGCACTGCTGTCAGCTTCATCAGAGAGTTAACATTCAAACATGGAGTTCCACACAACATCATCACAGATAATGGGTCAAACTTTGATTCAGATGAGTTCAGAGCTTTCTGCGCTTCCCAAGGCACTCGGGTCGACTATGCTTCACTCGCCCACCCACAGTAGAATGGGCAAGCGGAGAGAGCAAACAGTTTGATCCTCAAAGGGCTGAAACCTCGATTGATGCGCGACCTCAAGCATGCAGCAGGCGCTTGGGTCGATGAGCTACCATCGGTACTTTGGGGATTGAGAACAACTCCAAACCGGTCTACTGGTCGGACTCCCTTCTTCTTGGTGTATGAGGCTGAGGCTGTGCTTCCGAGTGACTTGCTTCACAATGCACCCCGAGCGGAACTTTTCTCAGAAACTGAAGCAGAACAAGCTCGACAGGACAATGTTGATCTTCTGGAAGAGGAGAGAGAGATGGCCTTGATCTGGTCGACCATCTATCAGCAAGACCTTCGTCGATTATATGCCAGAAATGTCAGAGGTCGAGCATTTCAGGAAGGTGACCTAGTGCTCAGAATGGATCAGCAACGGCCGCACAAGCTTGCTCCTGCTTGGGAAGGTCCCTTCATCATCACCAAAGTACTCCACAACGGAGCATATCACCTCTACAATGTGGAGCACAATAAAGACGAGCCACGTGCTTGGAATGCGGAGTTGCTCTGCCGTTTTTATAGTTAAGTCATTCAGACTATTGAGATGTAATAAGAAGTACCTTTTAGTTTGTTTATCAAAAGCACATTTTTACAGTCTCCTAAATGATTGTTGTTGCTTATACATGTGTTTAAAATCCCCCAGTGGGTGGCTTAGCTACGAATCCGTTTCGCCTAAGTTTCAAAAACAGACTCCAAGTGAAGAGCAAGCCTCTCACTTGGGGACTTAGCCGCGAATCCGATTCGCCTCAGTTTGAAAAAATCCCATCGGGTGAAGAGCAAGCCTCTCACTCGGGGGCTTACCTGCAGTTCCGTACTCGACTAAGTTTGAAAAAATCCCACCGAGTGAAGAGCAACCCTCTCACTTGGAGGCTTAGCTGCGAATCCGATTCGACTAAGTTTGAAAAAATCCCACCGAGTGAAGAGCAAGCCTCTCACTCGGGGGCTTAGCTGCAGTTCTGTACTCGCCTAAGTTCGAAAAAATCCCACCGAGTGAAGAGCAACCTTCTCACTCGGGGGCTTAGCTGCAGTTCCGTACTCGCCTAAGTTCGAAAAAATCCCACCGAGTGAAGAGCAAGCCTCTCACTCTGGGGCTTAGCTGAAGTTCCGTACTCGCCTAAGTTTGAAAAAATCCCACCGAGTGAAGAGTAAGCCTCTCACTCGGGGGCTTAGCTGCAGCTCCGTACTCGCCTAAGTTTGAAAAAATCCCACCGAGTGAAGAGCAAGCCTTTCACTCGGGGGCTTAGCTGCAGTTCTGTACTCGCCTAAGTTTGAGAAAATCCCACCGAGTGAAGAGCAAGCCTCTCACTCGGGGGCTTAGCTGCAGTTCTGTACTCGCCTAAGTTTGAAAAAAAGTCCCACCGAGTGAAGAGAAACCCTTTCACTCGGGGGCTTAGCTACAGTTCCGTACTCGCCTAAGTTTGAAAAAATCCCACCGAGTGAAGAGCAACCCTCTCACTCGGGGGCTTAACTGCAGTTCTGTACTCGCCTAAGTTTCAAGAAAATCCCACCGAGTGAAGAGCAACCCTCTCACTCGGGGGCTTAGCTGCAGTTTTGTACTCTCCTAAGTTTGGAAAAATCCCACCGAGTGAAGAGCAACCCTCTCACTCGGGGGCTTAGCTGCAGTTCCGTACTCGCCTAAGTTTCAAACACGTTCCGAGTGAAGAACGATTTTCTCGCTCGGAGACTTGGCCACACGCTCCACCCTAATCCGCAAGGATGACGAGGTGCAGGTCGACTGCGACCTTCTCCTCAGAGCTACACTACAAGTATAACGTACGCTCCATCCTAATCCGCAAGGATGACGAGGTGCAGGTCGACTGCGACCTTCTCAGAGCTGCGCCACAAGTATAACATGCACTCCATCCTAATCCGCAAGGATGACGAGGTGCAGGTCGACTGCGACCTTCTCCTCAGAGATGCGCCACAAGTATAACGTGTGCTCCATCCTAATCCGCAAGGATGACGAGGTGCAGGTCGACTGCTACTTTCTCCTCAGATTTGCGCCATAAATACAATGTGCGCTCCATCCGGATCCGCAAGGACGACGAGGTGCAGGTCGTCCATGACCTTCTCCTCAGAGCGGCATCACAAACACAAAAGACTGTTTCGAGTGAAGAAACAAATTCCACTCGAAGGAAAACACAAGCATATTCAAAGAAAAGCTAAGTTTAAAATAAATCCCACGAGGTTCCGGACTGCAGATTAAAGTACTCGGGCATCAGGCCCGAAGGAGTTTAACGGTTACAAAACCACTCGGCATACCGAGGCAAATTTAACCGGATCATAAAAGTTTGTTCACTCCACAGGAGGAGGACTGGCAGGCTCGACGAACTCATCCAGGTCGATTCCATCTACAATACGAGTAGCAGCAGCAATGAAGGTCTCCATGAAAGACTGGAAGTCAAGTCTCTTGGTTTGGCAACCTTGATTGCTGCTAACTTCTCTTCTTTGGCCTCCTTGCAATGGACACGAACAAGGGACAGAGCTACGTCAGCACCGCACCGAGCAGAAGATTTCTTCCATTCCTACACTCGACCAGGGATCTCATTGAGTGAAGTCATCAAAGACTCGAGGTCATTTTGGAGCGTCTCCCTTGGCCAGAGCGCCGTGTCGATCCGCGACACCGCAACCTTCAGTCGAGCGAGGTAGTCTGTAACACTGGCAAGTTGGGATTCCAGTGAAACACGTTCATGGAGCTTCATCTTTAACATGAGAATTGATGGGGTCCAAGCTTGTCTTGATTCGCCTAGTTTCTTCCTCAAAGTTTTGACAGAATTCTGCACTCGTAGAGAAATAATGAGTCAACAGTTATATGTCGAGTCGACGAAAGCAAATCAATCGGAAAAGTACCTTCAAACATGAGGAATAACTTCTTGGCGAGTCCTCCCAGATAAGTCTCCAGCTCGTCCCTCTTGTGGGAGATGTCTTCCACCTTGTCGGTCAGGGTCCCTTTATCCTTCTTCGGTCGAGTCACCTCTTTGTTGGCTTCATCAAGAGCAGCCTTCAGCTTGGAATTCTCTTCCTCTAGCTTTCCGACTGAGGCCAGCTTCTGGTCGGCGAGTGCCGTCTTTTCTTCTGTTCTTCTCTGTGCGGCCGCAAGGTCAGAGTCCTTCTTCTCCAAAGCCTGCCTCATTGTTTCTACAAAGAATAATGTTCGAGTTAGAAAAAGGAAGGAAAAGATGGCAGCAGAATTAGTCGACAAGTTTTCCATACCAGCAACATCATCATTAGCCTTCTGCAAATTAGTCTTGGCCAACTCTAGATCAAGATTGAGTTGGATCTGCTTCTGCTCTAAGTCAGCAAACCGAGCTCCAAGTTCACAAGATTTCTGTGGTCAGAAGATTGTTAGTCGACAGACACAAAGATTGGTTGCTTCCAAGCAATAAAGTAACAAGTTCAAAGAGTTCTAAGACTACTGCCGAATCTAACATTCAACAGTAGTCTCAGGGACTACACCCAGTGGGTGCACTCAGCATGCCCCCACTGGTTCGACTTTTCAATTGACTTGGTCCGTCCAGTAGAAAAAAGAGAGAGAAAGATATAACTTGTTCTCAGACCATAGCCGACTGCCCGCAGTCGACTACGGTCTCGGGGGCTACACCCAGTGGGTGCACTCAGCGTGCCCCCACTGGTTCAGGTTCCACTCGACATGATCTGTTCAGACCGAGTGGAAAAGTTCCACTCAAAGACCCCCGCCGAATCAAACATTTGACGGTGATCTCGGGGACTACACCCAGTGGGTGCACTCAGCATGCCCCCACTGGTTCAAAGATTCAATCGATACAACCTAGTCGACTCAAGAGGAAAAACTATTTAGCAGAAATTGAAACACCCAGTGGGTGTACAGATGCAAAGTGCAGACTGACAAATGGATGCACAGCAAAGGTTTTCAGGTACCATATCCTAATAGAACAACCGTCAAGCTAGAAGATCCGTCGGAAATAAGCTAACCTGGACGTTGGCCTGGAGTGCTGAGCTGGCGTCATAAGCAGCTTGACCGGCCTCGTGAACCACTTTCATCTGCTCCATCATAATGCCTGCCTGGCATATAGCTTCCTTGGCAGCACTCACTTGGTCCTTTGGGACGTGATGGGCGGTGAAAAGTGAAGACGGTGGATCAGCTACAACCTGTGCAGTCGACGCTGAAGGTTGTGCACTCGACAATGGAACAACAAAAGTAATAGAAGCCCAGTGGAGGTCTCCGGACTGCTGAATCATTGGTTCCATCGCCGGCGTCGACTGGGGCGTCTTGCTAGTTGATACTTTCCTGCCCGAAGTCCTGCTCCTCCTTCCTGTGGGCCTCAGTGGCACATCTTCGTTGTCATTTGGAAGTTCAATAACATTGGGTGGAGCTGCAAAGGAATCAATCGCAAGAGTTCAGTCGACTGTCAAAATGGCTGATAAAGTAAAGACAAGATGCCAAGAGTTATACCTGCGTTGGAGGTGACTGCGTCTTCCATCTCCTCCTCATCATCATCTTTATAAACAGAAGTCCCAAAGGTAGCAGCACTGCAAATTTCAAAATTCACTCGGTCAGAACAAGAAAGTGAGTCGACCAAAGATCAAGTCGTGCAAAACTAAGAGGTCGAGCTCAAGGATTACCCAGAAGCGATGGGGATGGCCACTTTGATCTTGGGAAAGGCCTTTCGGGGCTTTGACGGTGCGACTTTGGGCTGCTTCGGAGCTTTCTCAGTCGGCACAGGAGAAGATGTTCGAGTGCGCTTTGAGGTCTGACCAGTCGGAGCAGTCACCTTGCCACGGACACTCGCTGGGTCTTGCCTCTGCTTGGAGCGTCTTTCTGAGCGAGGTGGAGACTCGACTTCCTCGCCGTTGCTTGAATCTTCACTCTCCTCATCTTCTCCCCCCATCAGATTGCCAGCCGCCGCTCACCTCTCCCTCCTGCTCCTGCTCCTGCACCTGCTCTCCGTTGGGCATCGAGTACATCTCAGTATAAATCTGCAAGGCACGAGATTGAACAGATATCAGTCGGTTTCGTGAACTATTATATATTAGAACAAATGGATGCTTGGAAGATAAGGTCAGACCTTGTCCGGCTCGTTGGTGTTGTCGAGTGGAGAAATTCTCCTGGACCCCCTTGGGTCGTCCTTGTTGCCTGTGATGCCCTGCAACCACCGCGCCACCGCCTCCTCGTCAACTTCCTCTGGGTGGATCCGAGTGGTGTCGTCAATACCCGAGTACATCCACATCGGATGATCACGAGCTTGAAGTGGTTGGATGCGTCAACTGAGAAAAACCTCCAGCAAATCCATGCCAGTCACACCGTCGCGGACAAGTTGGACTACTCGCTCAACCAACATTTTCACCTCCACTTTCTCAGCTAGAGTCACTTTCAAAGAAGAGGGCTTCTCAACTCGGTCCATGTTAAATGGAGGGAGGCCAGTCGACTGACCAAGGGTCGGTTGGTCCTTGCAATACAACCAGGTCGACTGCCATCCTCTGACTGACTCGGGAAGAATCATAGCTGGGAAAGTGCTTTTACCCCTCATCTGGATCCCTAGACCTCCACACATCTGGATCACGTGTGTCCTCTCATCACTCGGATTAGCCTTTTTTTACAGATTGAGAACAAGTGAAAATGTGTTTGAAGAGACCCCAGTGCGGTCGACAGCCCAGAAAGTTCTCACACATGGACACGAATGCAGCAAGGTATGTGATGGTGTTGGGAGAAAAGTGATGAAGTTGGGCTCCAAAAAAGTTCAGAAAACCCCAGAAGAAAGGATGGGGGGTGTCGGTGTCAAAACCGGCGGATCTCGGGTAGGGGGTCCCGAACTGTGCGTCTAAGGTCGATGGTAACAGGAGGCGGGGGACACAATGTTTACCCAGGTTCGGGCCCTCTCTATGGAGGTAATACCCTACTTCCTGCTTGATTGATCTTGATGAATATGAGTATTACAAGAGTTGATCTACCACGAGATCGTAATGGCTAAAACCCTAGAAGTCTAGCCTGTATGACTATGATTCCTTTCCGGACTAAGCCCTCCGGTTTATATAGACACCAGAGGGGGCTAGGGTTGTACAAAGTCGGTTACATAGAAAGGAATCTTCATATTCGGTCGCCAAGCTTGCCTTCCATGCCAAGGAGAGTCCCATCCGGATACGGGTGGAGTCTTCGATCTTCGTATCTTCACAGCCCATCAGTCTGGCCCATGTCCAATAGGCCGGACGCCCGAGGACCCCTTAGTCCAGGACTCCCTCAGTAGCCCCTGAACCAGGCTTTCAATGACAAGGTGTCCGGCGCGCAGATTGTCTTCGGCATTGCAAGGCGGGTTCTCCTTGCCGAACACTCCAAGATAGTCTTCGGACGCAACGAACGTGCCCGGATCTGTAACACAAGTACCACACACACAGCCGTAGAGAGTATAATATTCCACGAGTCACATATGCTGACAACTTTTGGGAAGATGACATCATGCCTACCCGGTCATTATTTCGAACCGTTTTCTTCTGCCGTTCCGCGTTTCGAGATGCGGTTTCCATTGGCACGTCTTGTCAAAGCAGAGATCGTGGCCCCTTATTGCGGGATTCTCATCAATACGGGCGTGGGTAATCCAACCGTGCTGTTTTACACAGCCCTTGGGAACAGGCGAGTTTAGAGGCGAGTGGGGAGGCGTTCAATATCCACTTCCTTTATAAGGAGATAAGGATTCCCCTTCTTCACCCACGCCTCCTCTCCCTCTCTGTCCTTCCATTCTCGAGCTCCAGCGCCCAATTTCCCATCTTCTCCCCCTCAAGGAAGCACTCAATCATGTCCGGATCCGGAGGCCAAGGCAAGTGGATGGTCTCCTCCGTCAAGGAGAAGGACATCACCCAGATTCGGGTGGTCGGGTATATGGCGAAAGGAATCGCCCACCGTCTGCCTACCAAAGGGCAAGTCATCCCCACCCCGAAGCCTACTGAGAGGGTGGCCTTCCTCCCGCACTTCATCCACGGGTTAGGGTTTCCACTCCACCCTTTCGTCCGCGGGCTAATGTTCTATTACGGGCTAGATTTCCATGATCTAGCCCCGAACTCTTTCCTCAACATCTCGGCATTCATTGTCGTGTGTGAGGCTTTCCTCCGCATCCAGCCCCACTTCGGACTAAGGCTTAAGATCTTCAACGTGAAGCCGAAGGTGGTGGATGGTCAGCACGCGGAGTGTGGAGGCGCCATGGTGAGCAAGATGCCCAACGTCACTTGGCCCACGGGCACTTTTGTGGAGACTGTCAAGGAGTGGCAGAAGCAGTGGTTCTACATCACAAAGCCACGCGGCGCCACTTGGGCGGCAGCTCCCGAATTCAAGGCCGGAGCCCCAATGCGGCTCACCTCCTTGATGGAGAAGGGCCTCAACTGGTCTTCATCGGGTGAGCTGATAGCGCTGCAAACGCACATTCAGAGCATGGTGGATAAACACATCAAGCTCGTCGACATGATCCAGGTGATGCTGGTTCGCCTGATCCTCCCCTGCCAAAGCCAAAGGTTCCCCTTGTGGGAATTCGATCCAAAGAAGCACCAGACCCTGGAGAGGCTCTTCGGAACTACTCATGAAGATGCCTGGAAGTTGCTCTTCAAGGCCAACGAGAAGCCGCCGGTCATTGACTCGGACCGCGAACACGATCATACCCATCCCGCTAATGCGGTAAGTTCTTTACTTCCCCAGGCGTACCCTCTACTTGCTTGTCCAAGGAGGGTGTTTAATTTTTACCAAATTATTTCAGGTGTGGACGGAGAGAGCGGAGCAGATCCAGTGTTCGGCTCCGCTGCCCGAAGAGCCAGTCATCCCGCTCCTGGCGAAGATGCTGGTTCCGGCGCCTTATTAGCCGCCGGAGAAGAAGGCCAAGAAGAAGGCCGAAGGAGCCAAAGGTGGCCCCCGTCGCAAGGGTGCTTCGGACGTGACGTCCGAAGATGAAGAGACCCCTTCCTCCGCTGCTGAGGACGAAGAAGACAAGGAGGAGGAGGAGAAGAACCCTTCCCTGCTGAGGGAAAGAGGAAGAGGGCGGCCTCCACGAACCTGGAGGTGGAGACGTCCAAGAAGGGGAAGGGCTCCCTTGCGGATACCTCCGCGTGGGATGTCGACAGCAGTCCAGGGCGACGCTCCCGACCCAAGCCCCTGGCTGCATCGTAAGTGTCAAAACCCGTATATGTCCATATATCCGGCCTCTTCTTTTTATTGTATTGATATGGTTAATCATGCCATTGCAGTCCGGCCCATGACAGTTCCCAGTGACCCTCATCAAGGGGTTCGCTGGACTCGAGGGCGATGGCCAGCGAGTCGCCGCCGGCCGCTTACTCTCCCAAGGCCAAGGGTGACGCCGAGGTGCTGTCCCAAAGGACCTTCCAAGGCCAGGGGAGGTTCAGGAGGCGCCAGAAGGCGAAACCTCCGTCGCCGGACACCAGGGGGAGCAAATCCCCATGGAGACAGGTGATGAGGGCCGTATTCAGTTCGGTCCTCAGCCGAATATGATTTCGGAAACCAATACGTCTTCGGAATCCAGTGTGCAACCTCCTTCGAAATAGGTGGGTATGCCCATTCCACCGGTGACCCCTGTCCAGCCAGGGGCACCAGATAATATGCTGGAAGCGCTGCAAGGCGCTTCCATTGTGGATGAGCACTGTGTCCTTATGGGCACGGTAATTGAAAGGGTTCAGTCCGCCAAGAGCAGACTAACCGAAGCCTGCAGCAGCCTGCTGACAGGTTTTGAGGTAAGCGACGCAAAAAGAGAAGATCCCAATATAGACAGTAGCCCCTGAGACACTGTCCGGTGTTCGGAAAGAAAGGCCGGACAAAGGATCAATCCATTATTGCAGGAAACTAACTAAATATGTCTGAAATGAATATGCAGGCATCGCTGCTGGCCGCGGCCTCACATACTGCCGAAGTCTCCGGACTGAGGCAAGACTGGAGCAGGCCGAGGAGGAGCTCGGCCAGGCGAGGAGGCAGCTCCAGGAGAAGCAAGGTATGTAATAACCCGCTATATATCCGGAAAGAGTAAATGATATATGTTGACCGGAGTGTCATGATATGTGTAGAAGCGACGACCGAGGTCGAGGCCCTAAAAAAGGCCCTGGCCGAAGCCGAGGAGAAGGCTGTCAAGGAGCAGGCCGCCTGTAAGAAGCTTAAGGTCCGGCTCAATGAGGTCCAACAAGAGCTCCAGGACGCGGCGAAGAAGTGCGAGACCTTGGAGCGCGATGCGTCGGCTCAAGAGACTAAACTCGCCAAGGCTCATCAAAGCGCAGAAACGGCCCGGAATGAGGCCCAGGGCGCCCTCCAGTATCTTTTACTAACCCGGATTCGGAGTTTTCCAGGGGCTTTTGCTGATCTGCCATGCAGTGTGTCCGACGCTGCGGAGTTCTTCTGAGCCGAAGAGGGGAGCTCCACGGAGAAGCTGTTCTGGTTGCAATATCTTGCGCCAGAACATCCGGTGCCCTTCAGCGATCAGCTAAAACAGCTGGTCGAGCTGCACAGGGTGGCCGAACTGGCCATGAAGGATTTAATAATTCGGTTGTGGCCAGCCGAAGCTATACCCAGCAGTTACTTCGGCCTCGTGAAGCGGCTGGTGGATGCCTGTCCTCGGCTGGACGTCGTCAAGCGGTCGGTCTGCATCGAGGGAGCGCGGATGGCCTTCTCACGAGTCAAGGCGTGGTGGGCGAAGATGGATGCCAAGCTTGTGACCGAGGGGCCGCCCGAGGGCAAGGAGCACCGCACACCCGAGCGGTATTTTGGAGACGTCCTGGAGGGGTCCCGCCTCGTAGCGGCGCAGTGTTCACAAGACATTATCCTTGAATGAATATATTCGAGTTGTCTGTGCCTTGTAAGATGAAACAAAGCTGTTATGTAATATAATTTTTGTTTTTATAAAAAATTTACCTCCTGTGCGGCCGTGTGTTATAAAATCTGAGTGTTGGCCAGTCATCGGCTTCTGCCCCCATGTAGGTAGTACGGGGGTGTTCGGGATGGAATCTAAACACTCTTGATCCAATTGTTTGGTCCTTGAAGGAGGTGTTTAGCGCAACGAACCAGGCAATCAGACTATACGGCTTGAACACCCTCACTTAGCCATAGGAGTTTGACAATAAAAATATAGGCGCAGCCCCTAGTATCCGAACTAGGATGCAGTAGACACCTGATCGGGCAAGTACCGATCCCTCGCGTAATGCGGAAAAAATCTCCAACGATTTGAGACCTCCGAAGAGCTGACCGGCTCTCGCCGCATCATGACAGTCAGTTTTTGGCTTTCTCTACTGAGGTGCTCCATTGGGTAAACCAGGGCACAATCGCAGTAGTTCTCCCTTTACTACCTTAGTCGATGTAGCGGAACATAAGGTAGCAAGCACAGGAGCCGGGCAACCCAACTATTGACCAAAGACATGATTCGGAGCCAATGCATATAATGCTAAATTCGGGGTGCCGGACTGTATCGTAAAAAGTGTTCAGACTTTTGTTGCCGTAGAGCGGGGCGCTATGAAGCCCCTGGCAAATTAAAACGTACCGCAGTGCACGGGTGCTATCTGATAAGTTTATTAAAAGAAAGGGGAAACAGAAAAGTGGTAAATGCAATAGGGAGGGCCCCTGAAAGTTGGGCCTCAAACTGTTTCCGTTGTAATTTGATTTATACGCCCAAGCTCATTGATACAAATAGTGTGATAAGCAAGAGGCTATTTAACATGCCGTCACCAAGGGAGAGCTGTGTGTGGGCCCTGAAAACAGGTAGAGTGGTCGTTAAAGAGACCACCTAGAAGTTCCCCTCTACGTCCAGGCTGACTGCCGTCTTGGTGTATTTGTCCCTCGAAAGTAACTGCGATCAAGCCATCAAGGAAGGCCTGTGAAAAGGAACCTGAAAAGGAAAAAAGAAACAGTGAAAGTAAATGTGTCCGGGAGCGGTCAAGTCGTATTGTGGATCACAGGGTAGGTATGCCTCCATCTCTCCCCATGTAATTTTGAGTGCGTAGTTATGTACGCGCGGTACCAATGCCACCATTTGACCGGGATTGGGACGGAGGCCGAATTGCTAGTCGAGCTCCTGACGAGCTGAGCTTTCCTGCTGCAGAATAGTCCGGACCCTCTTAACGGTGTCCGGGGGCTCGACAGCCGAATTAAGGTTCTTCTTGAGAAGGCCGCTCTGTACTTCTGCTGATAGGGTAGCGGTGTGCGCTTCTGTGCGGAGGGAGCGTTCCGTGCTTCCATTGACTGTTATGATGCCGCGTGGACCGGGCATCTTGAGCTTGAGGTAAGCATAATGTGGGACCGCATTGAATCGAGCGAATGCGGTTCGTCCGAGCAGTGCGTGGTAGCCGATGCGAAAAGGGGCGATGTCGAAGATTAATTCGTCGCTTCAGAAGTTGTCCGGTGATCCGAAGACAACCTCTAGCGTAATTGAGCCCGTACAATGGGCCTCTACGCCTGGTATGACTCCTTTAAAGGTAGTCTTTGTGGGCTTGATCCGTGATGGGTTAATGCCCATTTCGCGGAATGTATCCTGATAGAGCAGGTTCAGGTTGCTGCTGCCGTCCATAAGAACTCGCGTCAGGTGGAATCCGTCAATTATTGGGTCAAGGACCAATGCGGCTGAACCGCCATGACGAATACTAGTCGGATGATCCCGTCGATCAAAAGTGATCGGGCATGACGACCATGGATTAAATTTTGGGGCGACTGGCTCTATCACATAGATGTCCCTGAGCGCACGCTTGCGCTCCCTCTTGGGGATGTGTGTAGCATATATCATGTTCACCGTTTTGACCTGGGGAGGAAACTTCTTTTGTCCCCCTGTGTTCGGTTGCCGGGGCTCCTCGTCATCGTCCTCGCTTTGCGATCCCTTTTCTTTGTTTTCAGCATTTAACTTGCTGGCCTGTTTAAAAACCGAACAATCTCTGTTGGTATGATTGGCTGGTTTATCTGGGGTGACATGGATCTGGCACGGGCGGTCGAGTATGCAGTCCAGGCTGGATGGTCCCTAACTGCTTCTTCTATATGGCTTCTTCCGCTGACCGGACTTGGAGCCACTGAATCCGGCGTTGACTGTCGTGTCATCGATGTTGTCGCCATTGCTTTGGCGTTTGTGTCTATTGCGTCGGAGCCTGCCATTGCTATTTTTGCCCTCGGAGGTGCCTACTTCGCTTGCTGTGTTTTTGCTGTGGGCCAGCCAACTATCCTCACCCGCACAGAAGCGAGTCATGAGTGCCGTGAGGGCTGCCATGGATTTCGGCTTTTCCTGGCCGAGGTGGAGGGCGAGCCATTCGTCACGGATGCTATGTTTAAAGGCCTCTAGGGCTTCGACGTCCGGACAGTCGATGATCTGGTTCTTTTTAGTTAGGAACCTACTCCAGAATTTCCTGGCTGACTCTCCAGGCTATTGGACTATGTGACTTAATTAGGTCATCGGCATCAGGTGGCCGGACATATGTCCCTTGGAAGTTGTCGAGGAAAGCTTCTTCCAAGTCCTCCCAGCTGCCAATAGAATTTTCAGGCAGACTATTTAGCCAGTGCCAAGCTGGCCCTTTGAGTTTTAGTGGGAGGTATTTGATGGCGTGAAGGTCATCCCCGCGGGCCATGTGGATGTGGAGAATAAAATCCTCAATCCATACCGCGGGATCGGTTGTTCCATCATATGATTCGATGTTTACGGGTTTGAACCCTTCTAGGAATTCATGATCCATTACTTCATCAGTGAAGCAGAAAGGATGTGCGGTGCCTCTATATCGGGCCGCCTCGCGACGTAGCTCTGATGGTGTCCGTCTGCGGTTTTCGGCCTGGGCATGACTAGGTTTGTTACGTCCGAATAAATGGCCGTCCACGCGTGTCAAGGCACGTTCTCACGATCCGTAGATCGATCTTGTATATGTCCTGCTCTACTGTCCAGGTCTTGACGAAGGTCATATGTATAACCCCGAGCTATCTTATCCCTGCCTTTACGGCGAGGTGGGACAGTCTGGTTTTCGGCTCGAGTTGCCATTTTATCCCGACCGTGTGGCGGTCGGTCGGCCGCATTGCGTGATGCTGGCGCGGGCTCTAGCGCCTCATCATCGAACTGAGGTAGCAATTTGTGTTTTGGGTAACTTTTAGCTGGGCGTTTAAGGCCGTATTCCTCGGCTGCCAGGACATCGGTCCATCTGTCATTGAGCAGGTCTTCATTAGCTTGAAGCTGCTGCTGCTTCTTTTTCAGGCTCCTCGCAGTGGCTATTAGCTGAAGCTTAAAGCGCTCCTACTCGAGAGGTTCCCCAGGCACGATGAAATCTTCGTTGCCGAGGCTCACCTCCTCCTCGGAGAGCGGATGATAACTACCGTCCTCCGAGTCTTCTTCTATGGCCTGTTCATCAGGGCTAACTTGCCGATCTTCCCGATTGTCTTGTTCGACAGTTTGTTCGTCGGGGTCTTCTGCGTTTTCGGCACCATCCGGAGTGTTATCGTCTTTTGTGCCGGTGTTGCTGTCCTTGCTGTGGGTATAGGGAGCGGCTGCCGTGGTCTCGAATCCGTCGAAGATCAAGTCTCTGCGGATGTCCGCGACGTAGTTCAGGTTACCAAATCTGACCTGATGGCCAGGGGCGTAGCTGTCGATCTGCTCCAGAAGGCCAAGCGAGTTGGCCCGCAGTGCGAAGCCGCCGAACACGAAGATCTGTCCGGGGAGGAAAGTTTCCTCTTGGACAGTATCGTTGCTAATGAATGAAGGGGCCATCGAACCTTTTGGGGATGGCACAGTGGAACTCTCAATGAAAGCACCAATGTCGGTGTCAAAACTGGCGGATCTTGGGTAGGGGGTCCCGAACTGTGCATCTAAGGTCGATGGTAATAGGAGGCGGGGGACACAATGTTTACCCAGGTTCGGGCCGTCTCTATGTAGGTAATACCCAACTTCATGCTTGATTGATCTTGATGAATATGAGTATTACAAGATTTGATCTACCACGAGATCGTAATGGATAAAACCCTAGAAGTCTAGCCTGTATGACTATGATTCCTTTCCGGACTAAGCCCCCCGGTTTATATAGACACGGAGGGGGCTAGGGTTGTACAAAGTCGGTTACAGAGAAAGGAATCTTCATATTCGGTCGCCAAGCTTACCTTCCACGCTAAGGAGAGTCCCATCCGGATACGGGTGGAGTCTTCGATCTTCGTATCTTCACAGCCCATCAGTCTGGCCCATGTCCAATAGGCCGGACGCATGAGGACCCCTTAGTCTAGGACTCCCTCATGGGGGCAAAGAGAAACCACGATCGACGTGAGTCGCAAGAAGGACACACTCACCCTCCTGCGGCCGCGGCTCAGTCTCGTCCTCCGGAAGCCGCCAAGAACCATGGGGAATCAATCCCCCCTCGACCAGATCCTCCAGATCTTCCTGCTGGATCATCGACCGAATCCAGTCGCCCTGGATCCAGCCGGGCGGCAGGCCAGATCTCGATGACGACCCTCCCCGTCTCGTCTTCTTCCCCTTCGCCTTTGTCGTCGCCTTCTTCGTGCACTCCAGAGCCACCGTCTTGTCCTTTCCCATCGCGGCGGGTTCAGCCCGGGCTGGGCGGCGGCGCCGAGGGTGGAGGTGGATGCAGTGGAGAAGCAGAGGAAGAGGGAAGAAAATGGGACGCACTGTGCAAAAAACACCGGCCCAGACGCCTTATATGGACCTATTCCCCGAGTGGCTGACTTGTGGGCCCAGGCAATCCTGTCAAATCCCGCAACAGTCGTGCGCTCGATACATGGCGAAAAAGGTGGCGCGAGAATCGAGGCGCTCCTGCCTAATCCGCTTCGCTTACTGCGACTCTCTCCGTCCCGCGCGCTTCCCCAAATTTCGAATCCCGTGAGATCCGGGGACGGCAGCGCAGTCGATCGCGCCGAAGATTTTATGCCATATCAGCATTCGAAGCTTATCGGCAAAGTTCACTCGACTACCTCTGAATGGTTCAAGGCGACTGAAAATGAGGTCGAAATTTTTTGCATGGTTCGCCAATCCAAGTAAAATGCTTCCGAAGCATGAAAATTGGGTCGGAACCATCTTCTACTCCATCTCCACTCGGACACAGAACCATTCGGGGGCTAATGACGATGACATGTACCTAGGGTAGGGCAATAGACCTGATCTAAGCACCCTTCCCAAGGACACTGCTTTACAGTCAAGGACATTCAAAGGACAGCAAATTCTACCGACTGAAATCACCACAGGATGCAACCCACTCGACCGTAGGTTCCACTCGAATAACCCAATTCCATTCGACCAGGATATAATCATTCAACCATATCAGAAACCACTCGGAATACAGAAGATCTAGGGTCACTCTGGATGACAACGGTCAGGCGTTCACTCCGTAGTCTTAATGATCATTTATATGACTTTAATACTGACGTTACCAGTAACGTCCCCTCTTTATGTACATTTAATCCTATCTAACGGGGGATGGCTGGGGTCCTGGCGCACTCTATATAAGCCACCCCCTCCTATGGGACAAGGGTTCACACCCCCTGTAACTTCATGCATAATCCAATCAACCAGCCTCAGGGCATAGAGACGTAGGGCTGTTACTTCCTCTGAGAAGGGCCTGAACTCGTAAATCTTGCGTGCACAACTTCACCATAGCTAGGATCTTGCCTCCTCATACCTACCCCCCCATTCTACTGTCAGACTTAGAACCACGACACTAGCAGGAGACAATTTTGCCACATAAGCTAGGCAGGTAGGGGGACGCCGCACCAGCTCGACCAAGTTTGGATTACAACCCAAATGCTACCACAGAAACATTAGGGGGAATATAGGGACTGAAAGAGCCAACTTCAGCATACCAGTCTAAGCACCCTCGGCCTCCATCCTTGCGATGCACGGTACACCTCGTTTGCCACCTGCTCGACCCTAGCGCCACTGATAAAATTAAGTAATAATACAGTTAAAATAGAGCGAGTGTCCTCTCGATCATTTCATTTCCAATGTAGATAAAGAAAGTGCTTCTCTTTGTTAGTATATGTTTCATCAACTAGTCCCATTGTTAATGTTTAAGCGTTTCTGCAAACTGGGGTGCTTAATTTTAGTTGATCTGCACAAAAATAGAGATTGGAATGTATCAAGGCCCCTCCTTGTAGTACCACTGTACACTTATGTTCATCACTGGCAGAAGGTGTATCGGGGAGACTTGGGTCGATTTCCAGTATGAGGCCTACTGTGTGAGGCGTCGCAGGGTCCATCTCGCCCTCGCAGCATGACATACTATGATACTATCGCAATATTTTCTTCTATTTATTAGTGTATGTTTCATCAACTAGTGCCACTATAATGTAATCATGCTTTTTCATTATCTGTGCAAACAGGGTTATTGAGCTGCATTTTGGTGGAACTGCACAAATGTATGGATGGATTCGGCATATATGCAGAGTGCGAGGTGTGCCAAGTAAAAATTACCGACACCAACCATGCTCCATGCACGCATTGGCATCCACCAATGGGATGTGTGGCGCTCTTTGTGGACGGATGTTTCTCAGCAGCGAATCCTCTAACCAAATACTAGTAGCTTATATTGGCAGTTTTCTAGGGAGTACTCTTTTCTGAAAGAAGCACCAATCTATTTTTCTTTATTTGTACACAGTGTCACAACTTTGACCCAAAGGTCCAGAGCTATTTTAGGGTGATTGGTGTAGTACTCGGAGACTGATTGTAAGCATGATTTTCATTAGCTGTCACACTGATTGTAAGCATGAGCAGATGGAAGATTAGGTTAGTGCGAAGCTTACCTTAAACCCTACCGCTGCCGTTGAAACGAGGCGAGCGTCAAGGGAACCGTGGAGAACGTCGGGGAAGCGACATCGCGCCATCCGGCCTCCTCTTGCGGTGGGAGAACGAATACTCCTATGGCTCCGACTGGCTCTGCACCCTGACGAACGGCACACCATACTCGATCTAGTCCTTATCCTCTGTATGCTCGACCTTCGACCTGTACGCCCACCACCTCCACCTAACTTTCGCCTCGGGCGAATTTATCTGCTCCATCGCCCAGAGGAGATACTCGATGAACTCGAAGGACTGCGGCGTGACTGCCACCGAGGAGTACATCGTCACCCTCATCGCCGTCGTCTCGCTCTTTCACATACATTGCCACATGGCCCTCACCGTCCTCGAAATCTTCCACTCATCGTCAAACCAAGTAAGGATCTCCTTCAACCTGGCTAACTTTGCCTAGTTGCCACCGGCGATCTGCCTGATTCGCTGCTACATCCTCTCCATAGATGTCCTTCTGAGAGGTCCGGTGCTAGCTTTGGAAGATGGGAAGAGAGATGGTGGTCTTGCAATGGAGAAGAGGGAGAGGAGCGTGCGGCGCGCTGTGACTGGATCAAAATCAAAATCAATTTACCCTTCAATTAAGAAAGCGGCCCCACATTAACTAGTTTCCCTTTTATTCTGGGTCATAACTAACCATGATTTTCACAAATAAAATATATGTTATACGTTGCAAAAATAATATAATTTGAAAGTACATTCAGATACGAACCAAACGATACAATTTTTGGTGACATGCATTCACATTTTGCTTGTCAAATACAGTACGTGGTCAAACTTTGACCCAAAATATGCAAAACAGAAAAATACTTCCAAGACCAGCGCCGCTCCTCTCCTCTTAAACCACCGCCGCTCCTCTCCTGTTCCAATCTAAATCCAGAGCCGCTCCTCTCCTCTTCCATTTCAAAACCACCGCCCCTCCTCTCCTGTTCCAATCCAAAACCAACGCCACTCCTCTCCCATTCTAATCCAAAACCAACGCCACTCCTCTCCTATTCTAATCCAAAACCAGCGCCGCTCCTCTCCTCTTCCATTCAAAAACCACCACCGGCGAGTGAAGGTGCTGTGGAGAAGTAAATCGATGGAGGAGTATAACCGATACGTGAGGATCGCAGATGACGACCCTGTGAAGCTAGCTAGGATGTTGGAGATACAGTCTTGGTTTGACAACAAGGAGCAACTAACGGCGACGGCAACATCCATGGCCAAATATCTGCAACAGAGCGAAAAGGCGGCGATACTCCCGAAGGGAGTCGCGCCGGAGTACATAGAGCTGCTCCTCTGGACCATGGATCCGATCATGAGGCAGCGGTGGTGGGAGTATCGATCCCAGATGGAGCATACACCAGAGATTGAAGGATCGAGCATCTACAGGGTGCCGTTTGTGAGGGTGCCATGCCAAAGCGAGCCGGTGGAGTCTTGGTCGACCGAACCCAACTGCAAGAGGAGAAAGGCAGTTGGCCCGACGACGCTTCCCCGCCATCCTCTCCCTTGCCGTTCACATCGTCTCATGGGGCGGCTGTCTGCCACCGAGGAATAGGAGGGGGACTGCTCCCCCAGCCCAATAGTTGAGCAGGTTGTGAATTGTCAGGAGGAGCTTAGGGTTGTCGGTATTTGCAGGTTGTGAATTGTGTTTTGTGTTGTGTATTTTGAGAGTACTTTCAGATATGAATGTCTTTTGAATTTCAGACTTGCAGTATTGAGCATATGAATTATTTTATGAATTCTAGAGATCTATTTTTAGCAAATGTAGTTTCATAGGAGTATAAAAGTGCAGACAATGTGATTCTCAGAGAAGAAACTGCAAGTTGATAAGAAACTGCAAGTTTCAGTGGCAGAGCATTTATATTAACACGGCCTTTTCAAACAGGGATAACATCATGTTGGAAGTTTTATTCATGGTCGAATATGGAACTACCAGCCAGTTAACATCATGCTGATCAACATTCATGCATAGCACATCTTCATATGATGCACAGTAAAAAAGATACGCTATTTTCAAAATACCCACACAATGTCGAGTGTGCAAAACACAGAGAAAACGAGGGACGAAGTTTTGGCAAGTGTTGGACGTGGTGTGCGTAGATGACAATGGGGACCCACATGTCAATAATGGCAGAGGCAAAAAAATTGGAGATATTTTCCCTGCATCAGGTGGAATCGAACCCGGGCGGAACAAGGGTCGGGTGGTGTCACTTGGCCACTAGGCTAGTTCAGTAGTTTTGGTAAAAATAAAACACTGCCTCTGGTGGTCTGATCTTGTCCTGCGCCTTTGTGCACTCGCCGTGGCGCCGCTGTCTGCCGTTGTGAACATGCTGAAAAAATTAGAGGAATCTGGAGAGGACTGTACGTGGAGAGGCGGACAGTCGGGACCCACCAGGTCTATGGCCATACGCAAGCAAGTGCCTCATTGAAAAAATACTTCCTCCTAATGCTATACTGATGTTGGGGCCCACGGGTTTGTCAACATAGTTACATTTTTTTGGTGCTTCAACGTAGTGACTAAAGGAGATAAATTTACAATGAAGCGGGGGAGCTGGTAGGTATCATTTATTATCACTGGGGCAGCAAGTATCAGCTGGGTTGTGGGCTGCCCCATCTAGGCTTTCTTTTTTAACGTGCGTAGCCCACGACATGCCGGTTTGTATTTTCTTGAGGGACGTCATGTATCGACCGGCCTATGACCTCCCATCCGAGGTTTTATTTTTCCTGAAACATCGGCAGCCCAACTTATGTATTTTTTTGAAGAAAACCCAGAGGTCTGTTCTATTTTTCTATATAAGAATAGGAACGCCTGGTCCAACTTATGTTTCCCTTCTAACTATATTATATATATTCAAATTATTTTATATATTATTGTTATTGTCATCATATACTTAACAGATACTTACATATATAAGAAAAAAAATATCCCACGTCTTATTAACTTATAAAAATAATTTCTTAACAATAAAATCCTGGATTTTTTTTACATTAAGGCAACGAAAATCCTGGTGATTGTGTACAAAAGCTTGGTAAGATTTAAGGACCAATGTAATAATAAATCACTTATTATTTAAATATATGTATAACAAATTGCTCAGCCCCTATTTATTTTTTGATAACATTGCTGCGCCCAACCTAACATTATAATTAGAATCAGCCCAGCAAAATCGCGTATTTCGAGAAAGTGGAAATGGCCTGTAATTTTTTAGGAAAAAAATAAATGGGCGGCATGGACTATACATTATTTTTTTACCCAGCCCAGCAAATGGACTGTAATTCTAAAAAAAAGAGATCAAATTGACTGTAAATTCTGAAAAATGGGTTGAATATATGCCACATTGTTGGAGGGTGAAATGTGGGCCAATAGGTCGAAGCCAACGCAAGTCGTTGTCAACTTAGTCAACAAATGATTCTGACATCGTTAGCCATTGGATTTACATCCAACTCCTGGCATCCATCTTCAATCTCTCGTCTTCTTCCTCCAGCGCCGCCAGGACCACCTGCTCCTGCCTCCAGCTGCTAGCAGCTCTGCTTAGCACGCTTCATTGTGAAGCACTACCCCACCGCCGGCTAGGCCATCCCTCCACCCCTCCACACCTCCTGTTCTTCTCCAGCGACCACACCGCACCAGAACCAGTTAACCCTCGTACACCTCTTCGTCTGTGACTCCACTCCCGCGTCTTCCCATCTCTGGCTCGTTGCGGTCCGGGGCCTCACCGTCGTCCACCACCTTGGATGCGCTCGGCACGTCATGGTCAACACACAAAAAATGAATAATCCCCCCTGCTAGCTGGGAACCACCATAGTGGGAGGCTGACTTGTGGGCCTACTAAGTTGACGAGGACGAAGGGCTTTGTCAACTTGATCAATATGAACGATTCTAGCTCCAGTGACCGTACGATGTCCATCCAACGGCCGTAATGCTTCTTCGACCTCTGGTCTTCTTGCTCCAGCCGCCCAAACCAGCTTTGGTCGTGCCGCGTGCTCCTGCCTCCCGTGGTCGGCTGTGCTACCGCGGAGGTCTCACCGCCCCTACTACTCCCACCACTGGGCAGGCCATCCCTCTACTCACCCACACCCCCTGTTATTCTGCGGCGACGACAGCCTCACATCATAGCCGAACCAGTGAACCCTCGTACTCCTCTCCGCGTGGGAATCCATTGTCGCATCTTCCCCGGCTCCGCATCATCCCCTTACCAGGCCTCGCCGTTGTCCACCGCCCTGGTGCTCTCGGCGCGGCGTGGTCGACATGGTCAACGAACGACTTCCATCGGAAGAGTACTGTATGTGGAGAGGCTGACAGCTGGGTCCATGGCGCAACAAGGAAGTGCAACCTTATTACACGCATAATAATGATTCCTCCACCTGACAGCAGGGACCCACCGGACGGGCCACTGTATTTCGCGAAAAAAACATTCCCCCTGACTGCTGGGACCGACCAGCTACATCTTCGCACGCAAGGAAGTGCGTCCATATTACGGGAAAAAAATGATTCGCCCCTTACTGCTGGGACCCACCAGCTACATCTTCGCACGCAAGGAAGTGCCTCCTTATCCTCCCTGACATTCGGGACGCACCTGGTCGAAACGTACGTAGCGTTGTCATTCTGGTCGCGAATGTGTACGTACATACTGGTCGATCGGTCTGTGTACAGGCTGCAGCAATGAACCGTGGCTGAGTAAGGAAGGGCACGTGTCGTAGTAGAGGCGCGGACGTAGCATGTACACATATGTACAACCAGGGTGCAAGAAATTAAATACGACCATGTACGTACATACGGGCGAGGTCTCGAACGCCTACTCGCGCATACGTATGGCCAGGGCTCGTGTAGATGGCTGGGTCGGAACGGAGAAACTGCGTCGTCATGTTCATCGGGAGCCAACCGGCTTGGACAGAACAGCCGATCAAAACGCGGCCTGGCGTACCGCAGAACGGAGGAAACGGCCTTGTGTTCGACCGGCCACGGTCGAACGGGATCCTGTTCATCGGGAGGGGTCCGGCGTACCGCAAAACGGAGGAAACGGACTTGTCTTGGACCTCCTACGATCGACACGGGGTCCTCTCGATCGGGAGGGGTGTGGCGTACCGCAAAACGGAGGAAACGGACTTGTGTTGGAGCGCTACGGTCGAAACGGGGGTCCTGTTCATCGGCAGGTGTGTGGCGTACCGCAAAACGGGACTCCACGGGCTACTGTTCATCTCCACCATCGACTGCCTCCACGGGCCACTGTTCATCCACCGTCGACCTCCTCCAGCCTCCACCTACGACTGTTCATCCACGGCGTCTCCCATCGTGCCTCCACCAGCCACTGTTCATCCACGGGCTCCTGTTCATCCAGCCTCCACTGGCTACTATTCAACCAGCCCTCTCCACGGGGTCCTGTTCAACCACCCCTCCACATGCTACTATTCTTCCAGCCCTCCACCGGCTACTGTTCAACCAGCCCTCCACGGGGTCCTGTTCATCCAGCCCTCCACGGGGTCCTGTTCATCCACCCCCAACTGGCTCGATCGGGGTCCTGTTCATCCAGCGGCAACGGCCTCTACTACCACGGGGTCCTGTTCATCCAACCCCCACCGAGAACTGTTCATCCAACCCCCCAACAACGCTCACTATTCATCAAGAGGCAGCAGGTTCGATCGGCTTTAGTTAGCAGCAGTAGCGAAGGAATCGCTCGATCGGGTTCAGTTAATAGCCAGATCGATCGATCGCTCGGGTTCCGTAACGCATAGCCTGCAGTGCAATCGCTCCGGTTCAGTAGGCGAATGCCTCGCTCGGGTTCAGTTAGAGCCCAACGCCTCGCACCCACGCACATACATGTATGAGAGAAACGCGCATCGATCGGCCCCCGACCACCCACCGTAACCGGGAACTCCCCGATATTTTCCTCGCCCTCGCTTCTACCACGGTTTTTTCCATCATGGATGGCCCAAAGAATGTCATGCAGCTGCGTCTCCGGCCCGGCCAGGACGAAAAACCCATTTTCTGTCATGAATTTTTGTCATAGAAGTAGGAGCCCACCACATCTATGATGATACCGGGTTTTGTCACAATTATCGTCATAGAAGTGTCATAAGCATGACCGGAAAAAAAATTCGGCCCAAAATGTCACGGATGTGTCTTTTTGTTGTAGTGCTCGGAGCAGCAAACCTTATTGTTGATGGCAGTTTATGCATTTTGGTATACATGGAAAAAATTACAAGTAAACACCAATTTTTTTTCATTATGTTAAGATGATTTATTTATATTGACTTAAATATGTACACATATATGACTACTATTCAATAAAGCAGTTGCAATGTATGAACAAAATTATATACGGACTTGACCTCTAGCTTTAGTAGAATATATACTATTCTATAACACCTTTGCACTTTAAGGTCATTTGCAGTGTACTGCATTAGCATATCAAGAGAACTGCAACACTGAGCTATGGAACCTTTTTTTGTTTGTGTGTTCGAGTTCTGATCTAACTAGTGTTGACACCTGGTATGGTACTGAATAAAAATAGGTAGAACTATCTAATCTTAATTGCTGACAAATCTGAAAAACAACACAGATCTTTGTGTTGAAGATAGTACTGAAGAAACTGATGGAAATATACATTCAAATGTGGATTTACAACCTAGATTGGTCAAAAATTATGAGGGAAAAGACATACCCATTTTTCCTGCAGGTCAGCGGATGTGAGGCGATGCAGAAATGGTGCCCGAAACCCCCTATTGGGTATCAGCATGCACATGATCTGGGTGCGCCACTTAGACTCGGTGAGCTCCAGACCATCGTCATACATGCATGCCTCCGCTATCGGCACCATCCTTGCCAAGAACCCGCATGAACAGTCCATGGCAGGTTTAGTGGAAATTCATAGAACAGTTAGGGATGGGCGGAACCCTAGATCTACGATTTGAAGAAGAGGAGGAAGGGGGAGGAGTTGTGTGAGTCCGGAGCATGAATGGATCGGTTTTATGCAGCCAATTGAGCAACGAAAGTGGGTGTTAGGTGGTGAAAGGATTCTGATTCAGTTTGCCAAAATGCATTTGAGAAGCAACAACACTGCTTACTTGAGTCAGGCAAACTGCAGTTTTTATCTGAACAAACTGCAGAATGCGTGGATTGTGTTAGTGTTTTTATTTTTCTAGTCATTGTTTTATTTTATAGGGGCCATGGTTTTTTGTAGTATGTGAGAATGTTTTTTATATCAGTGGTCTCTCTCTCGTGTTGGGCCTGTTGGGGAGCAAAGACGCATTCGGCCCAAGTAGGTCTGCCGGCACGACTGCTTTGCGGTGTGCTATGTGTGTGGGCTAATGTTTAGTCCCACCTCGCCCGCCGAGAGTGCCCGCGACCGGTTTATAAGCCCTGGTGAGGCAACCCCGCCGAACTCCTCTGGTTACTTATTGGGCGCTTATACACGGTGCTTGCTGCACTTTCCTCACTAACCTGTGGGCCCTTGTGTGCCCTGCCCCATGCATCGTGGCTCAGAACGGACTCGCCTGTGTTCATAAGCAGCGCGTACCTAGTACGACACTGGCTGGGGCCTGGTTGCACTTGGGTGGTCAATTTTTCTGTATCTTTCCTCTTACGCATCTTCTAATATGGGGCGTGCACTGCTTTGTTAGATCGTTGTGCACTGCATACATCAGAATTCTGTACTGCATGTGCCCACATTTCGCACTACATATGCAGGAGCATTTTGCACTGCATGCATCCTATTTGTGCACCGCATCTTCGTCCATTTGTGCACTGCTCGAATCACATACTTTATGTGCACTGCAGTATGTTCTAATATTGAACTCTAGTTTTGTAATTGAAATGAACTTCTTCATAACATAAGCAAAGTTCATCATTACAAGCCATTATGTATGACAAGCAAACTAAGTTTAGCAAAAGTAAGCAATCACAAGCAAACTAACTTTACATAAGCAAACAACAGAAAGCAAATATGATGATAAATATAAAATGACACGAGCAATGTTGGAGATACTTCCTTGGCTGGCACCGTCTGCTTCTTCAGCACATGTAGTCTCCCCAGCTCCTGCCATGCTTCTTGGGGGGGCTCCTCCTTCTCCAGCTTTGCGTGGCGAAGCCCGTCCTGGGTGAGGGTGATGCGGTTCCATATCTTGTACGCTGTGTACATGTCCTTTGCCGCGTACTTGATGTGGCTCATGGACAGGGGCAGGGAGTCCCAGCGCTTGTGTTCTTCGTTGGTGATCTTCTTCTTCATGTCGTTGTAGTAGTCGTCGACGAGCATGCCAGCGATGTCTGCAAGGGAGTCCAACTCCTTTGTGGCCTCCGGAACTCTCCATTCCATCTGGATGTCGATGAAGTTGGCGACCTCTAGTTTGACGCGCTCGAGCCTAGTTTTGTCGTCGTCGATGGAGAAGCCAGCAAATGTGTACCTGGGGTCGGCGAGGAAGTTGTCGAAGACGGTGCACCTTTCAGCGGCGCCCAGTTGGAAGAGCAACACAGGTTGAGTCTTGTCAACAGAGAGTTGGACGAGGTGGGGTCTCTGCGTCCCCTCAGGCTCGTTTGTGTACTCTAGATCAATTCCGACGATCTTGTGGCACTGGAACCTGAGATGGCACTCATACTGCTTGAGGGAGGTTGCCATCTGCTTCTTGTCGTTGGTGTGGATCACGTGCAACTTGGTGTTGTCGTAGGCCTGCACCTCCCTGTACTCGTCGACGAACCCCATTGTCGGCAGAAGGGCTTGGTGTCTTTTGTGGAGATTGGTGAGAGGGAGAGATTTGGTGGTAGTGCAATGGCGACTTGTGTTGTTGTGGATGATAAATCCTTGGTGGGGGTCTGGATTTAAGGGCGGAGATGGCCGCAACGGATGAACTGCACGATCTCGCTGACGATGTGGTTGTGTAGGTCATGGGTTGGGTTGCATTTGTGATCGTGGGTTTGTGGCGATGCAACCGCTTGGATTGGGCGGTTGTCTCTAAAGTGGTTTTTTAACATGGTTTTATTTTATTTTCATCAGTAACTTTTGTTAACCACCATGTGGTAAACGTGTTGCTTATGGTACCGTACTTCTCCGTCTAAAACAATGCACTACATTGTCGAGAGCTGCGGACTGCACCTGTTGCTTGTACTTACTGCAGCCCCTGGCACGGGTGGGGGGTGGGGGGTTGCCCCCCCCCCCAATTTTTTTATTGTGACACTTATTTGAAGGCAAACTTTTTTCGGACGCGTTATCTTAACATGCGCGTTGTTTTTTCGACTTTAACTATTTTTATGAACTATATGTATTTCTTTGTTTGACCGCCCGAACTTCAATTTCCAGCATAGCGAGCTGCATCTGGTACGAACTTCTTTGTTTCGAACTGGCCCACCTAATTTAGCCGGGCCGTTTTGGGCCAGCTGGTTTATGCAACCCTTCCCACATGCCCCTCTCACGTGGCCCTCTCAGGCGCTCCCACTGCTCCGTTCATAGGGAGAGACCGAAAAAAACCTCTCCCCTCTCTTCTAGTGCTGCCCGAAACATCTCCCCCTTGTGCAAACCGCCTAGCCTGTGGAACCACCATCCTCCACAGCTCTAGATTCCTGCATTCCTCCCCCTCCGCTCCCCACCCCTTCCCCTCAGATCTCGCCTCTGCCCCCACCGCTGTCGTTCATCCCCCTCGATTATGGTCTGCTTCGCGTGCCCTCGGTCGTGATCGCCCCCCATCTAGTTTTCTGATTCCCGTAGCGGCTGCGTTTTTTTCTCATGTATTTTTTTCCGTGAGCAGGCGATTTGTTCTTGATTTGAAGTCGGTACTTGTGTGGGCTCTGTAGGCAGAGCAAGGTGCATCTAGGGTTTCATCAGATTTCATCGATTTTGTTGCTGATATTTCTCACTCTGTCCTTGCATTGCACGCAAACGCCATGTCTTCGCCAAGCAGAGTAGATGGAGGAGTTCAAGGTATGTGGACTGCCTGCTTGGCCTTGTTTATTTTCTGTCTTATTTATCAAGTTTTCTAGTTCGTCCTGCGGATTTGTTTATGCTGTGTTAGTTCTCAGCCTTGCTGGCATTATTTTCGTGTGATGTTTCTAATTTCTGTTTCTGGTTTTATTGAATCCAATAGGTGATTTTGATGGCACTGGTCATAATGATACTGTTTATGATACGCCAATTGGCACTCGTTGTCCTGGTGGTAAGGATCATGGTGGTGAGGCAGGCCATGAAGTGAATTCACCAATTGAATCTTCTCCTATAAGTGTGGCCCCTCCTTTGGGTATGTTGTTTGTTCTTTTTCTTATTTTAGTTTGCCAAATTGGTTGTATCACACTGTCTCTTGTAAATTTCATATGTGTCATGTGAGTTTTGAACTACATTGTTCTCATATATACTTTATATTTTTTATGTGCATGCTTTGTTTATTGTGTATGTTGTGTTGTTGCCTTGCTGAAGTTAGTCAGGCATTTTTTGGAAACAGACATGTAGTTAGTGTATGCAGCACTGCATTTATATGTATATGTGAACTCCACTATATGTATCTGTGAACTGCGTTGTCGTTTTATTCAGGTTGTGTATGCAGATGGGTGAACTCCATTACATTGATTTGTGAACTGTGTTAGCGCCGAGCCCTAGCTTGCTCTTTGCGCCGGTGCCCAGCTCCCTCCCGCTCTCTCCTGCATGAATGTAGGTAGCAGAAAGAGGAGACACAGGAAACAGTGGTGGTTTTCCGGCGCACATACGCCTGCCGCAACGACGACCTTTCCCTCAAGCAACAACTCGAGCCACCACACACACACAAACACACCTGGATACTACATCTCTCCTCAGGCAACATTCCACGGCATTCCACTCTGGCCCCTTATTAGGCAAGACCTGTGGGTAAGCCACTAAGACCACCTAGCACTCACGCACACACACAGGCAACTACCTGATCCTATTTCTACTACCACTAATTCACGACCTACATGCACGCACACCACACCAGCCATCCACACATGACCTGGCCAAACACATGGGCTAGCTAACTGATACGTCCATTTTGCATCATGCTTTTATATTGATATTTATTGCATTATGTCTTATTACACATTATGTCACAATACTTATGCATAATCTCTCTTATTTTACAAGGTTTACATAAGGAGGGAGAATGCCGGCAGCTGGAATTCTGGGCTGGAAAAGGAGCAAATATTAGAGACCTATTCTACACAACTCCAAAAGTCCTGAAACTCCATGAAAGTAATTTTTGGAAATAATAAAAAATATTGAGCGGAAGAAATACGTCAGGGGGCCTCCACCTGGCCACGAGGGTAGGGGGCGCCCCCCTGCCTCGTGGGCCCCCTGTTGGCCCTCCGGTGCCCATCTTCTGCTATATGAAGTCTTTCGTCCGAAGAAAAATCAGAAGCAACCTTTCGGGATGAGACTCCGCCGCCACGAGGCGGAACCTTGGCGGAACCAACCTAGGGCTCCGGCAGAGCTGTTCTGCCGGGGACACTTCCCTCCGGGAGGGGGAAATCATCACCATCGTCATCACCAACGCTCCTCTCATAGGGAGAGGGCAATCTCCATCAACATCTTTACCAGCACCATCTCCTCTCAAACCCTAGTTCATCTCCTGTATCCAATTCTTGTCTCCAAGTCTGGGATTGGTACCTCTAGGTTGCTAGTAGTGTTGATTACTCCTTGTAGTTGATGCTAGTTGGTTTATTTGGTGGAAGATCATATGTTCAGATCCTTTATGCATATTAATACTCCTCTGATTATGAACATGAATATGCTTTGTGAGTAGTTACGTTTGTTCCTGAGGACATGGGAGAAGTCTTGCTATTAGTAGTCGTGTGAATTTGGTATTCGTTCGATATTTTGATGAGATGTATGTGTCTATCCTCTAGTGGTGTTATGTGAACATCGACTACATAACACTTCACCATTATTTGGGCCTAGAGGAAGGCATTGGGAAGTAATAAGTAGATGATGGGTTGCTAGAGTGACAGAAGCTTAAACCCTAGTTTATGCGTTGCTTCGTAAGGGGCTGATTTGGATCCATATGTTTCATGCTATGGTTAGGTTTACCTTAATAATTTTGTTGTAGTTGCGGATGCTTGCAATAGAGGTTAATCATAAGTGGGATGCTTGTTCAAGTAAGGACAGCACCCAAGCACCGGTCCACCCACATATCAAATTATCAAAGTACCGAATGCGAATCATATGAACGTGATGAAAACTAGCTTGATGATAATTCCCATGTGTCCTCGGGAGCACTTTCCTTTATATAAGAGTTTTTCCAGGCTTGTCCTTTGCTACAAAAAGGATTGGGCCACCTTGCTGCACTTTATTTACTTTTTTTACTTGTTGCTCGTTACAAATTATCCTATCACAAAACTATCGGTTACCTATAATTTCAGTGCTTGTAGAGAATACCTTGTTGAAAAGCGCTTATCATTTCCTTCTGCTCCTCGTTGGGTTCGACACTCTTACTTATCGAAAGGACCATGATAGATCCCCTATACTTGTGGGTCATCAAGACTCTTTTCTGGCGCCATTGCCGAGGAGTGAAGCGCCTTTGGTAGGTGGAATTTGGTAAGGAAAAATTTATAGTGTGCTGAAATTTACTGTCACTTGTTACTATGGAAAGTAATCCTCTGAGGGGCTTGTTCGGGGTATCTTCACCCCGACCAGTAGAGCAAAGAGTTGCTACTCAACCTACTGAACCTACTGAAAATGAAAAATGTCCACTTTGAGATTCCTTCGGGTATGTTAGAAAAACTGCTAGCTAATCCTTATGCAGGAGATGGAACAATGCATCCTGATGAGCACCTAATATATGTGAATGAAGTTTCTGGATTATTTAAGCTTGCCGGTATACCCGGTGATGTTATTAAGAAGAAGGTCTTCCCTTTATCTTGAAGGGAGATGCATTGACATGGTATAGGCTATGTGATGATACAAGATCATGGAACTACAAACGACTGAAATTGGAATTTCATCAGAAATTTTATCCTATGCATCTTGTCATCATGATCGTAATTATATATATAATTTTTGGCCTCACGAAGGAGAAAGCATCGCTCAAGCTTGGGGGAGGCTTGAATCAATGTTATATTCATGCCCCAATCATGAGCTCTCAAGAGAAATAATTATTCAGAATTTTTATGCTCGGCTTTCTGATAACAATCGCACCATGCTCGATACTTCTTGTGCTGGCTCTTTTATGATGAAGACTTGGGATTTATTGGGTAGAATTAAACGCAACTCTGAAGATTGGGATCTCGACGAAGGTAAGGAGTCAGGTATGACACCTTAGTTTTATTGTGTTAAATCTTTTATGGATACCGATGTTTTCCGTAAATTTAGCACTAAATATGGACTTGACTCTGAGATAGTAGCTTCTTTCTGTGAATCTTTTGCTGCTCGTATTGATCTCCCTAAGGAGAATTTGTTTAAATATCATCCTCCCATAGAAGTAAAAGTAGCTGCACCTATTAAAGTTGAAGAAAAGACTATCACTTATAATGATCCCATTGTTCCTACTTCTTATGTTGAGAAACCACCTTTCCCTGTTAGGATAAAGGATCATGCTAAAGCTTCAACTGTGGTCCGTAAAATCAATATTAGAACGTATACACCTCCTGAGCAAATTAAAGTTGAACCTAATATTGCTATTGTTAAAGATCTCTTGTCTGATAATATTGATGGGCATGTTATTTATTTCTATGATGAAACTGCTAGAATTGCTAAACCTTGTGCTAAAGATAAACATAGACCTGTGGTAGGCATGCCTGTTATTGCGGTTAAAATAGGAGATCATTGTTATGATGGCTTATGTGATATGGGTGCTAGTGCTAGTGCAATACCTTTTGACTTATACAAAGAAATTATGCTTGATATTGCACCTGCTGAGATGGAAGATATTGATGTCACAATTAAACTTGCCAATAGAGATACTATTTCACCCATGGGAATTGTTAGAGATGTTGAAGTCTTGTGTGGAAAAACTAAATATCCTGCTAATTTTCTTGTTCTTGGTTCCCCACAAGATAGCTTTGTCCCATTATTTTTGGTAGACCCTTCTTGAACACAGTTAATGCTAGGATAGACTGCGAAAAGGATGTTGTTACTATTGGTTTGGGTGATATGTCTCATGAGTTCAACTTTTCTAAATTTAGTAGACAACACCGTGAAGAGGAATTGCCTAGTAAGGATGAAATAATTGGTCTTGCTTCTATTGCCGTACCTCTTAGTGATCCTTTAGAACAATATTTGCTAGACCATGAAAATGATATGTTTATGAATGAAAGAAGGGAAATAGATGAAGTATTCTTTAAACAGGAACCTATCCTGAAACACAATTTTCCTGTTGAAATCCTAGGGGATCCTCCTCCACCCAAGGGTGATCCCGTGTTTGAGCTTAAACCGTTGCCTGATACTCTTAAATATGCTTATCTTGATGAGAAAAAGATATATCCTGTTATTATTAGTGCTAACCTTTCAGAGCATGAAGAAGAGAGATTATTGAAAACTCTGAAGAAGCACCGTGCTGCTATTGGATATACTCTTGATGACCTTAAGCGCATTAGTCCCACTCTATGTCAACATAAAATAAATTTGGAGAAAGATGCCAAACCAGTTCGTGATCACCAACGACGGCTGAATCCTAAGATGAAAGAAGTGGTAAGAAAGGAAATACTAAAGCTCCTTGAGGCAGGTATAATTTATCCCGTTGCTGATAGTCAGTGGGTAAGTCCTGTCCATTGTGTCCCTAAGAAAGGAGGTATTACTATCGTTCCTAATGATAAAGATGAATTGATCCCGCAAAGAATTATTACAGCTTATAGGATGGTAATTGATTTCTGAAAATTAAATAAGGCTACTAAAAGGATCATTACCCCTTACCTTTTATTGATCAAATGCTAGAAAGATTATCCAAACATACACATTTTTGCTTTCTAGATGGTTATTCTAGTTTCTCTCAAATACCTGTGTCAGCCGATGATCAATCAAAGACCACTTTTACTTGCCCTTTCGGTACTTTTGCTTATAGACGTATGCCTTTTGGTTTATGTAATGCACCTGCTACCTTTCAAAGATGCATGATGGCTATATTCTCTGACTTTTGTGAAAAGATTTGTGAGGTTTTCATGGACAATTTCTCCGTTTATGGATCCTCTTTTGATGATTGCTTGAGCAACCTTGATCGAGTTTTGCAGAGATGTGAAGAAACTAATCTTGTCTTGAATTGGGAAAAGTGCCACTTTATGGTTAATGAAGGTATTGTCTTGGGGCATAAAGTTTCTGAAAGAGGATTTAGGTTGATAAAGCCAAGGTTGATGCCATTGAAAAGATGCCATGTCCCAAGGACATCAAAGGTATAAGAAGTTTCCTTGGTCACGCCGGTTTTTATAGGAGGTTCATTAAGGACTTCTCAAAAATTTCTCGGCCTCTGACTAATTTATTACAAAAAGATATACCATTTGACTTTGATGATGATTGTGTAGAAGCATTTGAAATACTTAAGAAAGCATTGATTTCTGCACCTATTGTTCAGCCACCTGATTGGAATTTACCCTTTGAAATTATGTGTGATGCCAGTGATTATGCTGTAGGTGTTGTTCTTGGGCAAAGAGTTGATAAGAAATTAAATGTTATTCAATATGCTAGTAAGACCCTAGACAGTGCTCAGAGAAATTATGCTACTACTGAAAAAGAATTCTTAGCAGTTGTCTTTGCTTGTGATAAGTTCAGACCTTATATTGTTGATTCTAAAGTAACTATTCACACTGATCATGCTGCTATTAAATATCTTATGGAAAAGAAAGATGCTAAACCTAGACTTATTAGATGGGTTCTCTTGCTTCAAGAATTTTATTTGCATATTATTGATAGAATGGGAGCTGAGAACCCCGTTGCAGACAACTTGTCTAGGTTAGAAAATGTTCTTGATGACCCACTACCTATCGATGATAGCTTTCCTGATGAGCAATTAAATGTCATAAATACTTCTCGTACTGCTCCATGGTATGCTGATTATGCTAATTATATTGTTGCTAAATTTATACCACCGAGTTTCACATACCAGCAAAAGAAAAAGTTTTTCTATGATTTGAGACATTACTTTTGGACCACATCTTTATAAAGAAGGAGTAGATGGTGTTATTAGACGTTGTGTACCTGAGCATGAACAGGAACAGATCCTACGCAAGTGTCACTCCGAGGCTTATGGAGGACACCACGCTCGAGATAGAACTGCACATAAGGTATTGCAATCCGGTTTTTATTGGCCTACTCTCTTCAAGGATGCCCGTAAGTTTGTCCTATCTTGTGATGAATGTCAAAGAATTGGTAATATTGGTAGACGTCAAGAAATGCCTATGAATTATTCACTTGTTATTGAACCATTTGATGTTTGGGGCTTTGATTATATGGGACCTTTTCCTGCCTCTAATGGTTACACACATATTTTAGTTGCTGTTGATTACGTTACTAAGTGGGTAGAAGCTATACCAGCTAGTAGTGCTGATCATAACACTTCTATTAAAATGCTTAAAGAAGTTATTTTTCCGAGGTTTGGAGTCCCTAGATATTTAATGACTGATGGTGGTTCACATTTTATTCATGGTGCCTTCCGAAAAATGCTTGCTAAATATGATGTTAATCATAGAATTGCATCTCCTTATCACCCACAGTCTAGTGGTCAAGTAGAATTGAGCAACAGAGAGCTAAAATTAATTTTGGAAAAGACTGCTAATAGATCTAGAAAGAATTGGTCCAAGAAACTTGATGATGCATTATGGGCCTATAGAACTGCATATAAAAATCCTATGGGTATGTCTCCGTATAAAATGGTTTATGGAAAAGCATGTCACTTACCTCTCGAACTAGAACATAAGGCTTATTGGGCTATTAAAGAGTTCAATTATGATTTCAAACTTGCCGGTGAGAAGAGGTTATTTGACATTAGCTCACTTGATGAATGGAGAACCCAAGCCTATGAAAATGCCAAGTTGTTTAAAGAAAAGGTTAAAAGATGGCATGACAAGAGAATACAAAAGCGTGAGTTTAATGTAGGTGATTATGTATTGCTATACAACTCTCGTTTAAGATTTTTTGCAGGAAAACTTCTCTCTAAATGGGAAGGCCCTTACGTTATCGAGGAGGTCTATTGTTGTGGTGCCATAAAAATCAACAACTTCGAAGGCACAAACCCGAAGGTGGTGAACGGTCAAAGAATTAAACATTATATCTCAGGTAATCCTATAAATGTGGAAACCAATGTTATTGAAACCGTAACCCCGGAGGAATACATAAGGGACACTTTCCGGAATGTTTCAGACTCCGAAAAGGAATAGGTATGTGGTATGGTAAGTAAACCGAGTCCAAAACAGTTTTTATGGAAATATTTCTCCATTTTGGAATATTTAGAAAAATAGAAAAATACGAAGCAGTCCGGGAAGGACACGAGGGCTCCACGAGGGTGGAGGGTGTGCCCTACCCTACTGGGCGCGCCCCCTACCTCGTGGGCACCTCGTGTGCTCTCCGGACTCCGTTTTCTTGCACGTTATGTGTTTTGGTCGGTAAAAATTCATTATATATTCTCCCGAAGGTTTTGACTCCTGTATCACGAAATTGTCCTCTGTTCTTGTTTCAAGCTGTTTTCTGTCAGGGTTGTCAAGGCCAGGCATCATGTCGTCCCCCTCCTCCAACAATGGTGACAACGATGCTTGGCTAATGAAGATAGAGCTGAAGAGGGAAGAACCCATGGAGATCAACAAGGAGGAAGGGATCAAGAAGGCCACGCAGGACCAAGTTCCGGCAACAGAAGACATCCTTCAACTTGATCACAATCTTCTTACCCCAACTGAGATTGAAGCTTTCAAGATGATTGAGCTAGCTCGTATACAAAACAAGTATCTCACACGTGAAAATATTTTGTTGAAGGAGCATATTGTTGCACTCAAGGGCATTATCCGCAAGCTGGAGGATCTCTTACGCTCGATGTGCGACTACCCATCATCACCGTCATCCTCTTCACCAACAAAGGAGACATAATCACATGGGTATGGGCACTCCCCTTGGCAACTGCCAAGCTTGGGGGAGATGCCCTGGTATCGTATCACCATCACACTCCTATCTTTACCGTTTTTCTTAGTTCGATCCTATTTAGTAGTATCTTGATCTAGTAGAATAAAAGTTTTTGTATGATCTAGTTTTGAGTTTTGCTTTATGATCCCTCTATGTAATCGAGTCCGTGAGCTATATATAATAAAGATTAGTGTTGAGTCAAGGGCTTGATTATTTTGCTGTGATCTTGAGTGAATAAAAGAAAAGAGAAAAGAATAAAAAGAAACAAAGAGATCATATTGATCTTATGGAGAGTAATGACTTCACATAGAAAGAGTATGATGATTAAAAATTGTTGAGAGTTGACAAACATAGCTTTGGTCATCGTTGCAATTAATATGAAGTAATAAAGAAAGAGGGGTTTCACATATAAATATACTATCTTGGACATCTTTTATGATTGGGAGCACTCATTAAAATATGACATGCTAAAGAGTTGATGTTGGACAAGGAAGACAACGTAATGGGTTATGTTTTCTTATATCTGAGATAAAATATATTGTCATGGATCATCCAACATGTTGAGCTTGCCTTTCCCCCTCATGCTAGCCAAATTCTTTGCACCAAGTAGAGATACTACTTGTGCTTCCAAAAACCCTTAAACCAGTTTTGCCATGAGAGTCCACCATACCAACCTATGGATTGAGTAAGATCCTTCAAGTAAGTTGTCATCGGTGCAAGCAATAAAAATTGCTCTCTAAAAATGTATGATTGATTGGTGTGGAGGAAATAAGCTTTATACGATCTTGTGATGTGGAAGAAATAAAAGCGACGGACTGCATAATAAAGGTTCATATCACAAGTGGCAATATAAAGTGACGTTCTTTCGCATTAAGATTTTGTGCATCCAACCCTGAAAGCGCATGGCAACCTCTGCTTCCCTCTGCGAAGGGCCTATCTTTTATTATTACCTTCTACCTTATGCAAGAGTCATGGTGATCTTCACCTTTCCTTTTTTACATTTTATCCTTTGGAAAGCACAGGATGTTGGAAAGATCCTGATATATATATCTAATTGGATGTGGGTTAGCATGAATTATTATTGTTGACATTACCCTTGAGGTAAAAGGTTGGGAGGCGAAACTTAAAGCCCCTATCTTTCTCTGTGTCCGATTAAAACTCCATAACCACAAGTATTGTGTGAGTGTTAGCAATTATGAAAGACTAAATGATAGTTGAGTATGTGGACCTGCTGAAAAGCTCTGACATAGACTCTTTCTGATGTTATGATAAATTACAATTGCTTCAATGACTGAGATTATAGTTTGTTGGTTCTCAATAAAGTTTCTGATTCATACTTTGCATTGTGAATAGATTATTACTTGAGCATAAGAAATCATATGACAATATCTATATATGTTGTTGTTATGAGAATAATCATGATGCCCTCATGTCCGTATTTTATTTTATCGACACCTCTACCTCTAAACATGTGGACATCTTTATCGTTATCGGCTTTCACTTGAGGACAAGCGAGGTCTAAGCTTGGGGGAGTTGATACATCCATTTTGCATCATGCTTTTATATCAATATTTATTGCATATGGGCTGTTATTACACATTATGTCACAATACTTATGCCTATTCTCTCTTATTTTACAAGGTTTACATAAGGAGGGAGAATGCCGACAGCTGGAATTCTGGGCTGGAAAAGGAGCAAATATTAGAGACCTATTCTACACAACTCCAAAAGTCCTGAAACTCCATGAAAGTAATTTTTGGAAATAATAAAAAATATTGAGCGGAAGAAATACGTCAGGGGGGCCTCCACCTGGCCACGAGGGTGGGGGGCGCGCCCTACCCCCCTGGGCGTGGCCCCCTGCCTCGTGGACCCCTGTTGGCCCTCCGGTGCCCATCTTCTGCTATATGAAGTCTTTCATCCGAAGAAAAATCACAAGCAACCTTTCGGGACGAGACTCCGCCGCCACGAGGCGGAACCTTGGCGGAACCAATCTAGGGCTCCGGCAGAGCTGTTCTGCCGGGGACACTTCCCTCCGGGAGGGGGAAATCATCACCATCGTCATCACCAACGCTCCTCTCATCGGGAGAGGGAAATATCCATCAACATCTTCACCAGCACCATCTCCTCTCAAACCCTAGTTCATCTCTTGTATCCAATTCTTGTCACCAAGTCTAGGATTGGTACCTGTAGGTTGCTAGTAGTGTTGATTACTCCTTGTAGTTGATGCTAGTTGGTTTATTTGGTGGAAGATCATATGTTCAGATCCTTTATGCATATTAATACTCCTCTAATTATGAACATGAATATGCTTTGTGAGTAGTTACGTTTGTTCCTGAGGACATGGGAGAAGTCTTGCTATTAGTAGTCATGTGAATTTGGTATTCGTTCGATATTTTGATGAGATGTATGTTGTCTATCCTCTAGTGGTGTTATGTGAACATCGACTACATAACACTTCACCATTATTTGGGCCTAGAGGAAGGCATTGGGAAGTAATAAGTAGATGATGGGTTGCTAGAGTGACAGAAGCTTAAACCCTAGTTTATGCGTTGCTTCGTAAAGGGCTGATTTGGATCCATATGTTTCATGCTATGGTTAGGTTTACCTTAATACTTTTGTTGTAGTTGCAGATGCTTGCAATAGAGGTTAATCATAAGTGGGATGCTTGTTCAAGTAAGGACAGCACCCAAGCACCGGTCCACCCACATATCAAATTATCGAAGTACCGAACGCGAATCATATGAACATGATGAAAACTAGCTTGACGATAATTCCCATGTGTCCTCGGGAGCACTTTCCTTTATATAAGAGTTTGTCCAGGCTTGTCCTTTGCTACAAAAAGGATTGCGCCACCTTGCTACACTTTATTTACTTTTGTTACTTGTTGCTCGTTACAAATTATCCTATCACAAAACTATCGGTTACCTATAATTTCAGTGCTTGCAGAGAATACCTTGCTGAAAACCGCTTATCATTTCCTTCTGCTCCTCGTTGGGTTCGACACTCTTACTTATCGAAAGGACTACGATAGATCCCCTATACTTGTGGGTCATCACTAACAAACTACACTAAGCTAGTTAACAACATGGTCATGGACTTGCGCCACGCACGCACTACGCATGCACACGCGCGCACACCTAACATGGTTTACTCCAACATACTCCCCCTAAACCACGATCTTGCCACCCATCCTGACGTACATGACATCAGCTCCTCGTCGACTGTCGTGGGGAATGCCACTTCTTCACGATCGTCCCACACATGTACGCATGGCCATCCGATCTTCTCGTACGGGAGCCACCTGCTCATCCGTGAGACCTGGGCGCCGGTGAGCACATCACACCCATCCATGGAGCCGAGCCTCCGCCTCCGTCTGATGCCACTTCGTGCCTCAACGCGCGACCGCCCTCCATGGCCGCCGCACCATGGTCGTCGTGCCGCACCTCTGCGGCGGCTGGGCCGGCCGCACGAACGGCGTCACAGCACGCCACAGCCACATCCGCCGCGCTTGCCGCAGACTCACCGCGCATCGCCTCCGTGTCTGCCATGACAGCCGCAGTGCCGCTCACCTGCATAAGTTGACACACAGCCCGAAGCTTCACCACGCAGCCACCGGCGAACACCGCCATCGTCGGCATGCCTCCGGCACGGCGAACCACGCCCAAGACAGCCAATCTCATGATACCAATTGTTGGCGTCAATCCCTAGCTTGCTCTTTGCGCTGGTGCCCAGCTCCCTCTCGCTCTCTTTATCTTGCATGAACGAAGGTAGAATAAAGAGGAGACACAGGACACGGCGGTGGTTTTCCGGCGCACATACGCCTGCCGCAATGACGGCCTTTCACTCAAGCAACAACTCGAGCCACCACACACACACCTGGAGATTACATCTCTCCTCAAGCAACATTCCACGGCACTACACTCTGGCCCCTTATATAGGCAGGACCTGTGGGTAAGCCACTAACACCACCTAGCACTCACGCACACACACATGCAACTACCTGATCCTATTTCTACTGCCACTAACTCACGACCTACATGCACGCACACCACACCAGCCATCCACACATGACCTGGCCAAACACATGGGCATGCATGGGCTAGCTAACAAACTCCACTAAGCTAGTTAACAACATGGTCATGGACTTGCGCCACGCACGCACACACATGCGCACCTAACTTGGTTTACTCCAACAAATTGCATTATTTTTTATTTAGCTTGTGCATGCAGCACTGCATTTATATGTATAGGTGTACTACATTTGTTCCTTTTGCACACTTCTTAATGACCATAGTTAAACTTTATTTTGACACAACGTCTGGTTGTAATGCTGGGGTGCCTGGGTTTGAGGAGGTTACTCACTTGATTGACCATTATTTCGTAGAGGGTGACGTTGGTGTGAGCTTTGACCAGAGCCTTAGGCGCCCCGTCTTGTCAGAAACACAGTCACAATCTGTTGATGGTACAGAGGAAGTTACGCAGGAGTGGATTTTCCCAGATCAGCTTCGTGCATATGAATTGAAGCAACGCAAGAAAAAGTTGAGGTTTGAAAGTGACTCAAAGGAGTATGCAGAGAAAAAGAAGCAGAGGAGGGCTGCATATGGTGCCAAGAGTGCCAAATTTGGTAAAGTCAGGCAGCCCGCTTTGCAGAAGAAGAGACTAATTTCTGTTGCTGAGGAAGGTGGTACTCCTCGGCGGGTCCTCATGTTTTGCATGAACAAGAACCTTGGTAAGAGAACTGCTGAAGCTAGTGCATAGGATCCTCAACGAAAGCAACCACATGTCAGTGAAGGGCCCAACTCTAACGATGATGACTTGATGCTTCTTCCTGATTTTGTGAGGGATGCTCAGACTGGTAGACGGAAAGATTGTGGTCCATCTAAGAGTCAACCTAAGCGGCCCTGTGATGATGGCGACAAAGAACCGGATGCTGACTCTGGTGGGGAGGCAGATATTGTTCCAAAGGTTTGTTGAAGTGGACTGCATTTGTTTCTTTCATTGTTATTCTATCTGCCTTTTTTATCTCTTTGTGGCTAATCTTCTAATGTGGACTACATTTTCCTTTACACAGAGGAAGAAGTCTAGTAAGAGGAAGGGAACTAAAGATGATAGCGAGGTAGATGATGCTCGATTTAACACCAGCGTACGTTTTTCACTCCCCACTTTGTGCAAAGATGCTGCTTTATTGAAAGAAGCACACCATAATCGTGTTCGAGACACTGGCTTTGGTGCTGTCTTTGACTTGACAGTAAAGAAAAATGTGCCGCGCATTCTTATGTGCTATCTGATGGGAGTGACTGACTATGCCACGATGACAATGGACTTTGGGAATGATAGGGTTCTTCGAATCAATCGTGCTGCAGTTCATCACATTTTTGGTTTTCCTATGGGACCTCTCACTGCACCCATGCCTGCTACCAGTGGCCATGATGACTCGTTGTCTGCCCTCAAGGATGATCTTGGCTTTGACCATTCACGAAGTATAGGTGTCAAGGACTTGGTTCAAATGCTAGCAGTTTTGGTGGAGGATGATGATCATGTGACAGTTGATCTTGTTGTCAAGGTATTCATCCTGATACTTTATCAGAATTTGCTGTGCCCCGGGCCTGCACTTTGTTTGGGCAGGGTTGCTGCCATGGTTGAGAACATGGATTATGCGGCTATGGCGCAGATGGATTTTTGGCAGCTTGTTGTTGATGAGCTACAGGTAGCTGTGGTGAAGTGGCAGATAGAAGGTAGCAAGCAGAATTGTGAAGAGGGTTGTGCCATTGTCCCCCTGATTATGTATCTGGATTGCTTGAAGCTTCGCAAATTTTCAGTTATGCACACGTTGACACCACGCGCGTCATTCCTGATGAACAAGGACTTGTTGAAGTTATACAATGAGGATATCGTTGTAAAGGTAAAGATTTATCTGGAAACTTACAAATTTGGGAGGCTGCTGCTTAGTGCATCAGAGTTTTTTTTAATTTGCAGTCATTAGAAATCTGAACTTTCTAATATTCACATGTGTACTTCTTTCCCTTTTTATCTTTTTGCAGTGGAAGGCGTCAGGAAATGTTGTGTACGACCGTCCTACTGCAGTGTTGTGTGGCAGCCCTGATGCAGGGCCTAGCAGTCATGCTAGGTTCTATGAGCCTATCTGTAGCTAGCTTCCTGCCTGTGATGATGATCCACCGCCTACTTGTGGTTTCACGGGTCGTCGGATGTTTGATAATAGAAGCTCTTCTCAACAGACATTTATCAGCGGCAAAAAACACGAGGAGATTGATGAGCTTGTTATGAAGGTTTTGAAGTTAACTGAAGATTTGCCAACCTCTGGTGATAGGTTGAGGACGGTTGCTGGATTTTCCCTACTAGCCATGGCCCCCGTGAAGAAGATATTGTTGCTACTCACAACTTTGATTGTGGTGTGGTTAAAAGCTTGAAGATTGCAGTGACGAATATTCGGTCTTCGTATGCTCAGTTGAAACATTCACGGGAAGAAAAATGCGTTCGGTATGAGAAGGATGTTGAGCACATTTTGGATGAAATGAACCGATGGGGCGCTGGCGCCGGCGGTGATAATGTACGTTGTCCTTTTATTGTCCTTTTGAACATCTTTTGTTTATTATGTGGACTGCTCCTCACTCTTTGTTTTTGCCGTAGGCTGGAGTGGAATCTGATGGTGTTCATGCATCTAGGGACGATGGAATTGGTCAGGTATAAGTAATTTTCACATGCCTATTCTGCTAACTTGTATCTTTTGCTTTCCATTTTATTTTATTTTTTGTGTACCTCACGATTGTAAAATGTGTACTGCTTGTGCATAGTTGAAGTTTTTTTTTCCTTTTTTGGTCGTTGCCATCTTATTTCGTTTTGGTTTGTTATACGCTGTAGACTGGAGTTGCTGCTTGTGATGTGCATAAGGATTCATACGACGGCTCTGAGAAGGATGATGACTTGGCTGATGCGTCATCCCCTCCGGATGTTGAAGCTGATAAGGTTTAGTGGAATTACTTTTTCTGTTAGTGGTTTATAATCTAATTTTTGTTGTTGTTATAAGCTAGACGTACGTTGTTTTGTTCACTCACATGCATTTCTTTTCCATATGTTTAGTTTTACATGTGTGAGCTACAGTCTTTAACAGAAGTGAACGACGGTTCTTTTACATATGTTGGCTGCAGTCTTTGACATAAGTGAGCTTCAGTCTTTGACAGAAGTGAACTGCAGTTCTTTTACATATGTGGGATGCAGTCTTTTACATAAGTGAACTGCGTGTTGTTGTGTTAATTCTCCCCTCGCTCATTTGTGTTATTGTGGCTTTTTAAAACTTTTTTGCAGCCTGGAGATGAAAACGTAGAATTTTGTCAATTGGTTGGCGTTGTTCGTGTTGATGTGAACCAGGGGGATTGTGCTGTTGCTGGTGGTGACAGTGTGAATGCTTCTGTATCAGTTGTTGTTGACAGTGCATAACCTTTTGTTGCTCAGGAATCCCACCATGCTGTTGCCCCTAGTCGGCACGAAGATGCTGATGTTGACATTGAAAAGCCGCTGGAGAATGTCGTTCCTGCTGATAGTGTTGCTGGTTCTCCTGTTTGTCTGGCGTCCAACGATGTTCCTGATGTATTCAATGTGGAGCCTCATGTAGCTGAGTTATCTGAGGACGTTGCGGTTCTCCGGACTGTTGAAAATCCAGACAACACTGATGTTGCTACAGTAGGGCAGTCCAGTGAGGCTGTGGTGGTTTCGTCGCAACCTAGCGGAGAAACTGTTTTGGTTAGCTCTAAAGAGCAACAATATGAAGACTCTGACACCGAAGGCAAGTGTTTTGTTTTGAATAGTGAAGTTCAAGTTTTCCTCATTCATTTTTTAATTACTATGGTAGCTACATCAAATGTTTAATGATAAGTGAACTTCTTCTTTGTTGGTGATTTTCAAAATAGTTGCTAGCTAGCACATTTCCTTATCTTACAATTGAACTTCATATTTTAGATAAGTGAACTTCATCTTTTATTTGTTCCTTTTTTATTGCAGATGAGGAACTTCCTGTTGTGACACCGTCGAGCATTGATCCTGCTCTTCTCAAAAGATAGAACGAGTTGTACACTACTATTACCAGGGCTCAGAGGGACAAAAATAAGAAGTATGGCTTTTTATAAATTGTTCTGTTAATATGTATTTTCTAATCGCAGTCTTTGCCCTTTTTCGTTCTTGTTATTTTTGTAGTATCTTATGTTTCAATTTTTCAAAAAAATCAGGGACATGATTGCTTTTGCAACTGAGTTGGGCGATATTAGCATTGGCAAAGTTGGTCAATCTTTTTGGAAGAAAGGGATGCTCACTACAGGCATTGTAAATTTCGGGGTTTCTTTGCTGGTAGATAAGTTTAAGGGATCTCCGACGATGGTTGTCCCGTACCATATTCCTGTAAGCACGCAGAACTTTTTGTTTGTTGTTTGATTCTCTTTTCTGTTTTCGTATGCTGACCTGTTTTCTTCAACACTGTTTCTTGTTTGGTTTTGTTTTAACAGACAAGTATTTGGAATGGTGGTAGTGTAGGCAGGAGTGTGAAATTGATGTTCTCTTCAAAAGTTGAGGAACGTGTCGATAAAAAAGATATGGTGAGTAATGTTTTATATGTCCAAAACCATTTTTGTGTGTTGGTTTTATGTGTTCTGCTTCTTGTTCTTTTAATACTCTTATTTATTTTTACTTCCGACAGGTCCTGTTTGCAACATTTGATCCGCCAGAGATGAGGGATGGCGTTGGCCATTATTGTGTAGTTGCCTTGAATGTGAAGGAAAGGCGGTTTGAATTTCTTGACTTGCTCAATAAACCCGGCAGCTCTGAAGCGAACAGGGTTTTTAGGAGGATGGTTAAAAATATCGAGCGTGCATTGAAAGAAGGTACCTCAAGTTCTGATGAGCCGCTAAATCCTCCTACACTTGATGGCTTTACGTTGAAACATGTGGTTGTCCCAATTCAGCCAAATGGGTATGTCTTTTGTAGCCTTCTCCCCCATACTCCTTGATACGTCTCCATCATATCTATTTTTCTAAACTATTTTGCCCTTGTTTTGGACTCTAATTTGCATGATTTGAATGGAACTAACCCGGACTAACGCTGTTTTCAGCAGAATTGCCTTGGTGTTATTTTGTGCAGAAATAGAAGTTCTCGGAATGACCTAAAACTTCACGGAGAATATTTTTGGAATGAATAAAAAATATTGGCGAAAGAATCAACCAGAGGGGACCCACCGGCTGTCCACAAGGGTGGAGGGCGCGCCCCCTGCCTTGTGGGTCCCCCGGACCTCCACCGACCTCAACTCCAACTCCATATATTCACGTTCAGGGAGAAAAAAATCAAAGAGAAGGATTCATCGCATTTTACGATACGGATCCGCCGCCACCTCCTGTTCTTCATCGTGAGTGCAGATCTGGAGTCCGTTCGGCGCTCCGGAGAGGGGAAATCATCACCATCATCATCACCAATCTTCCTCCATCACCAATTTCATGATGCTCACCACCGTGCATGAGTAATTCCATCGTAGGCTTGCTGGACGGTGATGGGTTTAATGAGATTTATCATCTAATCGAGTTAGTTTTGTTAGGTTTTGATCCCTAGTATCCACTATGTTCTGAGATTGATGTTGCTATGACTTTGCTATGCTTAATGCTTGTCACTAGGGCCTGAGTGCCATGATTTTAGATCTGAACCTATTATGTTTTCATGAATATATTTGTGTTCCTGATCCTATCTTTTTCAAGTTGTAGACACCTGTTACGAGTTATGATCCACATACCCCAAGGTGACAATATCTGGGATTCTTTTCGGTGATTATCGTAGTTTGAGGAGTTCATGTATTCACTAAGTACTAATGCTTTGGTCTGATTCTCTATTAAAAGGAGGCCTTAATATCCCTTAGTTTCCATTAGGACCCCGCTACCACGGGAGGGTAGGACAAAAGATGTCATGCAAGGTCTTTTCCATAAGCACGTATGACTATATTCAGAATACATGCCTACATTATATTGATGAATTGGAGCTAGTTCTGTGTTACCCTAGGTTATAACTGTTGCATGATGAATGCCATCTGAGATAATTATCCATCATTGACCCGTTGCCTACGGGCTTTTCACATATTGATCTTTGCTACTTTACTTTGTCGTTGCCACTGTTACAGTTGCTACAAAACTGCTACTGTTACTTTTGCCACCATTAACGTTACTTCCATACTACTTTACTACTAAATACTTTGCTGTAGATATTAAGTCTTTCAGGTGTGGTGAATTGTCAACTCATCTGCTAATACTTGAGAATATTCTTTGGCTCCCCTTGTGTCGAACCAATAAATTTGGGTTGAATACTCTACCCTCGAAAACTGTTGCGATCCCCTATACTTGTGGGTTATCAAGACCTTTTCCTAGCGCCGTTGCCAGGGAGCATAGCTCTATTCTCTGAGTCACTTGGGATTTATATCTCTTGGTCACTATGAGGAATTTGAAAGATACTAGAACCAAGATTTTTTTCCCTCTACTACGAGAGGAGGTAAGGAACTGAATCTAGCTCTGCACTTGATTCACCTTCTGTTTTGAGTAAGCTTGCAACACCTACACCTGCTATTGATTCTGATATGTCACATGTTATTGATGATGCTACTTCTACTATGAATGATGCTTATGATGCTACTACTTTTCTTGATAAAACTGTGCCACTGGCTGAATTACTTGATGAACATCTTACTAGAGTTAGAACTATTAATTATGCTGAAGATGATGATATTTCTGAAACTGATGAAATTATTGAAACTGAAAAGTTTGAAGCACCTGATAAGACTAGCTCTCCTAGATATGAACTTCCTGTTATGCCTAAGGGTTATGTTATGGATGGAAAGGTAGCTAGGGACTTTCTTGCTTGTAAGGATAGAGATGATCTTGAGATATTATTATGCAAGTGAAAGAAAAGTCTTTGAATGCTAGAATGCAATATGATCCTAAGTTTGCTACTTCACCTATCTTTGTTACTGATAAGGATTATGAATTCTCTGCCAATCCTGAGTTAATTACTTTGGATGAATCTGATCCTTTCTATGGTTATGAATCTAAAACTGTTGTGGCCCATCTTACTAAATTGAATAATATGGCCACCCTATTTGCTCATGAGGAAAAAATTCGCTATTACTATATTCTTAAGTTGTTTCCTTTCTCGTTAGAGGGTGATGCTAAGTTATGGTTTAATTCTCTTGCTCCTAGTTGTGTGCGTAGACCTAGGATATGATTTAATACTTCTCTGGAAAAAATCCCTGCTCAAAAGAAACAAGTTGCTTTAAAGGAAATATTTAACTTTGTACAAATTAAAGAAGAGAGTCTCCCACAAGCTTGGGGAGGCTTCTATAGTTACTTAATGCTTTGCCTGATCATCCTCTCAAGAAAAATGAAATACTTGATATCTTTTATAATGGACTAACTGATACTTCTAGGGACCACCTAGATAGTTGTGTTGGTTGTGTTTTCAGGGAACCAACTGTTGAGAAAGCTGAATTGCTATTGAATAATATATTGAGTAATGATAATGATTGGACACTTCCTGAACTAACTCCTAAGCCAACTCCGAAGAAAACAGGTATTCTATTTCTCAGTCCTGAAGATATGCAAGAGGCAAAGAAATCTATGAAAGAAAAAGGTATTAAAGCTCAAGATGTTAAGAATTTACCACCTATTGAAGAAATAATATGGTCTTGATAACCCGACATAGGTAGTAGAGGTAAATTCTCTCTATAGATTTTGATGAAAATGATATTCCTCATAATAAGTCTGCTAGTCAATGTCTGGACGAGTTTGTTAATTTTATTGTTAAACAAGAAAATTTCAATGCTTATGTTAGTAGACAATTGAAATGTAATGCTTACATGCTTGACTGCTTGGGTAATTATATGATTAGAACTATTAGTGATCTTAATATTATTAGTAAGCATTATTCCATGGTTAAAACTCAAGTAGAACAAGTACTTAAGGCATAGGATGATTTGGTGATTGAGTTGAATAGTAAGAACAATGATAATGTTGTTAGAGTTATGACTAGAGGCGGTAAAATGACCCAGGAACCTTTGTATCCTGAGGGCCATCCTAAGAGAATTGAGCAAGATTCTCAGAGAACTATACTGATGCACCTAGTCCTCCTAGTAGAAAAAGAAAAAGAAAATTGATAGGACCGTGCATGCTTCTAGTGAACATGTTATAGAAATACCTGAGAATCCCAATAATTTTTCTATTTCTGATGCTGAGACACAATCTGGTGATGAACATGAACCTAGTGCAAATGTTAATGATGATGTTCATGTTGATGCTCAACCTAGTAATGATAATGATGTGGAGGTAGAACCTGCTGTTGATCTTGATACCCATGATCAAAGAATCAACGTTATGATAAGAGAGACTTCATTGATAGGAAACATGGTAAAGAAATAGAGCCATGAGTTCAGAAACCCATGCCCTTTCCTCCTAAACCATCCAAGAAAAAAGATGATGAGGATTTTGAGCTCTTTGTTGAAATGCTTAGACCTATCTTTTTGTGTATGCGTTTGACTAATATTCTGAAAATGTCTCCTTATACTAAGTATACGGAGGATATTGTTACAAATAAAATAAAGATACTGAAAGCTGAAACTTCCACCACGCTTGCTAATTATACTTTTAAGGGTAGAATACCGAAGAAACTAGGAGGCCCAGGAGTACCAACTATACCGTGCTCCATTCAAAGAAACTATGTTAAAACGTCTTTATGTGATCTTGGAGCCGGTGTTAGTGTTATGACTTCCTCTTTATATAGTAGACTTGAATTGAATAAGTTGACACCTACTGAAATTTCTTTGCAAATGACTGATAAATCAACTGCTACCCCCATCGGTATTTGTGAGGATGTGCTTGTTGTGGTTGCAAACGTTACTATCTTCACGGACTTTGTTATTCTTGATATTCCCGAGGACGACAGTATGTCGATCATCCTTGGTAGACCCTTTTTGATTACTGCAGGGGCTGTTATTGATTGCAACAAAGGTAATGTCCCTTTTCATGTTAATGGTAATGAGCATACGGTACACTTTCCGAAGAAACAACCTCAAGTTCATAGTATCAATTCTATTGGAAAAATTTCAGCTATTACTATTGGAGCTTTTGAATTCCCTCTTCCTACTATCAAAAAGAAATATGATATTATTATTGTTGGGGACATGGATATCCCCACTGAGGTAACCTAGTGTTATTCGAAAATTCTCCGGTTTCATGTCATTCGGAAGAAGTTTGTTAATAAGACTTGATCAACCATGTTAATGGATTCCTTTTGATGGGCATGAGATGGATGAATTTAGAAAGCAGAACTTTCTGTACCCACCTTTTACTTTCTGTTATTTAGAATAAATAATGCAAAAATAGTATTATTCATCTATTTTTTGAATTATCCGTGCAATAAAAAATGTACCGAAAATAAAAGTTCTCCAAATGCCTGAAAATTTAGTATGATTTTTTATAGAATATTTTAGAATTTCTGGCACTAAACATGCACCAGGGGCTGCACCAGTGGGCCACAAGGGTGGAGGGCGCGCTCGTGCCTTGTGGGACCCACGTGGGACCCCTCACTTATTCCAGTACCCATCCACTTCGTCTTCCTCCAGAAAAAACCATCCCGCTGCTCAAACTCGTGTTCTTGCTCATCTTGCTACCACTTTCGAGCTCCTTGTGCAAAGCTCCTTTTTCAAAATTGTTTTGGGGGATTGTTCTTCGATATGTGACTCCTCCAGTGGTCCAATTAGTTTTTGTTCTAGTGCTTTATATATTGCAAACTTTTTCTGTTGTGGTGACCTTGTTCTTGAGCTTGCATGTCAAATTTATATGGTCCAAAGTAGTTTTGATGCATGATATAGCCTCTAGACACTTGTAGGAGTAGTTGCTATCAATTTTGTTGAGTTTGGTTCACTTTTATTTTGAGTCACTAAAAATATGAGAAATTTTTCAAAGGAATAAAAATGTTTAGGAAAATATACCAAGGTGGTTCCTCGAGGAAGCAAGCCCCAAGGCTCACGATACGTGAGCCGGATCTTCAACCACCAAGGGAAGCTCATGTACGGCCTTGCGAATGGCCGTTGGATCAATTCATGGTTCATGCAGGTTTCAAGGAGGAATTCGATGCGTACGTACAAAATGCTGAACTAGAGGACTTCGTGTCAGATAAGTGTCGCCAATACTATCAACTCACTGATTCATTTGTGCGAAGGTTCAAATTTACATCCTAGCACAATACTCATACCGTTTTATTTGATCTTTATGATGAATCATATACCATGGACCTTGAAGATTTTAATACTGCATGCACAATCCCACAATGGGGCACTCATAGAGAGCCTCAGAAAACTGAGTATAATGATTTCCTTACTATCATTACTATGGGAGAAACTAGAAATATTACACAAGCTTCCATTCATTTTCCCGCCATACATTATTTTTCTCTCTTTATAGGAAGCCGCATCAATGGTAAACATGATCATAGCCACCTTTGTGCATCAGATCTTAGTGTCCTCAAGTGTGCGGGTTGGGTGATAAACGATATAACTTGGGGGCCATTATTACGAGGAGGTTACATCTTAATGCTAAATATGGAGATTTATTTGGTGGGATTTATGCAACCCGTTTAGCTAATTATCTTGGGGTATCCATAAGGGTGAATGACATTGAGTTACCACCTGCTTTTCCTGATTATAATGCTATGGTACGCTACCAGTTTCTTGAGAGGAACGAATAGTCCCTCTAGTACCGACTAATCTTTAACCGGTAGCGTGCTGCCCATATTACCCTTTCTGCTCCTGCCTTCTTTAACTTTCAGGTAAGAGGGAGATATTTGATAACTAGAGAGGAGGCAAACAAGTATCAGAGAGAGGTGGAGGCCGCTCGCTGCTACTTCTCGAGCTTGAGTTGGTTTTTCCCTTGAAGAGGAAAGGGTGATGCAGCAAAGTAGAGATAAGTATTTCCCTCAGTTTGATAACTAAGGTATCAATCCAGTAGGAGAGACGCTCAAGTCACTGAATACCTGCACAAACAATCAAACAACTTGCACCCAACGCGATAAAGGGGTTGTCAATCCCTTCACGGTCACTCGCAAAAGTGAGATCTGATGGAGATAGATAAAAGTAAACAAACGGTAAAGTAAATATTTTTGGTATTTTTGGTTTATAGATCAGAAAGTAAAAAAAGATTTCAAAAAGAGTAGATCGGAAACTAATATTGTAGATCGGAAACTTATAAATAGACCCGGGGGCCATAGGTTTCACTAGAGGCTTCTCTCAAGATAAACAATAATACGGTGGGTGAACAAATTACTGCCGAGCATTGATAGAAAAGCGCAAAGTTATGACGATATCTAAGGCAATGATCATGAATATAGGCATCACGTCCGTGTCAAGCAGACCGAAACGATTCTGCATCTACTACTATTACTCCACACATCGACCGCTATCCAGCATGCATCTAGAGTATTAAGTTCATAAAGAACGAACGCATTAAGCAATATGACATGATGTAGAGGAATTAACTCAAGCAATATGATGAAAACCCCATCTTTTTATCCTTGATGGTAACAATACAATACGTGCCTTGCTGCCCCTACTGTCACTAGGAAAGGACACCGCAAGATTGAACCCAAAGCTAAGCACTTCTCCCATTGCAAGAAGAACCAATCTAGTTTTCCAAACCAAACCGATAGTTCAAAGAGAATTACAAAGATATCAAATCATGCATAAAAGAATTCAGATAATATTCAAATAATATTCATAGATAAGCTGATCATAAACCACAATTCATCGGTTGTCGGCAAACACACTTCAAAAAATTATTACATCGAATAGATCTCCAAGAACATCGAGGAGAACATGGTATTTAGAATCAAAGAGAGATAAGAAGCCATATAGCTACTAGCTATGGACCCGTAGGTCTGTGGTAAACTACTCACGCTTCATCGGATGGGCAATAGAGTTGATGCAGAAGCCCTCCATGATTGAATCCCCCTCCGGCAGGGTGCCGAAAAAGGTCCCTAGATGGGATCTCACGGGTACAGAAGGTTGCGGCAGTGGAAAAGTGTTTTCGTGGATGCCTCTGATGGTTTGGGGATACATGGGAATATATAGGGGGAAGAATTAGGTCAGGAGGTGCACGAGGGGCCCACAAGGGTGGGGGTGCGCCCTAGCCCCCTAGGTGCACCCTTCGACCTTGTGGCCGCCTCGTGGCTCCTCCGAATTCATCTCCAAGTCTCTTGGTTGTCTTCTGGTCCAAGAAAAATCATCGCGAAGGTTTTATTCTGTTTGGTATTCCTTTTCTGCGAAACTCAAAAACAGGGAAAAAACAGGAACTGGCACTAGGATCTAGGTTAATAGGTTAGTCCCAAAAAATAATATAAAATAGCATATTAATGCATATAAAACATCAAAAACAGATAATATAATAGCATGGAAAATTATAGATAAGTTGGAGACGTATCACTCGCCTCCATGCTGCAGCCCTTCAGGCAGTAGCTGCCGCATTCCAGTACGACCCCGACTACAACTTTGGATACACGACAGGCCAGCCATGGCCATAGACCAACTTAGGCCAAAAGGCCTAAGCTTGGGGGAGTACGTATTTCTCACCGACATTACATTCATGTTCACACACTCATTCCAGTTGTCGCTGCTCATACTTTTTCATAGTATTATCCATGTTAGTTTATTTCTTTTTCTCGGTTTCTTCTTGTGTGTTTGAAAAACTTTGAGAAAACTAAAAAATTAGTTGTAGATTCTTTTTAGTTTCCTTTCCATGTTTATTTAGTAGTAGTATTAAAAGAAAACCCAAAAAGATTTCTCGTTCTTCTTTTGCTTGTTGGGAGCTTTCCCGTGTAAATAGTTTTTCTCATTCTTGTTTTACTTTCTTCAGAAAAAAAACTCCAAAAACATTTCAGTGTGTTTCTTTGAAATTCTTTTTCCTTTCTTTGGGTCGAGAGGAGAAGACCGCAATGAAAATGTTGAGTGGCTCTCTTATGCATTATTGTTGATCTAACAAAGATCCAATATTACCTTGTCTTCTCCTTTGAATACATGTCTGCATATTCCAGCTTAGTCCAATGCACGTGCACTCTTATTATTATTCACACCACTCGGTCATGCAAGTGAAAGGCAATAATGATGATATATGATGAAATGATTGAGATGAGGAAAAGCTGGTATGAACTCAACCTATTTTGTTTTTGTAAATATGATTAGTTCACTGTTCTCGATTCAGCCCATTATGAATGAAACATGTTTGCAATGAAAATTAGAGATTATAGTTACTCATGCAATGCTTAATTAGCTAGGAGTTTCTAATGGTTTATGTTGCGAGCCAACATGCTTTTAAAATGGTTGTGATGTAGTATGATAGGATGGTATCCTCCTTTGAATGATTCGAGTGGCTTTACTTGGCACATGTTCACGCATGTAGTTGAAACAAAATCAACATAGCCTCCACGATATTTATGTTCATGGTGATTTATATCCTACTCATGCTTGCACTCAACGTTGGTTAATCTCAATGCATGTTTATGACTATTGTCGCTCTCTAGTTGGTAGCTCCTCAATCTTTTGCTAGCCTTCACTTGTACTAAGCGGGAATACTGCTTGTGCATCCACTTCCATAAACCCAGAGTTGTTCCATATGAGTCCACCATACCTACCTATATGCAGTATTTACTTGTCGTTCCAAGTAAATTTTCATGTGCCAAACTCTAAACCTTCAAATAATAATCTATTTTGTATGCCCGAATCGCTCATGTAGCGACTGGGGGCTGTCAGTATCTTCCATGCTAGGTGGGTTATTCTCACGGTGAGTGTTAATTCACTTGTCATTCATGAGAAAGTGGCTGGTATTCGGGATGCCCAGTTGCATGCTCAAATCAAATCAAAATATAACTTCAAACAAAACTCCCCCAGGACCGTTGTTTGTATGGACGGTACCCGTTGTTTCGGACCAACTGTGGACTGTGCTCGTTGGTGGAGGGGGAGTAAAAACTTTACCATTTTGTTTGGGAACCGCCTCTAATGTATCTAGCATGGAAGATACCACGATTTCTTGGTTTTTATGTTGACAATGAAAGCATGCCCCTCAAAATATTATTCATCACAATTTCAAAAAGCTCGAGCTCCGGCACCTCTGTAAATCCCTGTTTCCCTCTGCAAAAGGCCTATCTATTTACTTTTATTGCTGAGTCATCATCCTCTTATAAAACGCACCAGTTAGAGCGCACCACTGTCATTTGTATGTGTTGTTATTAATTGATATTGAGTATGACTATGACTGGATCTCTTTTGCCATGAATTACAATGTCTAGTTAGTCCTTGATCTTCAGGAGTGCTGTGCATTTATGTTTTGCGGTCTCAGAAAAGGCTAGCGAGATACCATTTTATTATATCATATCATGATTGTTTTGAAAAAGTGTTGTCATCCGAGATTTATTATTATTACTCGCTAGTTGATTATGCCATTGATATGAATAAATGTGAGACCTAAATGTTATTGTGAATATGGTTAGTTCATAATCTTTGCTAAAAACTTGAATGCTAACTTTACATACTTGCAACAAGATCAAACAGATTTTGTAAAAGTTTTTCTTTATCACTTTCAGTTTGTTAACTGAATTGCTTGAGGACAAGCAATGGGTTAAGCTTGGGGGAGTTGATACGTCTCCATCGTATCTACTTTTCCAAACTCTTATGCCCTTGTTTTGGACTCTAATTTGCATGATTTGAATGGAACTAACCCGGACTGGCGTTGTTTTCAGCTGAATTGCCTTGGTGTTATTTTTGTGCAGAAATAAAAGTTCTCAGAATGACCTGAAACTTCACAGAGAATATTTTTGGAATAAATAAAAAATATTGGCAAAAGAATCAACCAGAGGGGACCCACAAGCTATCCACAAGGGTGGAGGGCGCGCCCCTGGCCTTGTGGGTCCCCTGGAGCTCCATCGACCTCAACTCCAACTCCATATATTCACGTTCTGGGAGAAAAAATCAGAGAGAAGGATTCATCGTGTTTTACGATACGGAGCCGCCGCCACCTCCTGTTCTTCATCGGGAGGGCACATCTAGAGTCCGTTCGGGGCTCCGGAGAGGGGAAATCATCGCCATCATCATCACCAACCTTCCTCCATCACCAATTTCATGATGCTCACCGCCGTGCGTGAGTAATTCCATCGTAGGCTTGCTGGACGGTGATGGGTTGGATGAGATTTATCATGTAATCGAGTTAGTTTTGTTAGGTTTTGATCCCTAGTATCCACTATGTTCTGAAATTGATGTTGCTATGACTTTGCTATGCTTAATGCTTGTCACTACGGCCCGAGTGCCATGATTTTAGATCTGAACCTATTATGTTTTTCATGAATATATGTGTGTTATTGATCCTATCTCGCAAGTTGTAGACACCTATTACGAATTATGATCCGCATACCCCAAGGAGTTCATGTATTCACTAAGTGCTAATGCTTTGGTCCGGTTCTCTATTAAAAGGAGGCCATAATATCCCTAAGTTTCCATTAGGACCCCGCTGCCACGGGAGGGTAGGACAAAAGTTGTCATGCAAGTTCTTTTCCATAAGCACATATGACTATATTTGGAATACATGCCTACATTATATTGATGAATTAGAGCTAGTTCTGTGTCACCCTAGGTTATAACTGTTGCATGATGAATGCCATCCGAGATAATTATCCATCATTGGTTCGTTGCCTACGAGCTTTTCACATATTGATCTTTGCTACTTTACTTTGTCGTTGCCACTGTTACAATTGCTACAAAACTACTACTGTTAATTTTGCCACCGTTGCCGTTACTTCCATACTACTTTGCTACTAAATACTTTGCTGCAGATATTAAGTCTTTCAGGTGTGGTTGAATTGACAACTCAGCTGCTAATACTTGAGAATATTCTTTGGCTCCCCTTGTATCGAATCAATAAATTTGTGTTGAATACTCTACCCTCAAAAACTGTTGCGATCCCCTATACTTGTGGGTTATCTCTCCTCAACTGTTATTTTATATTTATGTGAAACTAATGTTTTCGTTCTTTTTTGCAGGCATGGATATGGATTCCACATGTTTCAATTCTTGCAGACTTGGGATGGTGTTTGAGTTACTCAGTTTGGGGTGGAGCACATTGGCTACATCGGAAAGGCTATGCTCTACAGTTGGCTCACATCGACGAAGTGTTCCCTTGAGTTATCGTCACTTTTAATATTTTCAGATAAAGGTTGTGTTAGTGAACTGCTTTATTTCCTTTATTTCTTTTGTCTACTTCTTGCTTCCGCTTCTTAAGGTTTTATTTACTAGCGTATTAGTGAAATGTGTGTTTGACAGTGGAGAGTTGCGTATTGTTGTGTAAGTGAGCTGCATTGTTGTAGACAAGGGAGATGCATTATTTGGGACAAGTGATCTACATTGTTCTAGACAAGTGGGTTGCATTGTTCTAGACAAGTGGGTTGCATTGTTCTAGATAAGATAACTGCATTATGTTCTTTAGTGAACTGCATTTTTTATATTAGTGAGCTGCATTTAATGTTTTTTGTTTTGTATTTGGCTGAGTGTTCCCATGTTTTTTCCCCTCGTTATCAGGTTTTGATGGAGGTCTTCATGGAGGTTGTACATCACTGTTTGAGTCCCAGGGTTCTGGAGCAGTTATGGAGGATTGTGCCATTGAAATCTCTCAAGAGAATTTTGGTTCCTTGGCTAGAGATGGTTTGAACACGGATGTGGCATCTGGACCAGATGGTGGAAAGGTTGCTCCACCTAGCTCTTCACATGAGGTAGTTGATCTTGATGACGATTTTGTTACGCCGGTGCCATGCGTCACTAGGACTAGGAGTGCAGCAATCAATCGTCCTCCCATTGAGGAGCCTCAAGTATTTTCGAACAAGAGGGCAGGAGAGAGGGTTTTTAAGTTGAGAGACTCTTTAGAGAAATTGAGGCCTTCGAGTTTCAAATATATTGATGAGGCGAGGAAAATAAAGGATCTCGTTCTCAGCCAAGATTTTGTAACCAAATACAACGAGTAAGTTTTATGTGTGTGCCCTTCATCCTTTTGTGTTTTCTGTTTTGAACTTTATTTTGATCCCATCGGTGTATCTTTACCGCAGTAACACGCTCTTGATGGTGAATAATGCTTTTGATGATGTCAAATCAGTCAAAGTTGACTATATCTTTAAAACATTTGGCAAAGGAGGTTTCATGGACTTGTATCTCATGGATTATATCATTAAGTACTGGAAGCAAGATCCTGAAATGAGTTTAGTTTATCGTTCTGGTGAACGTGTGCTACTTTCACCTTTATTTATCACGGTAAATGTGTCTGCTCTCATGTATTTTTTGCTTTGGTGCATTTTTTCTCTTGTACCAATTTTTTATGTCCATTCATGCATGCTTATTCTTTTTCATGCTCCATTTGTTCTTTTTCTATGCAGTATGTTCTTCAAATGGAAATCGTTGTGAATAAAAATGATGAAGGATACCCTGTGCTGACGGTTGAGCATAGCCCATTTTTTTAGAAGATGCGGTAAAGCAGTTCAAGGTTTTGTTGGCGATGAAAACCTGTTGGACGCAAAACTAGTAAGGCCATTGTTTCCATCATTTCTTCTTCTTTGGTGTATTTCTTCTATAGTTATTTGAAGCAGTGGTCCTAATGTTATGTGTCGAATGAACTTCATTTGATTTGTTTATTGATGCGACAGATTTTGATGACGCGCTGCAAGGATGGACCTTACGCCCTATACACGATGAACCGGCATCGCGAGACCATTGTTATCCACGACATGAGGAGGTACACTGGCAATGTTGGTACATGACAAAGTGGCGCAATGTGATGCCCGGATAATTAAGTTACAACAACCCTCTGCTAATGATGCCATGTCACCACGATTACTGTTGATAATCTCACGATGATTAAAAACTTGTTCGAATTCAAATTAAAATAAGTCAAACTATAAAAGTTTTCAATTGTCAAACTAAAATGTTCGGCGTGAACCAAGTAATGCATAGATAATTATGGTGGAGAAACCACACCTTTATAAAATATTTAAATACTATTAGATGAATAAAACAGTAGTGAAAACTATTATCTAAATACTTTTAAATATTAAATAATTACGAAACTATTTTAGTTTGGGTAGCAAGTTAGTGTGGCTGTGGCATATTTGGTAATATCAAATTAGGTGCCATTTTGGTATTTTGCTAAAAAAATAAAAGGAAACTAAAAGAAAATAGAAAAGAAAATTAAATAAAAAGTAAAAACAAAACAAAAGAGAGTCCCCCTTTACCCGCTGGACCTAGCCCACTAGGGTCGGCCCAGCCAGCCCGCCCCCCCTCCGTCCCCTTCCCTGTTCCCCCGACCAGGGTCGGAACAGGGGCACGTCCCCGCCCGACCACCTTGCCGACCCCGACGCCGGGAGGGGATAAGGCCACCCCGACACCTCGACCTCCACCACTCTCTCCCACTTGTCCCCTCTCGCTCACCTTTGCGCCTCCCCTCCCCCAGTTCCACCTCTCCCCTCTCCTCTTGCTCGATCCGGAGCACGCCCGTCACCATGGCCCTGTCCTAGCCGCAGCCACCGTCGCCACCTCGCCTCGTCCCCGTGACAGATCGGTTCTTTGGCCCTCACTACGTCCTCCCCGACTACCTGCTCGAGCCGGGACCCCCTGCATTGAAGGAAACATGCCCTAGAGGCAATAATAAAGTTGTTAATTTATATTTCCTTATATCATGATAAATGTTTATTATTCATGCTAGAATTGTATTAACCGGAAACTTAGTACATGTGTGAATACAAACAGAGTGTCCCTAGTATGCCTCTACTTGACTAGCTCGTTAATCAAAGATGGTTAAGTTTCCTAACCATAGACATGTGTTGTCATTTGATGAACGGGATCACATCACCAGGAGAATTATATGATGGACAAGACCCACCCGTTAGCTTAGCATAATGATCGTTAAGTTTTATTGCTATTGCTTTCTTCATGACTTATACATATTCCTATGACTATGAGATTATGAAACTCCCGAATACCGGAGGAACACCTTGTGTGCTATCAAACGTGACAACGTAACCGGGTGATTATAAAGATGCTCTACAGGTGTCTTCGAAGGTGTTTGTTGGGTTGGCATAGATCAAGATTAGGATTTGTCACTCCGAGTATCAGAGAGGTATCTCTGGGCCCTCTCGGTAATGCACATCACTATAAGCCTTGCAAGCAATGTGACTAATGAGTTAGTTATGGGATGATGCATTACGAAACGAGTAAAGAGACTTGCTGGTAACGAGATTGAACTAGGTATGATGATACCGACGATCGAATCTCGGGCAAGTAGCATACCGATGACAAAGGGAATAACGTATGTTGTTATTGCGGTTTGACCGATAAAGATCTTCGTACAATATGTAGGAACCAATATGAGCATCCAGGTTCCGCTATTGGTTATTGACTGGAGATGTATCTCGGTCATGTCTACATAGTTCTCGAACCCGTAAGGTCCGCACGCTTAACGTTCGATAACCCTGTAGCAGCTAACTTGTCTAGGTTAGAAAATGTTCTTGATGACCCACTACCTATTGATGATAGCTTTCCTGATGAACAATTAGCTGTCATAAATGCTTCTCGTAATGCTCCATGGTATGCTGATTATGCTAATTACATTGTTGCTAAATTTATACCACCTAGCTTCACATACTAGCAAAAGAAAAGGTTTTTCTATGATTTAAGACATTAATTTTGGGATGACCCGGCCACACCTTTATAAAGGAGTAGATGGTGTTATTAGACGTTGTGTACCTGAGCATGAACAGGAACAAATCCTACGCAAGTGTCACTCCGAGGCTTACGGAGGACACCATGCTGGAGATAGAACTGCACACAAGGTATTACAATCTGGTTTTTATTGGCCTACTCTCTTCAAAGATGCTCGTAAGTATGTCTTGTCTTGGGATGAATGCCAAATAATTGGCAATATTAGTAGACGTCAGGAAATGCCTATGAATTATTCACTTGTTATTGAACCATTTGATGTTTGGGGCTTTGATTATATGGGACCTTTTCCTTCCTCTAATGGGTATACACATATTTTAGTTGTTGTTGATTACGTTACTAAGTGGGTAGAAGCTACTCCAACTATTAGTGTTGATCATAACACTTCTGTTAAAATGCTTAAAGAAGTTATTTTCCCAAGGTTTGGACTCCCTAGATATTTGATGACTGATGGTGGTTCACACTTTATTCATGGTGCTTTCCGTAAAATGCTTGCTAAATATGATGTCAACCACTGAATTGCATCTCCTTATCATCCTCTGTCTAGCGGCCAAGTAGAATTGAGCAATAGAGAAATTAAATTGATCTTGCACAAGACTGTTAATAGAACTACTTATAAAAACCCTATGGATATGTCTCCATGTAAAATGGTTTATGGAAAAGCATGTCACTTACCTCTTGAGCTAGAACATAAAGCTTATTGGGCAATCAAAGAGCTCAACTATGATTTCAAACTTGCCGGTGAAAAGAGGTTATTTAATATTAGCTCACTGGATGGATGGAGAACTCAAGCCTATGAAAATGCCAAGTTGTTTAAAGAAAAAGTTAAAAGATGGCATGACAAAAGGATACAAAAACGTGAATTTAATGTAGGTGACCATGTCTTGCTATATAACTCTCGCTTAAGATTTTTTGCAGGAAAGCTTCTCTCTAAATGGGAAGCTCCTTACATTCTCGAGGAGGTCTATCGTTCCGGTGCCATCAAAATCAACAACGCCGAAGGCACTAATCCGAAGGCGGTAAACGGTCAAAGAATCAAACATTATATCTCAGGTACTCCCATAATGTTGAGACCAATATAATTGAAACCGTAACACCGGAGGAGTACATAAGGGACACTTTCTAGAACATTTCAGACTCCAAAAAGGAATAGGTATGTGGTACGGTAAGTAAGCCGATTCCAAAACGTTTCCAATAGCAAATTTCTTTGTTTTGGAATATATTACATACTTATGTTGACGGTTCGGAGATGGGGGCCGAAGGGGTAGGTGGTTCCACCTAGGTAGTGGTGGGCCTGGGTTCCCGGCAGCCCCCTGATGGTTACTTTGTGGCGGAGCGACATGGAAGGTTGCGACCACCTAGGAGAGAGGTGGGCCTGGTCCCTAGTCGGTGTCCGCGGTTACTTCAAAATAACACACTTAACGAGATCTTGGTATTTGATCTGAGTCTGGTTATGAGCCTATACGCACTAACCAACTACGCAGGCACAGTTATGGGCACTCGACATTGTGGTGTCAGCCGAAGCCTTCTTGACATCAGCGGTTGAGTGGCGCACGCTGGTTTGGACCTCGTAACGCAACTTCCTTTGTAATGGAGGTTGCTAGGTCTTCTCACCGGCCGCGTATGCAACATGCAGGTGTGCAACGGGCGATGGCCCAGACCCCTGCGCTTAGGATTTAGACCGGCGTGCTAACCTCTCTATTGAGTCTAGGTAGGGCTGCAACGTGTTGATCTTCCGAGGCCGGACATGACCCAAGAAAGTGTGCCCGGCCAGAGGGATCGAGCGTGTTGGGTAATGTGGTGCACCGCTGCAGGGAAGTTTATCTATTCGAATAGTCGTGTCCCTCGATAAAAGGACGACCCGGAGTTGTACTTCGACCTTATGACACTAGAACCGGATACTTAATAAAACACACCTCTGACAAGTTCCAGATACAACCCGGTGACCGCTTTCCCACAGGGCGATGAGGGGAGGATCTCCGGGTAGGATTATGCTATGCATTGTTACTTGATGATGCACTTGCTACTCTCTTGTACATGCTTCAAGATGGAGGCTGCGAGAAGCGTAGTCTTCGATAGGACTAGCTATCCCCCTCTTATTCTGGCATTTCGTAGTTCAGTCCGTAGATACTACCCATTTCATTGATACCAATGCGTATGTAGTGTAGATCCTTGCTTGCGAGTACCTTGGATGAGTACTCACGGTTGCTTTGCTCCCTCTTTTCCCCCTTTTCCATTCTTCTCGGATGCTGCAACCAGATGTTGGAGTCCAGGAGCCAGACACCACCGTCGACGACGACCCCTACTACACTGAGGGTGCCTACTACTACGTGCAGGCCACCGACAACCAGGAGTAGTTAGGAGGATCCCAGGTAGGAGCTCTGCACCTCTTTTGATCTGTTTCCCAGTTTGTGCTAGCCATCTTATGACACCTTGTTTAACTTAATGCATGTACTCAGATATTGTTGCTTCCGCTGACTCGTTTATTTTCGAGCACTTGTATTTGAGTCCTTGAGGCCCCTGGCTTGTAATATGATGCTTGTATGACTTATTTGTGTTTAGAGTTGTGTTGTGATATCTTCCCGTGAGTCCCTGATACGTCTCCATCGTATCTACTTTTCCAAACTCTTTTGCCCTTGTTTTGGACTCTAACTTGCATGATTTGAATAGAACTAACCCGGGCTGACGCTGTTTTCAGCAGAATTGCCATGGTGTTATTTTTGTGCAGAAATAAAAGTTCTCAGAATGACCTGAAAAATTCACGGAGATCGTTTTTGGAATTAATAAAAAATATTGGCGAAAGAATCAAGTGAAGGGGGCCCACACCCTGGCCATAAGGGTGGGGGGCGCGCCACCCGACCTTGTGGGCCCCCTGGATCTCCACCGACCTCAACTCCAACTCCATATATTCACTTTCAGGGAGAAAAAATCAGAGAGAAGGATTCATCATGTTTTACGATACAGAGCCGCCGCCAAGCCCTGTTCTTCCTCGGGAGGGCAGATCTGGAGTCCGTTTTGCGCTCCGGAGAGGGGAATCCGTCGCCATAATCATCATCAACCATCCTCCATCACCAATTTCATGATGCTCACCGCCGTGCGTGAGTAATCTCATTGTAGGATCTCCGGACCGTGATGGGTTGGATGAGATTTACCATGTACTCGAGTTATATTTGTTAGGATTTGATCCCTACTATCCACTATGTTCTAAGATTGATGTTGCTATGACTTTGGCATGCTTAATGCTTGTCACTAGGGCCTGAGTGCCATGATTTGAGATTTGAATCCTTTATGTTTTCATGAATATATTTGTGTTCTTGATCCTATCTTGCAAGTTATAGTCACCTACTACGTGTTATGATCCGGCAACCCTCGAGTGACAATAGTCGGGACCAGTCCCGGTGATGACCGTAGTTTGAGGAGTTCATGTATTCACTAAGTGCTAATGCTTTGGTCCGGTACTCTATTAAAAGGAGGCCTTAATATCCCTTAGTTTCCAATAGGACCCCGCTACCACGGGAGGGTAGGACAAAAGATGTCATGCAAGTTCTTTTCCATAAGCATGTATGACTATATTCGGAATACATGCCTACATTATATTGATGAATTGGAGCTAGTTCTGTTTCACCCTATGTTATAAATGTTGCATGATGAACGCCATCCAACATAATTATCCATCATTGATCCATTGCCTACGAGCTTTTCACATATTGATACTTGCTTCATTACATTTCCGATGCTACTGTTACAATTGCTATGAAACTACTACTATTACTTCTGCCATTGTCACTGTTACTTCCATACTACTTTGCTACTAAATACTTTGCTACAGATATTAAGTCTTTCAGGTGTGGTTGAATTGACAACTCAGCTGCTAATACTTGAGAATATTCTTTGGCTCCCCTTGTGTCGAATCAATAAATTTGGGTTGAATACTCTACCCTTGAAAACTGTTGTGATCCCCTATACTTGTGGGTTATCAAGACCATTTTCTGGCGCCGTTGCCTGGGAGCATAGCTCTATTCTCTGAGTCACTTGGGATTTATATCTGCTGATCACTATGAGGAATTTGAAAGATCAAAGAACCGAGATATTTCCCTCAACTACGAGGGGAGGTAAGGAACTGCCATCTAGCTCTGCACTTGATTCTCCTTCTGTTTTGAGTAAACTTGCGACACCTACACCTGCTATTGATTCTGATATGTCACATGTTATTGATGATGCCACTTCTGCTATGCATGATTCTTATGATGAAACTACTTCTCTGCTTGATAATACTGTGCCACTAGGTGAATTTCTTGATGAACAACTTGCTAGGGTTAGAGAAAATGAAATTACTGAAACTGATGATATTATTGAAACTGAAGATTATGATTCTCCCCCCTAGATATGAATTGCCTATTGTACCTGAAGGTTATGTTATGGATGAAGAAACTGCTAGAGACTTCTTAGCTTCCAACGATAGGGAAGATCTTAAAAAATTGTTAGCTACGCTGAAAGAAAAATCCTTGAATGCTAGAATGAAATATGATCCCACTGTTGCTACTTCACCTACCTTTGTTGCTGATAAGGATTATGAATTCTCTGTCGATCTTGAGTTAATTACTTTGGTTGAATCTGATCGTTTCTATGGCTATGAATCTGAAACTGTTGTGGCACATCTTACTAAATTGAATGATATAGCCACCCTATTTGCTCATGAGGAAAAATATTCGCTATTACTATATTCTCAAATTGTTTCCTTTCTCATTAAAGGGTGATGCTAAGTTATGGTTTAATTCTCTTGCTCCTGGTTTTGTGCGTAGTCCCCATGATATGATTTACTACTTCTCTGCAAAATATTTCCATGCTCATAAGAAACAAGCTGCTTTAAAGGAAATATTTAACTTTGTGCAATTTGAAGAAGAGAGTCTCCCACAAGCTTGGGGGAGGCTTCTCCAATTACTTAATGCTTTGCCTGATCATCCTCTCAAGAAAAATGAAATACTTGATATCTTTTGTAATGGACTAACCGATGCTTCCAGAGACCACCTGGATAGTTGTGCTGGTTCTGTTTTCAGGGAAGAACTGTTGAGCAAGCTGAATTGCTATTGAGTAATATATTGAGTAATGATAATGATTGGAGACTTCCTGAACCAACTCCGAAGCCAACTCCGAAGAAAAGGGGTTTTCTATTTCTCAGTCCTCAAGATATGCAAGAGGCAAAGAAATATATGAAAGAAAAAGGTATTAAAGCTGAAGATGTTAAGAATCTACCACCTATTGAAGAAATACATGGTCTTGATAACCCGACACAGGTAGTAGAGGTAAACTCTCTCCGAAGATTTGATGAAAGTGATATTCCTCATAATAAGTCTGCTAGTCAATGCTTAGATGAGTTTGATATTTTTATTGTTAAACTAGAGAATTTCAATGCTTATGTTAGTATACAATTGAAACATAATGCTTACATGCTTGATCACTTGAGTAATTATATGAGTAGAACCGTTAATGATCTTAAGCTTATTAGTAAACATGCTTCCATGGTTACAACTCAAGTAGAGCAAGTACTTAAGGCACATGATGATTTGCTTAATGAGTTGAATAGTAAATATAATGATAATGTTATTAGGGTTATGACTAGAGAGGGTAAAATGACTCAGGAACCTTTGTATCCTAAGGGCCATCCTAAGAGAGTTGAGCAAAATTCTCAGAGAATTAATACTAATGCACCTAGTCCTAATAATAAAAAGAAAAAGAAAACTGATAGGACTTTGCATGCTAGAGAACCTGCTATACACACACCTGAGAATCCCAATGATATTTCTATTTCTGATGCTGAGACAGAGTGTGGTGATGAACATGAACCTAGTGATAATGTTAATAATGATGTTCATGTTGATGCTCAACCTAGTAATGATAATGATGTAGAGATTGAACCTCCTGTTGATTTTGATAACCCACAATCAAAGAATCAACATTATGATAAGAGAGACTTCGTTGCTAGGAAACGTGGTAAAGAAAGAGAACCATGGGTTCAGAAACCCATGCCCTTTCCTCCTAAGACTTCCAAGAAAAAGGATGATGAGGATTTTGAGCGCTTTGCTGAAATGATTAGACCTATCTTTTTGCGTATGCGTTTGACTGATATGCTTAAAATGCCTCCTTATGCTAAATATATGAAAGATATTGTTACCAATAAAAGAAAGATACCGGAAGCTGAAATTTCCACCATGCTTGCTAATTATACTTTTAAGGGTGGAATACCAAAGAAAATAGGAGATCCAGGAGTACCAACTATACCATGCTCCATTAAAAGAAACTATGTTAAAACTGCTTTTTGTGATCTTGGAGCCGGTGTTAGTGTTATGCCTTTCTCTTTATATCGTAGACTTGAACTGAATAAGTTGACACCTACTGAAATCTCTTTGCAAATGGCTGATAAATCAACTGCTATACCCATCGGTATTTTTGAGGATGTGCCTGTTGTGGTTGCAAACATTACTATCTTAACGGACTTTGTTATTCTTGATATTCCCGAGGACAACAATGTGTCGATTATTCTTGGTGGACCCTTTTTGAATACTGTCGGGGTTGTTATTGATTACAACAAAGGCAATGTCACTTTTCATGTGTAATGGTAATAAGCATACGGTACACTTTCCGAGGAGACAACCTCAAGTTCATAGTATCAATTCTATTGGAAAATTTCAATATTACTATTGGAGGTTTTGAATTCCCTCTTCCTACTGCCAAAAAGAAATATGATATTCTTATTGTTGCGGAAATGCATATCCCCGTTGAGGTAACCTAGTGTTATTTCAAAAATTCTCTGGTTTCATGTCACTCGGAAGAGGTTTGTTAATAAGACTTGATCAACCTTGTTAATGGATTCCTTTTGATGAGCATGAGATGGATGAATTTATAAAGCACAAATCCCTGTACCCACTTTTTACTTTCTGTTATTTAGGTTAAATAAAGCAAAAATGGTATTTTATGTCTGTTTTCTGAATTATCCATGCAATAAAAATGTCCCAAAAATAAAAGTTCTCCAAATGCCCTAAAAATTTAGTATGATTTTTTATAGATTATTTTAGAATTCTGGCACTGAACATGCACCATGGGGCCTCATCAGCTTGCCACAAGGGTGGAGGGCACGCCCATGTCCTTGTGGGCCCCATGTGGCCCCCCTCCACTTATTTCAGCACCCATCCTCTCCTTCTTCCTCCCGAAAAATCACTCCATAGCTCAAACTCGTGTTCTTGCTCCTCTGCTGCCATTTTCGATCTCCTTGCTCAAAGCTCCATTCACAAAACTGCTTTGGGGGATTGTTCTTCGGTATGTGACTCCTCCAAAGGTCAAATTAGTTTTTGTTCTAGTGCTTTATTTATTGGAAATTTTTGCTGCCGAGGTGACCTTGTTCTTGAGCTTGCATGTCAAATTTATATGGTCCAAGTAGTTTTGATGCATGATATAGCATCTAGGCACTTGTAGGAGTAGTTGCTATCAATTTTGTTGAGTTTGGTTCACTTTTATTTTGAGCCACTAAAAATTTCAGGAATTTTTCAAAGAAAGAAAAATGTCTAGGAGAATGTACCAGGGTGGTTCTTCAAGGAAGCAAGCACCGAGGCGTATGCGAACTGGACCCTGAACCAGAACCACCACAGGAAGCTCAAGTGAAGCCGTGTGAATGGCTGTCGGATGAATTTATGGATCGTGCAGGTTTCAAGGATGAATTATATGCGTACGTACAAAATGTCGGCCTCGAGGATTTCTTATCGGACAAGTGCCTACAGTATTATTATCTCACCGATTTCTTTGTGCGGAGGTTTGAGTTTTCATCTAAGCGTAATACTCATACTGTCTTGTTTGATCTTTATGATGAATCTTATACCATGGACCTAGAAGATTTTTGTGATGCATGCAAAATTCCATAATGTGGTAATCTTAGTGAGCCTCACAAATCTGAATACACTGATTTTCTTGCTAGCATCACCGTTGGAGAAACTAGAAATATCACACAAGCTACCATAGGGAGCATTCATTTTCCTGCCTTACACTACTTTGCTCTCTTTATAGGAAGATGCATTAATGGTAAACATGATCATAGCCAGCTTTGAGTACCAGATCTTAGTGTCCTCAAATGTGCAGTTTTAGGCGATAAGCGACATAACTTGGGGGCCATTATTGCTAGGAGGTTACACCTTAATGCTAAAGATGGAGATTTATTTGGTGGGATTTATGCAACTCGTTTAGCTAATTATTTGGGTGTACCCATAAAATGGTATGATATTGAGTTGCCACCTGCTTTTCTAGATTATGAGGCTATGGTACGCTACTGGTTTCTCAAGAGGAACGAATAGTTCCTCCAGTACCGACTAATCTTTGATAGACGACATGCCGTCCATGTTGCTCTTCCTGCTCCTTCTTTCTTTAACTTTCAGGCAAATGGGTGATATTTAACTAGAGAGGAAGCAAACGAGTATGAGCGAACAGCGGAGGATGCTCGCCTCCAAGAGGCATCTCGCCAAGCAGTAGCTGCTGCATCTTAGTACAACCCCGAGTACAACTTTGGATATCCACCAGGCCATCCATGGGCATAGACCAACTTAGGCCAAAAGCCTAAGCTTGGGGGAGTACGTATTTCCCACCGACATTATATTCATGTTCACACATTCATTTCAGTTGTCGGTGTTCATACTTTTTCATTGTATTATCCATGTTAGTTTATTTCTTTTTCTGCTTTCTTCTTGTGTGTTTGAAAAACCTTAAGAAAACAAAAACAAAACAAAATTAATTGTAGTTAGTTTACTTTCTATGCATGCTTAGTTGTAGTATTAAAAGAAAACCCAAAAAGATTTCTCGTTCTTCTTTTGCTTGTTGGGAGCCTTCCCGTGTAAATAGTTTTTCTCGTTCTTGTTGTACTTCCCTCGGAAAACAAAAACTCCAAAAACATTTCAGTGTGTGTTCCTTTGAATTTATTTTCTTTTCTTTGGTGATCGAGAGGAGAAGACCACGACCAAAATGTTGAGTGGCTCTCATATGCATTATTGTTGATCTAACAAAGAGCCCATATTACCTTGTCTTCTCCTTTGATTAAATGCTTGCAGATTCCAGCTTAGTCCAATGCACGTGCACTATTATTAGTATCCACACTATTCAGTCGTGCAAGTGAAAGGCAATAATGATGATATATGATGAAATGATTGAGATGAGGAAAAGCTGGTATGAACTCGACCTATCTTGCTTTTGTAAATATGATTAGTTCATCGTTCTTGATTCAGCCTATTATGAATGAAACATGTTTGCAATGACAATTAGATATTATAGCTACTCATGCCATGCTTAATTAGCTAGGAGTTTATAATGGTTTACCTTGTGTGCCAACATGAAAATTAAAATGGTTGTGATGTAGTATGATAGGATGGTAGCTTCCTTTGAATGATTCGAGTGTGTAACATCGCAGATTTTCAATTTGGAATGTTATACATAGGTCATTCATGCATATCATATTTTACTGCATTTCGTTTCTCGATCCTCGAAATTCTAAGCAACTCAAGGACCCACGGAGAGAGTTGGGGATTTCACGTTTCTTATATTTGAATTTTATCAAATATTGAAACAAGGATCATTTTGGTTTTAATTAATTTTTCTCTCCAAAAATATTTCATGTCAAAATATATGAGAGGAGATAACAGGACTTCTCCAAAATAAATGAAATATTGGAGGAAAAATATTAAAATCAAATAAATTATTTTATTTGGATTTTATTGCAATTTTATTCGAATTAGGAAAAAATACGCGTTTTCGAAATTGCACTAGAAGCCCAAATAAATGTTCACTTTGTCCGGCATATTTTTAGAGGACGGGGAAAATTTATTTCGGGATTTTTGCAGTCTGTTTAGTAATTTTTTCTTCGTTTTTCTGCGTGTCGGAATATTTTTTTTAAAGAGTAACCGACCTAACCGGGCCGTGCCCGACTAGGACACCGCCCAGCCGGCCTTTATAAGCCGTGCCGACCGAGCCGCCCCAGCCCACCGAAGCCCGCGCCGCGCCCAACCCTAACCCTAGCCGCGTGCCGCCGCTGCCAGCCGCTGCTGCGAGCCGCCGCCGCCTTGCGCCCACGCCGCCGCCAGCCGCGCCGCCGTCCCGCCGCCCCACGCCGCCGTCCCACCGCCCCGTGCCGCCGTCGGAGCCGCCCGCCGCCGCCGGAGCCGCCGGCGTCCCGTGACCCCGCCGCCGCCGTTGCCGACCTCGCCGGAGGTAGCGCCACCGCCACAGCCGGTTTTCGCGAGAAAACCAGTTTTTTCGGCTCGTTCGGTTTTTTTTGAAACCCTAGATTCTTTTTTTAATAGATTGGTTCGGTTTTCCCGTCGGTTTATTTATTTAGCGGACGTTCATCCGTACGTTTGTTTTAATGAACGTTGTTCGCCCGTTAGCCGCAGACAGCGAACGTTCGTTCGTTAGCCTGTTCGTCAGTTTTTCTTTTTCCAGGGTTTTCGCGATTAGTTTCGATCGCGATTTCTGCCCTGATCTTTGTTTTAGTTTAAATTTTCGCTCGTTTATCGGAATCAGGCGATTCAAGCGCCTAGGTCTTCGTCTCGAAGCCCTCTTTCTGTTTCACCAACTTGAACAAGATTTCAGTACTGTAAATTTTGACTTTAGTCCAGAATATAATCGGATCTTGTTTCTTTCGCAGTTTGAGTTTCGTTGCTCCGTTTGATTTGATTCTTTTTGCAAACCGGAGTTCTTCAGTTGAACTTTCTGGTTAGATCTTGTTATTTGAGATTTACCCATGCATCTTTGCTTGATTTCTTATGTATGCTATTGTTTGTTTGCGATAGAATTCCTGGAGTGCGAAGCGTGCTACTACGAGTCTCTAGGATTTGCAGATCGTCAGCAAGGTAAGTAACACATTGATCAAACCCCTTTGTTACCCAGTTTTTATGCATTAGTTACAACCCTCACACATTGCATGAGTAGGATCTCTTGCATGAGTGGGATCTCTTAACATGTGGGTTTGGGAAGTAGATGATGAGGTAGAACCTATTACCTATTTTATTATCAAACCCTTGGGAGTTACTTCTACATTATGTTTATTGCCATGCTATGCTCGTAGACGTGGATTGGGTTTGAGTGTATCCATGACAAATGTGAGTTGTTAATTAATGGTTCAACTTAAGGTGGCAACTTTAATACACATCTGGGTGGATTGCTTGTGGGCACCTGGAGAATCCAGTGTTGTCCTAGGATATCCCGGAGTACCCGTGTGATCATCCTACGGTCCGCCACCCAGGCTCAAAGGGATCATAAGATTATTCATGCTAGAAACTTACGTGTGCAGCCACAAGCCATTATGGGCTCTGGCATAGTTGAGTATGTGATACGTGCATTTTGCATCATGCTTTTATATCGTTATTTATTCCATTATGGGTTGTTATTACACATTATGTCACAATACTTATGCCTATTCTCTCTTATTTTACAAGGTTTACATAAGGAGGGAGAATGCCGGCAGCTGGAATTCTGGGCTGGAAAAGGAGCAAATATTATATACCTATTCTGCACAACTCCAAAAGTCCTGAAACTCCACGAAAGTTATTTTTGGAAATAATAAAAAATACTGGAAGAAGAATCCACGTCAGGGGGGCCTCCACCTGTCCACGAGGGTGGGGGCGCGCCCCCTGCCTCGTGGGCCCCCTGTTGGCCCTCCGGTGCCCATCTTCTGCTATATGAAGTCTTTCGTCCGAAGAAAAAACACAAGCAAGCTTTCGGGACGAGACTCCGCCGCCACGAGGCGGAACCTTGGCGGAACCAATCTAGGGCTCCGGCAGAGCTGTTCTGCCGGGGACACTTCCCTCCGGGAGGGGGAAATCATCGCCATCGTCATCACCAACGCTCCTCTCATCGGGAGAGGGCAATCTCCATCAACATCTTCACCAGCACCATCTCCTCTCAAACCCTAGTTCATCTCTTGTATCCAATTCTTGTCTCTAAGTCTGGGATTGGTACCTGTAGGTTGCTAGTAGTGTTGATTACTCCTTGTAGTTGATGCTAGTTGGTTTATTTGGTGGAAGATCATATGTTCAGATCCTATATGCATATTAATACTCCTCTGATTATGAACATGAATATGCTTTGTGAGTAGTTACGTTTGTTCCTGAGGACATGGGAGAAGTCTTGCTATTAGTAGTCATGTGAATTTGGTATTCGTTCGATATTTTGATGAGATGTATGTTGTCTATCCTCTAGTGGTGTTATGTGAACGTCGAATACATGACACTTCACCATTATTTGGGCCTAGAGGAAGGCATTTGGAAGTAATAAGTAGATGATGGGTTGCTAGAGTGATAGAAGCTTAAACCCTAGTTTATGCGTTGCTTCGTAAGGGGCTGATTTGGATCCATATGTTTCATGCTATGGTTAGGTTTACCTTAATACTTTTGTTGTAGTTGCGGATGCTTGCAATAGAGGTTAATCATAAGTGGGATGATTGTTCAAGTAAGGGCAGCACCCAAGCACCGGTCCACCCACATATCAAATTATCAAAGTACCGAACGCGAATCATATGAACGTGATGAAAACTAGCTTGACGATAATTCCCATGTGTCCTCGGGAGCGCTTTTCTCTATATAAGAGTTTGTCCAGGCTTGTCCTTTGCTACAAAAAGGATTTGGCCACCTTGCTGCACTTTATTTACTTTTGTTACTTGTTGCTCGTTACAAATTATCCTATCACAAAACTATCTGTTACCTATAATTTCAGTGCTTGCAGAGAATACCTTGCTGAAAACCGCTTATCATTTCCTTCTGCTCCTTGTTGGGTTCGACACTCTTACTTATCGAAAGGACTATGATAGATCCCCTATACTTGTGGGTCATCAAGACTCTTTTCTGGCGCCATTGCCGGGGAGTGAAGCGCCTTTGGTAGGTGGAATTTGGTAAGGAAAAATTTATATAGTGTGCTGAAATTTACTGTCACTTGTTACTATGGAAAGTAATCCTCTGAGGGGCTTGTTCGGGGTATCTTCACCCCGACTAGTAGAGCAAAGAGTTGCTCGTCAACCTACTGAACATACTGAAGATGAAAATTTCCACTTTGAAATTCCTTCGGGTATGTTAGAAAAACAACTAGCTAATCCTTTTGCAGGAGATGGAACAAAGCATCCTAATGAGCACCTAATATATGTGGATGAAGTTTGTGGATTATTTAAGCTTGCAGGTATACCCGGTGATTTTATTAAGAAGAAGGTCTACCCTTTATCTTTGAAGGGAGATGCATTGACATGGTATAGGCTATGTGATGATACGGGATCATGGAACTACAAACGATTGAAATTGAAATTTCATCAGAAATTTTATCCTATGCATCTTGTTCATCGTGATCGCAATTATATATATAATTTTTGGCCTCGCGAAGGAGAAATCATCGCTCATGCTTGGGGGAGGCTTAAATCAATGTTATATTCATGCCCCAATCATGAGCTCTCAAGAGAAATAATTATTCAGAATTTTTATGCTCGGCTTTCTGATAACAATCGCACCTTGCTCGATACTTCTTGTGCTTGCTCTTTTATGATGAAGACTATTGAATTCAAATGGGATTTATTGGATAGAATTAAACGCAACTCTGAAGATTGGAATCTCGGCGAAGGTAAGGTGTCAGGTATGACACCTAAGTTTGATTGTGTTAAATCTTTTATGGATACCGATGTTTTCCGTAAATTTAGCACTAAATATGGACTTGACTCTGAAATAGTAGCTTCTTTCTGTGAATCTTTTGCTGCTCATATTGATCTCCCTAAGGAGAAGTGGTTTAAATATCATCCTCCCATAGAAGTAAAAGTAGCTGCACCTATTAAAGTTGAAGAAAAGACTATCACTTATAATGATCCTATTGTTCCTACTTCTTATGTTGAGAAACCACCTTTCCCTGTTAGAATAAAGGATCATGCTAAAGCTTCAACTGTGGTTCGTAAAATCAATATTAGAACTTATACACGTCCTGAGCAAATTAAAGTTGAACCTAATATTGCTATTGTTAAAGATCTCTTGTCTGATAATATTGATGGGCATGTTATTTATTTCTGTGATGAAACTGCTAGAATTGCCAAACCTTGTGCTAAAGATAAACATAGACATGTAGTAGGCATGCCTGTTATTTCTGTTAAAATAGGAGATCATTGTTATCATGGCTTATGTGACATTGGTGCCAGTGCTATACCTACTGACTTATACAAAGAAATTAAGGATGATATTGCACCTACCGAGTTAGAAGATATTGATGTCACAATTAAACTTGCCAATAGAGATACTATTTCACCAATGGGAATTGTTAGAGATGTTGAAGTCTCGTGTGGGAAAACTAAATATCCTGCTGATTTTCTTGTTCTTGGTTCCCCACAAGATAGCTTTTGTCCCATTATATTTGGTAGACCCTTCTTGAATACTGTTAATGCTAAGATAGACTGCAAAAAGGATGTCGTTACTATTGGTTTGGGTGATATGTCTCATGAGTTTAATTTTTCTAAATTTAGTAGACAACACCGTGAAGAGGAATTGCCTAGTAAGGATGAAATAATTGGTCTTGCTTCTATTGTCGTACCTCCTAGTGATCCTTTAGAACAATATTTGCTAGACCATGAAAATGATATGTTTATGAATGAAAGAAGGGAAATAGATGAAGTATTCTTTAAATAGGAACCCATCCTGAAACACAATTTGCCTGTTGAAATCCTAGGGGATCCTCCTCCACCCAAGGGTGATCCCGTGTTTGAGCTTAATCCATTGCCTGATACCCTTAAATATGCTTATCTTGATGAGAAAAAGATATATCCTGTTATTATTAGTGCTAACCTTTCAGAGCATGAAGAAGAGAGATTATTGAAAACTCTGAAGAAGCATCGCGCTGCTATTGGATATACTGTTGATGATCTTAAGGGCATTAGTCCCACTCTATGTCAACATAAAATAAATTTGGAGAAAGATGCCAAACCAGTTCGTGATCACCAACGACGGCTGAATCCTAAGATGAAATAAGTGGTAAGAAAGGAAATACTAAAGCTCCTTGAGGCAGGTATAGTTTATCCCGCTGATAGTCAGTGGGTAAGTCATGTCCATTGTGTTCCTAAGAAGGGAGGTATTACCGTCGTTCCTAATGATAAAGATGAATCGATTCCGCAAAGAATTATTACAGGTTATAGAATGGTAATTGATTTCCGCAAATTAAATAAAGCTACTAAAAAAGATCATTACCCCTTACCTTTCATCGATCAAATGCTAGAAAGATTATCCAAACATACACATTTTTGCTTTCTAGATGGTTATTCTGGTTTCTCTCAAATACATGTGTTAGCCGATGATCAATCAAAGACCACTTTTACTTTCCCTTTCGGTACTTTTGCTTATAGACGTATGCCTCTTCGTTTATGTAACACACCTGCTACCTTTCAAAGATGCATGATGGCTATATTCTCTGACTTTTTTGAAAAGATTTGTGAGGTTTTCATGGATGATTTCTCCGTTTATGGATCCTCTTTTGATGATTGCTTGAGCATCCTTGATCGAGTTTTGCAGAGATGTGAAGAAACTAATCTTGTCTTGAACTGGGAAAAGTGCCACTTTATGGTTAATGAAGGTATTGTCTTGGGGCATAAAGTTTCTGAAAAGAGGTATTGAAGTTGATAAAGCCAAGGTTGATGCTATTGAGAAGATGCCATGTCCCAAGGACATCAAAGGTATAAGAAGTTTCCTTGGTCATGCCGGTTTTTATAGGAGGTTCATTAAGGACTTCTCAAAAATTTCTCGGCCTCTGAATAATTTGTTACAAAAAGATATACCATTTGTCTTTGATGATGATTGTGTAGAAGCATTTGAAATACTTAAGAAAGCATTGATCTTTGCACCTATCGTTCAGCCACCTGATTGGAATTTACCTTTTGAAATTATGTGTGATGCTAGTGATTATGCTGTAGGTGTTGTTCTAGGGCAAAGAGTTGATAAGAAATTAAATGTTGTTCTATATGCTAGTAAGACTCTAGACAATGCTCAGAGAAATTATGCTACTACTGAAAAAGAATTCTTAGCAGTTGTATTTGCTTGTGATAAGTTCAGACCTTATATTGTTGATTCTAAAGTAACTATTCACACTGATCATGCTGCTATTAAATATCTTATAGAAAAGAAAGATGCTAAACCTTGACTTATTAGATGGGTTCTCTTGCTACAAGAATTTGATTTGCATATTATTGATAGAAAGGGAGCTGAGAACCCCGTTGCAGACAACTTGTCTAGGTTAGAAAATGTTCTTGATGACCCACTACCTATCGATGATAGTTTTCCTGATGAGCAATTAAATGTCATAAATGCTTCTCATACTACTCCATGGTATGCTGATTATGCTAATTATATTGTTGCTAAATTTATACCACCTAGTTTCACATACCAGCAAAAGAAAAAGTTTTTCTATGATTTGACATATTACTTTTGGGATGACCCACATCTTTATAAAGAAGGAGTAGATGGTGTTATTAGACGTTGTGTACCTGAGCATGAACAGGAACAGGTCCTACGCAAGTGTCACTCCGAGGCTTATGGAGGACACCACGCTGGAGATAGAACTGCACATAAGGTATTGCAATCCGGTTTTTATTGGCCTACTCTCTTCAAGGATGCCCGTAAGTTTGTCTTGTCTTGTGATGAATGTCAAAGAATTGGTAATATTAGTAGACGTCAAGAAATGCCTATGAATTATTCACTTGTTATTGAACCATTTGATGTTTGGGGTTTTGATTATATGGGACCTTTTCCTGCCTCTAATGAATATAAACATATTTTAGTTGTTGTTGATTACGTTACTAAGTGGGTAGAAGCTATTCCAACTAGTAGTGCTGATCATAACACTTCTATTAAGATGCTTAAAGAAGTTATTTTCCCGAAGTTTGGAATCCCTAGATATTTAATGACTGATGGTGTTTCACATTTTATTCATGGTGCTTTTCGTAAAATGCTTGCTAAGTATGATGTTAATCATAGAATTGCATCTCCTTATCACCCGCAGTCTAGTGGTCAAGTAGAATTGAGTAATAGAGAGCTCAAATTAATTTTGCAAAAGACTGTTAATAGATCTAGAAAGAATTGGTCCAAGAAACTTGATGATGCATTATGGGCCTATAGAACTGCATATAAAAATCCCATGGGTATGTCTCCGTATAAAATGGTTTATGGAAAGGCATGTCACTTACCTCTCGAACTAGAACATAAGGCTTATTGGGCTATTAAAGAGCTCAATTATGATTTCAAACTTGCCGGTGAGAAGAGGTTATTTGACATTAGCTCACTTGATGAATGGAGAACCCAAGCCTACGAGAATGCCAAGTTGTTTAAAGAAAAAGTTAAAAGATGGCATGACAAAAGAATACAAAAGCGTGAGTTTAATGTAGGTGATTATGTATTGCTATACAACTCTCATTTAAGATTTTTTGCAGGAAAACTTCTCTCTAAATGGGAAGGCCCTTACGTTATCGAGGAGGTCTATCATTCCGGTGCCATAAAAATCAACAACTTCGAAGGCACAAACCCGAAGGTGGTGAACGGTCAAAGAATTAAACATTATATCTCAGGTAATCCTATAAATGTGGAAACCAATGTTATTGAAACCGTAACCCCGGAGGAATACATAAGGGACACTTTCCGGAACGTTTCAGACTCCGAAAAGGAATAGGTATGTGGTACGGTAAGTAAACCGACTGCAAAACAGTTCTAAAGGCAAATTTTCTCCGTTTTGGAATATTTAGAAAAATAGAAAAATAAGAAGCAGTCTGGGAAGGACACGGGGGATCCACGAGGGTGGAGGGCGCCCCCCTACCTTGTGGGCACCTCGTGTGCTCTCCGGACTCCGTTTTCTTGCACGATACGTATTTTGGTCGGTAAAAATTCATTATATAATCTCCCGAAGGTTTTGACTCCTGTATCACGCAAATATCCTCTGTTCTTGTTTCGAGCTGTTTTTCTGACAGATCTAGATCATCATGACGTATCCAAGTGCCCCCAAGGACATGTTCTTCGAGAACGTCATCAATCCCTACCTCGCGGAGGTGCTGCAACACCCTCAAACCATTGAGATGCATGAGGGGGTGCTGCACATCCGCGATGTTGAGGGGCCACTGAGGACCGGAAGCATGGAGACAAGGCTTGAAGCAATGGAGCAACAAGTTTTCAAGTGCCAGGAGATGGTGGAGCGTGGACTTGACTCCAATCACATAATGATCACGGAGTTCACCAACAACCACAAGCTGGATGCCAAGGACATTGGGGAGGCCATCTTCAAGCTCCACGAGAAAATCGAGCACCTCCAAGCCCAAATCTATGACCTGCAAAACCAAAACTGTGAGTATGAATATAGATTCAAGAGGATGAGTTTGGCTGCAGAATTAAGGATCCCGGAGACTCGATCATCCTTTTATGATGGTGAGCCTATGCCTTGGAAGATGGACGACAAGCCTACATCATCAACAAGCCCTTCACCAGCAAAGGAGACATAATCATATGGGTATGGGCACTCCCCTTGGCAACTGCCAAGCTTGGGGGAGGTGCCCCGGTATCGTATCACAACCACATCTCCTATCTTTACCTTTTTCTTAGTTCGATCCTATTTAGTAGTATCTTGATCTAGTAGAATAAAAGTTTTGGTATGATCTAGTTTTGAGTTTTGCTTTATGATCTCTCTATGTAATCGAGTCCGTGAGCTATATAATAAAGATTAGTGTTGAGTCAAGGGCTTGATTATCTTGCTATGATCTTGAGTGAATAAAAGAAAAGAGAAAATAATAAAAAAGAAACAATGAGATCATATTGATCTTATGGAGAGTAATGACTTCACATAGAAAGAGTATGATGATTAAAAATTGTTGAGAGTTGACAAACATAGCTTTGGTCATCGTTGCAATTAATACGAAGTAATAAAGAAATTAGAGGTTTCACATATAAATATACTATCTTGGACATCTTTTATGATTGTGAGCACTCATTAAAATATGACATGCTAAAGAGTTGATGTTGGACAAGGAAGACAACATAATGGGTTATGTTTTCTTATATCTGAGATAAAGTATATTGTCATGGATCATCCAACATGTTGAGCTTGCCTTTCCCCTCATGCTAGCCAAATTCTTTGCACCAAGTAGAGATACTACTTGTGCTTCCAAAAACCCTTAAACTAGGTTTGCCATGCGAGTCCACCATACCTACCTATGGATTGAGTAAGATCCTTCAAGTAAGTTGTCATCAGTGCAAGCAATAAAAATTGCTCTCTAAATTTGTATGATTGATTGGTGTGGAGGAAATAAGCTTTATACGATCTTGTGATGTGGAAGAAATAAAAGCGATGGACTGCATAATAAAGGTTCATATCACAAGTCGCAATATAAAGTGACGTTCTTTCGCATTAAGATTTTGTCCATCCAACCCTAAAAGCGCATGGCAACCTCTGCTTCCCTCTGCGAAGGGCCTATCTTTTATTATTATCTTCTACCTTATGCAAGAGTCATGGTGGTCTTCACCTTTCCTTTTTATATTTTATCCTTTGGCAAGCACAATGTATTGGAAAGATCCTGATAGATATATCTAACTGGATGTAAGTTAGCATGAACTATTATTATTGACATTACCCTTGAGGTAAAAGGTTGGGAGGCGAAACTATAAGCCCCTATCTTTCTCTGTGTCCGGTTAAAACTCCGTAACCACAAGTATTGCATGAGTGTTAGAAATTATGAAAGACTAAATGATAGTTGAGTATGTGGACTTGCTAGAAAGCTCTGACATATACTCTTTCTGATGTTATGATAAATTGCAATTGCTTCAATGACTGAGATTATAGTTTGTTTGTTCTCAATAAAGTTTCTGATTCATACTTTGCATTATGAATAGATTATTACTTGAGCATAAGAATCATATGACAATATCTATATATGTTGTTGTTATGAGAATAATAATGATGCCCTCATGTCCGTATTTTATTTTATCGACACCTCTACCTCTAAACATGTGGACATATTTATCGTTATCGGCTTTCGCTTGAGGACAAGCGAGGTCTAACCTTCGGGGAGTTGATACGTCCATTTTGCATCATGCTTTTATATCGTTATTTATTGCATTATGGGCTGTTATTACACATTATGTCACAATACTTATGCCTATTCTCTCTTATTTTACAAGGTTTACATAAGGAGGGAGAATGCCGGCAGCTGGAACTCTGGGCTGGAAAAGGAGCAAATATTAGAGACCTATTCTGCACAACTCCAAAAGTCCTGAAACTCCACGAAAGTTATTTTTGGAAATAATAAAAAATATTGGAAGAAGAATCCACGTCAGGGGGGCCCCCACCTGTCCACGAGGGTGGGGGCGCGCCCTACCCCCCTGGGCGCGCCCCCTGCCTCATGGGCCCCCTGTTGGCCCTCCGGTGCCCATCTTCTCCTATATGAAGTCTTTCGTCCGAAGAAAAATCACAAGCAAGCTTTCGGGACGAGACTCCGCCGCCACGAGGCGGAACCTTGGCGGAACCAATCTAGGGCTCCGGCAGAGCTATTCTGCCGGGGACACTTCCCTCCGGGAGGGGGAAATCATCGCCATCGTCATCACCAACGCTCCTCTCATCGGGAGAGGGCAATCTCCATCAACATCTTCACCAGCACCATCTCCTCTCAAACCCTAGTTCATCTCTTGTATCCAATTCTTGTCTCTAAGTCTGGGATTGGTACGTGTAGGTTGCTAGTAGTGTTGATTACTCCTTGTAGTTGATGCTAGTTGGTTTATTTGGTGGAAGATCATATGTTCAGATCCTATATGCATATTAATACTCCTCTGATTATGAACATGAATATGCTTTGTGAGTAGTTACGTTTGTTCCTGAGGACATGGGAGAAGTCTTGCTATTAGTAGTCATGTGAATTTGGTATTCGTTTGATATTTTGATGAGATGTATGTTGTCTATCCTCTAGTGGTGTTATGTGAACGTCGACTACGTGACACTTCACCATTATTTGGGCCTAGAGGAAGGCATTGGGAATTAATAAGTAGATGATGGGTTGCTAGAGTGACAGAAGCTTAAACCCTAGTTTATGCGTTGCTTCGTAAGGGGCTGATTTGGATCCATATGTTGCATGCTATGGTTAGGTTTACCTTAATACTTTTTTTGTAGTTGCGGATGCTTGCAATAGAGGTTAATCATAAGTGGGATGCTTGTTCAAGTAAGGGCAGCACCCAAGCACCGGTCCACCCACATATCAAATTATCAAAGTACCGAACGCGAATCATATGAACGTGATGAAAACTAGCTTGACGATAATTCCCATGTGTCCTCGGGAGCACTTTTCTCTATATAAGAGTTTGTCCAGGCTTGTCCTTTGCTACAAAAAGGATTGGGCCACCTTGCTGCACTTTATTTACTTTTGTTACTTGTTGCTCATTACAAATTATCCTATCACAAAACTATCTGTTACCTATAATTTCAGTGCTTGCAGAGAATACCTTGCTGAAAACCGCTTATCATTTCCTTCTGCTCCTCATTGGGTTCGACACTCTTACTTATCGAAAGGACTACGATAGATCCCCTATACTTGTGGGTCATCAGTATGTTGCATGACCTCTTCCAGTGGTAGGCTAGCAGATGTAGGGGATGTAGGTTGGTACTATCTACCCGGGGTTAGAGTTAATGCTTCTGAAAGACTGTGTCTCGGTCATCCGTTTCTCAAACACCATGCAGTGCGAGAAATCCAACGGAGGAGATCGAGTCTTGTGGGGAAAAGTGCGCAAACCTCTGCAGAGTGTATAAACTAATCATGGTTAGCCGTGTCCCCGGTTATGGACATCTTGAGTATCTGGTACTTGAATTATTGATTTGATCTCATCACTCTAAATGAACTTGTTGGGTTGTTGATGATTACTTTAATTGGGATTGAGTTGGAGGAACCTTCTCAATGATGTTTCAACCACCATGATAGTTAAATAAAATTTATGCCTTTGTTGTAGGAAAAAATTGGCTTTTCGCAAAACTATATAACCATAGAGCCTCCACCAGCCAAATATGCATGTAGTGATAGCATTTATCTCTTCATTGCTCTACTGTGTTATATTGCTAGCATATTCCATGTGCTGGCCCATTTTCGGGCTGCAATGTATCATCTTGCAGACTTTTTCAGACGAGGAGTAAGGTGCGCTAGGTCGTTTGTCATGCACTCAGCTATGCCGTCGGAGTTGATGGACTCACTTTATCTTCCAAGCCTTCCGCTGTTATTTCTTTTAGATGGCCTTAAGCCATATTTACTGTAATAAGTTCTCTTTGGAGACATTCGATGTAATAAGTGTGTGATTGCTACTCTGTTATAAATCCTTCGAGTACTGTGTGTGTCAGCATTACCGATCCAGGGATGAAACGGAAGCACGGAGACTTGACCTTCTGAGGTCGGGTCGCTACAGAGTGGCTTGACTTGGCACATGTTCACGCATGTAGTTGAAACAAAATCAACATAGCCTGCATGATATTTATTCTCATGGTGATTTATATCCTACTCATGCTTGCATTCAATGTTGGTTAATCTTAATGCATGTTTATGACTGTTGTCACTCTCTAGTTGGTCACTTCCCAGTCTTTTTCTAGCCTTCACTTGTACTAAGCGGGAATACTGCTTGTGCATCCACTTCCATAACCCCAAAGTTGTTCCACATGAATCCACCATACCTACCTATATGCGTTATTTACCTGCCGTTCCGAGTAAATTTGCATGTGCCAAACTCTAAACCTTGAAATGATAATCTGTTTTGTATGCTCGAATCGCTCATGTACCAACTAGGGTTGTCAATATCTTTCATGCTAGGTGGGTTATTCTCACGATGAGTGGACTCCGCTCATCATTCACGAGAAAACGGCTGGTAACCGGGATGCCCAGTCCCATGCTCAAATCAAATCAAAATAATTGCAAACAAAACTCCCCCAGGACTGTTGTTAGTTGGACGGTACCCGTTGTTTCGGACCAGCCGTGGAGTGTGCTTGTTGGTGGTGGGGGAGTATAAACTTTACCATTTTGTTTGGGAACCGCCTATAATGTATGTAGCATGGAAGATACCGAGATCTCTTAGTTGTTATGTTGATAATTAAAGCATACTGCTCAAATCTCTATTTCAAAACTCGAGCTCTGGCACCGCTGCAAATCCCTGCTTCCCTCTGCGAAGGGCCTATCTATTTACTTTTATTGCTGAGTCATCATCCTCTTATAAAAAGCACCAGTTAGAGAGCATCACTGTCATTTGTATGCATTGTTATTAATTTATATTGAGTATGACTGTGACTGGATCTCTTTTACCATGAATTACAATGTCTAGTCAGTCCTTGATCTTCAAGGGTGCTCTGCATTTATGTTTTGCGGTCTCAGAAATGGCTAGCGAGATACCATCTTGTTATATCATATCATGATTGTTTTGAGAAAGTGTTGTCATCCGAGATTTTTTATTATTGCTCGCTATTTGATTATGCCATTGATATGAGTAAATGTGAGACCTAAACGTTATTGTGAATATGGTTAGTTCATAATCTTTGCTGAAAACTTGAATGCTGGCTCTACATTTTTGCAACAACAAGATCAAACAGAGTTTGTAAAAGTTTTTCTTTATCACTTTCAGTTTGTCAACTGAATTGCTTGAGGACAAGCAATGGGTTAAGCTTGGGGGAGTTGATATGTCTCCATCGTATCTACTTTTCCAAACTCTTTTGCCCTTGTTTTGGACTCTAACTTGCATGATTTGAATAGAACTAACCCGGATTGAGGTTGCTTTCAGCAGAATTGCCATGGTGTTATTTTTGTGCAGAAATAAAAGTTCTCGGAATGACCTGAAAAATTAACGGAGATCATTTTTGGAATTAAGAAAAAATATTGGCAGAAGAATCAAGTGAAGGGGCCCACACCCTGGCCACAAGGGTGGGGGCACCCACCCCCTGGGGCACGCCACCCGACCTTGTGGGCCCCCTAGATCTCCACCGACCTCAACTCCAACTCCATATATTCACTTTCGGGGAGAGAAAAATCAGAGAGAAGGATTCATTGCGTTTTATGATACGAAGCCGCCGCCAAGCCCTATTCTTCCTCGGGAGGGCAGATCTGGAGTCCGTTTTGGGCTCCGTAGAGGGGAATCCGTCGCCATCAACCATCCTCCATCACCAATTTCATGATGCTCACCGTCGTGCATGAGTAATCTCATCGTATGATTGCTGGACCATGATGGGTTGGATGAGATTTACCATGTAATCGAGTTAGATTTGTTAGGGTTTGATCCCTAGTATGCACTATGTTCTAAGATTGATGTTGCTATGACTTTGCCATGCTTAATGCTTATCACTAGGGCCCGAGTGCCATGATTTCAGATCTGAACCCTTTATGTTTTCATGAATATATTTGTGTTCTTGATCCTATCTTGCAAGTTATAGTCACCTACTACATGTTATGATCCGGCAACCCCGGAGCGACAATAGTCAGGATCACTCCCGGTGATGACCGTAGTTTGAGGATTTCATGTATTCACTAAGTGCTAATGCTTTGGTCCGGTACTCTATTAAAAGGAGGCCTTAATATCCCTTAGTTTCCAGTAGGACCCCGCTGCCACGGGAGGGTAGGACAAAAGATGCCATGCAAGTTCTTTTCCATAAGCACGTATGACTATATTTGGAATACATGCCTACATTATATTGATGAATTGGAGCTAGTTCTGTGTCACCCTATGTTATAACTGTTGCATGATTAATGCCATCCAACATAATTATCCATCATTGATCCATTGCCTACGAGCTTTTCACATATTGACCTTTGCTTCATTCCTTTCCCGTTGCTACTGTTACAATTGCTATGAAACTACTACTGGTACTTATGCCATTGTCACCATTACTTCAATACTACTTTGCTATTAAATACTTTGCTGCAGATATGAAGTCTTTCAGGTGTGGTTGAATTGACAACTCAGCTGCTAATACTTGAGAATATTCTTTGGCTCCCCTTGTGTCGAATCAATAAATTTGGGTTGAATACTCTACCCTCGAAAACTGTTGTGATCCCCTATACTTGTGGCTTATCAGTCCCTGATCTTGATCGTACATGTTTGCATGTATGATTAGTGTACGATTGTATCGGGGGTGTCACAAGTTGGTATCAGAGCCGACTTCCTGTAGGAATCCCCTTTCCAACACCTTGGCCGAAGTTGAGTCTAGTCGTTAAAAAACTTTTACTAACATGGTTGTGCGGCTTACGGGCCCACGTCGCCATTGGGTGGTATTAGGATCTTTTACTCCTCGTCTGTACTCCGGGACTCTGATCTCTCTTCTATTCGGGTTAAATGATTTTGCTAACTCTAACTTTAGGTTCTCGTAAATACTTCCTCCCGGAGAGCCCCTTCAGTCCAGATGATCGCCGACTGCACCAAAATATTTTGAAGATACTCTTTGATATTCTCTCTAGACTTTGTGTCGTTGCTTTTGCAATTCCCTACCACCAAAATATCCCTATGGATAAATACATACACATGTCGTTCTTACTTTTATTCCCAGTTGATCTTGTTATTACGAGATACCCCGAAATTCTATCAATTGCTCCGAGAAAACTTTGTGCCTACTACCTTGCAGTTCTAATCCACCTGAATACCCCTACGGATAAATTCTTGCACCTATCGAGTATCCGCTCATCCCCGGTTGATTCATGTATTTCACAAAGTCTTCGAAATACCATTCGTTGTTCTGAAAATCCTCAACAGCCTAATGCTCTTGAATTTCGTGCTTGCTAGCATTACGATTAATCACATAAGTCTCGTAATTTTATTGGCATCCTTTGTCATTATCATTTTTAGTCCATTGATTCAATATGTTGCGAATGCTCGCAATCCTCAATCAGATCCTAGAATTCATCCTTCCGGCTCAGTCATCATTTTAAACATGAGCTGGATCTCGACCAATCAGATTGTCATCGATTGTACCCCTAAGATTACTCAACTTATCCATCCTTAATCAGAGTGTTTGCTTCTGATCCTTTGATTTGGAAATCATAATTCCTTTACATTTGAGATTTAAATTAGTCAGCTGTTTCTATAATATGACCCCTTGCTTTCTTTCTTCTTCTGGTTGAGTACCGTTACTCACATTAGATCATTTGCGGTCCGCTAGATCCTTTGGTGGATTATAAGCCGACCATTCTTGCATATTCTCAAAACCTAGAGTTCTTTCCTTGATACATAATGCCATTGGTAAAACCTATTCTTTAATTTGGCCAACCATGCTTTGCTTTCGAGCTGGTGATATTTACTCTTGAAGCTTGAGGTATATGTTTCTGAGATGCCCCAATGGGTTGAACCTATACCTTCCCTAAAAATCGTATGAAACCGAAGGTTTTCACAAGTCATACCCTTCTGGTGTTTTACCAGATAATTTTCTACCATACAACTTCTTCGGGGACGAGAAGTGAATGAAAGGTCATGCATTGGAGAAGTGGGAGTCAACCTTGAACTTTGTGTTCATGCCCATGGACACGATGTAGATCTTATCATGGAAGCTTCTTGCAATAATAACTATTTCCTTGAAAATATCATTTGGTACCTATGAATTGATCCTTTGCCACCATGGTTCCGACCATATTTTCTCCTTGATTCCATTTCTCAGACAAGTTAAAGTACTTGTCTTCTGCAAATCAATACATCTGCCCAACCTTTATTCTGCCCTACTTTCGAGTATCACCCTCTGGAATTTTGATAATATCACACAATCATGTTGCTTAATTATGAGCCTTCATCAAGTACTAATTCCCACCAATTCCAATTTTCCTGGGTTCTGAGTGGTTAGTCACTCGAGGACATCGACAACTGAATCGAGTCCGCACCGTGATTAAACAACTCTTAGTAATCTTATTTACTTACAAGTTTGTACCCGATCATGTCATTCCTAGCCTGATTGGCTATATCATTATCATGCTGATTTTAACTGTGCTACCTCGTCCTTATTCCCGGAGCACAACCTTCGACGATGAGCTAAGCTTACGTCGATTCCCTCGTCTTATTGTTCCACCTCGAACAATAAGCTTGATTCCGAGTTGGTGTATGATGTCTACTACAGAACTTGTTCTTGTAGACTCATGTTGGGCCTCCAAGCGTAGAGTTTTGTAGGACAGTAGCAGATTCCCCTCAAGTGGATGACCTAAGGTTTATCAATCCATGGGAGGTGTAGGACGAAGAAGATCTCTCTCAAACAACCCTGCAACCAAATAATAAAAAGTCTCTTGTGTCCCCAACACACCAAATACAATGGTAATTTGTATAGGTGCACTAGTTCGGTGAAGAGATGGTGATACAAGTGTAATATGGATAGCAGATATTGGTTTTTGTAATAACAAACAATAAAAAAACAGCAAGGTAGCAATTGATAAAATGGAGCACAAATGGTATTGCAATGCTTGAAAATGAGGCCTAGGGTATGTACTTTCGCTAGTGCAATTTCTCAACAATGCTAATATAATTGGATCATATAACCATCCCTCAAAGTGCGATGAAGAATCACTCCAAAGTTCCTATCTAGCAGAGAACATACGAAGAAATCGTTTGTAGGGTACGAAACCACCTCGAAGCTAATCTTTCGATCGATCTATCCAAGAGTTCGTACTAAAATAACACCAAATAATTTCAGACTCATAATACTCAATCCAACACAAATAACTTCAAAGAGTGCCCCAAGATTTCTACCGGAGAAACAAAAGACGAGAATGTGCATCAACCCCTACGCGTAGATTACCCCATATGAGGCTTACCAACAAGATAGAGAGGGGGAAACACCATATGATCCGACTATATTAACAAAGCCCGCGATACATCAAGATCGTGACATCTCAAGAACACGAGAGAGAGAGAGAGAGAGATTAAACACATAGCTACTGGTACAAACCCTCAGCCCTGAGGGTGGACTACTCCCTCCTCATCGTGGTGGCCGTCGGGATGATGAAGATGGCCACCGGTGATGATTCCCTCCTCCGGCGGAGTGCCGGAACGGGGTCTAGATTGGTTTTCGGTGGCTATAGAGCCCTGCGGCAGCGGAACTTCTGATCTAGGTTAACCTCGAGGGTTTTTGGAATATTTGGGATTTTTTAGGGCAAAGAGGGGGTGCGGGAGGCCACCGAGGTGGGCACAACCCACCTGGGCGCGCCCTGGTGGGTTGTGCCCCCCTCGGGGCACCCCCCAGGTGCTTCTCTGGCCAAATGGTGCTCTTCTGGTCCAACATCATTCCAAAGGCTTTACTTGGCACTTTATTGAAACAAAAGCTATAAAACATGATCAATGCAGTAGCATAATCATGTGAACACACAAAAACTGTAGGTAAAAGTGTTGGGTTGTCTCCCAACAAGCGCTTTTCTTTAATGCCTTTTAGCTAGGCATGATGATTTCAATGATGCTCGCATAAAAGATAAGAATTGAAAGAAAATGGGAGCATCATGAATCATATGGCAGGAAAATTTAAGGCTAACCCACTTCCTATGCATAGGGATTTTGTGAGCAACCAACTTGTGGGAACAAGAATCAACTAGCATAGGAAGGCAAAACAAGCAAAACTTCAAGATTTTCAACACATAGAGAGGAAACTTGATATTATTGCAATACCTACAAGCATATGTTCCTCTCTCATAATAATTTTCAGTGGAATCATGAATGAATTCAACAATATAACTACCACATAAAGCATTATTTTCATGATCCACAAGCATAGAAAATTTATTACTCTCCACATAAGCAAAATTCTTCTCATCAATAGTAGTGGGAGCAACTCCACAAAATAACTATCATGAGAGTGAAAATTAAAATCATGATGACAAGTTTCATGGTTATCATTATTCTTTATAGCATACATATCATCACCATAATCATCATAGATAGCAACTTTGTTATCATAGTCAATTGAAGCCTCATCCAAAATGGTGGATACATCATTAAATAAAGTCATGACCTCTTCAAATCCACTTTCATAATTATAATCATCATAAATAGGAGGCATCCAATCATTATAAAAAATTTGCACATCAAATCTTGGGGGACTAAAAATATCATCTTCATCAAACATAGCATCCCCAAGCTTATGGCTTTGCATATCATTAGCATCATGTATATTCAAAGAATTCATACTAATAACATTGCAATCATGCTCATCATTAAAATATTTTGTGCCAAACATTTTATTGACTTCTTCTTCTAACAATTGAGCACAATTTTCCGAACCATCATTTTCAAGAAAGATATTATAAAGATGATCAATAATATGATGCAACCTCAATTCCATTTTTATGTAATTTTCTATTATGAACCAAACAAGTGATAAAACAAGAAACTAAAAGATTCAATTGCAAGATCTAAAGATATACCTTCATGCACTCACCTCCCCGACAACGACGCCAGAAAAGAGCTTGATGTCTACTACACAACTTGTTCTTGTAGACTCGTGTTGGGCCTCCAAGCGCAGAGTTTTGTAGGACAGTAGCAAATTTCCCTCAAGTGGATGACCTAAGGTTTATCAATCCATGGGAGGTGTAGGATGAAGATGGTCTCTCTCAAACAACCCTGCAACCAAATAATAAAAAGTCTCTTGTGTCCCCAACACACCTAATACAATGGTAATTTGTATAGGTGCACTAGTTCGACGAAGAGATGGTGATACAAGTGTAATATGGATAGTAGATATTGGCTTTTGTAATAAGAACAATGAAAAATTAGCAAGGTAGCAATTGATAAAACGGAGCACAAACAGTATTGCAATGCTTGAAAATGAGGCCTAGGGTCCGTACTTTCGCTAGTGCAATCTCTCAACAATACTAATATAATTGGATCATATAACCATCCCACAAAGTGCGATGAAGAATCACTCCAAAGTTCCTAGCTAGCGGAGAACATACGAAGAAATTGTTTGTAGGGTACGAAACCACCTCGAAGCTATTCTTTCCAATCGATCTATCCAAGAGTTCATACTAAAATAACACCAAATAATTTCAGATTCATAATACTCAATCCAACACAAAGAACTTCAAAGAGTGCCCCAAGATTTCTACTGGAGAAACAAAAAGACGAGAACGTGCATCAACCCTGATATCTACTACGCAACTTTATTCTTGTAGACTCGTGTTGGGCCTCCAAGCACATAGTTCTGTAGGACAGTAGCAACTTTCCCTCAAGTGGATGACCTAAAGTTTATCAATCCATGGGAGGTGTAGGATGAAGATGGTCTCTCTCAAACAACCCTGCAACCAAATACAAGAAATCTCTTGTGTCCCCAACACACCCAATACAATGGCAAATTGTATAGGTGCACTAGTTCGGCGAAGAGATGGTGATAAAAGTGTAATATTGATGGTAGAAATATATCTTTATAATCTGAATAAATAAAAACAGCAAGGTAGCAAATAGTAAACGAGCACAAAAATGGTGTTGCAATGCTTAAAAATGAGGCCTAGGGTCCGTACTTTCGCTAGTGCAATCTCTCAACAGTGCTAACATAGTTGGATCATATGATTATCCCTCAAAGTACAATAAAGAATCACTCCCGAGTTCCTATTAGCGGAGAACAAAAGATAGGAATTGTTTGTAGGGTACGAAGCCGCCTCAAAGCTATTCCTTCTGATCGATCTATTCAAGAGTTCGTACTAAAATAACACAAAGCTATTGTTTCCATTCGATCTATCCTAGAGTTCGTACTAGAATAACACCAAAACATATTCATATTCATAATACTCGATCCACACAAAGAACTATAAAGAGGCCCCAAAGTTTCTACCGGAGAAAAACATGCATCAACCCCTATGCATAGATTACCCCAATATCACTGCGGGAATCCGCGAGTTGAATGCCATAACATATATCAACTGAATCAATAAGATACCCCAATTGTCACCTCAAGTATTCATACCGCAAGACATATATCATGTGTTCTCATCTCTGAATATTCAATCCGACATGACAAAACTTCAAAGGGTAAAGATTCAATTCATCACAACAAGAGTATAGAGGGGAGAAACATCATATGATCCGACTATATTAACAAAGCCCATGATATAGATCACAAGAGAGAGTGAGATAAAACACATAGCTACTGGTACAAACCCTCAGCCCCGAGGGTGGCCTACTCCCTCCTCATCGTGGTGGCCGCCGGGATGATGAAGATGGCCACCGGAGATGATTCCCCCCTCCGACAGGGTGCCGGAACGGGGTCTAGATTGGTTTTCATGGATACAGAGACCTTGTGGCGGCGGAACTTCTGATCTAGGGTAACACTGATGGGTTTCGGAATATTTGGGAATTTATAGTGCTAAGAGGGGGTGCGGGAGGCCACCGAGGTGGGCACAACCCACCTGGGCGCGCCAGGGGGGCCTGGCGCGCCCTGGTGGGTTGTGCCCCCCTCGGGGCACCCCCAGGTGCTGCTCTGGCCCAATGGATGTATTCTGGCCCATAGAAAATCCCCGTGGAGTTTCATTGCGTTTGGACTCCGTTTGGTATTGATTTCCTGCGATGTAAAAAACAGCAGCTGGCACCGGGCACTGGGTCAATAGGTTAGTCCCCAAGCTTAATTCCTACTCGTCCTCGAGTAGGTAAATGATAAAAGAAATAATTTATTAAGTGTGAATGCTAGCAAAGTGCATAAGTTTGATCAATGACAATTTCAATCACTTTTCTTAGCATCATAACAGGAATCCTTTCTTATAAAACTTCTCATGTTATAGTAGCAACCAATTCACATGTTAAGGTTCAAAAAATGAACTCTCTTCAAACTCAACAACCTATTTTCTTAGTCACCAAGCAATTGCAATTCAACTTATTCAACAGAGTTTAAGTAAGAGCTCCACACACTCAACCATCATATAGTCTTCTATGATTGCTAACATTCACCGCATACTCATGAGCAAAACGTTTCAACTGGACACATAGAAAGATAGGGGCTTATTGTTTTGCCTCCCAACGTATTCACCTCAAGGGTGATGTCAACAATAATAACTGGTGCTACCCCTATTCAACTGGACATATGTGCCTGGATCTTTCCTCACCACATGATGCTTGCCAAAAGAGAAAAAATAAAAGGGAATTGAGAGAATAACTTTGACTCTTTGCATAAAAGTAAATACTGAAAAGTAAAAGATAGGCCCTTCGCAGAGGGAAGTAGGGATTTGTAGAGGTGCCAGAGCTCAAAGCGAAAATTGAGAGATAAAAACATTTTGAGAGGCATACTTTTCCCACCAACGAAAACGACTTAGAGTTCCCAACACTTTCCATGCTAGATATATCATAGGTGGTTCCCAAACAGAAAATAAAGTTTATTCCGTTTTCCACCGTACTTTCACTTCCATGGCTAACCGTATCCACGGGTGCCCTCCATACCAACATTTTCCAAGGAATTTATTATTTGACAACATAAAGTAAATTCATTTTTTTCATTTCGGGACTGGGCATCCCTAGTACCTTTGCCTTACTCCCGTGCAATGACAAGTGAATAAACACTCATCATGAGAATAAAACATCTAGCATTGAAAATATTGGCCACCCCTCACCGCCTCGCGAGCAGTACGAGCACACAAAAGAGAAATTTATTTTGACTATTAGAGATGGCACATACAAATTTGCTTAGAATGGCAAAAGAATACCACATATAGGTAGGTATGGTGGACTCGTCAAAATAAGATTTGGGTTTAAGGGTTTTTGGATGCACAAGTAGTATCTCTACTTAGTGCGAAATTTTTGGCTAGCAAAGATAGGGGGCAAGCACCACATGTTGAAGGGTCTATGACAATATGACTTCTATGTGAATATGAATAAACATAAATCATTATGTTGTCTTCCTTGTCCAACGTCAACAATTTTGGCATATAATATTTTGATGGGGGCTCACAATCACAAAAGATTTCCATGATAGTGTATTTATATGTGAAATTTCTCTTCCTTATACTAAGTATTTGTGAATTGCTTGTACGACCAAAATTGTGATTGTCAAGCCTCAAAAGATTTCACTTTATAAACCCAATGTGAAGCTACCACTAGGCATGATATAATTTCAACTTCATGATATTCAATTCATTCAACAATTTACTCATAGGATATAAGTGAAGCACAAGAGTAAATGGCAAGCTACTCCAAAAAGATATAAGTGAAGATTGAATGAGTTGTTAAGTAAATAAATAGCTATGTGTGAACTCTCTTATTTAAAACTTTCAGATCTAAGTATTTTATTAAAACAGCAAGCAAAACAAAAATAAAATGACATTCTAAGAATAGCACAACTCATGTGAAGAAGCAAAAACTTAGGCTCAACCGATACTAACCGATAATTGTTGATGAAGAAAAGTGGGATGCCTACCGGGGCATACCCAAGCTTAGATGCTTGAGACTTCTTGAATATTATCTTGGGATGCCTTGGGCATCCCCAAGCTTGAGCTTTTGTGTCTCCTTAATTCCTCTCATATCACGGTTTTCCTAAATCTCAAAAGCTTCATCCACACAAAACTCAACAAGAACTCGTGAGATAAGTTGGTATAAACCAATGTAAAAACCTTATCATTCTCTACTGTAGAAAATCACTAAAAATATTATTCAACATTGCATACTAAATGCCTCTACATATTTAATACTCCTATCCTCAAATAGAATCATTAAACAAGCAAACATATGCAAACATAATAGCAATCTGCCAAACCAGTACAGTCTGTAAAGAATGCAAGATGCATCATACTTATTCAACTCCAAACATTATGAAATTCTACCACACTGTAGAAAATTTATCAGATCTTATTATTCAAAAAATTTCAACATTTTATCACATTCTGACTTTCCTCGGGAATTTTTGCAACATCGATAAACTTCTGTTTTCAAACAGCAACATGTATACTTGCAAGATAAGCATGGCAAAGGCTATCAATGCCACTTTTATTGAAATAAAAGATGCAAAACATTATTCTAAATAACGGCAAGCAAATCCTAACAAAATAAATTGACGCTCCAAGCAAAACACATATCATGTGATGAATGAAAACATAGCTCCAAGTGAGGTTACTGATAATGTTGGAGACGAAAGAGGGGATGCCTTCCGGGGCATCCCCAAACTTAGTTTCTTGGATATTCCTTGAATATTATATTGGGGTGCCTTGGGAATCCCCAATCTTAGGGTCTTGTCACTCCTTATTCTCCTCATATTGTCATCTCACCCAAAACATGAAAACTTCAATCACACAAAACTTAACGAAACTTTGTGAGATAGGTTAGTATGATAAAGAGCAAACCATTTCACTTTGGTACTGTCAAAGACAAGATTCATAATTGTTCTCACACAATTCCTACTGTAATATATCATTTCCACAATTTATATTGAGAAATATAAGCCACAGAAACTAGAAAGCAAGCAAAATATGCATTGAAAACAGAATCTGTCAAAAACAGAACAGTCTGTAATGATCTGGATAACTACCATACTTCTGGTACTCCAAAAATTATGAAAAAAATTGGACCACGTGAGAAATTTTTATATTAAACTTCTGCCAAAAGAATCAACTCAATATCACTCTTCTGTTAAAAATGAAACTCATTTTCGTGAGCGCAAAAGTTTCTGTTTTTCAGCAAGGTCAAATCAACTATCACCCAACATCATCCCAAAGGCTTTACTTGGCACTTTATTGAAACAAAAGCTATAAAACATGATCAATGCAGTAGCATAATCATGTGAACATGCAAAAACAGTAGGTAAAAGTGTTGGGTTGTCTCCCAACAAGCGCTTTCTTGAATGCCTTTTAAGCTAGGCATGATGATTCAATGATGCTCACATAAAAGATAAGATTTGAAACACAAAGAGAACATCATGCATCATAAGTTCCTCTCTCATAATAATTTGAAGTAGCATCATGAATAGATTCATCAATATAACCATTACATAAAGCATTCTCTTCGTGATCCATAAGCATAGAAAATTTATTACTCTCCACATAAGCAATTTTATTCTCATTCACAATAGTGGGAGTATCATAAGAGACTTGAATAATAAAAATTGTTCCCACATTAAGAGAGTAATGTTTAGTAAAATGATATTCAAAATTATGACAATAATTATCACTACTTTTTATAACATAAGTATCATCACAATAATCATCATAAGTAGAAACTTTGTTCTCATCATAAATAGGAGGCATGCAACCATCATAGAAAGTTTGATCATTTAAAGTAGGGGGGCTAAAAAGATCATCTTCATTAAACATAGCATCCCCAAGCTTGGGACAAACATTAATTGCAGCAAATAAATTCTCAAACATGTCATTCTCATCAAACATAGCATCCCCAAGCTTGTGGCTTGGCATATCATAAGCATAATCACTCTCATCATTAATAGTATGAATAGCACCAACGGTATAACAATTGCTATCATGATAATTTCCCAAGTTGGTGCCAAAAAGATTTCCAAGATTATAAGAAGTATTGTTATCTTCCCAATCATAATCATCATAACGAGCAATAGGCATAACAAAATCATCATCAATAGTGCTCTCGGTCATTGTGCCATAAGACATAGAAGCAATATCATCATCAAGTGCATCATCTTCCACAATTATTTTTGATTCATTTTCATGAGGCACAACAATAATAGGAGAAACATTATTTGGGAGAGATACCTTTTTACCTCTCTTCTTTCTTCTTTTCTTCTTCTTCACCACATCATGTGTGGGTTTAATTAATCTTTTCAAGCTTCTTATTGATGAGATTGGTTGGATAGGAAGCTCCTCCTCGTTACCTAATTCATCATAATAAACACTAGGAGGGTTTTGGGAAACATTTTCCCTTTCATTAGTACTCTCTTCATATTCTATTTGTTCTCTTGACTTTAGATAGTTGGCAATATAAGGATTCTCAATGCAATTTACCGCACAAAACATATAAATTTCTTCTAGATCAAAATCAAGAAACCTCTCAAGATTAAATTTTGGAATACCCTTAGTTATACGTTTCATTTCTTCATACCCCAAAAGAAGACTAAGCTCTTTATGATGCTCAAGGGTAATCAAGTTATCACAATTTTTGGACACGATTTGATCATGAAAGAATTTGCATTGGAGGTTTAAATGACCATGTTCATTGCAAAGTTCACAAGGATGGCGAAAAATAAATCTTTCAGCACAATCATCTAGCCTCTCTTGCAACTTTCTTGTGTCTAAACATTTATGCTTCTTGCAAAATCTATCTTCCCTTTTTGGTGTGCAAAGGCACGCCCAATTCACTCCACAAAAAGTGACATTCTTATAAGAAACATTTTTGCCATGACTTGTGAAATCATCATTAGCATTTAGGATATTCAAAGAATTCATACTAACAACATTGCAATCATGCTCATCATTCAAATATTTTGTGCCAAGCATTTTATTGACTTCTTCTTCTAACAATTGAGCACAATTTTCCGAACCATCATTTTCAAGAAAGATATTATAAAGATGATCAAAAATATGATGCAACCTAAATTCCATTTTTTTGTTGTTTTCTTTTATAAACCAAACTAGTGATAAAACAAGAAACTAAAAGATTCAATTGCAAGATCTAAAGATATACCTTCAAGCACTCACCTCCCCGGCAACGGCGCCAGAAAAGAGCTTGATGTCTACTACGCAACTTTATTCTCGTAGACTCATGTTGGGCCTCCAAGCGCAGAGTTTTGTAGGACAGTAGCAATTTTCCCTCATGTGGATGACCTAAGGTTTATCAATCCGTGGGAGGTGTAGGGTGAAGACAGTCTCTCTCAAACGACCCTGCAACCAAATGCAAGAAATCTCTTGTGTCCCCAACACACCCAATACAATGGCAAATTGTATAGGTGCACTGGTTCGGCGAAGAGATGGTGATAAAAGTGTAATATTGATGGTAGAAATATATTTTTATAATCTAAATAAATAAAAACAGCGAGGTAGCAAATAGTAAAGGAGCACAAAAACGGTGCTGCAATGCTTAAAAATGAGGCCTAGGTCTGTACTTTCGCCAGTGCAATCTCTCAACAGTGCTAATATAGTTGGATCATATGATTATCCCTCAAAGTACAATAAAGAATCACTCCCGAGTTCCTATTAGCGGAGAACAAAATATAGGAATTGTTTGTAGGGTAGAAGCCACCTCAAAGATATTCCTTCCGATCGATCTATTCAAGAGTTCGTACTAAAATAACACAAAGCTATTGTTTCCGTTCGATCTATCCTAGAGTTTGTACTAGAATAACACCAAAACATATTCATATTCATAATACTCAATCCACACAAAGAACTATAAAGAGACCTCAAAATTTCTGGTACAAACCCTCAGCCCCGAGGGTGGACTACTCCCTCCTCATCGTGGTGGCCGCCGGGATGATGAAGATGGCCACCGGAGATAATTCCCCCTCCGGCAGGGTGCCGGAACGAGGTCTAGATTGGTTTTCCTGGATACAGAGACCTTGCGGCGGCGGAACTTCTGATCTAGGGTAACCCCGATGGGTTTCAGGGAATTTATAGTGCAAAGAGGGGGTGCAGGAGGCCACCGAGGTGGGCACAACCCACCTGGGAGCGCCAGGGGGGCATGGCGCGCCCTGTTGGGTTGTGCCCCCCTCAGGGCACCCCCCAGGTGCTGCTCTGGCCCAATGGATTTCTTCTAGACCATAAAAATCCTCGTGGAGTTTCGTTGTGTTTGGACTCCGTTTTGTATTGATTTCCTGCGTTGTAAAAAACAAGCAAAAAATAGCAACTGTTACTAGGCACTGGGTCAATAGGTTAGTCCCAAAAAATGGTATAAAGTTGCTATAAAATGATTGTAAAACATCCAAGAATGATAAAATAATAGCATGAATACTTCATAAATTATAGATACGTTGGAGACGTATCAAACCCGTACGCGTAGATTACCCCAATCTCACCGCGGGTATCCGCAAGTTTAGTGCCAAAACACATACAAGTGAATCAATATGATACCCCATTGTCACCACGAGTATTCATATGCAAGACATATATCAACTGCTCTCAAATCCATAAAAGTATTCAATCCGATAACAACGAAATCTCAAAGGGAAAAACTCAATTCATCACAACAAGATAGAGAGGGGAAAACACCATATGATCTGACTATATTAATAAAGCCCGCGATACATCAAGATCATGACATCTCAAGAACACGAGAGAGAGTGAGAGATTAAACACATAGCTACTGGGACAAACCCTCAGCCCCGAGGGTGGACTACTCCCTCATCATCATGGTGGCCGCCGGGATGATGAAGATGGCCACCGGTGATGATTCCCCCCTCCGGCGGAGTGCCGGAACGGGGTCTAGATTGGTTTTCGGTGGCTACAGAGCCCTGCGGCGGGGAACTTCTGATCTAGGTTAACCCCGAGGGTTTTTGGAATATTCGGGATTTTATAGGGCAAAGAGGGGGTGCGGGAGGCCACCGAGGTGGGCACAACCCACATGGGCGCGCATGGGCCCCCAAGCGCGCCCTGGTGGGTTGTGCCCCCTCGGGGCACCCCCAGGTGCTTCTCTAGCCCACTTGTGGTCTTCTGGTCCATAAAAATCCACAAAAAGTTTCACGGTGTTTGGACTCCGTTTGATATTGATTTCCTACGATGTAGAAAGCAAGCAAAAAAACAACAACTGGAACTGGGCACTAAGTCAATAGGTAAGTCCCAAAAAATTATATAAAGTTACTATAAAATGATTGTAAAATATCCAAGAATGATAATATAACGGCATGAATACTTCATAAATTATAGATACGTTGGAGACGTATCAGTGTCGTATCCATGGATCCAATAGTCTTTCCCTGCATCAGTCCTTTTGCTTGATGCAATCGTTGTTCGATTGCTTCTTCATGGAGCCTCTCGAGAAAATTTGTCATGATCATCATCAACATTTTGAATCCTTGCAGGATATCAATCGAATTCCTGATGGGGATTACCATCCTTATCCATTGGTAATTTGTGTTGTCATCGACTACTTTCTTGCCTTCTTTCCAACACAAACTTGTTCATGTTGTGGGTGTACCTTGAGTTCCTAGCAATCCAACTTATATTATGTCCTACCTTGGAGTATTACCATCTTATATATCAAGAATGTTGTGAGAATTTCACTACCTCTTAATAATTCTTGATATAGTAATACTTCTTGCCATCTCCGTTCATATCTTGGTCCCATGTTGTTTCTAGCCGGAGTACCAACAATTGAACTATGATGTGTGAATTCAAAACTTCTAGCAACCCTAATGCTTTGGAGTTATCAATCAATAGTTCCATTCTAAGCCTTTTGCTTATTGAATCATCATTCTAACATTGATCGTGCTACTTGACCCATAATTCCAGGTGCACCTTTCGATCAATGCTTAATTATGAGTGTTCCCCTCGAACATACTTCATTATATACTTTGGTATGTCCGATGTTTTCACCTTGTTCACTTCATTGTGGAAATCCATCTTTTTGGAAATCTCGATGAATTGTCGCTGAGTACATCAACCACCTCCTTATCCTCTCCTAGGTTTAATGATGAACTCTGGTTGTGGAACTCGCTTCCGTAGTTCAATTCCCAAGAATCTTGCAATGGCATCTCGTCAATTTGTGTTGCACCTTTTCTTCTCATACATCCTGAGTCTGAGGTATCCTGGCACCAACCAGATCTGAATCTCGGTCAGATATGATGGTTGGAACATATTTCCAAGAGTTATAACCATGGTCTTTTTATGACCCGGTAAGGTGATGTCATGCCTAGCACACCAGGCCGGAAGACCTATTGTTATAGTTTCCTTTTTAGCAAGGTTAGCCATTCTTCCAAGAGGAAATGGTAAGACTTATTCTATGAGTTGTTCATGATGGATCCTTTGTGTATCCAGAGTCCGACCTCTGATTGTCCGACCTCTGATTGAAGACCATGTCAATGCTATCTCGAAGCATGTCCGTGGTACTCCGATTTTCAATTAGAACATTTGAAGCACAATGCTAAAATTTCTTTATTAATTATCCAAGCACCGTTGTATGCGTAATGTCATGAAATTTCTCTCCCCTTTCCTAAAGGGTTTTCTACGTTATATCCTACCATGGATATCATGCTCTGCTTGTCCTTGGGAAGGATATACCCCTGAATATGTGTTCAAACACATTTTCCTTTCCATTGTTCTGCTTAATTTGATAATCGCATTCCCCTTTCCATTGTATCATTTAACCTTTCTTGTAATCTGGCTTAGGTGAGTAGTGATAATTCCCTGCTTAAGTAAGCACCTCGTTGTACCACTCTGTCAGTAAGACCCTGTTACTTGTGTTGATGACATTCCGGTAACCACCGATGGATGAGAACTTTTCCTATTGGTCTTCCTCGTTCAACGAGCAGGAAAATGGTTCTCTTCGTCCCTCGCCCTTGGTACCGATGTTGTTGCCGACATAAATGACAGTCTATTCTCCGACATGCCTTGCTATCATGATCGTGCAAGATGACATAGCTCTCCCTACATTTAACCCACATGGTGGGCCCATAACCCACAGTTCCACAGGATTGAAACCCGACTCTCCTATACACCCCGTGTTTCCTTAGCTATTCCTCATGTGTGGTCTTTGATACGTCTCCATCGTATCTACTTTTCCAAACACTTTTGCCCTTCTTTTGGACTCTAACTTGCATGATTTGAATGGAACTAACCCGGACTGACGCTGTTTTCAGTAGAATTGCCATGGTGTTATTTATGTGCAGAAATAAAAGTTCTCGGAATGACCTAAAACTTCATGGAGATTATTTTTGGAAATAACAAAAAATACTGGCGAAAGAATCAAGGCCAGGGGACCCACACCCTTTCCACGAGGGTGGGGGCGTGCCTTCCCCCTGGGTGCGCCCCCTGCCTCGTGGGCCCCCTGGAGCTCCACCGACCTCAACTCCAACTCCATATATTCGTGTTTGGGGAGAAAAAATCAGGGAGAAAGATTCATCGCGTTTTACGATACGGAGCATCCGCCAAGCCCTAATCTCTCTCGGGAGGGCTGATCTGGAGTCCGTTCGGGGCTCCGGAGAGGGGAATCCGTCGCCATCGTCATCATCAACGATCCTCCATCACCAATTTCATGATGCTCACCGCCGTGCGTGAGTAATTCCATCGTAGGCTTGCTGGACGGTGATGGGTTGGATGAGATTTATCATGTAATCGAGTTAGTTTTGTTAGGGTTTGATCCCTAGTATCCACTATGTTCTGAGATTGATGTTGCTATGACTTTGCTATGCTTAATGCTTGTCACTAGGGCCCGAGTGCCTTGATTTCAGATCTGAACCTATTATGTTTTCAGGAATATATGTGAGTTCTTGATCCTATCTTGCAAGTCTATAGTCAGCTACTATGTGTTATGATCCGGCAACCCCGAAGTGACAATAATCAGGACCACTCCCGGTGATGACCATATTTTGAGGAGTTCATGTATTCACTATGTGTTAATGCTTTGGTCCGGTACTCTATTAAAAGGAGGCCTTAATATCCCTTAGTTTTCGCTAGGACCCCGCTGCCACGGGAGGGTAGGACAAAAGATGCCATGCAAGTTCTTTTCCATAAGCACGTATGACTATATTCGGAATACATGCCTACATTACATTGATGAATTGGAGCTAGTTCTGTGTCACCCTATGTTATGACTGTTACATGATGAACCGCATCCGGCATAATTCTCCATCACCGATCCAATGCCTACGAGCTTTTCACATATTGTTCTTTGCTTATTTACTTCTCCGTTGCTACTGTTACAATCACTACAAAACCCAAAAATATTAATTTTGCTACCGTTACCGTTACTTCCATACTACTTTCCTACTAAACACTTTGCTGCAGATACTAAGTTATTCAGGTGTGGTTGAATTGACAACTCAACTGCTAATACTTGAGACTATTCTTTGGCTCCCCTTGTGTCGAATCAATAAATTTGGGTTGAATACTCTACCCTCAAAAACTGTTGTGATCCCCTATACTTGTGGGTTATCAGTCTCGTATGTAATTCACGAGCCACCTTCCGAGAGATCATCAATTCTAGTATTAGATACAATACTTATTCTCATTGCTTTGAGCCCCTTTCACACCCTATTTCAGGCATCGAACAATTGCCTGCCCGCTTGAAACTTCTCATTGTACCTTCTTACTTTGCTCTCGATATCTTCTTAAGTTTCAATCTGAGAGTTACTTTCCGCCACCTTCCCCGATATTCTCTACCAGATAGTCAACCTTGTAGAGGTCCGTTCTTCCGGAATAACCCCCCTGTTCTTCGGTAAGTAAGATGGAGTTCGTGAAGAAGGATCCCGACTTCATCATGATGACCTGAAGAAGAGAAATAAAGACATCAACAAAAAGGATCAACTACTTCGGGAAGGGCAACCAAGATCAAGAAGATTCGTTAGAATTTCGTAACCGATTCTTTCCCCATGACTCGACCTCTAAAATCTCGGGACGAGATTTCTTGTAGTGGAGGAGATTTGTGACACCCGGAGAATTAGGCTACAGTAATCACATACTAATGATCCCATGTCACTGTTATTAATCTCGCATTAGTCCAAAATCGATTCGAAATTCAAATTTAAAATGAAGTCAAACGGTAAAAGTTTTCAACATTATAACTAAAATAAAGTGAAAAATATAATAAAAACAGAAAAGAAAAAAAACTCCCCCTGGCCAAATGGCCTAGCCGACCAGCCCACTAGTCCAGTCGCCCCCCCCCCCCCACCTCACTCCCTTAACCCCCACGCTCCCAAAACCCTAGCTCGTAACCCCCACTCCTCCCCCAATCCCTCTTGCCTCCCCACCTCGCCCCCGAGTGGATCTGGATCGGGGGCAACCGACGCCCCTGACCCCCCTCCCCCGCCGTCGTCGCGCGCGATCGCCCCACTGCCCTCGTCGTCGGTGGCCCGGACACTGCCCCGGTCTCGTCGACCCCGAACCCAAGCCGCCACGACGTCGTCGGACTTCGCCAGATCGCCTCGGCCTCCCCCTCACCGGACCACCCCGATCCTGCTGTCATTCCCCTACAGCCCCTCCGCGAGCCACCCCTCTGCCCCCTTCTCCCCCCTTGCCTGGCCTTGTCGTCATGCTCATCTTCGCCGCATAGACCGCACGCGTCCGCGGCCGCACGCACGCGCCCTGTTGCCTCGCGGCTGCCGTCGGCTCCTCTATCGCAACCACCACGCTCGCCGCTCGCCTCTGCTCGCTGCCGCTGCTGTTGTTCCATCGCCGTACCGCGCAGCCCTGCCCCGGCACCCGTCCACGCTGCCCCTCCTCGCTGGCACTGTTGCGGCCTCGTCGTTCTGCGCGCTCGCATCCCCCCGCTTGCGCATGATGCCGCTGGCCGCTGGTGCTCACCTCGCGCACGTGCCCCACCCGCGCTCCCCCCGCAGCCAAGCCACTATCGCCTCCCCTGCTCCGGCCCGCTGCCTCGCCGCAGCTCCGCCGGCCCAACCTCGTTGCCGCCTCGCTCTGCCGTGCCTGCGGCCACCTCCGGTGACGCGCCGGCGCCCGCTCGGCCCTCATACGGGTTAGGCGCCCGCAGCGCCTGCGCCCGTAATCGCTGCCCAGCGCCCGCTAAGCCCTGGGGCCATTGACATGTGGGCCTGCCCCTATGAAACATTTAAAAAGGGAATAAATAAATACATAAATAAAAATAATCAATTAATTAAATAAATAAATGATTAATTAACTTAATTAACATTGTTTAATTAACCTAATCACCTAATTAAGCTAATTAACCCTGTTTAGTTAGTCTCAGTCTATGACGAACGGGTCCCACCTACCAGGGTTGACCTAGTCAACCTGTGGACCTGCTCACATCGTGTTGATGTCACGCTAACACAGTAATTGCATTTTCTAATTAATTTAAATCTGTTAAATCCAAAATTGATTTAAAACTTTGAAAACAATATAAAATAGTCGTATCTCAGATGAAAATACTTTGTACATGAAAGTTTCTCAGAACGATGAGACGAATCCGAATGCGCAGTCCGTTCGTCTGCCACACGTCCCTAGCATAGCGAACCTGCAACCGTCCCCCTCTGGTCCGTCTGTTCGAAAACACGAACACCAGTGATACTTTCCCGGATGTTTTCCCCTTCGACAATACCACCTACTACCGCGTTAGAGAACATCTAGCATCGCTTAATGTCTTGTAATGCATCGTCATGTATTTGTTTGCATTGTATTCATTGTTTCTTCCCCCTCTTCTCTCCGGTAGACTACGAGACTGACGTCGCTGCTGCTGCCCCAATCGACTACGTTGTTGACGACTGTTGGTGTCAAAACCGGCAGATCTCGGGTAGGGGGTCCCGAGTTGTGTGTCATGGATCGATGGGTAACAAGAGACAGGGGACACAATGTTTACCCAGGTTCGGGCCCTCTTAATGGAGGTAATACCCTACTTCCTGCTTGATTGATCTTGATGAATATAGAGATTACAAGAGTTGATCTACCCCGAGATCATATGTTGTGGTCTAAACCCTAGGGGCATGATGATTAATGTCATAATAATCTATCGACTAGCCTGGCCTTGGCTTATATAATGCACCAGAGGCCTAGGATAACAAGAGTCCTAGCCAAATACGTTGGTGGAGAGGAGTCCTTGTCTTGATCACCAAGTCTTGTGGAATACTCCTTATATGCGGCATTGGCTGCCCGAATTGGCCCATGAGTGAACCGCCATGGGGGTCCTCGGCCCGATCCACATGGTCGGGAGACGATGTGGTGAGTACCCCCTAGTCCAGGACACCGTCAGTAGCTCCCTGAACCGGTCTTCAAGTTGGGGACGCTCCTCGATCCTTCCGAACTGTTCTTCATCATCGGTCGTCGGTCTTGAAAACTGGTTCAACAGATCTTCTCATCTTTGATCTTGAGGATCGCTGAAGTGAATCCGAAGAGTTTACACGTCGGGTATCCGAGGAGCCCCTTTAAGTTCTTGGCCTTTATCAATGCCTTGTTATTTTTTATGCCACACCTTAGTTTTGAACTTGTTCCCGTGCGGCGGTGTCCTCTTGCATCCGAGCTCCAACGCCAGATTACATTCGAGGTATCTTTTGCAGCCGAGCACCAACGCCGGACTGTATCCGAGCTCCAACGCGGACTGTATCCGAACTCCAACGCCGGACTATATCCGAGGTGTCATAGATCACCTTGGTTCAAAAGAGTTGAAGGAGTTTAGCCGAGCTTAATGCCGGAAATGTCCTCTATGGAGCCAGCCACTGGCGCCCGAGCTTTATGCCGGACTGCTTCTGAGGTGGTGCACCACCCCGACCGTGGGCTGATTTTTTGTGAATATTTTTTATTGGTGCAATTTATTCTCTGCCGAGATATATAGCCAGTATATGTATATCCAGTAGCCCTCAAGGTGTGTGTCGGTCTAAAACCCGAGATGCACCTGAAGGAAAACATAAAACTGCTGATCCTAGTAGCCCCTGAGACTCATGCAATTTGCAAAATCGGCCTGAGGATCAACTCCTAGCTCGGCAGCATACGTAGGAATAGAAACGTAGTGTAATATATTAGAAATAATGATCAGGGGACAGGCCCCTGAGAGAGGGTTATGAGAAGTCGCCGTGATATATTAGCTTGATGCCGGATAAGTCCCAGATGGTACTTATTGTTGTCCGAAGACGCGCTTGCCCATAGTTCGGTCATGCCGAACACTGAGCACTTTGAATTTTCTGCATTGAATAAGAAATGCAGTAGCCCCCGAGACACTGGTCGGGTGGCAACACCAGATCAGGGGATTGATGTGCCCCTTTAATATTTATAAATAAAGAGCGTGAAGCCCAGTAGCCCACGGGTGGCCAAATTAAGGATCGATATCTGAAGTAAAATCACAAATTAAGTGTAATGATTCTATGTATCTAAGTAATTTACATCATTAATGCTCGGATCCGCATTGTACAAAACGTTGTTGACCGAACATCGGCTTCCACCTCCTCGGCCACTAGCCGAGGAGTGTTTGTCCTACTTTATAAAGCCTTTATGAGGGCAAAGATTTACGACAAACAAGGCAACCCGGCCATACGGTTTTATAAACAAAGGTACGCAGAGATATATGTTATATTACTGTTTAACATAAGAAATGTCTTCCAAAGAAAATAGTCCCGCTATCGGTTCCTTTCTTTGGGTTGTCATGCAAAGCATGATCATGAAACCTCACATCCGATCAATGCAGGAGAAAAATATTGAGGATGTAGTTTGGGGAAAGTTCCCGAACTATGTGGTCTTTAGCGAACCTAAATTTCACTTCCGTCGTTGCCGACCAATTATATCCTTTAAGATCGCTAGCTTTCGGCTTCACCCAGTCTGAGGTACTAACTCGGATGACCCGGTAGTAACAATCACAGAGGTGCTCCCTTTACCGCCTAGCCGAACAATCGGGAACGTAGGGGTAAGCACAGGAGCCAGGCAACCCAGCTTGGCCAAAATCTTAAGTCAAATTGATGCATATTTATGGCTTTATAACGATAATTATGGAAGCCAACGCTTGTATAATGAATACAAACGCTGATGATATATGCTTATTTTGACTCTATTGCGACCGTTTATCAGTTGAAAGTGGCCCATCGCGGGCTTCTACCCCTTTGTAGATACTACGCGGGGTGTTTCCGCAATAACAAGACAACCCTTAGCCGACGTCTCGGTGCCCGGAAGGCGTTTGTGTTAGCGGAAACGAGGCAATCAAATATGCGGGATTTATAACTTTCACGTAGTCATAGGAGCTTAAAGTTGGGAGGCCAGCTACTAGCCCCTGGTTAGTTTTCGGCGACATCCGAGGTCAAGCCGTAAACACTTCGGCCAATGTTATGAATGGCCCATCATTTAACACAGTCATCGGATCGTTGACCAGTTTACGCTTATTGTGACAGTCAGTTTTCGGCTTTCTCCACTGAGGTGCTTAACCATGCGAGCTGGAAGCGCAATCGCAGTGGTTCTCCCTTTTCACACCTACCCGAACAAAGCCAAACGTAGGAGACAAGCACGAGAGCTGGGCAACCCAACTATTGACCAAAGACACAATTCGAAACCGATGCATATATAGCAATATCCGAGAATGTTTTTGCAGAATCTCTAAAGGTGTCCGGCGTTGCACTATGAGACTTATGCTGGAAACACACAAATAGTTTAAAAGTGCCATAGGCTCGAAAAGCCAAAAACTTATGTAGAAGCTTGATGTCCGGACTAAACCGAGATTTTGGAGCCAATTCGGAAATTGGTCTTTTAAAAAAATTGTGCCCCTGTCGTGCTTTAACATGACACATCTGATCTGAAGACTTCAAGTGGGTCAGCCTATAGCTTCAAGCTCCTTATCCTGAAGGCGGAGTGCTTCTCCGAGGCCAGTTTAGCGAACTAAACTCGAGCGGCTTTAGAGAGAAGCTAGGATATCCGGCTATTGACCATAGACTCGAGTCGAAAAAGGAGCGGTAGAAAAAGACTGTGCAGCGACTAACAAAAACGGCTCATACTGATTTAAGAGCCCCCAAGTGACTTGGGTAAAAGAATTTTATGTATAATGATTGTATGTACCGAAGTACTTATATCATATCTTTGTTCACCCGAACTTTAAACGCGTCTAAACCGACCGTCGGCTTCTCCCTCTTCGGTCAAGGGCCGAAAAGTGTTATGTACTCCACCTGTCGAGAATATCGACGGTGTTTCTGATAACCGGGCAATCAGGCCATAAGGCTGTAACAGACAAAGCGCGCTCAGGGAACTTATGCTATATTACTGACGAAGTGTAAGAAGCATCTTCGAACAAAATAGCACCCCCACCGATACCTTTCTTCGGTTGCTCATTGTTACTATGAGACTTGTGCAATAGATTTTTTGTAGTCATGAGTTCCGTTGTGTGCCGACCATGATTGAAAACAATAAGAGCGCTAGCTTTCGGCTTCACCCAATCTGAGGTCCGAGCTCGGATGACCCGATCGTGACAATCGTAGAGGTGCTCCCTTTACTCCCTAGCCGAACAATCAGGAATGTAGGGGTAAACATAGGAGCAAGGCAACCCAGCTTGCGGAACACTTAAGTCAACATGGTGCATATTGTAGCGTAATACACGAACAAGGCATGAAGCCATACAAGTATAATCATATGCAAGAGGAAAGGCTTCATAAAGGAAGCCCCCAAGTAAATGGGTATTTGAATTTGTGTGTCACAAACAAAGTTTTGACAAGGAAGTTTTTCACAAACAAATTTTTGCCAAAAAAGTATAATGCTTGGTCGAACCGAACAAAATTTAAAACTGAAAGTTTTTGAGCATGAAAGCGACTTAGCTGGTTAATGTGCTCAGTGTTGATGACGCGATTCGGGCTTGTGGCGGGACCAAGAGCCCATTGATCTGTGACAGATCCGACAAGGTTCACAGTCCTCGGCATGGCCGAGGTCCCAGCCCTCAAGTCCGAGGTGTCCGAGCTTGATGCGGGACAAGGTTCCATCCCCCAAGCCGGTCCCGAGGTGGCGGAGCGTAGAGCCCGGCACTCCAAAGTGGTGACATAGCACGGCCAAATGCAGGCCGGCAGAGTGACGCCGAAGTCCCCGGCGTGGGTTAATGAAGTGATGACTGACGGTGTCATGGAATAGGGGGTACTCACCATGTCGTCTCCCGACCAGCTGGATCGGGCCAAGGACCCCCTTGGCGGTTCATTCATGGGCCACTTCGGGCAGCCCATGCCGCATACAAGGACGTTTCCACAAGACTTGGCGCCCAAGCAAGGACTCTCTTAAACCCTAGGCCTCCAGTGTGTTATATAAACCGAGGCCAGGCTAGTCAATAGATCATCTGATATTCATTAGATCAATCTCGTGGTAGACACATGTACCCTGTACTACACCCATATCAATATAATCAAAAGCAGGATGTAGGGTTTTACCTCCATTAAGAGGGCCCGAACCTGGGTAAAATCCCGTGTCCATGTTACCATCGCTCCAAGACGCCTAGCTTAGGACCCCTACTACGAGATATGTCGGATATGGAACTGACAATGGTGCTTTCATTGAGAGCCTGCTAGGTGTTGCCGCGTTGTGATGGATCTTCGGCCGATGTCAAATCAGGTGTTACTTCTCTAATTAGATTACTTTGCATCAGTTGATTTCTTCAAAATTATTGTTGTTGGCTTTGTGCTACTTTGATCGCAGTATAAGATCGAGATCTGGGGAATCCTTTTAGGGCGGCGTAATGCCGGGCGATCAGCCAAGTTCAATTTCTACTGTAGCAGTCTTTTTTGTCTATCTGTTTGCTGGCCGAAGTGCCAAACCAGGGATGTGGCTGTGCGCAAGGCCCGAGGAACAAGAGGCAACACTAGTACTAGTGCTTCTCATTGCAAACACTAGTATGAGACCACGTGATGGCTGCTGGAGTATGGATTGTCTGCTGGCAGTGGCCGGCTTCGTCGTTCTGGTGCAGGACAGTTTTTTTGTCAGACTTTGCTTCGTTTGCCTTCGATTTGACTAACCTCTAGTACTATTGCCAGGTGCTATCTCTCCAAAGTATTTTCAATACACAATATTATTTTTTGGGAGAATTATTGCTTTGGCCAGTGTTATTTTCTCTGCACAGTACGTCGGATCGAAGGTCTACCCAAAAATGAGTCACACCGTGCTGTGGAAGGACCCCGAAGAAGCACGTGCGTACAGGCAGCCGATGTGTAAGGCAATCCGGTCTGTCACGATCCATCGAAGGAAGACGGGCATGGCTGCGTATAGTCCACGCGAAGCAGTGCCCATAGCTGACACGAATTCAGCTATTCCGTATATGTGGCAACGCACAGGGAGATCAATCCTTCCTTTTCTTTATTTTATATTAAGATAAGAGGTTGTCTACGCTTTTAACTTGTGGTCTGCCTTTGGTGCACTTTTTCACGCATTAGATTGATTTGACCATGGCGTGACAAGTAGTACTATAACTATGCTTGCTAGTATCATACCTGAGATGCTAGACCTCCTGAGCCATATTAATTAGGATCTGCTGTCGGATTGCTACATCATCAGTTGATTGCCACAACAAATAAAACAGGAAAAATACTTTGCCTACGCCACCTTGATGAGCGACCCTACACCGGCATTCGAACAACAGCGATCCGGTCGAGGCGGCTCACAGGGCTACTAGTACTACGAAGAGTGCACCGGGGCTGACATGAATTCAGCTTCGCGGCATGAGTCCAGGAAGATTCCTTCTCCTCTTCTTTTTAAAGTCCAGCGACTAGACGGCTCTTGTTTTCTAATATTTTCTGTTTAAGACTAACCGTGGAGCAAGTAGTCTAATATAGCTACCTCTCACGTGAGTGCTCTAAGAGCACTTTGGTGCAGTTTTTGTTCCCACGATTACCCGGGTTCAGGTGCAATTTTTCCATTTATTTGTTTTGCACATTTTCATACATCAAGAAATCCTTTACTTCGGATTAGCACTGTTTGTGTGTGCAGGCCGACATCATTGCCGCAGGGACCCCGACATTTTTAGGCCACCATCATGCCGCGTCGACACGTTCCTAGAACAAGTTGGGACATGCGTTGGCATCCACATGATGTTACTTCGCCGAGCCGACCTCGGCATCCAGGCTATTTTTCTTTAATTCTATACCTCCTTAAATTAATTAAGCAGAGGAGATTTTTCATTAGTATTATTCGTTATTACTTTTTGCACTATTTTACGTGTGTAGGTATTCGAATTTGACTGCGTCACGCGGTCACCTCGGCGTGCCGATGTCGTCGTCCTGCCTTCGTCAACCAAATTGTGTTACCACTTTGGCGCAGGACAACACACCTTTTTGTCGGCATCACCGCGCCATCACTTCTCCAACCTACTCCGGGGACTTCGGCCATACCCCACCGACCTGCTCCATCACTTTGGCTAGACTGGGGGCTTCACCTCTTCGGATTGCCGAGCTCTTCGCTCGGCCACCTCGGGACTGGCTTGGGGGCTGGGACCTCGTCCCGCCATAAGCTCGGGCCACATCATCTACGTCGAACACATTAGCCAGCTAAGTTGCTTTCATGCTCAAAAAATCTCAGTTTTAAATTTTGTTCGGTTCAACCAAGCATTATACTTTTCTGGCAAAAAGTTGTTTGTGAAAAACTTCCTTGTCAAAACTTTTTTTGTGACACACAAATTCAAATACCCCATTTACTTGGGGGCTTCCTTTATGAAGCCTTTCCTCTTGCATATGATTATACTTGTATGGCTTCGTTCCTTGTTTGTGTATTACGCCACAATATGCACCACGTTGACTTAAGTGTTCCGCAAGCTGGGTTGCCTTGCTCCTGTGTTTACCCCTACGTTCCCGATTGTTCGGCTAGCGAGTAAAGGGAGCACCTCTGCGATTGTCACGATCGGGTCATCCGAGCTCGGACCTCAGACTGGGTGAAGCCGAAAGCTAGCACTCTTATTATTTTCAATCATGGTCGGCACACAACGGAACTCATGAGTACAAAAAATCTATTGCACAAGTCTCATAGTAGCAATGAGCAACCGAAGAAAGGTATCCGCGGGGGTACTATTTTCTGTGAAGATGCTTCTTACACTTTGTCAGTAATATAGCATAAGTTCCCTGAGCATGCTTTGTCTGTTACAGCCTTATGGCCTGATTGCCTGGTTATCGAAAACACCGTTGATATTGTCGACAGGTGGAGTACATAACACTTCTCGGCCCTTGACCGAAGAGGGAGAAGCCGACGGCCGGTTAAGACGCGTTTAAAGTTCGAGTGAACACAGATATGATATAAGTACTTCGGTACATACAATCATTATACATAAAATTCTTTTACCCAAGTCACTTGGGGGCTCTTAAATTAGTATGAGCCATTTTTGTTAGTCGCTGCGCAGTCTTTTTCTACCACTCCTTTCTCGACTCGAGTGTGTGGTCAACAGCCGGATAGCCTGTTTTCTCTCTAATGCCGCTCGAGCTTAGTTCGCTAAACTAGCCTAACGAGCAGTACTCCGCCTTCGGGATAGGAGGTTGCAGCCGTAGGCTGACCCGCTTGAAGTCTTGAGATTGGATGTATCATTTAATGCACGACAGAAGCACAAAAGTAAGACCAATTTTCGGATAGGCACCAAATGACTCGATTTAGTTCGGGCGTAAAGTTATTACTGAAGTTTTTTGGTTTTCCAAACCTATGGCACTTTTAAACTATTTGTGTGTTTCCAGCATAAGTCTCATAGTGCAACGCCGGACACCTTTAGAGATTCGGCAAAAACATTCTCGGATATTGCTATATATGCATCGGTTTCGAATTGTGTCTTCGGTCAATACTTGGGTTGCCCGGCTCCTGTGATTGCCTCCTACGTTCCGCTTTGTTTGGCTAGGTGTGCAAAGGGAGAACCACTGCGATTGTGCTTCTAGCTCGAATGGTTAAGCACCTCAGTGGAGAAAGCCGAAAACTGACTGTCACAAGGTGTAAACTGGTCAGCGATCCGATGACGGTATCAAAATATAGATCGATACCAATTACCCCGTGTTAAACGATGGGCCTTTCATAACATTGCCCGAAGTGTTAATGGCTAGACTTCGGTCGGTGCCGAACACTAACCAGGGGCTCGTAGCTAGCTTCCCCAGTTTAAAGCTCCTCTGACTAAGTGAAAGTTATAAAGCCCGCATATCTGATTGCCTCGTTTCCGCTAACACAACCGCCTTCGGGCACCGAGACGTCGGCTAAGGGTTGTTTTGTTATGGCGGAAACACCCTGCGTAGCATCTACAAGGGGGTGGAAGCCGACGATGGGCCACTTTCATCTGATAAACGGTCGCAACGGAGTCAAAATAAACATATCATCGGCGTTTGTATTTAATATACGAGGGCTGCCTTCCGTAAGTATCATTATAAAGCCATAAATATGCATCAATTTGACTTAAGATTTTGGCCAAGCTGGGTTGCCTGGCTCCTGTGCTTACCCCTACGTTCCCGATTGTTCGGCTAGGCGATAAAGGGAGCACCTCTGTGATTGTTACTACCGGGTCATCCGAGTTAGTACCTCAGATTGGGTGAAGCCGAAAGCTAGCGATCTTAAAGGATATAATTGGTTGGCAACGACGGAAGTGAAAATTTTGATTCATTTAGACCACATAGTTCGGAAACTTTCCCCGAACTAAATCCTCAATATTTTCCTCCCACATTGATCGGAGGTGAGGTTTCATGATCATGATCAGCATGACAACCCAAAGAAAGGAACCGATAGCGGGACTATTTTCCTTGGAAGATGTTTCTTACATAAAAAGTAATATAACATATTTCACCGCGTACCTTTTTTTATAAAACCGTATGACCGGATTGCCTTGTTTGCCGTAAATCTTTGCCCTTATAAAGGCTTTATAAAGTAGGGCAAACACTCCCTGGCTACTGGCCGAGGAGGTTAAAGCCGATGGTCGGTCAACAAAGTTTTGTACAATGCGGATCCGACCATTAATGATGTAGAGTACTTGGATACATAGAATCATTACACATAATTTGTGATTTTACTCCAAATATCGATCCTTAATTCAGCCACCCGCACCCACATTAAGGCTCGGGGACTACTGGGCTTCAGGCTTATCATTTACTAATACTAAAGGGGCACATCGATCCCCTGATCTGGTGTTGCCGACCAGTGGCTCGGGGGCTACTGCATTGCCTATTCAATACAGAAAATTCAAAGTGCTCAGTGTTCGGCTTGACCGAGCTATAAGCAAACGCGTCTTCGGACAATAATAGGTACCATCTTGGGCCTATTCGGCATAAAGCTTAGATACAAATGGTTGGCTCCATAGAGGGCATTTCCGGCATTAAGCTCGGTTAAACTCCTTCGACTTTTTTTAGCCAAGATGATCTATGATATTTCGGATATAGTCCGGCGTTGGAGCTCGGATACTCTCCGGCGTTGGAGCTTGGATATAGTCTGGCGTTGGAGCTCGGAGGCAGACCGGCGTTGGAGCTCGGCTGCAAAATGACACCTCGAATGCAGTCCGGCGTTAGAGCTTGGATAGAGTCCAGCCTTGGAGCTCGGATGCAAGAGGACACTGCCGCACGGGAACAACTTCAAACCCGAGGGGTGGCGTAAAAAATAACAAGGCATTGATAAAGGCTGAAAACTTAAAGGTCTCCTCGGATGCTCGACATGTGCACTCTTTGGGTTCAGCTCGGTGATCCTCATTCAAAGATGGGAAAGATTTGTTGAACGAGTTTTCAAGACCGATGACCGAAGATGAAGAACAATTCGGAAGAACCGAGGAGCGTCCCCAACTTGAAGACCGGTTCAGGGGGCTACTGACGGTGTCATGGACTAGGGGGTACTCACCACGTCGTCTCCCGACCAGCTGGATCGGGCCGAGGACCCCCTTGGCGGTTCATTCATGGGCCACTTCGGGCAGCCCATGCCGCATACAAGGAGGTTTCCACAAGACTTGGTGCCCAAGCCAAGGACTCTCTTAAACCCTAGGCCTCCGGTGTGTTATATAAACCGAGGCCAGGCTAGTCAATAGATCATCTGATATTCATTAGATCAATCTCGTGGTAGACACATGTACCCTATACTACACCCGTATGAATATAATCAAAAGCAGGATGTAGGGTTTTACCTCCATCAAGAGGGCCCGAACCTGGGTAAAATCCCGTGTCCATGTTACCATCGCTCTAAGACGCCTAGCTTAGGACCCCTACTACGAGATATGCCGGATATGGAACCGACAATGACGAAGCCCCCAGTCCAGCCGAGCTGACGTGGTACATCAGTACGTCGAGGTGACAACACTGCCCGACCCGGATCATTTACCTGTGCACAGAAAATAGTGCAAACCGGAAATAATAGTATTAAAAAAATTGTTGCATAATTAATAATTTATGCAAAGTGAGTAATAAAAGAAATATGGCCTATGTGCTGAACACTCGATGAGGTAGAGCTCCCTCAGTGATGCCGAAGTCCCGAGGAAACCGAACATGTCGGTATGGCAATTCGACCAACAAGGTGATCACGCGAGCCGATTTACGTCGATTGGGACGACGACGTCGGCTTGCCGAAGTGACCGCACGACGCAGTCGAAGTCGATTACCTACACATGTAAGATAGTGCAGTCCAACAATAATAATATAAATATATAAAAATCTTCACGTAATTAATTTACGCAAAATAATTTATTTAAAGATATGTGGCCTGGCGCCGAAGTCAATGTCAATGCAGGGCGTCCGCGTGATGCGGTAAGGCCTGGCAAAGCTTGAATTCACAGGTCGGTCCAAGTTCCGGATGCGGCGTTCGCCGAACTGTGTACGGAAACTGACCGAACCACCACGCGACTGTCATTAATGCGGCCACCATTTGATAGACCTATGTATAGATGATGGAACAACCCAGAGTAATAATTCCTCGGGAAAAATAAAACCAAACAAGCAAAAATTACTAGGATTAATAGCACCTGGTTTATTTGTTTTAGCAATCCGAAGAAAGGTGACTCCCAAAATTGGGACTTGATCTGCACACTCATTGCCTGATGGGCGATAAAGCGACGGCATGGCGATGCTGGCAAAGGTTGGCTTGCCGAGGCAAAGCCCCCGGTCCAGCTAATGTGACGAAGCTAGTCAGCTGGTGACGCCAAAGTCACCGGAGTATGTTGATGAAGAAATAGCAAAGTCCCCGGTCCAGTCGAGGTGTCGAAGCCTCCATGTCAGCCGATGAGTCGGAGCAGGTTGGCTCGTGACGCTGAAGTCACTGGAGTAGGTTTGATGAAGATATGGTGAAGCCCCCGGTCCAGCCGAGGTGACGGAGCAGGACGGTAAGGAGACGTTGCAGCTGCCATGTCAGCCGAGGTGTTGAAGCAGTTCGGCGTGATGGACATCGGCTTGAACAAGCAACAGTGCGACCATGCCGACGCTGGTCGTAACTTGTGATGCGGTCAATGCCGGCATGATGAAGTGACCATGCGGCGATGCCGGTGTGCCTGCTCTGTGTGATCCGTGGGGCGGCGATGTTGGTGATGATTTTTCCTTTGCGATTCCGAACTCTTGTTCGGCTTGCCGAGATGATGATCCGAAGAAGTTGAGCTCGGCTCAACAAAGCGACAATGTGTCTAGCGCAAGTCGGCAGCCGTGGAGCAATATTGCCGGACTGGTTTGACACCAGCGCGATGGTGAAGACCGTATTGGAAAAGACTTTAAAATTAATGAGATGTGTTTGGGAACAAAGCACAATACCCCATACAAAACTTCCTTCAAAAAGGATTTCCAAAATCCCGTTCATAAGAAAGATGAACTCGGGTCGGATTCGTTCTCTCGCAGAAAACAGATCTGAAAAGTGATGCAATAATCGGAAGGTTCCCGGAGTTTGGACGGTCGGATCGAGCTGAAATTTTGAGGGGTGGTAGATATAGGAATTCCGCAGCCGATAAACGGTTGGATCTTCCAAAGGACGTCCGAGCTAGATGCTGGACACCATGCTCCCAACTCGTCCAGATTCCCATCCAGATTTGACGGGGCTCCGGTATATCGGAGACCGGCGGAGATTGCTCCACCGGAACGCGATGAAATTTTACAGTGTTGTTGTAGACTCAATTCCGCACAATTCCAACGAAGGAATCATCAAAGCAATGCTCGAGGAGGTGGTGGTAGCAGATACAAGTTTGCTGTTCGGAAGAACAGCATGGTCGCCCGAGGGCAATGTTGACGTTGAGCCCCTGAGCTCCATGGATGATTCCTCCATGATCTTGATAGAGATCGGAGTTGATGTTGATGAAGGCCCTCGTCCGAACATGACAATTGGAGGTAGGGCACAGTCCTCGGTCAAGCCAAGGTGACCAGTCAAGGCGGCGACGAAGACATCGACGTCGCAGTTGATCTGCACGCGAGCCATTGATCCTTTTGTCGACCACACAGCGGAACTCTCAATGAAAGCACCATTGTCGGTGTCAAAACCGGCAGATCTCGGGTAGGGGGTCCCGAGCTGTGTGTCATGGATCGATGGGTAACAGGAGACAGGGGACACGATGTTTACCCAGGTTCGGACCCTCTTAATGGAGGTAATACCCTACTTCCTGCTTGATTGATCTTGATGAATATAGAGATTACAAGAGTTGATCTACCCCGAGATCATATGTTGTGGTCTAAACCCTAGGGGCATGATGATTAATGTCATAATAATCTATCGACTAGCCTGGCCTTTGCTTATATAATGCCCCAGAGGCCTAGGATAACAAGAGTCCTAGCCGAATACGTTGGTGGAGAGGAGTCCTTGTCTTGATCACCAAGTCTTGTGGAATACTCCTCGTATGCGGCATGGGCTGCCCGAAGTGGCCCATGAGTGAACCGCCATGGGGGTCCTCAGCCCGATCCACCTGGCCGGGAGATGATGTGGTGAGTACCCCCTAGTCCAGGACACCGTCAACGACCCCTCCTTCTCGACTGAGCTTCTAGGGAAGCCAACCGCCTTTGATCAACCAGATATCACCCACTCTCTTCTCTCTTATGCTTGCATTCGGTTCGCTACTGTTTTTGATTCAATAGCTCCTATTACGTTGCATAGCCTGTCATTGTTGCTACAATTGTTGATACCTTTACCTACTATCCTAATGCTTAGAATAGGTTGCTAGTATTACATCAGTGGCCCTACACTCTTGTCCGTCTGCCATGCCATATTACTGGGTTGTGGTCACTCGGGAGGTGATCACGGGTATATACTATACTATTACATACTTATGTTGATGATTCGGAGATGGGGGCTGAAGGGGCAGGTGGTTCCACCCAGGTAGTGGTGGCCCTGGGTTCCTGGCAGCCGCCTGATGGTTACTTTGTGGTGGAGCAACAGGGCAGGTTGCGACCACCTAGGAGACAGGTGGGCCTGGTCCCTGGTCAGTATCCGTGGTTACTTCAAAATAACACGCTTAACGAGATCTTGGTATTTGATCTGAGTCTGGCTACGAGCCTTTATGCACTAACCAACTACGCAGGAACAGTTATGGGCACTCGACGTCGTGGTGTCAGCCGAAGACTTCTTGATGTAAGCGGTTGAGCGGCGCGTGCCAGGTTGGACAGCATAACGCAACTTCCTTTGTAATGGAGGTTGCTAGGTCTGCTCACCGGCTGCATACGCAACGTTCAGGTGTGCAACGGGCAATAGGCCCAGACTCCTGCGCGCTTAGGATTTAGACCGGCGTGCTGACCTCTCTATTGAGCCTAGGTAGGGCTACGACGTGTTGATCTTCCGAGGCCGGACATGACCCAGGAAAGTGTGCCCGGCCTGAGGGGTCGAGCGTGTTGGGTAATGTCGTGCACCCCTGCAGGGAAGTTTATCTATTCGAATAGTCATGTCCCTCGGTAAAAGGACGACCCAGAGTTGTACTTCGACCTTATGACAACTAGAACCAGATACCTAATAAAACACACCTCTTACAAGTTCTAGATACAACCTGGTGATCGCTTTCCCACAGGGCGACGAGGGGAGGATCGCCGGGTAGGATTATGCTATGCGTTGTTACTTGATGCTGCACTTGCTACTCTCTTCTACATGCTTCAAGATGGAGGCTACCAGAAGCGTAGTCTTCGATAGGACTAGCTATCCCCCTCTTATTCTGGCATTCTGCAGTTCAATCCACAGATACTACCCATTTCATTGATACTAATGCATATGTCGTGTAGGTCCTTGCTTGCGAGTACTTTGGATGAGTACTCACAGTTGTTTTGCTACCTATTTTCCGCCTTTTCCATTCTTCTCAGATGTCGCAACCAGATGTTGGAGTCCAGGAGCCAGACGCCACCGTCAACGATGACCCCTACTACACTGAGGGTCCCTACTACTACGTGCAGGCCACCGACGACCAGGAGTAGTTAGGAGGATCCCAGGCAGGAGGCCTACGCCTCTTTCGATCTGTTTCCCAGTTTTTGCTAGCCATCTTATGGCACCTTGTTTAACTTAATGCATGTATTCAGATATTGTAGCTTCCGCTGACTCATCTATTTTCGAGCACTTGTATTCGAGCCCTCGAGGCCCCTGGCTTCTAATATGATGCTTGTATGACTTATTTGTGTTTAGAGTTGTGTTGTGATATCTTCCCGTGAGTCCCTGATCTTGATCGTACACGTTTTCGTGCATGATTAGTGTACGGTTGAATCGGGGGCGTCACAGGCGATCAGGTCGGGGATGTGTAGAATAAGCCCAGGAGTTAGCAGAATAAGGTCTTAAGGGGTTGATAAGTCCATTTTACATCATGTTTTCCTACTGTTATTTGTAATGTTTGTATGCATAGTAATGCTTTTTGGAGTAATTCTAATGACTTTTCTCACATAATATGAAAGGTTCACACAAAGAGGGAGAATACTGGGAGCTGGAATTTTGGACCTGAAAAAACTATGTCAGGCCACCTATTCTGCACAACTCCAAATGAGCTGAAACTTCCCAGAGATTTTTTATGGAATATATAATAATTATTGGAGCAAATAACCACCAGAGGGGGCTCACTAGGTGGGCACAACCTACCTAGGCGTGCCAGGGCCCCTAGGCGCGCTCTGGTGGGTTGTGCCCTCCTCGGGCCACTTCCGGTGCCCCTCTTCTGGTATATAAGTCATTTTGACCTAGAAAAATGAGGAGAGGACTTTCGGGACGAAGCGCCGCCGTCTCGAGGCGGAACTTGGGCAGGAGCACTTTTGCCCTCCGGTGGAGCGCTTGTGTTGAGGGAACTTCCCTCCCGGAGGGGGATATCATCATCATCAACATCTTCAACAACTCTCCGATCTTGGGGAGGTCAATATCCATCAACATCTTCAACAGTGCCATCCCCTCTAAAACCCTAGTTCATCTCTTGTGTTCAATCTTTGTACCGGAACCTTAGATTGGTGCTTGTGGGTGACTAGTAGTGTTGATTACATCTTGTAGTTGATTACTATATGGGTTATTTCGTGGAAGATTATATGTTCATATCCATTATGCTATTTAATACCCCTCTGATCTTGAGCATGATTATCATTTGTGAGTAGTTACTTTTGTTCTTGAGGTCACGGGAGAAATCTTGTTGCAAGTAATCATGTGAACTTGATATGTGTTCGATATTTTGATGGTATGTATGTTGTGATTCCCTTAGTGGTGTCATGTGAACGTCGACTACATGGCACTTCACCTTATTAGGGACTAAGGGAATGCATTGTGGAGTAGTTATTAGATGATGGGTTGCAAGAGTGACAGAAGCTTAAACCCTAGTTTATGCGCTACTTCGTAAGGGACTGATTTGGATCCAAAAGTTTAATGCTATGGTTAGATTTCATCTTAATACTTCTCTCGTAGTTGCGGATGCTTGTGAGGGGGTTAATCATAAGTAGGAGGTTTGTTCAAGTAAGAACAACACCTAAGCACCGGTCCATCCGCATACCAAATTATAGAAGTAACGAACACAAATCAAATCAACACGATGAAAGTGACTAGATGAAATTCCCGTGTACCCTCAAGAACGCTTTGCTTATCATAAGAGACCGTTTTGGCCTGTCCTTTGCCACAAAAGGATTGGGCTATCTTGCTACATATTATTTGCCATTACCGTTACTCCCTCGTTACAAATTATCTTGCTATCAAACTACTGGATACTTATAATTTCAGTGCTTCCAGAGAATACTTGCTGAAAACCGCTTCTCATTTCCTTTTTCTCCTCGTTGGGTTCAACACTCTTACTTATAGAAAGGACTATGATTGATCCCCTATACTTGCGGGTCATCAAGGCTCTTTTCTGGCGCCCTTGCCGGCGAGCGAAGCGCTCTTGGTAAGGAAAAATTATTACTACGTGTTGAAATTTATTGTCAGTTGTTACTATGGAGAACAATCCTTTGAGGGGTTTGTTCATGGTATCTTCACCTCGACCAGAACCACAATTAGTTGCCCTTAAACCTACTTAACCTACTAAAAATATTGGTTATGAAATTCCTTCGGGTATGATAGAACAACTGCTAGCTAATCCTTATGCAGGAGATGGAACCGAACATCCTGATATGCACTTCATATATGTGGATTATTTAAGCTTGCAAGTTTACCCGGAGATGAATCTAAGAAGGTTTTCCCTTTATCTGCGAAGGGTAAAAGCATTGGCATGGTATAGGCTATGCGATGATATTGGATCTTGGAATTGGAATCGATTGAAATTGGAATTTCACCAAAAAATTATCCTACGCATTTAATTCATCGTGATCGGAATAACATACATAATTTTTGGCCTCGTGAAGGAGAAATTATCGCTCTAGCTTGGCGGAGGCTTAAGTCAATGTTATATTCATGCCCCAATCATGAGCTCTCATGAGAAATTATCATTCAGAATTTTATGCTCGGCTTTCTCGTGATGATCAATTCATGCTCGATACTTCTTGTTCTGGTTCTTTTATGAAGAAGACTATTGAATTCAGGTGGGATCTTTTAGAAAGAATTAAACGCAACTCTGAAGATTGGGAACTCGACTAAGGTAAAGAGTCAGGTATTAATCTTAAGTCTGATTTTGTTAAATCTTTTATGAATACCGATGCTTTTCAAAAGTTTAGCACTAAATATGGACTTGACTCTGAGATAATAGCCTCCTTTTGTGAATCATTTGCTACTCATGTTGATCTCCCTAAAGAGAAGTGGTTTAAATATCACCCACCTATTAAAGAAGAAATTAAAGAACCAGTAATAGCTAAAGATGAAACTATCATTTATAATGTTGACCCAGTTGTTCCTACTACTTACATCGAAAAACCACCTTTCCCTGTTAGGATAAAGGAACATGCTAAGGTCTCAACCGTGGTTAATAAAAGCTATATAAGAGCACCTAAACCTGCTGAACAAATCAAAGTAGAACCTAGTGAGGGAGTCCTGGATTAGGGAGTCCTTGGGTGTCCGGTCTATTTGATATGGGTTGGACTGATGGGCCGTCAAGATAAAGCAGAAGACTATCCCCGTGTCCGGGTAGGACTCCTATATGCGTGGACGGCAAGTTTGATGTCCGGATGTACTGTTTCCTTCCTCTGCAAACCGACTTTGTACAACCCTAGGCCCCTCTGGTGTCTATATAAACCAGAGGGTTTAGTTTGTATAGGCCATCAGAACAATCATAGGCTAGACAGCTAGGGTTTTGCCATTACGATCTCGAGGTAGATCAACTCTTGTAACCCCTATACACATACTGAATATATCCAAGCAGGACGTAGGGTTTTACCTCCTTTAAGAGGGCCTGAACCTGGGTAAACATCGTGTCCCTATTGCTCCTTGTTACCATTGATCCTTAGACACATAGCTTGGGACCCCCTACCCGAGATCTGCCGGTTTTGACACCGACATTGGTGCTTTCATTGAGAGTTCCGTTGTGTTGTCGATAGAAGGATCGATGGCTCGCCTTGTCATCGACGACAATGCTATTTCCGGGGAAACTTTTCTCCCTGGTCAACTCTTTGTGTTTAGTGGCTACGTGCTACGTGCCAACTCGACTGATCACCTTGAACAGGTCGACAGCTATGCCCCTGGTCACCAGATCAGGTTTGGAAGCTTGAACTACATCGTCGATATCTGAGGAGACCTGATCTTCGAGGGGTTCACGGCCTCGGTGTCGCTCCCCACCCACGCGAAGGAGGCCCTTCGGATCTACCATGAGATCTTGTCCAGGGGCCGACGCTCGTGTCTACCTCGGCCTTAGATCCAGGGCGAACCACTTCGTCCGATGACGGGAGGATGAACCCCGCCGGACTCTCTCCCATCATAGAGCTTCTAGCCGGGGACCCAGGTGCGAGCACGCCATCGGCGGATCCGGAGTCAAATGGGACTCTCCCCGTCATCGGGAAGCCGGACTCGCCTCTGTACATCAACTCCGAACTCTCGAGGTCTGTGTCCATCGGGCTCGGCCAAGAGGTTATCACCAAGCCTAGCTCCGCAGATCCTCAAACGCCTGTCCAACTTTCGCTCTTAAACGAAACACTGGACTTAATACAATCTCTCACCATCATGGAAGTGTCACCTCCGAACTACGCCCAGCTTGAACTGGGGGCTGAGATTAGGGAATTTTACGTCCCGCCCACCACCCACTTAATAGCCACGGTCGAGGATTTAACCGACATGCTAGATTACGCCTCTAAAGACATCGATGGCATGGATGACGATGTCGGAGCCGAACCAGGTGAGAACCCGCCCATCACTGGCATTGGAAGACCACTTCTACTTACGATATATACATGGTGGACACGCCTGAGAAGAAGGACGACGATGGCACTCAAGATCCAGATGAGGATAAGCCCGTTGATGAACCACCAAAACATCGGCGTCAGAGGCGCCGCTCATGATCGTGTCGGTCAAGGGAAAGCAATACCGACACCGGAGATAATAACACTCCGGACAATGCCGAAGATCCCGGTCACCTCGTTGAGCCTGCGTTCGAGCAGAATGAAAGGGAAGAGGGTCAATACAGCCCCAAACACGCCGATCACGAGGATTCGGAGGATAGTAAGTACTTACCTGTCTCTGAAGAGGATGTTAGCCTCGGTGACGAAGAATTCATCGTCCCAGAGGAACCCCTTGAACAAGAACGCTTCAAGCAATGGCTCATCGCCACTGCACAGAGCCTGAAAAAGAAACAACAGCAGATTCAAGCCGAATAGGATACGCTAAACGATAGATGGACCAGGGTCCTAGCCGCCGAAGAAGGATATGGCTTTGAGCGCCAAACAAAACGTTATCCCAAACGCAGGCTACTGCCACAATTCGACGACGAGGCCTTTGAGCCAATACCGTCAAAATACAATCAGGCTGATCAACCAGACCGACTACCACATGGACGGGACAAAACGGCTAATTATGTCGAACACCAGCCCGCGCCCCCTCGCCATAGAGGCAAGGAGACAGCGGCTCCGGGCTACACGTATGACTTATGTCAGGACCTAGACAATAGAGCCGGCCAGAACAGATCAATCTATGGATCAAGAGGACGTGCCCCAGCACAAGATGACGGCCATCAAGCCTGGCGCGACAAACATAACCAAGTCTGGGATCAGCACTAAACACAGATGTCATCCGAACTCCGTCGCAATGTCGCCCGATACACAGGTGCCGCACACCCTATGTGCTTTACCAATGAGGTAATGCAACACCAATTTCCAGAGGGGTTCAAACCTATGAACATCGAGCAATACGATGGAATGACGGATCCTGCCGTATGGATTGAAGATTTTCTTCTCCACATTCACATGGCTCGCGGAGATGATCTCCATGCCATTAAATACCTTCCTCTAAAGCTGAAAGGACTAGCATAGCACTGGTTGAACAACCTCCCAGAGAACTCCATTGGAAGCTGGGAAGACTTAGAGGATGCCTTCCGGGACAACTTTCAGGGCACTTATGTCCGGCCACCGAATGTTGATGACCTGAGTCACATAATCCAGCAACCCGGAGAGTCAGCTCGCAAACTTTGGAATCGGTTCTTAATTAAAAAGAACCACATCAAGGACTGTCCGGACGCCGAGGCCTTAGCGGCATTTAAGCACAACGTCCGCGAGGAATGGCTCGCTCGGCACCTCAGTCAGGAAAAGCCGAAGACCATGGCAGCTCTTACTGCACTTATGGCCCGCTTCTGTGCGGGTGAAGATAGCTGGTTGGCTCGAAGAAGCAACAGTACCAGCGACCCCGGCACTTCTGAGGCCCAGGATGGCAATGGAAGGCCACGATGCAGTAAAAACAAGCGTCAGAACAACAACAAAGAAATAGAGGATACGGCAGTCAACGCGGGATTCAGTGGCTCTAAACCCGATCAGCGGAAGAAGTCGTTCAAAGGTAATAGGGACGGTCCATCCAACCTGGACAAAATACTAGAGATACCTTGCCAGAGTCATGGCACCCCTGACAAGCCTGCCAACCACACCAACAGAAACTGTGGGTTTTCAAACAGGCCGGTGATGAGCCTCACAGCAAGGACGATGATGAGCCTCGCCAACCGCACACTGGGGGACATAAGAAGTTTCCCCCGAGGTGAAAATGGTGAACATGATTTATGTCACCCACATCCCCAAGAGGGAGTGCAAACACACATTGAGGGACGCCTACGCCGTAGAGCCGGTCGCCCCAAAATTCAACCCATGGTCGGCTTGTCCGATCACCTTTGATCATAGGGACCACCCAACCAGTATCCGTCACGGAGGTTCGGCGGCCCTGATACTCGATCGTATCATTGACAGATACCATCTTACTAGAGTCCTTATGGACGGCGGCAGCTGCCTCAACTTGATCTACAAGGATACTGTCCATAAGATGGGTATCGACCCGTCAAGAATCAAGCCTAGTAGCACTACCTTTAAAGGAGTGATACCCGGAGTGGAGGCCTGCTGCACGGGCTCCTTAACAATGGAAGTAGTATTCGGCTCTCCAGACAACTACCGAAGCGAAGAATTGATCTTCGACATCGTTCCTTTTCGCAGTGGTTATCATGCATTGCTCGGACGAACTGCTTTCACCCGCTTTAATGCAGTCCCGCACTATGCCTATCTAAAGCTAAAAATGCCTGGACCTCGTGGCATCATTACAGTAAATGGGAATATAGAGCGCTCCCTCCATACCGAGGAGCATATCATGGCCCTAGCAGCCGAAGTACAGGGTGGCCTCATCAAGCTGAACAAATCACCGGTCATCAAGACCCATGACACTGCTAAACGTGTCCGACCCATGTTACAAGGCGGTAGCTCGGTGGATCCGGAGCTTGAATAGTAGTTTAGCCTCCGCCGATCGCCCCATAAGGTTGCCGCATACGTACTGCGTGTACATAATTACCCATTTAAAATACCTTGGGCAGCACCGGAGGCACACCGCGGAAAAGGTCCATAGTATGGCTTGACCCTATTCGGACCTCAAATATTTTCTCATTGTAGGCTCGTTAAGAAACCTACCTGATCTACAGTCGTACGGGGGCTCTTTTCCAGATCCCTCTTTCTAGCTGACAACCATTATACTCCTCCTCTACAAGGATGTCTCACCAAGGAGAAACGACGAAGACGTGCAGCAGGGCATCATTGTGATCTTCAAACCACTACTTCTAGGCCCTGTATAAACCTTTCCCTTGTGTAAATTTTTGGCATGTAAAATGGCCTCGATATTCATGGCATTATCTATAATAACATGGCTCGACATATTAATAAGGGTATAAAGGAAGCAGTTGATCACCACTTTTGTTTGGCATTCACTTTATTTCATATTACCATCTGTATTCCCTCCCTACTTCAGATTGCCGCACGTGCATTAGCCCGGCCTTAACACCGGGGGCTGTATTCGGCCATGCACATTTCAAGTCCGAACACCTATAGGGAACTCTTCGGCGTCCCGGATATTGCATTATATGCATCGGCCCCGAATCATGTCTTCCGTCTATAGTTGGGTTGCCCGGCTCCTGTGCTTACCACCTTACGCTCCGCTCGTTCGGCTAAGGTAGTAAAGGGAGAACTACTACGATTGTATTTCTGGTTTGTCCGGTCAAGTACCTTAGTAGAGAAAGCCGAAAACTGATTGTCATGATAGGTGAGCTGGTCGGTGATTCGGCGACTTAGTATTATAGTACAAATTGTTAGCGATTCACCCCATGTTATAGGAGGGGCTGGTCTTCGTCCAGCCGCGTGGAAAAGGCGCCATAGTCCGGATAACCGCACACGCACAAGGGGCTAGTACTTAGCTCCACAGTCAAACTCCTATGGCTAAGTGAAAGTAATAAAGCCTCATAGTCCGATTGCCTGGTTCACCTCGCGGACACCTCCTTTACGGACCAAGACGCGGGATAAAGTGTGGTCACGCGTTATGCCGAACACCCCTGTAGCATCTATACGGGGGCTGAAGCCGACGACTGGCAACTTTCAGAAATAGAACAATAAACGGCCGCACAGGAGGAAACATCGCTTGAAACAAAAAGCGCAAGCATAGATATATAAACAGCATGGGTTCATCACATAGTTTGTACAACCTGAACACACTAAATCAAATACTATATCCTTAGAACATTGACCCTCTATCATTCGGGCTCCTTCTAGGACGTCGTCGAAGTATCTCTCCGGCTTCCGGGTGGGCCTGTAGTTGCCACTTCGGTGGCCTTCATCTTTGCCCATTGCATCTTGATGCGGGCGAAGGCCATCCGGGTACCCTCTATGCAGGCCGAGCGCTTCACAACATCAATCCGAGGCCACGCGTCGACAAGCCGCTTCACCAAACTGAAGTAGCTGCTAGGAATCGGCTCGGCCGGCCAGAATTGGACTATTAGATCCTTCATGGCCAAGCCTGCCACCCTATGCAGCTCCATTAGCTGATTCAGCTGGTCGTTCAGAGGTGTCGGGTGTTCCGGCGCGAGAAATTGTGACCAGAACAACTTCTCGATCGAGTTCCCCTCCTGGGCTCGGAAGAACTGTGCAGCATCGGCGGCACTCTTCGGAAGATCCGCAAACGGGCCTGGAGAACTCCACACTCGGGTGAGTAAAGCATACCTCTGACCTCCAAAGATACTGTGCAGAAGAAAGGCCTTACCAGCCGCTATCTGCCTCACCTGATGGATCTCTTCGCGAGCACTCCGGGACTCGATCGGCGCCTCTTTAGCACCATGGAGAGCCTTGAAAAGCTCGGACGACTGGGCCGAAGTATTCTCCTCCAAAGTTTCACATTTGCTGATGGCATCCTTCAGCTCATGCTCGACTTCGGCCACCCGGGCTTCATGTTGGCGGCGGGCATCTTGCTCGGTCTTCAGTTCTGCAGCCGTTTTGTCAGCGGCTGCCTTATTCACCTCCGCCTCTTTTTTGGCCTGGGCGAGGGCGCCTTTGAGGGTCTTGACCTCGGCTACACCAACTATTCTCATAATGAAAAACATTCTATGAGTTAACCTCTTACTATACATATCACTTCTGGTATACAACTAATTTTTTTACATCATACGCATACCTTGCGTTTCATCGAACCGCTTGTTGATGCGATCGATTTCCTCATCGGCCACCTGAAGCTTCCGATTGAGTTCGAAAACTTCTGCGGCCTGGGCGGTTGCCGCCAACATAGAAGCCTGTTAAAAAACAGCACAGTATATTACTCTCCCGAATACTATGTGGATCCTCTGACCGGTTTATTTTCAACGGACAGAGTCTCAGGGGCTACTGTCTGTACACAGGTCTATTCTTCTATGAGAAAAAGTTTTTTCAGAACATTACATCGCATACCTCAAAGCCTGTCAGTAGGCTGCAGAAGCTTCGTTCAGTCCTCTTTTAGCAGACCGAACCTTCTCCATGACCACACCCATTAGGGTGCGGTGCTCCTCCACGATGGAAGCACTTTTAGCAGCGCTTCATCCATAGCATGGGGCGCCTCCGGATTAGTGGAGGCTACCGATGGAACTGATGCTCCTCCCTCCTCTTTCAAAGGGGGCTGCTTATCAGATCCCGGAGCCATGGTGGTCTCCGGAATGGTGTTCGGCGGGGGCCCAGATTGTTGGGGCTCCCCACCGTCAGTTTTCATAGGGTCCGCCTCCCCTTGGCCTTCGGCGACCGAGGTATTAACCTCGGGCGCCCTATTGAGGATCTCGTCCGCCCCCCCCCCGGCCAGGAGAGGTCCTTCGGGATGACACTTCGGTGTCCTCCATGGTGATAGGCGAGGGGGCTTGCGGCGGCGTGTCACTCTCTGCCATCTCCGGCGGCACAGAATTCCCCTCCGATAATGGAGTTTGTGGGAGCTTGCGGGGAGGTCTGAAAGGCAAACAACAAAATAACTTATATAATGAAAGAAGGTAGACCGAACATAAACAAGTAAGTTTCTGAATACTCACGATTCGGCCAGGGGCTTCACCCTCGGAGGTCTGTTGGGGACTAGTTCGGACTCTGAGTCCGAACTGTCCGGAGGGTCACCTTCCCTCTCTTGGGCGCCTCCCCCTCCGGGTCTTCGGAGGTCGCCCTCGTCTCCTTCCTCCCCTTGCGGGGGGAGTCGCTTTGCACCTCCTCCTCCTCTTCTTCCTTGTCTCCCTTGTGGGAAGAGAGGGCTTCGGTCTCTCCAGACCCTATGTTCGAAGGACCTTTGTGGCGGGGCCGCCCTTGGCCTCTTTGCCCTTCTTCTTCTTGGTCTTCTTCTCCGACGCCTGATAGGGCGTCGGGACCAGCATCTCCGTTAGCTGGGGTGTGGCCGGGTTCTCGGGCAGCGGTGCCGGACAGTTGATCCGCTCCCCCTTTGTTGTCCAGCTCTGTACGAAAGACATGCAAATATATTATATCTGAAGTATTGACCGAATAGGTCTTCAAAAAAATTATGCTTACCGCCGAGGCTGGGTTCTCGATGTCGAGTCCGATGTCCTCGGTCTTCTTCGGCCAATTTTTCTGGGCCTTGAAGAGCTGCTTCCATATATCTTCGTGCGTAGTGCAAAGAAGCGCTTAAGGGTCCGTGGCTCCTTCGGATTGAACTCCCACATGGGGGAGGCCCGGAGCTGGCAGGGAAGAATGCGGCAGAAGAGCATCACTTGAATCATGTTTGTAAGACCAATGTTTGCACCCAACATGTTGGAGATGCGTTTCTGTAGTGTCTTCACCACCGGTTGGGACCCCCAATCAAGGCCCTTGGCGGTCCATGAGGTGAGTCTCGTGGGGGGTCTGGATCTGAAGTCGGGCGTGGCCGCCTAGTTGGCGTCGCGGGGTCCAGTGATGTAGAACCACTCCTGTTGCCACACCTTGAATGTCTCTACAAATGCCCCTTTGGGCCAGATGGCGTTGGGGAGCTTGCTTACCATAGCCCCGCAGCAGTCTGCATGCTGTCCGTGGACCACCTTCGGCTTCAGATTGAAGACCTTGAGCCACAGGCCGAAGTGTGGGGGGATGCGGAGAAGAGCCTTACACACGACGATAAATGCCGATATGTGGAGGAAAGAACTTGGGGCTAGATCATGGAAATCTAACCCGTAGTAGAACATAAGACCCCGGACAAAGGGGTCGAGGGGAAACCCTAGCCCTCGAAGGAAATGGGGGATGAACACGACCCTCTCACCAGGCTGGGGAGTAGGAATAACCTGACCTTTGTCAGGGATCCTATGCGCGATATCCGCGGTCAAATAGCCCGTGCTCCGGAGATCCTTGACATCCTTTTCGGTGACGGAGGAGGCCTCCCACTTGCCCTTGGAACCGGGCCTGGCCATTGCTGGAGAGGGTGGTAGCAGTGGGAAAGATCGGAGTTGGGGGTGCTGGATCTTGAAGGTTGGAAGACAGGAGCTAGAGGAAGGCGTGGGGAAAAAGGAGGGATCTTTATCCTCTTATAGACGGTGAAAATACCAAACATCCCCCTCTCAAGCCATAAACCTCGCCTGTTCCCAACAAGATCGTGCATAAGGCACGGTTGGGTTACCCAAACCATATTGATGAGAATCCCGTAATGGGCGGGCACGACCTCTGTTTTGACGAGACGTGCCAATGGAGGTTAGGCCTCGAAATGTGAAACAGGAGGCGTGAAAACGGTTCGAAATGTTAAAGAGTCAAGTGTGATGCTTCGCCGAAAAAGTTGTCAGTAAAAGACACTGTTCCTATTTTGACGTTTTGCCTTCGTGGCTAGGGGTTGTATTGATTAGGCAGAGCCGGACATAGTTCCTTTATGCAAGAAGCTGACTTAAAATATTCAGGAGAAGGAACCCGCCTTGCAATGCCGAAGATAATCCGCGTGCCGAACACATCGTCATCGAAGACTGGTTCAGGGGCTACTGAGGGAGTCCTGGATTAGGGGGTCCTCGGGTGTCCAGTCTATTTGATATGGGCCGGACTAATGGGCCGTGAAGATAAAGCAGAAGACTATCCCCTGTGTCCGGGTAGGACTCCTATATGCATGGACGGCAAGTTTGGTGTCCGGATGTACTGTTTCCTTCCTCTGCAAACCGACTCTGTACAACCCTAGGCCCCTCCATGTGTATATAAACTGGAGGGTTTAGTCTGTATAGGCCATCAGAACAATCATAGGCTAGATAGCTAGGGTTTAGCCATTATGATCTCGAGGTAGATCAACTCTTGTAACCCCTATACACATACCAAATATATCCAACCAGGACATAGGGTTTTACCCCCTTTAAGAGGGCCCAAACCTGGGTAAACATCATGTCCCTATTGTTCCTTGTTACCATTGATCCTTAGACACACAACTTGGGACCCCCTATGCGAGATCTGCCGGTTTTGACACCTACACCTAGCGTTGCTATGGTTAAAGATCTCTTGGTACAAGATATATATGGGCATGTTATTTACTTCTGTGATGAAGCTGCTAGAATTGCTAAGCCCGATGAGAAAGATAAACATAGACCTATTGTTGGCATGCTTGTTGTCTCAGTCAAAATAGGAGATCACTGTTATCATGGTTTATGTGACTTAGGTGCTAGCGTGAGTGATATTCCTTTTACCTTATATCAAGAAATTATGAATGACATAGCACCCGCTGAAATAGAAGATATAGATGTTACTATTAAACTTGCCAATAGAGACACCATCACAACACTTGGGATTGTTAGAGATGTTAAAGTCTTGTGTGGGAAAATAAAATATCCTACTGATTTCCTAGTTCTTGGATCCCCACAAGATGACTTTTGTCCCATTATCTTTGGTAGACCTTTCTTGAACACCGTTAATGCTAAAATAGATTGTGAGAAACAAACCGTCAGTGTTAGTTTTGGTGATGAGTCTCATGAGTTTAAGTTTTCCAAGTCCAATAGAAAACATCATAAGAGAGAATTGCCTAGTAAGGATGAAATAATTGGTCTTGCTTCTATCGCTGTGCCTCGTACTGATCCACTAGAACAATATTTGCTAGACCATGATATTGATATGCATATGTATGAAAGAAATGAGATAGATAAAATTTTCTTTGAACAACGACCTCTTCTTAAACACAATCTGCCTATTGAAACTCTATGAGGTCCTCCTCCACCTAAAGGTGATACCGTGTTTGAATTAAAACAATTGCCAGACACTTTGAAATATTCTTATCTTGATGAGAAGAAGATATAACCTGTTATTATTAGTGCTAACCTTTCAGAACATGTAGAAGAAAGATTATTGAAAATTCTGAAGAAGCACCGAGCTGCTATTGGATATACTCTTGATGATCTCAAGGGCATTAATCCCACTCTCTGTCAGCACAAGATCAATACGGAGCATGATGCTAAACCCGTTGTTGATCGCCAACGACGTTTAAATCATAAAATGAAAGAAGTGGTAAGAACTGAAATACTGAAGCTTCTGGAAGCAGGTATAATTTATCCCATAGCTGATAGTAGATGGGTAAGTCCCGTTCATTGTGTTCCTAAGAAAGGAGGTATTATTGTTGTTCCTAATGATAAAAATGAACTTATTCCACAAAGAATTGTCACTCGCTATAGAATGGTAATTGATTTTAGAAAATAACGTAAAGTAACTAGAAAAGATCATTACCCTTTGCCTTTTATTGATCAAATGCTAGAAAGACTTTCTAAGCACACACTTTTGTTTTCTCGATGGATATTCTGGTTTTTCTCATATACCTGTCTCACAACCTGATCAAGAGAAAACCACCTTTACTTGTCCTTTTGGAACTTATGCTTATAGACATATGCCTTTTGGTTTATGCAATGCACCTGCTACTTTTCAAAGATGTATGACTACTATATTCTCTTATTTTTGTGAAAAGATTGTTGAGGTTTTTATGGATGATTTTTCCATTTACGGAACTTCTTTTGATGATTGCTTAAGCAACCTTCATCAAGTTTTGCAGAGATGCAAGCAAACTAATCTTGTCTTGAATTGGGAGAAGTGCCACTTTATGGTTAATGAAGGTATTGTCTTGGGACATAAAATTTCTGAACGAGATATTGAGGTGGATAAAGCTAAAGTTGATGCAATTGAGAAAATGCCATGTCCTAGAGATATTAAAGGTATTCATAGTTTCCACGGTCATGCTGGTTTCTATAGAAGATTTATTAAAGACTTCACTCAAATTTATAGGCCTCTTACAAATCTTTTACAAAAGGATGTCCCATTTGTTTTTGATGATGATTGTGTAGAAGCCTTTGAAACACTTAAGAAAGCCTTAATTTCTGCACCTATTGTTCAACCACCTGATTAGAACTTGCCTTTTGAAATTATGTGTGATGCTAGTGATTATGCTGTTGGTGTTGTTTTAGGACAAACAGTTGATAAGAAATTAAATGTCATTCATTATGCTAGTAGAACTCTAGACAGTGCCCAACGCAATTATGGTACTACTGAAAAAGAATTCTAAGCAGTTGTGTTTGCTTGTGATAAATTCAGATCTTACATTGTAGGTTCTAAAGTGATTGTTCACACTGGTCATGCTGCTATAAAATATCTTATGGAAAAGAAAGATGCTAAACCTAGACTCATTAGGTGGGTTCTCTTGCTACAAGAATTTGACTTACATATCACTGATAGAAAAGGAGCTGAGAACCCCGTAGCTAATAACTTGTCTAGGTTAGAAAATATTCTTGATGACCCACAACCTATTAATGATAGTTTTCCTGATGAACAATTAGCTGCAATAAATGTTTCTCATAACACTCCTTGGTATGCTGACTATGCTAATTATATTGTTGTTAACTATATACCACCTAGCTTCACATGCCAACAAAAGAAAACATTCTTTTATGATTTAAGACATTACTTTTGGGATGACCCACATCTTTATAAAGAAGGAGTAGATGGTATTATTAGACATTGTATACGTGAGCATGAACAGGGACAAATCCTATGGAAATGTCACTCCGAAGCTTACGGAGGGCGTCATGCGGGAGACAAAACTGCTCATAAGGTATTGCAATCTAGTTTTTATTGGCCTACTCTCTTCAAGGATGCCCGTAAGTTTGTTTTATCTTGTGATGAATGTCAAGGAATTGGTAATATTGGTAGGCGTCAGGAAATGCCTATGAATTATTCTCTTGTTGTTGAACCATTTGATGTTTGGGGTTTCGATTACATGGGACCTTTTCCTTCCTCTAATGGGTTTACACATATTTTGGCTGTTGTTGATTATGTTACTAAGTGGGTAGAAGCTATTCCAACTAGTAGTGCTGATCACAACACCTCTATTAAAATGCTTAAGGAAGTTATTTTCCCAAGGTTTGGAGTCCCTAGATATTTAATGACTGATGGCGGTTCACATTTTATTCATGGTGCTTTCTGTAAGATGCTTGCTAAGTATGATGTTAACCATAGAATTGCATCCCCTTATCATCCTCAGTCTAGTGGTCAAATTGAACTTAATAATAGAGAAATAAAATTAATTTTACAAAAAACTGTCAATAGGTCCCGAAAGAATTGGTCCAAGAAATTAGACGATGCACTTTGGGCTTACCGAACAGCATATAAAAATCCCATGGGTATGTCTCCTTATAAAATGGTTTATGGAAAGTCCTGTTGCCTCCTGAGTTGGAATATAAAGCATATTGGGCAGTTAAAGAACTCAACTATGATTTCAAACTTGCCGGTGAAAAGAGGTTATTTGATATTAGCTCACTAGATGAATGGAGAACCCAGGCTTATGAAAATGCCAAATTATTTAAAGGAAAAAGTTAAAAGATGGCATGATAAAAGAATCCAAAAGCATGAGTTCAAAGTTGGAGGATATGTTCTGTTGTACAACTCTCGTTTCAGATTCTTCACAGGAAAACTTCTCTCCAAATGGGAAGGACCTTATGTTATCGAAGAAGTTTATCGATCTGGAGCTATCAAAATAAATAATGCCGAAGGTACAAACCCGAAGGTTGTCAATGGGCAAAGAATAAAACATTATATCTCAGGTACGCCCATTAATGTTGAAAGCAATATTATTCAAACTATGACACCGGAAGAACACATAAAAGAAACCTTCCGGAACACTCCAGAATCGTGAAAAAAGAGGAGGTACGTGATACGGTAAATAAACGGACTCCGAAAAATCCACAAAAATATTTTGTGTCAGTTTTGGAATATATTAAAAATTAGGAAAATAAGAAACAGCCAGGAAGTTAACCCTGGTGGGCACAAGACACCAAGGCGCCAAGCGCCCCTAGGTGGGTTGTGCCCACCTCGGATACCTTCTGGACTCCGTTTTTCTTCCGTTTGTTTGTTTCCCAAGATAAAAAAATCTTTATATACCCCCCGAACCTATTGACCACCGTATCGCGGAGAAATCTTCTGTTTTCTTTTCTTCCTGTTTTATGCCAGATCCATCAAGACCAGCATCATGTCTCCTCCCCCTACCAACAACGTAGAAGAGGATGCTTGGTTGATGAAGATTGAATTGAAGAGAGAGGAGCCTAAAGAAACTTTCAAGGAGGACAAGAGGAACGAAGCTGTCGGAGATCAAGCTCCGGCAGTAGAGCAAGCATTGCCTGAGGAGAAAGAAGAAGATATCCTTCAACCATACTATGAATACCTCACTCCCACTGAGATTGAAGCCTTTAGGATCATTGAAACGGTTCGTGTTCAAAACAAATATCTCACCACCACCTACTTCTTCATCATCAAGAGCACATCATTACCCTTCGGAGCGTCATCCGGAGATTGGAGTATCTTTTGAGCCTGAAAGAGAAGTACGAACCCTCTACTTCATCACCACCACCTCCTTCTTCATCACCAAAGGAGACTTGACTATCGGATATGGGCACTCCCCTTGGCTTGTGCCAAGCTTGGGGGAGGTGCACCGGTATCATATCACCTCCACTATCTTTTGCCTTTACTTGTCTTAGTTCGATCCTTAGTTATCTTTTGCTTTAGTTGAATAAAAGTTTAGTTCAATCCTTTATTTTCGAGTGTTTTCCTAGTGGTCTATCCTTGTAATCGTGTGCGAGATATATAATAAACTTTAGTTTGAATTTTGCTTTCTTTACTTTCCTGTTGAATAAAAAGGAAGGAAATAAATGAAAAAGATCATATGCTAATCTTATGGTAAGTAATGACATCACCTAAGGAAGAGTATAAGTAGTAAAATTTATTAGAGATTGGCAAACATAGCATAGGTCAATGATGCAATTCATGAAAGAATTAATAAGGGAAGAGAAGATTCACATGCAAATACACTATCTTGGACATCTTTTATGATTGTGAGCCCCCATCAAAATATTATATGCCAAAATTGTTGACATTGGACAAGGAAGACAATGTAATGATTTATGTTTGTTCATATTCACATAGAAGTTATATTGTCATAGATCCTTTAACATGTGGTGCTTGTCCCCCATCTTTGCCAGCCAAAAATTCCACACTAAGTAGAGATACTACTTGTGCATCCAAAACCCTTAACTCATATCTTGCTTTGAGAGTCCACCATGCCTACCTATGGATTGAGTAAGATCCTATAAGTAAGTTGTCATCGGTGCAATAAGGCAATAAAAATTGCTTCTAAAAGTGTTAGATCATTTAGTGTAAGAGAAAATTGAGCGTTGTACGAACTTGTGATGGCAAAGAATAAAAGCGACAGCCTACATAATAAAGGTTCCTATCATAAGGGACAATATAACTTGATGTTCTTTTGCACTAAGAGACTGAGCATACAACCAAAAAGCGCATGGCAACCTCTGGTTCCCTCTGCGAAGGGCCTATCTTTTACTTTTATGTATTTACTTTTATGCAAGAGTCAAAGTACTTCTCTCTATTCCTTTTTATTTTTCTCTTTTGGCAAGCACCATGTGGTGAGGAAAGATCTAGGCACATATATCCAGTTGGATATGGGTGGGCATGAGTTATTATTGTTGACATCACCCTTGAGGTGAATACATTGGGAGGCGAAACTATAAGCCCCTATCTTTCCATGTGTCGGGTTGAAACTTTTTGCTCATGTGTATGCGGTGAGTATTAGCAATTATAGAAGACTATATGATGGTTGAGTATGTGGACTTGCCAAAAGGCTCCAATACGTGACCCTTCCTAGAAAGATGTGAATTGTAGTTGCAAAGTTGGCTGAGAACATAGTTTGTTGGTTTTTAATAGAGTTTATGCTTTATACTTCGATGTTGTGATGAATTGTTACTTGTTCATGAGAAGTTTATGATAAAACTTATGTGATAAAAGTTCTATAATAAATTTTATTGCTGTTATAATAATATACATGATGCTTCTATGTCTGTATTTTGTTTTTATCGACACATCTCTCTCTAAGCATGTGGACATGTTTTTCGATTTCGGTTTTTGCTTGAGGACAAGCGAGATCTTCGCTTGGGGGAGTTGATACATCCATTTTGCATCATGTTTTCCTACTGTTATTTATAATGTTTTTATGCATAATAATGCTTTTTGGAGTAATTCTAATGCCTTTTCTCTCATAATATGCAAGGTTCGCACAAAGAGGGAGAATACCGGCAGCTGGAATTCTGGACCTGAAAAAGCTACGTCGGGCCACCTATTCTGCACAACTCCAAATGAGCTGAAACTTCACGGAGATTTTATATGGAATATATAAGAATTATTCGAGCAAATAACCACCAGAGGGGCCCACCAGGTGGGCCCAACCCACCAGGGCGCGCCAGGGCCCCCATGCGCGCCCTGGTGGGTTGTGCCCTCCTCGGCCCACCTTCGGTGTCCCTCTTCTGGTATATATATATATAAGTGGTGGTCTGGACTCGGAATGTCAAGGAAGTTTACATAAGAAATTTTTAGCCTCAACTATACCGGTTCTTTTGGGTGCCAAAACAATTTGGTCTTAAAATTAATTTTGTGATTTTCTCATGGCTTTAAATTTCCTGCAACTAACTTCATGTATTGTATCGGCTAGCGTTCGTATTCAACCTCCTCAGCAGCCAAGGCGGGCTAGGGCCGTAACGAAGGAGTGCTTCCATTGCCAACATAGCCAAACTAGCAGAACTATGGTAGACCAACAAGGAAGGCAACCTGGCTTGGCAAAAGAAACAAGTAAAAATTCATGGGAGAAAACCCCAGCAAATGACTAAGGAAAAAAACAATTAGGCTAACTAGTGGCGCGGATTCAAATAATGGATGTAATAGCCCCCAAGTTCGGCCTGGAGGAACAAAATCAAGCACCTAGGCAAACTAGACCATGTAAATTATTGAGCGCGGTCAAAATTAAATAAAGGCACAAGAGAAAATATAAGATATCCCGACCTACGAGTAAGCAAACTTTTTTTGATTCACACGATAATGTTTGGATCGAGCTAAACAATAATTTCAATTAAGATAAAGATAAAAATAGTTGGGCATAGAAATGATGTAGCACAGAAATGTTTAAGGGATTAGGATCAAGGTGCCGCCCTTCGCTTGCTGGATCGGATATGCTCCGCCGATGAGAACTTTCTCGGTCGTGAAGGAACCGTCCCATGGTGGTGAGAGCTTGTCCTTCCCCTTCTTGTCCTGAAACCGATGTAAAACAAGATCGCCAACGTTGAACGCTTGGCCTCGTACTTCGCGGGCTTGATAACGGTGAAGCTACTTCTCGTAGATGGCTGACCTGTCTACGACAATGTCCCGGCTTCATCTAGGGCGCCCACATCGTCCTGACGCTCGAGCTCTGCCTCCTGCTCCTCATACTGACGTACCCGAGGAACATCGTGCGCGATGTCGCTTGGGGGCATGGCTTCAGCACCATAACGCACCAAGGAATTGAAGGACGAGTATGGGGCTGCCCTGGAAACCCTTGCTACTAATCATGTTGCCCAGTTGAAGAAGCTTGTTGAAGATCTGGATGCCGCATCCTCTGCTAAGACTGAGCTCGAACGGCAGGTGGACAAACTGAACGAAGACCTTGCCGGGAGCGCCAAGGAGGTGGAGGCACTCAAGGAAGAGTCACGGCAGGCAGAGCTTCACCTAGCTGAGGTGCAGTCATAGCTCTCCTCCAAGACCCAAAGCCTTGAAGCCGCCAACAGCAATATCTCTGATATGAAGGCAAGGATTGGCTCACTAGAGCAGTCGGCTGAGTCCCTTGAGTCCCGGCAGCAGCTGTTATCTAAGGAGTTGGAAAGCGCCAAGCGTCTCCGGCAAGATGCAGAGGACAAGCTGAAGAATCGGGTCGACATGAGCGACCTCTGGATCAAGAGCCTGATTGATGTTGCAGAACGTCTTGGGGCCCAAGCTGCGGCGATGGGCATGGACGGCCCAGTCTACTCAGCCAACGAGTATGAGGTCCCGAGTGTCAAGCTGGGGATCTTCTTTGATGGGTTATTAACAAGTTGAAGGTGCATGAAGAGGGGAGGGCCGCGCGTTTCGCGACTGAGTCGCGGAGGCTTGCTCGCGACGCCCTCTTCATGGTCTTGAGCAACATCGCCTGCCGCGACCCAGAGCTCGATCTTGGTGATGGCTTCAAGAAGCCGCCAGCAGGCGCTGATGTTGCCGTTGCCGAGAAGAAGGCCGCTCCCCTCGCCGATAGGGTTCTCCACATTTAAGTTATTCCTTCTGGTCCTGTAATAGAACATGACGCAAACTTTGCATTTAGTTGCTTTATCTCTAGTGTTTGTGCGAGGGTGATACTTCTTAGCTGGATCTTTAAATGCGTGTTTATCCTGTTAAACTCTAAATGTTCGTGTTCGTATGATCAATTCCTGTGTATGTTCTGGATGCCTGCCGATATCATATTGTCGCGATTGTCGTAAGGGTCCGGCCCTTAACAGTCATCTTGGTGTGGATGCGTCTCGGCAGGTTTTTCCGAGGTAGCTCTTGATGCAGCCTCTCGACTCGTGAGCGTGGCTCTAGACGGGATGATTGTGCGATCAAAGAAACTAGCCGAGGTTCCATTGCATGAGGGATTTTTCTCGATACAAACACTCGCTAGAGTTTAAGGGATAAAAAACTGCAAGAATCTAAAAATGCATCAACAAGGAGTGTCACCGTGGACTTAGCTTTCGTTTTGAGCTCCTTTTTCGTCCGTCGGGCCGCTCGTGTCCGGCGCGTCCGCGGTGCCCGAAGAAGTAGAAGGAAATTGGGTGATTTCCATGCTCCTGGCAAGGGTCGGCATGTATTTCTTGTAGCTGGAAGGCATAGGGGCATGGCGTCGTGATCCTCCGGCCTCCTTCCTTTCTGGCTTCCCCTTCCCTCGAGTCAGTGCAGCGGCTGCCGTCGCATGGGCCGTGCTAGTGCGGGCAGCCTTGCCGAAGTGTGCTTGCCGGGGCATCGACCGATGGACTCATACCAGCATTCAGCTCAGGATTACCCACGGCGGGGAAAATGCTGGACCGAGCGTCACATGGTAATCATCGACATCGATGATGTCGAGGCTAGATCAACTCGACTGCTGACAAGGTGGAGGGACAGGAAGGAGGGAGCTCGCGCCCACATGCCTTGTGCCCCTTCATCCGGGCAGCGTTCGGATGGCGACGACGCCACACGAACCGCCGGGGTAATCCAGCGTCATCAACAATGGTCTTGGACGTGACCATTGCTATGGCAAATCTTGGAGAGCGACAACACGATGCGGGAGTAGATCCTCCCCCGCTCCGCTTCTGCGCCTCCGCGGGCGCCATGGGCGATGGCACTGTTGAAGGCAAGGATGGCCATGAAGATGAGGCGCTGCGCGCACCTTCAGGTTCGCGCAAGAGAGCCACCTACCTGGCGCACCAAAGATGTCACGGGATATCCACGGCCACCAATGGGACCGGGTGGCCCCTTGCTGGTTTGGCGGGGGGACGTCGCGTTGCACAAAGAGCAGATCAGCGCACGGCAGCATGGCAGAGAGCACGTGAGCAATTTACCCAGGTTCGGGCCGCCGCGAGGCGTAAGACCCTACTCCTGCTTTGGTGGATTGATGGTGGAATGAGTGTGGTGGTGCATAGTACACTTGCCCGGCAAGGTTTGCCTCGGGCCTCCGCGACTATGTGCGGATGGTGGCTTGGGGTTTGTCCACTTTCCAACCCTCTAACCCCTCCTATGAGTGCCATGGGCCTCCTTTTATAGATTAAGGGGTCACCACAGTGGCAAAGTGGTCATTATCCACTGATATGATAGTAAACAATGCTATCATACCTAACTATGCGGGCTGGTAGGGTGCATTAAATGCACCACTTAGTGTCACATCACTGGTCGCCTGGCAAGGCCTGCCGGGCTATCTTGCCAGCTCTGCGTCTGTTCTCTGGACACACCGCAGGACGGGTGTCATCTGTGGGTTTCTTCTGTAGGAAATGGCTGCCATGTGGCAAATGGCTGCCACTTAATCACCTCGCGGCTTGACACCGCGTTGATTAACGACGTGAGTCATGCTTGAGTGGTTGGCGGGGTGGTTCTGCCCCCGCGAGCCCCCGGCAGGCTCTGCCGGGGAGTCGTGGCTGCTTGCTTCTGGTGGTGGCCTTGCCCCTTGCCAGGCTTGCCTGCCTGGCAAAGGAGGCCCTTCTCTTGCCGATGTCTTGTTTCTCTGGCTCGATCTTGGTCTATCTGAGCTGCATGTTGGTTCTTTAAATCTCTTGGTCTTTTAGCGCTCTGGCTTGAGCTTGGCTTGTCCGTGCACGAGTCAGGGGAAAACGTATACCCCTGTAAATTTTCCCCGACAGAGAACCACCTACTCATGTGTTGATACCAAGACATTCCAATCCAACCATAAGAATCTTGATCTCTAGCCTTCCCCAAGTTGCTTTCCACTCAAATCATCTTCCCACCATATCCAAATCCGTGAGAGAGAGAGTTGAGTGTTGGGGAGACTATCATTTGAAGCAAAAGAGCAAGGAGTTCATCATCAACACACCATCTATTACCTTTTGGAGAGTGGTGTCTCCTAGATTGGTTAGGTGTCACTTGGGAGCCTCTGTCAAGATTGTGGAGTTGAACCAAGGAGTTTGTAAGGGCAATGAAATCGCCTACTTTGTGAAGATCTATCCAAGTACGGCAAGTCCTTCGTGGGCGATGGCCATGGTGGGATAGACAAGGTTGCTTCTTCGTGGACCCTTCGTGGGTGGAGCCCTCCGTGGACTCACGCAACCGTTACCCTTCGTGGGTTGAAGTCTCCATCAACGTGGATGTACGATAGCACCACCTATCGGAACCACGCCAAAAATCTCCATGTCTACATTGCGTTTGCTCCCTCCAAACTCCTTCCCTTTACCTTCATATGCAATGATTTACATTCCGCTGATATACTCTTAGAATTGCATGTGTAGGTTGATTGCTTGACTTGTGTTAAGTTGCTAAAATCTGCCAAGACTTAAAATTGGGAAAATGCTAGATTTTTATTTTGTCAAGTAGTCTAATCACCCCCCTCTAGACATACTTTCGATCCTACAAGTGGTATCAGAGCTTTTGGTCTACATTTGCCTTGATTTCCACAGCTTTGGTGATCATAGCCTTGGTTTCACAACCTAGGAGAGTATGGCGTCTAGCGAGGGAAATTACCACCGTAGAGGTCCTTACTTTGATGGTACTAATTTTGCTAGTTGGAAGCATAAGATGAAAACGCATATTCTTGGACATAACCCCGCCGTTTGGGCTATTGTGTGTATTGGTTTTCAAAGGTGAATTCTTCGATGGAAGGGAACCGAATCGTGAAGCAACCGCTGAAGAGTTCAAGATGTTGCAATACAATGCTCAAGCTTGCGATATCTTCTTCAATAGATTATGCCCCGAAGAATTCAACAAAATCAGCCGTCTTGAGAATGCAAAGTAAATTTGGGATACTTTGATTGATATGCATGAAGATACCGACTTCGTCAAGGAATCCAAATTGGATGTGCTGCAAAGTCAACTTGCAAGTTCAAAATGGAGGATGGTCACTACAAAAAAAGACACATCCATGACATTTTGGGCCGAACGAATTTTTTTCTGTCATACTTATGACACTTCTATGACGATAATTGTGACAAAACCCGGTATCATCATAGATGTGGTGGGGTCCTACTTCTATGACAAAAAATCATGACAGAAAATGGGCTTTTCGTCCTGGGCGGGCTGGAGATGCAGCTGCATGACATTCTTTGGGCCGTCCATGACGGAAAAAACCGTGGTAGAAGCGAGGGCGCGGAAAATATCGGGGAGTCCCCGGTTACGGTGGGTGGTCGGGGTCGAGCGATGCACGTTTCTCTCGTACGTACGCGTGTGTGTGCGAGGCGTTGGGCTCTAACTGAACCCGAGCGAGGCGTTGGGCTCTAACTAAACTCGAGCGATAGCACTGCAGCCTACGCGTTACTGAACCTGAGCGATCGATCAACGGCTGTTAACTGAACCCGATCGAGCGATTCCTTCGATACTGCTGCTAACTGAAGCCGATCGATGCTGCCTTTGGATGAACAGTGAGTGTTGCTGGGGGGTTTGGATGAACAGTTCCTGTGGGGGTGGATGAACAGGACCCCGTGGCGTTGCCTCTGGATGAACAGGACCCCAATCGTTCGAGCCGGTTGGGGCTGGATGAACAGGACCCTGTGGAGGGCAGGATGAACAGGACCACCCCGTGGAGGGCAGGATGAACAGTAGACGGTGGAGGGCTGGATGAACAGTAGCCCGTGGAGGGGTGGTTGAACAGGAGCCCATGGAGAGGGCTGGTTGAATAGTAGCCGGTGGAGTAGCGCGCGGTGGAGGCTGGATGAACAGGAGCCCATGGATGAACAGTCGCAGGTGGAGGCTGGAGGAGGTCGGCGGTGGATGAACAGTAGCCCGTGGAGGCTGGAGGGGGTCGACGGTGGAGATGAACAGTATCTCGTGGAGTCCCGTTTTGCGGTAGCCACACCCCTCCCGATGAACAGGACCCCCGTTTCGACCGTAGCGCTCCAACACAAGTCCGTTTCCTCCGTTTTGCGGTACGCCACACCCCTCCCGATCAACAAGACCCCCGTTTCTACCGTAGGAGGTCCGTTTCCTCCGTTTTGCGGTACGCCAGACCCCTCCCGATGAACAGGATCCCGTTTCGAACGTGGCCGGTCGAACACAAGGCCGTTTCCTCCGTTCTGCGGTACGCCAGGCCTCGTTTCCATCGGCTGTTCCGTCCAAGCCCTCCCGATGAACACGACGACGCATTCCGTTCCGACCCAGCCAGTTGGCTCCCCATGAACACGATGACGATGCTGTTCCTCCGTTCTGACCCAGCCATGTACACGAGCCCTGGCCATACGTACGTGCGAGTAGGCGTTCGAGACCCCGCCCGTATGTACGTACGTGGCCGTATTTACTTTGTTGCACCCTGGCCGCTGTACGTACGTGTACATGCTACGTGCACGCCTCTACTACGACACGTGTGCGCCTCTACATCGACCAGTATGTACGCACACGTTCGCGACCGGAATGACAACGCTACGTACGCTTCGACCAGGTGGGTCCCAACTGTCAGGCACTTCCTTGCGTGCGAAGATGTAGCTGGTGGGTCCCAGCAGTCAGGGGGCGAATCGTTTTTTTTCTGTTTTTGCCCGGACGCACTTCCTTGCGTGCAAAATGTAGCTGGTGGGTCCCAGCAGTCAAGGGAAATGTTTTTTTGCGAAATACGGTGGCCCGTCCGGTGGGTCCTCGCTGCCAGGTGGAGGAATAATTATTTTGCGCGTAATAAGGAGGCACTTCCTTGCTGCGGACGTGGACCCAGCTGTCAACCTCTCCACGTACAGTCCACGTCCGATGGAAGCCGTTCCTTGACCAGGTTGACCACGCCGCACCGAGAGCACCAGGGCGGTGGACGACGGTGAGGCCTAGGAAGGGGACGACGCGGAGCCGGGGAAGACGCGGCAGTGGAAGCCCGCGCGGAGAGGAGTACGAGGGTTCACTGGTTAGGCTGTGGTGTGAGGCTGCCGTCGCCGCAGGGCCTGGCCAGCGGTGGGAATAGTAGGGGGCGGTGAGGCCTCCGTGGCAGCACAGCCGGCCACGGGAGGCAGGAGCATGCGGCACAACCGGCGCTGCGTTGGGCGGCTGGAGCAACAAGACCAGAGGTTGAAGAAGCACTACGGCCGTTGGATGGACATCGTACGGTCACAGGAGCTAGAATCGTGCATATTGACTAAGTTGACAAAGCCCTCCGTCCCCGTCAACTTAGTAGGCCCACAAGTCAGCCTGCCACTATACTGGGTCCCAGCTAGCAGGGGGAGTATTCATTTTTTTTGTGCGTAATAAGGATGCACTTCCTTGCGTGCGAAGATATAGCTGGTGGGTCCGAGCTGTCAGCGGCGGTAATGTTTTTTTCGTGAAATACAGAGGCCCTTTCGGTGGGTCCCAGATGTCAGGTGGAGGAATCATTATTTTGCGCGTAATAAGGAGGCATTTCCTTGCGCGCGGCCGTGGACCCAGCTGTCAGCCTCTCCACGTACAGTCCACTTCAGATGCATGTCGGTCGTTGACCACGTTGACCAGGCCGCCCAAGAGCACCAGGGCGGTGGACGACGGCGAGGCCTAGGAAGGGAACGACACGGAAGCAGGGAAGACTCGGCAGTTGTTTCCCACGCGTAGGGGAGTACGACTGTACGAGGGTTTACTGGTTCGTCTGCCGTCACCGGAGAAAAACAGCAGGTGTGGGTGAGTAGAGGGATGGCTAGGCCAGCGATGGGAGTACAGTGGGGCAGTGAGGCCTGCACGGCAGCACAGCCGGCCGCAGGGAGGAGGGAGCAGGCAGTCCCGTCGGCGCTTGTTTGAGCGGCTGGAGCAGGAAGAGCAGAGATTGAAGAAGCACGATAGTTGTTGGATGGACATCCAACAGTCACTGCTTGTGCGTCAACCTTTTTTTAGGAAAGCCTCAAATTTGTGGAAAACAGCATACATCCCATCTACCATTATTTCTAATAATTTACAGCCCATTTGCTAATTCTCAAGGTTTTTTTTGGAGCCCATATTCTTTTTGTTAGCATTACAACCCATATTGTGGCCATGGTTAAAAAATTATACGAAATTTTGCATATTTCGGTGCGGTCCGAACTGTTTTTAATCCCGAAATTTCGAGTCACATTCAAACTGATTTTAAAAATAAATGTATATCAATATAAAATCCAACAAATTATCCACGCATAAAAATTAATGCAATTTCAAATCTTGAAATGAAAAAAATAAATTTGAAACTAATTGCCGGTTTGATGTGTTTTAAAAATGTACAGCCCATTTCTCATTACTGATAGGCCATTTTTTCAGCCAGCCGAATGAAGCTCTCCTCGTCTTGAAAGATTTACAGCCCAACAGGCCTGACAAAGCGACTTACTTGGCAAATCACAAAAAAACTGGGTTGTGGCCGTGGACCCAGTTGCGGCCGTGGACCCAGCTGTCAGCCTCTCCACGTACAGTACTCTTCCGATAGAAGTCGGTCGTTGACCACATTGACCACGCCGCGCCGAGAGCATCAAGGCGATAGACGACGACGAGGCCTAGGAAGGGGATGACGCGGCAGTGGATGCCCATGCGGAGAGGAATACGAGGGTTCATTGGTTCGGCTGCGGTGTGAGGCTGTCGTCGCCGCAGAATAATAGGGGGTGTGGGTGAGTAGAGGGATGGCCTGGCGAGCGGTGGGAGTAGTAGGGGGCGGTGAGGCCTCCACGGCATAACAGCCGGCCACGGGAGGCAGGAGCACGCGGCACGACCGGCGCTAGTTTGGGCGGCTGGAGCAAGAAGACGAGAGGTTGAAGAAGCACTACCGCCGTTGGATGAACATCGTACGGTAACTGGAGCTAGAATCGTTCATATTGACTAAGTTGACAAAGCCCTCCGTCCCCGTCAACTTGGTAGGCCCACAAGTCAGCCTCCCACGATGCTGGGTTCCAGCTGGCAGGGGGAGTATTCATTTTTTTGTGCGTAATAAGGAGGCACTTCCTTGCGTGCGAAGATAGCTGGTGGGACCGACCTGTCAGCGGGGGGCACATTTTTTTCGCGAAATACAGAGACCCTTCCGGTGGGTCCTAGATGTCAGGTGGAGGAATCAAAGACTTGAGAAGGCGTACAGAACAAGCTAGTGTACCAGTAAAGAGACGTTGCTGAGTTTTAGAAAAAAGAGAGACGTGCTCCTGTAGCTAGTTCGAATCCAAACCTAGACTATGACTATATATGGTGCTATGCTACTCTGCAAGTAATGAAACTGACATATCCAACGTTCGCTTCTCCTCTTCTCTACTTACTGCCTAGCATCAGAAGCTCTGGCCGCAGCAACCATGCCCGCTGGCTGCTCGTCCACCTGCTCTTCAGCAGATAACAACCAAATATGCGCCAAGTCGCCAACCGTACCATCGCCTGTGGGTCTCATCACACCCCCACCGGCACGCGCACCGCAGCCGGTTGCTCATCGCAACCCGCTGTCGTTGGTGTGGTGTCACTACTGCAAATCACGCAGAGTCATCCGTCGCGTCTCAACCACAATCCTCAACCCTGGCCGAGTCTTCTACAAATGCCCGAATCATGGGGTAATAATATGTGTAAGTGTTGTTCTGCTGCTTTCAGTTGCTGATTTTTTTAATACTTTGGTTGATGATCTTCCAATTTGATTCGTGCAGAAAATGGAAGATTTGTGTGATTTGTATTTCTGGGAAGTTGCTGATGTGGGGGAGTGCAACTACGCTGATTATTTGGTTAGCCGAGGAATCCCAATACCAGCAGGTTGGGGTGTTGGACAAGTAACTGAAGGAACGGCAGAAGAGGAAGATGCAGAGCAGAAGGTTAAAGATGCAGTTCCTCTGATCATGGCCAAGCAACAGCTACTGAACGGCCTTGATAGCAATGAGGAGATGAAAGAGCTTGTGAAGATAATGGGCAAAATCGATGTGCTCTGTAGGATGATTGTCTCTTTATTTGCAGTGTATGTAGCACTCGTGATGTATTCAGTGGCTATGACATGAGCACTTTGCTGAAACTAGTAATGAATGAAACCTGTGTAGCAGGTTGGGCGTAGTGTTGTGAACATCTAATGATTTCTATTAACGGAAATCAGGGGGTATCCCCTTTTGCTCATAAATAAATAAATAGCAGAAGCCCTTTTGGTAATAAATAAATAAATTAGCATAGGACCTGTCGGGTCAGCTTTGTTCTCATTCGAAGATATCGAGCAAATTGCAATCCAACAGCAAACTATGTCATCAAATTCAAGTTTCACAGCCAAATATGAGTACAACTAAACAACAATGTCATCATGTTTTAGTCGTCATACAATCAGCATACATAACAAGTGATGTTCTTACAGGAAAATACTAAACAACATGTTCATCAGGTTTTAGTTGTCATAGCAAACACAATTTCACATAGTAGATAAAAAACATCTTCTGACAAGCAAATACGACAAAAGCAATGTAATCATCATCCGCAGCAGCAGCATCAACATCTTCACCATGTGTATCAGTCTGAATCATAATTCCCCATGGTGTCATCTTCTTCTTCGTCCTCAACGTCCTCGAACGTTGGCTTCTTCTTGATCAACTCTTGTATGTCCACAGCACGACAGACAATCTTTTCGCCGGCGTCATTGACGTGATGGTTCTCAAAGATATTAGGAACATCTGTGTTATCTTGTACATCAGGAGCAGTGTAAGCATCATATTGTTGTGCAACTTCATTAAACGAATTCCTCTGCTCAAATGTGTCTTCCAAGAAAAAGATCTGTGTTGCTTGATTTACCAAAATAAAAGGCTCGTTGGTCTGGTACGCCGCCTTGACATTGTTGGATTTGAAATAATCATTAGCTCTGGGTTTTGCGATCCTGGAAAACAGGTTATACCAACCACAGCACAACAGAACCACACACCGATGATCCTCGAAACTGGAGATATACTACAATTGAACAATGTCTGTTATGTTAGCATACATTTCAGTTGTCTCTTTGTCATACGTATCTGTGCTCATGATGGCACTGTTTTGTGTCTTCCTGCCTTCGTCTCGTGCAAGGGTGTTGTAGTGCACATCTCCAACAACGCAAGATTCATAATGTCTTACCCGAGTATCAGGACCCATTGCTAGTGAGTAAAGGGCATCATCAACTGCCTGCCCATCCTCCCGCATCTTCTTAACCTATGGTTAGAAAATAGACAAGCTGATCATCTTATGTACTCAATATATTTAAAAAACTGACAGTGCAATTCAAAAGCTTACATGGCTCTTGAACCATTTCGCAAATCCAGCCATAACCAGTTTGTCAATGTTTCTTGCATTTTGCGGCAGTAACTCCTTTTTGTAGATGCTGCACAACATAGTGATCGCGTCAAACATCTAAATATCTAAGAATGTGCTGCAAGTTTAGTAGATTATGATGTATAAGTTGCAGTACTTAGCACTTACTTGATATAAGGTAGTATCTCAGGACAGTTATTCAACACATACCAAACCATTTTGTCCAAATCTTTAGGTTTGTCCTCTTGTCGACTCTTCCCTGTAACTCGAACAGAATAATCAAAAATATTGAGCCCGGGATTGTCTTCATCCACGTCTTTGCTAAGCTGATCAGCTGTTTCAATGTATTTTGAGCAGAATGTCAACGCTTTTGTAGCAATGTAGGCCTCTGCAATGGAACCCTCGGGTCTAGCTCTGTTCCTAACATAGCCCTTGAAAGTGCCTAGCCGCCTTTCAATAGGGTACATCCAGCCATACTGTACTGGACCTCTAAGTAGTGCCTTATCAGTTTGATGAACAGCCAAATGTTCCATCACATCAAAGAAGGCTGGAGGATATATCTTCTCAAGGTCGCATAGGATAGTTGGTATATTATCTCTAAGACGCTCCAAAGCATCTATCCTGATATTTCTACTGCAGAGTTCCTTGAAGAATTGTCTCAACTCTACAACTGCTCTGTATAAGTCAGGGCGGCCCAATCCTCTAAGGATAACAGGTAAAACCCTTTGAAGTAGGACGTGGCAGTCATGAGTTTTCAACCCTTGTACCTTGTCTCCATCTGCATTGACTCTCCTTTCAGGGTTGGAAGCAAATCCATGTGGGAATCTCACACGTGACAGGACCTTGCAGAATTCTTTTCTTTTTACCTTGTCCAAGACGTACACAGCTGGTGCCATATCCCGTGGTTTACCTTCATCTTGCACCTGCAAATCCTTTCTGATACCTAGGTGTGTCAAATCAATCCTAGATTTTAAGGTATCTTTCGTCTTGCCTTCAATATTAAGAAGTGTACCGATAATGTTGTCACATATATTTTTCTCGATGTGCATCACATCAAGATTATGCCGCAGATCCAAATCTTTCCAATACTCCAAGTCCCACAAAGTGGACCTGCGGGTAAACAATAATCTCTCTTCTGCCCTGCCACGCTTCCTTTTCCCGCTACCATTATCAGGATGGTTTCCTGGTGTAATATGCCCGACCTTCTCTAATTCCACTTGCAACTCATCGGCGGTGAGCCTCTTTGGCGCATCATGGTTTTCATGCTTTGCATTGAACACATGTCTTCGGTATTTTCTAGGATGCGGCTTGTCCTTGGCAAGGAAACGGCGGTGTCCAATGTAACAGATCTTGCTAAGTATTGTGTATGACAACGGATTCCTATCACAGCGAACACATGCATTGTAACCATGTGTCGTTCGCCCTGACATAGTGCCCAAAGCCGTATAATCATGGATGCACCAAATTATAATAGCACGCAGAAAGAAATCAGCTGGTGGGCTGCTATATAGGTCTCGAGTGAGAACACCCCTCCATAGTTGTTGAAGTTCCTCCACAAGAGGCTCCATGAACAAATCAAAATCCTTTCCAGGACTTTTTGGACCTGGGATGAGCAAGGCCATCATGTAGTTTGATTCTTTGGTGCAGACATTTGGAGGCATGTTGTAAGGGATAACAAGCACTGGCCACATGCTATATGTGGCGCTCTGGTGGCCAAATGGGTTAAATCCATCTGAAGCTAAGCCAAGTCTAATGTTTCTCGGGTCAGAAGCAAACGTTTCGTGCTTCTGATTGAAGCTTTTCCACTCACTACCATGTGATGGATGGCTCATTACATTCTGATCTCTAAAATCCTGGTTCCTAGAATGCCACAGTACATCCTCTCTTGTTTCAGCATCATGAAACAACCTCTGCAATCTTGGTGTATTTGGAAAATGTCTCAGAACATTATGAGGAACCCTCTTCACAGCATCACCATCTTTCCATCTTGATGATTTGCATTTCGGGCATTCACTTAAGTTGGCATAATCCTTCTGGAACAGAACACAATTATTCTTACAAACATGGATAATATCATATCCAATTCCAACTGCACGAAGGAAATTCTTCATTTTACTGTAGGTGTGTGGCAGCTCAGACGCATCTGGGAAAGCTTTGCGGAAAGCAGCCAACATCGCATCGAATGATTTGTTGGTCATCCGCTCAGATGTCTTCACCTGAAGAAAGGTGACCATAGCTGAGAATACTGACAGCTTATTTCCTAGGGTGACAGCCACGTTGCATTGTTCCAACATGCGGGCCCACCATTTTTCTTCTGCAGGTGAAAGTTCACGGAATGCACGAGCATTTCGTAGCATTGTTTCAATGTTGGTCAAACTCACTGGCTCCGCCACCACCTCCTCCTCCTCCTCTTCCACCTGAGCATTAGGCAGATCAAGATGGTGATCTGTTGCTTCCACGTAGTCAATAACATTGACGTTCACAGCTTCACCATGATGAACCCACGTAGTATATGTGACCGACATCCCATACAAGTGTAGATGATTTTGCACAGTTGACTGGGGTCTTGTAACTGAATTCATACAACTGCTACACGGGCAGAGCACATCTGTTTTTGGACCACCGTACTCAGCTCTGATAAAGTTCATGAAGTTTTCAACCCCCTCGACATATGCAGCGGAGAATCTTCGAGCAGAAGTTATCCAAGTCATGTCCATCTGTTAGACATACAAATTAGTTCTTCTACTAGATATTACCGGAAAAACATATATGCTTTTTTATGAAGTCCAGAAGAAAATACATAGGTCGATGTCTAAAGCTATGGCAAGATATTTGGACAAGCAGATCTAAGTAACAAAATATATGTAAAGCTAATTCAGCAAACAGATTTGAGTGCTAAATTATGGCAGGCTGTTTCAGCAGTCAATGAGGCCGAGCACACAGCCATCGAACTATCGAAGGCCATCGCAGCAACAAAGATCGAGTATAAAACGGTGTAGAGCTATTTCACCTAACAGATTGGCTACTAGACCATGGCAATCTACGTCACAATAAATATATGGCAGGATATTTTAGCAACTAATCGGCCTTGGCATGCCATCTTAGCTAAGCAGATTGAGTGCAGAACAGGGCAAGGAAGCTTCTTAAGCAGAGCATATTGACTGTATACTACTTTGGCGAACGGTAAGATTAACAACGTCTATCAGCTAACATTCAGCGCTACACCGACATGCACGGGGCCTCAGTCTAGAATGTGCATACCGTGGGAGAAGCTGACCGCCGTGCGTCTCCACACGAACGTCGCCAGCGGTGGCGGCGCTGACCGCCGTGCGCCTCCACAAGAACGTCGCCAGCGGTGGCGGCGTGGCTAGAGGACGGCAGTCTACGAGAGCGTACTGTGGGAGCGAGAGGATCGCCGTGCGTCCCCTCGATGAACCACGGCGCCGACGTATCGGCATGGCGGGGAGGGCGGCTTTGGCGGAGTGAATGGAGTGGAGGGGGATGGGGGGAGGGGGTTTGGGGAATATTATTGGCTAGTTGGCCGAAGGGCGGTTGAATCTAGGATTTGGGGGGAATTTTTGGGTGGGGGGAGGATTTTCGCGCGGTGGGCAGGGGGAGTTTGGCGCATGGTCGGTTTCTCCAAGTGCAGTCCCACGTGTCAGTGATGAGGCAAGCCGAAGCGTGTTCCGTTTGCGTGAGCCGTGTGCAGGACCGAACGTGTGTGGGGTGCAATGCGACCGCGACAGGGATGTTGTGAGTGTACCGCCTTTTTTCCTTTTAAACTAGGTGCTTCGCCCCCTAAAAAAAACTAGTTGCTTCGCGCGATCCATTGATACTACTACTAGTAATCCGGTAATCCCGACTAAAACGGCGCGGCCGGGTCTTTTCCCGCGTGATATGCTCGGAGGTTGGCTTAGTTGGGTTTTTTAGGACGAGTAATGCTACACCTACGTAGTCCCAGTTACGTAATTAACATAATGTGAAACGTGTGAGCTGTTGATTGTAGATTGGGGGGAGGGAGGGGCCCACCACCATGAAAATCGGGGGAGGGGAGAGAGAGGCAATTTACGTTAACCCTTTCGTAGGTTCCCGTAGATGTAGAAAAATGTGAAATGCGTGAATGTGCATTTGCAGATAAGGCCTTCCCTCGTTCATCCTTTTCTCCCACAAGATCTTGATCTTCCGTGCAACGCACGGGCATCTTGCTAGTACTCCTACAATATACTATATTATTGTGAAAGTTCATATACACCGGCCGAGATTAATGCAAACACGACAGATTTTCATTACATTTCGAACTTTTATAGGACAGAAAATAAAAGAAACCCGACCCTAAACCTATTCTATGGTGGCGACCGACGTCCTCCATCTGCGATCTCCATGTACGGGGGCGGGGTTCAAGACCCGTGAAGTGAAGGTGCGGTCTCCGGCGAGGGAAAGTAGAACACGGGAGACGGACCGGCCAGTTGGCACACCATGCCCTGCAGCTCCCATGCCCTACTCATCCTCGGAGGAGTCCCCGACCTCGGCGGTGCCAGACGTTGGGCGGCGGCAAGTAGGACGCGTGGCTGGCGGTGCTCCCGTCGTCGGCCGCCAGCGTGGCCACCGCTTGTTCGGCGACTTGAGCGAGGGCGGCGACCTCGAGCTCCATCCCCGAAGACAAGCTCTCCCGCAGAGCGTTCGCGCTTGTGGTCATGGCGGATGTGGTGCCAGGTAGGAGGACGATGCGCTATGGTGTGGAAGTTAGCTGGGCGTTGTCGCTTTAAGTAGCGCATTCTGGTGAGGCCAAGCGTCCTGGTGCGTCATTAAGTCGCCGGAGTTGGTTCCTCGGGCACCGAGCCTCTTAACAACAGCATATGAACGGACGGCATGAATGCGGGCAGCTGGCGCCGGCTGAGAACGCACCGCGCGACGGCGCGAGGGACGAGGGTTTTTGGTGTGCCAGGGTAGTCAGCTGTGGTCGTGGCAACGTTGGAGATGCCCTTTGCTCACATGCGATCGACGCATGTCATTGAAAAAGCAAGATGATCCGGCATGGTCTCAGGTCGTGAGGATGCGGTTGGCCGCGCTACACCACTCCGCGGACGCGTCCCGACGCCCCGTGCATCCTCGACAAGCCGGGTGTTGGGGTGTGTTTGGATTGTGGCCAAAGTGCACCTTACCAAAGTTTTGGTCATGACCCAAAGATTGGTCTTTGTTTGGATGGTTGCCATTTTTTTTGAGGTTTTGGTCATGACCCAAAAATGGATGGTTGCCATTTTTTTGGCATGCCAATGAACTCTAGCCAACTCTAGTTCATTTTTCTTGCCGATGTCGGCCAAATCATGGGCAACCAAAACCTCAACCAAAATTTTGGCTACCCAATGCTTTGATGGGGCAACCTTGGGCACAAACCAAACATACTAGCTGTTGGTCGTGCCACAGCACTAACGCCACCCTCGGCACACTGAAACCGACCATGTCTAGCGACGATGAGCGTGCTGCTCATCGCGGTCGCCGTGTCCAGAGGCGGTGTTGGAGCTGCGCCACGTTGTTGGCCCCCACGACCCACATGAACGGTTGCCGGTGGCGAGGAGGTCGTGGGCCAGCTCCTCCATTGGACTAGTTTGCACTACGTCGTCCCGACAAGTGTGCCCCACATGTCGGTTTCCCTGTTTTCCTGGCCATATTCGAGCGTCAGTGCTCCGTGTTGCGTATTAGGCCTTTCACTATGTAGGCCAAGCGAGACAACTTATTGTTTATTTGAGCCAGTCAAGTATAATCATGTGGGTTTGCTTATTTCTCATTCATCTCCAACCCTCTTCTCCATCGATCATGTCGCCCTCCGGTCGAGTCCATCCTCCCGCATGCCTCATTTGAACATTCTGCCGAGTATCATTCGCATGTGGGCCTAGACCATGCTTGTATTTCCAATTTTTATTTGTAATTTGTCCGACACGCATACAAACAAACGGTTCATTTGAAGTTTCACTTTGCCTCCACTACGTGTCGCTTCACGTCTTAGTTTTGGCATCCCATTCGGTTCATGCATGCCCCGACACATGTTGACGAGATCGATTGATGTTCAGAGATCAATCGCGTGTCATGCAAGGAGATAAAGGTTTGGTCTGTTTCTATGATAGAAATGACCCGCGGGGGGGGGGGGTCTGTGTGGATCAGAGGGAGTATATTGTACGTTCATAAGCGAAACGAACGTATTGTACCCGCCCTAGTCCTCTTTCAATCGATCTCCGGACCCCGAGATGAAATCGAGAGAGAACGAGTGGGGGCGTGTGTTATACCTAAGGCGGATTCAAAATTTTGAACCGGTGATCATAGCATCCGCAAATCATATATAAAGGGTATTCAATGTTCGTTTCGTTTTTGAACGTACAATATACTCCCTCCTATCCTTTCTAGTTTACATATAAGTTTTATGTGTAGTCAAAGTATCTCTACTTTGATTAAAAAAAGTATCAACATTCAACAACGCCCAATCAATATTGTTAGATTCGTACGTACTCCTAGATTTGTACTCGAGATGGTTTCTAATTTGTTTTCAACCACGTGAATGTGCTTGTTCTCGCTCATGCTCTTCCTACTAGGATTTCGCCACGTATAGCCAGTCCAATAGTAACTTTTTTAAGCTCCCTGTCCAATAGTACTAGTGGAGTACTGACAACATCTGTACTAGAGTATGCAGTGCTCATAGTTGTACTCCCTCCTTCCATTTATATAGGGCCTATGTGTGCGTGTGAGTGTTGCGTGCGTGCGTGGCTGCGTGTGTACATGTGAGTGTTGCGTGCGTGCGTGGGTGCATGTGTTCGTGTGAGTGTTGCGTGCATGCAGTTCGTGTGCATGCGTGCGTGTGTGTATAATCACCACACCAGCTCCCGTGTGTTAAAACAGACGGCTCAGCATACCAATACAAGGCCACCTTGTCCGCTGTGCCCGTGGTCATGACTTCGAACCACCGTCCAATATTTTTTTGTCGTTTGTTTTCATTCTTACTAGCAAGATGCCCGTGCGTTGCACGTAACATTAAGATGCATTTGTATGACTAGTTTGTCTTGTGAGAGAAAAGGATGAACGAGGGAAGGCCTTATTTGCAAATGTGGAAAGGTGTGTGGGTACATCTTAGGCAAAATTGTCATAGTTTCTTTCCTATCCGTCAGATATAAATTGGACGGCCTATATTGCAGGATGGCAGGCACACCATCATCACCAACTCTGTTTTTATAAGAGTGTATTTTATCTCTACTCTTATGAAAAGCATAGTCGGTGATGATCGTGTGCCTGCCATCCTGCAATATAGGCCGTCCGATCTTTATCTGACGGATAGGAAGGAAACTATGGCAATTTTGCAAAAAGATACCCACACCCCTCTCCACACTTGCAAATAAGGCCTTCCCTTGTTCATCCTTTTCTCCCACAAGATAAACTACTCATACAAATGCATCTTGATGTTTCGTGTAACGCATGGGCATCTTGCTAGTATTTTATAAGAGTGTAGATGTAGAGTAGATACAAGCCGACAGGTGGGCCCGATGGTAGTGAGATAATGTGATGCAACATTAGAGGTGCCACGTGGAGCGTTTAACTGGTCAACTAGTCGTGTCTTGAGCAAATACAAAGTTGTACGGTGAGCCCGTGACTGTATAATAACCACAAAATGTAAATGGTGACCGTAATGAGTGGATTCTGAAGTCCAATGTATGTATCATGCTTTCGCTTCAAATACAATGATCGTCACTGTATATATCGCGAGAGAAAGATGAAACATGCGTGAATGTGCCGGGGGCTTACTTTTAGAGGACCTGGAGATAGTTTGTGTGCGTACCTGAAAGGGGCATAGAGGGGGGGTATGCGATGGAGAGAGAGATGCTCTTCGTTTCTCTTTATTATGACTAACTTTATATATAGTATAAAAATATACAAATTCACAGTGCGGAATAAATATCATTGTGGGCACCATGCAATGCAAGCGTTCATACTCCTCCATATAACTTTGTAATGTTGTATATATGTAGAAATTCTAAAATATTTTTTTGGCCACACTTTATTCAAAAGGAATGTTGTATGCGAAATAAACGTGAAGAGAGGGCTTTTTAGATCAATGGGGTACGTGATGTAACATATGTGAATGTGTAGTTGATGCATTTGGCAGGGCCTAGAGAGGCATGTGTGTGTATTACGTATTCGAGAGAGGCATGGATAGAGGGGCCGACAGGGGGGGCATGGGAGAGATAGCACGAGAAATGAGAGTGGTCTAGAGAGAGAGACGAATATGACATCACGGCGAGAGATTCCCTTGAGTGTGTATATGCAAGGGGGAGTGGATAGAGGCACCAGGAGAATATATTTTTTGTGTGTGGTGTTTGTGTTGGTATGTGTGGGTGTGAGAAGATAAAGAGACATGGGGGCAGAGGGTGTGTCACCGCGTGAGGTCTGGTGGGTCGAGGTGAGGCCCTTCGTTCGGTTCCGTCCCGCGCCACATTGGTCGGCGCGTGACGCATTTAGGGAGACCCATGGATGACTAGTCGTACAAGACAAAGATAGCATAATTGTGAAAGTACTCTATGTCCACTAACAAAGCCGGCTAGGATTTGTAACCCTAGGTTCTCGGACTAAGGTAACCCCTTTATCTCTAATATTACTATTCATCCAACCTAACTTTAAGGGGCATCCTACAGAATGCTCTGCTAGAATCATACTCGTCGATTAGGAAGAGAGGTGTGAGACAATGCGTGAGAGACATGCCTAAAGATAATGTGCGTACAGGAGACACGTAGGCAGGTCTATGTATATAGAAAGGGTCGATGGGGATTGTGCGTGTGTATGCTTGCGAGAGGAAGAGTGCGTGTGATAAAGGTTAGTGAAAACAGTTGTAAATGGTTACGAGAGGGAGGGAGGGTTATATCGAGAGCATGTGTGCGAGAAAGACACCTCGGGAGAGAGTGTGTGAGCATGTGTGAGAGACTACCGATGGAGACTGAAACTACACGTACAAGACTGTTGTACACATTGATTAAAGATATAAATTGTATCCAGATATTAGGATGGGATCATGATATTTGCAATTCGCGTAAGGAACGGTCATTGATCCATCAGACATCTAGATTCTGTCGAATTTGAGCATGTCTATGTTATTATTCGACATAATTGATCCACATAGTTAGTATTTTGAACTCCAGACAATGCATCGCTTTAGCAATCGAATATAAACGTGAGTATAGTTATTGTTGTGTGTGTAAAGCACATTATACATACGAAAGTTACACAATGAACATTATAAATAGCTACCTATGAACTAGCATACATTTGAATTCAACTTAAGGTGGTTTTAAAAAATCGAATTCAACATGAAGTCCATTCAATTATTTGAATTTGATATCATGGCGTTTGTAAATCATACCTAAATTATGGGGGCACCAATCTTTGCTCTGATTTTGTACATAATAGCATATGTAGTCGTGTACAAAATAGATCCTAATTTAGCTCATCCATTCCAAAATAATCGTAGTTATAGGATTTTCAACTGTCAAAATTTCAAAAAGAAGCGGATAATTTAATGAGGTTTTCAAACATACAAGGTCAAATTTAACGTTGTTTATTTAGGTCAATCCTCAAAGTGCAAGAGTACTCTAAACGTGAATGCTTGTGTTTCAAAATTTTGAACGAAGCGCCAAAAGAGCCTTTACTCGCCCGAAACCGCGTGAGTCCAATGTTTGGTAGTACAAGGAAATTACTTTTCTAATAACTCCGACCCGTGAAACCTACCGGCCCGACGTCCAAAGGCCTAAACCGGGGTAGGTTTGTAGCTTCATCAAGACGCCACGCAACTGCCTCCGAAAAACATTCATACACAATGGCCGCCTAAGCACACATGCGCGCGGCCGAAATTGCTCCCGCCCACTATTTGGGAAACCTGGGATTACCATCCTACCCCCGACCCATAGTAGGTCCGAAATTTAAGAGGGGGGCAAAGATTGTACTTTCCCCAAATTTCAAACAAGCGCCTCCCATCTTCTGTTCAAAAAAGCCAAAAACAAGCGTGTCCCAGACCGAAACATGGTTCTCCCCCCTCGCCCACCCGTCCAATTCCCCATTCGTACTTCGTGGGCGCAAAAACTACCTCTCCACCAGCCACGAAACCCCGGCGTCCTTCGTCCGCCACCCCATCCCACCCATCAACCGCCGCCCTTCTCCATCACGCCGGAGCCGATACCCCAACATCCTCGTGCACCGCAACCTCAACCGCAACGCCCTCCACGGCTAGTAGTTGAAGCTGAGGCCGAGCCGTCCGTACCCGAGCCAGTTCAACCACGCTGTCCTGCGCCTCACCACTGCCGCTCCAACTTCGCCACCCTCCACCGCACCGGAGCTGTTCCTGCTACACCGTCCTTCGCCGCCTCGGATCTGCTTCCCCTCCGTCGATATACGGCCACGGCAACACAGTCAACAATTTTTCCATGGGTTTGTCCAAGGATCGACGGTTCTCCAAAACATCGGTTCCCCCGGGAGAAAAAAGAAGATCGCCGCGACATATGGAGGAGACCACACTGGCAACCGATAAGGGTACTCCTCTTCCCTTATTTGTGCAAATCTTACTGTCTGCTTGCACGGTATTCATCCCACAGAAGACGCTAGTTGACCGCTTGTTCTTGATACTAGATGTTCCTAGAAACTCGCGATGCACAAGGTTTCTCCTCATATACTATTTCACCTTAGCTAGAGGTCCGTCGCCCCCTGAATTTCAATTCCTGGTCAGTTGATTCCCAATTAACGGAAGCATTCCCCGGCGTAACAGGCGCTAGTCCGCCTATTACACCGGGGAAGCAGCGCCTCGGTGTTTATCTTAGGGGCGTGTGGGGCCTAGAGCTACTGGCGCCCGATCTGGAGGTCGGCCGGGATTAAAGGGATGGCATGGGGGCGCTGCCAAGCACGGCGGTGGTGTGAGGTCGAGGGGAGGGCGGGGCGGCGGAGGCAGGGGTCTGGGCCGGTGGCCGCTGGCGGTTCGAGAAAGATCGTCAACAGTGACTGGCGGGAGGTAGACGAAGGCCATCTGCCCGTTCCTTATAGATCAGACGGTTCATTAAAAAATCAACTGACCTATTTATTTTCAGTCGACTGTTATCTTGACATGACCACATGTGGTGGTGTGCTGGAGGAGTACCTGCATTTCCTGTGCTCATATATTAGAAAATCATACATAGTAGAATCTAATTTTTTTTGCCATGCAATGTTGTAGAGCTATCATATGTCTCCTATCATTTATTTTTCAGCCACCTACTATCTACTACTTTTACAGTGCACTAGTTCTACACACACTTCACCCATACTCTCACTATTGTGTTTTTATGCAAGGGTATTTCAGACCCTGCCTTGACAGAAGCAGAAAAGATAAGAGAGAAGTCGCTCCAGCGTGGTACGCGGCTAAGCCAGACACGTTTCAAGACTATAAAGGGTGTAGTGTCAGCAGATGGAGACGGGGAACGTAGCTCTGGAGTTGATGATCTCACTCGCCATGAACCACCATCCCAGGTGCTTGCTTTAACTTCACGGTGTCATATGTGGTTGCATGTTCCATATGGTGTCTAGCTTGTATTCGAAAGGCCGAAGTCGGTCTTTATTAAGATAAGGAAAGATATTTTTTACATGAACCACCATCCCGTGAGCACCAGAAGACAAATAGCTAGTCAGGGCACTGGCCGAGCCAGTGACAAGCCCAGCAAAGAGAGGCATCACCTGGAAGCCAACTAAAAAGCCGCGATGGTGGCGAAGCAGCCCGCCTCCCACCAGGCTCTCAGGTCCTAGATGATCATGCTCACCACTCCAACCGGATGTCTATCTTGTATTGCTTCCAATTTGGTTAAATTGCATCTGCTTAGCTTACACATTATACCTTTGAATATGACATGCCTTTCTGTTTTTGGTACATACTAGCACATCTATGTATTAACCATGTTCTTACACCAAACTAATGTTCTTGTGTATCCCTCATCAATCACTTATGATGAGGCAGTCAGGCAAGCGGAATACTCCTCATTTAAAGAATGCAGCGTCAGCCTCCCGACATGATTCTCAAGAAACAGCAAGGCTAGATGAAGATAGTGAACGTAGCTCTGTAGTTGATTACCGCATTTCCCCTACACTAGCATCGCAGGTGCTTACTCTAACTTGGCAGCGTGATATGTGGTTGCATGTTGGATATGGTGTCTAGATTGTAATTCTTCCAATCTGGTTAAACTACATGTGCTATTCTGCTTAGCTTATACATTATACCTGTTAATGTGACATGCCTTCCTGTATTTAGTACATAGTACATCTGTCTATTAAGCATGTCCTCACATAAAACTATTGTTTTTTTGTATCCCGCATAAATCAATATGACGAGACACCTTCAGTATATGCAGTGTGATATTAGTTGCATCTTTGATATGATTTATAGCATGCGCTGCTTCTAATTTGTTGAAATGCCATTTATGATGGGACACTTTTAACTTGGCAGAGTCATATTGGTTGCATCTTTCATGTGGTGTCTAGCTTGCATTGCTTCTTATTTGGTGAAATGGTTTCTGCTTAGTTTACACAAACAGTTGTGAATATGCCATGCCGTCCTGTTTTCGTATTATTCCATCCTGGACTCATGTGTTTGCCTTACATCAAAGTAGTGATTGTCAGTATCATGCACAAATGAGTTCTGAAGAGTGAATTTTATTGCTTTTTCTTGTCGGTTTTACTTGACAATTCAAAATCAATAAAGCGGAAGGAAGTTAGCAAGGCAGCGGATGAAGGTGCTCCTTCCAAATGGAGGGCCTCTACAGATTCTACTCCTCCATCCCCCCAAGATGATTTCCAAGACAACACATGCATAGACACTCAACGTAGCTGTGTTGGTGATGAGCACGTCTCCCCTAGTGCACCATCACAGGTGCTCCCTCTAACTTGGCACTGTTATATGTGGTTGCATGTTATGTATGATGTCTAGCTTGTATTGCTTCTAATTTTGTTGAATTGCATCTGCTTACTTTACACATTATACTTGTGACTAAGACACGTGTTCCTGTTTCTAGAACATACAATATCTGTCTATCACACCATGTTCTTACATCAAAGTACATTTGTTCTGAAGAACTAAATTGTTATTCGTTTTTCTTGTCGGCTTGACTTAACATGGCACAGAGAAAGAGGAAGCAAGACAAAACTACAGGGAAAGGGAAGCGGAACAATCCTGCAGATTCTGTTGGTACTGATGGTGCAATAGAAGGTCAAAGTCCAGCGGAAAATTGTACCGACAGGGTATCCCATGCTACACGAGCTGCAGAACAAGCCAAAGAGAAACAAATAGCTGCCACCAAACAAGTAGAGACAACCCTAGTTGTTGCAACACCTTCCACAGTACCACTAGCTGCACGATTTACTCGTTTGTCAACTCAGCTAGCAGCACGTTCCCAAGCTCCCTTGCCACCTGACACTACTTCCGAAGCACTCTTGACACAAGATGAGTTGGCAAGTTTAGATGAACTTTGTGAGCTTCAACAACAAGAAGGTAGTTGCTGGAGTCAAGTTATAGTTGCATGCTTCTTTATATGTAGTCTCACAGTTTGATGTACACTAACAGTTCCCATGTTTGTTGTTGGACTAGCACCTAGGCGCAAGAGGAAACAAACATCAGGGATAATGCTCGATAGGTTAACTAAATCTAGAGGAGGAAGAATGGAGATCCGTTTTGAGGCAGGTTTAAAAAGGCCACGCGATGCTACAGAGTCAGCCAAGTTAGTATCAGAGGCAGCGGTTGCTGTTAGGTGTCATGTACGTATCCTCCCAACATGGATTCAGTACAGGAATGACAAAGACGAAACCCAGTTCAACAGCTTCCTCGACCATTTATCTGTAAGTATGGTTATGTATGGAAACTAGTAATATCGTCTTGCTCTGTCCAATACTTTCTAGGTTGCTAATAATGAGGTTCAAGTTGGATAGCCAAGATGATGCAACCAGACAAGCTTGCACCCATGTTTTCAAGTCTGCTCTGCGACAGTATCGGTATAACTTGAGGAAAACTCACTTTGAATGCAAAGCTAACAGTGAACTTTCCCAAACATCTCAAGTGGAAAATATATCTGATGAAGACTGGAGAGGCCTCGTTAAACACTGGTCCGATCCGAAGTATCAAGTACATTATATATATGTCATCAGATCACATGTTGAAGTCCTATTTACGCATGTGCCACACAAATCTATCTTCTTGTAGGTGAACTGTTCAAAGAACAAGGCCAACCGTACGAAAGTGAAATTCCAACAGACGACAGGATCTCGTAGCTATATTGCACACTACGAGGCTCTTGTAATCAGCTGTTGTTTCACTCTTTTCGTTGTACCATATTATCAGATCTATATTGACTTGTTCCAAATGCAGAGGAAAGCCCGCAAGGACCAAAAAGTACCTGAACCAAATGTTGTGGAAATCTTCGAGGACTGTCACACTAGCAAGAAGAAGGGCATGACTACACCAGTCAAAGCCGCTGTTGTAAGTCCTTAATCCTCATGCCTTTTAACTACTACTTACTCTGACTTGTGCCTTGAACTGCATGGTTTGCAACCAATGTCTATTACTCTTTTCAATTTTATACACAATTGTCTTAGCGTATCATTGCACCTTACAAGGTTTAAAAGAGAGGAGTGATGTTCCTTTGATCTTGACCTGTAATCTAGTTCCGTGTTGGACTTGCCCACACAACGTTACAATTGCCTGTTTGTCTGTTCTCAGTTGTTTTGTGATATGAATGGTGTCATACTATGCTTACCGTATTATAAACTTTGTCTCTTTATCCTTAGCCCTCAATACAATGTGAATAAATAGACAATACATTAGCGATGGTACATGGTCATATGTTTGGAACTGATACGTCTCCAACGTATCTATAATTTATGAAGTATTCATGCTATTATATTATCTGTTTTGGATGTTTATGGGCTTTATTAAACACTTTTATATTATTTTTGGGACTAACCTATTAACCCAGAGCCCAGTGCCAGTTCCTGTTTTTCCCTTGTTTCAGTGTTTCAAAGAAAAGGAATAACAAACGGAGTCCAAACGGAATGAAACCTTCGGGAGAGCTATTTTTGGAACGTAAGGGAAGCAACGAGGAAGGCACGAGGCAGGAGGGCGCGCCCACCCCCCTTGGGCGCGCCCTCCACCCTCGTGGGCCCCTCGTGGCTCCCCTGTTGTATTTCTTCCGCCTATATATATCCATATACCTTAAAACCATCGGGGAGCAGAATAGATCGGGAGTTCCGCCGCCGCAAGCCTCTGTAGCCACCAAAAACCAATCGGGACCCTGTTCTGGCACCCTTCCGGAGGGGGGATCCCTCACCGGTGGCCATCTTCATCATCCCGGTGCTCTCCATGACGAGGAGGGAGTAGTTCACCCTCGGGGCTGAGGGTATGTACCAGTAGCTATGTGTTTGATCTCTCTCTCTCTCATGTTCTTGAGGTGGTACGATCTTGATGTATCGTGAGCTTTGCTATTATAGTTGGATCTTATGATGTTTCTCCCCCTCTACTCTCTTGTAATGGATTGAGTTTTCCCTTTGAAGTTATCTTATCGGATTGAATTTTTAAAGATTTGAGAATACTTGATGTATGTCTTGCCGTGCTTATCTGTGGTGACAATGGGATATCACGTGATCCACTTGATGTATGTTTTGGTGATCAACTTGCGGGTTCCGCCCATGAACCTATGCATAGGGGTTGGCACACGTTTTCGTCTTGACTCTCCGGTAGAAACTTTGGGGCACTCTTTGAAGTTCTTTGTGTTGGTTGAATAGATGAATCTGAGATTGTGTGATGCATATCGTATAATCATACACACGGATACTTGAGGTGACATTAGGGTTTTGGTTGATTTGTGTCTTAAGGTGTTATTCTAGTACGAACTCTATGATAGATCGAACGGAAAGAATAGCTTCATGTTATTTTACTACGGGCTCTTGAATAGATCGATCAGAAAGGATAACTTTGAGGTGGTTTCGTACCCTACCATAATCTCTTCGTTTGTTCTCCGCTATTAGTGACTTTGGAGTGACTCTTTGTTGCATGTTGAGGGATAGTTATATGATCCAATTATGTTATTATTGTTGAGAGAACTTGCACTAGTGAAAGTATGAACCCTAGGCCTTGTTTCCTAGCATTGCAATACCCTTTACGCTCACTTTTACCACTAGCTACCTTGCTGTTTTAATATTTTCAGATTACAAAAACCTATATCTACCATCCATATTGCACTTGTATCACCATCTCTTCGCCGAACTAGTGCACCTATACAATTTACCATTGTATTGGGTGTGTTGGGGACACAAGAGACTCTTTGCTATTTGGTTGTAGGGTTGTTTGAGAGAGACCATCTTCAACCTACGCCTCCCACGGATTGATAAACCTTAGGTCATCCACTTGAGGAAAATTTGCTACTGTCCTACAAACCTCTGCACTTGGAGGCCCAACAACGTCTACAAGAAGAAGGTTGCGTAGTAGACATCAGGAACCTGGTTTTATTATGTACTTTGCAATAAAATACAACTATTATTTTACATGGGTTCACCAGAATAAGTTCTGTATATAGACCAAAGCTATTTTGTTTGGTTTTGCTGCCTCCTTAATATCTTCTGTTCTGGTACTACTAATGTAAAACCACAACTTTTCAGCGAGCTATGGAAAAAATGGTGGAACCGCAATGTCAGCTCTTGCTACAGTGGGTCAGTACCTATCCACTAACGGTGCCAAAAGCATGTTCCTGTGTAATACTGGGTTGGTTGTTAAGGCAATCTCGTCCAAACTGCTTCATGATCAAGATATGCAATCTCAAAACAATGTTGTATCTGCGCTCCAGACACAAGTCCATTCCCTAACAGAGACCCTTTTGTGAAACAAGGAGAGACAATGTTCGATGTTGTCAAGATATGCATGGTTTTGAAACCAGACTATCAGACATTTGCTATGTTGTTCAGGAGTCTAGGAGAACTGAAGGCGAAGGTATGGTGCTCCATCGGACAATACAGCATGAAAACGTAGCAGTCAGGTCAAATGAACTGAGCTTCTGAACTTCTGGTGGTGCATTTATCTGCTAGACGGTTAACTTTTATGCCAACCTTCCTTTTGTTTTATAGTTGTAATTTGTTTTGGTGCGATACAAAATTTGTTCTTAACGTGCAGCCACCGGCTGAAGAAAACAGCAAGCCATTTTTGTATAGTGTAGGGTGTTCCCTATATTTGCATTGGTGGCGAACTTTGATGCCCACCGGTTGTAGTTAACATGGGCCTCCTACAGGCCATAAAACAATGGGCCTTCTACGTGACGTAGAAACAATGGGCCTTATACGGGCCGTAGACACAATGGGCCTTCTATGGGTCGTATCATCAATGGGCCTTCTACGGGCTTATGATCGGTTGGCCAAACATGGGCCAATAACAGCCCACATTATGGCCGTAAATGGGCTAGAGTTGAAATTGTCCGTTCATGGGCCAACCATAACGGGCCGTCATTAATCGGCCATATTTTGATGACGCTATGAAAACGGCCCAACGTATTAACGGGCCACAAACGGGCCGACTGTAACCACGGGCTGAATTTGGCCCACAAGCAGAAAATGACAGTAACGGGCCGTAAGTAAACGAATGTGGAAATGAGCCCAAGAATAAATGGGGCCTGAGAAGGCCGAAAGATAACATGGGCTGGAAACGGCCCAACGGAATAATGGCCGTTAATGGGTATAAAGTGATACACTGTTCATTACGGGCCAGTTTCACCACGGGCCGTTAATGGGTATAAAGTGATACACTGTTCATTACGAGCCAGTTTTACCACGGGCCGTTAATGGGCCGAGAGTAATAAGGGCCTCATATGGGCCGAAAGACGTCATGGGCCATACATGGGCCGTAAGTTAAAACGGGCTGGAATTATATTGGATGACCCAAATGACGCTACTGGGCCTAATTCGGTTAGGCCGTAAACGGGCCCTGGGTTAGCGGGCTGTAAATGGGCTATATGCGAACATGCCGTTAACACGCTTGCCGTGGGCCGGCCCGCCACCTTTTAACCAAGTCAAACGGGCCGGCCTTTTCACGGGAATGGGCCTCTGTTGGGCCGTGCCACGTGTCGACGTATCATAGGCGCTTTGTGTCCAATGAGTGGATGACATCTGTCCCAACGGTGAGCCGACACGTGTTTCCTCCAGCCAATGATGATTTTACACGTGGAAAATCCCCATTGGTCGGGGCTGTTAACGGGTTATCGGATCCAAAACCGGACCCGATAGCTTAACGGCGTCCCGTTACGGTGGATGCCACGTGTCGGTCACCCTTGACGAAAGCACTTTTGTGACGCGCGATTTATCGTCATGGAAGTGGACACTTCCGTGATGATAATTTTGGTAATGTCATGGAACACTTCTACGACAGCACAGGTATGACTATCTTGATTTTGTCATAAATTTGTCATGGATGTACATGCATGACAAAAAACGCGACCTACTGTGACAAACACGTATCATCACGGAAGTGTATTTTTTTTGTAGTGGGTGAAGGTGTCGCTAAAATGTACTCTAGGCTTGCTCTCATCACAAATGAGATTGCCGGCTTAGGAAGTTAAGAGATGACCGACAGATTCATCATCAAGAAGATCCTAAGAGCCTTGGATGGAAAATATGACACCGTGTGCACATTGATCCAAATGATGCACAATTACAAAGTTCTCAAGCCAACGGAAGTCATTGGAAGAATTGTTGCTCATGAGATGTCACTCAAGGACAAAGAAGAGCTTCACAACAAGCCTAGTGGTGCTTATAAAGCCTCATGTGATGCTCCTACATCATCAAGTGAGAAACAAGTCTTCAATGAGGAATTGAGCCTAATGGTGAAGAACTTCAACAAGTTTACAAAACTAGAAGCAAAGAGAGAAGTTTCAAATCAAGATCCTACCATGACAAAAGATCTTCTAGTCGTGAACATAATTGCTACAATTGTGGAAGACCCAGACACTACTCCAATGAGTGTACGACTCCCTACAAAAGAAGAGAAGACTCACCTAAAAGGAGAACCAAAAGGGAAGAATCGCCTCCAAGAGAGAGAAGGAGTAGAGATGATCATTATGAACGAAGAACCTCCCGCAGAAGCAAGGATTCGAAAAGGAAGGACAAGTCATCAAAGAGCTATACAAAACGAAGACATCAAGCTCATGTTGGTGAATGGGTATCCGGTTCCGACTCCGACAACCACTCCGAGAGAAGTTATCACTCCGACTCCAAATATACTCAAGATGAAGGTGTTGCCGGTCTAGCACTTGTGTCAACCAACTCCTATGACATATTTGATTCACCAAATGAAGGGATTGGAAGATGCTTCATGACTAAAGGCCCAAAGGTACCACACCCCGAGTATGTTGATTTCAACAGTGATGAAGATGATTTGCTAGGTGATGATGACTTACTTTTTGACCACTCTAGTGATCAAAACTATGATGAACTTGCTATTAATCATGCTAATCAAGATAAAACGAATGACGATGATAAGAAGGAGATTGAGCGTCTAACTAAAGAACTAAACACCCTTAAGTTAGCTCATGAAACTACCTTAGAAGATCATCGAGAGCTTTTAAAGACTCATGAGAAGCTACGCTTTGAAAAGCTCAATCTAGAGCAAGAGCATGGGTTCTTAAAAGCAATCAATTATGGTCTTTGTAAGAAAAGTTCTTCTTACATTGCCAGGTGTTTACTCTTGTCTAATTACATGCCACAAGTTAAATCTAATAACAAGAGCTTCTTCTAATAGTAACAATAATCATGCTAAATCCAATGTTGTTGCTTCTAGTAGTTCTCTTGATTCCACTGATGATTCTCTTAGCCAAGTTACACTTGAGCAAGAAAATAGCTTATTGAAGGGAATTATAGAGAAAGGTGTTTACAAGAGCCTTGTCGGAAGTAAGCAATTTGAGGAAATTGTACGCAAGCAAGGAAGGCACCGGAAGAATCAAGGTGTTGGTTTTGAACGAAAGTTCAATGCCAATGGGGTTGAGTGGGAAGAAGATCAATACCCCAAGACAAAGTTTGTTCCTCAACAAGAGAAGTATGATCCTACTTCCTTCAAGGGGACACAAGCTCAAGATGATCTTCCACCACAAGACCACAAGCTAAAAGGCAAGGGCAAGCTTCAAGAGGAGATTGATGCATTTGAAGAAGCTCCTAAGGCCTCGGTCAAGTGGATTCCCAAGACTACATCAAGTACGACTACAACCCCAAGGATTCCCATCAAGATGATGTGGATCCCGAAGAAGAAGAACTAGAGAGTTCTTGAGGGTGACTCCGCCAACATACTTCACTCATATTCATTTTGGCAAGGAAAAGTGCAATCAACTTTCACATCTTGCACTAGTTCAAGGAGTCACAAACCCTCTTGTTGGTAAGACAAGGGACAAGGTAACCTATTGCTTTCATGGACATCATCTTGTGTGTGCTTCACTCTATGTCTATGGATATCCTTGTTTGTTCCTTGTGGGACTAACCCATGTAGGTATTGAAAGTGCAACTCACTCCAATGGATTGCTCCAAATGATCTACATCAACATTGAGCATCTACATCTTCAACACCTACATGAAGTCATCATCGACAAAACCCAAGGTTAGTTCATCCCTCTTATGGGGGATATCACATCTAGCTGGAGCCTTACTCTTAGAATTGAGCTAAAGCAACTCTAATGATGTGAACAAAACAATGCTTTATGTAAAAGTGGTAACCCCAATTGTGCTTAAACGATGAGTATGACCTACGATCAAATGTTCTCATTTGACTCCTCAGTCAGTATACTCATATATAGATGACCTAGCCATCGCCAATTGCTTGATAGATGTTAGAGTGTATGTGCATGCTTTGCCACATATTTCATTTGCCATCTTATTGTGTGAGCATGTTGAGTGCATATTTTTCTCATTCGAGGACATCCATTTGTTGCTTTGATTGTTTGGTCTTTTATTTTGCCAAATGGATGGACAAGAATGCCCAAGAACTCCCTCTAGCTATCTATGCTTTTCTTGTCTCAAACTCTATTCATGCTACATCACAAAGTTTGATCAAATCAGATTCGAACCCTCTTGGTGAGGAGCACTCGGAGCCACCGATTCGTCATAGACTTAAACTTCCAAAACCTCTTAATGTATTTCGGTCTGATCGATTCATTCCTTTCGATCACACCGAGTTCATTGAGTTGATCTAGGTTTCGATGTCCGTGCAACCGATTTGAACAATTTGGTCACACTAAGTTCTAGTAACCGCTTGCGATTCTGCATCTCGGTGCCACCGAGTCATTCCACTTGGTCACACTGACAGGGTCTATATATATACCCATGGGTCAAATTTTGGAAATTTCTCCGAAACCCTTCGCCCGCGCATATCCAACTCTGTCGACTCGAGGTCTCCGGATCGTCTCCTCATCTCCAGTGATCCCCTGCCGCTAGTCTCACTACTGGAATCAGCTAATTTGCCATCTGCCAGCTCTTTGCCGTCTGCTAGCTGACGGCAAAGAAGTGGTAGACGGCAAAGAAGCTCTTTGCCATCTGCGGGCTCTTTGCCGTCCGCTGGCAGACGGCAAAGAGAGAGGTGGCCCCCACCCGCCGCCCGTTTGGGGAAAACTTAACGCCCCACCTCTTTGCCGTCTGCCAGCAGACGGCAAAGAGGCAAAAGGGCGGACGGCAAATAGTGGCGGACGGCAAAGAGGAGACTACCTAACGGCCCGTACCCCCCCCCCCCCGCCCGTTACTCTCTGTTCTCTCCCTCTCTCTCCTCGCCGACGCGCACTACATCCCACCACACATCCCACCCCACCGCCGCCCCAGCACTCGCCGCCGCCCGGCGCCCCGGCCCCACCGCCCCGGGGCCCCGCCGCCCCGTCGCCCCGGCCCCCCGCCGCCCCACCGCCCCGGGCCCGGCGCCGCCGCCCCAGGCCGCCCCGCACCTCTCCTCCACCGGCCACCTCCTCCACCGCCCCGCCCCCCTCCTCCACCGGCGACCTCCTCCACCGGCCCTGCCTCAGGTGAGCTCTACCCCTTTTTTCCTTTTTTCTGTTTTTTTAGTTTTAGGTTTAGTTTTAGTTTAGTTTTAGGGCCGCAAACAACACACTAAAAAAAGTTCGTACATAAAGTAGTTCGTACATAAATAGTAAAAAAACTACTCGGCGTCGCTATCTAGGTCAATCACGGCCGGGCCGTTGCCGCCGTCATCGTCGCTGCTGGACCGGTTCGCGACGTCGTCCCAGTCCACCGGGACGTCGTCCGAATCCTCTTCCTCCTCCACCGCCGGCGCCTGCTGCCACTCCAGCTGCCACTCCGGCGGCGCCATCGCGGCCTGCTGCGCCGCCATCGCCGCCTGCAGCGCCTCCTCCTCCTGGGCCTCCAGCGCCGCCGCCGCGGCGGCCTCCTCCACTGACTGCGCCAGGATCGCGAGGAGCCCGGGCGTGTCCTCCGGGTCGCCGTCCTGCTGGAGCGCCGCCTGCTCCGGCGGGATCACAACCTCGGCCGGGGCTGCTGGGGCGGGGGTGGGAGCGGGTGCCCTGCGCGGCTGGGAGGGCCCGGCTCCACGAGAGAGATCGCCGATAGGGAGCCCTCGGGCGGCGCGCTTGAAGGCGCCGATGACGTCGTCGAACCGCTTGCCCTTCCAAAAATGGCGGCGGCCCTTCCGGTTGTAGCGTCCCCCGGGGTGCGCGCAAAGCTCTGCCGGCGTCGCCGGTACGCCCTGCATGGGGAATCCGTCCGCGGAGATCCTCCACGGCCGCGGCAGCTTCGCCGCCGGCGGCACGTAGAGGCCGAACCAAGCGAGGTCCTCCGTCTGCCCCAACGTGAGGCTCGACGGCCAGTGGCCGCCCGGTGCCGCGTCGTCGGAGTCCGAGTCGTGGACGCCATCCCGCGAAGAGAACGCCGGTGTGAAGAGGGAGAGGAGGGGGGCGAGGCGGTGGAGGAGGTGGCCGGTGTGACCAAACTCGCCGCGCAGGGCGGGTTTTATAGCGCCGGGATTTAATGCGGCAGGGAGGCGCCGCCGCGCGGAAGACGAGAGGGCGGCGGGCGGAAGACGAGATGGCCGCGCGGAAGACGAGAGGGCGGCGGGCGGAAGACGAGACGGCCGCGCGGAAGACGAGAGGGCGGCGCGCGGAAGACGAGATGGCGGCGTTGACCGCGAGGCATCGGGGCACGCGGGGCAGGCGAGGCGGCAGCCGGCAACGCGGCAGGCGTGCAGCGCGGCAGCGGGAAGCGGGGGGCAGGAGGCGTCGGGGCACGCGGGGCAGGCGAGGCGGCAGCGGGCAGGGGGGCAGGCGGCAGCGCCTCAGCGGGGGCGGCCGACGCGACGCAACGCGGCGGCCGAGGCGGAAGTGGCGCCGCAGGCCGAGGCGGAAGCGGGGGCGGCCGATGCGGCGGGCGAGGCGGAAGCGGACGGCAAAGGCACTAGAAAGTTTGCCGTCCGCGGCGGACGGCAAAGGCCTGCCGTTAGCCACTTAACGGACTGAGAGCACAATTATTGCCGTCTGCTCTCGTTGCCGTCCGCGGCAGACGGCAACGGTCCTTTGCAGTCAGCCGCCAGGAAGCAGACGGCAAAGCAGCTGTTTACCGTAGCCTACTTTGCCGGAGCCTTTTGCCGTCTGCGGCTGACGGCAAAATAGCTGATTCCTGTAGTGTCTCCGCCGCTGTCAACGGATATATCTGAAGGAAATATGCCCTAAAGGCAATAATAAAGTTATTATTTATTTCCTTATATCATGATAAATGTTTATTATTCATGCTAGAATTGTATTAACCAGAAACATGATACATGTGTGAATACATAGACAAACAGAGTGTCACTAGTATGCCTCTACTTGACTAGCTCGTTGATCAAAGATGGTTATGTTTCCTAGCCATAGACATGAGTTGTCATTTGATTAACGGGATCACGTCATTAGGAGAATGATGTGATTGACTTGACCCATTCCGTTAGCTTAGCACTTGATCGTTTAGTATGTTGCTATTGCTATCTTCATGACTTATACATGTTCCTACGACTATGAGATTATGCAACTCCCGTTTACCGGAGGAACACTTTGTGTGCTACCAAACGTCACAACGTAACTGGGTGATTATAAAGGTGCTCTACAGGTGTCTCCGAAGGTACTTGTTGAGTTGGCGTATTTCGAGATTAGGATTAGTCACTCCGATTGTCGGAGAGGTATCTCTGGGCCCACTCGGTAATACACATCACTATAAGCCTTGCAAGCATTGTAAGTAATGAGTTAGTTGCGGGATGATGTATTACGGAACGAGTAAAGAGACTTGCCGGTAACGGGATTGAACTAGGTATTGAGATACCGACGATCGAATCTCGGGCAAGTAACATACCGATGACAAAGGGAACAACGTATGTTGTTATGCGGTTTGACCGATAAAGATCTTCGTAGAATATGTAGGAGCCAATATGGGCATCCAGGTTCCGCTATTGGTTATTGACTTGAGAGGTGTCTCGGTCATGTCTACATAGTTCTCGAACCCGTAGGGTCCGCACGCTTAAACGTTCGTTGACGATATAGTATTATATCAGTTATGTATGTTGGTGACCGAATGTTGTTCGGAGTCCCGGATGAGATCACGGACATGACGAGGAGCTCCAGAATGGTCCGGAGGTAAAGATTCATATATTGGATGATATGGTTAGGCCAAGGGGTCAGGCCCATGGGGCTATAAGTCGGTGCAAAAGGAGTTTTGCGGGGGCCAAGGGGCCAAACGCCAGAGACCCTGGCGTCTGGCCCTGGGCCAGACGCCGAGGCACATGGCGTCTGGGCCAGACGCCAAGGATTGTGGCGTTTGGTCCTGGAGTCCGAGTGGGACTCTTGCCTTTCGGGCAAAACCGACTTTGAGGAGGCTTTTGCTCCAAGTTTCGACCCCAGGGCTCAACATATAAATAGAGGGGCAGGGCTAGCACCAAAGACACATCAAGAAACACCAAGTCGTGTGCCGGCAACCCCGTCCCCTCTAGTTTATCCTCCGTCATAGTTTTCGTAGTGCTTAGGCGAAGCCCTGCGGAGATTGTTCTTCACCAACACCGTCACCACACCGTCATGCTGCCGGAACTCATCTACTACTTCGCCCGTCTTGCTAGTTCAAGAAGGCGAGGACGTCACCGAGCCGAACGTGTGCAGAACTCGGAGGTGCCGTGCTTTCGGTACTTGGATCAGTCGGATCGTGAAGACGTTCGACTACATCAACCGCGTTGATATAACGCTTCCGCTTACGGTCTACGAGGGTATGTAGACAACACTCCCCTCTCGTTGCTATGCATCACCATGATCCTACGTGTGCGTAGGATTTTTTTTGAAATTACCACGTTCCCCAACAATCTCCACCGCCGTTGTCGCCGTAGCGAGCTCATTGCCAAGTTAGGGTATGAGTTCGATCCTTTCTGCTTTCTCACTCCGATTCTTAGCACGAAGACAATGCGATGATTCTTGCCACGATTGAGATTATTCCATCCAGCAAAAACTTCCTTTAGATTAGTTTTGATTTGAAAATTTAGGGTTAGGTTTCCGCCGAATTCATCTCGTACCGACCGAGTTGTGGAAATCGGTCTCACCGATTTAGCCTAGGCCATTGCACTTGTGATTTTCGGTCTGGCCGAAACTTACAAATCGGTGTGGCCAAGTTCGATTCTCAGTGAAACCCTAGCAATCTCGGAGTCAACGAACTGTGTCTCGGTCTGATCGATTTCACTAGTTTAGACTCTAATATTGCTTCGGTGTCACCGAGTTCAACAAATCGGTAGCTCCGAAATGCTTTCTGTAGAAAACTAAAACCAAGTTTTTGACTCAATTGTTTTGCAAAATCTCTGCACTTTGTGATGCTCATCCACTCTATCTCAACTATATCTATTCAGAGGGTCAGCTTGCAGTTTTAGCCATGTCAGACCAGAGTGATAGCCAGAACAAGTCTGAGGAACAAGTTAACTTGAGTGAGGGCACTAGTCTCTCTAGCAGCTATGATGAGGGTAGCAGAAGCACCCCAAGCAACTTGCCAAAAGCTGCAACCAGGACAAGGAGGAAGAGAAACTCAGAATCATAAGATGGAGACTTTGTTGTTGATGAGGAGGTCACTTCAAAGAAAAAGGTTGTCAAGAAATAGTTTGGCACAACAGCTTCAACCAAGCCTGGTTTGCACAAGAAAGCTCCTGCCAAGAGAGTGCCAATGTCAAAAGCTAAAGCATCTACTCTGGAGGAAGCTCAGCCAACAAAGGAGTCTGGTGAAGGCAAGAAGATAAAGGAAAGGGTCAAGAAGACCATGGCTAGAGTTATTGGAAAGCCATCTATGATGATCCAATCTGATGAGGAAGAAGATGATGAAGAGGATGCTGCACCATCACCCAAGACTCAGAAGTTGATGGGGGATGCCATCAAGTCAGGGGCTGCTCCATCAAAGCCCAAGACTGCCCCCAAGGCTGATGCTGCTGCTCAAGTCTCTAAGCCAACAGCACCAAAGAGATCAACTAGAAACATACCAGCAGCTGAGAAGAACAAGGCCCCAGTGCTTGAAATGGAAGAAGAAGAAGAGCCCCAGGTGCTCAGAAAACTCAAACCAAAGATTCCTGATCATGATGACAATCATCCAGTTGCTGAGAATATGAAGGAAAGAAAAGATGTAGGACTCAGACTGTGGAGACAGTCAGACCCCTATGCTGTGAGAAGAAGAACTGTTGTGGACTACAGATTTCACACTAAGGAACAGCAGGACTTCTATGAGACTGTGCTCTTGGATAAGAAGCCCATTGTGTGTGACATGAAATGGGTGGACTGGAAATATATTGACAACAATGAAGATCACTTTCCCGGAGTTCATGAGAGCTCCGAACTCAATGGAGCGGATACTTTTGTGGGTTAGAAATTGACCAAATGGAATGATGAGCTGATCATGCAGTTTTACTCTACTGCTCACTTCTATCCAGATGGGAAGATTGTCTGGATGACTGAGGGAACAAGATACCAGTCTACAGTTGCTGAGTGGGCCAAGCTTATCAATGCCCCTGAAGAGCATGAGGATGGCACTGATGTCTATGCCAAGCGCAAGAAAGATCACAACTCCATGGCCAATATGTACAAGGAGATACCTGACAAGGCCTTGGAGACACACAAGCTAGGCTCAGTGTACTATCTATTGTCTGGATTGGCCACCATGAACACTATATTGAGGCACACTTTGTTGCCCAAGTTAGGAGATCACATGATGATCAGAGGCCACTCCATCAACTTGCTTCAGATGTTTGATGTGCCACAGAAATTTAAAGTGATGAGTTTGATTGTTGAGACTATCAAGAGAACTGCAGCAGATGAGAAGAGATCATGTGGGTATGCTCCACACATTCATATGCTCATAAATTCCAAGATGGGCATAGACACATATCTGTTGGATAAAGAGCACCTTCCCTTGAGGCCTGATTTTGATGATAACATTGTTGTGATGGATCCTACTCATCCAACTTCTGTAGAGGCTCAAGAGAAGAGAGAGAAGGCAAAGCTGAAAAAGCTTCAAGGATTCCAGATCCTTCTGCAGTCAATCTCAAGACCAAGCAGGACCAGCTCAGCTATCTGCTTGAGGCCACTTTGAGAATAGAGAAATGACTAGCTACCCTGACTCGAAATCAAGAGAGCCTTGAAAGGATTTTTAAGACAAAGCTTCATGACTTGGATGTCAAAATGACTGAGATTCATACTTCAGCGGAGAAGATTCAAGAAGAGCTTGAGGACAGAAGTGACAGGACAACCACAGATGCATATCAGAGGGTGCCCAGAAGATAGAGGTCTGCAACAGTGCCAGTGACAGACACTAGGGCTACAACTTCAGCTCCTGCAGCCACAACTTCAGTTGCCCCTCTAGTGGCAACTCCTCCAGCTCCACAGACTTCTTCAGATGCATTCGTCACAGGACTCCTCTCCACGCCACCTTCACACTCCGGAGCTCCAGGAGATCAAGCTTAGAGAGCCGCATAGCACTATGCATTTTTCAAGTTTTTTGGTAACTTGTTGCCAAAAGGGGAGAAAGTGTATAGATCATAGGGTTCGAGAGAGAGAGAGAGTGTGTGTGTTTTGCTTCTTTTTGCCTCTCTTGCTACTTTATTTGCTTGCTTATTTGGATGATACTCTATTTATGTGTGTGTGTGTGTGTGAGATACTTATATGGTCATGTGCTTGATCATATCATACTTTAATGTTTGTGCTTGAATGATGATATTCTATCTCTCATGTATGATCACTCACATTTTGTCTTAGTGATGAGTGCATGTTATGTACGTTCTATCATTTTGAGCGCTCCACCAAGATGTATGTGACATGGAAGAGTAGCCCATGATCCTAATCTATTGTGCATTTGCATTCAAAAGCAGATTATAAATAATGCACAAATTTAGGGGGAGCTCTTGCTTATCACATACTTCTCAAAGCGACGATGTATTTCACTCTTATTATCATTTGTCGAAGCTTTGATCTATATGTTATCATCAATTACCAAAAAGGGGGAGATTTAAAGTGCAACTAATCCCTAGGTGGTTTTGGTAATTCTTAACAACATATAACTCATTGAACTAATATTCTTTCAAGATAATCATTTCAGAAAGTTCAATAATCGGCATGGCATAGACAAAAGATGTGGACCCCTCAAAATGCTAAGGACAAATATTGGCAAAATCTCAAGACTCTACATTTTCATTTTAGTGATCCAAGATCACATTGAGTCCATATGAAAAGCCAATACTATTAAAAGGGGATGAGGTGTTGCTTAATGGCTTGCTTGCTCAAAATGCTTAGTGATATGCTCCAAAAGCCCTCAACCACTTTCTCATTTCCACATATGTCCTAAACCTAAAGTCAAACTCGGCCCCACCGATTTGATCTATCCGGCGCCACCGAGTTCACTTGACATAGCCATAGCCAGAAACCCTAATCAGTTCGGTCTTACCGATAGGGATCTCGGTCCCACCGAGTTGGCAATGCAAACTCTCTGTTTCCTTTTTGTAACGTTTCGGTCTCACCGAAATGAGCGATCGGTCCCACCGAGTTTTCCTGACCTACTCTCTGTTTTCTTGTTACTGAAATCGGTCACACCGAGTTGAAGTAATCGGTTAAACCGAGATCAAGTCTTGCCCTAACCCTAGCGCATCGGTCTCACCGAGTTTCACTATTCGGTCCCACCGAGTTTGGTAAATTGTGTGTAACGGTTAGATTTTGTGTGGAGGCTATATATACCACTCCACCCCCTTCTCCATTCAGAAGAGAGCCATCAGAACATGCCTACACTTCCAACATTCATTTTCTGAGAGAGAACCACCTACTCATGTGTTGAGACCAAGACATTCCAATCCAACCACAAGAATCTTGATCTCTAGCCTTCCCCAAGTAGCTTTCCACTCAAATCATCTTTCCACCATATCCAAATCTGTGAGAGAGAGTTGAGTGTTGGGGAGACTATCATTTGAAGCACAAGAGCAAGGAGTTCATCATCAACACACCATCTATTACCTTTTGGAGAGTGGTGTCTTCTAGATTGGTTAGGTGTCCTTTGGGAGCTTCCATCCAGATTATGGAGTTGAACCAAGGAGTTTGTAAGAGCAAGGAGATCGCCTACTTCGTGAAGATCTAACCAAGTGAGGCAAGTCCTTCTTGGGCGATGGCCATGGTGGGATAGATAAGGTTGCTTCTTCGTGGACCCGTCGTGGGTGGAGCCCTCCGTGGAGTCGCGCAACCGTTACCCTTCGTGGGTTGAAGTCTCCATCAACATGGATGTACGATAGCACCACCTATCAGAACCACGCCAAAAATCTCCGTGTCTACATTGCGTTTGCTCCCTCCAAACTCCTCCCCTTTACCTTCATATGCAGTGATTTACATTCCGCTGCTATACTCTTAGAATTGCATGTGTAGGTTGATTGCTTGACTTCTGATAAGTTGCTAAAATCTGCCAAGACTTAAAATCAGGAAAGGACTAGATTTTTATTTGGTCAAGTAGTCTAATCACCCTGCCTCTAGACATACTTTCGATCCTACAAGTGGTATCAGAGCTTTGGTCTCCATTTGCCTTGATTTCCATAGCTTTGGTGATCATAGCCTTGGTTTCACAACCTTGGATAGTATGGTGTCTAGTGAGGGAAATTACCACCGTAGAGGTCCTTACTTTTATGGTACTAATTTTGCTAGTTGGAAGCATAAAATGAAAATGCATATTCTTGGACATAACCCCGCCGTTTGGGCTATTGTGTGTATTGGCTTGCAAGGTGAATTCTTCGATGGAATAGAACCAAATCGTGAAGCTACCATGGAAGAACTGAAGATGCTGCAATACAATGCTCAAGCTTGCGATACCGTCTTCAACGGATTGTGCCCCGAAGAATTCAAAAAAATCAGCCGTCTTGAGAATGCAAAGGAAATTTGGGATACTTTGATTGATATGCACGAAGGTACCGACTCCGTCAAGGAATCCAAATTGGACGTGCTTCAAAGTCAACTTGACAAGTTCAAAATGAAGGATGGTGAGGGTGTCGCTGAAATGTACTCTAGGCTTGCTCTCATCACAAATGAGATTGCCGGCTTAGGAAGTGAAGAGATGTCGACAGATTCATCACCAAGAAGATCCTAAGAGCCTTGGATGGAAAATACGACACCGTGTGCACATTGATCCAAATGATGCCCAATTACAAAGATCTCAAGCCAACGGAAGTCATTGGTAGAATTGTTGCTCATGAGATGTCACTCAAGGATAAAGAAGATCTTCACAACAAGTCTAGTGGTGCTTAGAAAGCCTCATGTGATGCTCCTACATCATCAAGTGAGAAACAAGCCTTCAATGAAGAATTGAGCTTAATGGTGAAGAACTTCAACAAGTTCTACAAGAGTAGAAGCAAAGAACGAAGTTCCAAGTCAAGGTCCTACAATGACAAAAGATCTTCTAGTCATGAGAGAAATTGCTATAATTGTGGATGACCCAGACACGGAGGTACTTATTGCCTCCCTCGCCCTTTCGTGTAGGTCCAATCATGTCCAACTCCTATACATCAAAGGGCCAAATTATGGGAATTGTTTCAAGGGTTCTAGCTGGTAAGTGGTTGGCTTTAGCAAATAGTTGGCATCCCAGTCATTTGTTGACGATATCAACAGGGGCGGATCTAGATTGGAAATTACCCGGTGTCCACGTAGAAGAATGCATGCCTACACATCAAATAATTCAATGATCTACACACTAAATCAATGGATTACATTAAGCAAGTTCAAATTGGACCCGGTGCCGGTGACATCGGCTAGCTCTACATAGCTACGCCCCTGGATATCAACTGTGTCTGCCCACGTCGTAGGATAATAGAAGACAACACGGAAGGCCTTGGTCACCAGGGTCCGAGGAGCCGCATGGTACCCTCAAGTGCCGGAGTGAATCTCGTGCAGGAGTTGCTGACCCTTCTCGTCGTTGTGGTTGTTGTTGCCGCCGTCGTGGCCGTGGTGGGGATGCCTAGGATAAGAAACGTGACGGCAGAGAGGGTGGGCGCGAGGAAGAGGCCTGGAGCTCCTGCTTCCGCGCATCGACGAGCGCTTCTTCTCCACCGACACCAGCACTTACGCCGTTGCATTCCACAAGCATGCCCCTGCCTCCCGTGTAGGAGGATGGCGTCACCGCCTCCCCAACCACCGTCACCTGCCTCGCACCTCTGCCTCACGGACAAAGCCATTGTCGCACTATTGCAACATAGGAGCTCCCCTGGCCGTGGCTGAAATTGGTTTGCTCGGGAGCACCCGTCGCCGCTCCCCGCGAAGCAGCACCTCCGCAGACTCCTCCTCCTTGTGACACGACAACCGATGGCCCGCGAGCCTCTGCCTTTGCGCCACACCACTGCGCCACCGCTGGTAATCGGACAACACCATTGCGAGAGAACCGCCAAGGGGAGGAATGATTCGGCGCCGCTATGTGATGGAGGGGGTGGTCGGTGGGAAGAAAGAGGAGAGGGAGGGGGTAGCGACGAGAGAGATGGAGATGAGTGGTGCGAAGACGAGTGTATGCGTTCACGACGTCTGCCTTTTTTTTGAATGATTTCGTTCGCTGACGTGGTTGTTGTCTTGTGCTCTAAGATTCGTGCTCAAATCCAACGGTGAAAGAGACGTTCATCCCAAAAGCCCAAAAACTTGACATAGTGAGATGTACAGTGATTCCATAGGAAAAAGAGTTAAGAGCATATCTAGTAGATCCCATATAAGTCCGGCGAAGTGCGTTTTCCGGCCGTTTTACGGATGGGCAAAAAAAAGGTCCGACAAGGTCCGGTAAAAAGGGCTCGGCCCGTAAACCTCCCTCCATTCCTCCATAATGCGGGCGCCGGTGCATTTTAGCGTTCCCGTCCCGCAATCCCCACATCCACCTCCCCCGCGAAATCCATTCTCTGGCGATAAATCCCTACACCTCCGGCGACGTTTTGCGACGCATTTGACCACCGGAGACGGTGTCCGTTGGATCCGGGTTTGGCGGCGGCGGGGGGTTCGGGTGCCGTGGGGGGTTCGGCGGCCGCAATGGGTTCGATGCCCGCAAGCAACGCAAGGACGATGAGGCCGGAAGCTCCTCCTACGCCCTCCGGTGTCGAAAAGGCACAAGGAGCAGGCGCGCCGCTGTGACGCGCAGTCCCGTAGCGCCGGGTCGGAGACTATCCGTCGCCTCGGGCAGATGTTCGATCTGCCCATCTAGCGCCCCCGGGTGGCCGAGCGTGCGTGGTGGGCGGCGAAGGAGGCCGCCGCCGCCTGAGATGCAGCGGCGGCTGCGCGCGTGCCGGCGCTCCGGGAGGAGTACCAACTCGCCTCGACCCTCTCCGGCACGCTAATCTACCACACCCTCCACGGCAACGAGCCCCCGCCCCGTGAGGACGACTTCGGCGACTCCGACGACGAGTAGATGCTAGTATGAACTATCTAGTCTAGTTGTTTCAGTTTGACCTATCTATCGGTGTGCTATGTGCGAAACTATCTATCTAGTAGTTTAATTTGCTTGTATGTATGAACTATGTTTGTGGAACTACGGTGATGGCTATGACGCGAAGGCTTGTGGAGCTATCTATGTTTGAAATCGAGTACAAATCTGACGACATTTAACAAAATCTATCATGCGAGGAGGCCACCGTCCCGTAAATTTTGTTTACAAGATACTATAAACGAAATTTACAGGACAGTTGTATACCGCTCTAAGCATCACATAACAAAAGTATGAACAATTAGCACGGGAAGGACCCAAAATAGTATTCTCTATACATCAACGCCTTGTTCGCGAAAACATCCAAGGAAACTATCGAATATATCCCCATCTTCCCTTTTATCCACGTCCATCTTTTTCCTCTTCCCCTCGCGGCGGCGTCGTGGGTGGAACCCGCTCCAGGCATTCTTCCACCGAAGAATCGGGACGTAGGTAACGAACCCTAACTTGTTTGGACTGCTCCGATCTTTTCTCCTGATGATCTAATTCTCTGTTTCTCTTGGATCGGTACCCCAACCCCGTCCAGTTTTCCGCGGCTAGATTTGGCGTCGGGAGAGGAAATTCGATCTGAAAATGGGGTTGTTCCGGGCCGCGTCGGGTTTAGCCCGGGTGGCGCTGCGGAGGAGCCTGTCGCGCGCTCCGGCGAGCCCGTTCGCCGGCCCCGCGCCGCGGTACTTCCACTCGACGCTCCCCCGGCGGTACGCGGCGCCTGAGCCCCGCGCCGTGCCGCTCTCGCGCCTCACCGACAGCTTCCTCGATGGCACCAGCAGCGTGTACCTCGAGGAGCTGCAGCGGGCGTGGGAGGCGGACCCGACCTCCGTCGACGAGTCCTGGGACAACTTCTTCCGGAACTTTGTCGGGCAGGCCGCCACGTCCCCCGGCATATCCGGCCAGACGATCCAGGAGAGCATGAGGCTGCTGCTGCTCGTGCGCGCGTACCAGGTGAGCGGCCACATGAAGGCCAAGCTCGATCCTCTCGGGCTGGAGCAGCGCCCGGTTCCGGATGTCCTGGACCCGGCGTTCTACGGCTTCTCTGAGTCTGATTTGGATCGGGAGTTCTTCCTCGGGGTGTGGAGGATGGCTGGGTTCTTGTCGGAGAATCGGCCTGTGCAGACACTTCGTTCTGTGTTGGGACGCCTGGAGCAGGCCTACTGTGGCACCATTGGTTACGAGTACATGCACATACCTGACCGCGAAAAGTGCAACTGGCTGAGGGAGAGGATCGAGACAGTTAACCCAAGGGAGTACACCTATGATCGTCGCCAGGTCATGCTCGACAGGCTCATCTGGAGTACGCAGTTTGAGAATTTCCTGGCACAGAAGTGGACCACTGCAAAGCGTTTCGGCCTGGAAGGTGCAGAGACACTGATTCCTGGTATGAAGGAGATGTTTGACAGGGCAGCTGATCTTGGTGTAGAGAGCATTGTCATTGGGATGCCACACAGAGGCAGGCTCAATGTCTTGGGAAACGTCGTACGTAAGCCCTTGCGACAGATCTTCAGCGAGTTTAGTGGTGGTACCAAGCCTGTCAATGAGGGGGAGGGTTTGTATACAGGGACAGGCGATGTCAAGTACCATCTAGGAACTTCATATGATAGGCCTACCAGAGGTGGGAAACATATCCATCTATCGTTGGTTGCAAATCCAAGTCATTTGGAAGCAGTCGATCCTGTTGTTGCTGGGAAGACCAGAGCAAAGCAGTACTATTCCAATGATCTTGACAGGACCAAGAATCTAGGGGTGCTATTGCATGGTGATGGAAGCTTCTCAGGGCAGGGTGTTGTGTATGAGACCCTGCATCTGAGTGCACTTCCAAACTACACCACCGGTGGAACAATTCATCTTGTGGTCAATAATCAGGTTGCATTCACTACTGATCCGATGTCAGGGAGATCTTCACAGTATTGTACAGATGTAGCCAAAGCATTGGATGCTCCAATTTTCCATGTGAACGGTGACGACTTGGAGGCTGTGGTTCATACTTGTGAACTTGCTGCGGAGTGGAGGCAAACATTTCATTCTGATGTAGTGGTGGATATTGTATGCTACCGTCGATTTGGGCATAATGAGATTGACGAGCCCTCCTTCACCCAGCCTAAAATGTACAAGGTATTGTCCAGACCCCACCCCGCCCCCAAAGGAAAGAAAAAAGGAAAACACCATTATGATTATGATCTGGCACACAATTCTATATGCATTTGGCCTTTTCATTCTTAATTTTAGTCCTGATTATTCCTTACTTTTGACTAAACACCATCTTTGGAACTCTGGCTAATTATCATTTAGTAGACATAACTGTGAGCCTTAAGACGCCTTAAGTATTTTACTTATCTATTGGTAAACAGAACTAGAAAGATTGCCATGAATCAGCAATAAAACTGATTCTGCGTAATAAAATAGCGATATTACTATACAAGCAACTTAAGATATATCTTTCTATCTGAATCAGGTGATTAGGAACCACCCAAGTGCGCTTGAGATATATCAAAACCAGCTGTTAGAATCGGGGAAGATCTCCAAGGAAGATATTGACAAGATACACAAGAAGGTCAGCACCATACTGAATGAGGAATTCAAAAAGAGCAAAGACGATATCCCCAACAAGAGGGACTGGCTTTCAGCTTACTGGACTGGGTTTAAGTCCCCAGAACAGATTTCACGTATCCGAAACACCGGGTAAATGATTCTTTCCTTCCAGTTTGGTAGTTTCTGTGTTTCCCTCCACATTTTGTGTGAGTGTATTTGATGTAATGCATTTGCAACAATGCAGTGTCAAGCCAGAGATTCTAAAACGTGTTGGTGAAGCCATGACAACACTGCCAGAAACATTCAAACCTCACAGGGCTGTCAAGAAGATTTTTGATTTGCGTCGCCAAATGATTGAGACTGGGGAAGGCATTGACTGGGCAGTGGGTGAAGCACTTGCTTTTGCAACTCTTATAATTGAGGGGAACCATGTCAGGTTAAGTGGCCAGGATGTTGAGAGAGGTACATTCAGCCACCGCCATTCTGTCATCCATGACCAAGAAACTGGAGAGCAGTACTGCCCACTTGATAATCTTGTCATGAACCAGAATGAGGAACTATTTACTGTAAGCAACAGGTAAGAATTGTAGTCTGCTAACTTGTTCCAGTTAGGGGTGCACATGGGTTACTTCAGTTAGATTTCTTATATGATGAAACATGAAATCACCATAAGCAGATAGACTGAAAACTGTATCAGCTAGTTTAGTTATAATGTTGGTTTTATGTTGTACATAGTGATTGATTTTATATCCATATACATAAGAGAAAGCTTAAGGCTGGCTTGATCCACCAGTATTTGACAGTGGACACATAACTGACCAATTATGCTCATTATTGTCAACTCTGGAATGGAGAATTGACAATACCCTTTTTATTTCTAAGGAGAACGGTTAGAACATAAACAAATTGGGGCCAGTATTACTGAAGATGCAATTTGGCATGCTAAGGCTCCAAAAATTTGTCCTTAGCCAAATAATTGGTGTTTTTTGCTGATACATTCTCATGATTTTTTAGCAGCTGAGGTATGCAACAAGTTTTGTACCTGTTGAATTGAGCAGCACATGTGGCATGTGTAGCAGACATGTTGCTCAGGGATGGAATCATGGCTAAATGCATGTTGTATAATTTTGGAGCATTATATGTCCTGGGATGATCTAGAGAAATAGAAAATGACTAACTAAACACCATCTTGGAATAATTGGTAGACCCAAAACAAAGTTGGTTTAGAAGGTTGATTTCTACATGCTCATAATTGTCTGGAACTGTTAAGAAAATCTGAAGCGAGGAAACGAAGAGGAAATTCTTAGCAAATTGTTATATTCTCTGAACTGACTAAATTAGTAATTTTAGGTAGAGACTACTTGGGGTGCACTTTACGACGTCATAACCTTGTCATCTGAATATAAGCTTGTCATTTAAATAATTATTTAAATATATATATACTGATGTTGTCTCTTGATGTATTTCCCTTTTTTAATTGATCTGGTTTACCATCACCTGATGTGTGCTATAATTTGCACAGTTCCCTGTCAGAATTTGCTGTTCTGGGCTTTGAGTTAGGTTATTCAATGGAGAACCCAAACTCACTGGTTTTATGGGAAGCACAGTTTGGCGATTTTTCAAATGGGGCTCAAGTGATATTTGATCAGTTCATTAGTAGCGGAGAGGCAAAATGGCTCCGCCAGACTGGGCTTGTTGTCTGCCTTCCTCATGGATATGACGGTCAAGGGCCTGAACATTCTAGTGCGAGAATGGAGCGCTTCCTTCAGGTATCATTTTGCCCAGGTTGCAAGGATGTGGACACAAGTATCTCTTCCATTTAAAGTACCTGTATTATATGCACATAAAAGGAACATATGAGGAGAGCACTTACTGTAAATTAGCTCTTACACAATTTTATCATGGTATACACGCACAGTGCTGGAACTGCCATAACCATACACCACACTATTTATATAAATATTCCCCATTTACTGGCAAAATGTATTTTTTTCCCTCCACTTTCTTGCTTATTATGGCTTTCCTGTTCGCATGACCTAACGAGGACAAAGCTAAATACCTCATAGGCAAACCTCTTTTCATGAGAGTGCATGTTAATTGCGCAACATTTGTATTGTGCTTCCTCTACTTCTGAGTTCTATAGAAAGTTGCAACTACACCAAACTTGATTCTTAGTTGGACTTCTGTATCATGCAATTTATGGGTTGTACTTCACAACACGTGAGAGCCAAAATCCATGTAGCATTGGTGAAGCATTTTGAAGATAGTTCATTGAAATACTTGCCAAATATGTTAAATTGCATATTTTGTTAATATAAATACAAACCTGCAGAACCAACAAATTCTGCAACTATGAAGTTTCTTTCCTAGGCCTGGGTCATGGAGATCTTAAATGCTGCTACCTTTTGGTTTAGCTATATTCCTTTTTAAGAATGTCCATGATTGCAGATGAGTGATGATAACCCCTATGTTATACCTGAGATGGATCCAACACTGAGGAAGCAAATCCAGGAGTGCAACTGGCAGGTCGTGAATGTCACAACTCCTGCAAACTATTTCCATGTGCTGCGTCGCCAGGTGAATATAATAATACAACCTCCCTCCCCCCACCCCGTCCTCCTGCCCTCCTGCCCTTCGCAACCATCTTTCGGTGCATTAACCTGTATCTTCCTCTGTTTGCAGATACACCGGGATTTCAGAAAGCCTTTAATTGTGATGTCTCCAAAGAATCTCCTCCGTCACAAGGACTGCAAATCCAGTCTATCTGAATTCGATGATCTTGCTGGTCACCCTGGATTTGATAAGCAAGGGACACGCTTCAAGCGTCTAATAAAAGACCGGAATGACCATAAGGACCTTGAGGAAGGAATCAGACGTCTAGTTCTTTGTTCTGGAAAGGTAGGTTATGTTATACTTGCTGGAAGCTATACGTCCAACAAAGTTGCAAACTCAGCTTCTTCACCTACTTATTTTATAACTAACTTTGCTATGATCTAGGTGTACTATGAATTGGATGAAGAAAGAAAGAAGTCGGATTCCAATGATGTCGCAATATGTAGAGTTGAGCAGCTCTGTCCATTCCCCTATGACCTCATTCAGCGCGAGCTGAAGAGATATCCAAGTATGTGGCAAAAAATACCTTGCTCAAATATTTCCATTGCGTTGCTATATCGAGTAGTCCTTTTTCTCTTCGTGAAAACATACAAGGTTTGCATGTAGGTAGATAAACTCTTCTACCTTATATGCCAATTTTATTTGAAATGGGGTACAGAACAATAGGAAGTGATCGGTCAAGTAGGCAGGACTATGTATTTTATTAACCAGGATACCTGTTTCTAGTTAAAAAAACATTTTTGTTGATCCAGTATACTTGTGAGTATGAGATACCTCATATTGTATGCTCTAGTGAATTCTAGTAATAACCACCAAAAAGATGATGAAGCCTAGCAGCACTAAAAGTATATACTGTCTGCGTGTTTCTGTTTTGCAGATGCCGAGATTGTTTGGTGCCAAGAAGAACCGATGAACATGGGGGCGTATACCTACATCAATCCTCGCCTGCTGACTGCGATGAGGGCGCTCGGTCGTGGCAGCATAGATGATATCAAGTATGTTGGAAGGGCCCCTTCTGCAGCCACAGCTACAGGTTTCTATACTGTCCATGTGCAGGAGCAAACTGAGCTCGTGAAGAAGGCGCTGCAGCGAGACCCCATCAAGTCTCCGCTCTGAACATGTAGATTCTTTGCATAGCCATCAGAACTTCTGATCTCCTACCATGCAGAAAAACAACAGGTCTTAATTACACCTCTTCAGCCATTTGGTGAATAATCGTTATGCATGTGTGGTGCCGCACATTAGAAACGGTCTGAGGTCCATTTTGAGTGCATAATTTTTTCCCGTCAAAGCTTTTTGGTCTACATCCTTTTGTTTTTCTGGGTGCTAAGGTTAAACAAGCTGTATCCAGTTCTCCCTTTGCCAATAAAGAAGTGTACCCAGTACTGATGTATGTATGTCCTACGAGACGCTCCGTCCCTACGGCTGTGCCTAGTTTATGATTCCAGTCTGTCTCTCTGAAATACTTGGAAAGAAACTAGTTCAGTGAAGTACTAGCACACCATCTCCCAGGCCACTTATATGTGTGGCACATGCTTTCGTCACCAGACATGCGTTAAGCAGGCTTCTTTTGTTATTGTTATGTCTGAACTGGCCGTTTTCTTTCTTTCCTTTTCCTTTCTAGATGGAAGATCCATGACTTGCCTAATAGATCCATTTCTTTTTTGGAAAAAGAAATTTTCAATCTTGTAACCCTCATGTGCTATACACAGAAAATCGAATTGGCATCCAACAACGAGAAACTGGATTGGGGCCACCTGGGCCTCCTAACGGGCCGAGGGCCATAGCACTAGCAAAAGGACACCGGGAAATAAAAAGGGGAAAATGACGATCCTACGCTTCGACTCAAAAAAAGAAAAAGAAAAGAAGAGGCGCTTGATGTTTAAGAACAGGAAGACAGATAGCAAATGCAGTGTTCGTACACTCATTAATGGAGCTTAAGGCAAGGACCAGCTGTACAAATCCAAGCGTGATTTCTCTGTCAGTACTGTCCGGACAATGATAATCACTTGGTCCTTCCCAACTGGCTCTTGTTTGTGTCCCTTGCATAAAGCACTCATTCATTGAACGGCGGCTCCGTGGGTGCATCTCCAGATTCAGACACCGAGAGGGAACGAGATCCTCTGACGTAGGAGAAACTACTGCCGAGGGACGTTGATGCGTGTAGGCCGTTCTTTTCGCATCCAACAGCAGGAGGTGAAACCGGGTGAAAACACAACGGATGAGTTAGCTCGCCGGCACGCCCAGCTTCAGGGTCGTGGTCGGCTGTACCACGCCGACGCCGTCCTCGTCCAGGCCGCTCTCAACTAGCGCTCTTCTCGTCGTGGTCGCCGCACTGGCGCACGCCGGCCGTGTCCTCCGAGAGGAGGAGGGGTCTGGCTTCGGCCGCCGCACTCGTTCTCTGCACTAGATGACCCGTTGCGCCAATGGCGCAAAGGCCGAGTGTAAGCTAATTATTGTAAGAGCATGCATTAACATATTGTTATTCGAAAAGAATAGCTCATTCTATACGCAGTTAGTACATAAGATTGGAAATGATTCAATAAGTCATGTAGAAAATGATTCTTTTGATCTGTTTAGATTGGATAGACAATCATGCAAAGGTCTTTGGATGTGCACTTAAAGATGATAGCATATATTTCTTCCATCAAGGTTGTTTCAAAAGCATACCACATAGCAGTCTAAGCAGCAAATAACCGATAGCTAAATGCACAGGATGGTCTTAGGGGATTACATAAGATCCAAAAGGATGATAAACACGGAAGTCTTGGTAGGTATCTATACTAATACTAAGTTATATAACAAGGGGCTCTTGCAACTTGCTTATATTGAGTAGACGATCAGGCACAGTCCCTTGGAAGTGCATTTGAAGGCGAAAGCGTATACTTGCCCTTCGTTCATGTGTGCCTGACGGAAGAAGTCGCTCCAGCCTTCAGTGATGGTTGCCCTTTTGTCAACACCCTTGATAAAGCGGGCCGTGACAGCGGCAGTTCCGTCTCCAGTAGTGATTGGCAGTTCACCATGGTCAGCATCCATGTGTGGGAAATGGAACCCCTAGAAAAAGGAACGCTAAAGTACTGAAAATAATAGTAAAGGTTAGTCACTATATCATTTTATACCATGCTATTATATGAAACCGGACAGAGTAATTGCAAAGGACTACCATTCTTTTGCCTTGTGTTGCAAATGTTTCTGTCATGTGGCACACATAGTAGTTATCAGGCGTGGTGGTGCTGCGGATGATCTTTCGCAGTGTACGGACATTATGGTTGTAGAGCTTAACTGTGTTGGCCCACACAATGTGGTGACTAAACTCATCTAAGTAGTGGATGCAAGGCTCACCTATGTTAAGTTGTACAAAGTTATATCTTTTAGTAGTTGTTGCGAGAGTTGATGGAATGAGAAGAGTAATGTAGCTCTTACCATGGATTTTCTTGCCTTTGAACTTTTGGATTGAGTTTGCTTTCCATGGGCGATGAATTTACTCGTATGCCTTATTGTGCTTCTGACAAGTGGTTCGTTTGTGTTGAATAGATAAGGAGATCATGGTAAGAGTTTGCAATAGCAAATAGAGGACAACATAAACAAACAGAGGGGCTAATTAGCTTGTGTGTACTCGTGAAAGATAGAAAAGACTATCTATTGTATATGGTCAGTGGGAAGCAGTAAGCAGTGCTTTTACATGTAACAGCAAATAAATCAGAGCATTAATGAATAGCAAACAGAACACCTACTGGACCCTGAAAGAATTTGTTTTATTACATAATTGATCAACTTGCATGCATAAGTGATAAAAAAAGACTGATCAATCATAAGTATGTTTTTCAGAATTACCATTGGTAATTGGTCACCGCTGGTATCACTGGTTGTGTCTACCTCCTCTTGTTTAACAGCTGTCATCTGAAAGAAGTAGTAGAATAATTAAGCTGATTTATCTGACTGTGGTTTTGCTTGGATGACTAACAGTGATGCATGTGTCTTAATACGGTGAGACTTCATAGGCCATTGGTGGTAAAAGATGCTCATTATATTTCATTAATAATCCTAATCCTCAAAAATCTTATTTCTTCACGTGTGAGGTGAAGTATATCGCTCAATGCCAAAGCCACCGGCCTTGTCGTCATTGGCGGTGGGTGAAATCGATGGCATCCGATCGAACCCAGTAGGCGGCGGATCTCTCTGGCCTCATCTTCAAGGTCTGTGAAGAGCACAACGCACTCGGCGTTGCGGATGAAGATCTCATGGTGCTTGACCGTGCGAGTGCTCTTCATGGACTCAAAGATTGCCCAGTTCTCGAAGACGATATTCAGTGAGACAAAAAACTGTATGGAAATAATCAGGATGGGATAGTGCTTTTAAGCACTATATCTAGAACCAGAGCCATGGCAAAAATTATGGTGATTTCATATGTAAATAAACCTGAAAAAGTAGCAAGATGACTCAGACCGAAAAACAAATCTCTTGACAGTGCTCTTTGGCAAGTGCTGCAGAAATGGATAAAACTCAGTCACAGTCTCTATACCAACGTTTCCTGTAGGCTGGGTGTAGTATAAAGATTTTGGGAGCTATAGTGTCTTTCAGCATAGCATCTAAAATAATCCTTGGTGGAATGTGTACAGGATCCATTAGGAAATCCTAAGATGATCTTGTAAGTGTTAGATTATCGCTCATAAAAAAGGCTATATAAGGTTAACCTGTACATCCCCGCAAAAAAAGGTTAACATGTACATGCTATTTATCTCTTATAATATCTATCTTTGCAAAGGAAAAAAAATGTAGAATAAAACCAAATATCATCTATGGAATAAAAACTTAGTACCGTTATCTAAAATAGTACATCATAAATCATCTATCCTATCATTAGTATGCAGTATGCAGTATATCATTTCTCATAGCTGGAAAGAGACCATGCATCATAACCAATATGGAGAAAGTAAGGAAGGGAATGGGCACACCAGGGACCAATGACGTTTATGTGATGAGGTATTTACCAGAATGGAGATGGTCCGAGACCTAGAAAGAAAAAAATAGAAGCAAAATATGTGTAGCTTAGCTGAATGGGGGAGATGATTCCAAACTTGCAGATTCAGAATTAATGGGAATGCTTCCCCGTCGGCAGCGGCCACATGACCACAGCCTAGGTGTCATGGTCATCTTGAGATCGAGCGATGACCGATCGTTCCTCCCACATCAATGACCACAGCAACGCAGGGGATAGTGCCATCTCGCGATCAAGCATAATGATGGCCACAACCCTAGGTCAAACACCGCTACCTTGGCAAGTCCGCTGACCACAAGGTACCTTTGTTGCAAAAAATAACCATACGACATGTCACAGGATATTGCGCAGACATGGCAGCCAATCACAAGGTCGTGAAGGATGACTATAATGTATTAACATTGCAGCAGTTAAGTTTCTATGAGTGGAACAATGAAAAATTATTATATAAGCCTACTTAATCTAGTCATGATCTATAACCAAAAGTAGTTATCTTTTCAAAAACAGGGAGGCACACTCTCACATATCAGTTCTTAGTAATTATAGAATGCCCATTATATATTAACTGAAGTAAAACCAAGCATGTATGTACAATGAATTTCAGGAATAAAAACTTTTTGGGAAATTATAGTAGATCCTAAACAAAAATAAAATACAAAATAGAAAGGTACTTTGACATGGCCTTCCATCAGTGTATTCATTTGTCTTCTATTGATCACCCACACCTGAAATGAAAATAAAAGGATGGCTTCTCATTTTGGTCTAAAAAATTAGATCAACAAATGATAAATAAAAATTAATGTTAATAATTTTGTAACTGCAATAAATATGGCATCAGGACCAAAAGATGCTCAAATAACATCAATGCCTAAACTGTAGTAGCATGCAGATATAACATCCTTTTTGTCTCATAAACCAAAGGAAGTTCAGAATATACCATCTTAAATCGGTGTGAGCGCCTTGGCTTGCATCATCTCCTAGTTGACCTGAGCTACAAATGCAATACAGGTCAATACTCTGATTTCATTGACCCTATTTTGCACAGGTCAATACAGAAGGAACCAAATCAGTCAATAGTGATACTCTGAAGAAATGCTTACCATATTTTTATAGAGATGCAGAGGGAGAGGGAGCGGGAGAGGGTCTGAGTCTGATGGTGTAGAAGAAGCCGGAGAGGAAGACGACCATGCGGTCTGCGCCTGCCATGAAGAGGCGATTGTTTCCGTTCATGGCGCCGCCGAAGTGGTTATCGGGGGCAGACAGGATGGGAATCTCCGCGTCCGCGGCGTGGGGGTGCTGCGGCGGCCACCTCGTCCTCTCCACGAAAGCTTCATGTCCTCGTCCATCTCTCAAGTGTGGTGGTGCCCATGCCTCTCCTGCTAAGAGTTGAGGAGCGGCGAAAGCTTGGGTTAGGAGCAGCTATGGCAAGAGCACAACAGGGCAAGATAAACGGGGAAGGAGAAGGTCGATGTACCTCTGCAAGGAGCGAAGGAGAGGGGCTTGAGTAGCAGGCTGCACCCTTCCTGACGAAGAAAGAACGCTGGTCGACCGACGGCGCTCCTCGCACACGCATCTGCACCTGCCGCTCCTGGGTCGAGCCGGCAGGTTCAGCAGGAAAAATAGTTGAAGGATGCAATAAATGGCATCTCAAATTTTGTAGCCCAAGAACAAACATACATTTAGATAAGAAGAATTGAACACATACCTCAAAGGGAAGCATGACGAACATTGATGTTATCATGGGAAATATGCAAAGAGCATCAGGGGTCGTTAGATCTGTAAGCCATGGAGCTCCAGCCCCTTTTAAAAATGGAACTTTCTCAGCCACGTTTGATATCTAGAAGCATGACAGAAAATCGAAATGCCTGCCTGAAATTATCAGTCGAATGCTTTAGACTTGAAAGAGAAGAAAATCACAGTTCAAAACCTCTGCACGAAAATAACCCTTGCATACACCAGTACAACAATGAAATACCAACATGTGCTCAGTTTCAGGAGCCAAGCAACAAGTTAAGCCAAAGCTGAAGCAATTAGCATCTTGTAGAACGATGGGCAAATATATACTAAGATATATACACAATGGTTGCTTTCTTGATACTTTCTTTTCCTCAGTTTACCTCTTGAATAATGACAGGATATGATTTACTATTTGAAGTGAACAAGTTTTTCAGCAGTATCATGGGCAAATAAAACTAATTTCTTACATAGATCAACAGAAGTAAAAGAAAATTATAATGAAAAGCTACAACAACAATAATCTCATATCTGAAGTGTCATTCTTGTCCATTGGTAAATGTAGAATACATAGAAGGACGGGCATGAGGAGAAGAAGGAGAGTGGGAGGAAAGGTACCAGGCCGATCTCTTTCCAATGAGGTTCAGCTGTGACCTGGAGGAGAGGCAGGAGGAGAGGCAAGAGGAGAGGCGGGGGGAGAGAAGCCTCTGTCGTTCGTAAGACCATGGCCACACTGATCGGCCGCTCGTCATCACCATTCTGGATGCATCTTGATGGCAGGAGAGGCACCTCTCCATCAGCGGCCACTGCCTCCTCCTCCCCTGCCTTTCCCAATGTTGCCGCCGCCATAGCCCCTGGCGCCACGAATCCCCTCCTGTCTCTCTCTCCCTCGCCGCCCTCACTCTCATCCCGCCGGTGTTTAGGTGTGACGACGCGGTGGAGAGGCCTGGAGGGGAGGAAGAGGAGGCGATGCAGAGAGAAGGACGGGCGTGGGGCTCGAGGACGGAAGGCGAGCCACCACCAACTACCCTAGGCGCCTCAGGCCACGCCCTGGCCGCGCCTCGCGCACGAGCCCGGCCGCATGTGCCCCGCCCGCTACCGCCCGTCGGCTCTGCACGCCGCGCCCCGTGCCGCCCGCGCGAGCCCGCTGCTGCTTCTGGGCGCCAACCGCGCGCGCTACTGCCGCCAAGCTGCTGCTCGCCCCGCCTGGCCGCCCCATGCGCGCCTCGTTCACGCACCGCACGCGCCGGCCGCGCCCTGCCCCGCGCCCTCCAGCGCCGCCCCGCGCACGCCCGGCGCTGCTCGCTTCCGCTGCGCCCTTCCGCAGCCACCCACGCCTGCCGCCGCCGTGGCCCGACCGCGTCCGCCTCCCTGCACCGCCCGCCTACGCCTGCCGCTGCGCGCCCACAGCTGCTGTCGCCGCCGCCGCGTAGAGGGGATGGGATGCGGGAGGGGAGGATGGAGGAAGAGGGAGACTTGTGGCGGCTGTGAGGATTGGTGGAAAGGGGTAGGGTTTGCGAGGTGCCACGATTGGCGGATTGGGTGTGGGCGACGAGTGCTCCAGTCCACCCCACTTTTCACCGCATATCATCTATTTTTTGCACACGAGTGCACGCACAAACCGCACACTGCAGCGCTGGTCCCACGCAGTTGCCTGGCCCAGTTGTCATGCACCAGAACCCAAATTCATTGCGTGAGTTAAGACAGACGGTGGGATATTTGACAGAGAGATGAAAAAGACAGAAAACTTTCCAGCGATGTAGATCGGGTGAACGAGATCGAAGGAGCGACGCGAGTGCCCCAGGTGAGCGGGTACTTAGAAGGGTTTATATGTTCAATTTCCGCCCTAGCGTACGCTGGTCGTGTCCTTCGAGAGGAGTACGAGTCTGACTCTGAGGCCTCACAGAAGCCCTTCCAGCCGAGGCTCCGTCGCCGTTTACGAGTGGCCCCTTGAGGAAAGACTGTGGTAGCACCGGAGGAAGAGTCTATGGCGATGCCATCGTCGATGTCTTCGTGTTTCTGCGTTCTTGTTCATGTTTGTCTCTCGACGGCACAGAGGACCAGCGCGGTGGCCAGCACGATACGAGGGCTGGTTGAGAGCAGCCTGTACGGCGTGGTGCAGCCGACCACGACCGTGGAGCTGGACGTGCCGGCGAGCTGTGCGTGTTGAGTATATATGTTGTGCATATTTATGTATTGAGCCGACCTTTTAGTTGCTTTGTATAGTAGAGGTCATGACCCATCTTTGTACATCATATATACGTGACTTTGCACATGAGCAATACATCGTGCAATTCATACATCATATATGGTATCAGTTTTTTAGGTTTCTTTCCTCACTTCCACTCCATCGCCGCGCGTCTACCCCGCGTCGCCGCCACCACTGCTCCAAGCCGCCGCCGCCGCCCGCGCCCTCCCGTCGCGCCCGCCGCTGCCGCTTCCCACTTCCCAGCCGCCGCCGCCCGCGCCCGCCGCCGCCGCTTCTCACTTCCCAGCCGCCGCCGCCGCCCGCGACCCTCCCGTCACGCCCGCAGCCGCTGCTCCACCCGCCGCCGTGCCGTCTAACCCTAGCCGCCGCAGCTTCCCTAGCCGCGGCCTCGCCCGAACACCACCCTGAGCCGCCCGCCCCCTCCCTCCTGAACCCTAGTTTTTGTATAGTTGAGGTCATGGCCCATCTTTGTACATCATATATACGTGCCTTTGCACATGAGCAATACATCGTGTAATTCGTACATCATACAGTGCATTGTGTTTTAACAGAATTCATCTCCCGCCGTTGGATGCGAAAAGAACGGGCTGTACGCATCTACGTCCCTCAGCAGTAGTTTGTCTTACGTAAGAGGATCTCGTTCCACTGAGAGACCCATTTATCATTCAAACACGTTTAATGCAATTATGTTTATCATATAAGCCGTAGTACTCCCTCCGTTCCATAATACTACGCCTGTCCTGATTTATTGGTCCTCATTGTATCTTGTGCCAAATTTTGATCATAGATTGAACTAATAAAATGTTCACGTATGTCATAAAAAATTATATCATTGAAAACTATGTTCAAATACGAACCCAACGATATATTTTTTGTTGACATGCATTAACATTTTATTAGTTAAATCTTTGGTCAAACTTTGGCACAAATTACAAAAAGGACCAATAAACTAGGATGGAGGTAGCACGAACTAAAACCACGACAAGCATTATGGAACGGAGGAGTATTTGTTAAATACGGCACAAAATATGTGCAACCATCTTTTTTTATCATTAGGAAATCTATGTTTTTATCCTCCTTCCGCCAAAATCGGAATATCGCTTTTAATGTAGATAGTCGCAAAAGCTTTACCGTCATTATATACATGTTTCTTTGCCCATCAATATATTTGTCAATTACTCCCTCCGTTACTAAATATAAGTCTTTTTAGAGATTCCAATGAAGGACTGCATACGGAGCAAAATGAGTGAATCAATACTTTAAAATATGTTTATATACATTCATATGTAGTTTGTATTGAAATCTCTAAAATGACTTATATTTAGTAAAGGAGGGGGTAATTTACATGAAGACTAGGGAGTCAGGGGGGCTCTCTTTCCCGGCTCCCCCCCTATTCTTCAAGAAAAAGTCTCCTTCTTCCTCCCGTCGGCACCGCCGTTGGTCCACCCGCCCTCTCATGGCCTTTGGCCCGTGGAGGTGTGGAGGATCTCGGCCCCTCGCCGGCGGGAGGGACCCTGATGTCGTTTTTGTTAGGTACACCGTCTTGGTTGGGGTTGTGTGGCGGTGACGATGTCCCTCGGTAGGAATAATGTCTCCCACGTTTGATCCCCGTCCCGGTGGTGCGTCTAGCATCGTCGGAGGGTGTGTGGAGGCGTGTCTCCGTTGGATCTCACGGGATTCGCTCGGTGCTGGTCTTCTATTTGGATCCAGTTTTTGTCCGTCTTTGTTCGTGTGGTTACAGGTGTGATCTTTCTGATCTACGACTCTCTTCATTGCCGATGGTTGCTGCTCTGGTGCGCTGGTCCTTTGGGGCCTTAGCACGATGACTTCCGACCGTCTACTACAATAAGATTTGCCCGATTCCGGTGAAGGAGGGGTGATGACGGTGTCGCGCCTTCAACTCGCTCCAGTGCTTGTAGTCGTCGCTAAGTAGTCCATGAATCTGGTTGTAATTTTCATTATCTCTATCATTTTTTATACTGCCATGATTGACAATGAATATATTAGAAAGTTGTGTCGTAAAAAATAATAATACATGAAGACTGTGGACGCGGCTCCTCTGACGTACGGCGCACACACTGACGTGTGGACCTGGACCCATGCGTCAGTGGCCCAACGTCAGGTGGCCGTACGTCAGGGGATCCGGCTCCGGAGACTGTTATGTATGCAAGCAAATAAAACTAGGTTTAACGAGTCTTCCTTGTAACACCAAAATGCAAAGGAAGTGAGTCTGGCTCGCTTGGTCGGGGACAGAATGTACATCGCCCCATCATCTTGGCTTCCGTTTCTAGTGGGAAACAAACAAGAAAAAGATTGCAAAGGCAAATGTTATTTACGAAAGAAAAAAGTTCATTTTACTACCCTGAATAAAGTTGATGGTTCACATAACCCTTGATGTTTTTTTCTGTTCCCTCACCCCCTAAACAATCCAATACCGGCTAAAAAACTCCTCTGAGTGGTTTGCCTCAAGCTGGTGCTGACGTGGCAATGGTCAAAGGCGGTTTTGACCTGCGGGTGAGTTGTCCCTACAATTTTTTAAAAAGCAATCAGCCCCTTATTAATGCAAATGGGTTCTTGTAAAAAAAATTAAAAAGCAATTAGGTCCCTGTTAAAAGGAAACAAAAGCAATCGGGTCCCTGCTTGGCCCGCGGTGGTTGGCCGGCGACAACCATCGCTCCGAGCCATCAACTCCCTTGGTGATGTACGTCGATGACCACCAGCAGCAGCAAGGCCGCGTCCATGGCGATGCTCTTGAGGGCGTCGGTGGCGACACAGATGCACTGGTAGTCCGCGAAGAGGAGCTTGGGGGCGGCGTGCGTTTGGATGGCAGCGACGCTGGTGGCGGCCAGGCCGGTGTTGATGACTGCGCCGGCCATGGGGACTGCGAAGTGCAGACGACGGCGACGCAAGGAAGGAAGGTGACGGCGGACCGTTCTGTTTCGGTATGCGATGACCCGACTCCTGCCATGGTCAGCAGCGGCTAGAACAGGGTAGGGAGGAGCGGGTCCGGCGGTGAGGCGGCAGATCCAGGCGGGCTCAGGCGTGAGGGAGATCAGGGGAGGGGCTCTAGATCGAGCGAGCTCGGATCCGATAGCGAGTTGTTTGGGAGGCGGCCATGGCAATTTGGAGCAGATCGGGGCGAGCTCCATGGAGGTCCTGCGGCAACCAGCGGTGCCGGGTTGGTTGGCCGGCGGCGTTCACAGGTCAAAACCGCCTTTGACCATTGCCACGTCAGCACCAGCTAGAGGAAAACCACCCAGAGGCGTTTTTTGGCCGGTATTGGATTGTTTAGGATGGTAAGGGAAAAAAAACATCAGGGGGTATGTGAACCACCAACTTTCTTCAGGGTAGTAAAATGAATTTTTTTCTTTACGAAACATCCTTTTTCTCCGGTCTATAGTATATATATATATATATATAGTTCCTGCAAACATGACACTCATAATATAAGGAATGTTGTACGAAGGTATAGTTGACTTTCCAGCTACGAAAAAAAAGCTATGAAGGTAGCTCAAGCATTATACAACATGGTGGCTATAAACAAAGATCTTACAACATATGCCCAAGCAAACGGTGTCTTTGATGCCTCGTATTTTGTAGATAAAGAAAAAGAAGTAGTAGATGCAAACTGCTTTTATTTCCAAACACGCGCCAAGATCCACTGTAGCAGGAGCCACAGTTCGGAAACAAGAAGAGACAGGTCCTTTGCCTGCACGGACGCGCTATTAAAGGCGAAATAAAATAACCTTCCGGAAAATGACACTGCACATAATGCCTGCCTGCTCCAGTCCGGTGAAAGTTTGCAGGGCACTGTGCAGTGTATGCATGTGAAAGGACAGCTCGCTACTATGGTAAATTCATCAATCAATGCTCGCCGGTCCGGCCCTCCAGTTCGTAGTCCTAGCAAAACCCCAATCTGATATCCAGACCTGAAAACCAACTACTCCTTCCAAATATATCCAAATAAGAAAATGAGGTAGGAGTACTAGCACCCCCGCCGTTGGTTTTTCTAGCCGTTGCAGCTTAATTAATTGGTATACTATATGTACCATTATCATTCTTAATCTGCATGACCGTGCTGTCCACGGAGGCGTGCATGCGTCAAAACATCTCATTTTTCTGCCAGTTTTAAGGTGAGCGCTGCTTGCCTGGCCAGCGTCACCTGCCTCCCACCCCGCTCCAGTAGCCACCCCCCTCGTCGTCATTTCCCTCCTGATCCCATGGATCACCTGGATCCCGACATCCCACGAGTGTCTATTGTCGTGCATATCACCCCCTCCCCCCCCCCCCCCCCCCCCCCCGCCGCCGTTAAGCGAGACTCACCTTTCCCTCAGAGGAGATCCACTGCTTTGGTCTCACGGGGCGGTGGCGCCAGAGGATTTGCCGAATTTGCGCCGGCGGCGGTGGGATGCGTGGTCGAATCAGATCCAGAGACGGTCCAGCGAATGGAGAGGGGCTCCAAGGAATTGCGCCGAGGCAGAAAGCAGAAGTCCAGCTCGATCTCCGCGCAGAGTGGCTGCGAGATGTCCAGATCTGGCAGCGCACGCTTGAGTTCGAGTTTAGGCTCATGGCTGCTACTTGTGAGATGCGTTGTGGTTTCCCCTAAGAGGAGGGGATGATGCAGTACAGTAGAGATAAATATTTCCCTGAATTAAGAACCAAGATTATCAATCCAGTAGGAGAACCACGCAACACCTCGTTAGCAGTACATACACACAAAATAATAAATACTTGCACCCAACGCGAACGAGAGATTCGGCGGTTATTTGCAAAGATTAAATTTTGTAGTGATTGATAGATAGATAGAACACAAAATAAATAAAGTAGAAAAATTGCAGCAATGTATTTTTGGATTTTAATATATGATAAAATTAGACCCGGGAGCCATAGTTTTCACTAGAGGTTTCTCTCTTGAAAATAGTATAAGGTGGGTAAACAAATTACTATTGGGCAATTGATAGAAAAACGAATAATCACGACGATATCCAAGACAATGATCATGTATATAGGCATCACGTCCGAGACAAGTAGATCGACTCCTGCCTGCATCTACTACTATTACTCCACACATCGACTGTTATTCAACATGCATCTAGGGTATTAAGTTCATAAAGAACGGAGTAACGCCTTAAGCAAGATGACATGATGCGAACAAATTAAACTCACGCATGAATAGACCCTATCTTTTTATCTTTAATGGGAATGATACAAATACATGTCATGTCCCTTTCTGTCACTGGGATTGAGCACCGCAAGATTGAACCCATCACAAAGCACCTCTCCCATTGCAAGAGAAATCAATCTAGTTGGCCAAACCATGTCAATAGATCGGAGAGAAATACATAACTATAATAATCATGCATAAAAGAGTTCAGAGAAAACTCAAATAATATTCATGGATAATCTGATCATAAACTCACAATTCATCGGATCCCAACAAACACACCGCAAAAAGTGATTACATCGAATAGAACTCCAAGAACATCGAGGAGAACATTGTATTGAAAATCAAAGAGAGAGAAGAAGCCACCTAGCTACTAATTATGGACCCATAGGTCTATGGTAACTACTCACACATCATCGAAAGGGCAGCAAGGTTGATGTAGAGCCCCTCCGTGATTGATTGCCCCTCGGTAGAGTGCCGGAAAAGGCCTCTAGATGGGATTTCTCAAGAACAAGAACTTGCGGCAGTGAAAAAAGTATTTTGGCTGGCTCTTTGTTGGTTTCCCGATTTTAGAGAGTTTATAGAGGCAGAATTAGGTCAAACGGGTGAACATGGGCCCCACGAGCCACCAGGGTGCGCCTTGGTGCCTCGTGGGCCCCTCCTTCATCTTTTGGCCCTCTCCCGAAGCTTACAGGGTCTCTTTTGTCCAGAAAAAATCTCCAAAAAGTTTTGTTGTATTTGGACTTCGTTTGCTACTCATATTCTGAAAAACCAAAAACAGGCAAGAAACAACAACTGGCACTAGGCACTAAGTTAATAGGTTAGTCCCGAAAAATGATATATAACTGCTTGTAAATGCATATAAAACATCCAAGTTTGATACGTTGGAGATGTATTAATGGAAGAAATCATCTTCACCGAATCCACATCGGAGGAGCGGGCACGCATGCGTCGCGTGCAGCCTATGCAATTGATGAAGTGGGCGATGGCCGGAGCGACGCCATCCCAACCACCAAATCGGTAACAAGTTTGGGGAATGAGAGATCACAGGTAAAATGCTGCACATGCAAAGCAACTATAGATATGCAGATGGGACAGTGGCCCGTGATTGATATGAAATCAGTGCAGGAAATCTAGAGTTTAGTGAAGGATGGCCGCATCTGGCGCTTGAAATTGGGTTTGAGCTCTCGACACGGACCAGTGAACACACGAATCTGATGCTTGGTTTGGCCTCTGCATATCATCTGGGTCACGCCTGCTGCCATGGCCTCAACCCTTGATCTGCTGGAGGAAAATCAAATCAGGCGAGGGCAGAGGTTGGTGGCACAATACAGAGCGCAACTCCAACGAGATTTGAGAATTTCAGCTGCATGGAGAGACAATTATTAGAAGCTGGTGTCGAGAATCATCATAGTTGCCACCGAAGAGGAACTCCGAGTTCAGTTGCAGGGGAGGAACAGGTCTACGGAGGAGATGATTGCCTAGGCACGTTCACTGATGGAATCAACAAACCTATTTCAGAGATCATGCTGGAAGGCCTTCTGGGAAATCCAGCCTTGGGCTCCACAGAATTGAGATGCTTGCTTCCTATACCTCAGGGATCTAGCTCACGCGCGCCACTGCAGTTGATCATGGGCGACATCGGTGGTTTCAATTTCGTTCAGAAGCTACAAGGGCGCCAGAGTTCGAGCGTAGAAAATTCAGTTAACAATGAGGCATTCCATGTGGGCGATGAGGTCACAACGCACTTCGCCCAACTCTGGAGCCGATTGGAGCGTTGTGTGGATAAATCTAGGGTTGGGAGGCTACTTCAATACCCCCCTCCACACAACAACCCACTAGCCCTTCCCTCACCGCCGCCACAACTGTAGATACAACTGCCATGGAGTCCAACCGTGGGAGGAGCCGCGGAAAGAACGGGCAGGGGTGGGGAGATGGTGACCAACAGAAGCAGAAGCAGCAGTGGCAGGAGCCACCCCCGTAGATGGCGCAAGCACCGCCCCCTTTAGTTTTGGATTTGGGTTCCCGGGACAAGCACCGCCCTGGGAATTCAACGACCAATTCCATGGGGGGTACTCCCCGCCGCAACAGTAGTGGCAAGGGATACCGCCCCCATGGTTTTCCCAGCAGATGGTGCAACCCCCTCCGGGTAACATGGTGGAGATCAAGGGGTTTCTTTGAGCAACACTAGTCAAGGTTCTGGTAGCCCTGGGATCTCTTTACAAGGGAATCAGAAAAATCAGAGCAAGCAACAAAGGAAGAAGCAAGATAGCAAAGTGGCAGTTAACAACAATGCTACCTCTCTCATGTCTTATGTGAATGTGATTTGTGGTGGTCGTGGAGAGCCAGGTCATGATAAAGAGAAGTGCTCCAAGAACAGAATATGTTTCATCTGCAAGATGGTTACCCATCAAGAAGACAAATGTCCAGTCAGGAAGAAACCTCATCTAGCTGTGAGTTACTTTGGGAGTGGAGCTCCTGGATTAGGCTTCTACCATGTGGATATGTCAGATATTAACCTGTAACACTCTAGGAGACTTAAGAATGTAGGGATTGTTTTCATAGAAGATGGGAAGATCAGCAAAGAGGACCTAGCAACTGAATTCTCAGAGATTACAAAACTAACTGGCCATGGCAGATTAATGGTCTGGATGACTAGACCATGTTAGTGAAGTCCCCCCCTAAAATCCCTGTAGAATCATTTGCCAGTTACCCTTGCTTTGGCCTCCCCAAGAGCAATGTTACTGTGAAGGTTGAGGCTTGGAAAGGGGAGATTGAAGCCTCTTCCTCACAACAGTTGGTCTGGATAAAAATTACGAAGATAAATCCTAGACGGTGTGAATGGTCTATTCTAGACCAAATTACTTTTGTCATTGACACCCTAGTGGATGTGGATTGGCAATTCAAATTCAAAAGCTTCTATGAGGTGGTGAAAGTTAAGTTGTCCTGTAAAGATGCTAGCAAGATCACCAAGGAAAGAATCTTTGGAATAAATGAATAAATCTAGACAAAGTAAACTCATGCATGAATAAATCTCATCTTTTTATACTTAATGGCAATGATACAAATACGTGTCATGTTCCCTTTCTGTCACTGGGTTTGAGCACTGCAAGATCGAACCCATCACAAATCACCTCTCCCATTACAATAAAAATCAATCTAGTTGGCCAAACCAAATCAATAGATCGGAGAGAAATACATAGCTATAATAATCATGCATAAAAGAGTCCAGAGAAAACTCAAATAATATTCATGGATAATCTGATCATAAACTCGCAATTCATCGGATCCCAACAAACACATTGCAAAAAGCGATTACATCGAATATAACTCCACGAACATCGAGGAGAACATTGTATTGAAGATCGAAGAGAGAGAAGAAGCCATCTGGCTACTAACTATGGACCTGTAGGTCTGTGGTAAACTACTCACACATCATCGGAATGGCAGCAAGGTTGATGTACAACTCCCCCCCGTGATTGATTCCCCCTCTGACAGAGTGCCGAAAAAGGCCTCTAGATGGGATCTCTCGGGAACAGGAACTTGCGGCGGAAGAAATGTATTTTGGCTGGCTCTCTGTTGGCATCCCAATTTTAGAGAATTTATAGAGGCAGAATTAGGTCAAATGGGTGAACGTGGGTCCCATGAGCCACTAAGGCGCGCCTACCCCCTGGGCGCGTCCTGGTGCCTCGCAGGCCCCTCCTTCATCTTCTGGCCCTCTCCCGAAGCTTCTAGGGTCTCTTCTGTCTAGAAAAAAAATCTCCAAAAAGTTTAGTGGCATTTGGACTTCGCTTGGTAATGATATTCTGGAAAACCAAAAACAGGTAAAGAAGAACAACTGACACCGGGCACTAAGTTAATAGGTTAGTCGGAAAAAATGATATATAACTACTTGTAAATGCATAAAAACATTCAAGATTGATACTGTAATAGCATAGAACAATAAAAAATTATAGATACGTTGGAGACGTATCAGCATCCTCAAGCTTAATTCCTGCTTGTCCTCGAGTAGGTAAATGGTAAAAACATAATTTTTGATGTGGAATGCTACCTATCATATTCATCTTATAATATTTTCTTTTGTGGCATGGTTATTTGGATTCAAATGATTCAAAGCAATAGTCTATAGTTTGACATGAAGATATAAATACTCAAGCATAGTAACAAGCAGGCAGGTCTTTCAAAATATCAACACTAAAGAAAGTTAGCCCTAACACATTATGCTCAGTCATTGATCCATTCATGGAACACACCCAACATTAACCACACCCAATGCACAAGTATGACAATAGTGCTCTCGAGTTGGTGCTTTATAAGAGAAGATGGAAACTCAACATAAAAGTAAAATAGATAGGCCCTTCGTAGAGGGAAGCAGAGATTTGCAGAGGTGCCAGAGCTCAAAGTTTTAAAATAGAGATAAAATTATTTTTTAGAGGCATGCTTTTCCTGTCAACGTCACGACCGAATGTTTCCAATATTTCCCATGCTATACACATTATAGGCGGTTTCCAAACAGAAAAATAAAGTTTACCCCCCTCCACCATTCTTTCACAATCCATGGCTAGCCGTATCCACGGGTGCCTTCCAAACTTTCAACTTTCCAAGGGGAGTTTATTTTTTCATTTTCATTCATTTCGGGACTGGGCATCCATATTACCTGCCACTTTCTCATGCAATGACAAGTGAATAATCACTCATCCTGAGAATAACCCATCTAGCATGAAAGATATTGACCACCCCCTGTCGCTTCATGAGCGGTATGGGCATACAAAATGAATAGTTATTTGAATGATTAGAGTTGGCACATGCAAATTTACTTGGGACGACATGTAAATACCGCATATAGTTAGGTATAGTGGACTCATTTGGCACAACTTTGGGTTTAAGAATTTGGATGCACAAGCAGTATTCCCGCTTAGTACAAATGAATGCTAGCAAATAGATTGAGAAGCAACCAACCGAAAAACAAAAACGGTCATAAACATGCATTGAGAATAACTAACACTGAATAATGCACCATAAGTAGGATATAACTTCCTTGCATAACTATTGACTTTACGTGCATGCATAGGGAATCACAAACCTTAACACCAATATTCTTACCAGATCACAATTATTCACTATCATAACTCACATATTATCATCTCCATATCACAAAACTATTGCAAGGAATGAAAGTTATCATATCAAGTGATCTACATGAAAGTTTTTATTATATCCTTCTTGAATATTCATCACATTGGGACCAAATTCATATCTTGTGCAAATTACCATCATTACTATCAACTCTCAAAATAATATAAGTGAAGCATGAGAGTTCATCTATTTCTTCAAAATTTTATCACCGGCGTGCTCTAAAAGATATAAGTGAAGCACTAGAGCAACTGCCTAGCTCAAAAGATATAAGTGAAGCACATAGAGTATTCTAACAAATTAAGAAAAATGTGTGTCCCTCTCAAAAAGGTGTGTCCAGCAAAGATGATTGCGACAAACTAAAAAGCAAACAAAGACTCATATAATACATGATGCTCCAAGAAAAACTCATATCATGTGATGAATAAAAATATAGCTACAAGTAACATTACCGATGGTCAGTAGAAGAAAGAGGGGATGCCTTCCAGGGCATCCCCAAGCTTAGATGCTTGCGAGTCCTTGAATATTACTTTGGGGTGCCTCAGGCATCCCCAAGCTTAGGCTCTCGCCACTCCTTATTCATTCATCCATCGTGATCTCAGTTAAAACTTGAAAACTTCAGCACACAAAACTCAACAAAACCTTCGTGAGTCCATTAGTATAGTAAAGCAAATCACTACTTTAGGTATTGTTGCAAACCCATTCATATTTATTGCATTATACCTAATGTATTCTAACTTCACCATGGCTTATACCCCTGATACAATCCATAGATTCATCAAAACAAGAGAACAACGCAACGAAAACAGAATCTGTCAAAAACAGAACAGTTTGTAGTAATTCGAACAATGACCATACTTTGGTAACTCCAAAAATTCTGAAAATTAGGACATCGTGGGAAATTTTTATATCAATCATGTGTAAAACATTCAGAATTTTATCGCACTCCAGCAGATTTTAACAATTCTGCTACTGGATTCAAAAGTGTCTGTTTTTGCACAGAATCAAAGAAACTATCATCCAAATCATCCCAAAGGCTTTACTTGGCACAAACACTAAAAAAACAAAACACACACAACCATAACAGTAGCATAATTGTGTGCACACAAAAAACATAAAAAGAAACAAGAAAATTAAGATAACTATTGGGTTGCCTCCCAACTAGCGCTATCATTTTACGCCCCTAGCTAGACATAATGCATAGGTTCAAGTGTTGTCATCCTTCGTTTTCTTTTCTAAGGATGTATTATCATCCGGAGGTTTCTCAAAGACAATATGAAACACATCATCCATGGAAATTTTAGCATTACTAAGTTGCCCATCCTCGAATCCCTCTTTATTCCCTTTTACAATCGAAGAATACTGTTTATCAATACCATTGAAAACTTGTTGGATTATGTTTAAGGGAGGGACCTCCTTTTCGGTATTATCATCAAAAGTGTGATCATCGTAAAATAAATATCTCAACAAGTAATCACTATTGTATAAGATCTCATCTATCACTGGTTTTTCATGATTTATACCGTAAAAATCAAAGATCTCTCTAGCTTCTCGCACTATGTAATCAAATTATTTCATGAGGACAAGGGTAGCTATCTTCTTAGCTCTAGGATTTTTTATAACCGACTACTCCTAAAACAATCTTTGCAAAGTAGGATGGGTACGGATAAATCTTCTCTCAAGTTTAAGAACAAGTGCAGAAATATGTTCGACATAATTTTTGGTTCTTTTAAATATAGGAGCATCATCAAAAGCCAAAGTTCCAGTGCAACTAAAGAACTCTTGGATAACACTCTTTCCTATAATATTCCTGTGTCCTATCACAAAGGTTTTAGCATCTAAATTGGTAGGAATTTCAACTTTAGGAGTTTTACCATCCTCACTTTTTTCCATACCAGAATCAGCCATGATAGCAACTCCAAGAAAAAAACAAACAAATAAAAAGGCAAACGGAAAATATTTTTGTATTGTAAAAACTTTTTAGAAGTGCGGCAGATGAAAATGAGAGGCAAATAGAAAATAATGTAAATGCAAGGACATGAAAGTTTATGCCTAGGTACTTGATAGATGTTGATGATGTCTCCCCAGCAACGGCGCCAAAAATTCTTCCTGCTACTTGTGAGTTGTGTTGGGATTTCCCCGAAGAGGAGGGGATGATGCAGTATAGTAGAGATAAGTATTTCCCTCAGTTAAGAACCAAGGTTATCAATCCAGGAGGAGAACCACGCAACACCTCGTTAGCAGTACCTGCACACAAAATAACAAATACTTGCACCAAACACGAACAAGGGGTTGTCAATCCCTCGACGATTATTTGCAAAGATTAAATTTTGTACTGATTGATAGATAGATAGAACACAAAACAAATAAAGAAAAATTGCAGCAAGGTATTTTTAGATTTTAATATATGATAAAAGTAGACCTGGGGGCCATAGTTTTCACTAGAGGCTTCTCTCTTGAAAATATCATAGGGTGGGTAAACAAATTACTGTTGGGCAATAGATACAAAAATGAATAATCATGACGATATCCAAGGCAATGATCATGTATACAGGAAGCACGTCCGAGACAAGTAGACTGACTCCTTCCTGCATATACTACTATTACTCCACACATCCACAACTATCTAGCATGCATCTGGAGTATTAAGTTCCCAAAGAACAAACTAACGCCTTAGCAAGATGACATGATGTAGACAAAGTAAACTCACGCATGAATAAACCCCGTATTTTTATCCTTAATGGCAGTGATACAAATACGTGTCATGTCCCTTTCTGTCACTGGGCTTGAGCACCGCAAGATCGAACCCATCACAAATCACCTCTCCCATTGCAATAAAAATCAATCTAGTTGGCCAAACCAAATCAATAGATCGGAGAGAAATACATAGCTATCATAATTATGCATAAAAGAGTTCAGAGAAAACTCAATAATATTCATGGATAATCTGATCATAAACTCGCAATTCATCGGATCGCAACAAACACACTGCAAAAAAGCGATTACATCGAATAGAACTCCAAGAACATCGAGGAGAACATTGTATTAAAGATCAAAGAGAGAGAAGAAGCGATCTAGATACTAACTATGGACCCGTAGGTCTGTGGTAACTACTCCCACACCATTGGAAGGGCAGCAAGGTTGATGTAGAGCCCCTCCGTGATTGATTCCCCATGACAGAGTGCCGAAAAAGGCCTCTAGATGGGATCTCTCGAGAACAGGAACTTGCGGCGGCGGAAAAAGTATTTTGGCTGGCTCTCTGTTGGTTTCCCGATTTTAGAGAATTTTGAAGGAAATATGCCCTAGAGGCAATAATAAGGTTGTTATTTTATATTTCTTTATTCATGATAAAGGTTTATTATTCGTGCTAGAATTATATTGATCGGACTTAAATACATGTGTGAATACATAAACAAATACCGTGTCCCTAGTAAGCCTCTACTAGACTAGCTCGTTGATCAAAGATGGTTAAGGTTTCCTAGCCATAGACATGTGTTGTCATTTGATAACGAGATCACATCATTAGGAGAATGATGTGATGGACAAGACCCATCCGTTAGCTTAGCATATAATCATTCACTTTATTGCTATTGCTTTCTTGATGTCAAATACATATTCATACTACAGGATGATGCTAACGCAACACTACGATCAGAGACCCTTCGATGAAACTCTGTGCGATGCAACAATTGCAAACGGTGGTGTAAAAAAACCCGTCAAAAAAGGTGCAAAACGCTTGCGATGACGGATGCATCAAACACGGTTCAGATTTTAGTTGCGTGTGCGATGCAGGGCATACGGTTCAGTTCAATTAACTGTTTGCGATGAGGAGGAACAAAAGAAACGGGCAGCCAGATGAAGGTGTGTGCGATATACAACATATGGTTCACTCGGATGAACTGTTTGTGATTAGGCAACACAAAAGAAACGGTCAGCCAGATCAAGGTGTGTGCGATATACGGCATGCGGTTCACTTGGATGAACTGTTTGTGTTGAGACAAGAGAAGAGAAACGGTTCAATATAACAAGATGTGTGTGATACACGGCAAACAAGTCTGTAATCAGAAATGTGTGCGAAGACCAATAAAAACACAGGCGGTTGCTGCTAATAAGATGTATGTGATATGCTCTGTCTACACAACATCTATTGGCCATAAGGATGCGAAGAGGCATCCTATATCAGCAAGGACTAGTTGTTCCACGAGTAGCTCATCTAAGAGAACTCTCAAGTTAAATGTGCTCAGGCTGGAGCAGCCATCAGATGGGTGACTGGATGAGAAGTTGTCTTGATGTTAATTAACTGATAGGATGGGTCATAAAGGTCCAATTTAATGGCCTCTATGATCCATCCCATCAGTTAAATTAACCTCGAGGTCCTTGTTTTTTAACACATGTTAAAGAAGGTCTACCGCATTACTTTTTGATAATGTGCGATACGTGGCATACAATCGATCCACCCGACCTGTTTGTGATGGAATAAGCCGTGTGTGTTGTGCGCAAACGCTTGCTAGTATTCTACCATTTGTGATTGATGAATTTATCACCGACGGGTTCCCTAGTGTGGTCCGTGTTCATCTGATCATCATCTACTTCTTGTGCTAGCTCAATGTTCCTTCTATGCTAAGTTTCCATTAATTGATGGCGTTTTATGAACACGCCACCGTTTCCCGCCATTTCCTCACCTGTTTCCCGCCACCCAGCAATATTGCGCATAAACCTAGGCGGCACGCGGTGCACGGAGGCGACGAGCGCAGCCTGTAGCACATCCACCTTTTCCAAGCTTGCAACCCACCAAAGCGCCGCCTCTGCCATCAACCTCGTCGACAAGGAAAACGAGCAAGGCGCTCCCCGGCAACGCGATGAACGACGCCGTGATGCGCGTCATCGCCAGGGTTGAGCAGACCCTTGGCGCACGGCTCTTGAGCGCCGCAGATCAAGATAGGCATGTCAGCGCCGACAGACTGCAGCTCGCCGCACAACATGATCGATGGCGGGCCGCAGAGCAAGCTAGGCGCGTCCGCGCCAATAGGCTGCGACTCGCCGCACGGCAAGACCGTTGGAGCACCGCAGAGCGAGAGGCGCGGCGCACCGCACTGCAAGAGCGGATCCATTGACGCTTGCCTGCTGTCGACACGGCGTCACAGCTGGGTACACGTCCCGTCAGTACCCCCATTGCTCGCCAGGAGTGGGCAGAGGCCCTCTGCGCCGTACTTTCACCAGAGGCCGGACGCGCCGTACTTGCACCAGACGCCCGCCGTGCCGTTCGCATGGGTCACGCCGTTCGCCTTGTCCTCGGCCCGCTTGATGCCAACGCCTTGGTCGGTAGGCTCGACCGCCTCCTTGGCCCAGGTGTCCACCTGGGCACAGTAGAGGAACATGGCTGTCGCATTCTCGAGCTGGTGATCTCCGATGAAATAGCCAACTTGGAGCTCGAGATCGCGCTCCATATGTACCGCGAGCGTGTTGACCGCTTGGACAAAGGCCTGCACGAGTTCAGGCAGAACCAAGAGCTACCGTAGGCAAGGGCTGCTGGTCATGGTCTCATGGATGCGTTTTATTTTGTTGAGTCGTTTCGATGTGGATAGCTATGTATTCATAGCAATCATAGTATTGCTCTGTTTATTGTTGGTTTCCGTTCTTATATGTTCTGTTTCAGTGTGTGTATATACGCTTTCCATTCTGTATATGTGGATGATAACAACTAGATTCAAATTAGTATACAAAAACAGATAGAAAATGGAATTCATAATATATATATATTAATTGTTCATTAGTTCATCACAGAATATATATATATAATCATCACATATACGTAATGATACTTAAGTACTAGATACAATGCATAAAATTGAAAACGAACAATACTAAAACTAATAATCGCTCATGGGGCCAGTATTCCAGCAGCCCCTCGCCAGCAGCTCCCTGGTGCGCGGCGTCTTCCTAGTGCAGATGCAGTACTCCGCCTCCTCCGCCACGTAGCGCTTGACATACCGATCTGCCTCTTGCTGGCGGACAAGCGCGAACGATCTTGCCATTTCGTTGGGCGCCCACCGGAGCTCCTCGTCGGTGGCATGCTGGAGCTTATCGGCCCACCTCCACGCAACGACGAGGCGCCGAGTGCCTTCGACCTTCCTCGTGAAGTACCCATCTTCGTACACCTCCTCCGCACGCGCCCGCCCCCAAAGCTCCGCCGCCTCCTTTTTCCAGGCGGCATCACGGCCTTCACAGGCCGCCTGGTACCTGGCTTCCTCCTCCGCCATCTCCTTCTTGAACGCCACTTGCCTGGCTTTCTCAGTCGGCGGCAGCGACTTCCACATACAAAGATTGTACCGGCCCCAAAACCAATCCAAAGTTGGGGGGTCCGGCGCAACCTTGTCCGGCGGTGCGCAGGGGTCCTCGTCGCTGCTATTTGAGTAAGCGTCCTCGGGGGGCGGCGACTCCTCGTCGGCGCGTGGGTAGACCGGTGGCGCCATGGCAGAGATTTGAGAGAGAGAGAGAGAGAGGGCGAGCGAGGGGAGGATGTATATGAGAATGCAGGTGGGATGATGTGAGCAAGGTAGTTTTTATTGGCGGCCGGAATCTAGATCAACGGGAACACTACACACGCCGGTCGCCGGAATTTACGAGTACTGGAGTTTGAATTACACATGATTCCCGTAGAAAAATCCGTGTGTGAACATAATAGCTGACGGTTTCCAATACAGAACTGTGTCTGATTAATGATCCCCGCCACTCACCTACCAAACCTCGAGCCGCGAGATAGAGTGCCAATCGTGTGGGGGCCGGTTGTCTTGCCAGATCTTTACATCTTCTTTTTTGAACACCAGATATTTACATCGCCGTTGAAAATATCTGGGTGTATTTAAGTCTTCCACCTTCAGCTTCGCCAGCTCATCTGCTCCAGTGCCGGCAACCCCCGAATCCACGAATCCCGATCCCCATTCCCGCACCCCCTTCTTGCAAAGATGACGTTGTGGAAACGCTTCGTGAAGGCCCGTACGATGACCGTGTCCCTCCCGAGTGCTACTGCCTGGGCTGAGAGCGTGGCCGCCTACGCCGAGATTGCCGCCGCATCCGCATTGAGCGCGGCTGCTTCCACCGAAAGGGCATCTGCGGCAGCCGACAGGGCAGCTGCAGCAGCCGAGACGGCTGCAGCTGCTGCTGCGACGGTGGCTGTAAACGCCGAGAGCGCTCGAGCTGCCGCCCATGCCGCCGATGTCGCCCTGGCCCAGGTCGAGGCCATCCACGCCAAGATCGAGGATGCACACGCCAAGATATTCCAGGACACCTCGGAATCCAGCATGCAACCCACGTCCAAAAATGAGGCGGTGGCCATGGAGCTCCCGCTTCCTCAAGAGGTCGCCGAGCGAGAGCTGGAGATGCAGGATACGACAGAGATCGAGGAGCGCCGGGAGGAGGAGTTGCGCGTGGCCGAGGTCGAGGTAGAGAAGAGTCTGTCCGTCAAGGAATCGGCGGTGGAATACCAATGCAAGCTCTGGCGCATCCACTACTACGAGTACTACAACCTTGAGGGCAGCGCCGAGGACGAGGATGAGGACGCGGTCGACTTCAGCAGGGGGGACGCGGAGTCCACCAACGGCGGCATGTCGCCAGGACAAGTCATCGCTGTCTCATCTCACACCGGCGATGCATAGGCCGGCGCGGCGGCGGATTTGTTAAAATTATGCGTACTTAGGCTTCATTTTTAATGTTGGTCTTTTGTTAGAGCAATGTTTAGGTCAACTGGCTCTGTTTAATTACTAAAATTGCTCGATTGAGTAAGTGTGGTCTGTCTGCTGTACGCTCTTTTGTGTGCCCAAATTAGCTAGCGATCTTAAATTATGCAATGATGTACCGGGGGAAATTTCCACCAAAATTTGAATTATCAAACTCATCCCATGCGCGTAAAGCAGAATAATCGTTTGCAGTGCACACAATCATTCAAAGTGAATGGTCCGGCGGCACCGTGTAGCGACCCAACCTCAGAGGGTCTAGTCTCTGTGCTTTAGTGTCATCCCTGGATCGGTAATGCTGACACACACAGTACTCGAAGGATTTATACAGAGTAGCAATCACACACTTATTACATCGAATGTCTCCAAAGAGAACTTATTACAATAAATATGGCTTTAGGCCATCTAAATAAGATAACATCGGAAGACTTGGAAGATAAAGTGAGTCCATCAACTCCAATGGCATAGCTGAGTGCACGACAACGGCCTAGCGAACCTTACTCTTCGTCTGAAAAGTCTGCAACATGATACGTTGCAGCCCGAAAATGGGTCAGCACATGGAATATGCTGGCATAGTAACACAATAGAGCAATGAACAGAATAAATGCTATCACTACATGCATATATGGCTGGTGGAGGCTCTATGGTTATATTGTTTTGCGAAAAGCCAAATTTTCCCTACAACAAAGGAATATATTTTATTTAACTATCATGGTAGTTGAAACATCATTGAGAAGGTTCCTCCAACTCAATCCCAATTAAAAGTAATTATCAACCCAACAAAATTAAATTAGAGTGATGAGATCCATATGATAATCCAAGAACCAGATACTCAAGATGTCCATAACCGGGGACATGGCTAACCATGATTAGTTTGTACACTCTGCAGAGGTTTGCGCACTTTTCCCCACAAGACTCGATCTCCTCCGTTGGATTTCTCGCACTACATGGTGTTTGAGAAACGGATGACCGAGACACAGTCTTTCAGAAACATTAACTCTTTACTCTGGGTGGACAGTTACACCTACTTTCCCTCTACATCTGCTAGCCCACCACTGAAAGAGGTCATGCAACATACTCAACTATGCTAGAGCCCATAATAGCTTATGGCTGCACACGGAAGTTTCTAGCATGAATAATCTTATGATCCCTTTGAGCCTGGGTGGCGGACCGTAGGATGATCACACGGGTACTCCGGGATATCCTAGGACAACACTGGATTCTCCAGGTGCCCACAAGCAATCCACCCAGATGTGTATTAAAGTCGCCACCTTAAGTTGAACCATTAATTAACTAACTCACATCTGTCATGGATACACTCAAACCCAAACCACGTCTACGAGCATAGCATAGAAATATAAGCATAACGTAGAAGTAACCCCCAAGGTTTGATAATAAACATGCCAATAGGTTCTATCTCATCATCTACTTCCCAATACCCACAAGTTAATCACATCCTAATCATGCAATGTTTGAGGATTGATACTAATGCATAAAAACTGGGTATGAAAATAGTATGATCAATGTGTTACTTGCCTTGCTGACGATCCGCAAAACCTAGTGACTCGTAGTAGCACGCTTCGCACTCCGGGAATTCTACCGCAAACAAACAATAGCATACATAAGCACTCAAGCAAAGATGCATGGGTAAAACTCAAATAAGAAGATCTAATCTGAAAACTCAACTAAAGAGATTCGATTTGCAAAAAGAATCAAATCAAACGGAGCAACGAAACTCAAACTACGAAAGAAACAAGATCCGATCGCAAATCTGGACTAAAGTCAAATTTTACAGTACCAAAATCTTGTGCAAGTTGGTTAAACAGAAAGACGGCTTCGAGACGAAGATCTAGACGCTTGTTTCACCCGATTTGGATAAACGAGCGAAAAGTTATACTAGAACGAAGATCAGGGCAGGAATCGCGATTGAAAATAATCGCGGAAAACCCTGGAAAAGCAAAAACTGACGAATAGGCTAACGAACGAACGTTCACTGCCTGCGGCTAACGGACGAACAACGTTCGTTAAAACGAACGTAAGGACGAACGTCCGCTATTTAACCGAACCGAGTAAAACCGAAACAAAACCGATCTAAAAAAATGAACTAGGGTTTCGAAAAAAAACCGAACGGTTTTCTCGCGAAAACCGGTGGCGGTGGCGGCTTATACCTTCGGCGACGGCGGATGGCGGGGCGGCGGCAAGGCGGCGGCGCGGCGTGTGACGCCCTCGATTCAATCATACACTAATCATACACGCAAATATGTACGATCAAGATCAAGGACTCACAGGAAGATATCACAACACAACTCTAGACACAAATTAAAATAATACATGCTTTATATTACAAGCCAGGGGCCTCGAGGGCTCGAATACATAAGCTCGAATACACAAGAGTCAGCGGAAGCAACATTATCTGAGTACAGACATTAGACAAGTTTGCCTTAAGAAGGCTAGCACAAAAGCAACATCGATCGAAAAGGCAAGGCCTCCTGCCTGGGAGCCTCCTAACTACTCCTGGTCGTCGGCGGCCTCCACGTAGTAGTAGGCATCAACAGTGGCATCTGGCTCCTGGGCTCCGACATCTGGTTGCAGCAACTGGAAATAAGAAGAAAGGGGGGGGGGAGGGGGAAGCAAAGCAACCGTCAGTACTCATCCAAAGTACTCGGAAGGAAGGATCTACACTACATATGCAACATTATCAAAGGAAGGCTGTATATGTGGACTGGGCTGCAGAAATGCCAGAATAGAGAGAAGGCCTAGTCCTATCGAAAACTAGCATCTTCTGGAAACCACCATCTTGCAGCAACATGAGGGAGTAGAGTAGCATAACTAAAGTAGTAGTAGTGTTATCAACCTCGGCCAGAGATCCTTTCTCGACTCCCTGCGAGAAAGCAATCCCAGAGCCATACTATCCAAGTGTCATCACAATCCAATTCTCATCACCATCCAGTTCTCATCACAAGTATCCAGTTCTAGTTGTATCGATCGGGATACAACTCCAAGTGTCCGTTACCGTAGGACAGGCTATCGATAGATATTTTCTTCCCTGCAGGGGTGCACCAACTTACCCACCATGCTCGATTAACTCTGGCCGGACACACTTTCCTGGGTCATGCCCGGCCTCGGCCAAACAATACGCCGCAACCCGACCTAGGCTTAATAGAGAGGCCAGCCCGCCGGACTAAACCTATGCTCCCAGGGGTCATGGGCCATTGCCCCGGGAACTCCTGCACGTTGCGTGGGCGGCCGGTGAGCAGGCCTAGCTACCTCCTTCAACAAGGCAGGTGCTTACGCAGTCCAACCCGGCACGCGCCGCTCAGTCGCTGATGTCTATTAAGCTTCGGCTGATGCATACGACGCAGAATGCCCATACTATGCCCACGTGATGGTTAGTGCTATCAAGCTAGAGGCCCCTCGGATCAAATATCCAAATCGTAGTGGATTCGGAATGCGCGGTAACAAGCAGAGACTCACGAAAGATGTGACCCCGTTGCCCCGTCTCGAGGACTTGCGGCAAGGGCTAGGAATGCCCGGCCACGCCTCGTAATTATCTCGCGGGCACCCTCGCGGCGACCAAACGAGGCGGCGGTGGTTCGGGCTTCGTCGGGGTTGTGGCTACGGGCGGCTAGAGAGGGCAGGGGACTGCGCGTTCAGTGCAGGAGCTCACCGCGGGAGCGTGGGGTCTAGGCAGAGGGCTCGGGGAGGTCCGGTGAAGCAGATCGGCCGCGAGGTCGTGTGGTGGCCGTCGAGGAGGAAGACGAAGGGGATCCGGCGTGGGGGTGGCTCCCGCCTTGAGGTCGTTGGTGCAGACGAAGCAGAAGATGGTCGTGGGGCTCGTGGACACATCAGGGCGGCGTGGAGGGCACGGTGGCCGCGGTGGCACAGCAACGCGGCGGCGACAGTGCGTCGGGGCGAGGTGGATCTGGAGAAGGGGGCGAGGCCAGAGGGAGAGAGGGGAGAGGGGGCGTCCAGGGGGAGTGAGTGGGTGCGGGGAGCCCGAGGGGTCACGGGACTCGACCTTATCCTCTCGGCGAGGCCGACGAGGTGGTCGGGGTCGACCTCACCCCTGTGCGACCGCGCCACGGGAACAGAGGGAGAAGGAGACCGGTAGGGGGCCTGGTTGACTGGGCCGACCAGTTTGCTAGCTGGGCCAGACAGTTGGCTAGCTCGGCCAGTCGGTTCAGCGTGGGGGAAGTCCTGTTGTTTTCTCCTTTTTCTATTATTCTGCATCTGTTTCCTATTTAAAAGAGCTATTGAAATAATTTTGTTAAAAGTGGCACTTTGCACAGAAATAGATAGGAACAAAGTGAAGCTGCATAAAAAGTTTGGGGTCAGAAGGAGTTGGCTAACCATTTTTAGAAATTGGAAAGGCCAATGTAATTATAGTTGGACCACAAAATAATATCCCAGGGGCATTTTGTTTACACAAATGAGGTTGGTTTCAACATGACAAATAACCAGAGATTATTTGCCACACCTTGAACATTTTAGCTATCATGTGTGAAAACTTTGAGTTTTGGACTTTATTTTGAATTTGAAATTTGAACTAGAATAGAATCAAAGTGAGATTAGCAATAGTATCAATGATGACAAGGCATCATTAGAAGGGGATTACTGTAGCATGATTCTCGGGGTGTTACAAATCTCCTCCACTACAAGAAATCTCGTCCGAGATTTAAGAGGTGGAGTAAGGGAGAAAGACTCGGGAAGGACGGACCTCAACACAAGATAGGTACCTGGGGGCTATCTCGGTGAACGTGGCATAACAACATCCCTCGAGTTGAAATCCAAGAAAGTCATCGAGAGCAAGGTAAGAAGGTGCAATAAGAAGCTTCAACTTGGTAGGCAATCATTCATTGCCTGGAACAGAGGGTGAAAGGGGTTCAAAGCAATGGGAATAAGTATTGCGTCTGATACCAGAACATATCACAAGAAGGTGGCTCGTGAATTACATATGAAGCCAAGCGCGAGGAACAATTTTGGAAGACAGGGATGTACAGGAGAGTCAGGTTTCGATCCTGTGAAACTATGGGTTATGGGCCCACCATGTCGGTTAACAGCAGGAAGGCATTAATCAATTTGCACGATCATGATAGCAAGGCAGGTCAGAGTATAGCCTGTCAGTTATGTTGGCAACAATGCTGGTACCAAGGGCGAGGGACGAAGAGAACCGTTTTCCTGCTCATTAAGACGAGGCTGACCAATAGGCAAAGTTCCCGTCCATCGGCGGCTACCAGAATGTCATCAACAATAGTAACAAGGTCTTACTGACATAGTTTGTACACCGAGGTGTTTACATAAGCAGGGAATTATCTCTGCTCATATATGTTACGTTACAAGAAAGTTTAAACAAAGCAATGGAGACTTGAATCAGTTATCGGTGTTCTCGAGCGTCTAACAACTCAGAACCCATGGAAAATTTGAATCGGCGAGAATAATAGTTGATGAAAAACTCATAAGAGGTTATGTAGTTCTGTGATAATCTCGAGATACCAGAGGGTAATACTCGAGTGTATAGCAGAACAGAGGTTGGATGGGTGAAATGATCTACAGAAGACAAGTAGCCATTTGTCCGAGAAATGGGATCAAAGAAGAACAATATGGTCGAAAACACGGTTGCAAAGGACCAAACATAGATACAAGATGAAATTACCACAAGGGGATTATTATTATTACAAGAAGATCCCATGATAAGATCTACATCGTTTCCATGGGCATGAACACAAAGTTCAAGGTCGACTCCCACTTCTTCAATGCATAACCTTTCATTCACTTCTCGATTTTGATGAAGTTTTAGTGTTGATATGTTATCTGGCAAAATACCAGAAGAGTAAGACTCATGAAGACTCTCGGGGTCAAACGGATTAGGGGAGGCGTAGGTCCAACCCATAGGGGCATCTTAGGAACATATACCACTAACTTCAGGATTAAAATATACCAGCTCAAAAGCAGAGCATCATTGACAAAAGCAGATGATAGAATTTACCAAAGGCATTATGTGTCAGGGCAAAACTCACAAGTTTAATGAATATGAAGGACATTGTCGGAGAATAATCCAACCAAGGATATGGCGGTCCATAAAAGATCTGATGTCAGTATCGGTACTCACCCAGAAGAAGAAAGAATGCAAAGGCATCGGGTTATAGATATAACTGGATAACTTCAAAGCTTGAATACAAAGGAATTACGATTTTCAAATCAGAAGATCTGAAGCAGAGGCTCTGATCAAAAGATAATTGAGTTGAATCGATACAGATCGACAATCAATCGAAGTTTGATTTGACAAGAACAAGCTCATGTTTGGAGTGACGTCTGAGCCGGAAGGATGAATGCTAGGATCTGATTGAGGATTACGAGCATCCGCGACATATTGGATCAAGGGACTCGAAATGATAGTGACAGAGGATGTCAACGAAGATTATTAGAATTATGGAATTAACCATAATGCAAGCAAACAAGAATTTCAACAACAATAGGCTGCTGAGGATTTTCAGAAGATTGAATAGTATTTCAAAGACTTTTGTGAAACATAAGAACAACTGGGGAAAAACAAATCCTCGATAGGTGTGAGGATTAATTTGTCGGTGTATTCACACGACAAGGAACTGCAAGGCAGTAGGCACAAAAGGATTCTCGGAACAACAACAAGTATTTCAGGGTATCTTGTAATAACAAGAGCATCTGGGGATGAAGGTATGAGCGACAAGGATATGCAGTTAGTCAAAGGGGCTTATCGGTGGTAGGGAATTGCAAACGTGATGAGCAGAAGTTATCGGGATAACATCGGAGAGTATTTTCGGAATCTTCTGGTGCAGCAGGCGATCATCTGTAATAAGGGGCTCTCCGGGAGGAAGTAGTTACGAGATCCTAATGTTAGAGTTAGCAAAATCGTTTAACCCGAATGGAAGAGAGATCAGAGTCCCAGAGTATAGACGAGGAATAAAATATCCTAATACCACCCAATTGGCGACGTGGGCCCGTAAGCCACACAACCAAGTTAGTAAAACGGTTTTCGGTTTCTAGACTCAACTTCGGCCAAGGAGTTGGAAAGGGGGATCCTACAGGCAGTTGCCTCTGATACCAACTTGTGACGCCCTCGATTCAATCGTACACTAATCATACACGCAAATGTGTACGATCAAGATCAAGGACTCACGGGAAGATATCACAACACAACTCTAGACACAAATTAAAATAATGCAAGCTTTATATTACAAGCCAGGGGACTCGAGGGCTCGAATACATAAGCTCGAATACACAAGAGTCAGCGGAAGCAACATTATCTGAGTACAAACATGAGTTAGACAAGTTTGCCTTAAGAAGGCTAGCACAAAAGCAACATCGATCGAAAAGGCAAGGCCTCCTGCCTGGTAGCCTCCTAACTACTCTTGGTCGTCGGCGGCCTGGTCTTCGATCCCGTTGATCGGGTCTTCGATGATGAATCAGGGGCAACAAGGACAAGGTGGGGGTCACTGATGGATCACTAACCAACCTATACTAAGCAGTTTAGGATAAGCAGGTAGGTAACAAAGAGCAGGATACAAAAGCAGGCTATGCATCAGAATAGGAGCAAACAACAACAGTAGAAAAATCTAATGCAAGCATGAGAGAATGGAATGGGTGATATCGGGATGATCAAGGGGGGGGGGCTTGCCTGGTTGCTCAGACAAGAAGGAGGGGTCGTTGGTGACGTAGTCGATCACAGGGGCGACATCGTCTGGGGGTCTACCGAAGAGAAAAGGGGGAAGAAACAATAAATATAAAGCAAGCATAGCATCACAAAGCATAACATGGCAATATGCTGTGCCGGGTGTGACCTAACGTATGGCTACACGATAAAGGTGAAGGGGAATTCAACCGGGAAGGTATCCCCGGTTCCGGACCTCTGTCAGACAGATGACCGAAGGGGAAAGTTCCATGTTCAGATAGTTAGAGGCATCTGACAGGTAAACGGATCACGTATTTGGAGTCGTTGGATTTTTCTAAGCAACTTTCATGTAGAAAACATTTTCATCGGAGCTACGGTTTAATTTCTATGAATTTTCAAAGTTTTAAACAATTTTCTAGAATTATCTTAATTATTTAAAACAACATTATCCAGAACAGTGCGGCGGTGACGTCAGCATACTGTCAAGATGAAGTTAGTAGGTCAACTAACCGGTTGGCCAGGTCAAACCTGACATGTGGGGTCACCTTGACCCACATGTCAGCCTCTGTTAGTACTAAACGGAGTTAAAATTAATTTAACTACTTAATTAGATGGTGGGCCCTACTAGTCAGTGGTTAATTAGTGTTTTAATTAGCTAATTAACTAATTAACCTATTTTCTTTTTAATTAAATTTTGTTTATTTAGGCGGGACCCACGTGTCATAGACACAGGGCCTGCCCAATCAGCGTTGACCCTTGTTAAATGGTCAACTAGGGCCCCGGGCCCGTAGGCAGTGGCACATAGGCGGGGCCCACGGTGCTAAGTCAGCGGCGCCACCGGAGTTGCTCCGGCGGGCCTGCGCGCGGCGGCTGAACGCCGACGAGCGCCGGAATCACGCTGTAGTGCCCCGTTTTGCGCGTTCTTGGTCGCGTTCGAACGGGCAGAACGCGCCGCGTCGATCTGTGGCATCGGTTCGTGCGGGGGCAACCAGAATCGTGGACGGCGACGAGGTCCGCGGTGGCGAGTTTTCGGGCGACGACGCAAACGGCGATGCAGCCCGCAGTAGTTCAATCTAAAGCTTCGGGCATGCTCTACGCGCGCGCGAGGACAACAGACACAGGCCCTTGACCAAAAGGTCATCGGAGACGCGCTGGCGACCAAACGAGGCGGCGGTGGTTCGGGCTTTGTCGGGGTAGTGGCTACGGGCGGCTAGAGAGGGCAGGGGACGGCGCGTTCGGCGCAGGAGCTCACCGCGGGAGCGTGGGGTCTAGGCAGAGGGCTCGGGGAGGTCCGGTGAAGCAGATCGCCGCGAGGTCGTGTGGTGGCCATCGAGGAGGAAGACGAAGGGGATCCGGCGCTGGGGTGGCTCCCGCCTTGAGGTCGTTGGTGCAGACGAAGCAGAAGACGGTCGTGGGGCTCGTGGACACATCGGGGCGGCGAGGAGGGCATGGTGGCCGCGGTGGCGCAGCAACGCGGCGGCGACAGTGCGTCGGGGCGAGGTGGATCTGGAGAAGGGGGCGAGGCCAGAGTGAGAGAGGGGAGAGGGGGCGTCCAGGGGGAGTGAGTGGGTGCGGGGAGCCCGAGGGGTCGCGGGACTCGACCTTATCCTCTCGGCGAGGCCGACGAGGTGGTCGGGGTCGACCTCACCCCTGTAGCGACCGCGCCACAGGAATAGAGGGAGAAGGAGACCGGTGGGGGGCCTGGTTGACAGGGCCGGCCAGTTTGCTAGCTGGGCCAGACAGTTGGCTAGCTGGGCCGGTCGGTTCAGCGTGGGGGAAAGTCCTGTTGTTTTCTCCTTTTTCTATTATTCTGCATCTGTTTCCTATTTAAAAGAGCTACTGAAATAATTTTGTTAAAAGTGGCACTTTGCACAAAAATAGATAGGAACAAAGTGAAGCTGCATAAAAAGTTTGGGGTTAGAAGGAGTTGGCTAACCATTTTTAGAAATTGGAAAGGCCAATGAAATTATTGTTGGACCACAAAATAATATCCCGGGGGCATTTTGTTTACACAAATGAGGTTGGTTTCAACATGACAAATAACCAGAGATTATTTGCCACACCTTGAACATTTTAGCTATCATGTGTGAAAACTTTGAGTTTTGGACTTTATTTTGAATTTGAAATTTGAACTGGAATAGAATCAAAGTGAGATTAGCAACAATAACAATGATGACAAGACATCATTAGAAGGGGATTACCGTAGCATGATTCTCGGGGTGTTACACGGCGGCGCGGCACGGATCGGGCGCGGGCGGCGGCGCTAGGGTTAGGCGGGGCTGGGGTGGGCTGGGGCGCTCGGGCCTCCCGGCTTATAAAGCCGGCCGGGCTAAGTGTCCAGGTTGGACACGGCCCGGTAAGTCGGTTATTATTATTTTTTTAAGTAAATCCCGACGCAGAAAAACAATTAAAAGCAATACTAAACAGACTCCGAAAATCCCGAAATAAATTTTCACGGTCCTCTAATAATATTGCGAACAAAGTGAACATTTATTTGGGCCTCTAATGTAATTTTGAAAAACACATATTTTCGTAATTCAAATAAAATTGCAATAAAATCCAAATAAAAATTCTTATTTGATTTTTTAAAAATTTCCTCGAATATTTCATTTATTTTGGAGAAGTCATATCATCTCCTCTCATATATTTTAATATGAAATATTTTCGGAGAGAAAAATAATAAGAATCAATGTGATCCTTGTTTCGATATTTGATAAAATTCAAATATGAAAAATGTGAAATCCCCAACTCTCTCTGTAGGTCCTTGAGTTGCTTAGAATTTCGAGGATCGCAAAATGAAATGCAATAAAATATGATATGCATGAATGACCTATGTATAACATTCCAAATTGAAAATTTGGGATGTTACACACCGCGTGCAAAGTATCCCTCCACATTTCCATAATTTTGGCCTACCGCCAAAATATCTACCCCCGCCCCCTCCCCCCTTCCCCAACCCCTTTTCTCCCCGACCACAAGTCACATTTCCCTTGTTTCCTCCTTCCTTCATTCCTAAGCTATAGCCGCTTCCTCGCTCTCGTCACCTCGCATCCTACCGCCGGGATCGCCATGGTCTTCTTCGAAGACCTCTCCAGCGGTTCCTCCCCCGGCGACGACTCTTTCACCACCCGGGTATGCCTCTCTTCTCTCTCTCGGGATATGACTTGGAATGGCGGATTTTTACCCGGCTGTCGATTTGAGTCATTTCTTCCTCTTGTAGCTCCCTAGGACCATCAGTGGCAACGAATGGAGCGGGGTGGCTAAAGATCTACCCGAATGGAGCGGGGTGGCTAAAGATCTACCTGCTCGTTGTCACCATCAATCTCCATGCGTGAAGCTAGTTGAGTTTGAATCTGTGGACAGTGGGAGGACGTTTCTGGCATGTGCAGAGAATGTTAGACCCTCTTTCGTTGTTATAAATCATTTGTTAGATGTGATCCAGACATTGTCACGGTCCCAACCCATTCATACCACACCTTCAACCAAACACATCCTAAGACAGTGTCACATTTTGTACCTAGTATCTAAATTGTTGCCATCTCATCAGCGATTCCATTAGAAAATTATTTGGCACCGCTTCAGCAGTTTGCAGCCAACTTTGGTCCACACATCCGAGCAGCCAAGCAGTTAAATACTAAATCTTTATGGCACGAAGGAACTGGGCATCAGAGCAACTAGGTGCTCCGGAGTCCGGGTCCCTGATTTCTTTCTGCTGCATCGGCTCGCCAGTGCAGGGCACCGGTGTGAGATGTAGCAACAGTTGTCTTTACACCAGTTTTGGCATACATAGTGGACGGCCTTAGTTCTATGTTACTAAATTTGTGCAGGTACACACCTGTTAGTATCAATTTGTTGTCATCCAAACACTGTAGCTATGCTGTTGCAGTTATATTTACCTTCCTCATAAAATGTTCAATTTGTTATTTATTGTACATGAGTAAGAACTTGTAGCATTGTTGTAGTTAATTATAGCTTTTGATGTTCCAGAATTTGGTTGTTGTCTCAGTAGCAATTAATTCATTTGCACATTGATCTTTCTGAGAAGATATGTCATAATTAACATGTTTCTTCAGTTTTTCAAAATATGCATTGGTGATTTTCTATGTTGTTATAAACCCATTTCCCCTACAATTGTTACTGATCTAGTTTTAAATATTATAGGATGAACGGAAGTGTTCTTACTTGGAGTGGGTTGATCAAGAGTGGCCACAGTCTTTGAAGATGTGCCTAGCGAAGCTCTGGAGCATGTATGAGGAAGAGAACAGAGATAGGCTTAGAGAAAGTGTTGTCAACACTGAAGAATATTGGAAGATGCGAGATAAAAAGAGGAAGGTGGAGAATGAGCTCAGATTCTTTAAATCAGACTTTTCTAAGATGGTGTTGGCGAAGGAGGAGGCACTTTCCCAGTTGGCCAGTGCAAAACAGGTTCTTATTGAACTGAAAGCAAAGGTGGATAAGACGAGCCTGGATGATCTTGATTGGGGAAATGAATATATTGTTCTAATATTGTTCTTATGAAGTTGAACTAGCGATATGTTGTACTGTGCTGTTTTCATGTAGCCATCGTACTGTGATGTTAAAATATATTTATGTGCCTGATATGAAATTGACAAACATCTGTTCGACATGAAATGTGAATTTACGTAATACTAGAATTGTTAATTGTAAATTAATAAACCTGCTAAATGTGTCATGGAACTTTGCAAACGGTTCTAGCAGTAAAAGCGCTTGTGATGGATAGCCCAATGCCACACAGTTTTCTTCATCAAATCGTGTGTGATGTAGTTGATAAAAGCAAACCGTTAACCAAGGCAGAGCGTGTGTGATAGTTACACCTTTCACACGAGCCTACACATAAAACTGTGTGGGATGTACATACGAACGGAAACGTTTTCCCTGGACTGACTGTGTGGGACGTACATAAGAACGGAAACGTATTCCTTGGATTGACTGTGTGTGATATACGTACGAACGGAAATGTTTTCCCTGGATTGACTTTTTGGGATGTACATAAGAACGAAAACGTATTCCTTGGATTGACTATGTGTGATATACATATGAACAGAAATGTTTTTCTGGGATTCACCATGTGGGATAAACATACGAACGGAAATGATTGGGTTTCGATGCCTCGCCCGATCGCACACAAGCTCATTTGGCCCCATCCTGTGTCCTAGGAGGGCCTATCCCCGACGATTTCTGGGTCGTGCGGGATGGACCCCCCTATCGCCCACACTCACTTGCGACGGTTCCAAATGCCGTCGCGCATAGGGGTTAAAAACCATTTGTATAGCACCGATGCGTACCAGTGTTAGACTATGATATTATGCAACTCTCGGATACCAGAGGAATACCTTGTGTGCTACCAAATGTCACAATGTAACTGGGTGATCATAAAGATGCTCTACAGGTATCTCCGAAGGTGTCTGTTGAGTTGGCATAGATCAAGATTAGGATTTGTCACTCCAAGTATCGGAGAGGTATCTCTGGGCCCTCTCGGTAATACACATCATAAGAAGCCTTGCAAGCAAATGACTAATTAGTTAGTTACAAGATGATGTATTACGGAATGAGTAAAGAGACTTGCCGGTAACGAGATTGAACTAGGTATGAAGATACCGACGATCGAATCTCGGGCAAGTAACATACCGATAGACAAAGGGAATTACGTATGTTGTCATAAGGTTCGACCGATAAAGATCTTCGTAGAATATGTAGGAGCCAATATGGGCATCTAGGTTCCACTATTGGTTATTGACCATAGAGGTGTCTCGGTCTTGTCTACATAGTTCTCGAACCCGTAGGGTCCGCACGCTTAACATTCATTGATGATATAGTGTTATATGAGTTATATGATTTGGTGACCGAATGTTGTTTGGAGTCCCGGATGAGATCAGACATGGCGAGGAGATCCAGAATGGTTCGAAGGTAAAGATTTATATATAGGACGATGATATTCAGACAGTGGAAGAGTTTCGGAGTGCACCGGGTAGTCATCAGATCACCGGAAGGGGTTCCGGACACCCCAGGGAGGTATATGGGCCTAATGGGCCAAGGGGAGATACACGCCAGCCAACAAAAGGGCTGGCGCGACCCTCTCCCTGGCCACCGGCCCTAGGGAAGGAAAGGGGGAGGGCTAGCCCCTCCTGGCTTCCCGTTGTCATGGGAGAAAGGAAAGGGGGCACCCTCCCATGCCTTTCCCCGCTCACCTAAAAAGGCAAGGGGCGCGGCTAGGGGCAGGACCCCAAGTGGGATTCGGCCCCACTTGGGGCGCCTCCTGGCTACCTCCTCCCTCCCCCACCTATATATATGTGGGAGGGGGGCACCACACAAAGCCACGACAATTGCTTAGCCATGTGTGGCACCCCTCTCCACATTTTCGTCCCTCGGTCATATTTTCGTAGTGCTTAGGAGAAGCCTTGTGGAGATAGCTTCACCATCACCGTCACCATGACGTCGTGCTGCCGGAAGTCATCCACTACTTCGTCGTATTGCTGGATCAAGAAGTCGAGGACGTCACCGAGCTGAACGTGTGCTGAACGTGGAGGTGCCGTACGTTTGGTACTCGATCGATTGGATCGCAAAGAAGTTCGACTACATCAGCCGCATTACTAAACGCTTCCACTTACAGTCTACGAGGGTATGTAGACACACTCTTCCCCTCGCTGCTATGCATCTCCATGGATAGATCCTGCGTGTGCGTAGAATTTTTTTGTTTTCCATGCAACATTTCCCAACAAATTTATAGAGGCAGAATTAGGTCAAAGGGTGAACATGGGCTCGACGAGCCACCAGGGTGCGTCTACCCCCTGGGCGTGCCTTGGTCCCTCGTGGGCCCTTCCTTCATCTTCTGGCGCTCTCTCCAAGCTTCTAGGGTCTCTTTTTTCTAGAAAAAAATCTCCAAAAAGTTTCGTGGCATTTGGACTTCGTTTGGTATTGATATTCTGGAAAACCAAAAACAGGCAAGAAACAACAACTGGCACTAGGCACTAAGTTAATAGGTTAGTCCCAAAAAATGATATATAACTGCTTGTAAATGCATATAAAACATCCAAGATTGATACTATAATAGCATGGAACAATAAAATATTATAGATACGTTGGAGATGTATTTATGGCAGAAATCATCTTCACCTAATCCACGTCAGAGGAGCGGGCACACATGCCTGTGCCATGGCGCGTGTAGCCTGTGCAACTGATCAAGTGGGCGATGGTCGGAGCGTGCTCTGGAAATTCGCTACGGCAGAAACGCTGGGCCTGCATGCTGAACAAGGTAACTTGTCCTCCATCCCCACCACCAAATCGGTAACAAGTTTAGGAAATGAGAGATTAGAGGTACAATGCTGCACAGGAAAAGCAACTGTAGATATGAAGATGGGACAGTGGCCCGTGATTGATATGCAATTAGTGCAGGAAAATTTGGAGTTTAGTGAAGGATGGCCGCATCTGGCGCTTGAAGTTGGGTTTCAGCTCTCGACATGGACCAATGAACACACGAATCTGATGCTTGGTTTGGCCTCTGCATATCATCTAGGTCATGCTTGCTGCCATGGCCTCACCCCTTGATCTGGTGGAGGAAAATCAAATCAGGCGAGAGCAGAGGTTGGTGGCACAATACAGAGCGCAACTCCAGCGAGATTTGAGAATTTCAGTTGCATGAAGAGACAATTATTAGAAGCTGGTGTCGACAATCATCATAGTTGCCACTGAAGAGGAACTCCGGTTCAGTTGCAGGGGAGGAACATGTCTACGAAGGAGATGATTGCCTAGGCACGCTCACTGATGGAATCAACACACCTATTTCAGAGAGCACGCTGGAAGGCCTTTTGGGAAATCCAGCCTTGGGCTCCGCAGCAATGAGATGCTTGCTTCCTGTACCTCAGGGATCTAGCTCATGCGCGCCACTGTAGTTGATCATGGGCAACATCAGTGGTTTCAATTTTGTTCAGAAGTTGCAAGGGCGACAGAGTTCGAGCGTAGAAAATTCAATTAAAAATGAGGCAGTCCATGTGGGCGATGAGGTCACAACGCACTTCGCCCATCTCTGGAGCCGATTGGAGCGTTGTGTGGATAAAGCTAGGGTTGGGAGGCTACTTCAATACCTCCCCTCCACACAACACCCCACTAGCCCTTCCCTCACCGCCGCCACCACTGTAGATACAACTGCCATGGAGTCCAACCATGGGAGGAACCGAGGAAAGAACGGGCAGGGGCAGGGAGATGGTGACCGACCGAACTAGAAGCAGCAGTGGGAGGAGCCACCCCCCGTGGATGGCGCGAGCACTGCCCCCTTTAGTTTTCGATTTGGGTTCCTGGGACAGCCACTGGCCTGGGCATTCAATGACCAGTTCCATGGGGGGTACCCCCCGCCGCAGCAGCAGTGGCAAGGGATGACACCCCATGGTTTCCCCAGCAGATGGTGCAACCCCCTTCGGGGCAACAGGGTGGAGATCACGGGGTTTCTTTGAGCAACACCAGTCATGGTTCTGGTAGCTCTGGGATCTCTATACAAGGGAATCAGAAAAATCATAGCAAGCAACAAAGGAAGAAGCAAGATAGCAAAGTGGTAGTTAACAACAATGCTACCTCTCTCATGTCTTATGTGACTGTGATTTGTGGTGGTCGTGAAGAGCCAGGTCATGACAAAGAGAAGTGCTCCAAGAAAAGGATATGTTTCATCTGCAAGATGGTTACCCATCAAGAAGACAGCTGTCTAGTTAGGAAGAATCCTCATCTAGCTGTCAGGTACTTTGGGAGTGGAGCTCCTAGATTAGGCTTCTACCATGTGGATATGTCAGATGTTATCTTGTAACACTCTAGGAGACTCAAGAATTTAGGGATTTTTTTCATAGAAGATGGGAAGATCGGCAAAGAGGACCTAGCAACTGAATTCTCAGATATATACAAAACTAACTAGCCATGGTAGATTAATGCTCTAGATGATTAGACCATGTTAGTGAAGCCCCCCCTCCTAAAATTCCCGTAGAATCAGTTGCCAATTACCCTTGCTTTGGCCTCCCAAAGAGCAATGTTATTGTGAAGGTTGAGGCTTGGAAAGGGGAGATTGAAGCCTCTTCCTCACAACGGTTGGTCTGGATAAAAAATATGAAGATAAATCCAATATGGTGTGAATGGTCTATTCTAGACCAAATTACTATTGTCTTTGACAACCTAGTGGATGTGGATTGGCAATTCAAATTCAAATTATAGCTTCTATGAGGTGGTGAAAGTTAAGTTGTCCTGTAAAGAGGCTAGCAAGATCCCCAAGGAAAGAATCTTTTGAATAAATGGAAAGTTCGACAAAAATGCTTATTGAAGTGGTACCAATCACAGAGCAAAGGGCTGAAGCTGGGACTAATAACAATGCTACAATCAACCAAGCAGAACAAGAAACACAATCTGAGACTGAGACCTCATCTAGGATTCAAGACAATAGGTCAAACAAAAGCATTGGGTCTGATCTGGGGAGTGGGGGTGGTTCTGACCCTACTTTGGGAAAACAGGCACTGCTTGTCGGATTACGGGTTTCGGCAAATCCTTAAGGTTCGAACACTGGGGTGCGCACGAAGATCTCTCTCTCCCTAGCTCACCCTCGCAACGACCCCAAGGCCTAGCTCGACGAACCCAAAGAACAAGACACGAGGGTTTATACTAGTTCGGGCCACCGTCGTGGTGTAATACCCTACTCCAGTGTGGTGTGGTGGATTGCCTCGTAGGCTAAGGATGTACAAGTACAAGGGATGAACAACCTCCTGAGGAGAGGTGTTCTTGAGCTCGATGAGCTTGTGTGTGCGAGGATGGTCTGAATGATCCGTCCCCTGCTAGGGTGGTGGCTAGTCCTATTTATAGAGGCCTTGGTCCTCTTCCCAAATATTAGGCGGGAAGGGATCCCACAACCGCCAATTTTGACGGGAGACAACTAGTACAAGTTATCCTGACAAAAGGTGGTCTCCGGCTGCCAAAGGCTCTGGTGGTGACGCCGTCGTGGGCTCCGCGGTGACCTCCGTACTGCCGTCCTGCTGGTCTTGGTCTTGTTGCACCGATATGGAAACCTTTGCCTAATGCCTCGGGACTCCTCGCCTACGCTTGCCCTTTTAGCACCAAAGAGGCAACTGGTACTCTACGCCCGCTGGCACCCGCCTGGCCTTGATCGCCACGGCTCACGTCACGCGCACCTCGCGAGGTGCCCTTGCATAGATATCTCTGCTCCTCGGGAGCCAGCCTAGGGAGGCTGCCCCCGAGGAGGTCTTGTGTCGTCCGCCTCGCGAGGCTTGGCCCCTCGCGAGGGTCTTGAGTGATTGCTGATGAAGATGGGCCATACCAGGCCATTGGTGGAGCCACGCCCTGGGCCGCAGTTAAGCAAGTCTAGGTACCCCCGTTCCCAGGACGCCGACACTGCTTGCCTTCCTACAACAAATGCCAGCTTTATGCCCATTTGAAGGGGTGGAACATCCATCACTACTCAAAAGTCAGCCCCCTCCCTCCCTCCAGGCCTCAAGGAGATCAAAGATTCACAAGATAGTGGCTGAATTTATATCTATTGACCAATGTTAGTTTATCCTCAGAGAAATGGAGTCAGTTGAAGATGGAAACTGCTCCATTGACCTGCATCAAGAGATGGAGGAGATTGGCGACACCCAGGAGCAAGCCGTTGTAGCATCAGAAGAGCCTCTGAGGGACACTTATGAGGCTGACTTTCCTCTGCTATCCAAGACAGTTGCTGACAAGTAACAAAAACATATGTGGGGGCCAATTCATGCTACCAGACACAACTCAAGGGTGGAGCCCTCTGGCAAAACTACGCTGGAGAAAGCACAAGAACTCAAGCAAGTGAGAGATTTGGAAAACCTGGTAAGAACCTTTTCCCATTTCAATAACCCCTCCTTTATTGTTGTTGCTAAAAAATAGGAGTGGATATTGAAGAACATGGTAGTCCTGCTCCTAGCCAGTTGATATCTACTGATCCAATTAACAACCTAGCTGGTCAATGTAACGTAGACTAGTTTTTGGGAATGCGTGTTTTACTCCTGATAGAACTATTATCAATAATTTCATAGATGGCAATGTAGTTGAACAACTTTCTCCTACTAGCATTAAGACATGGGTTGTGGTCTGTGACTATAGATGAGGCAAGCACCCTATGGCTATAGTTATACCATGAATTGCTTGTTTTGGAATGTGAGGGGCATTGCAACTCTTGGTAGAAAAACATTACTTTTAGATTACGTTGATAAGATCAAACCTTCCATTGTAGGATTACAAGAGACCAAGAAAGAGTTTCTCTGACTCCTTTCTGAAATCCTTGGTTAGTGGAAGAAATTTTGCCTGGAATCTCCTTCCAGCCACTGGTTCAGTTGGAGGGATCCCGTTAGGTGTTGATCTAGATCTTTTTGATGTTTTGGACTGGACCATTACTAAGTTTACTGTCTCATGTACTGTTAGGTTGAAAACTAAACAACTAGAGTTTAGAATAGGCACGATTTATGGGTCCCCATATGAGGAGGGTAAAGAAGAGTTCCTTTCTGAACTCGACTCGTTGTTCATTAACAATGAGACCCCAACCTTGGTAGGAGGGATTTCAATCTGGTTAGATTTAACCATGATAAAAGTAATGGGCACATTAACCATAGATGGAGTGATAAATTTAATGCTTGGGTGGAAATATGGAGTCTGCTAGAAATTAAGCTTTCCTCCAGAAAGTTTACTTGGGCTAATAACCAGTCAGATATCATCATGTCTACCATAGATAGACTTTTTTGTGATACTGACATAGATAAGTTTTTCCTTTTGGCCTCACACGCAACTCTGCCTAGACCGCGTAGTGATCACACACCATTGTTTGGAATTCAGGGTAATGTAAACAGCCCATGTCTAGTAGTTATAAATTTGAGAGGATTTCCAACCTTAGTAGAGAAGATTTGGAATGCTCCTACTCATGGGAAAACTTCTATTGCTAGATGGAAAGAGAAATTAGAAGATTTAGGAAGCCACTAAAGGGTGGAGTAGCAACATTGAGGCTGAACTTAGAAAACATAAGAAGAGCCTTATGGAAGAATATGACAAATTAGACATTAAGCGAGATAACACTGACCTCACTGACAAAGATCATGATAGAAGGAGAGAGATCCATCTAGAATTACAGGCTCAGTGGCTCAAAGAGGAAGTTAAAGGTAAGCAGAGATCTAGAGAGAGAGAGAGAAAGAGAGAGAGAGAGAGAGAGGGAGAGAGAGATTAGGGAAGATGATAGAAATACTGCCTATTTTCAGGGTGTAGCTAACCAAAGGAGGAGGAAAACTTTTATCCACTCCCTAGAAGGCCCTGATGGTGTGGTTACAGAAACATCAGACATCCTGAAAGTAGCTAGTGATTTTATAAGACCCTTTTTTCTAGGAAAGACTCTAAGAGGGCTTGTTCCCTCAACAATGATTTTCTCTCTGCTGAGGAAAAAGACTATCCCAATGAGAATGAGACACTACAAGCCCCCTTCTCTAAGGAGGAAATTAAGAAAAGCAGTGATTGACTCATATGCTGATGGGGCCCCTTGCCCTCATGGTATTCCTTTTTCCTTCTACCAACATTTTTGTGATTTAACCAAGCATGATCTTATTGAGATGTTTGATGACTTCCATGAGGGCAAGTTACATACATACATATATATATATGCTAAATTTTGCTATGCTCTCTTTGATCCCTAAAGAAGCTGATGCTACTACCATAAAGAAATTCAGGCCAATTAGTCTCCTAATTTGTACTTTTAATATTTTCACTAAGGTTTTAACTAATAGAATTAATGCCATGTCGCATAGACTCATTGCCTGCAACCAATCTGCCTTTCTAAAAGGCACATACATCTTGGAAAGTGTAGTCAGTGCTCATGAGGTGCTGCACTTAGTCCATGTTGGGAAAGAGCAAGGCCTAGTGCTTAAATTAGACAATGACAAAGCTTTTGATTTTGTTGACCTAGACTTCCTGATTGAGCTCCTTTGTCTTAGAGGTTTTGGGAAGAAATGAATATCCTGGATCCTAGCAGTCACCAGAGGAGGGTCAATAGGAGTTGGATGTGGGAGTGATTTATTCCTCACTAGTAAAGGTCTAAGGCAGGCTGGATCCCCTTTCCCCCTTCTCTTTAACCTAGTTGTGGATGTACTCTCTAGGATGCTTGTGAAAGCAGCTGCTTGGAACCTGATTAGTGGCCTTTGTCACGCTGTTTGCCCTGGAGGAATCATGTGCCTCCGGTATGCCAATGACACAATCCTATTCCTTGAGAATAGCATAGAAAAAGCTATTAACCTCAAGATGGTGCTGACATGTTTTGAGCAAGTTTCTGGGATAAAAATCAACTACACCAAGTATGTCTGTGGAGGAAACAAATCATTTTGTAGAAGTTTTAGGATGTAAAAAAGGAAACTTTCGATCAAATACCCAGGGATCCCTCTCCATTATCATAAATTGAGGAGAGAGGATATTCAACCTTTGATTAACAAAATTCTTAAAAGTATTGCTGGTTGGAGAGGTAAACTACTCTCCTACAAAGGCAACTTAGTCCTTATCCACACTTGCATGGCCAACATCCATGTCTACTTACTTTCGTTCTTCAAATTTCCCAAAAGGGCCATTGAGCTTATTAATACTTAGATGGCTAACTGTTCATGGAATGATTTTGAGGCCATAGAAAAATCCACTTGGCAAATTGAAGACTTGTTTGTATGAAAAAATAGTATGGAGGCCTAGGTATTCCTAACCTCTAGGAACTTAATATATGTCTCCTGGGCTCTTGGATTAAAGGTACCCTGAAGGAGAAGGGAAGCTCTGGAGGAAAGTGATTGATCATAGATTAAATATAACACTGACAAACCAGATATTTTCAATTTCTTGGCTACTCCTACCTCTTTTAGATTATAGATGGGAGTAGCAAAAGCAGTGAATTTAGTTTTAGGTGGAATGTGGGCAATGGAGCTAATGTAAGATTTTGGGAGGACACATGGTTTGGGACTTCCCCCTTGCTGTCCAGCTTTGGTCCCTCTACATAGTTTGTAATCAGTCATCCAAAACTTTTAGAGATGTCTGGGATGGTACTCAGATCAAGCTCACCTTCAGGTGCAATTTTACTGAGAATATGATGGAGCAATGGTACCATCTAGTGGAGATTATCCGTGATATTGCTCTTACCGATGAACCGAATGCTTAGAACTGGCAGTATGAAAGCAAAGGGTAATATTCTAGTAGTTCCCTTTACCATGTAATCAACTTCAAGGGTGTGAAGCCTGTCTACATTCCTGCTGTTTGGAAATTACAGGTTCCACCTAAGATCCATGTGTTGCTTTGGTTGATTTCTTATAATAAAAAATGCCTAGAGATAACCTTTATTTTTGCGAGAAAATTTCCGACCTATTCATCAACTGTCAAGGCAGTACAAAGAACACTAGAGGTAAAAATTCATCCAGGTCCGTAGACCACCTAGCAACAACTACAATCACTAGAGCGAGCCGAAGGCGTGCCGCCGTCATCGCCCCTCCATCATCGAAGTCGGGCAAACTATGTTGTATATGATACGTCTCCAACGTATTTATAAATTTTTATTGTTACATGCTGTTATATTATCAATCTTGTATGTTATATATATATTTACTAGCAACTTTATATCATTTTTTGGGACTAACCTATTGACATAGTGCCCAGTGCCTGTTGCTGTTTTTTGCTTGTTTTTACTTTGTAGAATATCAATACCAAACAAAGTCCAAATGCCACGAAACTTTTTGGAGAATTTGTCTGCCAAGAAGAGACCCTGGAAGCTTATATAGGCCACGAGAAGAGGCCGGGGGGCGCACTAGGCACCAAGGTGCGCCAGAGGGCCCATGCGTGCCCTGGTGGGTAGTGGAGCCCTCGGGAATCGACTTGACTTACCTCTGCATCTATAAATACTCTAAAATCCCAATAACCCTAGGGGAATCAACAAAATACTTTTTCTACCGCCGCAAGTTTCAGAACCACGAGATCCAATCTAGAGGCCTTTTCCGGCACTCTGTCGGAGGGGGCAACGATCCCGGAGGAGTTCTTCATCATCCTTGCTGCCCCTCCGATGATGCGTGAGTAGTTTACCACAGACCCATGGGTCCGTAGTTAGTAACTAGATGGTTTCTTCTCTCTTTTTGATCTTCAATACAATGTTCTCCTCGATGTTCTTGGAGATCTATTTGATGTAACTATTTTTTGCGGTGTGTTTGTTGGGATCCGATGAATTGTGAGTTTATGATCAATTCTATCCATGAATATTATATTATTTGAGTCTTTGCTGAACTCTTTTATGCATGATTGTTATAGCCTTGTATTTCTTCTCTAATTTATTGTTTTCGTTTGGCCAACTAGATTGATTTATCTTACCATGGGAAGAGGTGGTGTGTTCGATCTTGCGGTGCTCAATCTCAGTGACAGAAAGAGACTGACAAGCATGTATCATTGCTATTAAGGGTAACAAGATGGGGTTTATTCATACGTGAGTTTATCTTGTCTACATCATGTCATCGTTCTTATTGCATTACTCCGTTTTTGCATGAACTTAATACACTAGATGCATGTTGGATAGCGGTCGATGTGTGGAGTAATAGTAGTACATGCGTAATCATTTCGGTCTACTAATCTCAGACGTGATGCCTATATACATGATCATTTCCTTGGATATCATCATAATTATTTGCTTTTCTATCATTGCCCAACAGTAATTTGTTTGCCCACCGTATGTTATGTTCTCGAGAGAAGCCTCTAGTGAAAACTATGGCCCCCGGGTCTATTTCCTATCATATATTAAATGCGAAATACCTTGCTGCAATTTTTCGTTCTTTATTTTATTTTGTATTTTTGTTAGATCTATTTATCAAAACCTATACAATTTAATTTATCTCAATACCGTTGAGGGATTGACAACCCCTGTTACGCGTTGGGTTGCAAGTATTTGTAATTTGTGTGTAGGTGTTGTTTACATAGTGTTGCTTGGTTCTCCTACTGGATTGATAACCTTTGTTTCATAACTGAGGAAAATACTTACCTTTGTTTTGCCGCATCATCCTCTCCTCTTTGGGGAATTACCAACGCAGATTACAAGCAATCATGAAGAATTTCTGGCACCATTCCCGGGGAGACATCAACAACATCTATCAAGTACTTACGCATAAACTCTTATCTCCTTGCAATTACTTTATTTGCCATACGCCTCTCGTCTTCATCCCCCCACTTATAAAATATTTATTGCAAAAATACAAAAATATTTTTCATTTGCCTTTTTTTCTTGTTTTGGCATTTTGCTTGCTTGAACCTATCATCGTGAGTGATTTTGGTATGGCAGAAACAGATGATGGTAGAACTCCTAAAATTGGACGTTCTACTAATCTGGATGCTAAATTTTTTGTTTTGGGACAAGGGAATGTTATATAGGAAAAGGTTCCATCCAAGAATTCTTTAATTGCGTTGGAACTTTGACTTGTGATGATGGTCCTATACTTAGAAGAACTAAAACTTATCTAGAAGCTATTTCAGCACTTGTTCTTAAACTTGAGAAAATATTTATTCGTACTCATCCTCCCTTGCAAAGATTGTTTTATGAGCTACCTGTTATAAAAGATCCTAGAGCTAAGAAGATAGCTACCCTTGCTCTTATGAATGAGTTTGATTACATAGTGCGGGAACCTAGGGAGATCTTTGATTCTTATGGTATGAACTATGAAAAAACCGGTAATAGATGAGATCCTTTACAATAGTGATTATTTATTAACACATTTTCTTGGCAATGATCACATCTTTGATGAAAACCTTAAAAAGGAAGTTCCCGTTTTGGATATGAACCAACAAGTTTTCAATGATGTTAATCAACAATATTCTTGGATCATAGCCAATAATCAAAAGGGATATGCGGATGGACAACTTGACAATGCTAAATTTTCTATGGATGATGTGTTCTTATATTATGTTTGAGAAACCTACTGACAAGAACGCCTCTATGGAGAATAAGAAGAAAGAAGATAATACTTGAATCTATGCATTATGCCTAGCTAGGGGCAGAAAACAATAGCGCTTGTTGGGAGGCAACCAATGAATAAAATAAAATTTTCACTATTTATTTCTGTTCTTGTGTGTTTGCAAAATTATGCTACTGTTATGATTGTGTTTTTATGTTTCAATTAGTGTTTGTGCCAAGTAAAGCCTTTAGGATCATGTTGGGTGATAGTTGATTTGATCCTGTTAAAAACAACTTTGCGTCCAGTAGCAGAATTTTTAAAATTCTCTGGAGCATGATACAATTCTTAGATTTTTTTACACATGATTGATATACAAATTGCCTACGTAGTCCTAATTTTTCAGAATTGTTGGAGGTACAGAAGTATGGTTAAAGTTCATATTACTACGGACTGTGTGTTTTTGACAAATTCTATTTTTGTTGCATTGTGTGCTTATTTTGATTACTCTATGGATTGTATTGGGGGTATAAGCTATTGTAAAGTTAGAATACAATAGGTATAATGAAATCATAAAATATGAATGGGTTTGCAACAGTACTTAAAGTGGTGATTTGCTTTATTATACTAACGTATCTCACGAACGTTTTTATTAAGTTTTGTGTGATTGAAGTTTTCAAGTTTGGGTGAGATCACGATGGATGAAGGAATAAGGAGTGAAATTAGCCTTAGCTTGGGGATGCCCATGGCACCCCAAGGTAATACTCAAGGACTACCAAGCAACTAAGCTTGGGGATGCCCCAGAAGGTATCCCCTCTTTCTTCCAACGACCATCGGTAATTTTACTTGGAGCTATATTTTTATTCGTCACATATCATGAGTTTTGCTTGGAGCGTCTTGTATTATATGAGTCTATGCTTGTTTTGCTTTTTAGTTTGTCACAATCATCCTTGCTGGACACACCTATTTGAGAGATCCATAATGATGCTATGATCTGTTAGAATTGCTCTATGTGCTTCACTTAAACTTTTTGAGCTATGGAATTGCTCTAGTCCTTCACATATATCTTTTGAGCATGGTGGTGGTTTATTTTTTTGAAGAAATGCTCTCATGCTTCACTTAGATTATTTTGAGAGTTAGTAAATTTTGAAGAAATATGCTCTCATGCTTCACTTAGATTATTTGGAGAGTTAAATATTTTTTTTAAGAAATATCCTCTCATGCTTCACTTATATTATTTTGAGACATGAAAATTTTGAAGAAATATTCATGCTCTTGTGTTTCACTTAAATCTTTTTGAGAATCAAGAATAGTCATGATAATTTTCACAACATGTGAAATTGGTCCCGAAGTGATACATATTCAAGAGGGATATAATAAAAACTTTCATGAAGATCATTGGATATTATAAACTTGATTCCTCGTAATAGTTTTGAGATATGGAGATAATAATATGTGAGTCATGTTGGTGTGTAATTATGCTTTAGCAAGAATATTGGTGTTAATGTTTGTGATTCCCTATGCAAGCACGAAAGTCAATAGTTATGCAACGAAGTTACATCCAACGTGTGTTGCATTATTCAGTGTTAGTTATGTGTTATGCTCTTTTATGATCGTTTTCGTTTCTTGGTTGGTCGCTTCTCAATCTATTTGCTAGCCTTCACTTGTACTAAGTGGGAATACTGCTTGTGCATCCAAATCCTTAAACCAAAGTTGTGCCAAATGAGTCCACCATACCTACCTATATGCGGTATTTCCATGCCGTTCCAAGTAAATTTGTATGTGCCAACTCTAATTTTCAAAATGAATTTTGTCGGAATCGGGGCTTCGCGGACCCAAACAAGGTTCAAACTCTGGGGCGTGTGCAAAGGACTCCGCTAGGCTACAGCTTGTTGCTCACTGCCTCGTGGCCTTGCTTCGTCGTGCTTGAGCGAAAGGGGAAGGAATGGGACACCGAGATTTACCTAGGTTCGGGCCACCTTGCGGTGTAAAACCCTACTCCTGCTTTGTGGTTGATTGTCTCGCAAGGAGGATGAGTATGAATTGGTACAAGGGATGAGCTACCTCGTGAGGGCTTGAAGAGTGGATGGATCCGATCCCTCTCTATGGTGGAGACTAGTCTATTTTTATAGCGGCCTTGGTCCTCTTCCCTTATGGCTTAGGATGGAAGAGATACCAAAGTGGCCTTGGTCCTCTTCCCTTATGACTAGTCTATTTTTATATCCTATCCTGACTAAAGGTGGTCTTCGCCTGCAAAGCTTCTGGCCGTGACGCAGGTGGTGGGCTCGGTGATGACCTCTGTCCTGCCGAGCCCCTAGTCTTGGTCTCGTTGCACCAGAATGGAAACCTTTGGGGATTCCTTGGGAACCCGCGTACATCCTTGCCTCCTTAGCACCAAAGAGGAAACTGTCCTCGCATGTGCCCGCTGGCGTCCTTCTGACTCTGGTCGTCATGGCTTACGTCATCGCGCGCCTTGAGAGGTGGGACGTGAGCCTAGAGATGTCCGCCCCTCGGGAGGCCGCTCCTTAGGAGGTCTTGATGTAGTTCACCTTGCGAGGTGGGGGCCCTTGCGAGGGTCTTGCTCGTGAAGTCCCGATGGTGGGCCACGCTGGGCCGTTAGTGGAGCCACGCGCCGGGCTCTAGGCAGACGGGTTTGGGTACCCCCGGTCCCAGAACCCCGATAGTAGCCCCCGGGCCCAAGGGGCACTCGGCCTGGCTTCGAGGCAAAGGTAGAGAGGGGAGGGCGAAGCGATGTGGGCCCCAACCGCCTGCGTCCAAGCTCGACGCGTGGCGCACGACGGGACGCGAGCGCCCCCACTTCCCCATGTTGCCTCGGCAACTGCCCAAGCTCACAAAAGCCTGACGCACGCCACGGGGCCATCATTGCTCCGAAGGTGAAGGGACGCCAGTTGGCCTTCTCGGACTGCTTATAAGAGGGCGAAGGGGCGGAGCCCCGGGCCCATATCTGTCTTCTCGCCTCCTTATCCCCAACTCTTGCTGCTGCATCCATGGCGCCTATGAGGAGGTTCTCCGCCCTTGAGCAGGGCAAGGCGGTGCAGGAGGGGCCGGAGCAGCCGCAACCCAAGAAGGGGCGTGGTCGCCCCCGTAAGTCCGCCGCTATGCCCGCGGCGCCACCTCGGGGACGCGGGTGCCCTCCATTGGCAGTCTGCACCGGCTCTGGCAGCCGAGGGAAGAACTCCACCTGCGGAGCCGGCAGTGGGGGCTACGACGGCCATGGCCGGGGGAGGAATGGGGCGGCCGCCCGACCACCTCGACCGTGGGCTCACTCCGCCGGTTGTTCCGTGAGTTCGCCGTGTGGATGGAGAGTCCACCCCGCACCTGGCTCCAGCTCCCGAACTCCTTCGCACGGGAGCTGGCGGTGGACGGGCCCGTCGGGCTGTGGCTGCAGCTGCAATAGGTCCTCGTGGGCGGAGGTCGAGGTCACTCCCTCCGGCTTCGTGTACCTGACTCGGGGATGTCAGTCGTTCGGTCGGGCCCGCGGCTTGAAGGGGAGGCTCACCCTCCACTTCAAGTTTGACGGGGCGACGACGCTCTTCGTGAAGATCTTCGGGGAGGCCGGCAGGTGCCTCGGATGCTGCCCAGAGAGCGACGGCAGCAGCAGCGGCCACACTTCCTCCGGCTACGATGCCAACAACAGTGGTGGTGACATCCTCAGCGGTGAACTCGCCCTTGGCGACGGCCACGGCACCAACAGTAGAGACGGTACCTCCTCCGGGGGAAGCGGAAGCGACAACAACTACGACGAGCCGCCGTGCTACTGCGTCAAGGTGGAGGATGACTCCAACTAGGCACCCACGACGCTGGAGTCGGAGCCTCAGGAGCGGCAGCCTCCGGGGGAGAGTTTCTTTTGTTCTTCACTGCACTTTAAACGACATGGGCCCCGTGGGGGCATGTAAGAAATTGCGGCGCTTGTGCCGTTATTTTAATGCTTCTATTTTGTGCTTAAATCATCATGGCATCTCTTGCCTAGGCTCGGCCCCTTTTTCTTTACGAACGCTTAGTGCTCTGCGTTGCTGGGACCCAGTCCCCAAGCAAGCCTCAACCATCGCTGGTATGCCAGGTCGCGGTGCCTCGGGCAAGGCCAGGAGGTGACGGGCTCGAGGTCCAGTAAGATCTCCTGAGGAGCGATGCTCAAGAGGCCCCCCTAGACGCGCAAGTGGCTCTTGAGAGAGAAAGGGTCTTTGCCCAGGCGAGATCACGGAAGTAACGACAGAGTGTTATTAGAAACTCGTTCTTAGCACGAAGAGGATGACTTAGTTTATGGGGTGGCGCAAGGCGTTCACGACACGTGGGCAATCTTTGCGGCGTGAGGGCGCGCTTCCTTGGAGCTTTGGTTTCCTGTACTCCCTTTTCTTGTGATAGGTCAACACAAATCCCGCAAAGGGCATGTAAAGCATCGACGTCCTTTGCGTTTCAACTGATGTAAATTTGGCCGCACTGCGGCCCTCTCACCCATATCTCCTCATGAGATTTGCCTCTCTTTTCCTCACTCGTCAAGGTGCTCTACGTCATCGGGACCCGGTCCTCGAGCGAGGCTCATCCGCTGCTGGTATGTCAGGTCTCGATGCCTAGAACAAGTCCAGGAGGTGAGGGCCCGAGAGCCAGTAGGAACTCCTGAGGCGCGATGCTCTAGGGTTCCCCTTTTAACGTGCAAGCGACTCGCGCAAAAAATAAATATGCATCTCGCAAAGGTCATGGGGGAGGCACCTCGGTTGGCGGCAATGCAGCGTAAGGTGGTTGTACTTAGCTTTTTTTGGCGACAAGGAATTTGTTCGTCCAGAGCTGGCCCTCGTGAGGTGGCAGGGCGTCGCTGTTGGGGAACGTTGCATGGGAAACACAAATTTTCCTACGCTCACCAAGATCAATCTAGGAGATGACCATCTACGAGAGGAGAGATTGCATCTACATACCCTTGTAGATCGCTAGGCAGAAGCGTTAAGAAACGTGGTTGATGTAGTCGAACGTCTTCGCGATCCAATCACGATCCGTCCCGCGAACTACCCATCTAAGTGCCGAACGGACGACACCTCCGCGTTCAACACACGTATGAATTGATGATGCCATCACCTCCTTGATCCAGCAAGCGGTGGTGAAGTAGTAGCGCGAGTCCTCCGGCAGCACAACGGCGTGGTGGCGGCGGTGGTGGAGAAATCTCATTAAAGCTTCGCTAAGCACTACGGAGAAGAAGATGGCTACAAGGTTGAGGGAGGGCAGTGCCATGGAATAGATGGTGTGCGGCTGCCCTCCCTCTACCCCATCTATATATAGGGGGAAGGGAGGAGGAGGGGGTACCCTAGATCCCATCTAGGGGGTCGGCGGCCACAAGGGATGGGAAACCCTAGATGGGTTTTGGCCCTCCCCTTAGGAGACTTGGCCCCCAAGCCAGGTGGAGGCAAAACCCTAGGGAGGCGCCCCCACCCCTTCTGGCAACGTGGGATGGGGTCTGGGGGCTCACGACCCCTTATTGGGCTGGTGTGCCCCCTCCTCTTGGCCCATGAGGCCCCCAACACTTGCCGGCCCCCCCCGAAACCCCTTTCGGTCATGCTGGTCATCACCGAGTACCTCCGGAACAATTCCGGACTCCAATACCCACCGTCCAATATATAAATCTTCATCTCCAGACCATTCTGGAGTTCCTCGTCACGTCCGGAATCTCATCCGGGACTCCGAACAACCTTCGATAATTACCAAACGTTAAGTGTGTAGACCCTGTGGGTTCGAGAACTATGGAGACATGACAGAGACACCTCTTCGGTTAATAACCAATAGCGGTACCTGGATGTCCATATTGGTTCCCACATATTCTACAAAGATCTTATCAGTCGAACGTCGATGTCAAGGATTCAGCTAATCCCGTATGCAGTTCCCTTTGTCTATCGGTATGTTACTTGCCCGAGATTCTATCATCGGTATCTCCATACCTAGTTCAATCTCATTACCAACAAGTCTCTTTACTTGTTCTGTAATACAAGATCCCGTGGCTAACTCATTAGTCACATTGCTTGCAAGATTCTTGTAATATTGCATTACCGAGTGGGCCCTGAGATACCTCTCCGTCATACGGAGTGACAAATCCCAGTCTTGGTCCATGCCAACTCAACAATCACCCTTAGAGAAACCTGTAGAGCACCTTTATAGTCACTCAGTTACGTTGCGACGTTTGGTACACACAAGGTACTCCTCCGGTGTCAGTGAGTTGCATGATCTCATGGTCATAGGAACATATACTTGACATGTAGAAAACGATAGCAATAAACTTGACACGATCATATGCTACATTCATAGTTTGGGTCTTGTCCATCACATCATTCTCCTAATGATGTGGTACCGTTATCAAATGACAACTCATGTCTATGGCTAGGAAACCATAGCCATCTTTGATCAACGAGCTAGTCTACTAGAGGCTCACTAGGGACACGTTGTTGTCTATGTATCCACAAATGTATCTGAGTTTCCGATCAATATAATTCTAGCATGGATAATAAACGATTATCATGAACAGGGAAATATGATAATAACCAATTTATTATTGCCTCTAAGGCATGTTTCCAATAGTCTCCCACTTGCACTAGAGTCAATAATCTAGTTCACATCACCATGTGATTAACACCCAATGAGTTCTAGGGTTTGATCATGTTATGCTTGTGAGAGAGGTTTTAGTCAACAGGTCTGCAACATTCAGATCCACATGTATTTCACAAATCTCCATGTCATATTGTAGATGCTGCTACCACGCTCCACTTGGAGCTATTCCAAATGGCTGCTCCACTATACGTATCCGTTTTGCTGCTGAGACTCATCCGGATTAGTGTTAAAGCTTGCATCGACGCAACCCTTTACGCTGAACTCTTTATCACCTCCATAATCGAGAAACATTTATTATTCCTGTAAGGATAATTTTGACCGCTGTCCAGTGATAAACTCCTGGATCACTCTTGCACCCCCTTGCTAGACACATGGCAAGGTACACATCAAGTGCGGTACACAACATGGCATACCGTATCGAGCCTATGGCTGAGGCATAGGGGACGAACTTCGTCCTTTTTATTTCTTCTGTCGTGGTCGAGCTTTGAGTCTTACTCAACTTCACACCTTACAACTCAGGAAAGAACTCCTTCTTTGACTGATCCATTTTGAGCTCCTTCAAAATCATGTCAAGGTATGTGCTCTGTGAAAATCTTATCGGGCGTCTAAATCTATCTCTATAGATTTTGTTGCCCAATATGTAAGCAGCTTTACCCAGGTCTTCCTTTGAAAAACTCCTTTCAAACAACCCTTTATGCTTTCCAGAAATTCTACATCATTTCTGATCAACAACATGTCATCCACATATACTTATCAGAAATGTTGTAGTGCTCCCACTCACTTTCTTGTAAATACAAGTTTCTTGCAAACTTTGTATAAACCCAAAAGCTTTGATCACCTCATCAAAGCGTATGTTCCAACTTCGAGATGCTTTCTCCAGTCCATAGAAGGATCTCTGGAGCTTGCATACCTTTTAGCATCCTTAGGATCGACAAAACCTTCTGGTTGTATCGCATACAACCTTTCCTCGCGGAAACCGTCAAGGAAACTTTGTTTTGACATCCATCTACCAGATTTCGTAATTGAAAATGCAGCAACTGGTAACATAATTCCAACATACTTTAGCATCGCTATGAGTGAGAAAGTCTCATCATAGTCAACTCCTTGAACTTGTCCGAAACTTCTTTGCGACAAGTCGAGCTTCATAAATGGTGATATTACCATCAGCGCCTGTCTTCTTCTTAAAGATCCATTTATTCTCAATGGCTTGCCGATCATCGGGCAAGTCCACCAAAGTCCATACTTTGTTCTCATACATGGATCCTATCTCGGATTTCATGGCTCCTAGCCATTTGTTGGAATCCGGGCCCACCATCACTTCTCCATAGCTCGTAGATTCACCATTGTCCAACAACATGACCTCTAAGATAGGGTAACCGTACCACTCAAAACCTATACGTACCCTTGTCGATCTACGAGGTTCGACAGTAACATGGTCCAAAGCTTCATGATCATCATCATTAGCTTCCTCTTCAACTGACATAGGTGCCACAGAAACATCTTTCTGTGTTACGCTACTCTCTGGTTGAAGTAAAGGTTCAACAACCTCATCAGTACTATCTTCCTCCCACTCAATTATTTCGAAAGAAACTCTTTCTCGAGAAAGTACCCGTTCTTAGCCACAAACACTTTGCCCTCGGATCTGAGATAGAAGGTATACCCAACCGTCTCTTTTGGGTATCCTATCAAGACACATTTTTCCGCTTTAGGTTCGAGCTTTTCTGGCTGAAGCCTTTTGACATAAGCATCGCAGCCCCAAACCTTAAGAAATGACAACTTAGGTTTCTTGCCAAACCATAGTTCATACGGTGTCATCTCCATGGACTTAGATGGTTCGCTATTTAAAGTGAATGTAGTGGTCTCTAATGCATAACCCCAAAACGATAGTGGTAGATCGGCAAGAGACATCATAGAAGGCACCATATCCAATAAGGTACGATTACAACGTTCGGACACACCATTACGCTATGGTGTTCTGATACGTCCATTTTGCATCATGTTTACCTACTCTTATTTATAATGTTTTTATGCATAATAATGCTTTTTGGAGTAATTCTAATGCCTTTTCTCTCATAATATGCAAGGTTCACACAAAAAGGGAGAATTCCGGCAGCTGGAAACCTGGACATGGAAAAGCTACGTCAGGCCACCTATTCTGCACAACTCCAAATGAGCTAAAACTTCACGAGGATTTTTATGGAATAAATAAGAAATACTGGAGCAAATAACTACTGGAGGGGGGCCACCTTGTGAGCACAAGACACCAGGGCATGCCTGGCCCCCCGGGCGCGCCCTGGTGGGTTGTGCTCAGCCCAGCCCACCTCCGGTGCCCATCTTCTAGTATATAAGTCATTTTGGCCTAGAAAAAATAAGGAGAGGATTTTCGGGATGGAGCGCCGCCGTCTTGAGATGGAACTTGGGCAGGAGCACTTTTGCCCTCCGGTGGAGCGATTCCGCCGGGGGAACTTCCCTCCCGGAGGGGGAAATCATCGTCATCATCATCACCAACAACTCTCCAATCTTGGGGAGGGCAATCTCCATCAACATCTTCAACAACACCATCTTATCTCAAACCCTAGTTTATCTCTTGTGTTCAATCTTTGTACCGGAACTATAGATTGGTTCTTGTGGGTGACTAGTAGTGTTGATTACATCTTGTAGTTGATTACTATATGGTTTATTTGGTGGAAGATTATATGTTCAGATCCAATATGCTATTTAATACCCCTCTGGTCTTGAGCATGATTATCATTTGTGAGTAGTTACTTTTGTTCTTGAGGTCACGGGAGAAATCTTGTTGCAAGTAATCATGTGAACTTCATATGTGTTCGATATTTTGATAATATGTATGTTGTGATTCCCTTAGTGGTGTCATGTGAACGTCGACTACATGACACTGTTGACATTAGAATTTGGCACGGCGTAGAAGGAAAATAAGATAGCCTCGAGTGAAAGGATTTTCAGCATGAAATGTTTCACGTCACCGAGTGGAACAACTTTGATGTTCAGGTTATTGTCATCCGACCTCATCTTAGGGGCTGAAATTGTACTCCGAGTGGCAGAATTTAGTGTTCCGAGTGGTTTTCGGCCAATTACACCTTCAAGACGACCTCGGATGAAGGAGCACTCTAAAGGAATTGTCTTCGTCTCGTCGAGGTAATTGATATTTGTATATAAATCATCTCAATCCGAGTTTGTATGCAAAAGTTAGAAGCAATACACTGCAGACCGAACCTAAACGGAAATATGGCGCGAGCTACCAGACACCCTGTCTGATGGGTCGCGCGAGAAATTCGTCCCTCAAAAAGGCCAGAAATCGAAAAACCTTCAACACAAGAATTTTCGTCTCGTCGAGCTGATCGATTTTCATATATAATTCGTCTCAATCCGAGGTCGTATGAGACCTGGAGAGACAAATTAAGATCAGACTTTGTTTTCAGTCGGGAAATCCGAGTGAAAAGCTTACCATTCGAGTGAAAACTTACCGATCGAGTGAAAGTTTGCCGTCCGAGTGAACTTATTATCATCCAAGTGAAAATATAGTCATCCGAGTGAAAGATTTGTGTTCCGAGTGAAAATTTTGCCATCCGAGTGAAAGATTGTCTTCCGAGTGAAAATTTTGCCATCCAAGTGAAAGATTCTAACATCCGAGTAAAAAAGTCCAGTCGGACGATCCGAGTGAAAGACTCTAATATCCGAGTGGATGAGCTCGAATCCGAGTGAAACTAAACATGTGCCGAAAGTTTATGAAGATGACCTTGGATTGAGAAGTGTTCAATACGGAAGTTGTGCGTATCGTCAAAATGGTAAACTTTGGTTTTGGAGTCGTCATCATATGATATAGTATATAGCCTACAAATTCACTACGAGACTCGGACAATCCAGTCTGCTGCAAGACCGAGTCCGACTGGAAGGTAAAGATGACCTCATAAGTATTCAAGATAGCCTTGTTTGGAAAAGTGATCAACATGAGAGTTGTTCGTCTCGTCGAGGCGCACAAATTTGATATTTGGGCCGTCTCGATCGGAGGTAATATGCAAGCTCGACGGCCCGCACAAGGAGGAAGACAGAATTTGGGCCAGATTCAGACTGAATCCGAGTTGGAATAGAACTAGGACTCTAGGACATTTTGTAAGGATAGCCTAGATGAATCCTTTACTTGTACGGGAAGTCTAGCCGCCTCTTATATATGTCGGGGGTGATGGCCGATTGAACAACACACAATCGAACAAATCAATATACTACTTTTTCATCTACGTTTTATCTCTCCATCGTTTTCTCTCTCGTTCTTCGCTGTTCCTCGAGTTTGAGAGCTGCGAATCCCGAGGCTCTAGGGCGAGCGAGTCGACCTAGGGCAGCCCATAGCCGCCGCACTCCCTGACAGGGTCCCTCCCGGGTGCGCGGGGTTTCGGGTCTGCAAAAGCGCCCGCCGACTATCCTGCGTATCGCGCTGTCTGTCGGGTCTCCTTCGACGTGACCTGCGGTGCATCACCCCCGGCGTTGAGGGTACACGTGACGTGTTCGTGTGTCAACACACTTTTTGGCGACTCCGCTGGGGACTGAAGATCAAGTGTCATCATCCACCATGTCTGATCTTCGCAAGCCATCTGAGGTAGACGCCGATAACATCATTAAGCCCAGTCTTGATGAGATATCAGCCGATCATCGCCAAGTCTATGAGGAGTACAAGAAGGCGCATGAAGAGAAGGATTTGTAGAGTTCCTTGCATAATTCCAGAAGGATCGCCAAGGCAACATCACTCTGATTGAAGAAATCAAGTTCCCTCCTCTTCAAGCCGAGCAGGTTAAACCCTCTGTGAGTACTACCTTTTCTCCTGAGCAGTGGGCTAAGATTGAGAGTCATATTGCTGATGGTGACAATCTGGTCTATCAAACTTTCATTGAAAATACTAATGCTCAGAAGAATATATCTCAATCATCTAGTGGTAATGACGGTGTAGCTGCTAGTGTGCAAAACCCTAATGTGGCTTTACCTATTGCAGTGGCGCCTCCCATGCCGATGGATTATTATCCTACCCATGCAAATCAGATTGTGGCTGTACCCATTAGTCCTATCATGAGCATGCTAGGTTCGGTGGCAATGCCGAACCAAACCCTACCTACAGCTACAACCACTCAGCCATTACCGAACTATGGTTTGGCATACATGCCATAGTTCCTACCTACAGCTAGTAGTCCTACTCTCCTATGCCACTACCACAAGTTTCATCGTCCACTGTGGATGATGGTCTAGCTAATCTTAGAGAGGAGATGGCTAAGATGCTTCGAGAGAATTTTGGAGTTGAGTTACCGCGCAATCGGATTTACCAAAAACCGTACCCCGAGTAATTTGATGCCATCTAGGCCCTGTTTGGTTCGGCTGTGGATTTCTAAAAGCAGCTGTGAAAAATCTGTTGTGGGAAAACAGCTGTGGAAAATCTGATGTGAAAAAGATGTAGGTCATTTGACAAACCAGCTGATATAGCTTTTTCAGATTTTGGCCCGCAGCGGAATCAGATTTTGGAAAGCACGTCCTGAGCTGCTTCCGCTTTTGGTTCAGATTTTGGCAGCGGATTTCTGGAATTAGATTCTGCTGGGTTCGCCCTTTGGTTCAGATTCTGCTGCGTGGCAGCGGAATCCATCGATAAAAGCTGAACCAAACAGGGCCCTAGTGCCCTCCGGGATATAAAATTCCCGATTTTGTTAAGTTCAATGGAGAGGGCAGGAAAAGCACATGGGAGCATGTTAGTCAATACTTAGCACAATTGGGTGAGGCAGGCTCGCTGAATGAATTGAAAGTGCATTTATTTCCTTTGTCATTAACTGGTACTGCATTTTCATGGCTTTCTTCTTTACCACATGGTTCCATTCGGGTTGGGTCGCAACTGGAGCAGAAATTTCATGATCACTTTTATAGCGGCAACAATGAACTCAAGTTGTCACATCTAACATCGGTTAAACAGAAGCATGATGAATCGGTCTCCGATTACGTCAAGAGATTTAGAGAAACAAAAAACTGGTGTTATAGTTTGGTGATAACCGAGAGAGACTTGGCAGACCTAGTGCTGAGTGGTTTGAGAACTACCATTAGAGAAAAGCTAGAAGGCTATGAGTTCTTAAATATGAACCAAGTCTTACAAAGGGCTTTGGCTCAGGAAAGCCTAAGCAAAGATCTCAAAGAAGTGCAGAGATACAAAGCCGATCGTCCAAATATGAATATGGTTGAATATGATAGTGATCACTCGGACGATGAGGATGATATTTATGCACTGAATTTTTTTGGCCATCTAAGGCCAAACCCTTTTCTTGCAATGATCTGAAACCGATTCATAAGAATCATGATGAAGAGATGAAGTTTACTTTTAACATTGCCAAGTGTGATAAAATATTTGATGCTTTGCTGCAAGCTAAAATTATTATAATATCTCATACTTTACCGCTGTTTGAAGAGCTAAAACGGCGTGCTTATTGCAAGTATCATAATTCCTTTTCTCATTCTACTAACGATTGCAATGTTTTTCGACGACAGATACAAAGACGAACGATTGAACTTTTCTGAGATGCAAGTTGATAAACAACCCTTTCCAATGAACACCATGGATTTAGAAGGGAAGAAGCTGCTCATTCGGCCGGAGGTGGCCGAATCTGCTAATAAAGCTAATGTCATTGTTGGTGAGCCCAGGAAAGACAAGGAGGGCGACAAGGTCTTGGGGAGACAGTTTGTGCTTGATAAGCAACCCGATGGCAAGGAAGTGATGAAAATCACCATCAAGAATCCTACACTCGGGGGGCAAGCACAGGTGCAGCAGGATACTTGAGTTAAATTTGTTAAGCCCAAGAGTCCTGAAGTTGGCAAGTGGAAGATGAACAAAGCTAAAGTGCAGTGCAAACGAATCAAACCAACTTTTGACATGTTGTTGTTCAAGTACGCCAACCAGTCGGCTGGTTCCAGCTCTAACTGGCCATCACACTTGAAGCGACCAAGGTCACCATCAGATGATATGTTTAGCCGGTATACGAAACCGAGTGGACCAAGGGCGTAGTTTTCAGAATAGCAGAGCCAATCTGTGTGGGATCAACTTGATTACTCGTATAATGGTCGACTGAACATCGGTGACTATCAGTCAGCTGGTCAAAATATGCGACCGAGTGGAAACTATCCTAGTGTAAGAATGCACCAGGTGGAAGCCATCTGAGTGAAAAAATGTGGCTGGGTGGATTCCATCTGAGTGACATTCATCCGAGTGGATTCCATCCGAGTAAAAAGGTGCGCCCGAGTGGAAATTTCATGCATCAGGGAAGTCAAAAAGAATGGCGTGTTAAGTCACCAAGTGTTGCAGTTGTTGAGTCAGGAAAGGGCAAGGAGAAAATCGATGCTGACTCACTTATCTTGGGCACCGAAACATTCACCATACAACAGCCAATTGTGCGTAACAACCCGACTGAGCCGATCGCGCCAAAACACTCGGCTAATGACCATGAAGCAAGCACCAGTCAAGTAAAGAGATCCTAAATACACTCAGCCAAAGTGGTGTCCTCCGGGGCTAACAAAGACATAGAAGAGGAAACTACATAGGTTAAGGACCCAAGAGATGGCTGAACAGGAGGCTGAGAAGCAAAGCGATAAGTTGTTGAATGACACTCGACCCATGATTCTAGCAAAACAAGTGTGGAGGCCTAAACAAATACAAGATACATCAGCTTCTACATCTATCACGGCCGCACCTGCACCACCAAAAGAGGACGATGCAGTTATTACATCGTCTACATCACCTAGTACTTCTCCTTCACTCGGACATATTTCAGAATCGGTAGATATACTTGAAGAAAAGGATGATATGTTGGACTATGAGTCTACGCCGGTTCATGAAGGTATGGATATCAATATGGTGTATTACTTACCTGCTGAGTTTCGTGTTGTAGATGAGGAAGGGGAGGTGGCTCAGCTAGATTTTGGCCCTAAAAATGCAATATTCGAGAAACCAAAAGACCCAGTGACACATCTGAAACCGTTGTATCTCAGAGGTCATATCAATGGATCTCCACTCAGTCGAATGCTTGTTGATGGTGGTGCTGTGGTAAATCTTATGCCCTATTCGATCTTCAAGAAATTGGGTTTGCCTGATGAAGAGCTGATAAAGACGAATATGGTGCTCAATGGATTTGAAGGCAAAGAGAAAACTGAAGCCAAAGGTGTGATGTATGTGAAGCTTACAGTCGGAAGCAAAACTTTGGCTACTGCATTCTTTGTCACCGAGGTGCAAGGTAACTACAACGTCATACTAGGCCGTGATTGGGTTCATGAAAACCAGTGCGTGCCATCCACTATGCACCAGTTTTTGATCCAGTGGGTTGATGATGAAGTGGAAGTCATTCATGCGGATAACTCGGCCTGTGTTGCTTTGGCCGATGCATCGGTGGATTGGCAACACCCCAATGCTACTTGCTTGACAGGACGTGACTTGTTAGAGTTTGATTTTCTCAGCGCGACCAAGAATGGTTTCGTGCCCGTCTCTTTTAAGCCAAATGAATTCAATCGGCTCCAAGGTATGATATGTTTAAATGGATTCTAGTTCCGAGTGGTTACAAAAACGTCTTACGAAATATCGGTCCAGCGAGAACGATATGTATGAGTCTATAGAGATTTAGATGACATGGATAAACTTGGACAAGGTTTTACATCGGCCGATCCATTAGAAGAGATAGATATTGGAGATGGTTCAATCACTCGGTCGACGTTTGTAAACAAAAATTTGAGAGCCGATTGTAAAGCTAAGTTAATCGAGCTATTGAAAGAATATGTTTGTTGCTTTGCATGGGAATATCATGAGATGCCAGGTTTAAGTCAAGAGCTAGTGGAGCATCGGTTACCTATAAAGGCCGGTTTTAGACCTTACAAACAATCGGCCAGAAAGTTTAATCCAAAAACATATAACCGGATCAAGGAAGAGATCGGTCGTTTGCTTAAAGCTAATTTTATTAGACCTTGCAGGTATGCCGAGTGGATTTCTAACATTGTCCCAGTGGAAAAGAAAGGATCCGGCAAGTTGAGGGCATGCATTGGCTTCAGAGATTTGAATTGGGCTACACCAAAAGATGAGTATCCCATGCCAATAGCCGATATGCTTATTAATGATGCTTCTGGACATAAGGTTATTAGCTTTCTTGATGGTAATGCGGGGAATAACCAAATTTTTATGGCCGAAGAGGACATGTCCAAAACGGCTTTTCGATGCCTTGGTTTCCTCGGTTTATTCGAGTGGACAGGGATGACATTCAGATTAAAAAATGCTGGAGCTACACATCAAAGGGCTATGAATTTGATTTTTCATGATTTACTCGGTGTCATACTTGAAGTTTATATTGATGATATTGTTGTCAAATCGGATGCTTTTGAATCTCATTTGGCCGATTTGCGTTTTGCTTTTGAAAGAATGAAAAAGTATGGACTAAAGATGAATCCTTTGAAGTGTGCATTCGGCGTGTCGGCTAGCAAGTTTTTGGGTTTCATTATTCATGAAGATGGCATAGAGATTGATCCCAAAAAGACAGAGGCCATACAGAAAGTGGAGGCTCCCATGCAAGAGAGATATGCAAAAGTTCCTTGGCAAGGTCAATTATTTGAGAAGGTTCATAGCTAATCTATCAGGGAAAGTTGATGCATTTACTCCTATCCTTCGGTTAAAGAATGATGTTGATTTTATTTGGGGAGCAAAACAACAAGAAGCATTTGACATGATCAAGAATTATTTGTGCACTCCTCCGGTGATGAAAGCACCCAAGCATAGAGAGCCCTTTAAGCTTTACATTGCAGCAGAGGAAGGTGTTATTGGTGCTATTTTGACTCAAGATACCGAAGGAAAAGAGCATGCTATTACATATTTGAGCAGGCGCTTGTTGGACGCCGAGAAAAGGTATACATTTATTAAAAAACTATGTCCATGCTTATATTATGCTTGCACAAAATTGAGACATTATCTAGTGCCGAGTGCTTGCATAGTAGCTTGTCAAAACAATGTCATTAAATACATGCTGCATAGGCCAATTCGTAGTGGTAGAATCGACAAGTTGGCTTATGCTTTGATTGAATATGATTTTGCTTATGAATCTCTAAAATCCATGAAAGGCCAAATCGTTGTTAATTTTATCATTGAGCATCGGATTAAGGACAAGCATGATGTTGATATAAACCTTGTTTCGTTAGTACCATGGATATTATACTTTGATGGTTCAGTTTGTTGCAATGGCCAAGGTGTTGGTATTGTTTATATATCTCCTCATGGTGCTGTTTTCGAAGCCTCATGCCGCTGAAAATATTTTTGCACAGACAATCAAACCGAATATGAAGCATTGTTATTCGGCCTAGAGAGGTTGCTTGCTATAGGTGTTACACATATTGAGGCTTATGGTGATTCGTTACTAGTGGTGCAACAAATATCCAAAGTCTTTCGGTGTTTGGACGAATCACTTAATGTTTATCTTGATAAATGTCTAGATATAATTTCTACTTTGGATTGTTTTAGCATTGCTCATATATCTAGACATGACAATTGGAAAGCAAATGAGTTGGCACAACAAGCATCCGGATATCATGTTGATCATAGCATGTTTCATATTTCTCAAAAACTGATGTCTTGTCTTACCAGTATGGAAGAGGCCGAACCAGAACCCATTAATTCGGTCATTAACAAAAAATCTAGTGCAGATGACAATTCCGACTGGAGGAAGCCATTGTTGATTACTTGCGCAATCCGAGTGAAAGGGTGGACAGGTCTGTTCGGCGTATGGCTTTCAAGTATACAATGAGGGATGACGGTCTTTATCGCCGAACTGTCGATGATGTTCTTCTAAAGTGCTTGGACGAGGACCAGGCAAGAGTTGCTATGGGAGAGGTACATGAAGGCATTTGTGGCACTCATCAGTCGGCTCCCAAGATGAAATGGTTATTGCGACGTGCTGGGTTTTATTGGCCGACTATGATTAATGAATGCTTCAGATATTATAAGGGGTGTGAAGCTTGTCAAAAATTTGGTGATATTCAATTGGCTCCTGCTGCTATGTTACATCCTATTATCAAGCCGTAGCCTTTTAGAGGTTGGGGTTTAGACTTCATTGGAGAAATCCATCCATCTTCGTCAAAAGGGCATCGGTTCGTATTGGTGGCAACTGATTATTTCACTAAATGGTCTGAAGCACTACCTCTCAAGGACATGAAACATACAGAGGTAACTCAATTCATAACCGAGCATATTATTCATAGATTTGGTATTCCTCAAACGTTAACTACAGATCATGGTTCATCTTTCATGTCACACCAAGTCAGAGAGTTTGCCGAATCTTATAACATAAAGCTGCTCAATTCCTCTCCGTATTATGCCCAAGCTAATGGACAAGCTGAGTCTAGCAATAAAATTTTAATCAAACTCATCAAGAAGAAGATTGAGGATAGTCCAAGGAGATGGCAGGAGTTGTTGTCTGAAGCTTTATGGGCACATAGAATCTCAAGGCATGGTGCTACGAAGGTGACTCCATATGAGCTAGTGTATAGTCAGGAAGCTGTTTCACCGGTGGAAGTAAATTTGAATGCTTTGAGAATAGCCAAACAAAATGATTTATCGGCAATAGACTTTTATAACTTGATGATGGACAATATTGATGAGGTTGCTGATAAATGTTTGGCTGCTTTGAAGGCCATAGAGAGAGATAAGTTGAGGGTGGCAAGAGCTTACAATAAGAAAGTCAAGTTGAAGAATTTTCAAGTTGGCGATCTCGTCTGGAAAGTGATTCTACCGATTGGTTCAAGAGATAGGAAATTCGGGAAGTGGTCTCCGAGTTGGGAAGGTCCTTTTAGGATTACAAGAGTAGTTCCCAGAAACTCTTATTTGGTGGAATCCGTACAAGGGACGGTGTTACCTAGAGCTCTCAATGGCAAATACTTCAAGAAATACCACCTGAGTGTGTGGCAAGAAGCCTAAGTAGGCAATGGCCGATATACGATTATCGCCCTTAGCACAAACATGGCCGATACATAATTATCGCCCTAAGAGATATAAATGGTCGATGGAGTGTTGACATCATCCTTAGAACAATCACCGTGCATATTATTATTCGGCATGCAAGCTTTGCCGAAAAACAGGGGGGCATGTGTTGACATTAGAATTTGGCACGGCGTAGAAGGAAAATAAGATAGCCTTGAGTGAAAGGATTTTCAGCATGAAAAGTTTCACGTCGCCAAGTGGAACAACTTTGATGTTCAGGTTATTGTCATCCGACCTCATCTTAGGGGCCGAAATTGTACTCCGGGTGGCAGAATTTAGTGTTCCGAGTGGTTTTCGGCTGATTACACCTTCAAGATGACCTCAGATGAAGGAGCACTCTAACGGAATTGTCTTCGTATCATCGAGGCAATCGATTTTGATATATAAACCATCTCAATCCGAGTTCGTATGCAAAAGTTAGAGGCAATACACTGCAGACCGAATCTAAACAGAAATATGGCGCGAGGTACCACACACCCTGTCTGATGGGTCGTGCGAGCAATTCGGCCTTCAAGAAGGCCTGAAATCGAAAAACTTCAACTTGAGAAAGTTTCGTCTCGTCGAGCCGATCGATTTTCATATATAAATCCTCTCAATCCGAGGTCGTATGAGACCTGGAGAGACAAATCAAGATCAGGCTATGTTTTTAGTCGGGAAATCCGAGTGAAAAGCTTACCATCCGAGTGAAAAACTTACCAATCGAGTGAATGTTTGCCGTCCGAGTTAACTTATTATCATCCGAGTGAAAATATAGTCATCTGAGTGAAATTGTCCTCCAGGTGAAAATATTCCGAGTGAAAAGATTACAGTCGGAATGAAAACTTGCCGATCGAGTAAGATATTGCCTTCCGAGTGAAAATATAGTCACCCGAGTGAAAGATTTGTCTTCCTAGTGAAAATTTTACCATCCGAGTGAAAGATTGTCTTCCAAGTGAAAATTTTGCAATCCGAGTGAAATATTGTCTTCCGAGTGTAAATTTTGCCATCCGAGTGAAAAAGTCCAGCCGGACGATCCGAGTGAGAGAATCTAATATCCGAGTGGATGAGCTCGAATCCGAGTGAACCTGAACATGTCCCCGAAAGTTTACTAAGACGACCTTGGAAGGAGAAGTGCTAAATACGGAAGTTGTGCGTATTGTCAAAACGGTAAACTTTGGTTTTGGAGTCGTCATCATCTGAGATAGTATACAGCCTGCAAATTCAGTACGAGACTCGAACAATCCAGTCCACTGCAAGACCGAGTCCGACTCGAAGGTAAAGATGACCTCGTAAGTATTCAAGAGAGCCTTGTTTGGAAAAGTGATCAACATGAGAGTTGTTCGCCTCGTCGAGGAGCACAAATTTGGTATTTGGGCCATCTCGATCGGAGGTAATATGCAAATTCGACGGCCCGCTCAAGGAGGAAGACAAAAGTTGGGCCAGATTCAGACTGAATACGAGTTGGAATAGAACTAGGACTCTAGGACGTGAATTGATGTAATTTTTTGTAAGGAAAGCCTATATGAATCCTTTAGTTGTACGGGAAGTCCAGCCGCCTCTTATATATGTTGGGGGTGATGGCCGATTGAACAACACACAATCGAACAAATCAATATACTACTTTTTCATCTACGCTTTATCTCTCCGTCGTTTTTCTCTCTTGTTCTTCACTGTTCTTCGAGTTTGAGAGCTGCGGATCCCGAGGCTCTAGGGCGAGCGAATCGACCTAGGGCAGCCCATAGCCGCCGCACTCCGTGACGGGGTCCCTCCCGGGTTTGCGGGGTTTCGGATCTGCAAAGGCGCCCGTCGACTGTCCTGCGTATCCCGCTGTCGGTCGGGTCTCCTTCGACGTGAGCTGCGGTGCATCACCCCCCGCGTCGAGGGTACACGTGACGTGTTCGTGTGTCAACAGACACTTCACCATATTTGGGACTAAGGGAATGCATTGTGGAGTAGTAATTATATGATGGGTTGCGAGAGTGCTAGAAGCTTAAACCCTACTTATGCGTTATTCCGTAAGGGACCGATTGGATCCAAAAGTTTAATGCTATGGTTAGAATTTATTCTTAAGATGTCTCTCGTAGTTGCGGATGCTTGCGAGGGGGTTATTCATAAGTAGGAGGTTTGTTCAAGTAAGAAAAACACCTAAGCACCGGTCCACCCACATATGAAATTATCAAAGTAGCGAACACGAATCAAACCAACATGATGAAAGTGACTAGATGAAATTCCCGTGTACCCTCAAGAACGCTTTGCTTCTTATAAGAGACTGTTTTGGCCTGTCCTTTGCCTCAAAAGGATTGGGCTACCTTTCTGCACTTTTGTTACTATTATCGTTACTTGCTCGTTAAAAATTATCTTGCTATCAAATTACTCTGTTACTTACAATTTCATCACTTGTAGACATTACCTTGCTGAAAACCACTTGTCATTTCCTTCTGCTCCTCGCTGGGTTCGACACTCTTACTTATCGAAAAGGCTACAATTGATCCCATATACTTGTGGGTCATCAAAGCTCTTTTCTGGCGCCGTTGCCCGGGAGTGATGCGCTCTTGGTAAGTGAAAATCGGTAAGGAAAAATTATTACTACGTGCTGAAATTTATTGTCACTTGTTACTATGGAAAACAATCCTTTGAGGGGTTTGTTCGGGGTATCTTCACCTCGACCGGAACCACAATTAGTTACCCCTCAACCTACTGTACCTACTGAAAATATTGAATATGAAATTCCTTCGGGTATGATAGAACAACTGCTAGCTAATCCTTATGCAGGAGATGGAACCGAACATCCTGATACGCACTTGATATATGTGGATGAAATTTGTGGATTGTTTAAGCTTGCAGGTTTACCCGGAGATGAAATTAAGATGAAGGTTTTCCCTTTATCTTTGAAGGGAAAAGCATTGGCATGCTATAGGCTATGCAATGATATTGGATCTTGGAACTAGAATCGATTGAAATTGGAGTTTCACCAAAATATTTGTCCTATGCATCTAGTTCATCGTGATCGGAATTATATATATAATTTTTGGCCTCGTGAAGGAGAAAGTATCGCTCTAGATTGCAGGAGGCTTAAGTCAATGTTATATTCATGCCCCAATCATGAGCTCTCAAGAGAAATTATTATTCAGAATTTTATTTTCAGCTTTCTCATAATGATCGATCCATGCTTGATACTTCTTGTGCTGGTTCTTTTATGAAGAAGACTATTGAATTCCGGTGGGATCTCTTAGGAAGAATGAAACGCAACTCTGAAGATTGGGAACTCGATGAAGGTAAAGAGTCAGGTATTAAGCTTAAATATGATTGTGTTAAATCTTTTATGAATACCGATGCTTTTCAAAAGTTTAGCACTAAATATGGACTTGACTCTTAATAGCCTCCTTTTGTGAATCTTTAGCTACTCATGTTGATCTCCCTAAAGAGAAGTGGTTTAAATATCACCCACCAATTAAAGAAGAAATTTAAGAACCGGCAATAGCTGAAGATGAAACTATTATTGACAATGTTGATCCAGTTGTTCTTACTGCTTATATTGAGAAACCACCTTTCCCTGTTAGGATGAAGGAACATGCCAAAGTTTCAATTGTGGTCAATAAAAGTTATATTAGAACACCTAAGCCAGCTAAACAAATCAATGTAGAACCTAGTGTTGCTATAGTTAAGGATCTCCTGGAAGAAAATATAGATGGGCATGTTATTTACTTCTGTGATGAAGCTGCTAGAATGGCCAAACCTGATAAAAAGGATAAACATAGACCCGTTGGTGGCATGCATGTTGTCTCAGTTAAAATAGGAGATAACTGATACGTCTCCAACGTATCTATAATTTTTGATTGTTCCATGCTATTATATTATCATTGTTGGATGTTTTACAATCATTTTATATCATTTTCTGGCACTAACCTATTGACATAGTGCCAAGTGCCAGTTGCTGTTTTCTGCTTTTTTTGACATCGCAGGAAATCAATATCAAACGGAGGCCAAACGCAGCGAAACTTTTTGTGGAATTTTTATGGACCAGAAGACATCAGATGGGACCGAAGAAGCACCTGTGGGTGCCCCGAGGGGGGCACAGTTCACCGCCTCCAGGCGCGCCCAGGTGGCTTGTGCCCACCTCGATGGCCTCCCACACCGCCTCTTTTCTCTATAAATACAATATTCCAGAAAACTTAGGGGAGTCGATGAAAATCATTCCAGCCGCCGCAAGTTCCAGAACCACCAGATCCAATCTAGACACCATCACAGAGGGGTTCATCATGCCCATTGGTGCCTCTCCGATGATGCGTGAGTAGTTCATTCTAGACCTACGGGTCCGTAGTTAGTAGCAAGATGGCTTCCTCTCTCTCTTTTGATTCTCAATACAATGGTCTCTTGGAGATCCATATGATGTAACTCTCTTTGCGGTGTGTTTGTTGGGATCCGAAGAACTTTGAGTTTATGATCAGACCTATGTTTTTATCCATGAAAGTTATCTGAGTCTTCTTTGATCTCTTATATGCATGATTGCCTATAGCCTCGTATTTCTTCTTCGATATTTGGATTTTGTTTGGCCAACTTGATCTATTTATCTTGCAATGGGAAGAGGTGCTTTGTGATGGGTTCGATCTTACGGTGCTTGATCCCAGTGACAGAAGGGGAACTGACACATATGTATTGTTGCTATTAAGGATAACAAGATGGGGTCTATTTCTACATAAATAGATGTTGTCTACATCATGTCATCGTTCTTATTTGCACTACTCTGTTTCTCCATGAACTTAATACACTAGATGCATGCTGGATAGGGGTCGATGTGTGGAGTAATAGTAGTAGATGCAGGCATGAGTCGGTCAACTAGTCTTGAACGTGATGCCTATATAATGATCATTGCCTGGATATCGTCATGATTATTTGAAGTTCTATCAATTGTCCAACAGTAATTCGTTTACCCACCGTTTGCTATTTTTCTCGAGAGAAGCCACTAGTGAAATCTACGGCCCCGGGTCTCTCCTTTATTATATTTGCCTTTGCGATCTATTTTTATTTGATTTTATTTTCAGATCTATTAAACCAAAAATACAAAAATACCTTGCTGCACTTTATTTTATTTGAGATCTATTTATCCCATCTATCGTATGTTTATCCCGTCATCTTGCCAATTTCTGGCGCTGTTACTCGGAAAGGATTGACAACCCCTTTAATACGTCGGGTTGCGAGTATTTGTTATTTGTGTGTAGGTGCCGTTCACGTAGTGTTGCATGGTTCACCTACTGGTTCGATAACCTTGGTATCATCACTAAGGGAAATACCTACCGTTGCTGTGCTGCATCATCCCTTCCTCTTTGGGGAAATACCGACGTAGTTCAAGCAAACATCAATCTCTGTTATCATGGTTTATGTGACATAGGTGCTAGCGTGAGTGCTATTCCTTTTACTTTATATCAAGAAATTATGAATGACATAGCACCCACTGAAATAGAATACATAGATGTTACTATTAAACTTGCTAGTAGAGACACCATCACACCACTTGGGATTGTTAGAGACGTTGAAGTCCTGTGTGGGAAAATAAAATATCCTACTGATTTTCTTGGTCTTGGTTCCCCACAAGATGACTTTAGTCCCATTATCTTTGGTAGAACTTTCTTGAACACAGTTAATGCTAAAATAGATTGTGAGAGACAAACTGTCGGTGTCAACTTTGGTGATGAGTCTCATGAGTTTAATTTTTTCAAGTTTAGTATAAAACCTCAAAAAAAAAAAGAATTGCTTAGTAAGGATAAAATAATTGGTCTTGCTTCTATTGCTGTACCTCCTACTGATCCTTTAGAACAATATCTGCTATACCATGAGAATGATTTACATATGCATGAAAGAAACGAAATAGATAGGATTTTCTTTGAACAACATCCTCTGCTTAAACACAATTTGCCTATTGAAACTCTAGGAGGTCCTCCTCCACCTAAAGGTGATCCTGTGTTTGAACTAAAACAATTGCCAGACACTTTGAAATATGCTTACCTTGATGAGAAGAAGATATATCCTGTTATTATTAGTGCTAACCTTTCAGAACATGAAGAAGAAAGGTTATTGAAAGTTCTAAGGAAGCACCGAGCTGCTATTGGATATACTCTTGATGATCTTAAGGGTATTAGTCCCACTCTATGTCAGCACAAGATTAATATGGAACCTGATGCTAAACCCGTTCTTGATCACCAACATCGGTTAAATCCGAAGATGAAATAAGTGGTAAGAACAAAAATATGAAAACTTCTGGAAGCAAGTATAATCTATCCTATAGCTAATAGTAGATGGGTAAGTCCTATTCATTGTGTCCCTAAGAAGGGAGGTATTACTGTTGTTCCTAATGATAAGAATGTACTCATTCCACAAAGAATATTTACGGGCTATAAAATGGTAATTGATTTTAGAAAATTAAACAAAGCAACTAGAAAAGATCATTACCCTCTGTCTTTTATTGATCAAATGCTAGAAAGATTATCTAAGCACAGAAATTTTTGCTTCCTTGAGGGATATTCTGGTTTTCACAAATATCTGTTTCTCAACCTAATCAAGAAAAGACCACTTTTACTTGTCCTTTTGGAACTTATGCTTATAGACATATGCCCTTCGGTTTATGCAATGTACCTACTACCTTTCAAAGATGTATAACTGCTATATTCTCTGACTTTTGTGAAAAGATTGTTGAGGTTTTCGTGGATGATTTTTCTATTTATGGGAAGTCTTGTGATGATTGTTTAAGCAATCTTGATTGAGTTTTGCAGAGATGTGAGCAAACAAATCTTGTCTTGAATTGGGAGAAGTGCCACTTTATGGTTAATGAAGGTATTGTTTTGGGCCATAAAATTTCTGAAAGAGGTATTGAGGTGGACGAAGCTAAGGTTGATGAAATTGAGAAAATGCCATGTCCTAAAGATATCAAAGGTATTCGTAGTTTCCTTGGTCATGCTGGTTTCTATAGGAGATTTATCAAAGACTTTTCTAAAATTTCTAGGCCTCTTACAAATCTTTTGCAAAAGGATATTCCTTTTGTTTTTTATGATGATTGTTTAGAAGCCTTCGAAACACTCAAGAAAGCCTTAATTTCTGCACCTATTATTCAACCACCTGATTGGAACTTGCCTTTTGAAATTATGTGTGATGCTAGTGATTAGGTTGTTGGTGCTGTTCTAGGACAAAGAGTTGATAAGAAACTAAATGTTATTCATTATGCTAGTAAAACTCTGGACAGAGCACAACGAAATTATGCTACTACTGAAAAAGAATTTCTAGCATTGCTGTTTGCTTGTGATAAATTTAGATCTTACATTGTTGACTCTAAAGTTATTGTTCACACCGATCATGCTGCTATAAAATATCTGATGGAAAAGAAAGATGCTAAACCTAGACTTATTCGATGGGTTCTCTTGCTACAAGAATTTGATTTGCATGTCACTGATAGAAAAGGAGCAGATAACCCCGTGGATGATAACTTGTCTAGGTTGGAGAATGTCCTTGTTGACCCACTACCTATAGATGATAGTATTCCTGATGAGAAGTTAGCTGCAATAAATGTTTCTGATAACACTCCTTGGTATGCTGACTATGCTAATTAAATTGTTGCTAAATATTTACCACCTAGTTTCACATACCAACAAAAGAAAAAAATCTTCTATGATTTAAGACATTATTTCTGGGATGACCCATATCTTTATAAAGTAGTAGATGGTATTATTAGACATTGTGTACCTGAGCATGAACAGGGACAAATCCTACGGAAATGTCACTCCGAAGCTTATGGAGGACATCATGCGGGAGACAGAACTGCTCACAAGGTATTGCAATCTGGGTTTTATTGGCCTACTTTCTTCAAGGATGCTCATAAGTTTGTCTTATCTTGTGATGAATGTCAAAGAATAGGTAATATCGGTAAGCGTCAAGAAATGCCTATGAATTATTCACTTGCTGTTGAACCATTTGATGTTTGGGGCTTTGATTACATGGGACCTTTTCCTTCCTCTAATGGGTATACTCATATTTTGGTTGCTATTGATTATGTCACTAAGTGGGTAGAAGCTATTCCAACTAGTAGTGCTGATCACAACACCTCTATTAAAATGCTTAAAGAAGTTATTTTCCCAAGGTTTGTAGTCCCTAGATATTTAATGACTCATGGTGGTTCACACTTTATTCATGGTGCTTTCCGTAAAATGCTTGCCAAGTATGATGTTAACCATAGAATTGTATCACCCTATCATCCTTAGTCTAGTGGTCAAGTTGAACTTAGCAATAGAGAAATAAAATTAATTTTGCAAAACACTGTCAATAGGTCCTAGAAGAATTGGTCTAAGAAATTAGATGGTGCACTTTGGGCTTATAGAACAGCATATGGAAATCCTATGGGTATGTCTCCTTATAAAATGGTTTATGGAAAAGCTTGTCATTTGCCTCCTGAGTTAGAATATAAAGCATATTGGGCAATTAAGGAACTCAACTATGATTTCAAACTTGCTGGTGAGAAGAGGTTATTTGATATCAGCTCATTAGATGAATGGAGAACCCAAGCTTATGAAAATTCCAAGTTATTTAAAGAAAAAGTTAAAAGATGGCATGATAAAAGAATCGAAAAGCGTGAGTTCAAAGTTGGAGAATATGTTCTTTTGTACAACTCTTGTTTCAAATTCTTTGCAAGAAAACTCCTCTCCAAATGGGAAGGACCCTATGTTATCGAGGAGGTTTATCGATCTGGAGCTATCAAAATAAGTAATGCCGAAGGTATTAACCCGAAGGTTGTCAATGGGCAATGAATAAAACATTATATATCAGGTATGCCCATTAATGTTGAAAGCAATATTATCCAAACTATGACACTGGAAAAACACATAAAAGAAACCTTCCGGAACACTCCAGAATCGTGAAAAAGAGGAGGTACGTGATATGGTAAAGAAACAGACTCCGAAAAATCTGCAAAAATATTTTCTATCCGTTGGAATATAACAAAAATTAGGAAATAAGAAACAACCAGGAAGATCACCCTGGTGGGCACAAGACACCAGGGCGGGTACCTTTCGGACTCCAATTTTCTTCTGTTTGCTTGTTTCCCAAGATAAAAAATCTTCATATACCCCCGAACCTATTGACCATCGTATTGCGGAGACATCTTCTATTTTCTTTTCTTGCTGTTTTCGGTCAGATCTGTTACGCCAGGCATCATGTCTTCTCCCTCCTCCAACAAAGTAGAAGAGGATGCTTGGTTGATGAAGATCGAGCTGAAGAGAGAGGAGCCCGTAGAACTTATCGAAGGGGGCAAGAGCAAGGAGGCCATCAGAGATCAAGGGCCGGTGGTCGAGCAAGCCCTGCCCGCCGAGGAGGTAGAAGAAGATATCCTTAAACCTTACTATGCTCATCTTACCCCTGCTGAGATTGAAGCTTTTCGAATCATCGAAACGGTTCATGTGCAAAATAAATATCTCACTCATGAAAATATTTTGTTGCAAGAGCACACAACCTTTCTTCGAAGCGTCATCCGTAGAATGGAGAATCTTTTGATCATGAAGGACAGCATTGCTACTACTTCATCACCACCACCTCCTTCTTCATCACCAAAAGAAAATTGAGTATCGGGTATGGGCAATCCCCTTGGCTTACGCCAAGCTTGGGGGAGGAGCCCCGGTATTGTATCACCTCCACTATCTTTTGCCTCTACTTATCTTAGTTTGATCCATAGTTATCTTTTGCTTTAGATGAATAAAAGTTTAGTTCGATCCTTTATTTTTGAGAGTATGCTTAGTGATCTATCCTTGTAATCGTGTGCGAGATATATAATAAAGTTTAGTTTGAGTTTTGCTTTCTTTACTTTCTTGTTCCCGTAAAAAGAAAGGAAATAAATGAAACAGATCATATGCTAATCTTATGGTAAGTAATGACATCACATAAGGAAAAGTATAAGTAGAAAATTTTATTGTAGATTGACAAACATAGCATTGGTCAATGATGCAATTCATGAAAGAATTAATAAGGGAAGAGAAGATTCACATGCAAATACACTATCTTAGAAATCTTTTGTGATTGTGAGCCCCCATCAAAATATTATATGCCAAAATTGTTGACGTTGGACAAGGAAGACAACGTAATGATTTATGTTTGTTCATATTCACACAGAAGTTATATTGTCATAGATCCTTCAACATGTGGTGCTTGCCCCCCATCTTTGCTAGCCAAAAATTCCGCACCAAGTAGAGATACTACTTATGCATCCAAAAACCCAAAAACCCAAATTTTATTTTCAAGAGTCCACCATACCTACCTATGGATTGAGTAAGATCCTTCGAGTAAGTTGTCTCGGTGCAATAAGGCAATACAAATTGCCTCTAAAAGTGTTAGATCAATTAGTGTAAGAGAAAATTGAGCGTTGTACGAACTTGTGATGGCAAAGAATAAAAGTGACAGATTGTAAATAAAGGTTGCCATCACAAGGGGCAATATAACGTGACGTTTTTTGCACTAAGGGATTGAGCATACAAACAAAAAGCGCATGGAAACCTCTGCTTCCCTCTATGAAGGTCCTATCTTTTACTTTTAAGTATTTACTTTTATGCAAGAGTCAAAGTTTTTCTCTCTATTCCCTTTTATTTTTCTCTTTTGGCAAGCATCATGTGGTGAGGAAAGATCTAGGCACATATATCCAGTTGGATGTGGGTAGCATGAGTATTTATTGTTGGCATCACCCTCGAGGTGAGTATGTTGGGAGGCGAAATTATAAGCCCCTATATTTCTATGTGTCCGGTTGAAACATTTTGCTCATGTGTATGCGGTGAGTGTTAGCAATCATAGAAGACTATATGATGGTTGAGTATGTGGACTTGCCTAAAGGCTCCGATACGTGACCCTTCCTGAAAAGATGATGAATTGTAGTTGCAAAGTTGACTGAGAACATTGTTTGTTGGTTTCCAATAGAGTTTATACTTTATACTTTGATGTTGTGATGAATTGTTACTTATTCATGAGAAATCTATGATAAAAGTTCTATGATAAAAAATTTATGTTTAAGTTTGTTGTTGTTATAATAATTCACATGATGCTTTTATGTTCGTATTTTGTTTTTATCGACACCTCTCTCTCTAAGCATGTGGGCATGTTTTCGATTTATGGTTTTTGCTTGAGGACAAGCGAGGTCTAAGCCTGGGGGAGTTGATACGTCCATTTTGCATCATGTTTACCTACTATTATTTATAATGTTTTTATGCATAATAAAGCTTTTTGGAGTAATTCTAATGCCTTTTCTCTCATAATATGCAAGGTTCACACAAAGAGGGAGAATTCTGATAGCTGGAAATCTGGACCTGGAAAAGCTACGTCAGGCCACCTATTCTGCACAATTCCAAATAGGCTGAAACTTCACAGGGAATTTTATGGAATAAATAAGAAATACTGGAGCAAATAACTGCCGGAGGGGGGCCACCCGGTAAGCACAAGACACCAGGGCACACCTAGCCCCCCCAGGCGCGCCCTGGTGGGTTGTGCTCAGCCCAGCCCACCTCCGGTGCCCATCTTCTAGTATATAAGTCATTTTGGCCTAGAAAAAATAAGGAGAGGATTTTCGGGTCGGAGTGCCGTCGTCTCGAGGCGGAACTTGGGCAAGAGCAATTTTGCCCTTCGGCAGAGCGATTCCGTCGGGGGAACTTCCGTCAACGAGGGGGAAATCATCGTCATCATCATCACCAACAACTCTCCCATCTTGGGGGGGGGCAATCTCCATCAACACCATCTCATCTCAAACCCTAGTTCATCTCTTGTGTTCAATCTTTGTACCGGAACTATAGATTGGTGCTTGTGGGTGACTAGTAGTGTTGATTACATCTTGTAGTTGATTACTATATGGTTTATTTTGTGGAAGATTATATGTTCAGATCCAATATGCTATTTAATACCCCTCTGATCTTGAGCATGATTATCATTTGTGAGTAGTTACTTTTGTTCTTGAGGTCACGGGAGAAATCTTGTTGCAAGTAATCATGTGAACTTGAAATGTGTTCGATATTTTGATAGTATGTTGTGATTCCCTTAGTGGTGTCATGTGAAGGTCGACTACATGACACTTCACCATATTTGGGCCTAAGGGAATGCATTGTGGAGTAGTAATTAGATGATGGGTTGCGAGAGTGACAGAAGCTTAAACCCTAGTTTATGCGCTATTCCGTAAGGGACCGATTGGATCGAAAAGTTTAATGCTACGGAGAGAATTTATTCTTAATACTTTTCTCGTACTTGCGGATGCTTGCGAGGGGGTTAATCATAAGTAGGAGGTTTGTTCAAGTAAGAACAACACCTAAGCACCGGTCCACCCACATATCAAATTATCAAAGTAGCGAACACGAATCAAACCAACATGATGAAGGTGACTAGATGAAATTCCCGTGTACCCTCAAGAACGCTTTGCTTATTATAAGAGACCGTTTGGCCCGTCCTTTGCCTCAAAAGGATTGGGCTACCTTGCTGCACTTTTGATACTATTATCGTTAGTTGCTCGTTACAAATTATCTTGCTATCAACTACTCTGTTACTTACAATTTTAGCACTTGCGGGGATTACCTTGCTGAAAACCACTTGCCATTTCCTTCTGCTCCTCATTTGGTTCGACACTCTTACTTATTGAAAAGGCTACAATTGATCCCGTATACTTGTGGGTCATCATGTTCCAGGTGGCGTCAACTGTGAAACAATTCCACATTGCCTTAAGTGATTGCCAAACTCATAACTCAGATATTCTCCCCCTTGATCGGGTCGTAGGAATTTAATCTTCTTGTTACGATGATTCTCAACTTCACTCTGAAATCTCTTGAACTTTTCAAACGTTTTAGACTTATGCTTTATTAAGTAAATATACCCATATCTACTCAAATGATTGGTGAAGGTGAGGAAATAACGATATCCACTGCACGCGTCAACACTCATCAGAACGCACACATCAGCATGTATGGTTTCCAACAAGTCACTTGCCTGTTCCATTGTTCTGAAAAATAGGGTTTTAGTCATCTTGCCAATGAGTCATGGTTCACATGTGTCAAGTGATTGAAAATCAAGTGACTCCAAAAGTCCATCAGAATGGAGTTTCTTCATGCACTTTACACCAATATGACTTAAGCAGCAGGGCCACAAGTATGTGGTACTATCATTATTAACTTTGCATCTTTCGGCATCAACATATGTATCACTACGATCGAGATTCAATAAACCATTCACATTGGGTTCGTGACCATAGACGGTATTATTCTTGTAAACAGAATAACCATTATTCTTTGACTTAAATGAATAACGTATTGCAATAAACATGATCTAATCATGTGCATGCTCAACGTAGACACCAAATAACATTTATCTATGTTCAACACTAATCTCGAACGTAGAGGGAGCATGCGATGGTGATCACATCAACCTTGGAAACACTTCCAACACACATCGTCACCTCACCCTTAACTAGTCTCCGTTTATTCCGCAGCTTTTGTTTTGAGTTACCAATATTAGCAACTGAACCGGTATCTAATACCAAGGTGCTACTAGGAGTACTAGTAAGGTATACACATCAATAACATGTATATCAAATATACTTTTTTTGAAGTTGCCAGCCTACTTATCTATTGGGGTAGTTTCGCTACTAGTGACCATTTCCCTTACAATAGAAGCACTTAGTCTCGGGTTTGGGTTCAACCTTGGGTTTCTTCACTGCAGCGGCAACTGGCTTGCCATTCATGAAGTTTCCCTTCTTGCCCTTGCCCTTATTGAAACCAGTGGTCTTGTTAACATCAACACTTGATGCTCCTTCTTGATTTCTACCTTCGCGGCCTTAAGCACCGCGAACAGCTCCGGGATCATCTCCATCCCTTGCATGTTATAGTTCATCACGAAGCTCTTGTAGCTTGGTGATAGCGACTGGAGAACTTTTTCAATCACTATCTTATCTGGAGGATTAACTCCCACTTGATTCAAGCGACTGAAGTAATGATACGTCTCCGTCGTATCTACTTTTCCAAACACTTTTGCCCTTGTTTTGGACTCTAACTTGCATGATTTGAATGGAACTAACCCGGACTGACGCTGTTTTCAGCAGACTTTCCATGGTGTTATTTATGTGCAGAAACAAAAGTTCTCGGAATGACCTGAAACTCCACGGAACATCTATTTGGAAAATAACAAAAATACTGGAAGAAAAATCCACACCAGGGGGCCCACACCCTGTCCACGAGGGTGGGGGCGCGCCTGCCCCCCTAGGGCGCGCCCCCTACCTCGTGGGCCCCCTGATGCTCCACCGACCTCAACTCCAACTCCATATATTCACTTTCGAGGAGAAAAATAACAGAGAGAAGGATTCATCGCGTTTTACGATACGGAGCCGCCGCCAAGCCTTAAAACCTCTCGGGAGGGCTGATCTGGAGTCCGTTCGGGGCTCCGGAGAGGGGAATCCGTCGCCGTCGTCATCATCAACCATCCTCCATCACCAATTTCATGATGCTCACCGCCGTCGTCATCATCAACCATCCCCCATCACCGAAGTGACAATAATCGGGACCACTCCCGATGATGACCGTAGTTTGAGGAGTTCATGTATTCACCATGTGTTAATGCTTTGGTCCGGTACTCTATTAAAAGGAGGCCTTAATATCCCTTAGTTTCCATTAGGACCCCGCTGCCACGGGAGGGTAGGACAAAATATGTCATGCAAGTTCTTTTCCATAAGCACGTATGACTATATTCGGAATACATGCCTACATTATATTGATGAATTGGAGCTAGTTCTGTGTCACCCTATGTTATGATTGTTACATGATGAACCGCATCTGGCATAATTCTCCATCACCGATGCAATGCCTAGGAGCTTTTCACATATTGTTCTTCGCTTATTTACTTTACCGTTGCTACTGTTACAATCACTAGAAAACCCAAAAATACTACTTTTGCTATCGTTACCGTTACTTCCATATTACTTTGCTACTAAATACTTTGCTGCAGATATTAAGTTATCCAGGTGAGGCTGAATTGACAACTCAGTTGTTAATACTTGAGAATATTCTTTGGCTCCCCTTGTGTCGAATCAATAAATTTGGGTTGAATACTCTACCCTCGAAAACGGTTGCGATCCCCTATACTTGTGGGTTATCAAGACTATTTTCTGGCGCCGTTGCCAGGGACCATAGCTCTATTCTTTGAGTCACTTGGGATTTATATCTGCTGGTCACTATGAAGAACTTGAAAGATGCTAAGACAACAATTTATCCCTCAACTACGAGGGGAGGTAAGGAACTGCCATCTAGCTCTGCACTTGATTCACCTTCTGTTTTGAGTAAGCTTGCGACACCTAAACCTGCTTCTGCTATTCGTTCTGATATGTCGCATGTTATTGATGATGCCACTTCTGCTATGCATGATACTTATGATGAAACTACTTCTATGCTTGATACTACTGTGCCACTTCGTGAATTTCTTGATGAACAACTTGCTAGGGTTAGAGAGAATGAAATTATTGATAATATTGATGAAAGTGATGATGAAGACTCTTCCCCTAATAAATATGAATTGCCTGTTGGCTATGTTATGGATGAAGCGATTGCTAAAGAAAATTTTGCTTGCAATGATAGATATGATTTAAAGAGGTTATTAGCTAAATGGAAGCGGCAATCTCTTAATGCTAGAATGAAGCCTGGCCCTGCCTTTGCTACTTCACCTATATGTGTTACTGATAAGGATTATGAATTCTCTGTTGATCCTGATATAATTACTTTGGTTGAATCTGATCCCTTTCATGGCTATGAATCTGAAACTGTTGTGGCACATCTTACTAAATTAAATGATATAGCCACCGTGTTCACTAATGATGAGAAATCTCGCTATCTTTATATCCTTAAAATATTTCCGTTCTCATTAAAGGGTGATGCTAAGATATGGTTTAATTCTCTGGATCCTGGTTGTGTGCGTAGTCCCCAGGATATGATTTATTACCTCTCTGCTAAATATTTCCCTGCTCATAAGAAACAAGCTGCTTTAAGGGATATATATATAATTTTGTGCAAATTGAAGAAGAGAGTCTCCCACAAGCTTGGGGGAGGCTTCTCCAATTACTTAATGCTTTGCCTCATCATCCTCTTAAGAAAAATGAAATACTTGATATCTTTTATAATGGACTAACCGATGCTTCCAGAGATTACCTGGATAGTTGTGCTGGTTCTGTTTTCAGGGAAAGAACACCGGATGAAGCTGAAATTCTATTGAATAATATGTTGACAAATGAAAATAATTGGAAACTTCCTGAGCCAGCTCCTGAGCCTAGCTCTAAACCAACTCCGAAGAAGAGAGGTGTTCTATTTCCCTGTCCTGAAGATATGCAAGAGGCAAAGAAATCTATGAAAGAAAAGGGTATTAAAGCTGAAGATGTTAAGAATTTACCTCCTATTGAAGAAATACATGGTCTTAATTTACCACCTGTTGAAGAAACATATGATCTTAATCCTCCACCTATTGAAGAAACTCATGGTCTTGATAACCCGACACAGGTAGTAAAGGTAAATTCTCTCTATAGATTTGATGAAGGTGATATTCCTCACTATAAGTCTGCTAGACAATGCTTAGAAGAGTTTGATAATTTTATTGTCAAACAAGAAAACTTCAATGTTTATTTTGGTAGACATGCTTGAGTGATTATATGGCTAATGTTAAGAGTGAACTTAAACTCATTAGTAAACATGCTTCTATGGTTACCACTCAAGTAGAACAAGTACTTAAAGCTCAAAATGATTTGCTGAATGAATTGAATAGTAAGAATAATGATTTTGCTGTTAGAGTGGCTACTAGAACTAGTAAAATGACTCAGGAACCTTTGTATCCTGAAGGCCACCCCAAGAGAATTGAACAAGATTTTCAGATAAATAATATTGAGGCACCTAGTTCTTCTAAAAAGAATAAAAAGAAAAATGACAGGACTCTGCATGCTTCTAGTGAACCTGTTGCTGAAACACCTGAGAATCCAAATGATATTTCTATCTCTGATGCTGAAACACAATCTGGTAATGAACATGAGCCTAGTGATAATATTAATGAAGATGTTCATGATGATGCTCAACCTAGTAATGATAATGATATAGAAATTGAACCTACTGTTGATCTTGATAACCCACAATCAAAGAATCAATGTTATGATAAGAGAGACTTTGTTGCTAGGAAGCATGGTAAAGAAAGAGAACCATGGGTTCAGAAACCCATGCCCTTTCCTTTGAAACCATCCAAGAAAAAGGATGATGAGGATTTTGAGCGCTTTGCTGAAATGATTAGACCTATCTTTTTGCGTATGTGATTAACTGATATGTGAAAGATATTGTTACTAATAAAAGAAAGATACCGGAAGCTGAAATTTCCACCATGCTTTCTAATTACACTTTTAAGGGTGGAATACCAAAGAAACTTGGAGATCCAGGAGTACCAACTATATCATGCTCTATTAAAAGAAATTATGTTAAAACGGCTTTGTGTGATCTTGGAGCCGGTGTTAGTGTTATGCCTCTCTCTTTATATCGTAGACTTGATTTGAATAATTTGACACCAACTGAAATATCTTTGCAAATGGCTGATAAATCAACTGCTATACCCGTCGGTATTTGTGAGGATGTGCCTGTTGTGGTTGCAAACGTTACTATTTTAACGGACTTTGTTATTCTTGATATTCCCGAGGACGATAGTATGTCTATTATCCTTGGAAGACCCTTTTTGAATACTGCAGGGGCTGTTATTGACTGCAACAAGGGCAATGTCACTTTTCATGTTAATGGTAATGAGCATACGGTACACTTTTCAAGGAAACAACCTCTAGTCCACAGTATCAATTCTATTGGGAAAATTCCATCGATTATTTTTGGAGGTTTTGAATTTCCTCTTCCTACTGTCAAGAAGAAATATGATATTCTTATTATTGGGGATGTGCATATCCCCGTTGAGGTGACATAGTGTTATTCGAAATTTCTCCGGTTCCATGTTATTCGGAATGAGTTTGTTAACAAGACCTGATCAACCTTGTTAGTGGATTCCTTTTGATGAGCATGAGATGGATGAAGTTAGTTAGAAAGCACAACCTTCTGTACCCTCCTTTTACCTTCTATTATTTAGTTGAAATAAAGCAAAAATAGTATTTTTTCTGTCTGTTTTCTGAATTATCCATGCAATATAAAAATACCCTGAAAATAAAAGTTCCCCAAATGCCCTGCCAATTTAATATGATTTTTTCTGGAATATTTGAGAATATCTGGCACTGAGAACACAGCAGGGTCCAGGGCGCGCCCACCCCTACAGGGCGCGCCCCCTGCCTCGTGGGCCCACGGTGGCTCCCCTCCACTTATTCCTGCACCCACACACTTCTTCTTCCTCCCAAAAAAATCACCATCCAGCTCAAGCACGAGTTCTAGCTCAATTTGCTGCGATTTTCGATCTCCTTGCTCAAAGCACCTCTCACAATATTGCTTGGGGAGATTGTTCCTTGGTATGTGACTCCTCCATTGGTCCAATTAGATTTTGTTCTAGTGCTTTATTCATTGCAAATTTGTGCTGCCTAGGTGACCATGTTCTTGAGCTTGCATGTCAAATTTATATGGTTCCAAGTAGTTCTAATGCATGATATAGGCTCTAGGCACTTGTAGGAGTAGTTGCTATCAATCTTGTTGAGTTTGGTTCATTTTTATTTGAAGTTACTAAAAATTTCAGAATTTTTCAGAAAATAATGAAGAGATTTTTGAGGGGCTCATCGAGCCGAAGCTCGAAGGAAAAGCAAAGTGAAGAAGCACAGAGGCCCAAATATAATTTGCCTCGCACCGCGGAGGTCCGGCCGTGTGAATGGCCTTCCAATGATTTCTTGAGAGAAGCCAGGATTTATGATGACTTTTATGAATTGGCTGAGAATGCAAGCCTCACCGACTTCCTCCGCGATCAACGCAATCAGTATCTCTTACTCACCAATACTTTTGTGCAAAACTTCTACTATTTTCCTAAGGAATCACCTCCTTCAGTAGAGTTTCATTTATATGATGTTGTTAAGAAGATGCCACTAGATGAATTTTGCAAGGTTTGCAAAATACCTTTTGAGGGTAGTTTAGAGGAACCACATCGTAAAGATCTGGACGGGTTTATTGATACTATTACTGTGGGGGAAACTAGGAAGGTTTCCGATGCAAGAATCACTAGCATACATTTTCCTGTTTTACACTACTTTGCCATATTTGCTAGTCGTTGCTTAATTGGTCGCGGAAACTGTGGAAACCTTAGTGTTCCTGATATTATCATTTTGTTCCATGGTTTATTCTACGATAACACTGTTAGTATGGGCGGTATTATTGCTAAACGGTTAAGTCTGAACCGTACAAAGGGCCCCATCTTTGGAGGTATTTGTGCTTCACGCCTTGCTGCACACTATAACATACCTATTAGGCACTATGGAAAAGAAGAAAAATTGCTGCCCAATGCTTATTTAGATTATAAGAGTATGGTAGCGCATGACTTTATTGTTAAGAATAGGGAAGGAGCGCTTAAATACAAATTGTTCTTTGATAAACATCACCCTGGGACTATTACCTTGCCTGCTCCCTCCTTGTTTAATTTATCTGAAGGCCTGTATCTCGTTCCGTTGGCGGCCATTCACACCTACCAGAACCCTACACTAGCCACGGAGCCGGAACCACAATTTGAACCTCCACGACAGTCTAATTACCAGTGGGATCCGGAGATGATTTCCAACAAGTGGCAATCAGAGTCTTCTTCATCTCAGTACGACCCCGACTATAACTATGGATATCCGTCAGGCCATCCGTGGCAATAAACCAACTTAGGCCAAAAGCCTAAGCTTGGGGGAGTACGTATTTCCCACCGACATTACATTTATGTTCACACACTCATTGCTAGATGTCGGTGCTCATACTTTTTCACTGTAATATCCATGCTAGTTTATTTTCCTTTTTCTTGCTTTCTTCTTGTGTGTTTGTTAAACCTTAAGAAAAACCAAAAAAAATTAGTGTAGCTTTTAGTTAGTTTACTTTCTTGCTATAGTAGTAATAGTTAAAAAGAAAACCCAAAAAGATTTCCCATTCTTCTTTTGCTTGTTGGGAGCTTTCCTGTGTAAATAGTTTTATTTCTTTTATTTTCTTTGGGGGTCGATAGGAGAAGACCATAATTAAAATTGTTGAAGTGGCTCTTATATGCTTTATTGTTGATTTAACCAAGAGCCCATATTGATTTATCTTCTCCTGTTTATTGGATGCTCGCAGATTCCAGCTTAGTCCAATGCACGTGCACTCTTATTATTTTCACATCGTTCGGTCGTGCAAGTGAAAGGCAATTATGACGATATATGATGGATTGACTGAGATGAGAGAAGCTGGTATGAACTCGACCTCTCTTGTTTTTGTAAATATGATGAGTTCATCGTTCCTGATTCAGCCTATTATGAATAAACATGTTTGCAATGACAATTAGAGATCATAGTTGCTTATGCCATGCTTGATTAGCTATGAGTTATAATGGTTTACCTTGCGTGCCAACATGCTATTAAAATGGTTGTGATGTGGTATAGTGGGGTGGTATCCTCCTTTGAATGATTTAAGTGACTCGACTTGGCACATGTTCACACATGTAGTTGAAACAAATCAACATAGCCTTCACGATATTTATGTTCATGGTGGATTATATCCTACTCATGCTCGTACTCAATGTTTATTAATTTTAATGCATGTTCATGACTATTGTTGCTCTCTAGTAGGTCGCTTCCCAGTCTTTTGCTAGCCTTCACTTGTACTAAGCGGGAATACTGCTTGTGCACCCAATGCCTTAAACCCCAAAGTTATTCCATACGAGTCCACTATACCTTCCTATATGCGGTATCTACCTGCCGTTCCAAGTAAATTTGTATGTGCCAAACTCTAAACCTTCAAATGAAATTCTGTTTTGTATGCTCGAATAGCTCATTTATCAACTAGGGCTTTCCGTATCTTCCATGCTAGGCGGGCTATTCTCAAGAGGAGTGGACTCTGCTCCTCACTCACAAGAAAATGGCTGGTCACCGGGATGCCCAGTCCCATGCTTTATGCAAACTAAATCAAAATAATTGCAAACAAAACTCCCCCTGGGACTATTGCTAGTTGGAGGCACTCGTTGTTTCGAGCAAGCCATGGATTGATGCTTGTTGGTGGAGGGGGAGTATAAACTTTACCATTCTGTTTGGGAACCGCCTATAATGTGTGTAGCATGGAAGATATCGCCATCTCTTGGTTGTTATGTTGACAATGAAAGTATGCCGCTCAAAATATTATTTATCTCTATTGCAAAACCGAGCTCTGGCACCTCTACAAATCCCTGCTTCCCTCTGGGAAGGGCCTATCTATTTACTTTCATGTTGAGTCATCACCCTCTTATTAAAAAGCACCAGCTGGAGAGCACTGCTGTCATTTGCATCCATTACTATTAATTTGTATTGGGTATGACTGGATCTCTTTTACCATGAATTACAATGTCTAGTCAGTCCTTGATCTTTTAAGGTGCTCTGCATTTATGTTTTGCGGTCTCAGAAAGGGCTAGCGAGATACCATCTTATTATATCATATCATGATTGTTTTGAGAAAGTGTTGTCATCCGAGATTTATTATTATTGCTCGCTAGTTGATTATGCCATTGATAGAGTAAACATGAGACCTAAGAGTTATTGTGAATGTGGTTAGTCATAATCTTTGCTGAAAACTTGAATGCTGGCTTTACATATTTACAACAACAAGAGCAAACAGAGTTTGTAAAAGTTTTTCTTTATCACTTTTAGTTTATCAACTGAATTGCTTGAGGACAAGCAAATGTTTAAGCTTGGGGGAGTTGATACGTCTCTGTCGTATCTACTTTTCCAAACACTTTTACCCTTGTTTTGGACTCTAACTTGCATGATTTGAATGGAACTAACCCGGACTGACGCTGTTTTCAGCAGACTTTCCATGGTGTTATTTATGTGCAGAAACAAAAGTTCTCGGAATGACCTGAAACTCCACGGAACATCTATTTCGAAAATAAGAAAAATACTGGAAGAAAAATCCACGTCAGGGGGCCCACACCCTGTCCACGAGGGTGGGGGCGCGCCTGCCCCCTAGGGCACGCCCCCTACCTCGTGGGCCCCCTGACGCTCCACCGACCTCAACTCCAACTCCATATATTCACTTCCGGGGAGAAAAAAATCAGAGAGAAGGATTCATCGCATTTTACGATACGGAGCCACCGCCAAGCCCTAAAACCTCTCGGGAGGGCTGATCTGGAGTCCGTTCGGGGCTCCGGAGAGGGGAATTCGTCGCCGTCATCATCATCAACCATCCTCCATCACCAATTTCATGATGCTCACCGCCGTGCATGAGTAATTCCATCGTAGGCTTGCTGGACGGTGATGGGTTGGATGAGATTTATCATGTAATCGAGTTAGTTTTGTCAGGGTTTGATCCCTAGTATCCACTATGTTCTGAGATTGATGTTGCTATGACTTTGCTATGCTTAATGCTTGTCACTAGGGCCCGAGTGCCATGATTTCAGATCTGAACCTATTATGTTTTCATGAATATATGTGAGTTCTTGATCCTATCTTGCAAGTCTATAGTGACCTACTATGTGTTATGATCCGGCAACCCCGAAGTGACAATAATCGGGACCACTCCCGGTGATGACCGTAGTTTGAGGAGTTCATGTATTCACCATGTGTTAATGCTTTGGTCCGATACTCTATTAAAAGGAGGCCTTAATATCCCTTAGTTTCCATTAGGACCCCGCTGCCACGGGAGGGTAGGACAAAAGATGTCATGCAAGTTCTTTTCCATAAGCACGTATGGCTATATTTGGAATACATGCCTACATTATATTGATGAATTGGAGCTAGTTCTGTGTCACCCTATGTTATGATTGTTACATGATGAACCGCATCCGGCATAATTCTCCATCACCGATCCAATGCCTACGAGCTTTTCACATATTGTTCTTCGCTTATTTACTTTACTGTTGCTACTTTTACAATCACTACGAAACCCAAAAATACTACTTTTGCTATCGTTACCGTTACTTCCATATTACTTTGCTACTAAATACTTTGCTGCAAATATTAAGTTATCCAGGTGTGGCTGAATTGACAACTCAGTTGCTAATACTTGAGAATATTCTTTGGCTCCCCATGTGTCGAATCAATAAATTTGGGTTGAATACTCTACCCTCGAAAACTGTTGCGATCCCCTATACTTCTGGGTTATCAAGTACCAGACATTCTGAGCACATGCTAACTGGTCGGGCTATTCTCTTCCATCTTATAGTCAAAGAACTTGTCAGAGGTCTCGTACCTCTCAACACGGACATGAGCCTGAAATACCAATTTCAGCTCTTGGAACATCTCATATGTTCCATGGCGTTCAAACGCCTTTGGAGCCCCATTCTAAGCCGTAAATCATGGCACACTTAACTATCAAGTAGTCTTCAGAACGTGTCTGCCAGATGTTCACAACATCCACAGACGACGCTAGAGGGGTTGGCACACCGGGCGGTGCATCAAGGACATAAGCCTTATGTGCAGCAGTGAGGACAATCCTCAGACTACGGCCCTAGTCCGCATAATTGCTTACAATATCTTTCAACTTAGTCTTTCTCTAGGAACGTATTAAAACAGGGAGCTAGCGCGAGCTATTGATCAACAACATAATTTGCAAAGACAACTCAGACTATTGTTCATGATAATGAGTTCATTTAATCATATTACCTATGAACTCCCACTCAAATCAACATCCCTATGGTTGTCTGAGTGCAACATGATCCAAATTCACCAACCCAAGTCCGATCATCACGTGAGATGAGGTGGTTTGAATGGTGAACATCTCCATGTTGATCATATCTACTATATGACTCATGTTCAACCTTTCGGTCTCTTGTGTTCCGAGGCCATGTCTGTACATGCTAGGCTCGTCAAGTTTAACCCAAGTGTTCCGCAAGTGCAAAACTGGCTTGCACCCATTATATGTGAACGTAGAGTCTATCACACCCGATCATCACGTGGTGCTTCGAAACGACGAACTTTCGCAACGGTGCACACTTGGGGAGAACACAATTTTATCTTGAAATTTTAGTGAGGGATCACCTTATAATGCTACCGCCGTCCTAAGCAAAATAAGAAGCATAAAAGGATTAAAATCACATGCAAATCATAAGTGGCATGATATGGCCATCAACTTGTGCTTTTGATCTCCACCTCCAAAGCACCGACATGATCTCCATCATCACCGGCATGACACCATGATCTCCATCATCATGATCTCCATAATCGTGCCGCCATCGGGGTTGTCACGCCAACCACGCTTCTACTACTATTTCTACCGCTTAGAGATAAAGTAAAGCATTACATGGCGCTTAATGATTGACACGCAGGTCATACAATAATTAAAGACAACCCTATGGCTCCTACTGGTTGCCGTATGCATCGACATGCAAGTCGATATAAACTATTACAAACATGATCATCGCATACATCAAATATATTTCATCATGTCTTTGGCCATATCATATCACAACATACCCTGCAAAACCAAGTTAGACGTCCTCTAATTGTTGTTGCATGTTTTACGTGGTTACTATGGGTATCTAGCAAGAACGATTCTTACCTACGCAAAGCCACAACGGTGATATGCAAGTTGCTATTTAACCTTATACAAGGACCGTCTTTGTCGAATCCAATTCAACTAAGGTGGGAGAGACAGTCACCCGCCAGCCATCTTTATGCAACAAAAGTCACATGTCAATCGATGGAACCGGTCTCATGTACGTGGACATGTAAAGTTGGTCCGGGCCGCTTCATCCGCAAATACCGCTGAATCAAGAAAATACCAAGCAATGAAGCAATCTGAATATCAACGCCCACAAACTCCTTTGTGTTCTACTCATGATGTCATCTACGCATAGACCTAGCTCATGATGCCACTGTTAGGGAACGTTGCATGGGAAACAAAAAATTTCCTACGCTCACCAAGATCAATCTAGGAGATGACCATCTACGAGAGGAGAGATTGCATCTACATAACCTTGTAGATCGCTAAGTGGAAGCGTTAAGAAACGCGGTTGATGTAGTCGAACGTCTTCGGGATCCAATCACGATCCGTCCCGCGAACTCCCAATCTAAGTGCCGAACGGACGGCACCTCCGCGTTCAACACACGTACAACTTGATGACACCTTCAACTCCTCGATCCACCGAGCAGTGGTTAAGTAGTAGCTTGAGTCCTCCGGCAGCACGATGGCGTGGTGGCGGTGGTGGTGGAGAAATCTCAGCAGAGCTTCGCTAAGCACTACGGAGAAGAAGATGGCTACGAGGGAGAAGGAGGGCAGCGCTGTGCCATAGATGGGGTGCGGCTGCCCTCCCTCTACCCCTATATATATAGGGGGAAGGGAGAATGAGGGGGCGCCCTAGATCCCATCTAGGGGGCGGCGGCCACAAGGGATGGGAAACCCTAGATGGGTTTTGGCCCTCCCCTTAGGAGACTTGGCCCCCAAGCCAGGTGGAGGTAAAACCCTTGGGAGGCGCCCCCACCCCTTCTGGCAACATGGGATGGGGTGTGGGCAGTGCACAAACCCTTAGTGGGCTGGTGTGCCCCCTCCCCTTGGCCCATGAGGCCCCCCAACACTTGCCGGCTGGGGCCCCCCAAAACCCCTTTCGGTCATGCTAGTCATCACCCGGTACCCCCGGAACAATTCCGGACTCCAATACCCATCGTCCAATATATCAATCTTCACCTCCGGACCATTCCGAAATTCCTCGTCACGTCCGGGATCTCATCCGGGACTCTGAACAACCTTTGGTAATCACCATAATGACTAAACTATAGTTATATCGTCACCAAATGTTAAGTGTGTAGACCCTGCGGGTTCGAGAACTATGCAGACATGACAGAGACACCTCTTCGGTCAATAACCAATAGCAGGACCTGGATGTCTATATTGGTTCCCACATATTCTATGAAGATCTTATTGGTCGAACCTCGATGTCAAGGATTCAGCTAATCCCGTATGCAGTTTCCTTTGTCTGTCGGTATGTTACTTGCTCGAGATTCGATCGTCGGTATCTCCATACCTAGTTCAATCTCGTTACCGGCAAGTCTTTTTACTCATTCCGTAATACAAGATCTCGTGGCTAACTCATTAGTCACATTGCTTGCAAGCTTCTTGTGATGTTGTATTACCGAGTGGGCCCTGAGATACCTCTCTGTCATACGGAGTGACAAATCCCAGTCTTGACCCATTCCAACTCAATAGTCACCCTCGGAGATATCTGTAGAGCACCTTCATAGTCACTCAATTACTTGCGACGTTTGGTACACACAAGGTACTCCTCCGGTGTTAGTGAGTTGCATCTCATGGTCATAGGAACATATACTTGACAGGCAGAACACGATAGCAATAAACTTGATACGATCATATGCTACGTTCATTGTTTGGGTCTTGTCCATCACATCATTCTCCTAATGATGTGATCCGTTATCAAATGACAACTCATGTCTATGGCTAGGAAACCATAGCCATCTTTGATCAACGAGCTAGTCTAGTGAAGGCTCACTAGGGACACGTTGTTGTCTATGTATCCACACATGTATCTGAGTTTCCAATCAATACAAATCTAGCATGGATAATAAACAATTATCATGAATAGGGAAATATGATAATAACCAGTTTATTATTGCCTCTAGGGCATATTTCCAACAGTCGCCAAGGCACCATTCGAATGTCTGTCTTTGAAAGTTCCTACGTATTAACCGATTACGAGGTACAAAGGGCGGTGCATGCTTGCTGATCTGCTCATGAGTGTTCCTTGAGAAGAAAAGGCACTAAGGACCTAGTGAGCTGACGTGCACAGGGCCGGCTCACGAGCCAGAGCTTGGTCACTTAGATTTATCAACGCTGCAGGGACGGACCCGAGCACATGCATCGTGCCGATAGCCCCCTCTCATGGGATGTTCAAGAGGAGAGCTGGCAACATGCAAAGCCCGTGGAGCGATGCTCCAAAGGCGATGTGGTATCAAGTGTAGGGTTAATAGTCATAGCAACTCATAAAAGCATAACTGATTTTTTATACATAAGCAAACCGATGCAGCTGTAGGGGCAGGCCCTGACAGCCTGAGGACAATGCAGCCCATGGGGCGCCCTCAATTGAACAAACCAAAAAGTCACCTGGCAATGTTGCTGCAGAAGCGTCGAGGAAGTCGATGAAGTGTGTCGTAGAGGTTCGCTCCTCATGATCCGGATGGCTCCTTAGGCTCGAGAGGCTCGCGAGGCACAGGGGGCTCACGAGGGTTCGGGGCCTCCTGAGACAACACCGCCAAGCGTCGGGCCTCTTTAGATGCCATCGCGCGCTACGCAAGCCGATGGTACGAGGTGCCAATGTTCAGCAGGCCAAAAGGCTTGCAGACGTAGTTGCAGGGGAAGCCCCCGCTCCGGCCGACACGTGACGACTAGAAGAGGTCTTGAGAAGCAGCTTTGTTGAGGCCTGGGATGTCGACGCAACGCGCGGCCCGTCGCCCGCGTCGGGGTGGCAGCTGCACTGGTGGGACGTGCGGGGCAGCGCTCGCCGTGCATGGCTTGCGCTTCCTGAAGTTCCTCAATCGCTTTGGTGATGAATTCTCAAGCTCCTGGCCTTGTTCCTTGCTTGTGGGGGCGCGCGTCGAATCACGCCTCCAAGTGGTGCCTGAGCACCTCCCTCGTCGCACTAGTCAGGCCAGAGGCCCTCCATATGGAAGCCCCCAAGCCCGTCCTGAGGGAGCCGTCGAGCGCACCTTCCTATGCGGGAGGGAGGCACCCCGGCGGCAGGCGTGAAGCCTGAGGTGTCGCCGGCGGGTTTCTTTGCCTCAAGACAGCTCTTGGGGAGGAGCTGCTTCTTCTTCGCGGGGGCAGCCTCGGGAGGCATGATGCCACCCTTGCCATTGGAGTTCTCGGCAGCTGCAGCATGGTAGGCGTGCTCAAGGGAGCAGACCGCATCCTTCCCATCGCAGGCAACTATGATGGCACCACTGGACCCTAACATCTTGAGGACGTTGTAGCCATGGTGAGTGGCAGCATGGTAGGTGTGACGCCCCGATTCAATCGTACACTAATCATACACGCAAATGTGTACGATCAACATTAGGGACTCACGGGAAGATATCACAACACAACTCTAGACACTAATCAAAATAATACAAGCTTTATATTACAAGCCAGGGGCCTCGAGGGCTCGAATACGTAAGCTCGAATACACAAGAGTCAGCGGAAGCAACAATATCTGAGTACAGACCTAAGTTAGACAAGTTTGCCTTAAGAAGGCGAGCACAAAAGCATCTACGATCGAAAAGGCAAGGCCTCCTGCCTGGGAGCCTCCTAACTACTCCTGGTCGTCGGTGGTCTCCACGTAGTAGTAAGCACCCTCATGGTAGTAGTAGTCGTCGGTGGTGTCGTCTGGCTACTGGGCTCCACCATCAGGTTGCAGCATCCAAGAAGAATGGAAAGAGGTGGAAAAAGGGGATCAAAGCAACCGTGAGTACTCATCCAAAGTACTTGCAAGCAAGGATCTACACTACATATGCATCAGTATCAATGAAATGGGCTGTATCTGTGGACTGAACTGCAGAATGCCAGAAGAGAAGGGGGAAAGCCTAGCCTATCGAAGACTAGCATCTTCAAGTAGCTCCAAGCATCTTGCAGCATCAGAAGAGATAAGAGTAGCATAAAGTAAAGTAGTAGTAGTGTTATCAACCTCGGCTAGAGATCCTTTCTCGACTCCCTGCGAGAAAGCAATCCCAGAGCCATACTATCCAGTTATCACCTCAAGTATCCAGTTCTAGTTGTATCGATCGGGATACAACTCCAAGTGTCTGTTACCGTAGGACAGGCTATCGATAGATGTTTTCTTCCCTGCAGGGGTGCACCAACTTACCCACCACGCTCGATTAACTCCGGCCGAACACACGTTCCTGGGGCATGCCCGTCCTCGGCCAAACTATACGCCGCAACCCGACCTAGGCTTAATAGAGAGGTCAGCACGCCAGACTAAACCTATGCCCCCAGGGGTCATGGGCCATCGCCCCGGGAACTCATGCATGTTGCGTACGCGGCCGGTGAGCAGACCTACCTACCAGTCCAACCCGGCGCGCGCCGCTCAGTCGCTGACGTCTATTAAGCTTCGGCTGATGCATACGACGCAGGACGCCCATACTATGCCCACGTGATGGTTAGTGCTATCAGGCCAGAGGCCCCTCGGATCAAATATCCAAACCGTTAGTGGATTAGGAGCGCGCGGTAACAAGCAGAGACTCACGAAAGATGTGACCCCGTCGCCCCGTCTCGAGGACTTGCGGCAAGGGCTAAGAATGCCCGGCCACGCCTTGTAATTATCTCGCGGGCACCCTCCAGGTCAACCCGACTCCTCATCACTCGCAAATAAGCTCGCGCGGGTACCCCTCAGGGCCGACCCATCTTTAGTAACATGGTTCAGTGTAAAGTCATAGTAACCATAGTAACCGCGTGTCTAACACCAAGGGGGAAACCTGAGGACTCAGCCTCGACGGATTCCACTCGATGTAATCATCAAGGTGATCGTAAGAGGATCCACCCTCGAGGTTCACACTTGAGGGGTTGCACGACAGAGTCATATCGGAAGTGGTTAAGGCAGAATCACCCTCGATGACCACGACCGAATAGCTACACTACAGGGTTAACATCAGAAGTGTTGATGAGGTCTCACCCTCGGCACTCGATAGTAACCCAGTAGTGTCGAGCAACTAAGGGGAAAGTGATGTGCGGTGCTGGGGCCTGGTCTTCGATCCCGTTGATCGGGTCTTCGATGATGAAGCAGGGGCAACAAGGACAAGGTGGGGGTCACTGATGGATCACTAACAAACTATACTAAGCAGTTTAGGATAAGCAGGTAGGTAACAATAAGAAGGTTACAAAAGCAGGCTATGCATCAGAATAGGAGCAAACAATTACAGTAGCAAAATCTAATGCAAGCATGAGAGAAAGGAATGGGCGATATCGGGATGATCAAAGGGGGGGCTTGCCTGGAAGCTCCGCTGAAAGGGAAGAAGGGTCATCGTCGACGTAGTCGATCACAGGGGCAGCAACGTTGTCGGGGTCTACCGGAGAGAAGTGGGGGAAGAAAAAAAAATATAAAGCAAACAAAGCATCATAAAGCATAACAAGGTAATATGACGTGTCGGGTGTGACCTAACGTATGTCTACACGAATAGGTGAAGGGGGAATTCAACCGGGAAAACATGTTTTCCCGGTTCCGGACCTGTGTAAGACAGATGACCGCAGGGGGAAATGTTCCATGTTTAGATAGTTAGAGGCGTCTGACAGGTAAATGGACCATGTATTCAGATTCGTCTCGTCGTTCTGAGCAACTTTCATGTAGAAAACATTTTCATCCGAGCTACAGATTATTTTCTATGATTTATCGAAGTTTAAAGGATTTTCTGAAATTAATATTAAATCTAAAATAGAGTTATTGCATCAGCATGATGTCATCATGACGTCAGGAGGGTCAACAGTCAACTCTGACTGGGTTGACTGCTCAAAGAGTAGTGGGTCCCAAACATCATTGTCTGCTTAAATAATTAACAGTTAATTAGCTAACTAATCACACAAATTAGGTTAGGTTAATTAACAAGATTAATTAAATAAATTAATTACTAATTAATTAATTAATTAAGTTATTTTAAAACATTTTTTATGTTTTTGTTTTACAGGGGCTGGGCCCCACATGTCATAGGCATAGGGGCCTAACGGGCGGTGGTTAACAAGGCGGGCGGCGCGAGCGGCCCGTGCGAGCGACAGAGATCAGCGGGGGGCCGGGCGTCAGCGGAAGGCGGCGACGCAGGCAGGGCACGCGGGCAGCAGGGAGCAAGCAGGCGGCGCGGGCAGCGGGGAGCAAGGCGAGCGGCGGCCGCGGCGTGAAGTAGCAGCGGGCGTGCGCATGGCGCCGGGCAGACCAGAAGCGCAGGGGAGGCGAGGCAGTGGCGCGGCAGACCATCTGCGGCGAGCGGGAGCGGCCACGCGCAGGCAACCAGAGGCGGCGCGGGTGCGCCGTGGTGGGAAGCAGCAGGGGGGCGACACGCGCAGGGGTGGGCGCGGTGGTGTGCGCCTATGAGGGGGAGGCGGCAGCAGCAGCAGCAGTTATTGCGGGCGCGGCGGAGCGATGGACGGGGGGCGTCAGGGGCGGCCGGCACGGGCGAGTGCGGGGAGGCGTTGGATGGCTCGAGCGCGACGGGCAGTGACGAGCGGTCACACTGGAGGCATGAGACACGGGCTGCCGGAGCCGCGGAGCAGCAGTGCGCATGGCTGGGCGCGGTCGGCAGCGACGCCAGGGCAACATTAGCGCAGTTGCAGAAGCAGCGAGCGGAGCAACGAAGCAACGAGTAGCCGCATCGGTTGGCGAGCAGCAGCAATACAGAGTAGCAGAGGCACATAGCAGCGCAGCTAGCAGATGAGCAGCACATGAGCGCGAGGCACGCGACGGTTACAGGCGCGCCGCGGCACGCGGAGGCGAGGCCGAGGGCGCGGCAGGTCGCGGGCGGCCGCGACAGCTGCGAGAGCAGCGCGCGGGCCTAGGCGAGCGAGGGCGTGCAGGTCTGCGCGAGCGCGCGCAGAGAGCCAGTAGCAGTGTGGGGAAAGGCAGGGCGCGGCGACCGCGAGCTCCTCGGGAGCTCGGGCGCGACGGCGTGAGGGACCTACGGCATGCGGACGAGCTAAAGGGGAAGAGAAGGAGGGGCAGTGGCTCACTGCCGTTGCAGGGAAGGCCCGGGGAAGACGCGCGACGGCCGGAGATGATGGAGGCAGCGGCGACCCGAGGCGGACGGAGGTCGAAGACGGGAAGGTAGCGGGCGTTCCGGCTCCTCCCAGCTTGAGCTCGTGGACGGGGAAGATGTAGTAGACGCCGAAGAAGCGGAAAGGCACGTCGGGTTACCTTGGGACGGCGGGGGCTGCAGTGGTGGTCCGGCGACGGCGACAACAACGCGTCGGCGAGGTGGAGGGAAGGAGATCTGGTGGGAAGAGGGAGAGGCGGAGAGGGCGAGGGGAGTGAGCAGGGGTGAGGACCGAGGAGGTAGGGGGAGGCTCGTCCTTATCCCAGCGCTGTTGCGGCGTGGGGCGGCGAGCCGGCCGGGCGGCAACCACGCCCGCGGTCGCACGAACAGGGAAGGCGACCGGGGGAAAACGAGCTGGCCTGGCTGGGCCGCTCGGGTGGGCTAAGGTCCCGTGGGGGCAGGGGGCCTCTTTTTCTTTCCCTTTTTTGTTTTTTTTCAGCAGCTTTTGCCTTTTCTTCTAGCCACAATTGACCTTGCAAAAGTATGCCACTGGACAAAACAATTTCAAAGAATTATTTTGCACTGCCACAGAAAGATTGTGAGGCTTTTGAAAAAGGTTGCAATTTTTATAAATTAAAAAGGCATTTAAACTATTGTTGTAGCCACTTCTTTAATTGGTTTAGGCCATTTAAACACCTTGCAAAAATGTTGGTTCACCACCAATATTAACAAATGATTATTTGCCACAAGATGAACACTTAAGATTTCACCTCTGACAAATATGATTTTTTGACTTTAGATTAGATTTGAATTTGAATTGTGATTTGGATCAAGTGAAGATTAGCAACAGTAACATGGTGTCATGGCACCATTAATGGGGGATTACTATAGCATGACAATGGGGGTGTTACAAATCTCCTCCACTAGAAGAAATCTCGTCCCGAGATTTAAGAGGTGGAGTAAGGGGAAAGGAATTGGTTATGAAAATCTAACGAATCTACTTGTTCTTGGATGCTCTTCTCGAATAAGTTGATCCGTCTCATTGATGTCTTCATTTCTCTACATCAATGCATCATGATGAAGTTGTCGTTTTTTTTGGGGATCTTCACCGTACTTATGAATAGGTAAGAGGTAGCTCGACAACAATAGGATGCGGTAAGGGGTAATCATCTGGGGGTTATCCCATGAGTGAACGCATGAGTATCTCTCGAGTTGAAATATGAAAAACATCGAGAGCAAAGAAGGTACAATAAGAAGTTCCAAGCGGATAGACAATCGCTCGATGTATAAAACAGAGTGTGAAAGGGTTTCGAAGCAATGAGAATAAGTATCGCGTCTGATACCAGTATGAAAGCATGGTATGGAAATTAGCTCGTGTATTATATAAGAGGCCAAGTGCAAAGGATACTTTAGCACCAAGGGTATACGGGAGAGTCAGGTTTCGATCCCGTGGAACTGTGGGTCATGGGCCCACCATGTGGGTTAAAGTAGAAAGGGCGTTGACATCTTGCACAATCATGATAGCAATGCACGTCAGAGGGAAAACCTGTCAGTTATGTTGGTAACAACGTTGGTACCAAGGGCGAGGGACGAAGAGAACCATTTTCCTGCTCATTGAAACAAGGCGGACCAATAGGCAAAGTTCTCGTCCATCGGTGGTTACCAGAATGTCAACAGCAATAATAACAAGGTCTTTTCATAAGCAGGGAACTATTACTGCTCAGATCTCATAAACCACAAGAAAGGTTAAACAAAACAATGGAAAAGAAAAGGTGATCATTAGATTAATCAGAACATTGGAACGGAAAATATGTTTACACACAAGAATTGGGAGTATATCCTTCCCAAGGGGAAGCGGAGCAGGATATACATGATATGACAGCAAGTTCAAAAGCATTTAGATAAAGGGGGGAGGGAAAACCATGATGTTACCCATACCATGGTGTTTGGATAATAGATCAAGAAACATTTAGCTGTGCTTCCAATGTTGCTGTTGATACTCGGGATACCACAGTTATGCTTTGAGGTAGCAATAACATGGTATTTCAAGTAAAGATAATGGGGAAGCGAAAGGTTATTGAAACCACAGGTATGACACAAGCTCGAAATCAAGTTTGTTGTTCGAGGTGAAATGATAAGATGAGAGGAACGACGTAAGCTTCGCTCATCCTCGAAAATTGTGCTCCGGGAAGAAGGACCAGGTGACACAGTTAAAATTTAGCACGATAATTGTATAGCTGATCAGGCTAGGAATGACTTGAAGGATTATTAAACTCGTAAGCAACGAAAGTTACTTAGAGTTATAGAATCATAGTGCGGAATCGATTCACTTATCGATGTTCTCAAGTGACTAATAATCCAGAACCCGTAGAAACTTGGAATCGGCGAGAAATAATAGTTGAGGAAGAACTCATAAGAAGTTATGTAGTCCTATGATATTCTCAAATAGAGGTTACGGAGATGCATTGATCTGTAGAAGACAAGTGCTTTAACTTGTCCGAGAAATGGAATTAAAGGAGAACAATCATGGTCAGAACCACAATTGCAAAGGACCAAACATAGATACCAGATGAACTTATAATAAAGGGGTTATTATTATCACAAGAAGCTTCCATGATAAGTTCCACATTAGGTCCATGGGCATGAACACAAAGTTCAGGGTCGACTCCCACTTCTCCAATGCAAAACATTTCATTCACTTCTCACTTTCGACGAAGTTGTAGTGTTGAAATTGTATTTGGCATAACACCAGTAGAGTATGACCCATAGAAGTTTCTGGGTTCCCACATAGAAAAGGCATAGGTTCAACCCATCAGGGGATCTTAGGAACATATACCACGAACTTCAATACTACTTAACACCAGCTCGAAAGTAGAGCATGATTCACAAAAAGAGAGGATAATGTTTACCATAGGCATTCTGTGTCAGGGGAAAACTCACAAGAATTTAGAATGTGAAGGACACTGTTGGATAATAATCCAACAAAGGATTTGGCAGTCCACAAATGATCTGATACGATTATCGGTACTCAACCAGAGGAAGAAAGAATGCAAAGGCATCGAATTAGATATATCTGGATAACTTCAAAGCTTAAATACAAAGGGATTACAATTTTCAAATCAGAAGATCTGAAGCAGAGGCTCTGATCATAAGATAATTGAGTTGAATCGATATAGATCGACAATTGATCAAGGTTTGATTTGCCAAGAACAAGCTCAAGTTTGGAGTGACGTCTGAGCCAAAAGGATGAATCTCATAGGGATCAACTGATGATTGTGTGCATTCACACACATGTTGAATCAATAAGATCAGAATGTCAACCACAACAGATTTCAATGGATATTGCTAGACATATGGAATTAACCATAATGTAAGCAGGTAGTGAAGAACAAGAACAATAAGCTACTGAGGATTTCGGGAGATCGAATAGTATTTCGAAGAATTTTGTGAAACACAAGAACAACTAGGGATGAGTGAATCCTCGATAAGTGTGAGGAATTACTCATAGGTGTATTCATGTGGAAAAGAGCTGCAAGGCAGTGGCACAAAGGATTCTCAGAACAAAAGAGAGAATTTCAGGGGTATCTTGTGATAACAAGAACAACTGGGGTCGAAAATATGAACAACAAATGTAGGATGTTACCCACAAGGATTTATCGTTGGTAGGGGTCGCAACGGCGAAGGGCACAAGGGTCTCGAGAAAACATCAGAGAGTATCTTCAGAATCTTCTCGTGCACCAAGCAATCATCTGGAGTGAGGGGCTCTCTGAGAGAAAGTATTTACGAGAACCTAGAGTTAGAGTTAACAAAATCATTTAACCCGAATAGAAGAGAGGTCAGATTTTCCAGAGTATAGACGAGGAATAAAAGATCCTAATACCACCCAATGGCGACGTGGGCCCATAAGACACACAACCATGTTAGTAAATGTTTTTGTAGTGACTAGACTCGACTTCGGCCAAGGAGTTCGAAAGGGGGCTACCTACAGGCAGTCGGCTCTGATACCAACTTGTGACGCCCCAATTCAATCATACACTAATCATACATGCAAATGTGTACGATCAAGATCAGGGACTCACGGGAAGATATCACAACACAACTCTAGACACAAATCAAAATAGTACAAGCTTTATATTACAAGCCAGGGGCCTCGAGGGCTCGAATACGTAAGCTCGAATACACAAGAGTCAGCGGAAGCAACAATATCTGAGTACAGACGTAAGTTAGACAAGTTTTCCTTAAGAAGGCCAGCACAAAAGCATCTACGATCGAAAAGGCAAGGCCTCCTGCCTGGGAGCCTCCTAACTACTCCTGGTCGTCGGCGGTCTCCACGTAGTAGTAAGCACCCTCGTGGTAGTAGTAGTCATCGGTGGTGTCGTCTGGCTCCTGGGCTCCACCATCTGGTTGCAGCATCCGAGAAGAATGGAAATAGATGGAAAAAGGGGAGCAAAGCAACCGTGAGTACTCATCCAAAGTACTCGCAAGCAAGGATCTACACTACATATGCATCGGTATCAATGAAATGGGCTGTATCTGTGGCCTGAACTGCAGAATGCCAGAAGAGAAGGGGGGAAAGCCTAGCCTATTGAAGACTAGCATCTTCAAGTAGCAACAAGCATCTTGCAGCATCAGAAGAGATAAGAGTAGCATAAAGTAAAGTAGTAGTAGTGTCAACCTCGGCCAGAGATCCTTTCTCGACTCCCTGCGAGAAAGCAATCCCGGAGCCATACTATCCAGTTATCACCTCAAGTATCCAGTTCTAGTTGTATCAATCGAGATACAACTCCAAGTGTCCGTTACCGTAGGACAGACTATCGATAGATGTTTTCTTCCCTGTAGGGATGCACCAACTTACCCACCACGCTCGATTAACTCCGGTCAGACACACTTTCCTGGGTCATGCCCGGCCTCGGCATAACAATACGCCGCAACCCAACCTAGGCTTAATAGAGAGGTCAGCACGCCGGACTAAACCTATGCCCCCAGGGGTCATGGGCCATCGCCCCGAGAACTCCTGCATGTTGCGTACGCGGCCGGTGAGCAGACCTAGCTACCTCCTTCAAAAAGGCAGGTGCTTACCAGTCCAACCTGGCGCGCGCCGCTCAGTCGCTGATGTCTATTAAGCTTCGGCAGATGCATACGACGCAGAACGCCCATACTATGACCACGTGATGGTTAGTGCTATCAGGCCAGAGGCCCCTGGGATCAAATATCCAAACCGTTAGTGGATTAGGAGCGCGCGGTAATAAGCAGAGACTCACGAAAGATGTGACCCCGTCGCCCCGTCTCGAGGACTTGTGGCAAGGGGTAAGAATGCCCGGCCACGCCTCGTAATTATCTCGCGGCACCCTCCAGGTCAACCCGACTCCTCATCACTCGCAAATAAGCTCATGCGGGTACCCCTCAGGGCCGACCCGTCTTTAGTAACATGGTTCAGTGTAAAGTCATAGTAACCATAGTAACCGTGTGTCTAACACCAAGGGGGAAACCTGAGGACTCACCCTCGACGGATTCCACTCGATGTAATCATCAAGGTGAACGTATCGGAAGTGGTTAAGGCGGAATCACCCTCGATGACCACGACCGAATAGCTACACTACAGGGTTAACATCAGAAGTGTTGATGAGGTCTCACCCTCGGCACTCGATAGTAACCCAGTAGTGTCGAGCAACTAAGGGGAAAGTGATGTGTGGTGCCGGGGCCTGGTCTTCGATCCCGTTGATCGGGTCTTTGATGATGAAGCAGGGGCAACAAGGACAAGGTGGGGGTCACTGGTGGATAACTAACCAACCTATACTAAGCAGTGTAGCATAAGCAGGTAGGTAACAATAAGCAGGTTACAAAAGCAGGCTATGCATCAGAATAGGAGCAAACAATTACAGTAGCAAAATCTAATGCAAGCATGAGAGAAAGGAATGGGCGATATCGGGATGATCAAAGGGGGGGGCTTGCCTGGAAGCTCCGCTGAAAGGGAAGAAGGGTCGTCGTCGACGTAGTTGATCACAGGGGCAGCATCGGTGTCAGGGTCTACCGGAGAGAAGAGGGGGAAGAAACAATAAATATAAAGCAAACAAAGCATCATAAAGCATAACAAGGTAATAGGACGTGCCGGGTGTGACTTAACGTATGTCTACACGAATAGGTGAAGGGGGAATTCAACCGGGAATGTTTTCCCGGTTCCGGACCTGTGTCAGACAGATAACCGGAGGGGGAAATGTTCCATGTTCAGATAGTTAGATGCATCTGAAAGGTAAACAGACCATGTATTCGGATTCGTCTGATCGTTCTGAGCAACTTTCATGTAGAAAACATTTTCATCCGAGCTATGGAATATTTTCTATGATTTATCGAAGTTTAAAGCATTTTCTGAAATTAATATTAAATCTAAAATAGAGTTATTGCATCAACATGATGTCATCATGACGTTAGTAGGGTCAACAGTCAACTCTGACTGGGTTGACTGGTCCAAGAGTATTGGGTCCCAAACGTCATTGTCTGCTTAAATAATTAACTGTTAATTAGCTAACTAATCAGACTAATTAGGTTAGGTTAATTAACATGATTAATTAAATTAATTAATTAATAATTAATTATTTAAGTTATTATTATTTTTTAAACCTTTTTTTACGTTTTCGTTTTACAGGGGCTGGGCCCCACGTGTCATAGCCATAGGGGCCTAACGGGCGGTGGTTAACAGGGCGGGCGACGCGAGCGGCCCGTGCGTGCGGCAAAGATCAGCGGGGGGCCGGGGGTCAGCGGAAGGCGGCGACGCAGGCAGGGCACGGGAGCAGCGGGGAGCAAGCAGGCGGCGCGGGCAGCGGGGAGTGAGGCGAGCGGCGGTCGCGGCGTGATGCAGCAGCAGGCGAGCGCATGGCGCTGGGCAGGCCAGAAGCGCAGGGGGGAGGCGAGGCAGTGGCGCGGCAGAGCATCGGTGGCGAGCGGGAGCGGGCACGCGCAGGCGACCAGAGGCGGCGCGGGTGCACCGCAGTGGGAAGCAGTAGGGGGGCGACACGCGCAGGGGTGGGCTGTGCGGCTACGCGGGAGGGGGGAAGGCGGCAGCAGTAGCAGTTGTTGCGGGCGTGGCGGAGCGATGGACGGGGGGGCCTCAGAGGTGGCCGGCACGGGCGAGTGCGTTGAGGCGCTGGATGGCTCGAGCGTGACGGGCGGTGACGAGTGGGCGCACTGGAGGCACGGGACACGGGCTACCGGAGCCGCGGAGCAGCATTGCGCATGGCTGGGTGTAACACCCCGCATGTAACTTGCCATATTTGTAACTCCGACACTTGCCATTTCCGGCTTTGTGTTATGTTTTTCCCTCCGTGTCGGGTTTTGTCTTTCGTTTTGTATTTTGTCATGTCATGCATTTTCATATCATGTCATCATGTGCATTGCATTCGCATACGTGTTCGTCTCATGCATCCGAGCATTTTCCCCGTTGTCCGTTTTCCAATCCGGCGCTCCTATCTCCTCCGGTGCACCCCTCTAGTTTTCTTTCGTGTGCGTGTGTCAAACTTTCTCGGAATGGACCGAGGCTTGTCAAATGGTCTTAATATACCACCCGGAGACTACCGGTCAAGTTTCGTTCCATTCGGAGGTCGTTTGGTACTCCAACGGTTAACCGGGCATCCGCAATGTCCATTTAAGTGTCCAGCAAAACCCCCCTCCAAAACCAGCCCAAAACCCACCAAACTCTCTTCCATGCTCTAGGTCGTTCGATCACGATCGTGTGGGCGAAAACCACACCTCATTTGGAGCCTCCTAGCTCCCTCTACCTATAAATAAGTGGGCATCCCGAAAAACGGAATCGCAGTCTAACCCTAGCAAAAATCCCTCGCGCCCCGGACAGCGTCCGCCCGTGCCGGACACGTCCGCCCGCGCCGGCGGACGAATCGCCCGTCGCCACGTCAGCGTCCGCCGCCGCCGTCCCCCGCCGGCCCGCGGGCCCGACCCCGGCCCCCGCGGCCCACGCCCGCAGCCGCGCGCCTGCCCCGCCGCCGCGCGCCGCGCGCCTGCCCCGCCTCCGGGCGCCGCCTCCGCCGCCGGCCCCGCCTCCGACCGCCGCCGCCGACGCGGTCCCCGCCCTCCTCCGCCCGCTCCGGCCCCCTCCGCCGGTGCCGCCTCCGCCCCCCCCCCTCCGTCGGCGCCGCCTCCGGCCCCTCCTCCTCCGGCCGCTCCCCGCCGGAGCCCCTCTCCCTGCCTCGCCGGCGTTGGCCGAGCTCGAGCTCAGCCTCGTTCGATCCAGATCTGGTGAGGCCGTTGACTTTCTCGTCCTCGTTATTTCTTCTAAGTCTCAGAATTTTATTAGCATCTTGCTCTGTTCCCGATGCGATAACTTCTTGCATGTAGCTCCGATTCACGCATATTATATGTCAAATTGTTCTCCTCGTGATGCTCTTCATTTTGTTCAATTGCACTATGTTCATTAAAGGTCATCTTGATGCCCAAATCTTTGTTGGAAGAGGGCTAGTTGCTGTTAATCTCTGGTTCTTATCAGAATTTGGAGATTTGTCATTTTTGTATCATTTATTCTGTGCATCTTTTGAGCATGAGCTCTACATGTGTTTTGAAGTATGCCATGCCATCTTTCCAGTGGTGTAGTCCATGTATTTTTGTGATCTTTGTGGTGACTAGCACAAGCATGCAAATTAGGCCCCGTAATAATTCTGATTTCAGGGACTTAGTGATTTCTCTAAGTCTTTGTCTGCTGTAATTTTGTTGCCATGTAAACTTGATGCTACAGAGAGATCCATGCATATTTTGGAGATGTTCAGTAAGGATGTTTTGTAGATATAGTTGTAGTTGATCCATTCCTGCAATTGTTTGCAATTTTAGCGTAGCATAGCATGACCCAATCTTGCTCTACTTTTGCTATAAAATATTTCTGGCAGATTCTTAACATGATATGCATTTTTGCCAAGCTTATTGTAGTTGATCCATACATGCTATGCAATTGTTCTTGCCATGGATAGCTTCATAAACATTCCATCTTGCTGTAGGTATGCTTGGTTTGTCATGCATTGCTCTGTAGTGACTGCATCAAGCTCACAAAGAGGCCTACATATTAATATTTCTGCCATGCTCTGTTTTCTGCTAAGTCTGAAACCTGATAACGAAACTTGCTATGTTTACATGCTTGCCATCATATCTTCTGTTCTTTTTTGGCTTATGGTCAATAAGGGACTTTTGTCATGTGCATTTAGTAGAACACCCAATGCCTTGTTTTGCTATGTTAAGTTCCTGTAGCATGTTGATTTCGTGCTCTGAACATTGCTACCTGATGCTGATTTCTGTCATGTCCAGTTTTTCACCAAGTCAGTGAACCTGTAATTCTTTTGCACTTTTGTCATGCTTGTTTGAGCTTGATTTGTTGTGAACTAGCCGTAGCTCAGATTTCATCTTTTGTCAAGCATATGCTATAGATTACTGCCAGATGCTTTGTTGCTATGTTGGGCTGCTGTAGCATTGTTGGTTGTTGCATTTTAGGTGCTATCTTGCTGTTTATCGCAGATTAGTGTCATCCTTGTTTTGCATGCCATCTGCAAACCGTGCATCCGATTTCGGTGATCTTTATATCGATTTTGACCGAAATCATCTCATCTTTCCAGTGGCATGCTTGGTTTGCCAAGTTACTGCCATGTTCATCATTTTCCTTCCGGAGCACGCATATGCATCGCATATCTTATCTTGCATATCATACATGTTTTGCATCATGTTGCTTGCGCATTTCTCGTTGTTGATTGTGGTTCCGTTTGTTTGTGCTCTTGTCTTGGGTAGAGCCGGGAGGCGAGTTCATGAACGAGGAACCTGTCGAGTACGCTTACGAGGATCAAGCTTTCGATAACTCTGAGAATCTTGCAGGCAAGATGACCACCCCTCGAAATCACTTCTATCTTTGCTATGCTAGTTGTTCGCTCTATTGCCATGCTCGCTACCTATCACTTGCTATATCATGTCTCCTATTTTAGCCATGTCAGCCTCTAACCATCCTTTCCTAGCAAACCGTTGTTTGGCTATGTTACCGCTTTTGCTCAGCCCCTCTTATAGCGTTGCTAGTTGCAGGTGAAGTTGAAGTTTGTTCCATGTCGGAACATGGATATGTTGGGATATCACAATATCTCTTATTTAATTAATGCATCCATATATATTTGGTAAAGGGTGGAAGGCTCGGCCTTATGCCTGGTGTTTTGTTCCACTCTTGCCGCCCTAGTTACTGTTATACCGGGATTATGTTCCTTGAGTTTCCGTTCCTTACGCGGTCGGGTGATTTATGGGACCCCCTTGACAGTTCGCCTTGAATAAAACTCCTCCAGCAAGGCCCAACCTTGGTTTTACCATTTGCGACCTATACCTTTTTTCCCCCGGGTTTTCTAAAGCCCGAGGGTCATCTTTATTTTAAACCCCCGGGCCAGTGTTCCTCTGAGTGCTGGTCCAAACTAGAGCCACTTGCAGCGCCACCTTGGGGAAACTCGAGGTTTGGTTTTAGCTGTACGTAGTGTTCATCCGGTGTGCCCTGAGAACGAGATATGTGCAGCTCCTATCGGGATTTGTCGGCACATTCGGGCGGCTTTGCTGGTGTTGTTTTACCATTGTCGAGATGTCTTGTAAACCGGGATTCCGAGACTGATCGGGTCGTTCCGGGAGAAGATTTATCCTTCGTTGACCGTGAGAGCTTATGATGGGCTAAGTTGGGACACCCCTGCAGGGTATTATCTTTCGAAAGCCGTGCCCACAGTTATGAGGCAGATGGGAATTTGTTAATGTCCGGTTGTAGATAACTTGTCACTTGACCCAATTAAAATACACCAAGTGTGTGTGTAACCGTGATGGTCTCTTCTCGGCGGAGTCCGGGAAGTGAACACGGTCTGTGTTATGTATGACGTAAGTAGGTGTTCAGGACCTCTTCTTGGTCATTGCTAGATGACGTCCGTTCCTTTGCTTCTCTTCTCGCTCTCTTTTGCGCAAGTTAGCCACCATATATGCTTTTGCCGCTGCAGCTCCACCTCTTTGCATCATTCCCCCCTTTAAGCTTAAACAGTCTTGATCTCGCGGGTGTGAGATTGCTGAGTCCCCGTGACTCACAGATACTTCCAAAACAGTTGCAGGTGCCGACGATGCCAGTGCAGACGATGGCGTCGATCTCAAGTGGGAGTTCGACGAGGAACGTGGTCGTTACTATGTGTCTTTTCCTGATGATCAGTAGTGGAGCCCAGTTGGGACGATCGGGGATCTAGCATTTGGGGTTGTCTTATTTTCATCTGGATTTTGACCGTAGTCGGTCTATATGATTGTATTTTGGATGATGTATGATGATATTTATGTATTGTGTGAAGTGGCGATTGTAAGCCAACTCTTTATCCCATTCTTGTTCATTACATGGGATTGTGTGAAGATGACCCTTCTTGCGACAAAACCACTATGCGGTTATGCCTCTAAGTCGTGCCTCGACACGTGAGAGATATAGCTGCATCGTGGGCGTTACACTGGGAGCGGTCGGCAGCGACGCCGGGGCAACATCAGCGCAGTTACAGAAGCAGCGAGCGGAGCAACGAAGCAACGAGCAGCCGCAGCGGTTGGCGAGCAGCAGCAATACAGAGCAGCGGAGGCACATAGCAGCGCAGCTAGCAGATGAGCAGCACATGAGCGCGGGGCACGCGACGGTTACAGGCGCGCCGCGGCACGCGGAGGCGAGGCCAGGGGCGCGGGCGGCCGCGACAGCTGCGGGAGCAGCGCGCGGGGCTAGGCGAGTGAGGGTGTGCAGGTCTACGCGAGCGCGCGCGCGGAGAGCCAGTAGCAGTGTGGGGAAAGGAAGGGCGCGGCGACCGCGAGCTACTCGGGAGCTCGGGCGCGACGGCGGGAGCGACCTATGGCATGCGGACGAACTAAAGGGGAGGAGAAGGAGGGGCAGTGTCTCACTGCCGTTGCAGGGAAGGCCCGGGGAAGACGCGCGGCGGCCGGAGACGATGGAGGCGGCGACGACCCGAGGCGGACGGAGGTCGAAGACGGGGAGGTAGCGGGCGCTCTGGCTCCTCCCAGCTTGAGCTCGTGGACGGGGAAGATGTAGCAGACGCCGAAGAAGCGGAAAGGCATGTCGGGGGCACCTGGGGACGATCCGGCGACGGCGACAACAACGCGTCGGCGAGGTGGAGGGAAGGAGACCTGGTGGGAAGAGGGAGAGGCGGAGAGGGCGAGGGGAGTGAGCGGGGGTGAGGTCCGAGGAGGCAGGGGGAGGCTCGTCCTTATCCCAGCGCTGCTACGGCGTGGGGCGGCGAGCCAGTCGGGCGGCAACCACGCCCGCGGTCGCACGAACAGGGAAGGCGACCGGGGTAAAACAAGCTGGCCTGGTTGGGCCACTCGGGTGGGCTAAGGTCCCGTGGGGGCAGGGGGGCTCTTTTTCTTTCCCTTTTTTTGTTTTTTCTTTTCCAGCAGCTTTTGCCTTTTCTTTTAGCCACAATTGACCTTGCAAAAATATGCCACTGGACAAAACAATTTCAAAGAATTATTTTGCACTGCCACAAAAAAATTGTTAGGCTTTTGAAAAAGGTTGCAATTTTTATAAATTAAAAAGGCATTTAAACTATTGTTTTAGCCACTGCTTTAATTGGTTTACGACATTTAAACACCTTGCAAAAATGTTGGTTCACCACCAATATTTGCAAATGATTATTTGCCACAAGATGAACACTTTAGATTTCATGTCTGACAAATATGAATTTTTGACTTTAGATTAGATTTGAATTTGAATTGTGATTTGGATCAAGTGAAGATTAGCAACAGTAACATGGTGTCATGGCACCATTAACAGGGGATTACTGTAGCATGACACTGGGGGTGTTACAGCAGGGTAACCCAGGATGGCATTGTATGGGAGGCCAATGTGGGCCACGTCGAAGTCGATGAGCTCAATATGGTAGTTGTTGCGCTTGCTGAAGGTGACAGGGAGGTGCACCTGCCCCAGGGGAGTGGTGGAGCCGTCGGTCACCCCAGAGAACGGCCTGGTGGGCATGAGCTGGTCATAGGGCACCTGAAGCGTCTCGAAGGTCTCCACAGAGAGCACGTTGAGGTTGGCGCCACCATCGATGAGGGTCTTGGTGACTGAAACGTTGCTAATGGTGGGCGTGCACAGCATGGGGAGCACGCCGGCAGTGGCCGAATACCTGAATTGATCCTTGGAGTCGAAGGTGATGGCGTACTGCGACCACTTGAGGGGACGTGCGATCTCGAGCTTCGTGAGTGCTGCGTTCACCTCACGAGAGAACTGCTTGAAGATACGTTCGAGGCGGGTGCCTGAGCTCCACCAAGAATGCATGTGATCGCGCGAGGCTCCTGATATCCCCAAACCCCCTCGTCTTGATGATTGTCGTCGTTCTTCCTCGGCGGTGGCGGCAGCGGAGGGAGGCCAGCGTTGCCTTGAGGGCGGGCCTCGCGAGGCTATTGCACGAGGCGCCGTCACGAGGTTGATCGCGCCAGCCACCTTCGTGAGGTTGGTCACCCTAGCCTTGGCGAGGGTTGCGGTTGTCCCAACGGCCTCCTACGCGGCCTCGTCCACGACCGAAGCCACGGTCAGTGCGTTCGGGGCGGCGGCCCAGGCGCTCATCCCGGAGTGCCCTGAGCTCATGACAGTCGTCGGTGTTGTGAATGTGCACATTGTGGAAGACACAGAATGGGCACCTATCCTTGGAGGGCTCGTCGCAGTCACGGCCGCGCTTCAGCTCAGGCTCTGCTGCTAGCATGGTGGGGCCCTTGCGCTTCAGTTCCTTGGTCTTGACCTTCTTGTCTTCGGGGTCGTCGTCCGGGTGCTTGAGGAGGGAGAGGCGGCCTTCCTCTGCTCTGGCGCACTTGTTCACCAAGTTGAACATCTCCAATACCGTGCATAGGTCATCGTGGATGGCGAGCTCCTCACTCATCTTGACGTCCGTGACGCCCTTGGTGAACGCCGAGATGATGGCTTCATCCGAGGCCTTTGGGATCTTGAGGCGTACCTGAGTGAAGCGCTGAATGTACTTGCAGAGAGTTTCGCCGGGGCATTGCTTCATGCGCCGCAGGTCGTTGACGGTGAGTGCGCATTCGCGGGTGCCTTGGAAGTTGGTGATGAACCGCTCGTGAAGCTCATCCCACGAGGAGATCCATCCCTCCGAGAGATGCATGAGCCAGGAGCGTGCACCATCCTTGAGAGCCATGGGGAACCAATTCGCCATGACCTTGTCGTCGCCATTCGCTGCCTCGATGCTCAACGCGTAGAGCTGGAGGAACTCCATTGGGTCGGGGACGTCGTCGTAGCGCGGGGGCAGCTCCGGCTTGAACTTGACTGGCCAGACCACCTGGTGCAGCTTGCGGGTGAAGGCACGGCAGCCCGCAGCGCTCACAGGTACGACCTGCACAGGAGGAGCACAGTCCTGGTGCCCACGCGCCGCAGCCTCCTGAACGGCTCGGTCTTGGTGCTGGCGAGGCGGTGAGGGGAGCGCGCACGCGTTATGTTGTGGCCGCTGCACCACCTGGCAGCTGGCCTTGTCCCGTTCCGGCGTTGGCACTCCACGCGACGGGCCGCGCTTCACGCTGGGGCTCGGCGTTGTCGCTGCGCAAGGGGTAGGTGGAGGCGCACCGTGCGCCACGTCGCCCGCATGAGGCGGAGGATGGAGCGAGTGGGAGGGCACCGGGGCCTCGCCCGCGGCGTTGACAAGCTCGGTGATGCGACCAAGCCAGGCATCGTAACCTTTGTTGGCGGGATAGTAGTGCAGCACCTTACGCGCCATGAGGAGCGCCGCCTACGCATTTGCCGACCTGCGGCGAGCATGGGAAGACGAGGCCGTAGCCGGAGTGAGAGAAGGCGTGGCGGTGCGGCAGTCACGCTGCACAGAGGGTGGTAGCGGAGAGTCCTGCTGCTCATGAGCGGCAGAGGCAAAAGAACTTCGACACGCCCCTACCTGGCGCACCAAATGTCGGAATCGGGGCTCCGCGGACCCAAACAAGGTTCGAACTCTAGGGCGTGTGCGAAGGACTCCTCTAGGCTACGACTTGCTGCTCACTGCCTCGCGGACTTGCTCCGTCGTGCCCGAGCGAACGGGGAAGGAATGGGACACAGAGATTTACCCAGGTTCGGGCCACCTTGCGGTGTAAAATGCTACTCCCGCTTTGTGGTGGATTGCCTCGCGAGGAGGATGAGTATGAACTAGTACAAGGGATGAGCTCCCTCGTGAGGGCTTCAAGGGTGGATGGATCCGATCCCTCTCTATGGTGGAGACTAGTCTATATTTATTAAACATATTGTTGATGCCATGATGAAATCTTTTGAAGAAAAGCTTGAATTGGAAGTTTCTATCCCTAGAATCTTTATGATGAGTGGGAACCTACCATTAAGATTAAGATTAAAGATTATGAGTGCTATGCTTTGTGTGATTTGGGTGCTAACGTTTCCACGATTCCAAAAAAATTATGTGATGTGTTAGGTTTTTGTGAATTTGATGATTGTTCTTTAAATTTGCATCTCGCGGATTCCACTATTAAGAAACCTATGGGAGGGATTAATGATGTTCTTATTGTTGCAAATATGAATTATGTGCCGTAGATTTCATTGTTCTTCATATAGATTGCAATCATACATGTCCTATTATTCTTGGTAGACCTTTCCTTAGAACGATTGGTGCAATTATTGATATGAAAGAAGGAAACATTAGATTTTGATTTCCATTAAGGAAGGATATGGAACACTTTCCTAGAAATAAAATTAAGTTGCCATATGAATCTATTATGAGGGCTACTTATGGATTGCATACCAAATATGACAGTACCTAGATCTATTTGTGTTTTTTATGCCTAGCTAGGGGAGTTAAACAATAGAGCTTGTTGGGAGGCAACCCAATTTTATTTTTGTGTTTTTTGTTTTGCTACTGTTCTTGAATAAATTACTAATTATTACCTCTGTAGTAATTGTGTTTTGGTGTTTTAATTAGTGTTTGTGCCAAGTAAGACCTTTGGGATAGCTTACGGTGATAGTTGATTTGATCTTGCTAAAAAACAGAAACTTTTGCGCCCAGGAAAATAATTCTCATTTTTAACAGAAGCGTGATTTTGATTTGATTCTTTTTGCACAAGATTAATATACAAATTTCCCAGGTAATTTTTCAGAATTTTTGGAGTTACAGAAGTATTCGAGAGTTACAGATTACTACAGACTGTTCTGTTTTTGACAGATTCTGTTTTCTATGTGTTGTTTGTTTATTTTGATGAATCTATGGGTAGTATCGGGGTTATGAACCATGGAAAAGTTGGAATACAGTAGATATTACACCAATATAAATAAAGAATGAGTTCACAACAATACCAAAAGTGGTGATTTATTTTCTTATACTAACGGAGCTTATGAGATTTTCGGTTGAGTTTTGTGTTGTGAAGTGAGGATTTGATGGACTATGGAATAAGGAGAGGCAAGAGCCTAAGTTTGGGGATGCCCAAGGCACCCCAAGGTAATATTCAAGGACAACCAAGAGCCTAAGCTTGGGGATGCCCCGGAAGGCATCCCCTCTTTCGTCTTCGTCTATCGGTAACTTTACTCGAGGCTATATTTTTATTCACCACATGATATGTGTTTTGCTGGGAGCGTCTTGTATGATATGAGTCTTTGCTTTTTAGTTTTCCACAACCATCCTTGTTGTACACACCTTTTGAGAGGGACACGCATGAATCATGATTTATTAGAATACTCTATGTGCTTCACTTATATCTTTTGAGCTAGGCAATTTTGCTCTAGTGCTTCACTTATATCTTTTTAGAGCACGGAGGTGGCTTTATTTTATAGAAATTATTGAACTCTCATGCTTAACTTATATTATTTTGAGATTCTCTAAACAGCATGGTAATTTTCTTTGGTTATAAATTTAGTCCTAATATGATAGGCATCCAAGAGGTATAATAAAAACTTTCATATAAAGTGCATTGAATACTATAAGAAGTTTGATTCGTTATGATTGTTTTGAGATATAAAGATGATGATATTAGAGTCATGCTAGTGAGTAATTGTGGATTGTAGAAATACTTGTGTTAAAGTTTGTGACTCCAGTAGCATGCACGTATGGTGAATCATTATGTGATGAAGTCAGAGCATGATTTATTTATTGATTGTCTTCCTTATGAGTGGCGGTCGGGAACGAGCTATGGTATTTTCCTACCAATCTATCCCCCTAGGAGCATGCGCGTAGTACTTCGTTTCGATAACTAATAGATTTTTGCAATAAGTATGTGAGTTCTTTATGACTAATGTTGAGTCCATGGATTATACGCACTCTCACCCTTCCACCATTGCTAACCTCTCTAGACCGCGCAAATTTCGCCGGTACCATACACCCACCATATACCTTCCTCAAAACAGCCACCATACCTACCTATTATGGCATTTCCATAGCCATTGCGAGATATACTTCCATGCAACTTTCCACCGTTCCATTTATTATGACACGCTTCATCATTGTCATATTGCTTTGCATGATCATGTAGTTGACATCGTATTTGTGGCAAAGCCACCGTTCATAATTCTTTCATACATGTCATTCTTGATTCATTGCACATCCCGGTACACTACCGGAGGCATTCATATAGAGTCATATTTTGTTCTAAGATCTTCATTATTAGAGGAAAGGATGATGGAGACTATGATTCCCCCACAAGTCGGGATGAGACTCCGGACGAAAAAAGAGGCCAAAAAATTGAGAGAAGGCCCAAAATAAAAAAATCAGAGAAAAGAGAGAAGGGACAATGTTACTATCCTTTTACCGCACTTGTGCTTCAAAGTAGCACCATGATCTTCATGATAGAGAGTCTCCTATGTTGTCACTTTCATATACTAGTGGGAATTTTTCATTATAGAACTTGGCTTCTATATTCCAATGATGGGCTTCCTCAGATTGCCCTAGGTCTTCGTGAGCAAGCGAGTTGGATGCACACCCACTTAGTTTCTTTTTTGATCTTTTATAAACTTACAGCTCTAGTGCATCCGTTGCATGGCAGTCCCTACTCACTCACATCGATATCTATTGATGGGCATCTCCATAGCCCGTTGATACGCCTAGACGATGTGAGACTATCTCCTTCCTTTTGTCTTCTCCACAACCACCATATTCTATTCCACCTATAGTGCTATGTCCATGGCTCACGCTCATGTATTGCGTGAAAGTTGAAAAAGTTTGAGAACATCAAAAGTACGAAAAAATTGCTTGGCTTGTCATCGGGGTTGTGCATGATTTGAATTTTGTGTGTGATGAAGATACATCATAGCCAGACTATATGACTTTGTAGGGATAAGCTTTCTTTGGCCATTTTATTTTGAGAAGACATAATTGCCTTGTTAGTATGCTTGAAATATTGTTGTTTTTATGTCAATATTAAACTTTTGTTTTGAATCTTACGGATTTGAACATTCATGCCACAATAAAGAAAATTACATGGATAAATATGTTAGGTAGCATTCCACATCAAACATTCTGTTTTTATGATTTACCTACTCGAGGTCGAGCAGGAATTAAGCTTGGGGATGCTTGATACGTCTCCAACGTATCTATAATTTTTTATTGTTCCATGCTATTATATTATCTGTTTTGGATGTTTTATATGCATTAATATGCTATTTTATATTATTTGGGACTAACCTATTAACCTAGAGCCCAGTGGCAGTTTTTGTTTTTTCCTTATTTTTGAGTTTCACAGAAAAGGAATACCAAACGGAATAAAACCTTCGCGATGATTTTTCTTGGACCAGAAGACACCCCAGAGACTTAGAGATCAAGTCAGAGGAGCCATGAGGCAGCCATAAGGGGGAAGGGCGCGCCCCCTGCCTTGTGGCCCCTCCGTGATTCCCCTAACCTAATTCTTTGGCCTACATATTCACAAATATTCCCAAACCACCAGAAGTATCCACGAAAACACTTTTTCACTGCCACAACCTTCTATACCCGTGAGATCCCATCTTGGGGCCTTTTTCGGCATCCTGTCGGAGGGGGATTCGATCACGGAGGGCTTCTACATCAACTCTATTGCCCTTCCTATGAACCGTGAGTAGTTTACCTCAGACCTACGGGTCCATAGCTAGTAGCTATATGGCTTCTTCTCTCTCTTTGATTCTCAATACCATGTTCTCCTTGATGTTCTTGCAGATCTATCTGATGTAATCTTCTTTTGCGGTGTGTTTGTCGAGATCCGATGAATTGTGGATTTATGATCAGCTTATCTATGAATATTATTTGAATCTTCTCTGAATTCTTATATGCATAATTTGGTATCTTTGTAATTCTCTTCGAACTATCGGTTTGGTTTGGCCAACTAGATTGTTTTTTCTTGCAATGGGAGAAGTGCTTAGCTTTGGGTTCAATCTTGCGGTGTCCTTTCCTAGTGACAGTAGGGGCAGCAAGGTATGTATTGTATTGTTGCCGTCAAGGATAAAAATATGGGGTTTAAATCATATTGCTTGATTTGATTCCTCTACATAATGTCATCTTACTTAATGCATTACTCTGTTCTTCATGAAATTAATACTCTAGATGCAGGCGGGAGTCGGTCGATGTGTGGAGTAATAGTAGTTGATGCAGAATCTTTTCGGTCTACTTGACACGGAAGTGATGCCTATATTTCATAATCATTGCCTTAGATATTGTCATAACTTTGTATTTTTCCATCAATTGCTCGACAATAATTTGTTCACCCACCGTATTATTTGCTAACTCGAGAGAAGCCTCTAGTGAAACCTATGGCCCCCGGGTCTACCATCATATAAGTTTCTGATCTACTATTTTGCAGTCTTTTACTTTCCTATCTATAAACCAAAAATACCAAAAATATTTACTTTATCTTTCGTTTAGTTTCATCTATCTCTATTAGATCTCACTTTTGCAAGTAACCATGAAGGGATTGACAACCCCTTTATCGAGTTGGGTGCAAGTTGTTTGATTGTTTGTGCAGGTATTGGTGATTTGTGCGTTGTCTCCTATTGGATTGATACCTTGGTTCTCTAACTGAGGGAAATACTTATCTCTACTTTGCTGCATCACCCTTTCCTCTTCAAGGCAAAACCAACGCAAGCTCGAGAAGTAGCAGGATGCTGATACATCTCCAATGTATCTATAATTTTTTATTGTTCCATGCTGTTATGTTATCAATCTTGGATGTTTTATATATATTTACTAGCAACTTTACATCATTTTTGGGACTAACCTATTGACACAGTGCCCAGTGCCAGTTACTGTTTTTTTGCTTTTTTTACTTTGCAGAATATCGATACCGAACGAAGTCCAAATGCCATGAAACTTTTTGGACATATTTTTCTAGCAAGAAGAGACCCTGGAAGCTTCTAGAGGCCATGAGAAGAGGCCCGAGGGGCCCACTAGGCACCAACGTGCGCCAGAGGGCCCAGGCACGCCCTGGTGGGTAGTGGAGCCCTCGGGCACCGACTTGACCTACCTCCGCCTCTATAAATACTCTAAAATCCCCAAAACCCTAGGGGAGTTGACGAAATATTTTTTCCATCGCCGGAAGTTCAAGAACCACGAGATCCAATCTAGAGGCCTTTTTCGGCACTCTGCCAGAGGGGGCAACAATCACGGAGTGGTTCTTCATCATCCTTGCTACCCCTCCGATGATGCGTGAGTAGTTTACCACATACCTATGGGTCCGTAGTTAGTAGCTAGATGGCTTCTTCTCTATTTTTGATCTTCAATACAATGTTCCCCTCAATGTTCTTGGAGATCTATTTGATGTAACTCTTTTTTGCGGTGTGTTTGTTGGGATCTGATGAATTGTGAGTTTATGATCAGTTCTATCCATGAATATTATTTGAGCCTTTGCTGAACTCTTTTATGCATGATTGTTATAGCCTCATATTTCGTCTCCGATTTATTGGTTTGGTTTGGCCAACTTGATTGATTTATCTTGCCATGGGAAGAGGTGATGGGTTCGATCTTGCGGTGCTTAATCTCGGTGACAGAAAGAGACATGACACGCATGTATCGTTGCTATTAAGGGTAACAAGATGGGGTTTATTCACATGTAATTGTTCTTATTGCATTACTCCGTTTTACCATTGAGGGAGTCCTGGATTATGGGGTCCTCGGGCGTCCGGGCTATGTGACATGGGCCGGACTGGTGGTCCGTGAAAATACAAGATAGAAGGCCTTCCCCCGTGTCCGGATGGGACTCTTCTTTGCGTGGATGACAAGCTTGGCGTGCGGACATGAAGATTCCTTTCTCTGTAAACCGACTCTGTACAACCCTAGCCCCCTCCGGTGTCTATATAAACCGGAGAGTTTAGTCCATAGAGGCAATCATAATCATACAGGCTAGACATCTAGGGTTTAGCCATTACGATCTCGAGGTAGATCAACTCTTTTAACCCATATACTCATCAAAGTCAATCAAGCAGGAAGTAGGGTATTACCTCCATTAAGAGGGCCCGAACTTGGGTAAACATCGTGTCCCCCGCCTCCTGTTACCTTCGATCCTTAGACGCACAGTTCGGGACCCCCTACCCAAGATCTGCTGGTTTTGACACCGACATTGGTGTTTTCATTGAGAGTTCCACTGTGCCGTCGTCAGAAGGCTCGATGGCTCCATCGATCATCTACAACAATGCCACCGTGAAGGAGACTTTTCTCCCCGGCCAAATTTTTGTATTCGGCGGCTCGCACTACGGGCCAACTCGGTTAGCCATCTAGAGCAGATCGACAGCTACGCCCCTGGTCATCAGATCAGTTTTGGAAATCTGAACTATGTCGCTGATGTCCGAGGAGACTTGATCTTCCAAGGGTTCGCGGCCCCAACCACCGCTCCGGCCTTAGATCCAGAGCACATCACTAGGCCCGAAGACGGGAGTCTAGAGCCCGCCGGACTCTCTGCAGCTACAGAGCTTGTCATTAGAGAACCAGAGGGGATCGCGTCAGCGGCATGCCCGGAGTTACGCCACGCTCCCTCTATCATCGAAAAGCCGGACTCGCCTCCGGACACCAGCTCCGAACTCGCGAGTTCCGCGTCATGTGAGCTCGGCCAGGAAACTTATGTTCCGCCCAAGTCCACGGACTCTCGCTTTCCCGTCCAAACCTCGCTCTTAAACGAGGCCCTAGACTTAATGCGATTCCTCGCCATTACAGAAGAATCACTACCGAACTACACCTAGCCCATGCTAGGGGCTGGGAGCAGGGAATTTTACGTCCCACCCACCACCCACTTTATAGCCACTGTCGAGGATCTAATCGACATGCTCGATTACGCCTCCAAAGACATCGACGGTATGGACGACGATGCCAGAGATGCGCCGTTCACCGGACGCTGGATGGCCACTTCCACATACGACATGTACATGGTGGACACACCCAAAGAGGATGGCGATGACGGCAAGGAGGATCCGGTTGAGGACAAGCCTGCCGAAGCCCCTCTAAAGCGTCGACATCAGCGGCGCCGCTCAAAATCGCGTCGCGACAAAGACAGTAACACCGGCACAAGAGACAATAACACTCCAGAGAATGCCGAAGACCCCGAAGCCCCTGTCAAGCCAACATCCGAACATGATGATTGGGAGGAAGGGCAACTTAACCCCAATGATCCGGTCAGGAACGAGGACTCGGAGGACGGTAATTACCTACCGATCTCCGAAGAGGATGTGAGCCTCGGCGACGAAGACTTCATCGTGCCAGAGGAACCCCTCGAACAATAGCGCTTTAAGCGTCGGCTAATCGCCACTGCGAGAAGCCTGAAAAAGAAGCAGCAGCGGCTTCAAGCTGAGCAGGATTTACTCAATGAAAGATGGACTAATGTCCTAGCTGCCGAGGAATACGGCCTCGAGCGCCCAACTAAGAGTTACCCGAAGCGCAAGCTATTACCACAATTTGACGATGAGGCCCTTGAGCCAATACCGCCAAAGCGCAAAACTGTTGACGAGCCCGACCGACTGCCACGTGGACGGGACAGGCCGGCTACTCATGCCGAACACCAGCCTGCGCCACCCCGCCATCGAGGCAAGGAGGCAACGGCCCCGGGCTACACCTACGACCTACGCAAGGACCTGGACAATAGAGCCGGCCAGCCAAGATCAATCTATGGATCAAAGGGATGTGCTCCAACGTGAGGGGAAGACGACTATCAGGCCTGGCGCGACAAACATAACCTCACCCGGGCTAAAAACCGCATATGGACTTCATCCGAACTGCGTCGTGAAGTGGCCCGACATAGAGGCGCCGCACCCCCCCTATGCTTCACCGATGAGGTAATGGAGCACCAGTTCCCAGAAGGATTTAAACCCGTGAACATTGAATCATACGATGGCACAAGAGATCCCGCAGTATGGATTGAAGATTTTCTTCTCCACATTCACATGGCTCGCGGTGACGATCTACATGCCATCAAATACCTTCCCCTAAAACTTAAGGGACCAGCTCGGCACTGGTTAAATAGCCTCCCAGAAAACTCTATCGGAAGTTGGGAAGACTTGGAAGACGCCTTTAGAGACAACTTCCAAGGCACTTATATCCGACCTCCGGATGCCGATGACCTAAGTCATATAGCCCAACAGCCCGGAGAGTCGGCCAGAAAATTCTGGACCAGATTCTTAATTAAAAAGAACCAAATTGTCGATTGTTTCGGACGCTGAAGCCCTAGCGGCCTTTAAACACAGAATCCGCGAGGCCAAGAGAAGCCAAAGTCTATGGCAGCCCTTACAGCACTCATGACCAGCTTTTGCACGGGCGAAGATAGCTGGCTAGCCCATAGCGGCAACAGTACCATGGACCCGGCAATTCTGAGGCTAGAAACGGCAACGACGGGCCCCGACGCAAAAAACACAAGCGTCGAAGCAACAATGACAATACCGAAGACACGGCGGTCAACGCCGGATTCAGTGGCTCCAAATCCGATCAGTGGAAGAAGCCATTCAGAAGAAACAAAGACGGTTCATCTAGCTTGGACCGAATATTTGATCGACCTTGCCAGATTCACAGCACCCCCGAAGCCTGCCAACCATACCAACAGAAGTTGTTGGGTCTTCAAACAGGACGGTAAGTTAAATATCGAACATAAGGAGAAAGGGTTGCCCAGCGAGGACGGCGATGAGGAACCTCGCCCACCGAGCACAGGAGGGCAGAAGAAATTTCCCCCCGAGGTCAAAATGGTGAATATGATATACGTTACTCACATCCCCAAGCGGGAGCGCAAGCACGCATTAAGGGGCGTCTATGCGATGGAGCTAGTCGCCCTAAAATTCAACCCATGGTCAGCCTGTCCGATCACTTTCGATCGCAGAGACCATCCGACCAGTATCCGCCATGGAGGTTTGGCCGCGCTGGTCCTTGATCCAATTATCGACGGATTTCACCTCACGTGAGTCCTCGTAGATGGCGGCAGCAGCCTTAACTTGCTCTATCAGGACACAGTCCGCAAAATGGGTATTGATCCGTCGCCCACCAAAACTACCTTGAAAGGACTAATACCTGGTGTAGAGGCCCACTGTACGGGCTCAATCACATTGAAAGTCGTCTTCGGCTCGACAGACAACTGCCGAAGCGAAGATTTGATCTTCGACATCGTCCCTTTTCGCAGTGGCTATCACGCACTACTCGGACGAACCGCGTTCGCTCGCTTTAATGGGATCCTGCACTATGCCTATCTCAAACTCAAGATGCCCGGATCACGCGGTGTTATAACAGTCAATGGAAACATGGAGCGCTCCCTCCGCACTGAAGAGCACACCGCAGCCTCGCATCAGAGGTACAGGGCAGCCTTATCAAGCCAAATACTACATCAGGAGTCAAACCCCCGGACACTGTTAAATGAGTCCGGACTACCCCGCAGAACGATAGTCCAGCTCGTCGGGAGCTCAATTAGCAATTCGGTCTCCATCTCAGCCCTAACCGCATTGCGGCGTATGTACCACATGTACATAACTACGCACTAAAAGTACTATGGGCAAAGATGGAGGAATAGTAAAGATAAAGTCCACAATACGGCTCGAACCTATCCGGACACGCATATCCTTTTTTTCTTTTTCTTATTTTTATTTTTTCAGGTTCCTTACAACTCACGTCACCTTTCGACGGTACCAAGGGCCCTTTTTCTAGGCCCCTCATGAAAAACCGCTCGTTGATCCTTTCAAAGGATAATACACCAAGAAAAGCTGCATGGACATGCGGTGGAGTATCTAAAGGATCTTTAAAGATCACCTCTTCCTTTTTTAGGATTCGTACACAGCTTTCCCTTGTGCTGGGCATGCAAAATAGCCTCGATGCTTATTGCATTATTTGTACAAATATGTTTTGACGTATCAGCCAGACTATAATGGAAACAGTTCTTTTGCCAAACCTATTCGGTACTGGCTTATTTCCTAATTTGTCTTCCCTCTTTTCGTCTAATTTTCATGTACACCTCGGTACGACTTAAATCGCCAGGGGCTCCATTCAGCCACGTACATAAAATAAGTCCGAACACTTTCATAGTACAATTCGGCGTCACGAATATCGCATTATATGCATCGGCTCTGAATCATGTCTTTGGTCAATAGTTGGGTTGCCCGGCTCCTATGGTTACTGCCTTACGTTTTGCTCGTTCGGCTCAGGTAGTAAAGGGAGAACTACTGCGATTGTGTTTCTGGTTCATCCGGCTAAACACCTCAGTAGAGAAAGCCGAAAACTGACTGTCATGGTGCGGCGAGAGCTGGTCAGCTATTTGGTGACTAATTATAAATCTCTTGCAATTTTTCCCACATTACGTGAAGGACCGGTTTTCACCCGGTCAGGCGTCTACAACACCCAAATCCGGATAATCGAATAATACCAGCGGCTGCGCCTACAATCTCATTGTCAAACTCCTATGGCTAAGTGAGAGTGATAAAGCCACATAGTTTGATTGCCTGGTTTGCTGCACTAACACCTCCTTCAAGGACCAAATCATTGGGTCAAGTGTGTTTAGGTGCTATTCCGAACACCGCCGTACTACCTACGTGGGGGCTGAAGCCGACGACTGGCCAACTCTCAAATACCGTAAACGGCCGCACAGGAGGAAAATAATTTGAGGTAAAACAAGCAACATATTATACATAAGCCTTGTTTCATAATACAAAGTTCGGGCAGCACGGATACATTCATTCAAAGATAATGTCCTTCGAACACTGGCCCTCTACAATGCGGGATCCTACCAAGACGTCATCAAAATACCGCTCCAGCGTGTGATGCTCCTTGCCTGCGGGCGGTCCCTCGGTTGCAAGCTTGACGGCATTCATCTTCGCCCACTGCACCTTGACATAGGCGAAGGCCATCCGGGCACCTTCGATGCAGACCAACTGCTTTATGGCATCAAGCCAGGGGCAGGCACTGACTAGCCGCTTCACGAGCCCAAAATAACTGTTGGGTATGGGTTCGGCTGGCCGAAGACGGACTATAACATCCTTCATGGCCAATTCGACCACCCTATGCAGTTCGGTTAGCTGTTTTAGCTGATCACTGAAGGGCCCTAGATGCTCTGGCGCAAGGTACTGTGACCAGAACAGCTTCTCCATTGAGCTCCCCTCTTCGGCTCGGAAGAACTCCGCAGCATCAGCAATACTCCGGGGTAGATCCACAAACGCTCCTGGAGAACTCCAAACGCGGGTCAGTAAGATGTACCTTCTCCTTACATATTTGCTTTGCATATTAAAGGCCTTACCCGCCACGATGTGCTTAGCCTCTTGGATCTCCTGCAGGCCCCTTGGGCTTCAACCCGGGCTTCCTTCGCGCTTTCAAGGGCCTTAGCAAGTTCGGAATTTTGATCCGAAATCTTGCGCTCCAAGGATTCACATTTGCTTATGGCATCCTTGAGCTCTTGTTGGACTTCCTCCACCCTTGATTCATGTTTTAGGCGGGCGGCTCGTTCCTCCTTCGCCACCTTCTTGGCCTCGGCCAACGCACTCTTGAGGGTCTCGACGCCAAAGGCGTCAGCTATGAGCATAATCATAAAACTCATTCAGATAGCAAATCAGAGCTGATATCATTTCAGATGCGTTTCGGTATCACTTACCTTGCCATTCCTCTAATTTCCGCTTCAGTTCGGACACTTTGGCGGCATGGGAAACTGCCGCCGACATTGCAGCCTGTTTGTTAAAATAGATATGTATGTTAATCTCCTGCGAGAGTGATTCGATCCTCTGTTTGGCCTTTCTTTCCGAACACCGAACAGAGTCTCAGGGGCCACTATCTATACATAGGCATTCCTTTTATATAGCTAAAAAGTATTACATCACATACCTCAAAGCCTCTCAGAAGGCTAGTATAGGCCTCGTTCAATCCGCTTTTAGCGGACCGAACCTTTTCCACTACCGTACCCATAAGGGTACGATGTTCTTCCACAATGGAAGCTCTTTGAAGCGCTTCCACCAGATTGTCCGGCGCCTCCATATTGACAGAGGTCGCCGGCAGAGTTCATGCGCCCCCTTCCTTCAAAGGAGGCTGCTCACCTGATTCCGGAGACGTACGGGTCTCCGGAATGACATTCGGTTGGGGGCCGAATTGGGCATGGCCCCCGTCGCCAGTCTCCATGGGGGTCGGTTCCCCCATGTTTTCGGCAGCAGAGGTATTACCTTGACGGCTTCCTCCAGCACCCCATGGCCTGGAAGGGTCCTTCAGGACAACACTTCGGTGTTGTCTGTAGCAGTGGGTGGGGAGGCCGGTGGAGGCGACTCGCTCTTGTTGGGGAACGTAGATTTCAAAAAAAATTCCTACGATCACGCAAGATCTATCTAGGAGAAGCATAGCAACGAGCGGGGAGAGTGTGTCCACGTACCCTCGTAGACCGAAAGCGGAAGCGTTAAGTAACGCGGTTGATGTAGTCGAACGTCTTCGCGATCCAACCAATCAAGTACCGAACACACGGCACCTCCGTGATCTGCACACGTTCAGCTCGGTGGCGTCCCTCGAACTCTAGATCCAGCTGAGGCCATGATATGTCTCCGTCGTATCTATAATTTTTGATTGTTCCATGCTAATATTCTACAACTTTTACATACTTTTGGCAACTTTTAATACTATTTTTGGGACTAACATATTGATCTAGTGCCCAGTGTCAGTTCTTGTTTGTTGTATGTTTTTTGTTTCGCAGAAAATCCATATCAAACGGAGTCCAAACGCGATAAAAACTTGCGGAGATTTTGTTTGGAATATATGTGATTTTTTGGAAAAAGAATCAACCCGAGACGATGCCCGAGAAGTCCACGAGGCAGGGGCGCGCCCCAGGGGGTAGGGCACGCCCTGGGCCCTCGTGGCCACTCCGTAAGGCCGTTGGTGCCCTTCTTTCGCCGCAAGAAAGCCAATATCCGGATAAAAGTCATGTCCAAATTTCAGCCCAATCGGAGTTACGGATCTCCGGGAATTTAAGAAACGGTGAAAGGGCAGAATCAGGGAGCGCAGAAACAGAAGGAAACAGAGAGAGAGATCCAATCTCGGAGGGGCTCTCGCCTCTCCGCCGCCATGGCGGCCATGGACCAGAGGGGAAACCCTTCTCCCATCTAGGGGGAAGGTCAAGGAAGAAGAAGAATGGGGGCTCTCTCCCCCTCTCTCCCGGTGGCGCCGGAACGCCGCCGGGGCCATCATCGCGACAACGATCTACACCAACAACTTCACCGCCATCATCACCAACTCCTCCCCCTCTATGCAGCGGTGTCAACCCTCTTTTACCCGCTGTAATCTCTACTTAAACATGGTGCTCAACGCTATATATTATTTCCCAATGATGTATGGCTATCCTATGATGTTTGAGTAGATCCGTTTTGTCCTATGGGTTAATTGATGATCGTGATTGGTTTGAGTTGCATGTTTTATTATTGGTGCTGTCCTATGGTGCTCTCCGTGTCGTGCAAGCGTGAGGGATCCCCGCTGTAGGGTTTTCAATATGTTCATGATTTGCTTATGGTGGGTGGCATGAGTGACAGAAGCACAGACCCGAGTAAGTAGGTTGTTTGTGTATGGGAGTAAAGAGGACTTGATGCCTTATAATGCTATGGTTGGGTTTTACCTTAATGATCTTTAGTAGTTGCGGATGCTTGCTATAGTTCCAATCATAAGTGCATATGATCCAATAAGAGAAAGTATGTTAGCTTATGCCTCTCCCTCAAATAAAATTGCAATAATGATTACCGGTCTAGTTATCGATTGCCTAGGGACAAATAACTTTCTTGTGACAAAAAGCTCTCTACTAAAACTAACTTAGTTGTTTCTTTATCTAAACAGCCCCTAGTTTTTATTTACGCGCTCTTTATTATCTTGCAAACCTATCCAACAACACCTACAAAGTACTTCTAGTTTCATAATTGTTCTAGGTAAAGCGAACGTTAAGCGTGCGTAGAGTTGTATCGGTGGTCGATAGAACTTGAGGGAATATTTGTTCTACCTTTAGCTCCTCGTTGGATTCGACACTCTTACTTATCTAAAGAGGCTACAATTGACCCCCTATACTTGTGGGTTATCAAGACCTTTTTTTGGCGCCGTTGCCGGGGAGCAATAACGTGGGGTGAATATTCTCGTGTGTGCTTGTTTCCTTTATCACTAAGTAGTTTTTATTTTCTGTTCTAAGTTGTTCTCTATCTTTAGTTATGGATATGGAACACGAAATACCAAAAAATTTAGGTTTACTTGCTACTCATGGAGATGGGGAACCTCCTAAAACCCTCGATGCTCATTATGTGAAAGATATTATGCACTACTTTAATAATCCTGAGAAAACCCCATTCAATTATGTAACGGGAGACACATTGGATCAACATGAATACTTTAGGGATTGTCGCTTGACTCAAAAAGGGAAACTATTATGGGATCAAATTCATATGTTGCATTGGTATGCTCGCAACTATGCTTGAGATATGATTATACTTGTTGCTCTAGGATGAAGGCTCCACACCTTCCCTTTTCATGTAGATTTAATGATAATAAAACCTTGGATTCTTATGCTAGAGGTATATATGATTACTATGATGTGGAACGAATAGAAGAATTTTTTTGCTTTTAAGGGTGCATGTGAAATTGAATCTTTGTTTAAAGAGTTTGAAGATTTTGATGATTCAGTTTATAGACCTGAAAATTTAGCTATCCTTAAATATTGCTATGAGAATTATAAATACAATTATGATATTGATGAATTTATTGAGAAAGTCTCCGCTGTCCGAGAAGAGACTAATATTTTGCAAGAGTCTATGGAAGAAGAAATTGATGAAACTGTGAGCTCATTGGATGAAAAAGATGATGAGGAGAGCGAAGAACAAAAGGAGGAAGATCGGATTAGCTACACGTGCCCACCTTCTAATGAGAGTAACTCTTCAACTCATACATTATTTAATGCCCCTTCGTTCTTACCGAAGGATGAATGCCATGATAATTGCTATGATCCCGTTGATTCTTTTGAAATATCCCTTTTTGATGAACTTGATGTCTGCTATGCTTGTGGCCCAGATGCCAAGATGAATGATGCTTATGGAGATGAACTTGCTATTGTTCCTTATGTTAAACATGAAATTTTTGCTATTGCACCCACACATGACAGTCCTATTATCTTTTTGAATTCTCCAAACTACACTATATCGGAGAAGTTTGCTCTTGTTAAAGATTATATTGATGGGTTGCCTTTTACCGTTGCACATGATGATTTTGATGAATATAATATGCACGTGCTTGCTTCTCCTACTTGCAATTATTATGAGAGAGGAACTATATCTCCACCTCTCTATGTTTCCAACACGATAGAATTGCAAGAAACTACTTATGCTATGTATTGGCCTTTACTTGATGTGCATGAATTGTTCTTGTATGACATGCCGATGCATAGGAAGAGAGTTAGACTTCGTCATTGGTTGATATATTTTCCTTGGTGCTCATTACTAAATGCCAAATCATTGTTAATTAAAATTGGCTTTGATATACCTTGGGATCCAGGTGGATTCATTATTTGAGCACTTTATGCCTAGCTTAATGACTTTAAAGAAAGCGCTGCCAGGGAGACAACCCGGAAATTTTAGAGAGTCATTTATTTCTGTTGAGTGCTTTTATAAAGTTTAAAAACGAAAAAATATAGAGGGGAACTTAAAACTTAACAAAAAGAAAAGTGAAAGTGAGATAGACGAGCATTGTGAAAGTGGGGGACGTCCTTGAACTTTGTTCATGCTCACGGAAACTTTGTGAATCTTAATTACAGAAACTTTTCAACAAAAATAATTATCCCCTTGTACAATTCCATTGTATTATAAAAATAATGTGCCAAGATTTGCCTTTAGGATGTTTACATTGCTTGTTGGTTTGTTCGGTGCAAAACAGAAACTTTGGCTGTAGTGCGCGATTTTACATTTTTTACTGGAACGTCAAACGGTTCGGAAACTTTTTGCACTTTCTTTCTATACAAATTTTTTATTTTACTAATTTTTCAGAATTTTTGGAGTACCATAGGTATGGTGAATGTTCAGATTACTACAGACTGTCCTGTTTAAGACAGATTCTGTCTTTGATGCATTGTTTTGCTTGTTTTGATGAAACTATCGATTTCTATCAGTGGATTAAGCCATGGAAAAGTTATATTACAGTAGTTACAGTGCAAAAACAAAATATGAATTGGTTTGCAGCAGTACTTAGAGTAGTGATTTGCTTTATTATACTAACGGATCTTACCGAACTTTCTGTTGAGTTTTGTGTGGATGAAGTGATGGAAGATCGAGGAGGTCTCAATGTGAGGAGGAGGAGGAGAGGCAAGAGCTCAATCTTGGGGATTCCCAAGGCACCGCAATTAAATATTCAAGGAGACTCAAGCGTCTAAGCTTGGGGATGCCCCAGAAGGCATCCCGTCTTTGTTCAACAAGTATCGGTATGTTTTCGGTTTCGTTTCGTTCATGTGATATGTGCAGATCTTGGAGCGTCTTTTGCATTTATTTTTCACTTTTCTTTGATGCACCATGCTGGTATGAGATAGTCCATGGTTGATTTATAGAATGCTCATTGCATTTCACTTATATCTTTTAAGTATGGCTTTATAGAATGCTTCATGTGCATCACTTATATCATTTGAAGTTTGGATTGCCTGTTTCCCTACACATAGAAAACCGCCATTTGTAGAATGCTCTTTTGCTTCACTTATATTTGTTAGAGCGTGGGCATATATTTTGTAGAAAGAATTAAACTCTCCTGCTTCACTTATATCTATTTAGAGATTTGACAGGAATTGGTCATTCACATGGTTAGTCATAAAATCCTACATAAAACTTTCTTGTGACAAAAAGCTCTCTACTAAAACTAACTTAGTTGTTTCTTTATCTAAACATCACCTAGTTTTTATTTACGCGCTCTTTATTATCTTGCAAACCTATCCAACAACACCTACAAAGTACTTCTAGTTTCATACTTGTTCTAGGTAAAGCGAATGTTAAGCATGCGTAGAGTTGTATCGGTGGTCGATAGAACTTGAGGGAATATTTGTTCTACCTTTAGCTCCTCGTTGGGTTCGACACTCTTACTTATCGAAAGAGGCTACAATTGATCCCCTATACTTGTGGGTTATCAGGCCGATGGAGAGTTCCATCAGCACAACGGCGTGGTGACGGTGATGATGAAGTTACTGGCACAGGGCTTCGCCTAAGCACTACGACGATATGACCGAGGTGTAAAACTATGGAGGGGGGCACCGCACACGGCTAAAGATCAACTTGTGTGTCTATGGGGTTCCCCCTCCCCCGTATATAAAGGAGGGGAGGAGGAGGCCGGCCGGCCACAAGGGGCGCGCCAAGGGGGGGAGGAATCCTACTCCTAGTAGGAGTAGGTTTCCCCCTTTCCTAGTCCAACTAGGAGGAGAAGGAAGGAGAGGGAGAGGGAAAGAGGGGCCGCGCCCCCCTCCCCTAGTCCTATTCGACTCCCCTTGGGGGGGCGCCTGTCGGTGTCAAAACCGGCGGATCTTGGGTAGGGGTCCCGAACTGTGCGTCTAGGATCGATGGTAACAGGAGACGGGGGACACGATGTTTACCCAGGTTCGGGCCCTCTCTATGGAGGTAATACCCTACTTCCTGCTTGATTGATCTTGATGGATATGAGTATTACAAGATTCGATCTACCACGAGATCGTAATGGCTAAACCCTAGAAGTCTAGCCTATGACTATGGTAATGAGTATATGCGGTGTCCTTTCCGGACTATCCCCTTCGGTTTATATAGACACCGAGGGGATCTAGGGTTTACATGGAGTCGGTTACATAAGAAGGAATCTTCATAATTGGTCGCCAAGCTTGCCTTCCACGCCAAGTAGAGTCCAATCCGGGCATGGGTATTATCTTCGGTCTTCATGTCTTCACAGCCCATCAGTCCGGCCCATAGATAACAGGCCGGACGCCCGAGGACCCCTTAGTCCAGGACTCCCTCAGTAGCCCCTGAACCTGGCTTCAATGACGAGGAGTCCGGCGCGCAGATTTGTCTTCAGCATTGCAAGGCGGGTTCCCTCCTTCCGAACTCCAAAATTGTCTTTGGATGAAGTAAATATATCCGGACCTGTGTATATAAGCACGGAGAATACGATATCTCACGAACCCAACTTGTTGATAACTGTTCATGACATCGTATCATGCCCGCCCGGTTACTTTTTCCAACCGTTGGCTAGCGGGCCGCCCCATGTCTCGGGCGCGGTTTTATTGGCACGTCTTGTCAAGGCAGAGATCGTGTCCCTTTATTTACGGAATCTTCATTAAGGCAGGCGTGGGCAAGCCAACCGTCCCCTGGGTACAACTCCTCGATGATAGGTAAGTTTAGAGACCCGGGGGGAAACGCCCAGAATTCGGGGCCTTTATATAGAGACCCAGTCTAGTCTTCTTCTTTTGCGCTTGCTCCTTCCTCAACCCCAGCCACACCAAGTTTCAACCCTTGGGTTCCAATCACCACCAGCACTAATCATGTCCGGATCCAACTATTGGGGCCGGTGGGTGGCTTCTTCTATCACAGAGGAGGATATTGCGAAGCTCCGCGTAGCGAGGTATCTGACTCCGGAAATCGTTCATCGGCTTCCAGCACAAGGGCAAATTATACCGACCCCCAGATCTGGCGAGAGGGTAGTATTTGTATCCCACTTCCTTCACGGGCTAGGGTTCGCGTTTAACCCCTTCGTCCGAGGGCTCATGTTCTACTACGGGCTAGATTTTCACGATCTGGCCCCGGACTCTATTCTCCTCATCTCGACATTTACCGTCATGTGTGAGGCCTTCCTCCGGACTCCTCCACACTTTGGTTTATGGCTCAAGACCTTTGACGTGAGGCCGCAGGTGGCAGAGGAGGAGCAGGCGGAGTGTGGCAGCGTCATAATAGGCAAGCTGGCCGGCGCGGTTTGGCCCGAAGGGTCTTTCGCCAATTCTTCTGACTTATGGCAGCAGGGGTGGTTTTATATCAACGAGCCGCGGGGCTCCAAGTGGGCGGCCACACCTGCGTTCCGACCCGGCCCTCCAACTCAGCTCGCTTCATGGATCAACAAGGGATTGAACTGGGGATCCGTTAATGAGGTGCAGACTCTGCAAAGTCGCATCCGAAGCCTTACCGAGAAGGGCATTGATCTTGTGAACGTCGTTCAAGTAATGCTGGTCCGCCGAATCCTGCCATGTCAGCGGTGGCCTCTCCGTATGTGGGAATTTAACCCAGAAGGGCGGCGGAGCCTAAAGCACTTCTTCGGCACTACGCAGGAAGGAATGTGGAAATTGTATTTCGGGGAACGAGAGCAATGGTCAGACACCACCGAAGACGTTGGCCTTAACTGCAACCATCCGGACACTTCGTTAAGTACTCGATATCCGAACACCTTCTGTTCGAGCGCCTCTTGACAAGATACTGAACAATCCATCCTTGTGTAGGACTGGATAAAGAAAGCGGTGTTAATCTGGTGTCCGGCGCCTCTTCCCGAAGACCCTGCGACCGCCCTGCTGACGAGAATGTTGATTCCAGTACTATACCAGGTGGCCGCGTTCGGGGAAACCGAAATCCCTTTGCCCAAGGGTAAGGGTGCTGAGAGAGCCCTCCATGGCAAGAAGAGGGCCACCTCCGAAGATCGGCAGGGGAAGCCTTCCAAGAGAGGAAAGACGTCGTCGTCGAGCGGCTTGGGCTGGGCGAGCGAGGCTGCCATCGAACTTGATGACGAGGACGAACCTCAAGGAAAACCGTAAGTGAGGCTGAGGTAAAACGCACCTCATTCTTTTCCTACTAGTGAAGTATTCATCCGATATATGTTCATCCACGCAGGTTAATGCCTGGTGCTTCTCAATCCTCCTCCTCCTCGGGAGATCTTCTTTCGGAGATGATGGAGAGTGACACGCCTTCTCCGGCCTCATCGCCCAATAGGGGGATGATACCGAGGTATCATCCTGAAGGGCTCCTCCCGAACACCAAGTAGTACAGGAAACGAAGAAGGCGTTAACCGAAGGCAGTGTCTCCGTCACCCGGGGTTCTGGGATCGAGACTGACGTCCCCGAACCGTCCGGTTTACAGCCGGAGAAGGTTCTGGAGGCAAGCAAACGGGTTCCTTTACCGGAATGCCGTACTCTGGCGCCGGTTTCCGAAGACCCAGGAGCGCCGGGGATGCTGACGGACATGCTCCAACGAGCGTCCATTTCAGAAGAGCACCGTTCCTTGATGTTTACGGTGGTCGAAAGGGTTCTATCTGCGAAGAGTGGTTTGAACGAGGCCTTCACGAGCCTCCTAAGAGGTTTTGAGGTTTGTGATGTAGTTTTATTAATTGAATTTTATTTGACAGAATGCACCTGTTGTATATGCAGTAGCCCCTGGGACTCGGGTTGTCTTCCAAAGGAAGCGATCGGAGGATCAAAGATATGTGCTCAGGTTTTAACCTTGATTTAATTTGAGATACAGGCTGCTTCCCCTCCCGTGGCTTCCCGGAATACGGAAGTAGCCGAACTGCAACGAAAGCTGGATATCGCGGAGGATGACATTGCATTGATCAACAGGCGTCTTGACGACTCGCAAGGGTATTTCGAGCATTCCTTACACCGGTGTGCTTGACGCGGGAAAGAGCTTTATATGAAATGTGCATGAAATGCAGATGGTCCTGCCGCCGTGGAGGCTCTTCAGGCAGAGCTGGTCCATGCCAAGGAGCGGGCCCGGTTTAGTGAAGCTGCTGCTGAGAAAGCATCGGCTGAATTTAAGGCCGAACAAGCTGCGCGATGCCAGGGCGAGGAGAAAATATCCACGATGACACTTGCTTTGGAGAATGCTACCGGCCGCTGCGAATTTCTTGAGAAGGAGAATAAAGCCTTGACGGCCGAGCTGGACAAGGCCCGACAGGAGGCGAGAGAAGCGCGATCAGAATCCAGAGCACTTCGTGAGGAGGTTCGGCAGGCGAAGGAGATAGTGGCTGGAAAGCCCTTTCTACTGCGGACTAAATTCGGCGACCCGGACTATGCTCAGCTGAACCATGTGTGGAGTTCTCCGGACGAGTATTTGGACTTGCCAAAGAGTTCTGCCGATGCAGCGCGGTATTACCAAACGCAAGATGGATATGCAACAGAGAAGCTTTTTTTGTCACAGTTTGGCGCGTCAAAGCGCCCGCTGCTGCTCAATGAACAGTTGTCCCAATGGGCCGAACTTCATAAGGTATCGGCGGCTGCCATGAAGGATGTCATAATCTGGCTGTGGCCGACCGTGCCTGCGCCGAATAGTTATTTCGGTTTGGTGCCGCGAATCGATGCTGCGAAGCGATCGGTGTGCATTGATGGTGCACGAATGGCCCTTGCCCGAGTCAAGACATTCTGGGGGAAGATGAAGGCCATCGACGTCGCAACGAGGGGTCCGCCCAAAGGCGAGGACCGTCCGAAACCGGAGCATTACTTTGAAGACGTTTTGGAGGCCGCCCGCTTGATTGAGGGTCAATGCTCGAAAAACATAATGTTCGAGTGAGGTTTATAATGATTGTAAAAGACAACTTTATAGTTAATCTATTTATGTTTTGCTCGAAAAGCTTGAATTCCTCCTGTGCGGCCGTTTTAATATAATCTGAAAGTTTTCCAGTCGTCGGCTTCAGCCCCCTTGTAGAAAGTATGGGGGTGTTCGGAAAAGCATTTAATCACTCTTTAACCAACGTCTTGGTCCATGAAGGAGGTGATAATGCGGCGAACCAGGCAATCGGACTATAAGGCGCTAACACTTTCACTTAGCCATAGGAGTTTTATGGTGGGGTTACGACATAGCCCCTGGTAGGTATGCGGCGTGTTGTGCCTTACATATCTGATCTGAAAAAGATCCCTCGTGTTACACGGAGAATCGCTAAGGATTCCAATAAGTCATCAAGTGGTTGACCAGCTCTCGCCGCATCGTGACGGTCAGTTTTCGGCTTTCTCTACTAAGGTGCTCATCCGGTCTAGGCCAGGGCACAATCGCAGTAGTTCTCCCTTTACTACCCTAGCCGATAGAGCGGAACGTAGGGTAGCAAGCACAGGAGCCGGGCAACCCAACTATTGACCCAAGACAATGATTCAGAGCTGATGCATATAAGGCCAAACTTGCGACGCCGAAGTACGCTATAGAGTTGTTCGGACTTTTACTGGCAACTCATTCGTTCCCATGCCGAGCCCTTGGCAGGGTGTGCCGAGGTGCATCTGCAAAGCAGCCGTTGAGGCTGTTCTTATTGCTGAAAGAGTATGAGAGATCGGTTCGAGTGAGGCTTACTGAGAATGGAGCGATGCGCCAATGATAAATTTATGTATATATATATAAAGAGAAACCACAGACCCGGCTATTTGACATGCTCGCGGTCGGGATCAGAGGGAGAAAGGGCAGAGTACAGGCTCGGAATAAAGAGTGCGGTCTACAAAAAGTAATTTTTGGACCTCCTGTCGCACGTCTGCGTCGCCCATCCTCGGGGAGGGGGATCCTTAACGGAAGTAGCCCCTTAGGTGAATGTACGGATCCGAACTCCGATAGAGTCCGTTGTAAATGTTGTCCAGTTGGTCACCTGTTCTTTAAGGATAATACAGAAAAAAATGAGAAAAACATATTAAAAAAGTTACGGGAATGCTTGTAGGGTTGTCCTTATTGTGGTTCCGCCGATGCCCATGGTATCTTGAGTGCGTAGTGATGTGCGCGGGGCGCAAATTTCGCCAGTACAGTAGGTGGGTGGCGAAAGCCGAACTGCTATTTGCGTTCCGGGAGTGGTCGAACGTCGGAGGGGAACTGCTTCTGGCCCCTGGTGTTCTGCTGGTGAGCCGATCCGTCATCTTTATCGCCCGGTGGACTCCTCCCCTTGTGATCAGCGTTAAGCTTGCCTGCCTGCTTGAAGACCCAACAGTTACGGTTGGTATGATTAGCTGGCCTATCGGGGTGACCGTGAATCTGGCAAGGTCGGTCCAATATCCTGTCCAGGGTGGATGGTCCATCCTGGTTTGCCTTTAGTGGCTTCTTCCATTGACCGTGCTTCGGATTGTGAAATCCGGCGTTCACCGCTGTATCGCGTATATTACTGCGACTGTTTTGTTTGGTTCGTCGTGGCTTGCCGTTGCCGTCTCGGATTTTGGAAGTGCCCGGGCTGCTGGCGTTGTTGCTTTTACGAGCAAGCCAGTTGTCTTCTCCCACGCAGAAGCGGTTCATTAGAGCGGTAAGGACTGTCATGGATTTGGATTCTTCCTGGCCGAGGTGACGCGCTAGCCATTCATCCCGGACGCTATGTTTGAAGGCCGCAAGGGCTTCTGCGTCCGGACAGTCGACAATTTGGTTCTTTTTGACTAAGAACCTGGTCCAGAGCTCCCTAGCTGACTCGTCGGGTTCCTGGACAATGTGACTTAAGTCATCGGTGCATAATGGCCGGACATATGTTCCCTGGAAGCTGTCTCAAAAGGCGTCTTCCAAATCTTCCCAGTTGCCAATAGAATTTTCTGGCAAGCTGTTTAGCCAATATCGAGCTGGCCCTTTCAGCTTGAGAGGTAGGTATTTAATGGCGTGGAGGTCGTCTCCGCGGGCCATGTGAATATGGAGGAGGTAATCCTCGATCCACACCGCGGGGTCTGTTGTCCCATCGTATGATTCGATGTTAATGGGTTTAAACCCGTCTGGGAATTCATGTTCCATTACTTCGTTAATGAAGCAGAGAGGGTGTGCGGCTCCTCTATGTTGGGCCACGCTATGAAGCACCTCCGGCGGGCTCCGTTTACGGTGCTCGGACCGGGCGTGGTCAGCTCTGTAGTGTCCGAATTGGCGACCACCATCATTGGTCGGGGTATATCTTCGTGATCTGTGCATCGATCTTGTGCGTCCTGCTCTACCCTCCATGTCTTGTTTGATATCGCGAGTGTTCCCCCGAACTATTTTGTTTTGACGACTGGATGGGTTGGTATGGTGCTTTGCTTGGGCTGCTGCTTTGTCTGGACCGAACTGTGGTCGGCCCGCCGCGTTGTTCGATGGTGGTATGGGCTCCATTGCCCTAGCATTGTATTGAGGGAGCCACCTACTCTTGGGGTGGCTTTTGTCTGGGCTGCTAAGGCCGTATTCTTCGGCGGCCAAGACCTCGGTCCATCTATCATTGAGCAAGTCTTGGCTTGCTTGAAGCTACAGCTGCTTCTTTCTTAAGCTCCTTGCGGTGGCTACAAGACGGCGTTTAAAGCGCTCCTGCTCGAGAGGTTCCTTTGGCACGATAAAATCCTCGTTGCCGAGGATCTGCTCCTCCTCGGAGAGGGGGAGATAATTTCTGTCCTCCGAGTCCCCACATGTGGCCTGTTCATCAGGGCTGTCTTGCCCGCCTTCCTGTTCCTCCTGCTCGGATTCTACCTCAACAGGGTCTTCAATGTCCGGAATATCGTCTTATTTGGTGCTGGCAGTGTTTTCTCTTGGGCGATGAGGCCTAGAGCGCTGGTGTTCGGGCTGTGTACCAGGCGGTTTATCCTCGACCGGATCCTCCTTCTCATCGTCGAGAGTGCCGTAAGGTGCGGCTATCATACACACGTCATACCAGGAAGTGCTCATCCCGTGTCTAGCGGGTAGTATGCTCTGGCCTTGCCCCTCATCGTCGTCCACACCGTCGATGTCTTCGGAGCGGGGATCGGGCGTGTTTGTTACATCTTCAACAGTGGCTATGAAGTGGGTGGCGGGTGGGAAGCAAAATTCTCCGTCGTCCGCCGTAAGTTCGAACCGAACATGGTTCGGAGACGGGTTGTCCGCCAGGGATATGGTTTTTAGCGAGTTTAGTATGTCGCCCATGGGCGAGTGTTGGAAGACATCCGCGGCGCTGAACTTTAAGATCGATAACCGATCGAGTTCGGTACACGCGGGCTCGCAGGGTTCGGAGCTCGGCATCGGAAGCGAGTCCGAGGTTCCGTTGATGCGGATATCGTTTGAAGTGGAATCTGCATGCGGCTCCAGCACCGTGGAATCGGTGGCCTCCGTGATGGGGTTGAGCTTCCCATCTTCGGACGACTTGAGCTGCTCTGGATTTAGGGCCGGAGCTGCTATGGGAGCTATCTCCTGGATGCGGCCTGATGACAGGTTTAAGCCATGTTCATCGGGCAATGGGGAGCGGTTGCCGCGGTCTCGAATCCATCGAATATCAAGTCTCCACGGACGTCCGCAACGTAATTCAAGCTCCCGAACCTGATTGATGGCCAGGGGCGTAGTTGTCGATCTGCTCCAGATGGCCAAGCGAGTTGGCCCGCACTACGAAGCCGCCGAATACGAAGATCTGTCCGAGGAGGAAGGTTTCTCCCTAGACAACGTCATTACTGATGATCAAAGGGGCCATCGAGCCCTTTGCCGACGGCACAGTGGAACTCTCAATGAAAGCACCAATGTCGGTGTCAAAACCGGCGGATCTTGGGTAGGGGTCCCGAACTGTGCGTCTAGGATCGATGGTAACAGGAGACGGGGGACACGATGTTTACCCAGGTTCGGGCCCTCTATATGGAGGTAATACCCTACTTCCTGCTTGATTGATCTTGATGGATATGAGTATTACAAGAGTCGATCTACCACGAGATCGTAATAGCTAAACCCTAGAAGTCTAGCCTATGACTATGGTAATGAGTATATGTGGTGTCCTTTCCGGACTATCCCCTTCGGTTTATATAGACACCGAGGGGATCTAGGGTTTACATGGAGTCGGTTACATAAGAAGGAATCTTCATAATTGGTCACCAAGCATGCCTTCCACGCCAAGTAGAGTCCAATCCGGACACGGGTATGATCTTCGGTCTTCATGTCTTCACAGCCCATCAGTCCGGCCCATAGATAACAAGCCGGACGCCCGAGGACCCCTAAGTACAAGACTCCCTCAGCGCCACCTCTTGGTTGCGGCCCTCTCTCTCCCCTAAGGCCCATAACTTCCCGGGGGGTTCCGGTAACCCTCTGGCACTCCGGACTTATCCGAAACTCTCCGGAACACTTCCGGTGTTTGAACAACATGGTTCAATATATCAATCTTTATGTCTTGACCATTTAGGGACTCCTCGTCATGTCCGTGATCACATCCGGGACTCCGAACAACCTTCGGTACATCAAATCACATAAACTCATAATACCAATCGTCATCGAACGTTAAGCGTGCGGACCCTACGGGTTCGAGAACTATGTAGACATGACCGGGACACATCTCCGGTCAATAACCAATAGAGGAACCTGGATGCTCATATTGGTTCCTACATATTCTACAAAGATCTTTATCGGTCAAACCGCACAACAACATACATTTCCCTTTGTCATCGGTATGTTACTTGCCCGAGATTCGATCATCGGTATCACCATACCTAGTTCAATCTCGTTACTGGCAAGTCTCTTTACTCATTCCGTAATGCATCATCCCGCAACTAACTCATTAGTCACATTGCTTACAAGGCTTATAGTGATGTGCATTACCGAGAGGGCCCAGAGATACCTCTCCAACAATCGGAGTGACAAATCCTAATCGTGATCTATGCCAACTCAACAAACACCATTGGAGACACCTGTAGAGCATCTTTATAATCACCCTGTTACGTTGTGACGTTTGATAGCACACTAAGTGTTCCTCCGGTATTCGGGAGTTGCATTATCTCATAGTCAGAGGAACATGTATAAGTCATGATGAAAGCAATAGCAACAAACTAAACGATCATAGTGCTAAGCTAACGAATGGGTCTTGTCCATCACATCATTCTCTAATGATGTGATCCCGTTCATCAAATGACAACACATGTCTATGTCTAGGAAACATAACCATCTTTGATAAACAAGCTAGTCTAGTAGAGGCATACTAGGGACACTCTGTTTTGTCTATGTATTCACACGTGTACTAAGTTTCCGGTTAATACAATTATCGCATGAACAATAAGCATTTATCATGATATAAGGAAATGTAAATAACAACTTTATTATTGCCTATAGGGCACATTTCCTTCAGTCTCCCACTTGCACTAGAATCAATAATCTAGATTACACAGTAATGATTCTAACACCCATGGAGTCTTGGTGTTGATCATGTTTTGCTCGTGAGAGAGGCTTAGTCAACGCGCCTGCAACATTCAGATCCGTATGTATCTTGCAAATCTCTATGCCCCCTTCTGACACTTGATGATGGATGGAATTGAAGCGTCTCTTGATGTGCTTGGTCTTCTTGTGAAATCTGGATTCCTTTGCCAAGGCAATTGCACCAGTATTGTCACAAAAGATTTTCGTTGGACCTAATGCACTAGGTATGACACCTAGATCGGATATGAACTCCTTCATCCAGACTCCTTCATCTGCTGCTTCCCAAGCAGCTATGTACTCTGCTTCACACGTAGATCCCGCCACGATGCTCTGTTTGGAACTGCGCCAATAGACAGCTCCACCATTCAATATAAATACGTATCCGGTTTGAGAATTAGAGTCATCTGGATAAGTGTCAAAGCTTGCATCGACGTAACCATTTACAACGAGCTCTTTGTCACCTCCATAAACGAGAAACATATCCTTAGTCCTTTTTAGGTATTTCAGGATGTTCTTGACCGCTGTCCAGGGATCCACTCCTGGATTACTTTGGTACCTCCCTACTATACTTATAACAAGGCACACATCAGGTCTGGTACACAACATTGCATACATGATAGAACCTATGGCTGAGGCATAGGGAATGACTTTCATTTTCTCTCTATCTTCTGCAGTGGTCGGGCATTGAGTCTCACTCAACTTCACACCTTGTAATACAGGCAAGAACCCTTTCTTTGACTCATCCATTTTGAACTTCTTCAAATCTTATCAAGGTATGTGCTTTGTGAAAGTCCAATTAAGCGTCTTGATCTATCTCTATAGATCTTGATGCCCAATATGTAAGCAGCTTCACCGAGGTCTTTCATAGAAAAACTCTTATTCAAGTATCCTTTTATGCTATCCAGAAATTATATATCATTTCCAATCAGCAATATGTCATCCACATATAATATTAGAAATGCTACAGAGCTCCCACTCACTTTCTTGTAAATACAGGCTTCTCCAAAAGTCTCTATAAAACCATATGCTTTGGTCACACTATCAAAACGTTTATTCCAACTCCGAGAGGCTTGCACCAATCCATAAATGGATCGCTGGAGCTTGCACACTTTTTTTAGCACCCTTTGGATCGACAAAACCTTCTCGTTGCATCATATACAACTCTTCTTCCAGAAATTCATTCAGGAATGCAGTTTTGACATCCATTTGCCAAATTTCATAATCATAAAATGCGGCAATTGCTAACATGATTTGGACAGACTTAAGCATCGCTACGGGTGAGGGAGTCCTGGACTAGGGGGTCCTCGGACAGCCGGACTATATACTTTGGCCGGACTGTTGGACTATGAAGATACAAGATTCAAGACTTTGTCCCGTGTCCGGGTGGGACTCTCCTTGGCGTGGAAGGCAAGCTTGGCAATTCGGATCTATAGATCTCCTCCCTTGTAACCGACTCTGTGTAACCCTAGCCCCCTCTGGTGTCTATATAAACCGGAGGGTTTAGTCCGTAGGACAACAACAATCATAATCATAGGCTAGCTTCTAGGGTTTAGCCTCTATGATCTCGTGGTAGATCAACTCTTGTAATACTCATATCATCAAGATCAATCAAGCAGGTAGGGTATTACCTCCATCGAGAGGGCCCGAACCTGGGTAAACATTGTGTCCCCCGCCTCCTATTACCATCCGCCTTAGACGCACAGTTCGGGACCCCCTACCCGAGATCCGCCGGTTTTGACACCGACATTGGTGCTTTCATTGAGAGTTCCACTGTGCCGTCGCGATAAAGGCTTGATGGCTCCTTCGATCATCTGCAACGATGCGATCCAGGGCGAGGCTTTCCTCCCCGGACAGATCTTCTTATTCGGCGGCTTCATACTGCGGGCCAACTCGCTTGGCCATCTGGAGCAGATCGAGAGCTACGCCCCTGGCCATCGGGTCAGGTTCGGAAGCTTGAACTATACTGCCGACATCCGCGGAGACTTGATCTTCGATGGATTTGAACCCATGTCAGGTGCGCCACACAGTCACGATGAGCACGACTTAGCTCTGTCATCGGACGGTGTTCGGGAGATCACACCTGTAGCTACTCCGGCCCTCAATCCGGAGCAGATTGCGTCGTCCGAGGACGGGTGGATGGACCCCGCCACGGAGGCCGCACACTCAGCGGCGATAGAGCCGAATACTGACTTCACCTCCTATGACACCCGTGTTGCCGGACACTTGGATTCGTCCCCGGCCACGGGCTCCGAACCGCCTGCGTCCGTGCCTATCGAATTTGATTGGGCACCGATCATGGAGTTTTCCTCCGCGGATATCTTTCAACACTCACCACTGGGCGACGTGCTAAACTCATTAAGGTCTCTCTCCTTGTTAGGAGACCCTTGGCCGAACTATGTCCAGCTGGAGTGGGATGCGGACGACGAAGAAATTCGCTCCCCACCCACCACCCACTTAATAGCCACTGTCGACGACTCAACCGACATGCTCGATTTCGGCTCCAAAGACATCGACGGTACGGACGACGATGCAGGAGACGAACAGGAACCACCGCCCACAGGGCGCTGGACTGCCACCTCATCATATGATATATACATGGTGGACACCCCAAAGAAGGCGATGGCGATAAAGCAATGGAGGATAATCCCTCCGGGAAGCAACCCAAGCACCGGCGTCAGCGGCGCCGCTCTAAGCCTTGCCATAGCAAAAGCAGCGATACCGGCGCAAGAGACAATAACGCTCCGGATAGTGCCGAAGACGAAGACAATCCCCTCCAGCCAGGCTTAGAGCAGGAGGACGGGCAAGCTAGCCCTAAGGAACAGGCAGTTGGCGGAGAACCTGAGGATGACAATTACATGCCCATCTCCGAAGACGAGGTGAGCCTCGGCGACGAAGAATTTATCGCACCCGAGGATCCCGTCGAACAGGAGCGCTTCATGCGCCGGCTTATAGCCACAGCAAAAAGCCTGAAGAAAAAGCAGCAGCAGCTTCAAGCTGACCAAGATCTGCTAGCAGATAGATGGACCGAGGTCCTGGCGGCCGAGGAATACGAACTCGAACGCCCAACCAAGAGTTACCCAAAGCGCAGGTTACTACCCCAACTCGAGGAGGAAGCAGTAAAACCTACACTACCAGCGTATGATGCGGCTAATCGGCCACCTCGTGGCCGAGACAGAGCGGCATATCAGCCTGAAGACCAGCCCGCACCCGGTCGCCTGTCAAACAAAAACACCAAGGCCCGGGGCAACACGCAGGACCTGCGAGACGTATTGGAAAATAAAGCAGGACATAAAAGATCGATCTAAGGATCACGAGGGCGCCCCCCAACGCGTGACGACGACCATCGCGCCGGATATACTAACAAATCCAGTCGGGCCGAATACAGCAGACAAGACTCGTATGAACTGCGTCATGATATAGCCCGGCACAGAGGCTCCGCACACCCCCCATGCTTCACCGATGAAGTAATGGATCATGAATTCCCAGAAGGTTTTAAACCCATAAACATTGAATCATATGATGGTACTACAGACCCCGCGGTATGGATAGAGGACTTCTTCCTCCACATTCACATGGCCCGTGGGGATGATCTACACGCCATCAAGTATCTCCCGCTAAAACTCAAAGGGCCGGCTCGGCATTGGTTGAATAGCTTGCCGGCAAACTCCATCGGAAGTTGGGAGAACCTGGCAGACGCATTCCTGGACAATTTCCAGGGCACTTATGTGCGACCACCGGATGCTGACGATTTAAGTCACATAACACAACAGCCCGGAGAGTCAGCCAGGAAATTCTGGACTCGGTTCCTAACTAAAAAGAACCAAATTGTCGACTGTCCAGATGTCGAAGCCCTAGAAGCCTTTAAACATAACATCCGTGATGAGTGGCTCGCCCGACATCTCAGCCAAGAGAAGCTCAAATCCATGGCAGTCCTCACGACACTTATGACCCGCTTTTGCGCGGGCGAAGATAGCTGGTTGGCCCGTAGCAACAACACAGCAAGCAAACCTGGCACATCAGAGGCCAGAGATAGCAACGGCAAACCCCGACGCAACAAACACAAGCGCCGCAAATATGGTGAAAATACCGACGACACGGCAGTTAATGCCGGATTTAGTGGCTCTAAGTCTGGTCAGCGGAAGGGGCCACGCAAAAATAACAATCCGGGTCCATCCAGTCTGGACCGCATACTCGACCGCCAATGCCAAATTCATGGCACCCCAGGAACGCCAGCCACTCATGCCAACAGAGAATGCTGGGTCTTCGAACAAGCTGGCAGGGCAGGCGCCAAAAACAGAGATGAGGGGTCTCAAAGCGATGATGGCGACGAAGAGCCCAGACCACCAAGCACAGGAGAGCAAAAGAAATTTCCCCCGCAAAGTCAAACGGTGAACGTGGTAAACAACACCCACATTCCCAATCCGGACTGGATGTGCATGTTGGGGAACGTAGTAATTTCAAAAAAAAATCCTACGCACACGCAAGATCATGGTGATGCATAGCAACGAGAGGGGAGAGTGTTGTCCACGTACCCTCGTAGACCGACAGCGGAAGCGTTATCACAACGCGGTTGATGTAGTCGTACGTCTTCACGATCCGACCAATCAAGTACCGAACGTACGGCACCTCCAGGTTCTACACACGTTCAGCTCGATGACGTCCCTCGAACTCCGATCCAGCCGAGTGTTGAGGGAGAGTTACGTCAGCACGACGGCGTGGTGACGATGATGATGTTTCACCGATGCAGGGCTTCGCCTAAGCTCCGCAACGGTATTATCGAGGTGTAATATGGTGGAGGGGGGCACCGCACACGACTAAGAGATCTCAAGGATCAATTGTTGTGTCTCTGGGGTGCCCCCTGCCCCCGTATATAAAGGAGCAAGGGGGAGGCAGCCGGCCAAGGGGAGAGGCACGCCATAGGGGGGAGTCCTACTCCCACCGGGAGTAGGACTCCTCCTTTCCTTGTGGGAGTAGGAGAAGGGAAGGGGGAAGGAGAAAGAAGGAAGGGTGCGCCCCCCTTCCCTAGTCCAATTCGGACCAGACCATGGGGAGGGGTGCGGCCACCTTTTGAGGCCTTTCTCTCCTTTCCCGTATGGCCCATTAAGGCCCAATACGAATTCCCGTAACTCTCCGGTACTCCGAAAAATACCCGAATCACTCGGAACCTTTCCGAAGTCCGAATATAGTCGTCCAATATATCGATCTTTACGTCTCGACCATTTTGAGACTCCTCGTCATATCCCCGATCTCATCCGGGACTCCGAACTCCTTCGGTACATCAAAACTCAATAAAACTGTCATCGTAACGTTAAGCGTGCGGACCCTACGGGTTCGAGAACTATGTAGACATGACCGAGACACGTCTCCGGTCAATAACCAATAGTGGGACCTGGATGCCCATATTGGCTCCCACATATTCTACGAAGATCTTTATCGGTCAGACCGCATAACAACATACGTTGTTCCCTTTGTCACCGGTATGTTACTTGCCCGAGATTTGATCGTCGGTATCTCGATACCTAGTTCAATCTTGTTACCGGCAAGTCTCTTTACTCGTTCCGTAACACATCATCCCGCAACTAACTCATTAGTCACAATGCTTGCAAGGCTTATAGTGATGTGCATTACCGAGTGGGCCCAGAGATACCTCTCCGACAATTGGAGTGACAAATCCTAATCTCGAAATACGCCAACCCAACAAGTACCTTTGGAGACACCTGTAGAGCACCTTTATAATCACCCATTTACGTTGTGACGTTTGGTAGCACACAAAGTGTTCCTCCGGTAAACGGGAGTTGCATAATCTCATAGTCATAGGAACATGTATAAGTCATGAAGAAAGCAATAGCAACATACTAAACGATCGGGTGCTCAGCTAACGGAATGGGTCAAGTCAATCACGTCATTCTCCTAATGAGGTGATCTCGTTAATCAAATGACAACTTATGTCTATGGCTAGGAAACATAACCATCTTTGATTAACGAGCTAGTCAAGTAGAGGCATACTAGTGACACTCTGTTTGTCTATGTATTCACACATGTATTATGTTTCCGGTTAATACAATTCTAGCATGAATAATAAACATTTATCATGATATAAGGAAATATATAATACTTTATTATTGCCTCTAGGGCATATTTCCTTCAGTCTCCCACTTGCACTAGAGTCAATAATCTAGTTCACATCGCCATGTGATTTAACATCAATAATTCACATCACCATGTGATTAACACCCATAGTTCATGTCTCTATGTGACCAACACTCAAAGGGTTTACTAGAGTCAATAATCTAGTTCACATCGCTATGTGATTAACACCCAAAGAGTACTAAGGTGTGATCATGTTTTGATTGTGAGATGATTTTAGTCAACGGGTGTGTCACATTCAGATCCGTAAGGATTTTGCAAATTTCTATGTCTACAATGCTCTGCACGGAGCTACTCTAGCTAATTGCTCCCACTTTCAATATGTATCTAGACCGAGACTTAGAGTCATCTAGATTAGTGTCAAAACTTGCATCGACATAACTCTTTACGACGAACCTTTTGTCACTTCCATAATCGAGAAACATATCCTTATTCCACTAAGGATAATTTTGGCCGCTGTCCAGTGATCTACTCCTAGATCACTATTGTACTCTCTTGCCAACGTTGTAGGGTATACAATAGATCTGGTACACAGCATGGCATACTTTATAGAACCTATGGCCGAGGCATGGGGAATGACTTTCATTCTTTTCCTATCTTCTGCCGTGGTCGGGCTTTGAGTCTTACTCAATTTCACACCTTGTAACACAGGCAAGAAGCTCTTTCTTTGACTGTTCCATTTTGAACTACTTCAAAATCTTGTTAAGGTATGTACTCATTGAAAAAACTTATCAAGCGTCATGATCTATCTCTATAGATCTTGATGCTCAATATGCAAGCAGCTTCACCGAGGTCTTTCTTTGAAAAACTCCTTTCAAACACTCATTTATGCTTTGCAGAATATTTCTACATTATTTCCGATCAACAATATGTCATTCACATATACTTATCAGAAATGTTGTAGTGCTCCCACTCACTTTCTTGTAAATACAGGCTTCACCACAAGTCTGTATAAAACTATATCCTTTGATCAACTTATCAAAGCGTATATTCCAACTTCGAGGTACTTGCACCAGTCCATAGATGGATCGCTGGACCTTGCATATTTTGTTAGCACCTTTAGGATTGACAAAACCTTCTGGTTGCATCATATACAACTCTTCTTTAATAAATCCATTAAGGAATGCAGTTTTGTTTATCCATTTGCCATATTTGATAAAATGCGGCAATTGCTAACATGATTTGGACAGACTTAAGCATAGATACGAGTGAGAAACTCTCATCGTAGTCAACACTTTGAACTTGTCGAAAACCTTTTTGCGACAATTCTAGCTTTGTAGATAGTAACACTACTATCAGCGTCCGTCTTCCTCTTGAAGATCCATTTATTCTCAATTGCTTGCCGATCATCGGGCAAGTCAACCAAAGTCCACACTTTGTTCTCATACATGGATCTCATCTCAGATTTCATGGCCTCAAGCCATTTTGCGGAATCTGGGCTCACCATCGCTTCTTCATAGTTCGTAGGTTCGTCATGGTCTAGTAACATAACCTCCAGAACAGGATTACCGTACCACTCTGGTGCGGATCTTACTCTGGTTTACCTACGAGGTTTGGTAGTAACTTGATCTGAAGTTACATGACCATCATCATTAACTTCCTCACTAATTGGTGTAGAAGTCACAGGAACATATTTCTGTGATGAACTACTTTCCAATAAGGGAGCAGGTACAGTTAGCTCATCAAGTTCTACTTTCCTCCCACTCACTTCTTTCGAGAGAAACTCCTTCTCTAGAAAGGATCCATTCTTAGCGACAAATGTCTTGCCTTCGGATCTGTGACAGAAGGTGTACCCAACTGTCTCCTTTGGGTATCCTATGAAGACACATTTCTCCGATTTGGGTTTGAGCTTATCAGGATGAAACTTTTTCACATAAGCATCGCAACCCCAAACTCTAAGAAACGACAACTTTGGTTTCTTGCCAAACCTTAGTTCATAAGGCGTTGTCTCAACGGATTTTGATGGTGCCCTATTTAACGTGAATGTAGCTGTCTCTAATGCATAACCCCAAAACGATAGTGGTAAATTGGTAAGAGACATCATAGATTGCACTATATCCAATAAAGTACGGTTATGACGTTCGGACACACCATTATGCTGTGGTGTTCCAGGTGGCGTGAGTAGTGAAACTATTTCACATTGTTTTAACTGAAGGCCAAACTCGTAACTCAAATACTCTTCTCTACGATCAGATCATAGAAACTTTATTTTCTTGTCACGATGATTTCCACTTCACTCTGAAATTCTTTGAACTTTTCAAATGTTTCAGACTTATGTTTCATCAAGTAGATATACCCATATCTGCTCAAATCATCTGTGAAGGTGAGAAAATAACGATATCCGCCACGAGCCTCAATATTCATCGGACCACATACATCTGTATGTATGATTTCCAACAAATCTGTTGCTCTCTCCATAGTACCGGAGAACGGTGTTTTGGTCATCTTGCCCATAAGGCACGGTTCGCAAGTACCAAGTGATTCAAAATCAAGTGATTCCAAAATTCCATCAGTATGGAGTTTCTTCATGCGCTTTACACCGATATGACCCAAACGGCAGTGCCACAAATAAGTTGCACTATCATTATTAACTTTGCATCTTTTGGCTTCATTATTATGAATATGTGTATCACTACGATCGAGATCCAACAAACCATTTTCGTTGGTGTGTGTGTGACCATAAAAGGTTTTTTATTCATGTAAACAGAACAACAATTGTTCTCTAACTTAAATGAATAACCGTATTGCAATAAACATGATCAAATCATATTCATGCTCAACGCAAACACCAAATAACACTTATTTAGTTTCAACACTAATCCTGAAAGTATAGGGAGTGTGCGATGATGATCATATCAATCTTGGAACTACTTCCAACACACATCGTCACCTCGCCTTTTACTAGTCTCTGTTTATTCTGCTACTCCCGTTTTCGAGTTACTACTCTTTAGCAACTGAACCAGTATCAAATACTGAGGGGTTGCTATAAACACTAGTAAGTACACATCAATAACATGTATATCCAATATACCTTTGTTCACATTGCCATCTTTCTTATCCACCAAATACTTGGGGTAGTTCCGCTTCCAGTGACCAGTCCCTTTGCAGTAGAAGCACTTAGTCTCAGGCTTAGGTACAGACTTGGGCTTCTTCACTTGAGTAGCAACTTGCTTGCCATTCTTTTTGAAGTTCCCCTTCTTCCCTTTGCCCACTTGAGTAACATCACATGCAATCAATATAAGTGATATGATATGGCCATCATCATCTTGTGCTTGTGATCTCCATCTCCGAAGCACCGTCATGATCACCATCGTCACCGGCGCGACACCTTGATCTCCATCGTAGCATCGTTGTCGTCTCGCCAACTTATTGCTTTTACGACTATCGCTACCGCTTAGTGATAAAGTAAAACTATTACATGGCGATAGCATCTCATACAATAAAGCGACAACCATATGGCTCCTGCCAGTTGCCGATAACTCGGTTATAAAACATGATCATCTCATACAACACATTATATCACATCATGTCTTGACCATATCACATCACAACATGCCCTGCAAAAACAAGTTAGACGTCCTCTACTTTGTTGTTGCATATTTTATGTGGCTGCTACGGGCTTAGTAAGAACCGTTCTTACCTACGCATCAAAACCACAACGATAGTTTGTCAAGTTGGTGTTGTTTTAACCTTCGCAAGGACCGGGCGTAGCCACACTCGGTTCAACTAAAGTGAGAGAGACAGACACCCGCCGGTCACCTTTAAGCAACGAGTGCTCGCAACGGTGAAACCAGTCTCGCGTAAGCGTACGCGTAATGTCGGTCCGGGCCGCTTCATCTCACAATACCGCTGAACCAAAGTATGACATGCTGGTAAGCAGTATGACTTATATCGCCCACAACTCACTTGTGTTCTACTCGTGCATAGCATCAACGCATAAAACCAGGCTCGGATGCCACTGTTGGGGAACGTAGTAATTTCAAAAAAATTCCTACGCACACGCAAGATCATGGTGATGCATAGCAACGAGAGGGGAGAGTGTTGTCCACGTACCCTCGTAGACCGACAGCGGAAGCGTTATCACAACGCAGTTGATGTAGTCGTACGTCTTCACGATCCGACCGATCAAGTACCGAACATACGGCACCTCCGAGTTCTACACACGTTCAGCTCGATGACGTCCCTCGAACTCCGATCCAGCCGAGTGTTGAGGGAGAGTTTCGTCAGCACGACGGCGTGGTGACGATGATGATGTTTCACCGACGCAGGGCTTCGCCTAAGCTCCGCAACGGTATTATCGAGGTGTAATATGGTGGAGGGGGGCACCGCACACGGCTAAGAGATCTCAAGGATCAATTGTTGTGTCTCTGGGGTGCCCCCCTGCCCCCGTATATAAAGGAGCAAGGGGGAGGCAGCCGGCCAAGGGGAGAGGCGCGCCATAGGGGGGAGTCCTACTCCCTCCTTGCCTTGTGGGAGTAGGAGAAGGGAAGGGGGAAGGAGAAAGAAGGAAGGGTGTGCCCCCCTTCCCTAGTCCAATTCGGACCAGACCATGGGGAGGGGTGCGGCCACCTTTTGAGGCCTTTCTCTCCTTTCCCCCCATTAAGGCCCAATACGAATTCCCGTAACTCTCCGGTACTCCGAAAAATACCCGAATCACTCGGAACCTTTTCGAAGTCCGAATATAGTCGTCCAATATATCGATCTTTATGTCTCGACCATTTCGAGACTCCTCGTCATATCCCTGATCTCATCCGGGACTCCGAACTCCTTCGGTACATCAAAACTCAATAAAACTGTTATCGTAACGTTAAGCGTGCGGACCCTACGGGTTCGAGCACTATGTAGACATGACCGAGACACGTCTACGGTCAATAACCAATAGTGGGACCTGGATGCCCATATTGGCTCCCACATATTCTACGAAGATCTTTATCGGTCAGACCACATAACAACATACGTTGTTCCCTTTGTCACCGGTATGTTACTTGCCCGAGATTTGATCGTCGGTATCTCGATACCTAGTTCAATCTCGTTACCGGCAAGTCTCTTTACTCGTTCCGTAACACATCATCCCGCAACTAACTCATTAGTCACAATGCTTGCAAGGCTTATAGTGATGTGCATTACCGAGTGGGCCCAGAGATACCTCTCCGACAATTGGAGTGACAAATCATAATCTCGAAATACGCCAACCCAACAAGTACCTTTGGAGACACCTGTAGAGCACCTTTATAATCACCCATTTACGTTGTGACGTTTGGTAGCACACAAAGTGTTCCTCCGGTAAACGGGAGTTGCATAATCTCATAGTCATAGGAACATGTATAAGTCATGAAGAAAGCAATAGCAACATACTAAACGATCGGGTGCTCAGCTAACGGAATGGGTCAAGTCAATCACGTCATTCTCCTAATGAGGTGATCTCGTTAATCAAATGACAACTTATGTCTATGGCTAGGAAACATAACCATCTTTGATTAACGAGCTAGTCAAGTAGAGGCATACTAGTGGCACTCTGTTTGTCTATGTATTCACACATGTATTATGTTTCCGGTTAATACAATTCTAGCATGAATAATAAACATTTATCATGGTATAAGGAAATATATAATACTTTATTATTGCCTCTAGGGCATATTTCCTTCAGTGCACCCTTAGGGATGCCAACTTAACTGAACTAGTCATCCCACAATATAAACTAGGGCCGGTAACCTTCAACCGCACGGATCGTCCGGCTAACGCCAATCAGGGCAATCCAGCCGCACTAGTCATCGACCCAATAATTGACGTGTTCCACCTCACACGAGTCCTTATGGACGGAGGCGGCAGTCTAAATCTGCTTTAACAGGACACAGTGCGCAAGATGGGCATCGATCATTCGGTGATTACACCCACTAAAACCACTTTCAGCGGCATTATACCAGGTGTGGAAGCCAGCTGTACAGGATCCATCGCCCTTGGGGTAGTCTTCGGATCACCAGACAATTACCGTACCGAAGAGTTAATCTTCGAAATCGTCCCTTTCCGTAGTGATTATCAGGCCCTGCTCGGACGAACTGCGTTTGCTCGATTCAACGCGGTGCAACATTATGCCTACCGTAAGCTCAAGATGCCCGGTCCACGCGGTGTCATCACGGTTAATGGCACGGCCAAACTTTCCTTCGGCACCAATGAGTACACCGCTGCCTTAACAGCAGAAGCAACGAGCAGCACCTTGCAGCCGAACCTCGAGTCGATGGCCAGGCTCCCAGACACCGTCAAAGGACTCTGAACTACTTTGCGGCGGGATAGCCCGGCTCGTCCAGAGATCAATTAAACACTCCGGCGAAGGCCAGGACAGGCCGCACTCAGCGGCTCAACCTCTCTCCGGCACACAAACATTTCTTACATTTCCTTTGCAAGTTCACCTTTGCGTCGACCAGGACGGGCGATATGGAGGCAGCTGGAACGCGCAAGGGAATCCTTAGATATTCCCCGCGATGACCATCCGACTATACTCCGGATCCGCACACAGCTTCTTCCCCCCGGTCTCAGCAGGTTCCACAGTCATATTTCCTTTTTATCACATTACCTGTACTCATACGCATCGACGTACTATGCAAATACAACATGTGGATTCATATGACGCTTATCTGCTGTTATTTCTTATTAAAATTCTTTTGTAAAGTGGCATCCGTACACCGCGATATGCCTTCAAACATGCCAGGGGCTTCGTTTTACCCATAATACGGCAATAAAGTCCGAACACCTTCACGGAAGTTCGGCACCCCGAACTTATAGCATTATATGCATCAGCTCCGAATCATGTCTTGGGTCAATAGTTGGGTTTGCCCGGCTCCCATGTTTTGGTACCTTACGTTCCGCTATATCGGCTAAGGTAGCACTAGGAGAACTACTGCGATTGTGTCCCGGTTCTTTCGGACGAGCACCTCAGTAGAGAAAGCCGAAAACTAACTGTCATGATACGGCGAGAGTTGGTTAGCTGTTCGAGAGGTTGTAAAATCTTTAAGGATTTCTCCCGCATAATGCCATAACCAATGCAGCGTGCGATGGATCGGTTCTTCCTCCGATCAGGTGCTTATAGAGCCCCTCGTGCGGTCTTCCGAACACCAAGGGATGCGCCTACCTTCCTAAAGCTCCTATGGCTAAGTGAGAGCGATAAAGCCCTATAGTCCGATTGCCTGGTTCGTTGTGCTGAACACCTCCTTCGAAGGACCCAAAACTGGGATAAAGAGTGATTAGGTTTATCCCGAACACCCCCGTACTTCTTACGTGGGGGCAGAAGCCGACGACTGGCCAACTCTCAGGATTAATATATAAAACGGCCGCGCAGGAGGATAAACTTTTATATAACAGGCAATAAATAATATAAATGGCCTTGTTCAAACATTACAAAGGACAACATGATTTACATTCATGTAAATATAATGTCCTTGGGGCATAGCTCCGCTGCAAGGTAGGATCCTTTCAGGACACTCTCATAATATAATTCGGGCTTGTGGTGCTCCTTCCCCTGTGGCGGTCCTTCGGTCATCAGCTTTTCAGCATCCATCTTCCCCCAGTGCACCTTTGCGCGGGCGAAGGCCATTCGCGCACCCTCTATACAGACCGACCGCTGGATGACATCAAGTCGAGGGCAGGCACTCACAAGCCGCTTCACGAGCCCGAAGTAGCTGCTTGGAATCGGCTCGGTGGGCCATAGCCGGATAATCAAATCCTTCATGGTTAGTTCCGCCGCCTTATGCAGTTCGATCGGCTGTTTCAGTTGATCGACAAAAGGCGCCGGATAATTCGGTGCCAAATACTGCAACCAGAAGAGCTTATCCGCAGTGTTCCTTTCTTCGGCTCGGTAGAATTGGGCGGCATCCGATATGCTGCGGGGCAGCTCGGCAAATACCCCTGAGAAATCCGAATTCAAAATTAGAAACATCATTTTCTCCTCAAATACTTGCTTTACATGGAAAAAAGCCTTACCCGCCGCGATCTTCCTCGCCTCTTGGATCCCCTGCAGGGCGCTTTGGGTTTCCCCCCGGGCATCGCTCGTGGCCTAATGAGCCTTGGAGAGTTCGGATTCTTTCTCCGTTAAACTCTGCTCCAAAGTCTTGCACTTCTTCACGGCCTCTTGAAGCTCCTGCTCAGCTTCAACAACCCTGGCCTCGTGCTTCTCACGAAGAGCATGCTCTACGGCTGCCTTTTTCTCGGCCTCGGCCACAACCTTCTTAAGAGCCTCGACTTCGGTCATCATCCCTAGCACAAATCATGAAACATATTTTATCATACTGAAAATTCATTCGCAATAAACGCGAACAAGACCTGCGCATACCTTGTTTATCTCCCAACTGCATTTTCAACTGGCCAAGTTCTTCTTTGGCCCGCTCCAGACTTTGATTCAGCCCGGAGATCTCCGCAGTATGAGAGGCAACAGCCGCTACAGATGCCTGCTTATAAAAGAAGAGAGATAGATGTCATCAAATGAGTCTTCCCGCAAACATAAATTTGATCCTCTGTCCGGTTCTTTCTTTCACCGAACAGTGTATCAGGGGCTACTATCCATACCATGACACTCTTCGAAACCTCATAAAACATACCTCAAAACCTTTTATAAGGCTGATACAGGCTTCATTCAGTCCACTCTTAGCAGACTGAATCTTCTCAATCACCGCACCCATAAGGGCACGGTGTTCATCGACGATGGAGGCGCTCTTCAGCGCCACCAACAAAGCATCCGACACCTCTGGTTGGACAGAGGTTGCCGGTGGAACTGGCACGCCCCCCCCCCCCCACAGCTGAGGGAGGCTGCCTGCTTGATTCTGGAGCTGTATTGGTCTCTGGAATTGCATCCGGCTGGGAGCCGAATTCAACGTGGCCCCCGCCGTCAGCTCCCATGGGAATCTTCTCCCCCATGTGTCCGGCCCCTGAAGTTTGACCCTCAGGCGCCGCCTTCACGGTCCTTTCCTCTCCTCCTTGGCCGGGGTGCTTCTGGGACGAAGCCTCGGTGTTATTCACCTGTTTGGGGGAAGGGGCCTTCGGGGGCGTCCCGCTCTCCATAGCATCCGAGCTCAGCGAATCCTCTAATGAGGATTGTTTGGTACGGGACCTCGCCGGACTACAAAAAATATGGCTCAGGTTAAAATAGTATGCCATTATGAGTCTGGACGCATAAACGTACTCGGACTTTATATACTCACGAGTTCACCAGGGGCTGGGCCCTGGGATCCCATGCCGGGCCACTGTCGGCGGCGGCAGTAGACTCCTCCGGAAGAGGAGCTTTTCCCCTTTTAGGTGACTCGGCCTCCAAGTGTGCGGAGGCCGTCCTCTTCTTTCTTCCCTCCATGGGGGATTCATCTTCCTCCTCCTCCTCGTCCTCTTCGGAGGCGGAACGGGCATTGGAGCCTTCAGATATTGTGTCCGAAGTGCCGCGGCGACGAAGGCCGCCCCGGGTCTTTTTGGCCTCCTTCTCGACCGTCTTCTTCGGCACTTTGTAAGGCGCCGGGACTAGTATCTTCGTCAGAAGTGGGACGGCCGGTTCTTCGGGCAGTAGGGCCGGACAATGGATCCGCTCCGCCTTCTTCATCCAGTCCTAGGAGAGTTGTGGAAAACACGTTAAGCATTACCTTTGGGTTATGCGGATAAAAAGTATGATGACTTACCGAGCTTGCAGGGCGGGACAGTTGGTACCCGCGGTCCTCGGCTGAGTCCGGCCATGATTTGCCGGACTTGAAAAGCACCTTCCAGATGTCTTTATGCGAGGAGCCAAAAAGCTCTCGCGGGGTTTGGTGCTTGACCGGATCGAATTCCCATAGATTGCAAGTCCGGTGTTGACAAGGTAGGATCCGGCGAACTAACATCACTTGGACTACATTGACAAGCTCGATGTTCTTGTCTTCCATATCTTTAACGCGCGTTTGGAGCACCGACAGTTCGTCGAACGAAGACTAGTTCAGGCCCTTCTTGACCCAGGATGTAAGCCGGAGAGGGGCTCCGGATCGAAACTCGGGAGTAGTGGCCCATTCCGTGCCGCGCGGCTCGGTGATGTAAAACCACTGCTGTTGCCACTCCTTGACGGAATCATTAAAGGTGCCTGTTGGCCATGTGACGTTGGGCACCTTGCTCACCATAGCACCCCCGCACTCGGCGTGCTCACCGCCCACTACCTTGGGCTTCACATTAAAAATCTTCAGCCATAAGTTGAAATGTGGCGACATGCGGAGAAAAGCCTCGCACACGACGATGAATGTCGAGATGTTGAGGAAGGAATTGGGGGACAGATCGTGAAGATCGATCCCGTAATAATACATGATGCTGCGAACGAACGGGTGGAGGGGAAACCCTAGCCCGCGGGCAAAGTGAAGGAGGAATACAACCCTCTCGTGGGGTTCCGGAGTAGGGACGATTTGTCCCGCCGTCGGAAGACGGTGGCTGATTTTCTTGGCCAGATACCCGGCCTCCCGAAGCTTTTTGATATCCTTCTCCCGGACGGTAGAGGCCATCCACTTGCCTCCTGCTCCGGATCCGGACATTTTCGGAAGTCCTTTGTGGGCGGAGAAGATGAACGCTTGGGCGCTGGAGCTCGAGCGAAGGGGGATGGATCGGGAAGAAGAAAGCGTGGGTGCGAAGGGGAGTCCTTATCCCCTTATAAAGGCAGCAGGGATTCTGCGCCTCCCCACTTGCTTGGTAAACTCGCTTATTCCCCAAGCGCCGTGATTGATGGCACAGTTGGGTTACCCACACCCGTATTGATGAGAATCCCGTAATAAGGGGACACGATCTCTGCTTCGACAAGACGTGCCAAGAAAACCGCCTCGCAATATGTGCAGTAGCTGGTTGGAAAAAACGGTTCGAATAATGACCGGGCTGTTGCGTGATGTCACGCTATGAAACTTGTCAGCAGATTAGACTTGTGGAATATTATACTCTCTATGGTGGTATGTGGAATTTTGTTTTGCAGAGCCGGACACTATCCTTGTGTTCAAAAGCTTCTATGGCGTATTTGGAGGAGGAATCCGCCTTGCAATGCCGAAGACAATCTGCGCGCCGAACTCATCGTCATTGAAGCCTGGTTCAGGGGCTACTGAGGGAGTCCTGGACTAGGGGGTCCTCGGACAGCCGGACTATATACTTTGGCCGGACTGTTGGACTATGAAGATACAAGATTGAAGACTTCGTCCCGTGTCCGGGTGGGACTCTCCTTGGCGTGGAAGGCAAGCTTGGCAATTCAGATCTGTAGATCTCCTCCCTTGTAACCGACTCTGTGTGACCCCAGCCCCCTCTGGTGTCTATATAAACTGGAGGGTTTAGTCCGTAGGACAACAACAATCATAATCATAGGCTAGCATCTAGGGTTTTAGCCTCTATGATCTCGTGGTAGATCAACTCTTGTAATACTCATATCATCAAGATGAATCAAGCAGGAAGTAGGGTATTACCTCCATCGAGACGGCCCGAACCTGGGTAAACATTGTGTCCCCCGTCTCGTGTTACCATCCGCCTTAGACGCACAGTTCGGGACCCCCTACCCGAGATCCGCCGGTTTTGACACCGACAACGGATGAGAAAGTCTCATCGTAGTCAACTCCTTGAACTTGTCGAAAACCTTTCGCAACAAGTCGAGCTTTGTAGACAGTAACATTATCGTCAGCGTCAGTCTTCCTCTTGAAGATCCATTTATTCTCTATGTCTTGCCGATCATCGAGCAAGTCAACCAAAGTCCACACTTTGTTCTCATACATGGAGCCCATCTCAGATTTCATGGCCTCAAGCCATTTCGCGGAATCTGGGCTCATCATCGCTTCCTCATAGTTCGTAGGTTCGTCATGGTCAAGTAACATGACGTCCAGAACCGTATTACCGTACCACTCTGGTGCGGATCTTACTCTGGTTGACCTACGAGGTTCGGTAGTAACTTGATCAGAAGCTTCATGATCATCATCATTAGCTTCCTCACTAATTGGTGTAGGAATCACTGGAACTGATTTTTGTGATGAACTACTTTCCAATGAGGGAGCAGGTACAATTACCTCATCAAGTTCTACTTTCCACCCACTCACTTCTTTCGAGAGAAACTCCTTCTCTAGAAAGGATCCATTCTTAGCAACGAAAATCTTGCCTTCAAATCTGTGATAGAAGGTGTACCCAACAGTTTCCTTTGGGTATCCTATGAAGACACATTTCTCCGATTTGGGTTCGAGCTTATCAGGTTGAAGCTTTTTCACAAAAGCATCGCAGCCCCAAACTTTAAGAAACGACAACTTGGGTTTCTTGCCAAACCAAAGTTCATATGGTGTCGTCTCAACGGATTTAGATGGTGCCCTATTTAACGTGAATGCAACCGTCTCTAAAGCATAACCCCAAAACGATAGCGGTAAATCAGTAAGAGACATCATAGATCGCACCATATCTAATAAAGTGCGGTTACGACGTTCGGACACACCATTACGCTGTGGTGTTCCGGGTGGCATGAGTTGTTAAACTATTTCGCATTGTTTCAAATGAAGACCAAACTCGTAACTCAAGTATTCACCTCCACGACCAGATCGTAGAAACTTTATTTTCTTGTTACGATGATTTTCCACTTCACTCTGAAATTCTTTGAACTTTCCAAATGTTTCAGACTTATGTTTCATCAAGTAGATATACCCATATTTGCTCAAATCATCTGTGAAGGTCAGAAAATAACAATACCCGCCGCGAGCCTCAACACTCACCGGACCGCATACATCAGTATGTATTATTTCCAACAAGTCTGTAGCTCGCTCCACTATTCCGGAGAACGGAGTCTTAGTCATCTTGCCCATGAGGCATGGTTCGCAAGCATCAAGTGATTCGAAAAGCCCATCAACATGGAGTTTCTTCATACGCTTTACACCAATATGACCTAAACGGCAGTGCCACAAATAAGTTGCACTATCATTATTAAACTTATATCTTTTGGCTTCAACACTATGAATATGTGTATCACTACTATTGAGATTCAATAAAAATAGACCACTCATCAAGGGTGCATGACCATAAAAGATATTACTCATATAAATAGAACAACCATTATTCTCTGATTTAAATGAATAACCGTCTCGCATCAAACAAGATCCAGATATAGTGTTCATGCTTAACGCTGGCACCAAATAACAATTATTCAGGTCTAAAACTAATCCCGAAGGTAGATGTAGAGGTAGCGTGCCGACGGCGATCACATCGACTTTGCAACCATTTCCCACGCGCATCGTCACCTCGTCCTTAGCCAATCTTCGCTTAATCCGTAGCCCCTGTTTCGAGTTGCAAATATGAGCAACAGAACCAGTATCAAATACCCAGGCACTACTGCGAGCATTAGTAAGGTACACATCAATAACATGTATATCAAATATACCTTTCACTTTGCCATCCTTCTTATCCGCCAAATAGTTGGGGCAGTTCCGCTTCCAGTGATCAGTCCCTTTGCAGTAGAAGCACTCAGTCTCAGGCTTAGGTCCTGACTTGGGTTTCTTCAGTTGAGCAGCAACTTGCTTGCCGTTCTTCTTGAAGTGCCCCTTCTTCCCTTTACCCTTTTTCTTGAAACTAGTGGTCTTGTTGACCATCAACACTTGATGCTCCTTCTTGATTTCTACCTCCGCAGCATTTAGCATTATGAAGAGCTTGGGAATTGTCTTATCCATCCCTTGCATATTATAGTTCATCACGAAGCTTTTGTAGCTTGGTGGCAGTGATTGAAGAACTCTTTCAATGACACTATCAACCGGAAGATTAAATCCCAGTTGAGTCAAGTGATTATGATACCCAGACATTTTGAGTATCTGTTCACTAACAAAACTATTCTCCTCCATTTTGCAGCTGTAGAACTTATTGGAGACTTCATATCTCTCAATCCGGGCATTTGCTTGAAATATTAACTTCAACTCCTGGAACATCTCATATGCTCCATGACGTTCAAAACGTCATTGAAGTCCCGGTTCTAAGCCGTAAAGCATGGCACACTGAACTATCGAGTAGTCATCAGCTTTGCTCTGCCAGGCGTTCGCAACGTCCGGCGTTGCTCCTGCAGCGGGTCTTGCACCTAGCGGTGTTTCCAGGACGTAATTCTTCTGTGCAGCAATGAGGATAATCCTGAAGTTACGGACCCAGTCCGTGTAGTTGCTACCATCATATTTCAACCTAGCTTTCTCTAGGAATGCATTAAAATTCAACGGAACAGTAGCACGGGCCATTTATCTACAACAACATAGACATGCAAAATACTATCAGGTACTAAGTTCATGATAAATTAAAGTTCAATTAATCATATTACTTAAGAACTCCCACTTAGATAGACATCCCTCTAATCATCTAAGTGATCACGCGATCCATATCAACTAAACCATGTCCGATCATCACGTGAGATGGAGTAGTTTTCAATGGTGAACATCACTATGTTGATCATATCTACTATATGATTCATGCTCGACCTTTCGGTCTCAGTGTTCCGAGGCCATATCTGCATATTCTAGTCTCGTCAAGTTTAACCCGAGTATTCTGCGTGTGCAAAACTGGCTTGCACCCGTTGTATGTGAACGTAGAGCTTATCACACCTGATCATCACATCGTGTCTCGGCACGACGAACTGTCGCAACGGTGCATACTCAGGGAGAACACTTGTACCTTGAAATTTAGTGAGATATCATCTTATAATGCTACCGCCGTACTAAGCAAAATAAGATGCATAAAGGATAAACATCACATGCAATCAATATAAGTGATATGATATGGCCATCATCATCTTGTTCCTTTGATCTCCATCTCCAAAGCACCATCATGATCACCATTGTCACCGGCTTGACACCTTGATCCCATCGAAGCATCGTTGTCGTCTCGCCAATTATTTCTTCTACGACTATCGCTACCGCTTAGTGATAAAGTAAAGCAATTACATGGCGATTGCATTTCATACAATAAAGCGACAACCATATGGCTCCTGCCAGTTGCCGATAACTGTTACAAAACATGATCATCTCATACAACAAATTACATATCATCACGTCTTGACCATATCACATCACAGCAAGCCCTGCAAAAACAAGTTAGACGTCCTCTACTTTGTTGTTGCAAGTTTTACGTGGCTGCTACGGGCTTAGCAAGAACCGTTCTTACCTACGCATCAAAACCACAACGATTTTTCGTCAAGTGTGTTGTTTTAACCTTCAACAAGGACCGGGCGTAGTCATACTCGATTCAACTAAAGTTGGAGAAACAGACACCCACTAGCCACCTGTGTGCGAAGCACAGCGGTAGAACTAGTCTCATGAACGCGGTCATGTAATGTCGGTCTGGGCCGCTTCATCCAACAATACCGCCGAATCAAAGTATGACATGCTGGTAAGCAGTATGACTATTATCGCCCACAACTCCTTGTGTTCTACTCGTGCATATAACATCTACGCATAGACCTGGCTCGGATGCCACTGTTGGGGAACGTAGTATTTCAAAAAAATTCCTACGATCACGCAAGATCTATCTAGGAGAAGCGTAGCAACGAGCAGGGAGAGTGTGTCCACGTACGCTCGTAGACCGAAAGCGGAAGCGTTAAGTAACGCAGTTGATGTAGTCGAACGTCTTCGCGATCCAACCGATCAAGTACCGAATGCATGGCACCTCCGCAATATGCACACGTTCAGCTCGGTGACGTCCCTCGAACTCTAGATCCAGCTGAGGCCGAGGGAGAGTTCCGTCAGCACGACGGCGTGGTGATAGAGATGAGGAAGGTACCGGCGCAGGGCTTCGCCTAAGCACTACGATGATATGACCGAGGTGTAAAACTGTGGAGGGGGGCACCGCACACGGCTAAAGATCAACTTGTGTGTCTATGGGGTGCCCCCTCCCCCGTATATAAAGGAGGGGAGGAGGAGGCCAGCCGGCCACAAGGGGCGCGCCAAGGGGGGGAGGAATCCTACTCCTAGTAGGAGTAGGTTTCCCCCTTTCCTAGTCCAACTAGGAGGAGAAGGAATGAGAGGGAGAGGGAGAGAGAAAGAGGGGCCGTGCCCCCTCCCCTAGTCCTATTCGGACTCCCCTCGGGGGGACGCCACCTCTTGGATGCGGCCCTCTCTCTCCCCTAAGGCCCACTAGGCCCATAACTCCCCGGGGGGGGGTTCCAGTAACCCTCCGGCACTCCGGTTTTACCCGAAACTCTCCGGAACACTTCCATTGTCCGAAAAACATGGTCCGATATATCAATCTTTATGTCTCGACCATTTCGAGACTCCTCGTCATGTCCGTGATCACATCTGGGACTCCGAACAACCTTCGGTACATCAAATCACATAAACTCATAATACCAATCATCATCGAACGTTAAGCGTGCGGACCCTACGGGTTCGAGAACTATGTAGACATGACCGAGACACATCTCCGGTCAATAACCAATAGCGGAACCTGGATGCTCATATTGGTTCCTACATATTCTACGAAGATCTTTATCGGTCAAACCGCATAACAACATACGTTGTTCCCTTTGTCATCGGTATGTTACTTGCCCGAGATTCGATCGTTGGTATCACCATACCTAGTTCAATCTCGTTACCGGCAAGTCTCTTTACTCGTTCTGTAATGCATCATCCTGCAACTAACTCATTAGTCACATTGCTTGCAAGGCCTATAGTGATGTGCATTACCGAGAGGGCCCAGAGATACCTCTCCGACAATCGGAGTGACAAATCCTAATCTGGATCTATGCCAACTCAACAAACGCCATTGGATACACCTGTAGAGCATCTTTATAATCACCCAGTTACGTTGTGACGTTTGATAGCACCCTAAGTGTTCCTCCGGTATTCGGGAGTTGCATAATCTCTGAGTCAGAGGAACATGTATAAGTCATGATGAAAGCAATAGCAACAAACTAAACGATCATAGTGCTAAGCTAACGAATGGGTCTTGTCCATCACATCATTCTCTAATGATGTGATCCCATTCATCAAATGACAACACATGTCTATGGCTAGGAAACATAACCATCTTTGATAAACAAGCTAGTCTAGTAGAGGCATACTAGGGACACTCTATTTGTCTACGTATTCACACATGTACTAAGTTTCCGGTTAATACAATTCTAGCATGAATAATAAACATGTATCATGATATAAGGAAATGTAAATAACAACTTTATTATTTCCTCTAGGGCACATTTCCTTCAGCTCTCCATCATGTTCGAGCCCAGCGAATTCCCAGAAGACGATGATCGTTCGTGGAGATCGCGAGATGGACTACAATACGTGATTCCATGTGTTAAAATCGCAAGGCATAAAGTTGGATATGTACATTATCTTTAAATACTTACGATTCGGCCGAGGGCTTCGGCCTGGGGTGCCACTCAGGGATGGCTTCGACGTCCGATTCCGAATCGTCTGAAAGGGAGAGTTTCCCCTTCTTGGACGCCTCTGCCTCTAGGTCCACGGAAGGCCCCCTTTTCTTCTTTCCCCCCTTCGGGGGAGAATTGTTCTCCTCCTCTTCCTCCTCGTCTTCATCTCCCTCGTGGGAGGAGAGAGCTTCGGTGTCTTCAGACATTATGTCTGAAGTGCCTTTACGGCGAAGGCCACTTCTGACCTCCTTGCCCTTCTTCTTGGTCTTCTTTTTTGGCGCCTGGTACGGCGCCGGAACCAGCATCTTCGTCAGAAGAGGAATAGATGGGTCTTCGGGCAGGGGAGCCGGACACTGGATCCATTCTGCCTTCTTCGTCCAGCCCTGGAGGATAAAGGGAAGGCTTAAGCTTATTCCTTGGATCTATAAATCGGATATGATTAGAAATCTGAAAAACTTACTCGGTTGGCTGGATGAGCGCAGTCGAGGCCGAGGTCTTCGGTCGTTGGCGGCCACGTCTTTTGGGTCTTAAAAAGAAGCTTCCATATATCTTCGTGCTTCGTGCCGAAGAACCGCTGCAAGGTCCGGGGACTTGCCGGATCAAACTCCCACATATGGAGAGTCCGGCGTTGGCAGGGGAGAATCCGGTGAAACATCATCACCTGGATCACGCTGGCAAGGCTGGTATTCTTGTCTACCATGCTCTTGACGCGCTTTTGCAGCATCGCCACTGGATGACGCCCAATCCAGGCCCTTACTGAGCCACGATGTGACCCGCAGTGGTGGACCGGATTTGAACCCAGGGGTGGCGGCCCATGTGGTGTCACGAGGTTCCGTATAATTAAAACCACTCCTGTTGCCACCCTTTCACGGTCTCTATGAAGGTCCCCTTTGGCCAAGTGACGTTGGGGAGTTTACTCACCATAGCGCCGCCACACTCCGCGCGTTGACCCTCGACCACTTTCGGCTTCACATTGAAGACCTTGAGCCACAAGCCAAAGTGGGGGGGATGCGGAGGAACGCCTCACACACGACGATGAACGCCGAGATATTGAGGAATGAATTTGGGGCTAGATCGTGGAAATCTAGCCCGTAATAGAACATGAGTCCGCGGACGAAAGGGTGGAGAGGAAACCCTAGCCCGCGAAGAAAGTGGGGGATGAATACTACCCTCTCATTGGGCTCTGGTGTGGGAATGATCTGCTTTTTGGCAGGGAGCCGACGGGCGATTTCTTTGGCTAAATACCCCGCTTCCCGGAGCTCCTTGATGTTCTCCTCCGTGACGGAGGAGGCCATCCACTTGCCCTGTGCTCCAGATCAGGACATGGTCGGAGCGCTAGTTGGGGACGGGAAGGGTCGAAGCTGGGGCGCTCGAGCTCAAGGACAGATGGGCTGAGGAGGAAGAAGGCGTGGGGTGAAAAGCGGATCCTTATCTTCTTATGAAGGCAGTGAATATCGAGCGTCCCCCCATGAGCCTTAAAACTCGCCTGTTCCCCAGGAGTCGTGCGAATGGCACGGTTGGATTACCCAAATCCGTATCGATGAGAATCCCGCGATAAGGGGACACGATCTCTGCTTTGACAAGACATGTCAATGAATACCGCATCTCGAAACGCGAAGCGGGAGGATGAAAAATGGTTTGAAATAATAATAAGGCCAGAGCACAATGCCTCGCCGAAAAAGCTGTCAGAAGACATAACCTATTTTTATTTAAGTATTTTTCCCTTGCGGTTCAGGGTTGTAACTATTGTACAGAGCCAGATTATTGTACAGAGCCGGATGTAGTTCTTTTGGTCAACTACTTTGAAGTATTTGGAGGAGGAACCCACCTTGCAATGCCGAAGACAATCTGCGCGCCGGACACATCGTCATTGAAGCCTGGTTCAGGGGCTACTGAGGGAGTCCTGGATCATGGGGTCCTCGGGCGTCCGGGCTATGTGACATGGGCCAGACTGGTGTCCGGATGGGACTCTTCTTTGCGTGGATGACAAGCTTGGCGTGCGGACATGAAGATTCCTTTCTCTGTAAACCGATTCTGTACAACCCTAGCCCCCTCCGGTGTCTATATAAACCAGAGGGTTTAGTCCATAGAGGCAATCATAATCATACAGGCTAGACATCTAGGGTTTAGCCATTACGATCTCGAGGTAGATCAACTCTTGTAACCCATATACTCATCAAAGTCAATCAAGCTAGAAGTAGGGTATTACCTCCATTAAGAGGGCCCGAACCTGGGTAAACATCGTGTCCCCCGCCTCCTGTTACCTTCGATCCTTAGACGCACAGTTCGGGACCCCCTACCCGAGATCTGCCGGTTTTGACACCGACAACCATGAACTTAATACACTAGATGCATGCTAGATAGCGGTCGATGTGTGGAGTAATAATAGTAGATGCGTAATCGTTTCGGTCTACTAATCTTGGACGCGATGCCTATATACATGATCATTGCCTCATGTATCATCATAATTATTTGTTTTTCTATCAATTGCCCAACAGTAATTTGTTTACCCAGCGTATGCTATGTTCTCGAGAGAAGCCTCTAGGGAAAACTATGGCCCCGGGTCTATTTCCTATCATATATTAAATCCAAAATAACTTGCTGCAATTTTTCTTTATTTATTTTATTTTGTATTTTTGTTAGATATATTTATCAAACATGTATAATTTAATCTATCTCAATACCGTTGAGGGATTGACAACCCCTCTTACGTGTTGGGTTGCAAGTATTTTGTTGTTTGTGTGCAGGTGTTGTTTACATAGTGTTGCTTGGTTCTCCTGCTGGATTGATAACCTTGGTTCATAACCGAGGGAAATACTTACCTTTGCTTTTCTGCATCATCCTCTCCTCTTCGGGGAATTACCAATGAAGATCACAAGCATTCATAGACAGTCGGAAGTCGTCATGCTAAAGCCCAGGAGGACCAGCGCAGCAGAACAACAGCCGCCGCCGATGAAGAGAAGCGTAGACCGGAAAGATCTAACCTGAAGGCACACGAACACATACGAACGAAGACCGGATCCAAGTGGATCCATCAAAGACAAACACCGACTGAATCCCGCGAGATCCGTCGGACATAAATCTCCACACGCCCTCTGATAATGCTAGACGCATCACCAGAAAGGGCTAAGCGGGGAGAACCTTATTCCAACATCAGAAAGCCGCCGCCACTTTGTCTTCCTGAACAGAACACAAACTCTAGACAAACACAAAAAAACACCTAAAAACGATGTAGGAGCCCTCCCGCCGGCAAGAGCCAAGATCCATTGCGTCTCCATGGCCTGACACCACTGAAGACAAAGCGATCTACGACGGCGCCAACGTGAGGCGTCGGTTCTTGGTCGCCCTCGCACGAGCGCACGAGGTGAAGGCCCGGAGACGTACGAAGGACTAGAGATAACCTTAGGAAAAGGCATATCATCAAACCTCTAGATTGTGTGTTCTGCTTTGAAACCGAATCTATCCAGCACTTGTTTTTTAGTTGTGTAGTAGCTAGATATGTGTGGGCAATTTTTAGGGAGCATTTCAACATAAATTTGGGGTCCTATTTACATGTCCTTTGCTAGGTTTTGGCTATCTAACATGCATAAATCTGCCCTTAATGTAGCATGTGCAACTACTATGTGGTATTTGTGGAATATTAGAAATTCCATGATTTTTAACAATACCACATGGACTTCTGTAAAACAGGTTATTGGGAAGATTCACAACCTGGTCAAGATTTGGGCGATCTTGTCCACAAATCAATGGAAGAAAAGTTTGGGGGACTTCTCAATGGGGTGAAAATGAGGACTCCATTGGCCATCAGAAGTGGCCGAGCTGGGACAAACTGAAGATCATGAATGCAGAACAAGTGGACCATGACTCCACCTACTCCTTACAAGATGGTTGCTGGAAGTGTGGTGGTCAGCCCAACCTCGGCGCTGGACCCCAGGTGGTCTCCGCAGCTTGCAATAGCTCCACCGGTGAAGTCCAGGAGGGCTTTCTATGAACTTGACATATTTGCCGCCTGAAGCTATCCAGCCCCCCCCCCAGCCTTGGTGCTGTTAAGGGATGGAAAAAGATCTGTAATGAACTGTATTTCCCTTAGTTTCTCTTCCTCTTAGTTGGTACTTGATTGCTCTGTGGCATCCATCTGGAAAAACCGTTAGTTTATTTTTGCACCTTTACGCTCGTTTCAGGGGAGACTCGTTTGTTCTGAATCTTGGTTTAATTTATCAATATAGAGCCAGGGACATGGTCCGTTTCCTTCTAAAAAAGTACCATTTACGGCAGGGGCGCTGGAGCAACTTAAAGTTATTTTTGGATTCCAAGTTTCCAACCAACGGGCCGCCCTGAATTCATTCCTATCAAAGGGAATGCATTAACCTACTAGTATTAAATTGAAATGTTTCCACCATGACACTAATAAAAAAATAAAACAACCTTTTCTCTGAACTAGGGTCTCGTCGTTGCATTTTGTTAAATACACGACATCAACAGCAACCATGCATGTTCACGTATTTCTTCTAGAAAAGTTGTTCTGGAAAGGCTCACCAGTTTCTCGATCACAAACAAAACTCTTCCTTACACTCTTCAATATATATTACTCCTTATACGAAAAGACTAGTGTCATTATCTTTTTGTTGAGATACTAATACATACATACAAAAATGGAAGAAAAGTAGGAATAAAAAAAAAAGCCCAGTTCAAAACTCCAAGTCAGGTGACAAGTGTTTGTGCATGCACGCAAACATGCTCTTATGTCTCTGAGCTGACAAAATAACTGGTTCGGAGTAGTGATTGAAAAAGGTTTGGAAAATTAATTTACTATGATTAATTAGATTTATGGCAGGAGCCGTAGAATATCTTCAAATTTATTGTTGGATTCTCACTAACAGGCCGCTATCAATTCATTCCTATCAAGGGAAACACATTAACCACTCATGAAGGTACCCTCATATCAAAACAAATGTTTCCACTATGAATAATATGAAAAGAATCAACCTTTTTATGAGGTAGGATCTCATTGCCTTTATGTGAAAATACGTGTCATCCATAGCAACCACACTTGCTCGTGTATTTCTTCTAGAAAAGTTGTTTTGGGAAGCCCCACAAGTTTCTCGGTCACAAAAGAAACCCTTCCTTATACTCTTCAATGTATATTTCTCTTTTCTACGAAAAGACTCTAGCAACTTTTTGTTGCGATGCTAATACTGGTGACAAAAGGAGAAGAAAAGCAGAAAAAAAACTATGGCTCAAAGCTCCAAGTCAGGTGACAAGTGTTTGTACATGCATGAGCCATGCTCTCCTGTCTCTGAGCTGGAAAAAATGGATCTAAATGCTGATTAGTAACTGAAGAAAAGCTTGGAAACTTTTGCAGATTTTGTTTTCTTGAGTTTTTAATTTGGAAAAAAATTAGTGCGGTTCAGACCTCCAAGTCAGGTGACAAGTGTTTGTGCATGCACGAGCCATGCTCTTATGTCTCTGAGCTGGAAAAATAAATAATTCTAAATGCTGATTAGTAACTGAAAAAAAGCTTGGATGCTTCTGTAGATTTATTTATTTATTTTGAGAATGTAAATTTTGTTCTTTGAGAATAAACTTTTGCTGATTCATAGTTAGTTAGCCCTTAATCCAGCACCCCCAAAGAAAAGAAAAGAAAAGAAAAAAGAAAAAAAAAAAGGAAAGCCGCTTTGAGACGGGCGCACGGCCACACGAGGCGATGCCTTGAAACCGTGCAAGGTAGGCTCCTCGCCTCTAGTTTCGTGGCATTCGATGCATGGATGCTGCACTAACCTTGAGGCAAAACAGTAAAGGGGTAGAGCCATCAAATCAAAGAAAAAGAAATCACAATCTTTCTGGTACTATACTACAGATCTTGGCCGTCCGTAATACATGCATTCATGCGGGTCGGACGCCCGTGCAGCCGGTGTGACACGTCACCCGGTGTACTGGAATGTTCGTATACTTCCTGGTACCCAAATACAATGTGCACCGAAGAAAAAAACAGAGATGGAGTGAGCGAGAAAAAGCAAGGAAGCAGCACCAAAACGAGAAGAAAAGAAATCCCGGGGATAGAGATGCCAAATCATTTCCATGCGGATCTCGCCATCGCAGCCCCTCCCTCGCGGTGCCCACCCGCTACTTAAGGCGAGTGAGTGAGGCCACCCCCTCCACCCCACTGCCAGTCTTGTAGCGAGCGACACACCCACAGGGAGCCGCAGAGAGCCACCACCACCACCACCACCCAACGCCACCAGACAAGCAGGGCCGTGGGAGCGGGACAGAGGAGGAAGGACGAGCGCCATGGGCGAGGTAAGGAAGGACGCTTGCTTGCTTGCCTGCCTGCTACTGCATTCCTCGGCGGCGGCGGCGGCGGTGAGGCGGGTTGAATCTTGACTGACTGACTGACGCCCGTCGTGGTGTGGTGTTTTGGTTCGCAGGAGGAGAAGAAGCCCAAGGAGGAGGAGAAGCCCAAGGAGGAGGAGCCGAAGAAGGAGGAGAAGCCCAAGGAGGGGGAGGAGGACAAGCCCAAGGACGACAAGCCCAAGGAGGGGGAGGGCGAGGGCGAGAAGCCCAAGGAGGAGGAGGCGGCGCCCCCGCCGCCGCCGCCGCCGCCGGAGGAGGTCGTGATGCGCGTCTACATGCACTGCGAGGGCTGCGCCAGGAAGGTCAAGAAGATCCTCAAGAGATTCGATGGTAATGCGCCTCATCTATTCTAATTAATCCCTGCTCTCTAATTTCCTCTGCTTTGCTTTGCTTTGCTGCATCAGGATTCGCCGGTCAGAGTAAATCTTTTCGTTTTCGTTTCGTTTTGAACTAGTAGTACGCTGTCACGTGGATTTTATTTCCTTAGTGCAGGAACATTTTTACGGAGTTCGTTCGACATTTTCTTCGTGAGTGTTCTTAGGGAGTGCGTGTTTTCTGCATCTTGATTCACGAATCATCATGGTTAGTGGTAGACTTGTGTTCTCCTTGCGGTTGTGGGAAGCAAGCTAAAAGTGAATCTGTTTGTTTGTTCATCAGATTTAAGAGACATGATGATGTGGTTGGCTACCTCTAATCTTTTTTTTAGGATTCCTCCTTATGTCCTTGTATTAAAAAAAGGGTCCAGATTTTGTGTTTTTCTCTGTGCTGTTCTGACGTCCAATTAAGTGATATTGTAAGGTTGTTCCGTGTGCAATTCATAGTGGACTAGGTCGTGGGCTAAGCTTTTAAATAAACAGATTCACCTAATTAATAAGATCCTCTTGTCTAAAAAATAAAATTAAATTAATAAGATCCTCCTTTCTCATGAGCCGCACATGAATCTGGTGGTTGATTAATGGTGATGGGAATGACTTTTCACTCCAAAAGGTTGGAGTACATTCCAAGAGAATGACAACCTTGAGTATACAATGCCCTTGAGGCCACACGTCCTCAAAAGTTAAGCTGATTCCTCTATCATCTCCAAATACTGCTCAAAATGTTCCAAGCATCTCTGCATATTCTCCATGCACTACTTGTTGCTATCAAGGGAAAATTAAAGTTTCTTTGGCTCAAAGATCCATTCTCTGTTCTACCTAGTACCGCATCTGAAAACCTTTTTGTGTGGATTCAGGGGTAGAGGACGTCATTGCCGACTCCAAGGCACACAAGGTGGTTGTGAAGGGAAAGAAGGCGGCTGCCGACCCGATGAAGGTGGTGGAGCGCGTTCAGAAGAAGACGGGCCGCAAGGTGGAGCTCCTCTCGCCGTTACCGCCGCCGCCGGAGGAGAAGAAGGAAGAGGAAAAGAAGGAGGAACCAGAGCCGCCGAAACCTGAAGAGAAAAAGGAGGTGAAGGACCTTAACGAATGCACGCAATGCAGTACTAGTTTGTATGGTAATTTTCTTCAGATTTGGCAAAACTGACTGAATGATGTTTGGTTCTGAAGCCAACGGTGATCTCCGTGGTGCTGAAGGTGCACATGCACTGCGAGGCCTGCGCCCAGGCGATAAAGAAGAGGATCGAAAAGATGAAAGGTGCGTAATGGGCTGCTGCGGGATTGCCTGTCCTTTTTTCATTTCTCTCTCGCGTCATTTTCATCAGGACAGAAACACCTATGGCTTTTCTCTTACTATTTATTTTCACTAGCTCCTCCTAGAATTAGTTTACTACTATGTGTCATGTTTAGAATCTACCTAGTGATTCAGCAAAGGTCAAGCAAATCTTTCCTCTGATGCAATGATGAAAAAAAGAGGGATTCCTCTTTAGGTCGATGGCTGAAACAAAGCCAAAATGTGGGCCTTGTACGTGTAGCTCCTTTTCTTGCAAAAGATGCACAACTGTGTGCAGATAAGATTCACTCCTTCACCTACCTGTCTGTCTATATACCGTGACAAGATTAATCTGGATCGTATAAAAAAAAATCTGCCTAAAATCACACTAGATAGATCATCCTCGAGCTCGGTGATACTTTGTTATGTAGTAGTATTGCTGAAGATTTTTGGTTCGAAATTATGCAGGAGTGCAATCTGCAGACCCAGACCTGAAGGCGTCGGAAGTGACGGTGAAGGGCGTGTTTGAGGAGGTCAAGCTGGCCGAGTACGTGCACAAGCGCACCGGCAGGCATGCGGCCATTATCAAGTCCGAGCCGGTCGCCCCGGCCGAGAAAGCCGGCGAAGGCGACGCCAAGGATGAGAAGAAGGCAGCCGAAGGCGGCGAAGAGAAGAAAGACGACAAGGAGGAGAAGAAGGACGACAAGGATGGCGCCCCAGAGGAAAAGAAAGAGGAGAAAGACAAGGAGGATGGCGGCGCCGGCGGCGAGGAGAAGGAGAAGGAGAAAGACCCCGGCGCCATCGCCGCAGCCAACCTCTACATGCACTACCCGCAGTTCGCCTTCCCGGGAGGGTACTACCCGCCGAGGCCGGGGTACGCCGCCTACCCTCCGCCGCCGGCCTACCCGCCGTACCCGCCGCAGATCTTCAGCGACGAGAACCCGAACGCCTGCTCCGTCATGTAAAAAAGGTTAGAACCTTGGTGGTCTAGAGTGGAAAACAAATAAGAAGGGGAGAAGGGACTGCATGAGTTGAGGGGTGCCATGGCAGCAAAAATGCCCTCGAGCAAAGCAAATGGCAGCAGCTTGAAGAAAGTACCAGGCTTTTTTGCGGTCAGGTTTTCCTTTTTTTTGAACCTTTTATGTTTTTACCGTCTGGTATAAAGTAAGTCTGGACTTCCTTGTCAGTTGATGGATGTTTTCATCTTATGTAGATTTTTCTTTTTGCCTTGTACTGAACTTATGTAAAAACTGTTATTATAGTATAGTAATTCTCTCCATCTCCTTGGCTGTGTACTGGAGCCTGGCTCTAAACATCTAGGACCCGGAAGAACAGTCGCCCTGTCAAAAAACTGTGGTGGTGAAAGGGAGAAGTCACAGGGGGTGGGGTGGGGTAAATGAAATGGAATGGCAATGGTGAGATGCAAGAGGAGGTAGGAGACAAGTGGTTGTCATGTGCATGGGGCATGTGAGATGGGTCCCACTTTTGCATAACACAAAATCCTAGGCGGATTGCAGCTTCAATCTTGATGCGCCCACTTTTTACCCGGTAGCCCACTAGCTGATGATATCCAGGGGCTACAGACTTTGGAGCTTGCTGTGAATGTGAGGGAATACTTTCCCATCATCATCCTCCGACTTGAGGTTGCTTGCTTCCCTTGCAAAATATGATGGTTTTGCCTACGTCCCTGACTGCCCTGCGATTCCTTTCTACTCCTGCCGTGTGGCTTGTGATACTTTGTATTTTACTTATTATTATATTAATGCGAAAAAAATTCCGTAAAACCTCAATGATAGTAATAATAATAATTATTATTATTATGATTATTATTATCATCATTATACAGGGGCCTGTTTGAAAGGTACTCGTATAAGTTTATTGAATTGCATGCATCAGTTTTGTACAGTGTTCAAAGCAGGCAATTGTTTCAAAATGTAAAAGGCTTCTACCATCATCCTTACCGTGGGTTAGCATCCACAAGTTTTTAGTATAAACTCTGGATTTCGTTGTCAGACATGATTCCAATAGTTGATGTTTCCAAAATTGCGGGGAGTATGGTACAGAATGGGGCTTTTTTTTTCTGCGAATAAGTAAAGAATGGGGCTTGATGTGTCAACCTTGAGCTATTCTTTGCCCATATAATTTTCTCACTTATTTGAGCTTTAATCAATCTTCCATGAAATAAATATATCAGTGGTTCACAGACTCTCAGACCAACAATACCGTTTCATCTGTATCTCTCCTACAAGAGACTGGGCAAAACCCTAGGCGCCGCCACCCCGTCCTCTCCCTTCTCCCCGTCCCCCCTTGCCGCTGGGTGCGGCGGCAGGGATCCTTTTTCTCCTCCCCTGGTCTACTGCGGTGTGGGCCCGACATCTAGGCGGTGATGCCACTCTTTGGCGTAGGGCGTAGCACCGATGGCGTGGTTGGGCGGTGGCTGCGTGGCGACAGCGATGTTCCTCTCCCCTTCCGTCTTTGGATCCTCCTTCCTCGACTTCCTGCATGAAGCCGATTGGCTGGGCTCTAGATCCGAACGTCCCGATGACCGGCTGCATCCTCATCGGCCGATGGGGCCCGGTGGTGCATCGTTTTGGATCCCTTGCCATGTGGGGGGAGGGGTTCATCTTCCTGGGAAGTTGTGGCCGTAGCCAGGGGCCAGCGGTTGCCTCCTACTCGTTGTTGCGTGGTAGGGGAAGATGGGGATGGTTTCCCCCGTCCAGATTTGGTATCCATTGACCGATTTGGGTTCACTGGTTGCCGCCGCAGACCGTGGTGGCACTGACATGGTGTGCGCCTTCGTCCATGGTATGACGTGGGAAAGGAAAGGAGGAGCCTTTCTGTCTCATTGCCGGTGAGTGAGGTATTCGGGGTTTGGAGTTGGTGTGCGGGATCGAGGTTGGGAACTTGGAAGTCGGGACGGTGACCTCGGGTGGTGGTCTGTCGGATTGGCTTTTAAGTAGGCGTCTTGGCAGTGATGATGGTTGCATCTTTTGGTCTTGTGGGCAGCGAAGGATGTAGCACTCAGTAATGCTGGTGTCGGCGGTGCCTCAGCGTTGGCATTTCTTAGGTCGTGCTCTGGAGGTCATCTTTGGTGGTGGCTTTTCTTTCCTCTGGGTGGATTGGTGCTCTGGGTTCCTTGAGTGAGCGGGTGAGAGGCCCCGGGCAAAAGCCTTGTGCTCCATCGCTAACAGTGCTGATGCTAGTGGGTGTCGTGTCCCTCTTGGGGGCGCCGTTGTGGTCCTTCTCGCCAAGTCATGGCTTCGGGTGAAAACCCTTGACCGTACCCTCGGTCTCGATGGCTGCGATGCGTTGTTTACTCTTTCTCTAAAGGACTTCGTCATGGAGCCCAGATTTCCTCAGGTGCACCACGCCATCATTGGCGGACATTTTCGAATCCTGGCTTGAAGCTTCCTCAGCTCTCGCGCGGGCAACCACACTTGTCCCCTTATCTTATACATGGGACCTTGTTGGTGCCACTCGCTGTCCTTGTTATCTCCTGGCAGGGCTCGACGGTCCGGAGAGGGAGGGCAAGGGGCCCTCTTTGGCAACAACTTGGTGTGAGAGGTGGAACGAGATCCGATGATTTCCCTTGGTGGCTAGTCTTCTTCCTTGTCGGTAGTCTAGGTTGCTTTTGTGGTAGGGTGTGGATTCTCCTATATTCTTATTTTACTTTGATATGCTTTGTAAGAGCATCTACAACCGGGTGCCCCAAATCCGTCTCAAACGCCCCGGCGGGCTGACCGGTCACAAAAAATCGACTCAGCCAGGCGCCTCAACCCGTCCTCAAACGCCCGGGCTGACCGGCGCCCCTCATATCCAGCCCAAATATGAGGCGGATATGGGGCAGCCCAGGCACGTCCGCCTGACAAGTCCGGCCCACCACCGACCACACGATTGTCCCACAAAAAAACTCCATCCGGCTCATCGGTCCAAACCCTAGCTCACTCGCACTCTCGTCTCTCGCTCTGTCCTCTTCTCTTCCCACACCGATTTTGATCGAATCCGGCGCAATGTCGAGCTCCAGCAGCCGCTGCGACTCCGAGATGGATCCCGACTTTGAGCTGGCCCTCCGCATTGCCTTGGACCGGTCCAAGGTGGAGACCGGGGCATCTCTAGATTTGTAGCGTCGCCGCAGAAGCAACTCCCCCGCCGGCGCAGCGCGAACGCCGTCGCTGGCCCCTCCCGGCCCGTGCGCAGCTCCGACAGGCCTGTGCAATCCGCGCCTCCCCTATGTCGTCCCCTGGACGCGTCGGCTACTGCTCCGCCACGTGGGCAGCGGTGGGTGCTTATGCCCGCCTCGCCGGCCCGGACACACACGCCGAAATCATAGGCGTGTGCAACCTGCTGCGAGAGGCAGCGGGAAAGGGAGAGGAAGGTGGCGGAGCAGTCCATGCGCCGCCGTCGCGGGATGCAGGCGGACCTCGACGAGGACGCGCGGCTCCTCAATTGGGTCTACCGCCGACACTTACGATCGTGGAGACGGACGCGCGGCGGCTCCGCCGGAAGAATGCCAAGGCACTCCAGATTGCCATTGAGCAGTCCGAGCGTGAGGTGGCGGAGGCGGCTTGGCTCGTGAAGCTCAAGCGGCAGTAGGACAGGACCGTCCGGCAGTTGAAATGGCTCATCATCCTCTCCGGCATCTCCGACGACGACGACGACGGCTCCTGGTTCGACGACTCGGACGATCCTCCACCAGCCGCCGACGCCTACAGCTGCACCAGCGACCGGAAGGGCAAAGGACCGGCGAGGAAGTGGTGAAGCTCCACCGTCTCTGTCTTTAATTTCAAGTTTTTAGTAATCTAGTTTAAACTTGTCCGTCGTTTATGTGAATTATTGAACTTTGGCGATTTTTTGGAGATCCGTTGGTGATCTTTTAGTGATCAGAATGTGCATTTCTATGTCCGTTTGATGATCTACATTGTTTAGTTCTACGTTGCATACTTTAGTAGGGATATATGGTACCGGATATGAGATATACGGATGTGGACAACAGGATTTGAGAAGTGTCCAGTTTGTGCCCGCGGACGTTTGAGGACCTGGATTTGTAGGTTGCGACTGTAGATGCGCTAAGAGGATCTCTTTATCACCATGCATTGGTTTGATTGTGTTGCTTTATATATAAAATAAAGCGGGAAGGGAGCCTTTTTGCGTAAATGAATATGTCAGTGATGACAAACTGCATCATATGTTGGTGCATGGAGCTGGTGACGAAGGAGACCTAGAAACAGCACAACTCAAAAGTTACAGGTTTACCTTTCGAATATGCAACTACGTGTCCAGTCAGGAATGGGATATCCGTGGTAAGGCCAACTCCAGCGCACGACCCCAAACGGACGTCCGTTTTGCCCGGATCCTGTCTGTTTGGGTAGGGCAATGGGATCGTGTCTGGGCCTGTCCTGAGATGCGGTGACCGTGCGCCCAACGCACGAACGCATTGTTTAGCCCCATCATGTCCGCCTCCATTTTCAAACGCCAACTTCCGAATAACCATGCCCTAGTTCAGGCCAGCTGCCCTAGTTCACGCCGGCAACAGAGTCAGCGACCTACACGTCCTCGCCGGCAACACAGCCAGCGGCCGGCAACAGTGCCAGCCTACAAAATGAATAGTTTTGTCGCCGCGACACAGCCAGCGGCTGGCAACACAGCCAGCCCCCAAAATGAATATGTTTCTCGCTGGCACACAGCCAGCGGCCGGCACCCATGCCAGCCTCCAAAAAAGAACGGCCACGGCCGATTAGACGACCTAGTTCAGGCCGTCGGCGCCGAACATCTCCTTCTGCCTGGCCTCGAACCAGCTCCTCATCTTCTCGCTCATCTTGGTCAAGTCTACGCTCATGATCGCAAGGGCCACCTCCTTTTCTTTGGTTGCGGCATTGGTAGCCTCGATGTCGAGCTGCCTCTGCCTGGCCGTGACATTGGCGGCCTCGATGTCGAGCTGCCTCTGCCGGGACACCTCCTCCATGTCGATCTTCCTCTTCTTGGCTGCCTCCTCCATCTCAAGCTTCTTCCTTTGAAGCTCTAGGTATTGCTTCATTTGCTCATCCTTGCTTTGTCGCTTTTTCTCGTCCCTCATATCCTTTTAAGACATCATGTCGTGCAAAGTCTCATGCAAGGCCATGGATGACGCATCACATATGTCGTCCACCTTGGAGTTGGTCTTGCCCCTCGGCCTCTTCAACGCCTCACCATATCCACCTCCGTCCAACGCGGCCATCTTTTTGCCTCTCTTCCTTTGATTTCACGGTATTGATCCTTGAACTTCGGGCAATTGTTGATGATCGTCCAACAATGCGTAAGAGTGAATGGCTTGTCATTGTACCGGCCCTTGAATGCTTCCAAAGATTGAAATGCCTACACCACACGATCAACAACAATTGAACATGCAACCATATAGAAGGCCGAAGTCTCATGGCCGTAGCAACGAAAGAACTAGGATGAGGAGAGCATACCATGTGCCCAATGCCGAGACCACTCGCGGGCCGTGCTTAAACGCTCTCAAGTGTGGCACAATACTTGTTGCATTCTTGTTGGATGAACAACCACCTCTTTTGAATCGAGGTAATGCCACGGTCGCTCGTAATTTGGTAGGGCTCAAACATCTTTCTTTCATGGAATATTTTGTGGACTCTCATCCAAAAAACAAGGCCCTTTTTTGCGCACCGGTCCTCGGATCTTGACTAATCTCCATCCAACATTGGCAAATCAACTTGTCCTCGTCTTGTGAACATGAACCCGTGCGAATGCTCTTCTTCCTCTTTTGTGCTTCCGCTCTTTGGGTGAGCTCGTCGATGAACAATGGCTCGCCCCCAATATCAATATCAATGCATTCTTCTTCATCACCATCACCTTCACAATAGATGTCATCATCTTCATGCCACGAGTCACCATGGTCGTAGTCAGCATGGTCGTGGGCCTCTTCATCAGCAACGTACTGGGCGCCGCCATCCTGACTTTGGGTCTCCTCGGGATCGTAGGCATCGCCATGTCCACCCTCATAGATCACATTCTCCATGAACTGGTTGTAGAAGGGGTTGTTGACCGTTGGCGTTGGTGTTGGCATTTCGTCGAACAGGACGCGGGGCAACGACATGGTGCCCGTAAACGGTGGTCGTGCCTGCTTTCTTTCCATCTCGACGGACGGCCGGCCGCCGCTGCTGGACCCCGGCGTGACGTTGAGGTCGACGACCGAGGGGCGCGGGGTGGACGGCGCGATCACGCCAACGTTGGGCGACCCCAAAAAACGGGTCTGGCCATCGTGCCTTGACGGGGAAAAGCCGGGAGACAAAGGCGTGGTCCGCGACGTCGGCGAGGGGCAGTGGTGAGGCCTGGCGACCGACGAGCCTGTGCTCGCCGGGCCGACGGCCGCACCAGAGAAACCCGCCGGACGACACAGCCCAAGCATGAGGAGGGTGTGCACTTTGTTGATGATGGCCTCCTTCTCGTCGACCTTGACCTTGCGCCGCGCGGACTCCACCTCATCGCGCTCGGCGGCGAACTTGGCCGCGGTGTTCTTGCCCTTGATGGCAGCCCTCCGGTTCCTCCTCTTCGCCGATTTCGCGTCCATCTTTGCGAGCTCCTCCGGCGTGCATTCCGACCGCGGCTTCCTTGGACCCTTGGCCGCCTTCTTTTTCACCTTTCCGGGCGGGTTGACGGCCAGGCCGCCGGAATTTGGCGGGGCGTCAGCCATGGATGGGGGAGGGTGGTGGGCGGGACGTGGAAGGGTTTGGGGGGGGGGGGATGGCGTGAAATGGGCACGGGGTTTTTGCTTTGTGCCACCGACGGACAGGCCAGGGTAGGACAAGCGCGCGCGTCCCGCCCGTCCGCTCGCTGTCCTTTTCACCCCAAAAGCAGCCCAAACTTGGGTCGGGATGGGTCGAAAGCTGACAGAAAACGGACAAAAATCCGTTTACGCCCGCGCGCTGGGCTGTCTGGTTTGTCCGTTTTGGCCCAAACGGACGCACCCGGACAGGATGGGGTCGCGCGCTGGAGTTGGCCTAACGACATCGGAACAAGTCCTTGCGTGTGCCCATAACATTTTCCCTTCATTTTTAGCTCTCATCTAATCCCAGCCCTCCATATCCAATTGGGCGACAGGCAATCAACCGAATGATGTGTGTGGCAGAGGATCCTAACCCCAAACAAACAGCAGGTAGTGAGATGTGGTGGGTGATGATGGTGATGGAATGCCATGGGCGACCGTTGGTTAGCACATTCACATCACCTGATCATAACCAACATTCTATAGATTTGCATGAGGGGAAAGTTAATTAAACAACAACTTGCTTTGTTCTCTGGCAAGCTCTGGCTAAATAACCCCATAATAATCTATAGATGTGTTGAGCTCTGGGGATCCTAAGTTAAGCGAGCTCCAGACTGACAACTTAATTAAACACTCTGAGTCTTGCTCAGCACATATGCATGGCCATGTGCAGACAAGTGACCATGTCCTTTTCTTGTACTGGTAGGCCTGGGAATTCAATGTGGCATCACATGCCCGGTGAAGCAAACAAATTAGCTAAGCCAGAAGAGGGTAAATCATGGCAGGGAATTGATTATTACTAGGAGTACAATGGATTTCATCAGAATGGGAATATTCCAGGACCGGCAAACGATGACGACATGTGTGGATTCAAAAATTGCAAGCTTGTTTCTTTGTTGGCATTTCAGAAAATGTATATGGTCCCAAAACCAAAGGTCCTTCTGTTCAGTTTGTAATGCCCACATGGTGTCCGTTTGACAGATCGTGGGGTTTGACAGATATGCATATTTTAGATCATTGAGCTAGCTACATCCAGGAGTTACACTACCACATCCGCTCCAAAATATACTATGCTTTAATGCACCTGGATGAACAGTAAAAATACAAAAAGGGTAGTTTTTTTAAATTCATTTATTTTTGTCAGAAAAACATTGAGGAGTGCTTAACATGTGTGTGAAGTTTTGTGATGAAATAACATTCGCGGAGCACTGATTTTTGAAAGTATTTTGGAGCACTGATTATTTTTGCCACACATCCATGAATGTTATTTCACCAAATAAATTTGCACTCGCGCCAAAAGCTAAGCAATGTTTATTCTCCAAAAAACCTCAAAACCTTTTGAATTTCTTTTATTTTTTTGGATTTTACTGTTCATACCATGTGCCTGTGAGCCCAGGACTAGAAGCACATATTCATGCAATAAAACTTCTTTATCTTTGACAAATTGTAATCAACAAAAATGATTTATTAGGTTGAAATAATACCCAGGACAATGGGTAGTCCTACTACGCAGAGATAGGATTTCCTGCTCCCGAACTTCACGGAGTCCTTAGAAAACAAATTAAAAAAAAGGAGATTTTATGTTTGAAATTCTGGCAAAAATACACATGTATACAGATACGTATACTACGTTTCTGTAAATTTTCATGATGAAATATTTGATGGTGTGAGCTTGACCAAAATAATAATAATAATGGACTTTTGTAATTTATAGTACATGTGCTAGAATACATGATTTTATCCTTCTTGATAGCTAACATAAATCATATTTCATCGTCAAAATTTACAGAAATGTGGTATATATCTCTATTTACTCCCTTCATTTCTTTTTAGTTTGCATATAAAATTTATAAGAAGTCAAACTACATAAAGTTTGACCAACTATGTAGAAAAAAATATCAACATTCAAAATACAAAATCAATATCATTAGATGCATCATGGTGTTAATTTTCATACTATATAACTTTGGTATTGTAGATATTGATATATTGTAATATAAATTGGTCAAACTTTGTGAAGTTTGACTTTAAATCATCTTATACACGGAGTAAAAGTAAACAGAGGGAGTATGTGTGTAACAAACTCTAGTCTTTTTTTAACCTCAGAATACGAATTATGATTTTTTTTAAAAAATCCAGGCTCCATGAGCCTAGAATCTAAGGCATTTTAGTACTAAGTATTTCTACACAATATATATACATAGTATAAAAGCCATACGTGCCTAAAAGGTATATTCTTGATTGGTTAGAGGGTCGAGCTGTAACCCATATCATAGTAAATACAAGGGCATTCCCAGTGCTCTAAAGTGTACTATATCTAAAATACATTGTCAAAATAAAAATCTCATGTGACAACATATGTAATGAGGAAAGAGAATACTACTATATCTTAAGCTAGATATAGCTATAAGCATAGAAAGGAAGGAAGCTTTTTCTTTTACAAGTCGTATTAAAAGAAAGGGATAATTAGATTTGTGCCCCTAGTTGTGTCCCACTCGGCTGTTTTATCCCTAATTTCCAAAAGTCACCGGTTCTGCCCAAGTCACTTCGCTCCTCTTATGCATTTGTCCTTTGACCGTCACTTTCAAAACTTCATAACTAATTCATACTAGATCAGAAAAATGCAAATAAGATACCAAAATGTTCAGAAAAACATCACCATATGTGAGTGTCATTTGCATTCATGACAAAAGTGTTGGAAAGTGCCCACCGAGTTTTAGCTCCTATGATACCACCATGAATAGTAAAATCTAGAAAAAAAATTGGTGGCAAAGAATGACAAATGTTTTAAGTGCTTGCCAAGTTTCATCAGGGAATGACATTCGTGGATGTAGTGGCAAAAAAATCAACACTCCAAAATAGATTATTTTTTTGCCACGACTTCCACGAATGGCGTTCCCTGATGAAACTTGGCAATTACTTAAAACATTTGCCATTCTTTGCCATCAATTTTTTTAAAGATTTTACTATTCATGGTGGTAACATAAGAGCTAAAACTGGGATGGGCACTTTCCAGCACTTTTGTCATGAATGCAAATGACACTGACATATAGGTGATGTTTTTCCGAATATTTTGGTATCTTATTTGCATTTTTCTGATTTAGTATGAATTAGTTATGAAGTTTGTAAAGTGACGGTCAAACGGTCAAAGTGCAAATGCATAAGAGGAGCGAAGTGATTTGGGAAGAACCGGTGATTTTTGGAAATTAGGGGTAAAACAGCCGAGTGGGACACAACTAGGGGCATAAATCTAATTATCCCTAAAAGAATGTACTTTTAGATACAACTCAGATATACTACTCCTTGTAAAACCATTTTACGAGATGTCCATAAAATTTAGTGGAAGTTGACATGTGAGATGTTTTCTCAGATCTCGTAAATATCTTCCCTAAATCAGTTTTTTATATATTTCCCATTAAAGAAGCATACAAATGGCACATGCATGTATATACTATCATCATAATAATTCGAACGAGGTTATTTCTGATACATATACTTGATACTCATATCAAATCCACAAATTTATGAAATTCCATTTGAAATTCACATTCAAAAGGAAACATAACAAATCCGGTAAATGATTCGAAGTAGACATAACAAATGGTTCAAACACGAAGATCAAACATGCAACATATGGTTCACCTAAACAAGAACATCAACACATAAAGCATAAATAGAAAATCAATCATAGAACATCACTGCTGACTTCTATCACCATTGCCACTCCAGTGCATCCGCAATTCCTATCATCTTTGGTGCTTAAATTACTACCTTCATGATCTCAAGATATTGTAGATGGGCTACCTCAACTCATGCAGGGTTAGTGAACATGCTTTTGTATTCTTGCTCCATTTTTTTGTCTGCATTTCGCGTGCAAAGACATTTGGCTTCTCTTCTTCGATTGAAGTCTTGCGTTCCTCACATGCACTTTTTTTATTCCCTCTTACTTTTTCTTGCTACGATCTCTTCCACCTCAATCTTGAACACAACTACGTCTCCTCCATTTTTTTGTCTTCCTCACCTTTCCTTTTGGGTGGCCCTTTTGTAGGGAGCTTGGGGTAGTGGTGGGTTTAGGATTTAGGACTTCGTCAACATGATCATCGGTATCTTCATTGTTGTGCACTTGTGTAGCCGATGATGATTTTGCCTTCCTCCTCCGGTGAAGATGCTCATTTTCCCTAATTTTTCACTTCTCATTGATCTGGAGCAATGCCCAATAATGGTACATGAAAAATACTTACTTTTTGGATCCCTATGCTCGTACATGTTGTTTGTGTAGCCGAGTTTTCAAGTTTAAAATTTCACATTAGAAACCAGGGATAAACAATTTATAGAAAAGTTTGAACAACAAATACTCACTAGCATGTCCTTTGTCATTACACTAGGTTTGACATGTTCTACATCAGTAACAGAACCTGCCCAACAAGTGCAAGATTCCTAAATCAAGGCTCATCGACCATCGAGTGGCTTAATGGAGCGCTCAATTGAAAGAGACACATTGCGATGACAGTGATCTGCAATGTGCTTCCAGTAGGTCTTCATGCTTTGATCAGCCCTTGTTCTCAGATCAATGCTTACACAATGGCATGCCATGACAACGCTTTATCCTCCTCCATGGAGCAGTTGCTCCCCATGTTATTTGTTTTCGAAGCAAAATCATCCTCATCCTCAAAAACAGTGGACAAAGACATATCATGTATGCTTACCGCCTCATTGATCATCTTCATATATGAATGTTGACTACATTATCGTAATTACGGAAGTAATGAGCAATACAAATTTCCATGTAAAATTATGATTATGAGTTGTACAAATTAAACAAATGAAGACCAATTTTTTTACCTTTCATTCGTTTCATCGTATGGCTCATTGACATTGTACATGTTGAAGTTGTCATCGGCCTCGAGGAAGGCCGACAACATCCTCGTGAAGGCCAGGTGAAGGTTGGCGGTGAAGGTGCCATCATGGAGGAAGGACCAGCCATGGTCTCACCCTTCCCTTTCTTCGACACTCGTGGCTTCAAATGTCAGTGCGGCGGGGCGGCGGGGATCGATGGCAGGGTAGGCCCGCTTGCCTGCGAGATCGGGCAGGCCGGGCCGACGGTGGCCAACAACGAAAGAGGTCGGGGTGGTCAGCGACACATGGCCTGCCGCGGGAGGCAGGGTGGGCGGCGGCGCCGTGGGATCGATGGTGGACTAGGCAGTGGGGTCGACGACGACAACATGTAGAGAGACACATGAAGTTTTACGCGGGAGATGAGAGGTACTTGGTGTGAAGCATTACAAGAAGGGCCATCTTCCCCCTGGCGGAGGGGAAGTTTTAAAGATTTTAAGACATGATGTAAGATATTTGCGACTTTATGAAACTGTTGGATCACTTTTCAACCAACTTCTTCTAAACCACAGTTATTTTACAGATATGGGCACCATGTGTGTGTGGGGGGTGGGGGTTGCGGGAGTCCAGACAACAGCCGCACAGGACTTCGACACCTCCGGGTCACCCAATCCCCCCTCTCGGTCCCATTTCTTCCACTCCGCCCCTTCTTCCCCCTTTCTTTGCATCTACACCCTCCACCTCCACCGGTGTCGCTATACCTCTCCGGCTGCTATAGAGGCATTGTTGGATGTTCGCACCCAACACCGACGCGCTAGCTCGCCCTGTCCACCATGTAGTCGTTTGTACCCAGGTACACTCCGCCCCCTTGTTGACGACCACCATGGCAGACACCACTCCCGGCAGGTGTTCAGTCAAATGCCATTGAGCTTATTTTCGAACGCTATGTCGTTTTTTAGAGTACGAAGGATGTCGAGCTACTTGACCATGGAGGATGAGTAGTTGTGCGATGCGTGGTTGCCCGTATTCGTGGATTTTGTAGGTAGGAGCAGATGGGGGGGCTTCTGGCAGCAAGTGAATGAATTGTTTCACACACGAATGAACAGTGCGCCTTCTGACATGTACATCATTCAAGGGCGCAACGTGAGGTTGTTATCGTATTGCTGGTATGCTATCCAAACCAGCATCACCAAGTTTTGTACTGTGGTTCGTTAGCTGAAGGCAAGGTGGCCATTACACGTGGCAAAGGACGAGATCGCAAGTTTTGCTTCCTCTTGCTCAACTTTGTTGATTGATTCATTCACTCAATGTTGGTCTGCACATTATGGAGCCCGCCCGCGCTGTCGTGATGTATCACAGGACAGATGGGCGGTCATTTACGTACACACACTACTGTATCAAGCCGAAGGGGGAGTATGTGGGGGACGACATGGTCCGTTGATAAAAAACTTGTTGGACATCTGGTTAATCTTGTCGAATTTTAGACATTGTTGTATTGGACTTAATTTACATGCTATGTGTGAATGATTTGTGCTATTTTCGATCCAAATTTGATGAAATCCGCTGTGTTTGCATGCATTTTGTACGGTTAGTAGAAACCCGAGTTGAAATGTATGCGGACAGCGTTGGATGGTGGCCTCCCGCATCTGTGTCCGCGGACTAGCCCTCCTATCCACGAACAGATGCGGGAGAAAATTTGCCTTCGCTGTTGGAGATGCCCTTACCAAAGAAAGCCCTCTGTAGCAAGGCCAGCTTTGTGGATCTAATTCAGAACAACTCCAACTGCCCGACCCTTTTCGTCCGCCCATGTTCCTTTGGGTCAAAGCGGACAAAACCCCCGGCCCAACGCACTGACCCAAACCGAAAACGCGTCCCTAAACGTCCGCCCGACGCATTTCAGGCTCAAATTTGGGCCGGGTTTGTGTCGGCGCAAACATGAAACAGACACGCCGCGGTCCCACATGTCGGTCGGCCAACCACCACACACGGTCATATTTATTGTGGCCACCTACCGCAGACCTACACGTCAGTGAGCGAAAGCTATGGAAGACCGTCCTTTTTTAATCCACGCGTGGGGGGGGGGGGGTTGGGGGTGCTCATCCACTTCGACTGTCGTCCACATCTAGCCCCGTGAGCTCCCTCGCCGGTGGCAAGCAAACCCTAGCCATGGGATTCTTCAGTGGCAATGGCAAGAGCAAGCTCAACCCCGGCGCCAGCCCCTCCAGCGCTCCTCTTCTGCTGCCGCCGGCGCCTGCATGCCCCGTGAGGGAGCGACTCCACATCCCGGTTGTAACACCCCGGATGTAACTTTCCATATTTGTAACTCCGACTCTTGCCATTTTCGGCTATGTGTTATGATATTTCCCTTCGTGGTCGGGTTTTGTCTTTCGTTTTGCATTTTGTTCATGTCATGCATCTCATACCATGTCATCATGTGCATTGCATCTGCATACGTGTTCGTCTCTTGCATCCGAGCATTTTCCCCGTTGTCCGTTTAGCAATCTGGCACTCCCACCTCCTCCGGTGCACCGCTCTTGTTTTCGTTTCGTGAGCGGGTGTTGAACGTTTTCAGAATGGACCGAGGCTTGTCAAGTGGCCTTGGTATACCACCGATAGGCCACCGGTCAAGTTTTGTTCCATTTGGAGGTCGTTTGGTACTCCAACGATTAACCGGGCAACCGCAAAGTCCGTTTGTGTATTGCAGCAAAACCCCTCTCTAAACAGCCCAAAACTCCTCTAAGTCTCTTCCATGCTCTAGGTCGTTCGATCACGATCGTGTAGGCGAAAACCGCACCTCATTTGGACTCTCCTAGCTCCCTCTACCTATATATACACCTCCCCTCCCGAAACATTCGCAGTCCAAATCCTAAAAAAAATCCCCGCCGCCACCGGACGTGTCCACCGCCGCTGGACACATCCCCGCCGCCGCGCCCGGCCAACCAGGCGCTGCCACGTGGCGCCGTACGCCGCGCCGCCGCGCGAGCCCGCGAGACCCGCGGGAGGCCCTCCCGGCCCAGATCCGGCGTCGCCCGCGCGCCTCCTCCTCTGACCCGCGCCGCCGCCCCTCGTCCTCCCGTCCGCCGCCGCGCCCGTCGACGCCGGCCGCCGTCCGGCGAGTGCCCGTAGGAGCCCGCGCCGCTCCTCCCGTCGGTGACCGCGCCGTCGCCTCCTCCTACGACCGCGCCCGTCGCCGCCTCCCCTCCGAGTTCCTCTCCTCCTCTCCAACGCCGTCGTCGCCGTCTCCCCCCAAGCTCCGGCGAGCAGCCCAGCGAGCTCGGTCCTAGCCCCGATCTCGATCTGGTTTGACCTAGGTTGACCCCGAGATCCCCCCCGAAATATTTGCAAGTCTTGTTATTTTTTGCAGTATGTACCTCTGTTCATCGCATCGTAAGTCTCTGCATATAGCTCCGTTTCATGCGTGTAATATATCAAATTTTTCGTCTCATGATGCTCTTCATTTTGTTCCATTGCACCATATTCATTTGAGGCCATCTTGATGCTCAAATCTCTCGTGCAAGAGTGCTAGTTGCTGTTATCTGCTGTTACTTATCAGAACTTGAGGATTTGTTATTTTTGTATCATTTAATCTATGCATCTTATGGGCATGAGCTCTACATGTGTTTTGTTGTATGCCATGCCATCTTTACAGAGGTGTATGCTATGTATTTTTGTGATCTCTGTGGTGACTAGCACAAGCATGCAAACTAGGCCCCGTAATGTTTCTGATTTCAGGGACTAAATTTTCTAAGTCTTTGTCTGCTGTTATTTTGTTGCTATGTATCCATGTGGCTACTGAGAGATCCATGCTTATTTTGGTGATGTTCAGTAAGGATGTTGTGTAGATATTGTTGTAATTGATCCATTCCTGCCCTTGTTTGCAATTATGGAGTGCCATAGCATGACTCAATCTTGCTCTACTTTCGCTATAAAATAATTCTATTCAATCTTGCCAAGCTTGTTGTAGTTGTTCCATACATGCCATGTACTTGCTCTTGCCATGGATAGCTTCATAAACATGCCATATTGTTGTAGGTATGCTTGTTTTGTCATGCATTGCTTTGTGGTGAGTGCATCAAGCTCACCAAGATGCCTTCATATTATTGTTTCTGCCATGCTCTGTTTTCTGCTAAGTCTGAAACCTGTTAACGTAACTTGCTATGTTTACATGGTTGCCATCATATCTTCTGGTCCTTTTTGGCTTATGGTCAGTAAGGGACTTTTGTCATATGCATTTAGCAGAATACTTCCATGCCTTGTTTTGCCATGTTAAGTTCCTGTAGCATGTTCATTTCGTGCTATAAACATTGCTACCTGATGCTGTTTCTGCCATGTCCAGTAATTTCACCAAGTCTGTGAACCTGTTATCTTTTGCTCTTTTGCCATGCTTGTTTGAACCTGTTATGTTGTGAACTAGCCGTAGCTCATTGTTCATCTTTTGTCAAGCATCTCCTGTAGATTACTGCCATATGCTTATTTGCCATGTTGAAGTGGTGTAACATTGTTACTTGTTGCATTTTAAGTGCTATCATGCTGTTAATCGTAGATTCGTGTCATTCTTGTTTTGCTTGCCATTTGCAAACCGTGCCTCCGTTTCCGGTGATCTTTATATCGATTTCAACCGAAATCATCTCATCTTTCTAGTGGCATGCTTGGTTTGCCAAGTTACTGCCTTGTTCATCATTTTCCTTCCGGAGCACGCATATGCATCGCATATCATATCTTGCATATCATTCATGTATTGCATCATGTTGCTTGTGCATTTCCCGTGATTGATTGTGGTTCCATTGCTTGTGTTCTTGTCTTGGGTAGAGCCGGGAGACGAGTTCGTGAACGAGGAACCTGTTGAGTACGCTTACGAGGATCAAGCTTTCGACAACTCTGAGAACCTTGCAGGCAAGATGACCACCCCTCGAAATCACTTCTATCTTTGCTTTGCTAGTTGTTCGTTCTATTGCCATACTGCGCTACCTACCACTTGCTATATCATGCCTCCCATATTGCATGACAGCCTCTAACCATCCTTTCCTAGCAAACCGTTGTTTGGCTAAGTTATCGTTTTTGCTCAGCCCTTCTTATAGCGTTGCTAGTTGCAGGTGAAGTTGAAGCTTGTTCCATGTTGGAACATGGATATGTTGGGATATCAAAATATCTCTTATTTAATTAATGCATTTATATATTTGGTAAAGGGTGGAAGGCTCGGCCTTATGCCTGGTGTTTTGTTCCACTCTTGCCGCCCTAGTTTCCGTCATACCGGTATTATGTTCCTTGAGTTTGCGTTCCTTACGCGGTTGGGTGATTTATGGGACCCCCTTGACAGTTCGCCTTGAATAAAACTCCTCCAGCAAGGCCCAACTTTGGTTTTACCATTTGCCACCTAAGCCTTTTCCCCCGGGTTTTCGCGAGCCCGAGGGTCATCTTTATTTTAAACCCCCGGACCAGTGCTCCTTCGGGTGCTGGCCCAAACCGAGCGATGTCCGGCGCCCCCTGGGCAACCAGGGTCTATGCCAACCCGACGTCTGGCTCATCCATTGTGCCCTGAGAACGAGATATGTGCAGCTCCTATCGGGATTTGTCGGCACATCGGGCGGCTTTGCTGGTCTTGTTTTACCATTGTCGAAATGTCTTGTAAACCGGGATTCCGAGACTGATCGGGTCTTTCCGGGAGGTTTATCCTTCGTTGACCGTGAGAGCTTATGATGGGCTAAGTTGGGACACCCCTGCAGGGTATTATCTTTCGAAAGCCGTGCCCGCGGTTATGAGGCAGATGGTTATTTGTTAATGTCCGGTTGTAGAGAACTTGTCACTTGACCCAGTTAAAATACATCAACTGTGTGTGTAGCCGTGATGGTCTCTTCTAGGCGGAGTCCGGGGAGTGAACACGGTTTGAGTTATGCATGAACGTAAGTAGGAGTTCAGGATCACTTCTTGGTCATTACTAGATGACGACCGTTCCGTTGCTTCTCTTCTCGCTCTCTTTTGCGTATGTTAGCCACCATATATGCTTAGTGCCTGCTGCAGCTCCACCTCATTTCACCATCCTTTCCTATAAGCTTAAATAGTCTTGATCTCGCGGGTGTGAGATTGCTGAGTCCTCGTGACTCACAGATTCTACCAAAACAGTTGCAGGTGCCGACGATGCCATTGCAGATGATGGGATCGACCTCAAGTGGGAGTTCGACGAGGAACGTGGTCGTTACTATGTGTCTTTTCCTGATGATCAGTAGTGGAGCCCAGTTGGGACGATCGGGGATCTAGCATTTGGGGTTATCTTATTTTCATTTGGATCTTGACCGTAGTCGGTCTATGTGTGTATTTTGGATGATGTATGATTTATATTTATGTATTGTGTGAAGTGGCGATTGTAAGCCCACTCTCGTTATCCCATTCTTGTTCATTACATGGGATTGTGTGAAGATGACCCTTCTTCCGACAAAACCACAATGCGGTTATGCCTCTAAGTCGTGCCTCGACACGTGGGAGATATAGCCGCATCGTGGGTGTTACACCGGTGCACCAGGCGCGGTGGCACTGGCAGTTCCAGCAGCCGCTGCCGTGCCCAGATGTCACGTTGCCACACTAATGGCACCTCGATCTACAACGCAGCCCGGTGCTGGCAGTGCTGCGGTTGCGGCGGGCTCACGCCGAGGAGGTACGGCGGCGCCGGGAGCTCCTGGCGCCGAAGCAGCGCCGGCTACCTACGTACGCACCGGACTCTCCCGATTAGGAGGTCTGGTTTGCCCTCGAGCACGAGGAGCAACGCCGTCGTGGCCTCCAGCACCACCACATCTACCCCCACCGCCCTCAGTCGTCAAGCCGGAGAGGAGGCTGCCTACCAGGCAGCATTGGCGGCGGCCATGCAGACCTCCATCAAGGAGGAGCGGCGCAAGGCGGATGAGGAGGTAGCCTACGAGGCGAGGCTGAGCCCAAGGTCGAGCCGCCGACGCCGGAGCCCGTGGAGCGCTACGTATGGTTTGGCGGGCTGCGCGAGTGGGTCAGCCCCCCTCCCTCGCGTGGCTCGGCGCGACGCCGGCGCAGGAGCAAGTGTACCTCGAGCAGTGGAAGGCCCGCGTGCTGGCTGCGGAGCGGGAAGAGGGCGAGCGCGAAATGCAGGTCGAGCGCCAGCTAGAGGAGGAGCGTCGTGCCCGCGGACAAGCAGTCTAGCCGGCGGTGCAGGGCAACGTGGCCCCGGCTTCGGTGGCGACATTCCCCTGGGCTGGCCCGGTGCCGGAGTTGATCGACCCCACCAGCCCCGGGTCGGACGATGAGGATGCATAAGGCAGCGCGTGGCGGCACAAGTTTTTTTAATTATGTTTAATTAATGTTTATGCGGACTTTGGCCCGCGGTTGATCGGCTTTTAATGTTTAATTATGTTTAGTTTGAATGTGTTTGATTCTAAATCCGCAGTTAACACAAATGTATTGGTCAACATTCTATGCACGCGTCGACCGAAACGAAAAAACGAACACGGGTGTCTATACAGCCTATCTAAATAATAAAAAGCGGACGAAATCGTGCGTATGTTTGATCGGCGGTTGGAGTTGCTCTTCGTTTCACAACGTAGTACCTAGTGAAACGTTTACGAGCAGTCCGCTACGCAGTGGAACGTTTACGAGCAGTCACGGACTGGTGGCCCCGCTAATTTAACAGCGGTCCATGGGTCCGCATGTCACTATGTCAGAGCCTGTCCCTCGTAATTTTGGCCGTGCACGCAGTGCATCATATCCCAGCTACGCGCGCCCCAGTAGAGCTGCCCATTGCACTAGTAGGTGAGCCCATCAGCTCTTGTGGCGAGCGAGACAGGGAAAAAATGTGGATTTAAGCATGCATGGAAAGTAGCGAAACGATTCGGCATGCAGTGATTGGGGAGATGAAATCGATGATGAGATGATTGAAGGTGCGATTGATGAGATGGGAAGGAGGCGCTCCGTACAACTACTGCTACAGCAGTGGCAGTAGCAGCAGGGGCCGGCATTAGCAACAGCGGGGCAGATTGCGAGATCTTTGCGACTTGATGGCGCCACTCTTTCCTCTCACGCCTAGTAGGAAAAAAATGCTATATCGACGTCTTCTCCACACCCTTTAATCCATTCGATCGTCTACATTCACTTCATCTGTTCACACACAAACACGCCACCGTGTACTTGTCGCCTCGAACGTGATAGACAAGACACATTGTCGAAGAAGCCTCATCGAGAGTGTGATACAAACACACATCAATGAGGTCTTTTGAAAACCTGATACCCCACACATCTGGGAGGGACTGTCACGGAGTGTGGCGGCTATGCATTGCCCTAGATCGACTCATCAAGAGCATCGGGCCGGTCCGGCAACTTGGCTGTACAGCCGGGCCATGCATAAATTTGCATACAACAACATAATTATCGTGCGGTAGAATTCAGATATGACCTTGAATGGAGATGACCATAGAAGAAAGTTATCCATTTGGACGAGACGAACAACTTTCATGCTGAACGTTTTGCGACTCGAAGTCATCTTGAAGGTGTTTTGTCACGTTTTGTATCTTCTGCAATAGAAAAAATATGAAACTTTGCCCGGTCAATGCCCGGACGCCCAAACCTTTGCCCGGCTTCAATTCCAACCTCCTGATGCCTCCGAGCAATTACTCAGGCAATTTCCTATATGTCCAACTCTCCGTCCGGCCCTGGGCTGGACTGTCCAACCATTCTCAGATCCCGCTGATGCAGTGCACTGTTTTGGCCACCGCGGCTGCATACACTTCAGATTGAGATATTATGAAAAAAGCAAAGTTGTTGGCCATGACAATATCAAGAATTTCATGGTTATCACTTTTCCATTTGAAGTGATCTTAATTGTGTTTTCTGTCGTGCCATAATCTGGTGTCAACACGTGCATCTCTGAATTTGTCATAACTTTTGTGTCTGAGCTTCGTTTTGGACCACATTTATCTGCATTTTGATAATCTTAGAGAGTGCCATAAAATGTAAAATCAAATCTTAAAATTGACTTCACCTCCCTATGGGTTCAAGCCATTCTTTATGATCATGCCACTTTTGATCGCCAAACACTTCCCCTAAGAGTAACTTGGTTTCATAATAATCCGCATGTAGATTATGATATGCTTGATGAATATTTGATTTGCGTGGCACGATCTTTTGCATTTCCACCTATCCATATTTGCTAGCATCTCCTGTATCGTGCAATGTCCACTCCCACCTTGAGATTTGGTGCATCCTTCGCAGATACATCCAAACCCCGTGGAGAACTTCCTTTTGTTCTCCTACACATAAACCACCTACCTTCCTTAAAAAGTCACCATATCTACCTATCATGGCATCGGTAACCATTTCGAGATATATTGTCATGCTACTTCGTTCATCATTCATTACATGATTAGAGATATTTATTTGCCTTGCATGATCGTTAGAAAGCTTGCATGATATTTACATGGCTTTTCCATTTTTGTTTTCTTTGCTATGCTAGATCATTGCTCATACTGGTGCACTGCTAGAGGCATTTAGTAGAATTTTTTGCATCATGTTTACTACTTGTTGAATTATGAGTACCATTATTGTATTAATCTTCATCATAGAGTGTTGCCGCTACAAGTGAGGATAAAAAAAAGAGCCATGAAGGCAACTAAATAAGGAAAAGAAAAAGAGCCATGGAAAAGAGACAAAGAAAAAAAAACTAAAAAAGAGAAAGAAGAGAGAGAGAGAAGGGGTACGATACTATCCTTTGGTACACATATGTGCTTCAAAGTAGCAAATTGCATTTCCTATAAGAGTTTTTGTATGCTTCATGATCATATGCTAGTTGGGGATTTTTTACATTATAGAACTTGGCTTGCATATTCCCATGATGAGCTTCCTCAAAATTCTCTAGGTCTTCCTAAGCTAGCAAGTTGGATGTACGCCCTATGAGGGATCTAGAAGATAGGTCTAGAGGGGGGGGGGGGTGAATAGACACTAACAAGGCAAAAGGTGCAGTTTTTAATTCTCTTGAAGTTTAGGCAGATTTTAGCACAAGTTAAATGGCAACCAATACAATCTGCACATGCATATCTAGAGTATAGGCCGCAGATAAGGAACAACATGCAAGTGCAAGAAAGTAAAGGGAGATAGAGATAGGAAGATCAAACGCAATGAAGAGACGACAATTTTTGGCGTGGTTCCGATAGTTGGTGCTATCGTACATCCACGTTGATGGATATTTCAACCCACAGAGGGTAATGACTGCGTGAGTCCACAGAGGGCTCCACCCATGAAGGGTCTACGACGAAGAAACCTTGTCTATGCCATCATGGTTTCCGAGCACGAAGGACTAGCCTCACTCGGGGTAGATCTTCACGAAGTAGGCGATCTCCTTGCCCTTACAAATTCCTCTTGTTTTCGCGTCCGCGACGGACCACAGGGGCTCCCAATGTGACACGTAACCGACCTAGGAGACACCACTCCCAAAAAGGTAATAGATGATGTTGTTGATGATGAACTAATTGCTCTTGTGCTTCAAAAGATAGTCTCCCCAACACTCAATCACTCTCTCATGGATTTGACATGGTGGTGGGAGTAGGATTGAAGTGGAAATCAACTCAAGGGGGCTAGAAATCAAGGATCAAATGGTTGGAGTGGAATCCCTTAATGTCAACACAAGTGTAGGTGGTTCTCTCTCCGAAAATGGATATGGGAAGTGGTAGTTTAGTCCTGGTTGCTCTCTTTGAGAGTAGGTGGTGTGGGTGGGGTATATATAGCCTTCACCAAAAATCCTACCATTACAGACCTTTATGCACAACTTGGTGGGACCAGGTGAAACACTTGATGAGACCGTCCAGTGCAAAATATTTGAACTTCAGACGTTCCGGTGAGACCGGATGAATCCACTAGGTGTGACCGATTTATGATGATCTTAGCACTTTCCATGCTTTGGTGACACCCATCGGTTTCACTCGGAAATTCTGAAGTGAAAACAATGGGTTACAGATGGTTTGGCAATGCACTTCGGAGTCACCGAATGTCATCTCAGTGAGACTGAATTTCTCAGGTTTAGGAAGTGGCTTTGTCAAGTGTATCTCGTCGGGTCCAGGTTGGAATGATTCGGTGGATTTAGGGTTTTGGACAAATAGGATTTTGGGGGTGTGGTTGACGGTGTTTGGAGCAATATCTATAAGCACTTGATAAAATTACTCATGATCAAAACCTCATCCCCTTTTAATAGTATTGGCTTTCCTATGGACTCAATGTGATCTTTGGTCACTTATCCAGAAATGCAGAGTCTTGAAGCTATGCCAATGCGTGTCCTTTGTAGCTTAAGGGATCCACATCTCCATGCATCTACTAGCCTAGGTTGAACCTTTCCTAAAAGGTACTTGAGGAAAACATTAGTCCAACAACATGAACTACCAAAACCACCAAGGGAGCAAATGTGCTTTCACCCCACTATTCAGTTAGAGAGTGTATAGTAAAAAAGTCAATTAGAGTGCTTTCATACATTCATAACTATAGTACATCCATTGCATTGCAATCCCTACTCCTCGCACTAGCATCGATTATAAGGCCTCTCCATTGCCTAATGATCTGTCGCGTCAGTGTCAGACCTTCTTCCATGTATTGTCTTCTTTTAGACCTCTATCATTATTCTCCTTTTCCGTTTAAGTGTAATGATCAAAGCTTGCATGAAAACACAAGTTGAGTATTGAGTGGTTGAAAAGGGAGAGTCGTGTGATTAATTTAATTGACCAACACTCTGTGTTGTGTTATGATAAAAAGTTTGATATGGTAAAACCTTAGAGCGTCAAGTCTCGTGATACACTTGACATTCTTTCTTATAGTGTTGATGATCATGATGTGAAAGCCTTGACCCATGATATAAAAGAATAATTTTGCTTATATATTTTGATGTTACTTGCTTTATATAACTATAAACTATTGCATTGCATCACTATCCTTTGAAGTCATACATAATTACATGCTAGGCTAGTAATAATTCATGCTAGTGACATTTACAATAAAAAATTATTTTGTCATCATCTACCTACTCGAGGAGTAGTAGGGATTAAACTTAGGGAAGTTGATACGTCACAAACACATCTATAATTTTGATTGTTTCATGCCATGTTTATATCATTTCAGCCGCATTTTTTGCACCAATTTATATTATTTTCTAGACTAACCTATTAATTCAGGGCCCTGTGCCATTTGCTGTTTTCTGCATGTTTTTCGTTTTTTAGGAAATTCAATTTTATCGGGGTAAAAATGCAAAAATAAACAGCGAAGGAATTTGATCTAGAAGGATCCATCAGCAACCGGCATAGGCCAGGTGGTTACCCAAGGGCCCCCACACACCAGCCCACGCGTCAGGGGTGTGGCATGGTGTGGCCACATGCCCCCCTGAACCTCCATTCCACCGCCTCTTAGTCCATGTGCCTTTATAACCTCTGAAACCCTCCCTGATTTTTACGTCCTAATATTTTGCCATCGCACACCTCTATTTCACGATGATCCAATATGGAGGCCTTTTCCGTTACTCTGTCGGAGGGGAAATTCTTCACAGTGGCCAACCCAATCACATTGAAGGCCATTGTGATTGCCAGTGAGTAGTTTCCATTGGACTATGGGTTTATAGCAGTAGCTAGATGATGTCCTGCAAGTGCACAGGGCTATGCAGCAATTTCTTGATAAGGAAGGTTTGTCGATCCCGCAGTGAGCGAATAGGATGGCACCACAATCTCCGCAGCTGTGTTGTCACGAACACAACCACGCTCACACCAAAACCCGAGTTTGGAAATAGTTCACTTAAGTCGGTGTCCCTCGAGCATGCAGGAAGCCACACGACGCTCAACATATCCATACATGAACAATAGAGGTCGAGGATGTCATTGGGGAGATCGCTCCAGTCGCGGCTCATATGGATGTTGCGCGGTTCGCATTCGGCCATGGTGGAGTTTGGAAGGTGGGGTTTTTTTGGGCTTGATTTATGGGGGAGAAGGCTCTCGGTGCTGGAGCGGCTAGCGAGGGAATAGTGGTGCTGGGGGAGGCGAGCGAGGCGAGGGTACGCGTGGGCATAGTGAGATGATGAAGAGTGACCTCAGGATCTCCGGCGAGATGGAGATGGAGTTCGAGTGGAGCTAGGGGAGAGGGAGACGAGGCGAGGCATGCTATACAACGGCGGTCACAGTGATTGCGCAGTGCACAAGGTGAGGCTGACTTTAGTAACTCGAACACGCCGTCTGGACTAGTGTCACCTCGTGCGCATGGTCTTGTCACTTCACTATGAGGACCGGAAGAATACTATTTTGACCAACAAGTGTACTACAGTTGTACTACTGCTACTACTAGTAACATACATAGTAGTACTGTATAGCGAAAAGAGGTCTCCCGTGCTAGTGTGCCTCTGAGTTCACTTCATCCTCCAGGTAGCATGCATATTGCGAGCAGAACCAAATTCTCATGCATGCGGAAGCACGAAGAAGGGCCTTTTCTTTTTTGAGGATAACCGCATATTCCTTAACCAGAAAATGTTGTGTCACCCACGCACGTGCCAATATCCATCCGAACTAGCTACGACATATTATTTTTGTATATATGTTTGTGTAGGTCCCACCTGTCAGGAGGGGTGCAGAAATAAAAAAGGAATTATAGAATGTGTTCGCCACGGTGATTCGAAAGAGTGACCTCAACTAGCCAGTGGCACATGTCATGCTAGAAGGATGGGCATGTACACGGACAGGTACCACTCCTCAGTCTACCCGCATAGCCTTTTCGTTTAGTCTACCTAGCCGTCTAATCAAGTGCCTGCATGCCACTTCTCCCATTTACTTCTCCATCAGGAACTGATTTTCCTCGGCTTCTTCACCTCTCCTTCATCTTCATTTGCATCCAAACCCCACTGCATTCACATTGTTTTAACCTCTTCACATACTCCTGGAGTAATTCCGAAGCCCCTTTAAATAATCATCTTCTTCAGGTAGACTAGCCATCTAATCCTAATTTTCCAAACCATAGCCCTCCGGTCCAGCGGTTCCAAATGGCGAAAGAGATCTAGATGCATGTTTTAGCGTCAAACATGTCCTCGTCGAAGGCTCGTTGAGCATAGTTGCCACCATCACCGACCGCCCAAGGGTTGTTCGGGACTGGATCAACAATGTATCCAACTCCCTAAAAAAGGTGGAGATGAAGGTCATCGGTCTCGACGCAGAGTACATGGAGCATGCCACTGGGAAGATCCAACGCACCGTCGTCCTTCAGCTGTGCCTCGAAGACGATGTTTTGGTGTATCACATCATACATGCGCCCTCCATAACAGGTGAGCTCCATGATTTCATGTCTCAGGAGGACATATACTTCTGTGGGGCAGCCATCGAAGGGGACAAACAGAAGCTGGCGCCGTACAACCTTGATTTGAAAAACATCGCTGACCTACAAACCAAAATCAAAGTTCCTGTAGAAGATTGTGATAAAGAAACACCATCCCTATCGACATAGCAAATTTTGTGCTAGGAACAAATCTTCAGAAGGGTGACGAGATGCTAGCACTATGGTTGTCTAGATGGGAGAATTATCGCTTGACGTACGAGCAGATAAAATATGCTGCCCTCAATGCCCGTGTGAGTTTCGAGATAACTACAAGGTCCAAAGAGCTTGTTGCGAAGCCGTCTCCCATAGAAAGTGAGAAGAAGAAGAAGAAGAAGCTGCACCAGCAGCAGGGCATTATAGATGGATGAACTATTTCCTCTCTTGTAAAAAAAAATTCCTCTCTGTGTATATTGATATAGATGAACTATTTCAATTGTGTGCATGTTTTTGGAACAAGTGTAGTAGCATAGGTTCGCTTGACTATAAGGAACTATTTATCTGCCTAGCTTTCTCTACTACTCCTTGCAGTGATCGGTATGCAATGCATGTGTCAGTAGACATGACAGCTTGTCCATGGAAGTTGAACTACGACGACCATCATGTTTCTACCACTGCCACTCGCGATTCCCACGATTCCGCTCCAACCCACGACACCACGCCCCCCCACATGCGCCTCACCCCTCTCGGCCGCACCGCCCCTCTGCCTTTGTGTGCATGACATGCGGGCCAGCTGAAATGCGGCGACCATCATGTTTCTACCATAGCCACACGCGATTCCCACGACGCCGCTCGAACCCATGATACCACACGTCCCCCGACCTGTGCCTCACCCCTCTCGGCCCCACCGCCCCTCTGCCTTCATGAGTATGACATGTAGACCAGCCACCTGTTGGGTCCACATGTCATTGACACAAAGGCAGGTGTAGTAAGGCGCTGAAGCTCAGTCTCGTGGGCCCCGAGAGGGAAATGTAACTCCTGCGCCAGGCCTTGTGGTTCTACTGTTGCACGAACTCGTGTCAAACTCGAGATTTATTTCTTACTACTAGTACCAATGTGCCGGCCCGTGCGTTACAATGGATCCAAAGTAGTAGAATAGTACTTATTCACAAACTTGAAATATAAACACTCTAGTTTTGATATACATATATCAGTAAAAATAAATCATGCTTCACTCAAAATATTCTCCTCAGGCTGTTTTGATGAGGTGAGGGACGGGTGTGGCTGGTTTGAATATAAGAACAGGTTTAAAAGAATTGGAGCAGGGTTTTTTTAAACATTTTGTAGCGTGGCACGGCATCCAGTGCACCTAAGCGTCTGAAAAAATTGGACTATACTCTTAAGATATTTACATGCTCCTAGTATTGGAATGCACTCTAAACACATTATCTGTTTATTTTTCTCTAGCCTTTCCTCGCCATGCAAACATGCCACATAAGCTAGTCATGCATGCAATCCATAAATTGCAATATACTTGCGTTACTCTCCAGCATGCAATGCCGCCACACCATCTATTCATGCCTGTTAGTCATAGGTTTTTTTTGCATTAGTCTTGTTCCTTCACATGCATATCGGCGTCTTCGTAGGAGGAGAGATAATCTTGCATGTCCCCCACCACCTGCATATCAGCGCGGGACTCCTCGAGCGCGCACTGTAGCTCGCGCTCCTCCAGGGCGCGGCGGAGTCACGGGATTTTCCTAAACCGCGATGGGCACCATGCAGTACTCCTCGTCGCCGGGGGCGCGGTGCTCGCGTCCCAACTTCTGGGGTACTGTCTGGGGCACATGCTCATCCACCTCGTGAGCCTCCAGGATGCCACGCTGGCTGCCATGCTGTCGGAGCACACACTCGTGCGCCTGAGCGACGAGGATGCGATGTTCGCGGGCGTGCTGCTGGAGCACGCCCTCGTCCACGTCGAGAGTGGCGAGGGTGCGATGTTTGCGGGCGTGCTCACGCCCACGTCGAGAGCGGCGAGGATGCGATGTTCGCGGGCGTGCTCTCATCCACATTGTGAGCGGCGAGGATGCGATGCACCTCCTCGTGACCGACCAGGGCGTGCTCCTGGAGCACGGCTACCCCTCGTGGCCGACGAGGGCGAGCCGCTAGATCACACTATCCTCCGCATGGCCAACGAGCGCGCGCTACTCACGGACGTCGAGGGCGTGCTCCACCACGGCGATGTCGGAGACTCCATCCTCTTCCCAGGCCTCGGCGCCATCCACTTCGGCAACATCTGCGTGCCCCGGTGGGTGTTGTGTACGTATGGGAGCTTCGAGCTACAGTACAAGTGGGGGCGGGGGTTGATCTTTTCGTGGTTTCACATGGTATGAGGAGAAATATAGAAAAGTAGCACAATATGTTGGAACGTGTCGGAGGAAGGCTGGCAGGAGTAGTACAACAAACATCACGTGCGCAGCATATTTTGAGAAGGGTTTAATGTAATTTGTGTGACATGGGTCTGTGTGGATGTACGAGTAGTACATCCATATCATTGACATTCATGCACGCATCAAACATTTGTGTTCACGATTTCACCTATTTTCATATTCTGTTTGGGAGTGGACTTTATCTTTGTAATTGGAGCTCATTTTTGCAGATGGTTTCAATTTAGACCATGCATGTATATTGTGAGAGATAGATATAGAGAGAATATTTTTGTGACAAAGAGAGAGAGATATAGCTTGACCAAATTTGGTCAAAACAATATGAACATTTACACTAACAAAGTTACATGACGTGGAAAAAAGCGATGATATATTTGGTGGTGTATATGTTAATACATTTTCGTACAAACTTGTTGAAAGTATAGAAAGATTGACTTTAGAGAAACCCAATATCTCTACTCTTATCTCTACTTTTTTTCTTATAAAAAACAAAGTTGGTGATGATGGTGTGCCTGCCATCCTGCAATATTGGCCGTCCGATCTATATGTGACAGATAGGAAGGAAACTGTTGCAATTTCGCAAAAATACACCCGCACCCCTCTCCACATTTGCAGATAAGGCCTTCCCACATCCATCCTTATCTCCCACAAGAATTATGCAAAAGGATACCCGCACCTCTCTCGTTCATCCTTGTCTCCCACAACTTCATTGTTGAGTAAATAAAAAAGGAAGCCTATGGAACAATCTGGCATGGTGTCCGCTGCCGCCGTCGTCCATCCCAATGCCTCTGCTAAGTCCAACCACCAATCACCACCGCACCTCGCTCCTCCTCACCTTATCTCTCATATTTCTCGAGATATCATTTTTAATGAAATTTCAAGATTGATATACAAATTGCCTCTGTTTTCCTAATCTTTCAGAATGTTTGGATTACAGAAGTATTCGAGAGTTACAGATTACTACAAATTGTTCTGTTTTTGACAGATTCTGTTTTCTTTGTGTTGTTTGCTTATTTTGATAAATCTATGGATAGTATCGAGGGGTATGAACCATGGAAAACTTGGAATACAGTAGATATTACACCAATATAAATAAAGAATGAGTTCACAACAGTACCAAAAGTGGTGATTTATTTTCTTATACTAATGGAGCTTATGAGATTTTCTGTTGGGTTTTGTGTTGTGAAGTTTTCAAGTTTTGGGTAAGGATTTGATGGACTATGGAATAAGGAGTGGCATGAGCCTAAGCTTGGGGATGCCCAAGGAACACAAGGTCACATTCAAGGACAACCAAGAGCTTAAGCTTGGGGATGCCCCGGAAGGCATCCCCTCTTTCGTCTTCGTCTATCGGTAACTTTACTTGAGGCTATATTTTTATTCACCACATGATATGTGTTTTGCCTGGAGCGTCTTGTATGATATGAGTCTTTGCTTTTTAGTTTGACACAATCATCCTTGCTATACACGCCTTTTGAGAGGGAAACACATGAATCGTGATTTATTAGAATACTCTATGTGCTTCACTTATATCTTTAGAGCTAGGAAATTTTGCTCTAGTGCTTCACTTATATCTTTTTAGAGCACGACGGTGGCTTTATTTTATAGAAATTATTGAACTCTCATGCTTCACTTATATTATTTTGAGAGTCTCTAAAGAGTATGGTAATTTGCTTTAGTTATAAATTTAGTCCTAATATGATAGACATCCAAGAGGGGTATAATAAAAACTATCATATAAAGTGCATTGAATACTTTGAGAAGTTTTAATCCTTATAATTGTTTTGAGATATAAAGATGGTGATATTAGAGTCATGCTAGTGAGTAATTGTGGATTGTAGAAATACTTGTGTTAAAGTTTGTGATTCCTGTAGCATGCACGTATGGTGAACCGTTATGTGATGAAGTCCGAGCATGATTTATTTATTGATAGTCTTCCTTATGAGTGGCGGTCGGGGATGAGCGATGGTTTTTTCCTACCAATCTATCCCCCTAGGAGCATGCGCGTATTACTTTGTTTCGATAAATAATAGATTTTTGCAATAAGTATGTGAGTTCTTTATGACTAATGTTGAGTCCATGGATTATACGCACTCTCACCCTTCCACCATTGCTAGCCTGTCTAGTACCGCGAAACTTTTGCCGGTACCATACACCCACCATATACCTTCCTGAAATGCCACCATACCTACCTATTATGGCATTTCCATAGCCATTCCGAGATATATTGCCATGCAACTTTTCACCATTCCGTTTATTATGACACGCTTTATCATTGTCATATTGCTTTGCATGATCATGTAGTTGACATCATATTTGTGGCAAAGCCACCGTTCATAATTCTTTCATACATGTCACGCTTGATTCATTGCACATCCCGGTACACCGCCGGAGGCATTCATATAGAGTCATATTTTGTTCTAAGTATCGAGTTGTAATTCTTGAGTTGTAAGTAAATAAAAGTGTGATGATCTTCATTATTAGAGCATTGTCCCATGTGAGGAAAGGATGATGGAGACTATGATTCCCCCACAAGTCGGGATGAGGCTCCGAACGGAAAAAAGAGGCCAAAAAAAGAGAGAAGGCCCAAAAAAATGAGGGAAAAGAGAGAAGGGGCAATGTTACTATCCTTTTACTAAACTTGTGCTTCAAAGTAGCACCACGATCTTCATGATAGAGAGTGTCCTATGTTGTCACTTTCATATACTAGCGGGAATTTTTCATTATAGAACTTGGCTTGTATATTCCAATGATGGGCTCCCTCAAATTGCCCTAGGTCTTCGTGAGCAAGCGAGTTGGATGCACACCCACTTAGTTTCTTTTTTAGCTTTCATAAACTTACAACTCTAGTGCATCCATTGCATGGCAATCCCTACTCACTCACATTGATATTTATTGATGGGCATCTCCATAGCCCGTTGATACGCCTAGTTGATGTGAGACTATCTCCTTCCTTTTGTCTTCTCCACAACCACCATATTCTATTCCACCTATAGTGCTATGTCCATGGCTCACGCTCATGTATTGCGTGAAAGTTGAAAAGGTTTGAGAACCTCAAAAGTATGAAACAATTGTGCATGATTTGAATATTTTGTGTGATGAGAATGGAGCATAGCCAGACTATATGATTTTGTAGGGATAAGCTTCCTTTGGCCATGTTATTTTGAGAAGACATAATTGCCTTGTTAGTATGCTTGAAGTATTATTGTTTTTATGTCAATATCTTATGGATCTGAACATTCATGCCACAATAAAGAAAAATTACATGGATAAATATGTTAGGTAGCGTTCCACATCAAAAATTCTGTTTTTATCATTTACCTTCTATAGGATGAGCAGGAATTAAGCTTGGGGATGCTTGATACGTCTCCAACGTATCTATAATTTTTTATTGTTCCATGCTATTATATTATCTGTTTTGGATGTTTTATATGCATTAATATGCTATTTTATATTATTTTTGGGACTAACCTATTAACCTAGAGCCCAGTGCCAATTTCTGTTTTTTCCTTGATTTTGAGTTTCGCAGAAAAGGAATACCAAACGGAGTCCAAACGGAATAAAACCTTCACGGTGATTTTTCTTGGACCAGAAGACACCCCAGAGACTTGGAGATCATGTCGGAACAGCCACGAGGCGGCCACAAGGGGGGAGGGCGCGCCCCCCTGCCTTGTGGGCCCCTCGTGACTCCCCTGACCTAATTCTTCGGCCTATATATTCACAAATATTCCCAAATTGCCATAAGTATCCACGAAAACACTTTTCCACCGCCGCAACCTTCTGTTCCCATGAGATCCCATCTAGGGGCCTTTTCCGGCATCCAGCCGGAGGGGGATTCGATCACGGAGGGCTTCTACATCAAATCTATTGTAACATCCCAAATTGTCAATTTGGAATGTTATACATAGGTCATTCATGCATATCATATTTTATTGCATTTTCGTTTTACGATCCTCGAAATTCTAAGCAACTCAAGGACCCACGGAGAGAGTTGGGGATTTCACGTTCTTCATATTTGAATTTTATCAAATATTGAACAAGGATCATTTTGGTTTTAATAATTTTTCTCTCTGAAAATATTTCGTATTAAAATATATGAGAGGAGATAATATGACTTCTCCAAAAATAAGGAAATATTGGAGGAAAGATATTAAAATCAATAAATAAATTTTATTTGGATTTTTATCGCAATTTTATTTGAATTAGGAAATAATTATATTTTTTCAAAATTGCATTAGAGGTCCAAATAAATGTTCACTTCGTCCGGGTTATTATTAGAGGACCGTGAAAATTTATTTTAGGATTTTTGGAGTTCGTTTAGTATTTCTTTTACTCGTTTTTCCGCGTCAATTTTTTTTTTAAAAAAATTACCGACCTAACCGGGCCGTGTCCGACCTGGACTCCGACCCAGCCGGCCCTTATAAGCCGTCACGCCAGCCCACCCGACCCGCCAGCCCTGCTGAAACCCTAGCCAGCTGCCGCGCCCCGCCTTGATTTCCATGCCACGCCGCCGCCGCCAGCCGCCACCGTCGCCGCGCCGCCTCGCCACCGCCCCGTTCCGCCACCCCGCCGCCGGATTCGCTCGCCGCCGCCGCCAACCCCGCCGGAGCCGCCGCCGACCCTGCCGAACCTCGCTGAAGTAGCCTCCCGCCGCTGCTGTATTTCCTTAGAAAGCCGCTCGGTTTTTTTCGAAACCCTAGATCTTGTTTTTTCAGATCGGTTTTGTTTCGGTTTTTTCGGTTCGGTTAAATAGCGGACATTCGTCCGTACGTTTGTTTTAACGAACGCCGTTCAACCGTTAGCCGCAGACAGCGAACGTTCGTTCGTTAGTCTGTTCATCAGTTTTTCTTTTCCAGGGTTTTCCGCGATTTTTTTCGATCGCGATTTCTGCCCTAATCTTCGATCTAGTATAACTTCTCGCTCGTTCATCCAAATCAGGTGAAACAAGCACCTAGATCTTCGTCTCGAAGCCCTCTTTCTGTTTAACCAACTTGAACAAGATTTTGGTACTGTAAAATTTGACTTTAGCCCAGATTAGTAATCGGATCTTGTTTCTTTCGCAGATTGAGTTTAGTTGCTCCGTTTGATTTGGTTCTTTTTGCAAACCGGAGTTCTTCAGTTGAACTTTATGGTTAGATCTTCTTATTTGAGATTTACCCGTGCATCTTTGCTTGATTTCTTATGTATGCTATTGTTAGTTTGCTATAGAATTCCCGGAGTGCGAAGCGTGCTACTACGAGTCTCTAGGATTTGCAGATCGTCAGCAAGGCAAGTAACAGATTGATCATACCCCTTTATTACCCAGTTTTTATGCATGAGTTAAAACCGTCACACATTGCATGAGTAGGATCTCTTAACATGTGGGTTTGGGAAGTAGTTGATGAGGTAGAACCTATTACCTGTTTTATTATCAAACCCTTGGGAGTTACTTCTACGTTATGATTATATTGCTATGCTATGCTCGTAGACGTGGATTGGGTTTGAGTGTATCCATGACAGATGTGAGATTGTTAATTAATGGTTCAACTTAAGGTGGCAACTTTAATACACATCTGGGTGGATTGCTTGTGGGCACCTGGAGAATCCAGTGTTGTCCTAGGATATCCCGGAGTACCCGTGTGATCATCCTACGGTCCGCCACCCAGGCTGAAAGGGATCATGAGATTATTCATGATAGAAACTTCCGTGTGCAGCCACAAGACATTATGGGATCTGGCATAGTTGAGTATGTTGTGTGACCTCTTTTAGTGGTGGGCTAGCAGATGTAGAGGGAAAGTAGGTGTAATTGTCCACCCAGAGTAAAGAGTTAATGCTTCTGAAAGACTGTGTCTCGGTCATCCGTTTCTCAAACACCATGTAGTGCGAGAAATCCAACGGAGGAGATCGATTCTTGTGGGGGAAAGTGTGCAAACCTCTGCAGAGTGTATAAACTAATCATGGTTAGCCGTGTCCCTGGTTATGGACATCTTGAGTATCTGGTACTTGAATTATTGATTTGATCTCATCACTCTGAATAAATTTTGTTGGGTTGTTAATGATTACTTTAAGTGGGATTGAGTTGGAGGAACCTTCTCAATGATGTTTCAACCACCATGATAGTTAAAATAAAATCTATTCCTTTGTTGTAGGAAAAAATTGGCTTTTCGCAAAACAATATAACCTTAGAGCCTCCACCAGCCATATATGCATGTAATGATAGCATTTATCTGTTCATTGCTCTACTGTGTTATATTGCCAGCATATTCCATGTGTTGACCCGTTTTCGGGCTGCAACGTATCATGTTGCAGGCTTTTCAGATGAGGAGTAAGGTTCGCTAGGCCGTTGTCATGCACTCAGCTAGGCCGTTGTCATGCACTCAGCTATGCCGTTGGAGTTGATGGACTCACTTTATCTTCCAAGCCTTCCGCTGTTATCTTATTTAGATGGCCTTAAGCCATATTTATTGTAATAAGTTCTCTTTTGAGACTTTCGATGTAGTAAGTGTGTGATTGCTACTCTGTTATAAATCCATTCGAGTACTGTGAGTGTCAGCATTACCGATCCAGGGATGACACTGAAGCACAGAGACTTGACCGTCTGAGGTCGGGTCGCTACAAGATGGTATCAGAGCACATGCTAAATGTAGGACACGACCACTAAGAAAAGCCATAGGTCACTCTTCTCTACTCATTTCTGACTTCTCTCCATTTTCTACTCTTTAGGATGGCGGACTCAAGGAACAAGTTTGCACAACCGGATGAAGACACACCTTTTGGACGACACTTGAAGGAAGTCACTAGGTACCTGAACAACGGAATACCAAGCTTCACCGGGACCTAAACCACCACTTTACCAGAAGAGGAGCGATGGATGATTCAAGTTCAAGTTCCAGGAAGGACATTCACGCCAGTCACTGAGCCAATAGAGTTTTCCTTTGATGCACCCACCTGGAGCCTAGGCAAGAGCATGGCAGACCACATTGCTATGGGACGTATAGGAGAAATAAACAAACAGGAGCTGAAGGACACTATCTACCAGATATGTGGGCGCCGAAATGAGCAATGGGAGATGATCAGCACCAGGAAGGACAGGTCCATTGCAGCTTTCATCCAGGAGTTAAACCAGCACATTCGTCGATAGGAGAACCAGATGTTCTCAAGCATGATAGATTTGAAGAAGGCGATGACTAGGATCACCGAGCTAGAAGAGGAACTCAAGTCTACATGCGATGGACATGAAGAGGAAATGACGATACTCATGGAGAAGAATGACGACCTGATAAGAAAGATAGGAGTATTCTTGGGAGACCCCGCGCCAGGAGGAGAAGACGACGAACCTAAGGAAATTCGTTCTGAAGACTACATCATCATCGACGACACCGACTCCGACCCCGACGATAGTGATGATGATCATGAAGACGAAGCTGGAGCAGATATCATGGAGTCTTCCACCGATCAAAATTTCTAGATGACCACCACATGACTAGTAGTATTCCCCATGTATATATTAGTAGTCCAAGCACTTTTGTAACGATAGTTGTAGACCAATTGTATGACCTTGCTTGAATTGATTTGGTGTGTTATGATTGTGTTTGTCTCATGTGCATATGGGTAGTGCTTTCTCACTAGACCTCATTTCTATTCTAATCTCTCCCCTCTAAACCCATCAGATGCCTCCGAGACGTGACACCGGATTTGTCTTCCCACCGAAGATCACCCAGTTAATCCAGCAGCAGAATGCCTTGATGAAGATATTAGTCTAGAACCAAGGCGACAACAACAACAACCCGCCTCCAGTTGACAACTTAGCCCGTTTCCTGAGGTTGCAGCCGCCGGTGTTTTCCAGTAGCACCGAGCCAATAGTTGCTGATGACTGGCTACGCAAGATTGGAAGGGAGTTGACCACCGCAGGTTGCACTGATGCTGAGAAGGTGCGTTTTGCCGCACACCAATTGGATGGACCAGCAACTTCATGGTGGGAGAATTACACAACCACTTTCCCCATAGCCAATATCACTTGGGATCAGTTTCAGCAAGCATTCCGCACAACCCATGTCTCAACTGGAGCTATGAGCATGAAGAAGCGCGAGTTTCGCAACTTGCGCCAGGGAAATGGTACTGTGGCTCAGTACGTGGATGAGTTTAGTAAGCTATATCGTTATGCCCCTAACGATGTGGCCACAGATGCCGCGAAGCAAGAGAAATTTATGGAAGGGCTGAATGATGAGATGAGCATGCAGTTGATGGTGGTAACATTTAACAACTACCAGGAGTTGGTAGATAAGGCTCTTATGATTGAAGGGAAGCAGCAGCAGATTGAGAGCCGCAAGAGGAAGTATGGACAAGGAAGGTACAACTCAGGAGCTCAGCAGAAGCCTCGTTTAACCCCGAACTAGGGAGGATTTACCCATAACCATGGAGGCCACACCCACAATGGAGGGAGTTCCCATAACCACAATGGCCCCAAGAATGGGAATGGGAATGGAGCAGGCAACAATCAGAACCGCACCACTCCAGCCACAACCGCCAAGAAGGACCGTGTATATGTGCCCAATAATGCAGAGATTAGGAAATTGATACTACAGGAGGCTCATGACTCACCATACTCGATACATCCCGGAAACACCAAGATGTATTTGGATTTGAAGGAGCATTTCTGGTGGACTGGAATGAAGAAGGATATTGCCGAGTATGTGGCCGTATGTGATGTATGTCAGAGAGTGAAGGCAGAACATCAGGAGCCAGCAGGATTACTGCAGCCTATGCCGATACCCGAATGGAAGTGGGATAAGCTTGGCATGGATTTTATCACCGGATTACCCAGGACCCAATCGGGATATGATTCTATCTGGGTAGTAGTGGACCGCTTGACCAAAGTAGCTCACTTTATCCCAGTGAAAACCACTTATACAAGTGCGAAGTTGGCCAAGAAATATATGACCAGGATCGTATGCCTGCACGGAGTTCCTAGGACCATCGTATCAGATAGAGGAACACAATTTACTTCGAAGTTTTGGCACCAGCTACACCAGACTTTGGGAACCAGGCTAGAGTTTAGTATAGCTTTTCATCCACAGACAGATGGACGGACTGAGAGAGTCAATTAGATTCTGGAGGACATGTTGAGAGCTTGTGCGCTAGATTATGGATCTAGTTGGGATGACAACTTGCCCTACGCGGAGTTCTCATACAACAACAGCTACCAGGCCAGTTTGAAGATGGCAGAGTTCGAAGCCCTGTATGGAAGAGGATGCCGAACACCGTTGATGTGGGATGAAGTTGGAGACCGCCAGTTGTTTGGACCGGATTTGATTAAGGAATCTGAAGAGAAGGTTAAGCTGATTCGAGATAGACTGAAGGTAGCTCAGTCCCGACAAAAGAGTTATGCAGATTCAAAATGCAAGGAGGTAGTCTATGAAATCGGAGACAGAGCATATCTGCGAGTGTCACCTCTGCGAGGAGTTAAACGTTTTGGAGTCAAGGTAAAGTTAGCCCCAAGATTTGTAGGACCGTACCGTGTTTTGGAACGCATGGGAGAGGTGGCCTACAAATTGGAGTTACCCGAAGGACTGTCGGGAGTTCATGATGTGTTTCACGTTTCCCAGTTGAAGAAGTGCCATGCAGAGATGGCCGATATTCCTCTGAGAGATACAGTGCCCCTGGAAGCAATTCAGTTGGATAGTGAGTTACTCGCAGCAAAGTTATCAAGTTTTGCAAGGTTCAGTGGAGCCACCATACCTAGAACGAAGCCACCTGGGAACGAGAGGATGATCTACTCAAAGACCACCCACACCTATTTTCCAGCCAACCCGAATCTCGAGGATGAGATTCATCTTAAGGGGGGTAGGTTTGTAACATCCCAAATTTTCAATTTGGAATGTTATACATAGGTCATTCATGCATATCATATTTTATTGCATTTTTGTTTTGCGATCCTCGAAATTCTAAGCAACTCAAGGACCCACGGAGAGAGTTGGGGATTTCACGTTCTTCATATTTGAATTTTATCAAATATGGAACAAGGATCATTTTGGTTTTAATAATTTTTCTGTCCGAAAATATTTCGTATTAAAATATATGAGAGGAGATAATATGACTCCTCCAAAAATAAGGAAATATTGGAGGAAAGATATTAAAATCAATAAATAAATTTTATTTGGAATTTTATCGCAATTTTATTTGAATTAGCAAAAAATTATGCATTTTTCAAAATTGCATTAGAGGTCCAAATAAATGTTCACTTTGTCCGGGATATTATTAGAGGACTGTGAAAATTTATTTCTGGATTTTTGGAGTCTGTTTAGTATTTCTTTTACTTGTTTTTCCGCGTCAGGTTTTTTTTAAGTTACCGACCTAACCGGGCCGTGTCCGACCTGGACTCCGACCCGGCCGGCCATTATAAGCCGCCTTGCCAGCCCACCCGACCCACCAGCCCCGCTAAAACCCTAGCAAGCCGCCGCGCCCCGCCTCGATTTCCGTGCCGCGCCGCCGCCGCCAGCCGCCGCCGCCCCGTTCCGCTGCCGCCGCCAACCCCGCCGGAGCCGCCGTCGACCCCGCCGGACCTCGCCGTGGTAGCCGCCCGCCGCCGCCGGTTTTCGTTAGAAAGCTGCTCGGTTTTTTCGAAACCCTAGATCTCGTTTTTGTTTGTTTTGGACCGGTTTTGTTTCGTTTTTTTCGGTTCGGTTAAATAGCGTACGTTCGTCCATACGTTCATTTTGACGAACGCCGTTCACCCGTTAGCCGCAGACAGCGAACGTTCGTTCGTTAGCCTGTTCGTCGGTTTTTCTTTTTCCAGGGTTTTCCGCGATTATTTCCGATCGCGATTTCTGCCCTAATCTTCGATCTAGTATAGCTTCTCGCTCATTCATCCAAATCAGGTGAAACAAGCGCCTAGATCTTTGTCTCGAAGCCCACTTTCTGTTTAACCAACTTGAACAAAATTTTGGTACTGTAAAATTTGACTTTAGCCCAGATTAGTAATCGGATCTTGTTTCTTTCGCAGTTTGAAATTAGTTGCTCCGTTTGATTTGGTTCTTTTTGCAAGCCGGAGTTCTTCAGTTGAACTTTCTATTTAGATCTTATTATTTGAGATTTACCCGTGCATCTTTGCTTGATTGCTTCTGTATGCTATTGTTTGTTTGCGATAGAATTCCCGGAGTGCGAAGCATGCTACTACGAGTCTCTAGGATTTGCAGATCGTCAGCAAGGCAAGTAACACATTGATCATACCCCTTTATTACCTAGTTTTATGCATTAGCTACAACCCTCACACATTGCATGAGTAGGATCTCTTAACATGTGGGTTTGGGAAGTAGTTGATGAGGTAGAACCTATTACCTATTTTATTATCAAACCCTTGGGAGTTACGTCTACGTTATATTTATATTTGCTATGCTCGTAGACGTGGATTGGGTTTGAGTGTATCCATGACAGATGTGAGATTGTTAATTGATGGTTCAACTTAGGTGGCAACTTTAATACACATCTGGGTGGATTGCTTGTGGGCACTTGGAGAATCCAGTGTTGTCCTAGGATATCCCGGAGTACCCGTGTGATCATCCTACGGTCCGCCACCCAGGCTCAAAGGGATCATGAGATTATTCATGCTAGAAACTTCCGTGTGCAGCCACAAGCCATTATGGGCTCTGGTATAGTTGAGTATGTTGTGTGACCTCTTTCAGTGGTGGGCTAGCAGATGTAGAGGGAAAGTAGGTGTAACTGTCCACCCAGAGTAAAGAGTTAATGCTTCTGAAAGACTGTGTCTCGGTCATCCGTTTCTCAAACACCATGTAGTGCGAGAAATCCAACGGAGGAGATCGAGTCTTGTGGGGAAAAGTGCGCAAACCTCTGCAGAGTGTATAAACTAATCATGGTTAGCCGTGTCCCCGGTTATGGACATCTTGAGTATCTAGTACTTGAATTATTGATTTGATATCATCACTCTAAATAAATTTTGTTGGGTTGTTAATGATTACTTTAATTGGGATTGAGTTGGAGGAACCTTCCCAATGATGTTTCAACCACCATGATAGTTAAAATAAAATCTATTCCTTTGTTGTAGGGAAAAATTGGCTTTTCGCAAAACAATATAACCTTAGAGCCTCCACCAGCCATATATGCATGTAGTGATAGCATTTATCTGTTCATTGCTCTACTGTGTTATATTGCCAGCATATTCCATGTGCTGACCCGTTTTCGGGCTGCAACGTATCATGTTGCAGACTTTTCAGACGAGGAGTAAGGTTCGCTAGGCCGTTGTCATGCACTCAGCCATGCCGTTGGAGTTGATGGACTCACTTTATCTTCCAAGCCTTCTGCTGTTATCTTATTTAGATGGCCTTAAGCCATATTTATTGTAATAAGTTCTCTTTTGAGACTTTCGATGTAATAAGTGTGTGATTGCTACTCTGTTATAAATCCATTCGAGTACTGTGTGTGTAAGCATTACCGATCCAGGGATGACATTGAAGCACAGATACTTGACCGTCTGAGGTCGGGTCGCTACATCTATGGCCCTTCCGATGAAGTGTGAGTAGTTTACCTCAGACCTATGGGTCCATAGCTAGTAGCTAGATGGATTCTTCTCTCTCTTTGATTCTCAATGCCATGTTCTCCTCGATGTTCTTGGAGATCTATCCGATGTAATATTCTTTTGCGGTGTGTTTGTCGAGATCCGATGAATTGTGGATTTATGATCAGCTTATCTATGAATATTATTTGAATCTTCTCTGAATTCTTTTATGCATGATTTGGTATCTTTGTAATTCTCTTCGAACTATCGGTTTGGTTTGGCCAACTAGATTGGTTTTTCTTGCAATGGGAGAAATGCTTAACTTTGGGTTCAATCTTGCGGTGTCCTTTCCCAGTGACAGTAGGGGCAGCAAGGCACATATTGTATTGTTGCCATCGAGGATAAAAACATGGAGTTTACATCATATTGCTTGAGTTTATTCCTCTGCATCATGTCTTCTTACTTAATGCGTTACTCTGTTCTTCATGAACTTAATAGTCTTGATGCAGGCAGGAGTCGGTCGATGTGTGGAGTAATAGTAGTAGATGCAGAATCGTTTCGGTCTACTTGACACGGACGTGATGCCTATATTTCATAATCATTGCCTTAGATATCGTCATAACTTTACGCTTTTCTATCAATTGCTCGACAGTAATTTGTTCACCCACCGTGTTATTTGCTATCTTGAGAGAAGCCTCTAGTGAAACCTATGGCCCCCGGGTCTATTTTCCATCATATAAGTTTCCGGTCTACTATTTTGCAATCTTTTACTTTCCGATCTATAAACCAAAGAACTCAAAAATATTTACTTTAACGTTTGTTTAGTTTCATCTATCTCTATTAGATCTCACTTTTCCAAGTGACTGTGAAGGGATTGACAACCCCTTTATCACGTTGGGTGCAAGTGTTTGATTGTTTGTGCAGGTATTAGGTGATTTGTGCGTTCTTCTCCTACTAGATTGATACCTTGGTTCTCTAACTGAGGGAAATACTTATCTCTACTTTGCTGCATCACCCTTTCCACTTCAAGGGGAAAACCAATGCAAGCTCAAGATGTACTAGGAAGAAGATGAGCAATGCCAGGTTTGCCATGTCGCCGCCCGCTGCGCCGTGGTAGCTGCAGTATGTCGACGTGGCAACGGCACTGGAACATGGCCATGCCGCTATCATGGGGTGACGTGCACCTGGTGGACAGGTGGCACCTTAATCTGGAGCAGGTGTCACTGCCTCCGATCTCTGCCAGTGGACGCTCTTGGCTCCTCGAGACCAACCGATGACATTCCCTTCTGCCACTAGACCTCCTCCGGGACACGAGGTACGATGTTTATTCTCCCATTTGGGGTACATGGTTCCGGGACAAGCATGACATGCGCCGAGAGTCGTTTTGCAATACTTGTGCGCATGCTCCGTCCCCACCACGGACGCATGCTGCCAGCCCTCCCCGTTTGCGAGTGCACGCGCGTGAACCCACATCATCCCCGACACCAGAAGCGGATGAAGAGATATATGAGGCATACATGAAGATGCTAGAGGACTCACGACTCGAGGGGTACAAGGAGTGGGACGGCCTTGACGCGGTGCTCGTGCTCTTGGCCGCCGGTGATGTCACCTTCCCTGAGCTAGAGGAGGAGGTGGATGCGGAGCCTGTCTGGAACCCGACCACCGTTGGGCAGTCCTAGTCATGGACATCGACTATACCCGTCACGCCTGAGTATGTGTCTGCCCCCACCGTGTGGGTGGGCACGGAGACATGGTCACCGCCGCGTGAGGCGCAGTGGGAGCTATCACACGTGTCGCCTGCCCACCTGTGGCAGTCACCGCCCTTTTCCGACATCACCGCGGATTAGAGCGACGGCCAGGATGACATCAACAACGGGGACTAGAAGAAGATCTAGGGTTTAGTTAAGTTTTGTTTTTTCCAATGTTTTTGAAGTTTAAGTTTAAGTACGACTGTCAGTATCAAAACCGGCGGATCTCGAGTAGGGGGTCCCGAGCTATGGATCTTGGATCAATGGGGAACAAGGGACGAATGATACAATGTTTACCCAGGTTCGGGCCTTCTCAAAGAGGTAAAACCCTACATCCTACTTGATTATATTGAAGTGTATAGGATTATTACAGAGTCGATCTACCACGAGATCAAATGAACTAAAACCCTAGGTGAGTAGGATGATGACTGTTGTTATAGCCTCTACGGACTAAACCCTATGGTTTATATAGACACCACGGGTACTAGGGTTACACATGGTCGGTTACAAGGATGGAATAATCACGGGGGTCCTTCTTATCTTGACTTGGAGGACACACCAAGGCATCAAAGATCACCTCTTCGGATACGGAATTGCCTCATAGTTCAGCCTTCTAGCAGTTGAAGTGCGGCCCACCTGTCCGGCCCATGAGGGATAGACTAGCAGCCCGAGGACCACACTTCTAGGGAAAACCTTATACATAGAGGACTATCAGTAGCGCTGGTTAAAACCAGGCGCTAATGCTAATTAGTAGTAGCGTGTGGTCACCTAAGGCGCTACTGCTATCAACATAGCAGTAGCGCGGCCCCATGAAAATGCGCTACTACTATAATTGCCACACGGTTGTCGACAGGGTAGGTATAGTAGTAGCACGCTTCCAAAACATGCGCTACTGCTAAGTACATAGCAGTAGCGCATTATCATGGGAAAGCGCTACTACTATGTTTGAACTATGCACATGGCGGGCCCAACATAGCCGTAGCGCGTGTTGCTGGAGCGCACTACTGCTAAGTTTTTAGCAGCATCGTGAAGGAAATATGCCCTAGAGGCAATAATAAAGTTGTTATTTATATTTCCTTATATCATGATAAATGTTTATTATTCATGCTAGAATTGTATTAACCGGAAACTTAGTACATGTGTGAATACATAGACAAACAGAGTGTCACTAGTATGCCTCTACTTGACTAGCTCGTTAATCAAAGATGGTTAAGTTTCCTAGCCATGGACAAGATTTGTCATTTGATGAACGGGATCACAACATTAGAGAATGATGTGATTGACTTGACCCATCCGTTACCTTAGCACTATGATCGTTTAGTTTATTGCTATTGCTTTCTTCATAACTTATACATATTCCTATGACTATAAGATTATGCAACTCCCGAATACCGGAGGAACACTTAGTGTGCTATGAAACGTCACAACGTAACTGGGTGAGTATAAAGATGCTCTACAGGTGTCTCCGATGGTGTTTGTTCAGTTGGCATAGATCGAGATTAGGATTTGTCACTCCGATGGTCGGAGAGGTATTTCTGGGCCCTCTCGGTAATGCACATCACTATAAGCCTTGCAAGCAATGTGACTAATGAGTTAACCACGGGATGATGCATTACGGAACGAGTAAAGAGATTTGCCGGATGAGTTTCGGGGGTCATCGGATAAATATCCGAGTGCCGGGGGGTTATCGGAACCCCCGGGGGAACTAAGGGGCCTCTATGGGCCTTAGTGGGAAGAGAGGAAGGGCTAGGAGGGGCTGGCCGCGCCCCCCACCTTGGGTCCGAATTGGACTAGGGGAAGGGGGCGGCGCCCCCTTTCCTTCCCTTTGAAAGTACAACTATCCCTGGGTGGTTTTGGTAATTCCTAACAACATATAGCTCATTGAGCTAATTGTATTCCAAGATAAATATTTCAGGAAAGCTCAATGTTTGGCATGGCATGGATTAGAAAGTGGACCCTTCAAAATGCTAAGGACAAAGGATTGGGTCAAGCTCAAAGCACAAGACTCTACATTTTCTATTTTAGTGATCCAAGATCACATTGAGTCTATAGGAAAAGCCAATACTATTAAGAAGGGATGAGGTGTTGCTTAATGAGGATCTTGCTCAAAATGCTTAGTGATATGCTCCAAAACCCTCCACTACTTTCTCATATCCACATATGTCCTAAACCAAAAAGTCCAACTCGGCCCCACCGATTCTTTCCATCCGGAGCCACCGAGTTCAGTTGACATAGCCACTGCCAGAAACCCTAATCAATTCGGTCTCGCTGATAGGGATCTCGGTCTCACCGAGATGGGATTGCAAACTCTCTGTTTCCCTTCGTAACGTTTCGGTCAAACCGAGATGAGCGATCGGTCCCACCGAGATTGCAATGCAAACTCTCTGTTTACTTTTCGTAACGTTTCGGTCCAACCGAGATGAGCGAATCGGTCCCACCGAGTTTGCCTGACCAACTCTCTATTTGGCTATTACCAAAATCGGTCTCACCGAGTTTGTGTAATCGGTCTCACCGAGATTACGTTATGCCCTAACCCTAATAACATCGGTCCCACCGAATTGACATGTCGGTCCCACCGAGAATCCTAACGTTCACATTTTGAACTAAATCGGTCCGACCGAGTTTAATGATTCGGTCCCATCGAGTTTGGTGATTTGTGTGTAATGGTTAGATTTTGTGTGGAGGCTATATATACCCCTCCACCCACTCTTCATTCGTGGAGAGAGCCATCAGAACATGCCTACACTTCCAATACATATTTTCTGAGAGAGAACCACCTACACTTGTGTTGAGGTCAAGATATTCCATTCCAACCACATAAATCTTGATCTCTAGCCTTCCCCAAGTTGCTTTCCACTCAAATCTTCTTTCTACCAAATCCAATCCTATGAGAGAGAGTTGAGTGTTGGGGAGACTATCATTTGAAGCACCAGAGCAAGGAGTGCATCATCAACACACCATTTGTTACTTCTTGGAGAGTGGTGTCTCCTAGATTGGCTAGGTGTCACTTGGGAGCCTCCGACAAGATTGTGGAGTTGAACCAAGGAGTTTGTAAGGGCAAGGAGATCGCCTACTTCGTGAAGATCTACCCTAGTGAGGCAAGTCCTTCGTGGGTGACGGCCATGGTGGGATAGACAAGGTTGCTTCTTCGTGGACCCTTCGTGGGTGGAGCCCTCCATGGACTCGCGCAACCGTTACCATTCGTGGGTTGAAGTCTCCATCAACATGGATGTACGATAGCACCACCTATCGGAACCACGGATAAAAAATCTCCGTGTCAACATTGTGTTTGCTCCCTCAAACTCATCCCTTTACCTTCATATGCAATTGTTTTACATTCCGCTGCTATAGTCTTAGAATTGCATGTGTAGGTTGATTGCTTGACTTGTGCTAAGTTGCTAAAATCTGCCAAGAACTAAAATTGGGAAAAGGCTAGATTTTTATTTTGTCAAGTAGTCTAATCACCCCCTTCTAGACATACTTTCGATCCTACAAGTGGTATCAGAGATTTGGTCTCCATTTGCTTTGATTTCCATAGCTTTTGGTGGTCATAGCCTTGGTTTCACAACCTAGGAGAGTATGGCGTCTAGTGAGGGAAATTACCACCGTAGAGGTCCTTACTTTGATGGCACTAATTTTGCTAGTTGGAAGCATAAGATGAAAATGCATATTCTTGGACATAACCCCGCCATTTGGGCTATTGTGTGTATTGGCTTGCAAGGTGAATTCTTTGATGGGAGAGAACCTAACCGTGAAGCTACCGCGGAAGAGTTGAAGATGCTACAATACAATGCTCAAGCTTGTGATATTCTCTTCAACGGATTGTGCCCCGAAGAATTCAACAAAATCAGCCGTCTTGAGAATGCAAAGGAAATTTGGGATACTTTGATTGATATGCACAAAGGTACCGACTCCGTCAAGGAATCCAAATTGGATGTGCTTCAAAGTCAACTTGACAAGTTCAAAATGAAGGATGGTGAAGGTGTCGCTGAAATGTACTCTAGGCTTGCTCTCATCACAAATGAGATTGCCGGCTTAGGAAGTGAAGAGATGACCGACAAATTCATCATCAAGAAGATCCTAAGAGCCTTGGATGGAAAATATGATACCGTGTGCACATTGATCCAAATGATGCTGTCGTGGAATTATCATGGCAGATGTCCTCGTGCAAGGACTTAGTCGTGGAGCCATCGCAACTAGGAAGCTTAAAGGGGTTAAGCGGGACAAAGGACACGAGGATTATACTGGTTCGGCCCCTTACAGTGAAGGTAAAAGCCTACGTCTAGTCGAGGTTGTATTGATTAGGGTTTCGACGACCAGGAGCTAAACCGCCTTGCCTGGTTATCAATTTGATCTTACTTGTCCCTGAACCGCCGCCGGGTCGTCCCTTTATATAGAGAGGTTGACGCCCAGCGGCTCTCAGAGTCCCGGCCGGCTTATAACAGTGTCCGGCTCGGACTGTTAACTATTCTTGCCTTACACTACAAGTTTCACCATAACGGGGTTTATCACTACGGGCCTTAAGCCATCTCCGGGTCTTAAGCCCATTACTGACCCGCCGTCCTCAAGCTTGGTACTGGGCTTCACGTGATGATCATTATTTGTAACCCGGCCCCTCCTGGGCGGGTGACTCTAATGGTTATATCCTCAACATTAGGCCCCAGATTGATTTGAACCGGTTCATGTCAATCTTCAATCCCTTTAAGAGAAAATCGTCCGGCTTCTGCTGGTGCGAAGGTTATAACCCGCCATGACGTCATCTTCTGGATTCCTGGTAACCCGCCATGACGTCATCTTCCATTAAACTCATTTTTTTATTCTGTCATATCCCAACGGATCTTATCTTAATAACCATCCCGAGAATCGAGGCGTTTCTGCGGCAAGATAATCATGTCTCCAGCCTCCTCATTTCTCGCGCCCATTTATGAGCCGTCCCTTATAAATAGGCCCGGCCCATAAGCCTTCGTCACTTCTCGATCCCTCGTCTTCCTCCTCTGACGCCCCAGAGCTCGAGCTCCGCCGCCGCCGCGCCCCTTGTCTTCCTCAACCTCGGCCGCTGCATCACCCTGAACTGGTCCAGAGAAACGGCGACAACCTCCGCAGCTCATCAGCGCTAGTAAGTTCTTGCCACTCCATACAGCAGATTCGCATTAGGGTTTTGTCGTTCTCCCCTGTTCTTCGTAGTTCATCTCGAGTTCTTCACAGTTCTTCCACCGCGGCCTCTTTTGATCCAGAAAGTAGGATAGAACCCCTGCGGTAGTGGTTTCACACCCATTTCCCATACTAGCAGATCCCTCTTGCTTGCAAAAAGACCTCATTAGAACTTATGAACTTCTCTGTGCCAGTTTTTAGGTCTAGAAATTTTTCCTTTCTAAATGACCGTTTGATCCAAAATAATCCCTGCAATCTGTGAAACTTGTTTGTGCAATACTTAGACAAAAACTGCCTCTGTGAGCCATGGCGGCTCATATCGCCGGCTTAAAAGAGGCCATGCTCTGTGAAATTTCCGGCTTACTCATAATAGAGTTAAATAACTTAAATTGCTTATAATACCCACGGTGGCTTAAACAACCTGACACAATTAGTCATATATCATTAGGCCCCTTCATGAACCGCCGTCCTGAATACTGAACTAAAATTTTTCTTCGGCTTAAATTTGAACCATAAATTTTCCTTTGTCATAGGCTTCCATTTTCCAGAATGCCGCCCAAGGCTCCCAAGGCACCCATTACGTGCAACTGGGTGAGGTCCAACGTTACTGAAAGCACCTTAGATGACTTCGTAAAAATGGGTCACCTACCCAAAAAGGAGGTTATGTCCTACCGTGCGTCTGACCCGTCCGAAGAGAGACCTCAACCAAAAGATGGAGAGGTCGTTGTATTTGCTGACCACATGAGCCGGGGCTTTGCTCCTCCTGGCTCAAAATTCTTCAGAGATGTTCTGAACTTTTTCGATCTGCGACCTCAAGACATTGGACCCAATTCCGTGTCGAACATTTGTAATTTTCAAGTGTTCTGTGAGGTATACCTTGGAGAGGAACCCGGGCTGCTACTCTTTAGGGAGTTATTTTACCTGAACCGCCAGAACGAATGCGCCAACGGGCCTAGCTTGGAACTTGGTGGGATATCAATTCAACGACGAAGGGATTGTCTCTTTCCTTATGCTGAGCCGCCAAGCCACCCAAAGGACTGGAATCAGACATGTTCTACTGCCAGGATACTTCTCCGGCTGATGAGAACCCTCTGCCCGGCTTTCGCGCCCTGCGTTTGGAGTCAAACCACCCCCTGCCAGAAAAATTGTCTCAAGCTGAGCGTCAACCACTTATCCCCACCATCAACAAAATTAAAGCTCTTCTGGGAAACGGCCTTAACGGCGTTGATCTGGTCCGGGTCTGGATTGCTTGGCGGGTGATCCCTCTAAGCCGCCGCCCCGGCTTAATGTGTGATTACACCGGCCGGAAGGATGATCCTCTTCGGCACAGCCCCAACGACTTACCTAAATACGTCATTGATGACATGACCAAATCCCTTCTGAACAAGAGCTTAGCAGATTGCGGGAGGACCGGCTTAAGTCCATTCTGCAAAGCTAACCCGGCTCCGGCGGTAAGCTACTGATCTGAGCACCTTACTTTTCATTTTAACAATTTTCGTCTTTAATCTTCAAGAAACCTTTGTTGTATTTTTCAGGCTAATGATAAGTTCCGAAAGGTCAGGTATGACCATGAGGCTGCTAAAAAAGCCAGGAAGGCTAAAAAAGCCGCCAGGAGAGCCGCTCCCCGCAAGAAGGGGAGTAAGCCTAGCGCCTCAGACCTGCTTCAGCTGGATGATACCTCCGAGTCAGAGGTAGCCCTTGATTCTTATGCTCTTCTTTGTTTTTTGTTTGTTCTTAACCACCTTATCGACACTGATTATCAGCAGGAGGACACCGGAGCGAGTAACCCGGTTACTGAAGAGGTAATTATACTTTCCTCCGACTCGGAGCCCTTGCCAAGGCTGAAAGTCCGAAGAGTAACCCGCACAGTAAGATTTTCACATCCTTTAGCTTATCAAGATCCTCAATTTCTTTTGAAGCGACAGATTCATGAGAGCCGGAGGCACACCCGGACCAACAAGGATGCAGACCTTTCCTCCGGCTTACCTGAAGCATCAAGGAAGCGCCGGACCGAGGTTATCTCCAACTTATATCCTTTTCATCCTTTGGCGGGCGTCACTCGTCAACCGCTCAATTCTTCTAATTCAAACTATCAGGAAACTTCACCTTCCTCCGGGGACTCCATGCAATCTAACTTGCCGGCTTTCAAGACCGCACCCGAGTAATGATGATCAGCTTACGTTGTGCTTATCTTACTCATGTTTTTGCACTAACCTTTTGACTTTCAGTGCCCAAGCAAAGCTCAATAAGAGGGCAAAGAAAAGTAACCCGGTCGAAGAGCCGGTCTTGACTGAACCCAACGCCTCTGCCTTTGAGTCGCCGTCCGCACCAGCTCCAGAAGCCACCGCTCCAACTGAAGAACAAGCCATGGGGGGTTCTGATAACCCGGAGATTCCTAGCCCAGCTCAACCGGCCGATGACCCGGATGTGGTGATTACTCGCACCGAATATGTTGAGCCAGGAAGACCCACTGTGCTGGCTAGATGCTCTGCTAAAGAAGAACTGCTAGAGCGCCGCAGGGCCAGACTGGATATCACAGACTATGCTAACTTGAGCATTGGAGATATTGTTGCTGGTTATATTGGTCAAGTGCACAACAGCCGGGACCTGGAAATTGACATGGTGAAGAAGATACAGCAAAAATCTGAGGTATAATTCCCTTGTTTACTCCATAGTCATCCTTACCATATTAGCCCCCAAGTCTATTACTTAGGACAGAATATGTTGTAGACTTAATACCGGCTTACCTGTTAACACTCAAGGGCCGGGTTAAACAGCCTAGGTGAACCGGTCTTTTACCTTATGTTTTAATCAAGTAATGGAGCAACTTTGCCCATTAGCCCCCAAGTGCCAAGCACCTTTGCCTGCAGAGTGCTTGGGACTTATTTTCATGAACCGGTACTGTAAATAAAGCTTCTCAGCCTACATTAGCCCCCAAGTGCCAAGTGTCTTTGCTTGCAAAGTGCTCGGGACTTTAATATTGCATGATAATCACTCAAACTGTAACCCGGAACTTGTATAGGCTGCCTGCAAAAAACTTGAGTCGGAAATCTCTGATCTGAAGACCCGCCTGAAGACTCAGGAAAAGGAGACCCAGAAGGCCAATGCCAAGTTTGAGTTCAGTGTCTCTGCACAAGAAAAACTGAAGAAAAAATTTGAAACAGAAAGAAAAGCCTGGGCCGATGAGAAGACTGCCCTGCTCAGCCGGGCTGAACAAGCGGAGGCTGCTCTTACTGAAAGAACCGCCGAACTCTCTGGCTTAAAACGCCATGTATCGCAGATGGTCGCCGCAATCTTCGGTAAGTTACTCTATAAGCTTTTAACAAGTTGACATCATTTACGTCTGATAAGTCCCACCATAGCCATTAGCTCACCTGACTTTGTAATGCAGGTCCCAGGAGTTCCAACCTCAACCAGAACGTGTTGACCAAGCTGAAGGCGGTCTACACTTTGGTGGAGCAACTTTACACCGGGTCACAACGTGCGTTAGCCGTTGTGGCTCTGTCCAATGAAGTTCCCACTCACCTGGCAGACGTACTCAGGCGGCTTGCCGTACTTCCTCAACGCTTCCAAGAGCTGAGACGGGCTTCTGCAAGAGCCGGAGCGATTGCTGCTCTGAGCCGGGCCAAGGCGTTCCTACCGGAGCTAGAACCGGCCGACATTGCTCTTGGATACCCCAGTCTGAAGGAAGACGGCACCCCCTTTGACCAAAAAGACTTTGCCGCCTGTGTGAAGAGCGTGCGCCCGGTGGCCACCTTGATTGGGAATGACACAGACCTTACCAAGTATCAGCCGGGCTATGACGCGGAGAATCAGAGGATTCCAACTCCACGCTATGAAGCAGTCAGCCTGATCCCTCCGACTCGTAAGCATACCTTCGCTCCAGAAGTTGACCCGGCCAGGTTAATTGATGATGAGGCTCAATTTGAAGCTTTGAGCGGCATTGACTGGAAATCATCAACCTTGCAGGTCATGGGAACAGCCGGAGGAGCGGAGAGGGATGAACCGGAAGCTTCAACCCAACAAGCACCTTGATTTCTTAGGCGGCTCATGGTTACGCCTTAAAAACAATGCCTCACCTTTTGGACTCGGGGAGTCCTGTAATAGAGTAGGAGAAACACTTAATTTTGTCGTGCTATCGTGCACGTGTGGAGTGCTTAACTCCGTTGAAGCTGCTCTTTATATTCCTCCGGGTTATGTTTGATCATTTACTTTCCTTAAGCTTGAAGAACTGTCTTTAATTGTTCTGCATAGAAAAATAAATCACAAGTCTCTAGGCGGCTTACCGCATAGAGAGTCATATATCTTACATATAACCCAGAATGTAAACCAAGGTCATAAAAGACCGGCTCTCAATCATATCTTCGGGATAACCACAATAGCATACCTGCAAGCCTTGCAAGTACACCTCCAGCTTATGTAACCCAAATAATGAGGTTGAGAACGCAACTCCGGTTCACCAGCACCTGTAATGCCTATTGTGTGCTATTAATCATTATTAATCAAAGTTAAGCCGGCGGAGTAAGAACCGCCCGTGCACACTTTTAATTTGATCCAAAGAACTTGTTGCAAACCAAAGATTAAAAACTTAGGGGCTTCTGATTCGAATACGACCAGAGAACCGTCCCACAGGGGTTAAGCTAAGATTCGAATGCGATCATATAGCCCCCAGTGGCTTTGGCGTTGCCGATCAAGAGGGTACCGACAGCTATGTTCTCTTTGGTTCGAATACGACCTATGTTTGAACAGGAAGCCCCCAAATGACCTTGAGAATTGTTTAACGACGCTGATTCAAATACGATCCACGTCGGTTCCCAAAGGGGGTTGAGCTATGATTCAAGTATGATCAAGAAAACTCCCCAATGGGCTCGGCAATATGCCAATCAAGTGGGTATCGACAGCTATGTTCTCTTTGGTTCGAATACGACCTATGTTTGAACAGGAAGCCCCCCAAGTGATCATATTGTTAACGGCTAGATTCGAATACGATCGTAAGCCGGATCCACCTCCAAGTGACCATGTAATGTTGTAATGGAAATAACACATTTACCTTTGAAGGAGAAAAGGACAGAGGTCCTGCTTTATTATTTATCATAATATATACATGGCTATAGAAATATGTACATTATGAGAGCCGGTGGCTCAAGTGTAATAAGGCCGAAGCTGAGCTATGTTCCACGGTCGACGGGTCTCTTCCTCCGACTTACGTGAATCTTTGTGCTCCCGAACATCGATAAGATAGTATGACCTGTTGTACAAGTTCTTGCTGACCACAAAGGGCCCTTCCCAAGGTGGGGATAACTTGTGTGCATCAGTTTGATCTTGGATGAGCCGGAGCACCAGATCACCTTCCTGGAAGACCCTGGACTTAACCCGGCGGCTGTGATAGCGGCGCAGGTCTTGTTGGTAAATCGCCGAGCGAGCGGCTGCCACATCACGCTGTTCGTCCAACAAGTCAAGAGCATCTTGGCGCGCCCGCTCATTATCCGCCTCAACATAAGCCGCCACTCGAGGCGAGTCATGACGGATGTCGCTAGGGAGGACCGCTTCCGCTCCATAAACCATGAAGAAAGGCGTGTAACCCATAGACCTGTTAGGGGTAGTATTGATGCTCCATAACACTG